>NC_092535.1:7505000-8755000 GCF_037038585.1 Patagioenas fasciata | reverse complement strand
TGCGTGTGGTTGGAGGCCAAGGAGGAGCGGGAGGTCACTCCTTTCACAGTGAACCCCGAAAAGTATTTGGAGGTCCTGATGGTGGAAATGGGGGTGATGGGGGTCATGTCATATTGAAAGGTAACACTCACTAGTTCTCTTTTGTTTCACGTTTCCCTATCACTTAAATGTCAAAAATGTTAAAATGGTTATTTCTGTGTAAGATGTCTTTGCTTTTGAAGCTTTGTCCTGAGCTGCAGTAACAGGGACATAAATGACACTGGCAGTGTTAGAAAGCGTTTTTTTGAAAATCAAGATATTTTGCAAACATTTTAGTGGCTGGTGCCACTTACGATAAGGCTGGGATCTGATCAACTTTTACTCTTAAGATGGATAAAACTGCTTCTGCCATCACCCTGCTGCAAAATCTGCTAATTTAAAAAAATGAGTAAAGGTTGATTTTGGAATGTCCACTTAATAAAGTGCATGGTTAATAAACCTAAAAAGATATGTAAAGGCAGTTAAACTTTATCATAACTTACATTAATATTAATATTTCCTGATGTTATTATTGAGACAGTAAATAGGATATGCATTCATGCAGTATTCAAAAAGAGAAAGAACAGTCAAGAAGTTTCTCTTCTATGCCTGTTCTGCTAAAACAATGTGTTTAAAACATGCATATTTATTTTTACAGCTGATCAGCAAGTTAAATCACTTTCTTCAGTCCTCCCCTTCTATCAAGGTTTTAATGGAGAGAGAGGAGGACGCAAAAACTGTTATGGAGCTAATGGTGCATACGTGTATGTTAAAGTAAGTAAATTAAGGTTGTGTGCTACTGTTTTAGCTTTCTGTTAACACTGCTGATCTGAGAGCTGGATGACCTTTTTGTGAGAGAATCTCATGTTTGTTATTTTCATGGAGCCTTATGTTCTGTCTCTGCTGAGACAGGGCTGGTTGGCACATTGACAGATCAAGCCGGTTGAAATTGTTTATAAAAGTTAAAGTTCTTTGGAAGGTACACTTGACCCAAACAAATACGGTTCTGATTTGCTTTACTTCTAGGCATCATATGCCTAGAGTAATCACAGCACAGAACTTCTTAAATGGGAGCAGAAGCAGACTTTTTTCTTCTGTACTTTTTTTCTTTAACATGCCCGCTTTGGTGCACACATACAATGTGTTTCTTAGGTCACTACTGTGCTTAGGCTTCTTCGCATAAAATGAGAGAAAGAGGCTTATAGTACTGTTAACATTTTAATGAAGTGTAGATGTCTGACAGTGCTGTTTGGGTCCAGAAAGCGAGCCTCAGGAAGTACACTTCTGTTCTTGGATGCCCCAGCTTGAGAATGTGAAGGAATAATTTTCAACCAGTCTGAAATCAGCTGGTCAAGTATCTGCTGAACTCAGCTCCGCTGCAGGCTTTTAAGTGTCAGCGTAATGCTTGGATCTCTCTTCACTCTTAGGTCCCCGTAGGTACGTTGGTTAAGGAAGATGGGGAAGTTGTTGCTGACCTCACTAGACATGGTGAAGAGTATGTTGCAGCTTACGGAGGAGCTGGAGGGAAGGGTAATCGCTTTTTTCTTTCCAATGAAAACCGAGCTCCAACATTATTCACTCCGGGAGAACCAGGGCAGGAAAGGGTCCTCCATTTGGAACTGAAGACAACAGCTCATGCAGGACTGGTGAGTGTCCAGTGGTTCTTCAACTCCCTTATCGCTGTAGGGTGACACTTGACTGACTGAAGAAATAATGTTTGATAACATTTTTGTTAGCCTTTTGGTTTGCTTGTTTAGAGATGCAACTTGATGCTTTCCTGTTGGTAGTTGGTAGAAGGATGTCCAAAATGATATGCAGAGCTGTCACTCTCTTGCTATTTGACGTCATCCTACTTTCACTAGAATCAACACTATATATAGAAAAGCAATGTGGAAGATTCATGGGTGATTAACAGATTTGCTGATGATGTACAGCAGGCTTGGTCTGCTGATTCTGCAGGTGACCAGTACAGTATGGAGGGTTATTCTAAATTAGTTTCTGTTTTCTTGGTTTTAAGAAAATAAAAATGTATAAAGTTCAAATCATCTTCTATTTCATCCCTCTATTTCTCTTTTTACAGGTGCTAACATTTGACTTCGTTAGTTCCAGATTTAGCATCCTCTGAAATTAAAATACTATTTAGACATGAACACTAAGTCAATTTAGGATATCCCAGAGTATCTTCATTTCTAGAATGGGTTTGTTTAAAATCTTGCCTTGCCCCAGAAGGCCAAGCTTCAATTTAATTCTTTGATATCAAGATTATGAGAGAGCTGTAAAAACCCAAGCTTGCAGGCATTCTGGTTACTTCTAGGCCAATGTATGTTACTGAATCAGGGACAAAGTTAATTGTGAATTCTTTTGGAAAATAATAAATAACACAGTTAAAAAACACAGATAAAATGGAAAGTGTAGGACTAAGTGTCATATTATTTCAGGGTAAAAGTGTTCTTATGGTATGTACATTTTTGGTTCTAAACAAGGGAAGTACTTAGGGTGGCACTAAGAAATTTTAGGGGACCCTTCTATATTTGGTCTGTTTAATGTTTATGATAAAATACACATATAAGTAAAACAGTGTTTAGGAGAAACAAAAAAGGGAAAGCAGGATGTTTTTCAAACCTAAGTACACAAAATTAATGTTGTTATATTCGTGCTGGAAGAACTTTGCCACATCTGTAAAAGCTTACTCTTTTTTTTTTAATTTTAATCGGGTTTAACCTGGAATTATGGCTTTAATAAGTGTGTGTATTCCAGGTGGGCTTTCCCAATGCTGGCAAATCATCACTTTTGAGAGCAATCTCCAATGCAAGGCCAGCTGTGGCTGCCTACCCATTCACAACCCTCAATCCCCACGTCGGTGTTGTCTGCTATCAAGACTACGAACAAGTAGCAGGTAAGAACTGTAGGATGTTTTGTGTACCTTGATGGCAAGTTGTGTCACCTGGTTTATTCTTTGAAATACTTCAGAAATAAGTTTGGCAGTTCTGTAGAATTCTTGCGAGTTTTAAATAACTTCAAACAAAACAACACAGAAAGCCCATTTTATGTTCACTTTTATGTGCCCTTGATATCAAACTAGCAATCTTTGTTCTGTCTTCACTGGAAAACTCCAAATTTAGGGGTTTTAAAAGATAATAGCAGCCAAACTTAATGTGAGGTATGCTTTAATATTGATGCATTGAGATGTAATCGTAACAGTACTTTCACTGGCCAGTAAAAGACTGGTTTGGTTTTGTTGCATTGTGGGGTTTTTGGGGTTTTTTTTGATCAGTTGGATTCACTGTCAAATTTCTCCCATTGCAGTTGCTGACATTCCTGGCCTAATAAAAGGTGCTCATCAAAACAGGGGCCTCGGGATGGCCTTCCTCAGGCATATTGAACGCTGCCGCTTCCTCTTGTATGTGGTGGATCTCTCTGTGTCTCAGCCTTGGATTCAGCTGCAGGACTTAAAATATGAACTAGAACAATATAAAAAAGGATTGTCTGAGAGGCCTTCTGTTGTCATCGGGAATAAGATCGACCTCACTGAGTCCAGGCTCAATCTGCCGCTCCTTAGGGAACAGATAGATGAGCGGGTCATTGCACTGTCTGCGCTGACAGGGGACAACCTGGAGGAACTGTTCTTGCATTTGAGAGAACTGTACAACACTTATGTGAAGACAGAACAATCACAAGGGCAAAGCCCAGTCAAGTGGTAGGAGCCAGACCTACTGTGAACTATACTGAAAGGAGGAAAAAAAATCATAATTTGATTAGATTACATCTGTGTGGTTTTTGGTTTATTTATGGGGGGTTTTTTGTTTGTTTTTTAAATGCAGGGGTCACAGCATTTGGACTTGTTCTGGACTGCTGCATTGGAAAGATTCTTTTGTTTGCTCACCTTTGAGATGTCTCAGGTGTTTCACAGCAAAATTTGAAAATTGTAATCATGATGAGTGTTGAACTGGAAACCTGGGTCTTGTTTGGTATTAGATAACTAATTATGGAACGAAGTGAATGCTATCTAGTAGAAACGACTGAAATTCAGGATCCGCAGGAGATGCTGGCTTGCTTTCTGCATCAGAGTGAAGTGACTTCTCAATTTTTCACTAGTCAAAAACTCTAAAATAAAAACGAGGTGGTCCCATGTTTATCTGTTTTTATACCATTCCAATTCTGTCGTCCTGTATAACTTTGCGTTTTTCATCCCTAGTGCTTCTGAATGGTGCATCCTTAAAAGTCTGGCTTTCCTGGAGCCCACGAATGATGGACTTTTTTCCCTGACTGCCTGTGACTGGACAAGGCAGTCTTGTTCAATCTCGAAATTAAAGCTCAGCTTACACCCTCCTGTTGGATCAGTGTTGGGATCAGCTCTGTGATGGTAATTGTGAATTAGAACTATGCTTGTATAAGAAAGAAGGTGCATACCCCTTCTTAAGATCACAGGTTTTTATTCTGAATAAGTGCAATGTTGACTCAAATGCCTGGATTATTAAACAAAAATATAGGCAAACCAGGTAATTACTTGTTCTAAATTCACATTCTGAGTATTTCTATCTGTGGTCAGATGTGGAAAGTAATCTCTGCATTATAAACAGTGATATTGGTATAAATATGATTGGGGAAAAACGAAAACAAATATTAAATCCCAAAGTGGCTCTCATGTTTTGTTTCACACTTGCTTCATCCCTGGGATTTACCCAACTGAATTATGTAGAAATGAATATTCCGTTCAGTCCTTTTGTTTCACTTTGTGCAGCATTTTTTGGCTTCACTGTTGTTTTTCTTTCTGTTGCTACATGTTTTTCAGCCGCATTTAATAAAACCAGGAGAAGATTGCCTGAACACAAAAGCTGGTGACGGTACTTTGCAGAACATTTGATACCTGCAAATACTCTGCGCTCTCTGTATTGTGCGTTTGGCAGTCTTTGAGAATGACAGAGGCTGCTTTCAAAGACTCTGTCCTCACAGGAGCTTTCACGCTTACTTCCTAGTGTTTGTGTAACCTCTGTTCTTAGAGTGGAGATTATTTTGTATACTGACGTGCAGAAAACACAGCAGGTCGCTGGGTAGCTTAACAGAATCTCCAACTGATCATATAATTGGTTTCTTTCTTAACATTTCAGCCACCTGTTCTGAGATGACAGTACCAAGTCCCTAACCACATGCTTGTGGGGTTCAAAGAGGCTTCATGGTGCTTCTGCTCCTTCGTCTATCAATGAAAAGTGCCAAATAGCTCCTTTTTAGTGTTGGAACAACTGTTTGTAGGAGCTTGAACTTATTGTAGTCAGTGTACATCTGTACCAAGTGAGGTAACCTCATGCTGGAGGTCCCTGCGGTGATGCCGGACAAGCGGCCGTGTGCTGCTCCGCGCGACACAGACATGGTGGCTTGAGTCACATTTCTCTGTACTGCTCCTTCAGTTTTAGCGTGAAGATCTCTTGCATTCCACTCTAATTGTCAGGTACAGAACTGCAGAGCCACCTCTGGTTCTGCTGAAAATAAGGTATTTACAAAGGAAACTTGGAACAAAGAAGAAAAAGTAATCAGGTTAAGAGAGAGAATGATGAGTTGTGCCAGGGAAGAATGATGTGCTATCACATTTATTTCCACTTTTTTTGCTGAGGTTGGGGTGGGCAGGCTTGTTTTGCTTTACATTTTGGAGGGGTTTGGGGGGATTTCTTCTGCATGCCTTTCCTTAACTAGCTTTTGCTTTCCTCTGCTGAACCTTTTGATGTTGTCCTTGCTTTTCAAGTTGACAAGAGGAAAGAGATGAGGGATTTTATTTCTCATTCTGACAATGAGCCTTATTTTAGTGGGAATTGAAGCCCAGGCTGTTTTATGTTTTATGTTTCCTAGAGAAGCTTGAGCCATAATTTTGTTTGGCACTTTACATTTCTAGTACTCATCTTTTTAGTACATGATTACAAGTGTATTTCAGTGCTAATTGTGTTTGTTTATATTTATTTGCAATCCTCTCCCCCTTTGTAGATTCTTGTGAAGTGTAGGTGGTATCAACTGAACAGAAGAAGAGAATGTTAATAAAAAACAAGCATTAAAAAGGACCACACTTCTTAAACATATGGATGTCAAGGACTCATTGCAGTACATCAAATACAACATTGA
Organism: Patagioenas fasciata; assembly: GCF_037038585.1. Lineage (NCBI taxonomy): Eukaryota > Metazoa > Chordata > Aves > Columbiformes > Columbidae > Patagioenas > Patagioenas fasciata. The sequence continues at coordinate 8,748,874 of NC_092535.1, read as the reverse complement.
ATCAGCGTCTTTAAGCATGGTATATTTTGCAATCTGCTTATACAGTTTTGTTAAGCACTTTTTTTTTAATTACTTAATACTTTTTGAGGTGAATCAGAATGTGTTTGCACTGAATCGAACAGACAGCAAGAAAAATGAGCCCCTCGCTGAACTCACATCGAGCAGTTCCACTCTGCTGCGGCACCGTGCTGGGAGGAGAGCGAGTCCGGTCACCCCAGTGCTGGGGGGACCTAACTTTTGTGTAAATTTGCGGTAGGTTAATAGAGACTCAGACTTGAATGTGTTTAAAAACTTGTAACCTGTTGATTTTAAATGTTTATTCCAATTACAGAATTACAGGAATGGCTATGAAGCAGAGACACTACTGCTAGTAGAACGGGACCTTACATAGTTTGCGTGTTTGTCCAAGCTACAGGATCCAGAACACCAGCTGAACTCCTGTGGTCCCATCTGCCCCAGGATGTTGCAAGCTGGGCTCCTTGGCCAGCACTCCTAATGCAAGGTTAATGTTGGGAGCAGAGGTCAGGTGTGCTGTAGGTGTGCAACTTAATGAGATATTAATTGAGTGGCAGGTGGAACATAATGAGAGAGTGGACAAGCTGTTGGGATGCTAATGTGTTGTTTGAACTTTAACTCTGCAATGGAAATTAAGGGACAATATATACTTTGGCTTAATCTGTCTACAAATATCATTGTTGTGTAAAAATTGATCTTTACTAGCAGCAAGATTACTTTAGGAGACACCATTATCTGGAGATTGTTGTCTTGCATAAAAGTTGTGAGAGATCAGGCTTTTTGGAAGCAGTAGCACATTGTGCAGTGTGTATAGGGAAAATAGTTAAGTTTGGAGCTCAGTGTGCCTTCAGCAGGTCTACAGCTCTGCATTCCTGCAGAAGTTATAGTTTGGTTTTGAACCACTTCAGTTAACGATGAAGCTCATCACCATTGTGAAAATGGCTTTGATATAAATGAAAACTTTGTCCTGATATTGCTGAGCTTCATCGCAGTATTGATGTGTGCCTGGCCTTCAAAGAACAGCTTTATTTTCTTCTGCTTATCTTTTACACTGCAGTTTCCAGAGCTGTTCCCCATTAACAATTCTCCCCATCTTGTTAAATAGGGATTAATTGTGCCTGCACTATGGAGGTCTGGAAAGACTGAAGTTATTAATATTTGGAGGGGAGCTTATATATGTGTGCTAATAATGATAAGGGGTGATTTTGCAACTCCTGCTAATAGAACAAAGCTACCTTCAGGCTGCCCTCTCCATTTTTCTCTATGCAGTTCTGCAATTTATTGTGTGGTATGTGCCTATTTTTCTGAGACATGAAACATAGCTGGTAGGACAAAGGCAAAGAGATTTTTATCAACCTTGTTTTAATATTGAGACTGTGTTTGTCCTTCGTTTTCCCACTGAGAGTAATTTTTCATCTCCTCTTTCCAGATTGAAATAGAATTGTCCAAGGTGGCCTTAACAGCGGCTGATTTCTTATCCGCAGGGTTGGCTTTTTTTTTCCTCTGCCACTGTTTATATGAAATATCGCTTTGCACTCCTTGATTAGGCTGTATTATTTGCTTATTGCTATACTCTTGTGTCACCAGGATGGAAGGACTTGTGTATTATATACGTATGACGAGTGAAGACCAAAGACTGGCCATACTACTAAACCCTGTAGTTCTGCTTTAATAACTAACTCATGTCTGCATGTACAGTTTCAGTAAGAGGTAATGGGTATGGCTGGTTAGCTTTGTTATGATCCATTTTATTCTGGTAGCATTCCATTAATTTTAATTGCAGTCACTCTGGCATAATGCAGTGGTGACCCAGGCCCAGGTTATGGGTTTTTTTGTTGTTTTGGGGTTTTTTTCCAGCTTGAATGTAGCATTGCAGCGTACTCAGATGCTGTTATTTTATGCCATGGTTATTAGGTAAAATAAGACACAAAGCATGAAGAGCCTTTTGCTTTTTCAGATATGCTGAAAATGTTTTATATAGACAAAATCACCTTTTAAAATGCGTGCTTTAGAAATGCACTTAGATCCAGACTTATTAACACTGGTTGAAATGCAAGACTAAAAACCAGCTGCAGAACAAATCACCTTTTGTTATTAAAATCCCCAGTGGGTGCCGTGTTTTCTTTGAAACTGAAGAAATCGATAGTCAATTAATGTGTAGGTAAGAGCTAATATTTTAGAAAACATCTATGGTTTGGGATCAGCTTTAGCATATGGAAAAGCTTAGTCATAGTTTTAAATATTTGAATCTTGACATTTGGTTCTTCAGTGCTTAATCACCATTGAGACTGGAACAGCAGTTTCCCAAAGCCTTGTGAATCCCCCCCAGCACATTCTTTGTACACACACTAATCAACCATTGATGGAAGTTATCTACTCATTGTCTAAATCCAGGGAAATTCATCTTCCACTCAAAGTGGAAAATGCTTATGAAGAAACATATTTGTATAAGGCAATGTAATTGCTAAAACACTGGTTGTCGAGAAGACATCTGTGATATTACGGATGAAATATCCATATTTTGATTATCTTATTCATGAAATCATACTGGTTTGTGGCTATTCATTTCCTGTTGTTTTCCTCTCTTACAAATCAGGAAGATGGGTTTGGGCAGCTAGTTTGTTTTGTCCAGACAGGACACACATTTATCACATTTAAAAAATAACTTGGTAAAAGGTCACTCTATTAACTCAATTTTTTTTTACTGCGTTCTTTTAGCAAATGTTGATTTTCTTCCTTTGCCCACCCCCACACCAGACACGTCATGGAAGTTTTAAACAGTAGCTCAAATCAACAATTAGTGGGACAGTGAGCTCTGTCTAGAAAAACAGAAACTGGTAACATTTACTAACTTCAGTGCCAGAAGTTGTGTTGTTGAAGCCGGTCCATCCGTGCGATGGGTCAAGTCCCATGTGAGCTCTGCAAGGTCCTTATGGGCACTGGAACCATAAATGTAAAGAAATCATTTTATTTCGGTGTGCTAACTCATCTCTGTTTCTATATCAACTGAAATTTTCTAACTTCGTGAACTAATTTATCGCCATTAGGAAATTGGTTTTAAGGGATGAACATTTCAGGTGTTTTACACCGTATCTTCTTTTTATATATATATTACAATACCTTATGTTTGAGAGTGATTTATTAACCTTCTTTGACTGGTAGAAACTAAATCACAGAAAGCTTGGGATGGCTTTTTAAGGTATTTAGGATTACTGTAACAGTAAATAAAACTTGATTTGTAGACAGATAGATGGATAGCAAATTGCCAGGTGAAACATATGCAGTTTATTAACTGGTGCTACTAATTAATGTAAATTATCACTAATTAAATGTTCTAAAGATAGTGTGGGGTTTTTTTAGTGCTTGTTAAATATATTGAAGTGACTTACGAAACTGAAGAGCACAGAACAGCTCTAGAATTGTACATTAAGACTAAATTAAGTTAGTGCTACAGAAGTTAATGTCCTAATGTATTTAGTCTGGAACAAAAACAATAATTTAACTAACCAGGGCGCTTGATGAATGAGTGCACAGTTGGAAATTTGCATTTAGTGAATACTCAAGCTAAAAAATAGCTATGTTACCACTTCCATGCTAATAAAGCCTGAGTGCTTATATATTAATGGTGAAAATAATTGCAAAAGGTCACAAATGTAATTGAATAAAGAGGGAGCTTGTTCAGATTTTCTCTGAAAATATCTTACGGTTGTTCTTGTCTTTGATAGTTCATATATCTGCTTTTCTAAGGCAGTTGGGTAAACCCCTCAGCACACAAACACTTCTTCAGAGACTGCTGTATGAGTGGCATTTAGGGCAACTAAATGTGGTTTGTGTTGCTTTGGTGTGGAGGAGGCAATTCTCTTGTATTACCTGCTGATTTGATAGCTTGTCATGCCACAGTTCTGATTAATATTGATTAGAAATCTTTCCTACTTACAAAATGTGATTGAAAGGCACTCAAGTGGTGCACAGTGACGGTACTCGCTGAGTTAATTGCTGAGGTGAAAACATGGTTATTAAGATGAGTTGCCCATAATGACCTTAAGTAGTTGGTTTCCCAGTCGTTAGCCTTCTGTTCAGTACTTTGGCTGGGCAGCCTCTCAAGAGGTAAATGAAGGAAGGTTATATTCTGTTTTTTTCACAGGAAATTAGTATAAACCCCATGTTTTCAGGAATGGTATTTGAGATGGTCACTTTGTAGCCAAGGTCAAGCGCCTGTGAAACTCCAGAGGGAGGATTCCTAGGGGATTTCAGCTCTTATCTTCCTGAACTAGGTGGACTGTTCTGCATACTTCAGTCCACATGAGTTCTTCTCCCTGACAACTTCATCAAGGATATATTGGGCATTTTGGTCCCCTGCTGAGGGTTTGTTTTCCCTTGTTGCTGTACACTGGCAACGACCATCATCCCTTCATGCTTGATTTCAGTCTTTCCCTCACTCTAGAACCAGCTGTATGGCAGCATTCTGCTGTCTGTGTCGTTCTGGGAAGTAGTTTGTGGCCTTCATTTCAATTTAAAGTACTAATGGCAGCAACAAATGATCTTCTTACTTGTTGCTTTCACGAATTTCTTGAATAACAGCTTAATTCCTGTTTCTCAGAGTGGTTGACATAGGCTTCATGCAGGTATTATACATATTATTTTATCCCTGTATATTTTGCATACAAGCTGTATCAGAGTTATTAAACAGTGCTTATCTATAATGGCCTGTTAAATTTTTGCTTCTTAGAGTGTGAATTATTCTCATAATGGAGGGTAATTGCTTTGCTTTGTCAATCCATCATCAATTCATGCACACTGCAGGGTGTATGTGCAATCTCATGTTCAAGGAATTACATATGCAACTCCCATTATTGTTTGTTGTTCAATAAACAGCTTCTAATGACTAAAGCTGTGTGTGAGCTGTTACTTAACAGCTAAAAAACCTGCCAGAACTGTTGTTGCCCTTCTAGCAGAGACCTTATTGTTGTGAATGCTGAGATATCTTGAGTGAGATTATTAACTGCTTTGCAGTCAGTTTTCCTTCAGTGCTAATTGTGCTGCTAAATCCTAGGATATTGTGTTAAAAATTGTTCAAAAGCCAGTGTCGCATCGCAGATGCATTTTTGTACTTAAAAGGATAGATGCCTGATTGTGGGCATAGTCTCTGCCTATATAAACTCTGATTTTGTCATGAATTGTGTATTTACATGGACAGGAGGGATACTTGTGATAATTGTACACATATGCACCACAGCTACCTATTTTCATACCCTTTCCTTGACATCTCTAATATATAGTAATTTTATGCTATAGCAGGGGATCCTAAGAATTATTGCCCGGTATTTGATGTATAAGAAAAGCTTTTTACAACACAACAAAACGTCCTGCTTGGTGCATCTGAGTCATTTAAAGAAATGTTTTATATTGTAGAATTTTACAAATGGAAAAATAAGTCTCCCCCACAAATGAGCATGCATAGCTCTACCTATAATGCCCGGTAATTGGATTAAATATTAATTTCCTTTTAGCCAGACTGTGCAAGCAGCTTGCAAATTACGGAGTAAAAATGTGAGGCTTGTAAGACCCTGGTAATATGTAATGCTCATGCATCCTGGACTCTGGCAATACAAACGGTGCTGATTTAATGAGTCATCAGCATTCCTGAGCTCCCAACAAGAGGTTTAGGGACGACATGGGTTTTCTTACCTTTTATAAGTCTCCCTCTCGCAGGCAGCAGTGGGTTTGTTGAAATGAATGCCAGTGGTAGTTTTATATCTCAATAAAATGATCGTAGTAGGTGTGACACCTGATACCTTCCACCCTGCAGAATTCCTACTTGCTTTTCTAAACCCCAGAATTCCTTTACCCTGCAAATGCAACTATATTGGCAGAAAAGGGTGTTGTGCAGAGGGAAAGAGGAGATGCAAGTCAAGGTGAAGGGAACACAAGTGCTGTGAGTTCCCTGCAAGGAGAGCTCCCAAGTCTTGAATGAACAGTCAGCTCTGTGGTGGTAGAAATTGGGAGAGCTCATTCCTTTTGTGGCACTCGTCATCCAGGGTGGCCAGCAAAGTGGTTTTATTCTTTTCTGCAATACCCACATCAGAAATAAAGGTCAGAATAATCCTTATTGTATCTCATTTATTTGCAGAATGAGTTCTGTGGAGCAGAGAATGTCTCTTTCAATACCAGGCCTACACTGCAAAGTTGTGCTGGTGTCATTGCATGTGAGGTAGGGTTATGAAAAATCAAACCTCCCTCAAAAATCACATTGTTAAACTTCTTTCTAGCAAGGATACCAACCCACGGTCTTCCCATCCTCATTCTGCTATGAAAATAGATGTTCTTTTACAAACATGGAAGGAAAACCATTAGCATTCTTCCAAATCAAAATATAATCACAACTCCCAATTTCAAAGCCCATCCCTCTCAGCAAATCTCATTAATTATTCCACACAGGTGTCTTTCGACAAAAGCTCCTTCTTGTGTTTTCTCCTCTAGCCTCCTACTTGAGCTAATGAAGCTTCGCTGATGCCTCTGGAACAATGGAGCAATTTATATAACTGCAGGTTGGAGGGAACAAGTAAGGAACGGTAATTGAGGGAGCAAAGTTCCTCTGTCTGTGGAAAGAGATTGCTCATTATTGCTGATTAGGGAGGAAGCATTACAGAACTGAAAAAAAAAAGTAGCTGTGCTGAAAAATGTTCTTTGATAGTCTATTGACAGGCGGACGCTGCTTGGTGGAAGCACCCCAGACCTCCTTATGGTGACACTTCCATCCCCCAGTTAATGGAGTGGGGTTTGTATTGGGAGAACTGGAATTACCTCCACACAGTCACTTAGCCTGTTTCTTTAAAAAGCTCCTGGGTAGGATTTACAGCTGCATGAACATTGTTTGCTAACGCTCCATGCATGAATTGGATACTTCTCTCCGGAAACAGCTGACATGGTTTTCTTCTATGTGCTTCCACAAATATTTGATGCATATTCATAATTACAGCGAGTCTTCTTTCATGGTTTTTGAAAACAGGTCCTGTCGGCTCAGTTTATGTCCAGACAATAGGAACGGGGCATTTTTTTTTTTAGCAGATATGGCAGCAAAAAATATATATTGGTGTTTTGTAGGGTAGTTGACAAGAAGCTGTATGTTGTCTAGTGGTAATGCATTTTCACAGCTCATGTTTCATTATGCCTAGAAGCTCCCTAGTCCCTGCCTCTTCCAAATGCATATAGATATTTATATTCTGGACACTAAAAATCAGCAGAACTCAGACACTCTTTTAAGCGTATTTGATTTAGTCATCAGCTGCTCTGAAACTTCAAACCAGCTCATAAGGTTTTCAGTGTGAAAACCAGGCTCAGGTGCGACCTCACGGCCAGGCATAAGTAGTTATTTTTCTTTTTTTATTTGGCAAGGCAAGAGCTCTTATTTCAAGATGGAATATAAGCATCTTCCCTGCAAAATCCACCAATGAATAAATGAATAAAATGACTTTCAGCCAAGTGTAGGTAATACCGCCCCTATGGAGGTCAGCGACTATAAAAACCTTGTGCAAAAGGCCCACAGTGAAGTGTGTGCGTTTCCTCACTCTTAAGGAAAGGACTTTAAGACCAAACGCTTATTCTGATGCTTAGAGAAAAGTACTGGTAGGACTTTAAATTCCACAGGAAATACTGATGTCCTTAGTGGGACTCCAGGGCTGCGCGGTGCTCGCACAGCTGGCACGTTCGCTTCCCGCAGGTACGCCGGGCTCTTACAGGCTCTACAGGCTTCACTGTCTTCTCAGACAAACCCGGAGATGTTTTGCTTTCAGTTGGATTTTACCATTTCCAGCCACATCCCGTTTACCGTATAATGTTTTATGAGCTTTGTATAAAAATACTTTATGGGGCTTTTCGGAAGGTAGCAGACACAAGGAAAGGTACAAGCAGGCTCAACAGCATATACTGACAATTCTCAGAACAAGTCCTTTAAAGGATATATTTTAACCCATATATAATGGTCTGACCGAACATGTCACAACACTTAAATGTCCTACAGACGAAACAAGACGTCATGTAAAACCTGACTTCAAATGACAATACTGATCTACTCAACAAATGGTATGGGAATAAAGTGGGATGGTAATTTCTTTTATTCCTAGCAGCGGCCGAAAAGCAGTCTGCTTACAACAGCGAAGTGTAATTGGCAATCACAACATCATCAGCTTTTGGGTATACTTTACAGCATTTGGGTTTCTATTTGTACATGTAGTTTTCAGACTTATTATCTTGAGCTCCTCTGTACAATACTGTTAAATATGAGCATTTACCATGGCAACAAATTACGTATTTGTGTTCCTATATAGCTGAGCAGTGCCAGCAGAGGTGCGGAGCTGAAGTCTTTTGTTTTATGGTCTTAATATATTTATTCCCAGAGAGATTACAGAAGAAACAGGCAAGTCTGATGAAGCATGACATGGAAAGCAGAGATGAAATGCCCAAGGTTTTACATTAAGACTGAGGCTAGAGCCCCAGACTTTTGGATCTGATGCCCTGTCTGTGGAATATATGACTGCTAATAAATAAATAAATAAATGAAGAGATCGATGCTTATGTTGCCTGGATCAGCTCAACCCGGGTCTCCATTCAAATGATGTATTTTCAAAGGAAGCGTGTGAGAGTTGTGGAATTTGCTAGAATTAAGAGGTCTGAAACAAACTTTTAAAAAAGAACACAAGTTTCACTTCTCCCAGTGCTTGTCATTCTCTAGCGAGTCGCCAAAAGAGTATTTTGTTAGATCCTGCAGAATTGATTTTTAAATGTCTTTGGGTCGTCAGGAGGGGGCTGCGGAGAAGCCGATTCCCTGCCGGCACCTTCACCTCGGCACCACAGCCCTCGCCGTCGGGTCTGCGGGGGCTCCACGTCCCGCAGGGCCAGAGCTTGGGTTTGCACAGCTCCGGGCAAGGGAAACGCTCCCTGTGCCGTGTGGAGGCAAAGGAAACCGGATCAGTTTTGACACAGGGATCAGGGAATGCCGACAGAGTCCTTCGGGATGCTTGACACCTCTGAGTCTGCTATAAACTCCTTAGGACAGAGATTTGTCCCTTCATAAGGGAATGGAAGGGACATCTATTGCACCACATGCATCTAGACTATGGCTGTAGCTACTGTAGCAGTAATGAAAAATGAGGTGTTTTCCTTCTGTTTCGTTCTTTTCTTTCTGTATCATTACGTGTGTATAATATCTTAAGCATAAGGAAAAAAAACCCTCTCATTCGTGGGAAAAATCAGGTTTGCAAGCAGCTTAGTCCAGTGGTTTTAGGTTAGATCTTTTTGTTGTTGTTAGCTTTTATTTTTCAGGTTTTATTTTTCCTTATTTTAACAAAATGCTGGTGCTGCTCCGGCTGACTAGGTGGCAGCAGAGCTCTTTCGTGGCACCTGCAAGTGGCGGACACAGATTTCACTGACTGTGGTTCATGTCAAAAAAACCCTTACCCTTCTATTCCAAGTGATTTTGTTGTTGATGGACTAGAATAAAGAAACAATGGTCTCACTGCTGCCTTCCTCACATGTCCCAGACCAGCGCTCCCACATTCTTCCAAGGATGCAACCACTACGGTGATTTTCCATAACACAAGTGTGTTAAAGAAGGTTCTTCTCATCCTCACACTTTCAGTAGTTCTGAAGCGGATCGTGAGGCTGAATCTTTAGCTTCTTGGGACAGAGGAGTTTGACAAAAGCCCTTCTGAAGCTGTAGTGGCAGAGAGGGTAGAGGACGGGGTTAACAGCCGAGTTGATCCACAGCAGCCAGAAGGAAGTCTCGTACCAGTAGTCAGAGATGCAGTGACCATGGCAGCCAGCACGGATGATCATCAGGAGGGTGTACGGTGCCCAGCAAATCCCAAAAATGCCCACGATGATTGCCAGGGATTTGGCCACTTTCTTGTCTCTAGAGAGCCTGAAGCGTTGGGTCATGCTCTGGGACACCACCTTCATCCGCTTCTCCAAGGACAGAGTGCATGCAGAATTTTTACAGCTCTTTTTGTTGGAACACTTGGGTTTCGTGGAGCTCTCAGAGCTTGTTGACAGCAGGTTGTTGGCACTGAGGCTGGCAGTGGAGGCTGCTGCTCGAGCTTTGCTCTTAGAGAGGTCGAGGGTTTCCACTGGCTCCTTCTGCTCCCACTTACAGCATTTCAAAGAAAGCTTCGCTTCTGGGCTCATTTCCATCTCTTCTGTGAAGGACTGGTTGTGCACTTCATGGAAAACATCCAGGCGTAGTTTGGTACGCTTCTGTATGTTCAGGTAAATGCTCAGATTGAAAAACAGCACACTGATGAAAGGGGTGAAAAACTCCAGCGTAGAGGCTGTCATGAGAAAATACCAGTTGTAGAAAAACTCAGCGTAGCATTCCCCAGTGGGTATGATACTCCGGCCTGATATATACTCCCAGCTGATAATGGCAGGTCCGTAAAGCAGGAACGCCAATACCCAAACCATCACCATCTTCAGCACTGCTTGCTTGGTGTTGCCTTGCTGGGCTCTGTAGGCAACCTGCAATGGGGAAATCTTTTCTTAAGTATGGCCACACAACCCAACTGGTTGAGGTTCTTCACAGATGAACTGTTAGTGTTCCTGGCAAAGTTGCTAGGCAATATCTCAGCACTGTAACAAATTCACATGCCATAGGCAACGGGAGCAATTGCTAGATAAATCACACTCCTGCAGGGAAGACTTAGAACCCTCATCTCACAGATCCAAAATGAGACGTGGCTTTTGCTTAGTGGAAATGTACTGACTTGGTTGGAGCCTGGCAGTCGGCCGCACTCCACCACTCACTGGAGTTGTCCCCGGCTCCCCCCAAACCTCCTGGGCAGAAGGATGATGCCTCAAACTCCTGGGTTTTGCAGATGCCTCGCCCTGGCTCTCTCTGAGCCTCGTAACTAACCTGTGTTGTATTTGGAGTCAGGGAAGAAGAAAACAGCAATGAATCTAATCTGCCTGCGGATCGCTCGTTACCTTCTCTGGAAGCCGGGGTGTTTTCATCTCACCCTGCACCCAGAGAGCTCAGGGCAGTGGTGCCAGAGCTGGTACTGCAATCTGCGGCCTCGGTAGCCAGGGAGAAGCTGGGAGTCCCACTGCAATCTGCCTGTTTGTCCTGGAGATAATAAGCCCCTGCAAGTCAGTAACAGGTCTGCTCACCTCGCTGACTCACTTGTACTTCGCTATCCTGTCATCTGGGAAGGGAACACCTGCACAACGGGGTCTGAACCTTAAATGATTTAATTATGCCAGAAGTACTAACCTGAAACCACAGCTGAATTATATATTTGTGGGTAATTATTGCTTTCCATCACAACCTGAAATTTTTGGACGATTCACAGGGCTATTAATTATTGCAGAGAATCGGGAGAATAAAGCAGGAGAGTTATTCTCCTCTCAGCTGCCATGACACGACTCACCGCTCTTGTCACCGAGAGGAATCTGTCATAGCTAATCAGCACGATGTTGAAGACCGAAGAGGTGCAGAGCAGGTAATCAACTACCAGCCAGAGTTTGCAGAGACTTCTCCCGAAGATCCATCTCCCCGTCAGCACATAGGGCACGTACAGGGGAATGCAGAAGGCACCTGTAACCAGAGGGGTCCGTTGGCCCTGGGATGGGGGGTCTGCACTCCGGCTGCCCCCCGGGATGCCGGGCCGGCTCCTTCCAGAGCCCCTCACCCAGCCGGGGGTGTCGGGAGGGGCCCCGGGGCTGCGGGAGGGTATCGGGGCGCAGGAGCGGGGCTGCCGGAGGGGACCCCGCGGGTGTCGGTGCAGGGGGCAGCCCCGGGCGGTCCTGCCCGCTCCCCGCTGCCCGCCCCGCCGCCAAGTTGCTGCCGGGCCGGGGCTCGGCGGGCGCGGAGCTCCGCGGGGGGCGGCACTTTACCTACTAGGAAATCCGAGATGGCCAGGTTGAGGAGGAAGAAGTTGTTCTGGGTGCGCAGGCTGGAGTCCGCCACGAAGGCCAGCATAACCAGCGCGTTGCCCGCCACCGTGACGGCGATCAGCAGGGCCATGAGCGCGCCCAGCGCCGCGGTGCCGGCGGCGGCGAAGCGCCCGGCGGCGGCGGAGCCGTTCAGCGCCCCGCCGCTCTCCATCGCCCGCGCCGCTCCACGCCGCAGCCGCGGGGCTGCCGCCCCTCCACGGCCCGCCCCGCCTCCCCGCCCCTCCGGGGGCCTCAGCTCCGCTCTGCCCTGCGGCCGCTGGGACCGGCGCTCCAGCCCTGAGCATCCCTGGGTCACCCCAGAGGAGCCCCGAGCCCCTGGGGGCATCCCCGCATCCTCCCAGAGCAACCCCGAATCCCCCAGAGCAAACCCGAATGCCTGCGAGCATCCCTGCATCCTCCCAGAGCAACCCTGGATCCCCCAGAGCAACCCGAATGCCTCCAAGCATCCAAGCATCGTCCCAGAGCAATTCTGAATGCCCCAGAGTAACCACAAATACCTCCAAGCATCCCTGCATCCTCACAGAGCAACCCTGAATGCCCCAGAGTAACCCCGAATACCTTCCAGCATCCCTGCATTAGTCCAGAGCGTTCTTGCACCCCCCTAGAACATCTCTACATTCCCCTTTACTCTCTCAACCTGAGAGCATCCCTGCATTAGCCCAGAGCATCCTTGCATCTGCCTAGAACATCCCTACACTCCTCATCCTCCACCCTCAACCCAACAGCATCCTTGTGTCCTCTCAGAGTATCCTTGCATTCCTCCCAGGAATATCCCTGCATCTCCCCAAAGCATCCCTCCATGATAAAGGCCATGGAGAGTGCTTATGGCTCCTGCATTGAGGTCTCTGCCTCAATGCAGAGGAGTGGAGGTCAAGGCTTAACTTGTCTTTAATCAAAGGTCAGCCAGGTGGTGGAGGAGAAAGGGTGATGCTCTTACCCCGCACTGGCAGCAGGAGGAAGAGCTGAAGCTGCCCACGAGCAGGCATCTCTTTACCAAGTGGCCACAGCATTTGGTCTGCAAACCAAGGAACCCTTGCCCACAGCCCCCGGCTCCAGGGCCATTAATGCTCCCTCCTCCCTCCACTTGTTTAGCTTTTCATAGCTAAAGAGAATAACTTCTGTTTGAATACTTTCTTCAGCTGGCAACGAAGCCACCTGCAGCTGTAAGACCTCGTAAAGCGCCGTGCCTGCTCCAGACTGCAGGAGTGGAAACATCTTCACGGGTGTCACGTCACCAGGGTAGGATCAGCTCACCACAGTCACCAGCTCTGGAGAACGGCACGAGGATGTGCAGGGCAGCAGCACTGGAAACCAAAGATACTGACCGAGCGCTTTTCTTTCTGGGGAAGTCTGATAAGTCATATACATCTTTGAAGAACACAGATGAAAAAAGCAAAGCAAGAAAATTGTGCAAACCCAGGAACATACATGAAGCTAATGCCCAGGGGGTTTGCTGTCTTCTGATTACTCCAAAAGCAATTTTCACATCAGGGACTGTTATAGACTCGCAGAATTCCTCTTCAAACCCACTACCATGATCGCTATCTTGATAGCAGATGCTGATCCTGCTGGGAGGAGGCAGAAAAGGCTTTTTAAAATCACAATAAATCATTTGCAGGCAGCAGAGCTGGGAAGAGAGAACAGGCAGGGAGCCTGCCAGGCACCCACCAAAGCCTGGCCTCCAGCAAGGACCAGCTTTGTCCTGTCCCTTAACTGGCCCAGCACAGAGACAACATGCTGGCTCCACGTTGAGATCTGGGATTTCTGTTTGCAGGTGCTCTGCAGGGGCTGCAGCTGTGTGACACTGTGTGTCCCCTTCCTCAGGGAGCCAAGTGTCCCCACGCCACTCCACAGAGCAGAGGAAGCAGTCCCTGCTGCTGCTGCGTCCTGACGGAGGATGTCACTGTGGGCTCGTGGGAGCCACGGGTGGGAGAGCAGAGGATGCTGCATGTGGGACAAACTCCCAGTCAGTGGGATAAGAGCTGAAGGGTGTGATCCACCCTTGGGAGGCTTCGAGGAGCTTTGCACATGGCTTCGGCGCTGCTTTGAGGAAGAACCACACTTGAGGAAGGTCAGATTTAACCAACTGAATTCCCAGCAGGGTGGGGAGCAGCCCGGCTGTGCAGCTGCAGCATGGCCACAGCGGAGAGGACCTGGATTTTGTGCAGATTGTCGCAGATGTGATGTAGAAAGGGCTTCTTTTTATATTTTCTTCTGTTTTCTTCTGAACACACAAACCGCTTTCATTCTGTGGCTGTTTGTGATCTGATGTTATTTGTAATCTCTAGCTATTCAGACAACCATTAGTATCCATTGAAATGTTTACAAATTCCAAATTATTGTGTGCATGTTGCAGCACTATCACTCAGAGCTGTTTGCCATTTGTTAGCTGACATTCGTTATTCAGAGTTTTCATGATTCAGATAGAAAGCAGAAACCATACTTTGCACCTAAGGTAATTTATAAAGTGATTTACAAAATGTAACGTGCACAAATCTCAATTATTGTTATTATTCAGAGTAATTTGCCAGGAGTGTTGGATAAATAAGAGATGACAGAGCCGAGCAGACTGTAGTTTTCCTGGTCCTGATGTTTTTCTCTTGCTTCAGCAGAAAGACAAATATGTATCCAATCGATTTCTGGAAATACGCTATCTTGTAATAAAACAAAGGAAATCACCCAACCTAGAAGGGGTAATTAAAGAAGATTACATACAGACATGCAAGCAGATGGAATGATAGTTCATGTTTTGACCTGGCTTACACAGTATATCTGCCACATGTGGATATTGCATATATTCATAAGTGCTTATCTATTTTCAGAGAGAGTGTATCGATCACCCTGCAGTCAGCCGTGAGTGTCCACAGCCTCAGACCCTAAGTTCTACTTAATCTTTCTGTACATACCGGGACCAAAATGGGACCTTTCCGGAGGGCCAGAGCTACAGCTCAGCTATAAGATCTCCTGAGCCTGGTTTCTGTTGATTCTAAGGTTGTGACGGGAGCTGGGTTTGGCAGATGAGGAGGTGTTGGGGATGGCAGATGCTCCCGGCTGCAGGGACGTCCCAGCTGCTTGCAGCGGGGTGGTGGAGGTAGCACAGCTCACAGCCTGGGCAATAGGTGATTCAGGGCTTCCTGATCACAGATTCATGGTTCAGCCACGCTGCAGACAAGCCCCAGAAGCCCCCAGGAAGGGTGCAGAGCTGGGGACAGCCCTGCTGCCACTGCCTGCAAAGCAATTCCCCTCCTGGGGGCCTCCCCAGCAAGGGGACCGGGAGCTCTCCTCCCCTCCCTGCTTCCTTCTCTGCTGTATTTTTGAGAAGCATTTAGCTTGAACGTGAATTCTGCAGATGTCCTATATCTTTACAAAGAGACAAGGGTAATATGTGGCTTTTTAAGGCTGCTTTGTACTGGAATTGAAGTCTGCACTTGAAAGTTGTTTCGCATTCAATCAGAGAGTGAGTAAGAAGTGAATAACCCTCTTGTAAGACGGGGAGTTTCTCTGTGATGTGCAGCCTTCAGGCTAAGAGACAAATAGCTTCTGCAGCCTCCTGGTGTTGAGGGAACATGAGCTTTGGATGTAATTTAGCAGTTGGCCTTGTACCACGTTTTGTGCACTGCAAAGTCTGTGTCTGGGGACCACCGACTGCCGCAGGCTTTGGTAAGCCTGGCTGGTGACCACGCTGCAGGCTTTGCTAAGCCTGGCAGGTGACCATGGCCTCTCTGGTTAGTACTGGCTAAAGTGGGCAAACAGGTCATTGGTCTGACTCATGGGGTGTTTTGTACATACTTTGTATTCATGTGGCTTAGAACCACTTGCTTCTGTGTTTGCTGTTTATTATTTTAGTTTAAAGGTCCTAGAGGGACCAATTTGGGGTTTTCTTTGCATAGATAGATTTCCGCTGTTTTCTCCTGTGACTTGGAGAATTTAGATTTACAGGCTGGACAGAGGAGGTATGGAGAAGTTCTGCCTTCTCCAAGAATTTGTGTCCAAATAAACTTTCCATGTTTCCAGGTTTAATTCTCCTTTTTTCTAAAAATTAGCATCCCGTAGTTTTCTTAAATCCCCATAATTTCCACATTATGAAAATACTATGGTTTTATTAAACACTCAGTTCAAGATGTTTTCACAGTAACACTCGAGGGAATCCTTGAGCTACAAGGCATATGCGATAGCCCATGTCAAATCACAGCCTATTATACATGCATCTGTTTTACCTTAGATCATTGTCACTGTTTACCTCATGTATTTATTTGCAATTCATACAGATCTCAAGGCGACACACACCACAACACTGGATGTGGAGAACCATGCTACAAAACCAGTTTTCAGCTTCTTAGAAGTGCTGTAGAGGTGCTGAGATTTTGCTAGATGCTTGTTCACATTCTTAGATCTTGTTAGATGCTCCTTCTCTTTCTAATAAACCAAGAAACTGCACTGCTCCCTGTTCTGTCAGTGATGAGCCAGCTTTGTTGGCTTGCTTTGTTATTTTTATCTGATCCACTTAAGTTTATTCCATGAAAAGTCTGGTTAACTCTGAATAGTACATTAAAGAGTTTCTTAAAGACGGCACCACCTTGCCTACAGGTAGCCCTTCTATACAGTAAACACGGAGCGAGGAGGATATTCCTTTTCAGTTGGTTGATTCAATATTGCTACATAATTGACAGCATCTCCCACATTCAGAGACTGTGCTCTTCTCCAAATGACAAAGTGATAATCACGTCTGAGTCATTAAAACAAAAACAAATTAATGCACACCATCTCGTTGCAGTTTGTCTTGGAGATTTTATGACCTGAAATCACTTTCACACGCATCTCATTCCAAACCAACTGAGATAGTTGCAGCCAAATTTTACGTGCAATATACCCCCGACTCCAGAAGGCAGCAGATGGCTGAAAAGGTTAAAAAACTTGCCGTCCCACTACCCCAGGCACATCTATAATTCAGTGCTTGCTCTGATGTGCTTGGCTCCAGTTCAGGAATCATATGGTGCTTCAACATCAGTAGGAATGCCTCTGCTGTGGGGCACAGGTGTGTGGGCAGAGTGTCCCACCCGTAGGTGAGCTCAGATGTGCCGGGGCACACACGTGTGATTAGTGTTGCTCTTGCTTCTTCCCAACGAAGAAAAACGGAAGTTCCCATTTCTCCTGGAATAAATCAAATAAATCCATTTTATTAGGTGTTAACAACGAGAGGGTTATTCATAAACTGTAGGGACAGGTGTAATGTTCCCTGGATGTTGATCAGCCTCATCCCACCCCCCAGCGGAGGAATTTGCACTTTGGTACCAGCTTAGATCTGTATCATTGCGATTACACAGCGAGGACAGCTGTGTCCCCAAATCAAGAGTTATGGAAATCAGAAAACGCATTAGCATCAGTAGCATTTAATGAGGAAATGAGAGCTTTCTTGACATCTTCTCTTTGACGTATGTCTGCCTTTGCATTCCCAGGGAGGCAGACCTTCCACAGCGAGGGGTTTAGCTGGGCCAGGGGTCCACGAGGATGTGCAGGGCTGGAGACGTGCAAGCTCCAGACCTCCAGGAGAGATACTGTTATTGCTCTGCATGAATTGCAGTTTCTCCATTGCTTATTTCTGTCACATGGACCCATCTTGCCTGTGAAACAAACTTTAAAGAAAGAGATGATTGAAAAACCTCTTTGTGTTCATGTCTTTACTGGTGAGGGTTGCAAGTGCTCTGGCATTCACACAAGCATCTGCCACTTTGAAACCCGTCCCTTTGTTTTATTTCCTCCTGCCTTTCATCACGGGAAATGTTAATTCAGTTTGGAAAATTCCCTTTTTTGAGATCCTCTCGCAAGTTCCCAGCACTCGTGGGTGAGAGTAAGGGCAATGTGCAAAGTAAAGAGATCCCAGAGCAGCTGAGGATGAAATCTCTGGAGGAACCTTTGAGCTCCGGCTTTGCCGGACCATCCGGCTGCTGCGCAGGCGGGGAAGCCAACCCCCAATATTAATTTTTTACATGGAGCATCAGAGAACAGGACGCAGAAAATGCCAGGGAACATTTCCCATTCTAGAGACACCTTTCCAGTGAAATGCTACTCTTTGATATATATTTCTCTTTTAAAGACAAAACCAATAATAACTTGTCTGTCAAACTGGGGGACTTGCTAGGAATGACAAATAGCTTGGCAATCCGAGCGTGGATGGGACATCACGGGGCCGGTTGTTGGGTGCGCCGCATCCTGCTGCTCAGCCAGACGTCAAAACGACGCTGGTGGAAGGTCTTTTCCTTGCCATATTCCAAGGGCTTGAAGTGTGCAAATTTAGTGTTGGATAAAGATGACGATGATGACAGGAATAGTCCTACACCTTGTCACTTCTTTCTTCTCCTTCCTTCTTTTCTCTCTTTCTTTCCTGTTATCTCTCTGTTCCCAGCTGTAACCTGCAAATCCAAACTCCCAAAGTGTCCAAAAATGTATCGTTTAGTGCAGAGAGACTATTGGTGGTTGGATCTGTCCCAAATTGCCGTGATTGTTTTTGGCTTCTTGGGAACTAACTCCTTAAAATTACAAATCACCTTGTTATCAAATAAAGTCACATTTCTAGTCTTGTGCAAACTTTTGTAAGCGTGAAAATGCTGAGTTTAGCTACTCTGGGGGTGGAAAACACAGCAGAACAGATGAGTAATACAGTTAGTAATGAAATAACTGTCTGATCAGAATTAACACCTGGTTCTTGTCAAGGCAAATTCAATATTGCATTTTGAAATGAAAATTTCAGAGCACAAGGGGAATAAAAGCAAAAGTTCTCCTGCATCTGTCAGCTTTGGACTGAGTTGGCAGCTGCTGTTGAGACCAATAGATGTTTTCAGGGAGAGACAGCAGGGTCTGGATAACAAGACATGATAACCATGTGCAGCTGCTACCAACGATGCTGGAAGCATTTTTCCACATGGAGGAGTAAATATTACAGCTCGGTTGAAAAACTATCAGTTAAATTTGGCACTCCGTCAGGGGATGGTTTGAGAAGCAGGGCTGGGCTTTGTTCCTAATATTCTTAATGGCAGTAAGTGGTGTGGGTTAGAAGTGATGTGAGGACGTTTGAGAAGGACTAAACAATTTCTAAATGAAGCCAGTGCTGTTCCCAGGCAGATGGAAAAAACGGAGCAGCTGCAGAGAAATGAGCTGGGTTTCTCTGGGCTTTGGCGCATGCTGCAGCACAGTGTGCTCCTTAACATTTCATCAGACTTTGGAAAACTTCATGACAATAAGCAATTAGAGGGCTAGAGTTGAAGCCCATGGAGTCCATGGTTTTCTTCAGAGCTACCACCAGGTTCTCATGGGAGAAGACCTACAAATGTCAGCTCTCCCGCTTCCCGCAGGGGGCAGGGAACCCATTGGTAAGCTCATGTAATATTTAACAGCCTTCCTGGGCTAATGAAGTATATTACTTTATATAGTAACTAACATATCTCTAATATGTATCAAAATTTAATTCTGTTTAATTCAGCTGCTCAACATGGGCCTGATTCTCTTCTCCCTCACAAAGATGCAATCACATTAATTCATCATGTGCATCAGCGGGGACAACGTAACCTTCGTCCTGCCAGATCATTTCCAAGCACAAATACAAAGGTAACTTTGCTCTTGTCTCTGCACAACTTGACTGAACCAAGAGAATTCCTTCAGAGTCACGCTGGCATAATGGAGAGCAGAAGCTGCCCCCAAACCCTCCCGTCAGATGTTGAGTGTCTTACGAGCGGGATGGTTCTTCAGGCACAATATTTGGGGTTTTTTTTCTGTAAGTTAAAGCTTGGATTCGCTGTCTGGTGCTTATTCCCCAAGTGCTTGTAAAAGCAACACAGCACAGCAGGAAAGGTATTTCTCTGAAGAGCAGAAGGCAAACAAGATCTTTGTTGCTGAGATTAGGAAAACGAGCAGCCTATCTCACTCTAACTTGTTTGACTTCTGCAAAGTCCCTGACACCGAAGGCTGGTGTGTCCAGCTGCTGGACAGTGTTTAGCAGATCCCTGTCCCGAGGGATTCTGCCGGTGAAGGGCAGCAAAAGTTAATGGAGATGCTTCTATTGTCACTCTTAGCAGGAATTTCAAGTGGCTGTGTCTGTAAGAGCACTTTCAAGGGCACTCTGTGAAAGCTCCAACAGCTTCGTAGTTATCAAGTGCATTTTCTCCGAAGGAATATACCCTCCTGGGGAGAGGGGACCACGTCCCTCTGTCCCTTCATCCCTTGTCAGCTCCCTGTCACCCTCCTTTCTGTGTCAGAAGAGGCCAGGATCTGCTCAGCTCCCCAATTACAAGTTTGCTCACAGAGGGATGCTGCTCCCCCGACTTGCTCGTTGCTTTCCAAAGCCTGGACCCCAGTTACCTGCAGCCTCCAGATCTGTCTAATTTAGAAATACCTTCATCTGTACAAGGGTTTTTCCTGGCTCCTGACTTTTCTCATAAAACCCCTTGTCTCAAACCCATCTCTTCCTGCTCGTGACAATGCCAAGCTTGCCCTGAGATCTAACAAAAGCAGAAAGAAAATGTAGCTCATATTGAGCCTTGATGTGCCTAATGTGTTCTGTTCTACTAGCCATTTCTCTAGGTTCTGATCTCTGATTCCTCATCTTTTCAGGCTTCCTTTTGATGTTTGTTACAAGGCAGCAGAGACTAATAGAGAATATGTCAGGCATCTGACTACAAAAGCATGAGGAAGAGGGATTAAAAGGGGCACGGTGACAGAAGGAAGACAAAGCATTTAGGAAGCATCAGCTCCCTGCAGATGAAGCTGCAATGATGCTCGGGATATTGTTGACTGTGCTGCTGTCTACAGGGCTCCCCTTTCCAGCCCAAGTTTACATTCCTGGAGCTGCTTTGGCCTCTAGACAAGCCAGTCATTGTGAGTCAGATTTGTGTAGAGAGCAACAGTACAGAGCAAAAGGAACCTGAGCAGCTCTGGGTATGTAAAGGAGCTGAAACCCCCAGCAGTTCTGTTTATTGGGCTGGCTTGCAGAAAACAGTGATTTAACAACAAAATCCATCATCTCACCACCCCGCCTGGTTTTTGCTGAGATTTCTGGGCTATTACTCTGTAAACAGAGGCAGTTTGCTCCTGCTATAAGTCAGAGAATTCTCATTTTCCTGACTGCATTTATGATATACTTCTGTTCTTGTGAAACCACTCAGCTAAGCCATCTCAGGGGACTTCAAATGCTGCAGAGCTGCCACCAAATGTAACTGTCACTGTGACCTTAGCAGAGTTCAAAACATCCTGGAGCAAATAATGGGGGGAAAAAGGAAAACTGAAAGTCCTCTCCTCTGCAATATGCAATCACAGTCCAGCAGCACTGACCTCTGACTCACCAGGGGGCAGCCCCAGGGGAGGTGGGAGACACAGAGGACAAGGAACAACATCAGATGCCTCCAGTGTGAATTAAGGGACTGAATCACACAAGAGCCACAGGAAAACAAGTTGTGCAAGAGCTGGGTCTTCCTTCTGGAGGGAGCTTGACATTATCCTCCTGGTCCTTCTCTGCCTCAGCACAGCTGATAATGTGCAGTGTCGCTGATGGGATCCTGCACCTTTGGGGGACGATGATCAGTCAGTGATTTTCCTGCATGGTACAGTGCAAGAGTGCGTGCTACGGGAGCAAGAATTCGGGGGGGTGCTGGGAGCCGGGTCTCCTTTTAGCCTGCACAATAAACCCTACCTGCTTATCCCAAAGCCAGCAGTCACAGAAGCTCCTCATTCCCTGTCTCTTCCTACGTGTGTCTGCAGTGTGGAGGCTGCGAAAGTGCCTGTTAGCAGGGAAGCAGGAGAGAGAAATAATCCCTCACCTGTCTCTTTTGTTCTTCTTTCCTTCCTTTCGCAGGGCCTATGAGGCACTGAGGAGCTTTAGAATGAATGTCAACCAGTCATGCAATTTTTGCGGGTGATACGAGCTGATGGAGGCTGGGTTGGTGCTAGGTGGGTGGAAGATTCCTCAATAATTTACTTGGAAAACAGAGGAGAGCAGCAAAAATAGGAATGAGATGCAGACCTGCAGCTGGAGCAAGGGCATGGAGATTTTTCGTGGTTATACAGCTCCCGCAGGGCCAGAGGGTATCTGTGCAGAGGTGTTTTTCCTATTTCCCAACCAGATGCTGAAGGAGAGAAAAAGCAACAATTGCCCGTGGTCAGATGGGCTGGGACTGGGGCCAGCTGGATATACATGATCAGGGCAATCGGGAACGAGGAGGGAACCAAACTGGAGCCAGTTGCCTTTAACATTTCCTGGTGGCTGAAAGCTTTGGCAGAAGGTATAGCTGGGATATTCACCTTCCCCATCTCTCAGCAGTGCTGCCATCCAGGGGCCACCTCCTGAGCAACTCACTGATGCAATTTCTCTTCTAATTTCCCCCTTGTTTTGCTCCACTTTAACTCTGCAAGTTAGGTGACTTGTGGGAAAGGTTCTGCCTGTCACTTCAGGTGCTGTTTCCCCTTCTCTTTCCTTTCCGCTGCCTGTCAGCTTTGGCTGATGGCACAACACGGTGTGATAAAAGGGAGGGATCACAGAGCGCAGCAATAAATTAATTGGATTTGCTCAGGTCCAAATCAAATCACAATCCGTCATTTTGCAAACAATTGTGTGTAGAGGCACTGGGGTCAGTTCTGAGCAGTTTTCTGAAGTGGAGTTAACAATTCCAGTTGTTAATAATGCATCACACGCAGCTGACGCTGTTCCCAGCACCCACAGCCGGGCTTTGCGGATCCCACTTGTTTGCAGGCAGGTTGGGAAGGATTTCACATTTCACATGTAATGTGACACTTGGCATTTAAGAATATTATGGTGTTGTTTTAACACCCGTTCCAAAGCAGTCCTGTCTGAGTTTGCATGTATAAAAATGTGTTTATTCATTTGCATGTGTCCATGTTACATATGTGATCTCCCCAGCCGGTTATAGCCCTTTTTTGATCATGGGCGCACACTGGCAGGCTTTCACATCCAAATTAATTGTGCAAAGTCCTCAGTATTTTGAAAAACAGTTCCTAAATAGATACTTGGTATTGAGCAAGAAGGATTGGGAAAGCATGTGGGTTGCTATTTACAGCAGCTGGACTTCAAAAAGTTGTAGCAAGTTACAGGCCCTATTGAAAACAAGCAGGAAATAACTCATAACAGTCCTTTAATTCAGTTATCACTATTAAGACTTTTGTTTTGTTTTGTTTTGTTTTGTAATGACACTAATTTGAGCAGCTCAGAACAGCTGAAGTCAACCTGCCCCTCGCTGCCCTGGCCACGCTGTCCTGCAGAATCACACTGCAGAGGGATGCTCAGGGCTGCTGGGGCTTCAGGGGTTGCGCTTCAAAAGCTTTTCTGTTGCTCCGCTCATCATCTTCACAGCTCCAGTCACTGTGTTGGGCTCATGGCAAGTGTGGAGCAGTGGCAAAAGCAGTGGACAAGCAGAGGACAAGGA
This sequence comes from Patagioenas fasciata, assembly GCF_037038585.1. Lineage (NCBI taxonomy): Eukaryota > Metazoa > Chordata > Aves > Columbiformes > Columbidae > Patagioenas > Patagioenas fasciata. The sequence goes on along the minus strand of NC_092535.1, from coordinate 8,725,487 downwards.
GGAGCAAGGATTGTATCGTTAATTGCTAGCCTGTAATTATCTGCCATTGTGCATTCTGTTAATTCTTCCTGCTTCTCATTAGCATAGAGCGGGGAAAATGTTTAATTGCAACACTGCTTGGTCTATGGCATTATCTGCAAGCAGAGCAGATCAAATCAGCCTGCCTTGTGGGGACAGGGATCGATTAGCTTTTCCAGGGCAGCAGGGTAGAGCTGCTGAAGAGTACAAATCGCAGGATGCTGGGCATGTCTGCAGTGACACAAGTGCCACCTCCAACAGGCTTTTCTCTCCTCTTCTTTCTGCCGATCACTTGGTGGAGGCAGAGTCCCGCAGCAAAGATCCCAAAGCACTTTGCAACATGAGGCTGATTTTCCGAAGCATCCGCTTCGGCTTTCACACCCTCTAGGACTCGGCTGACAGTGAGGACAGGCAGCTGCAGCACGGTGGCTGCTGAAAACCCGGGTCTGAGGTGGGCACACACTTTGCTGTGTCTCGTCACCATGACCTGGGCATGGTCGTTGCACACCGGCGGAAAAACGCAATCCCAGGGTTGCACAACCAGGGCGGTTGGGTGGGTGGGAGAGGAACAGAGGCTCTGCGAGGATAAATGAGGTTGAAGAAAGCACCAAAAAAGAGTTGCATCTTGCAAGACAGAGTGTCTGTAACAGTGAGATGCAGCTGGTCACAGACATTAATTTTCTCCATGTGCATGTGATACAGCATCAATCTTAGATGCTGTACGCGGAGTGAACAGAGGTGGAGGCAAAACTGCTCTGACTTGACCTGCAGTCTGGTTTCCAGCACCGTGAGAGATACTAAAGCTGCTCCTTTCCCCTGGGCTGGAAGCTCAGCTCAGGCCCAGCTCAGCCAGGTGTGGACCAGCAGCAGCCCCTGAGGGGTTGCCCATGGGCACAGCCTGTATGTGAGCACAGCTTCCAGCCTGCTGAACTGTCATGGTGCTGCAGGCAGACACCTTGGCACCGGGGGACCTTAGAGAGGGCTCTGGCTGTGCTCTTCCCGTGGTTTGTGCTGTGAAGTGAGGAATTTGTTTTCAAACCAACGCTCTCTGCTCCCAGCCACCCTCTTCCCTGCAGGCAAAGGAGTTTTTCCATGCCCTGGATCTGTGCTCACCAGACGATCTGATCAGTGAGGGTGGTAAAATTGACACTATTTCTCTGGCATATTAGCCCGAATGTCTAAGTCATTCCCACAGTCTCCGCGCTGCCGCCCTGAAATGATGCCACCAGCATTAGACATAACAGCAGACTTAATTAAAGGGTGGCAGCCTGCCAGCATCCAAGAGGCAGAGCTGAGCTGGCTACGCTGCTTTCAAAGGGGTATTTTAAAAAAAAACAACACTGGGAAATAGCAGGTCAAGCCCCGCTGTGCTGATAACTGTGTGGGTCAAGCATCTGCTTTGCCTCAGGTACATCCCCTGGGAAGAAGTGTTGTGGGGGGGCTCGGCTGGTCCTTGATCCCACTCTGGGGGTGCTCATGAGCACCCTTCCTGGGGTGCGTGGTATGATGTCGAGTCTCCTCCTGCCCAGCTGGAGAGGGTGATGGAAAAGTGGAGTCCACAGATTTCTGCAGGCTGGTGTGGAGGTGGTGGGGGCTCCGGGATTTTCCCCTGCATCACGCTGTGTGTGACAGATGTGCTTTGGCAGAGAGCAGAACACACAGACCTGCTCCCCAGCCCGCTCGCCTGCAGTCTTGCTAATTGCTCACTTTTTGGGGCCTTAAGTTTATTCACTTCTGTGACAAAATGAGATGAAGCGACATATTTCCATGGCTATCGGGGATCTAAACACCTCCTCAGAGAGCCCATGGGGAAGGCAGGATGGTGGCCACCTGACTGTGCAGTTGTCATGGCATCTGTCCCCCGGGCCCTTCCCCAGCCCACGCGCCATCCGATAGTGTCAGTGCCATCTTGATGCTGGAGCATCCCCACGGATGGACACTCGCTTCCTCTCCTCAAAGGACCAAAGTGTTTTTGCATGTGGAACTGAACGCGAGCAGCTGCACAGAAGCAGGACAGAGACGAACCAAAGGCGGGAGGAGAAAGGTAAAATCCTCGGGTACCGCTGTGGAGCAGGCAGAGCCCTGTGGCACATGTGCTTTGCAGCTCCAGGCAGATAACAGACAATACCCTGATAATGGGAATGCATTTAGCATTGTGCACCAAGTTGTGTGAACGCGGGGTTGAAGAATAGCTATTCCAACAAAAAAAGAAGACCAGAGAAAAAGAAATCAGCCTTTGGTTTCTGAGTCATCGCTTTGCTTCACACTCAGGATTTGGTCCACTGTGTGTCCAGAATAATTATTAAGCAAGTTCTGGTGGAAGAATTTTATTTACCTAGCCTCAGAAAGGAAGAAAAGAAGCCTCAACAGTTGATTAGATCAAAAAAGCATGAAATCATCATCAAAGTTTGGGCAGCAAATGTCCTCAAAGCCGAGAGTTGACCTGCATAAAGTTTGTATTGGCAACAAAACCATCTCCACAGTGTCTGATCTGAAGCCCAATCTAGGACTACGTTGATGTGTTTGCAGTAAACACCAAGACTAACAGGAGCGCTGTGTACAATGGCACCTTTGCCAGACGAAGGAGGCGGCTAAACAGCAAACAGTCGAACTGAAGGATGGCAAAGCTACAGATACATTCATCAGCAGAAAGGGAGCCAAATTTCTACGGTTTGCTCCTGTTTCATCTCACCAAAAAGTCACCTTCTCTGTTTGTTCATGCCTGGATGCTGTTCAGATCAAAGTGAGAAGAGATGGAAAAGTTCTTGTGTCTCGAAACATGGAGGGTGTGGGGCAGTTCCATCTTCGAGGAAAAGCAAAAGCTACTTATCGCATTAGGCTGTTTGTCTGAGCTTGGACCTGCAGGAATGCTTGCCCAGTTTGTTGTAGCCAGGATTTTCAGCATGGTAGCACCTTTTTTGCTTCCCTTCAGCCTAATGAGATAAAGTAATCCTGCGTCTTGGGCTTCAGGTCAGACACTGTGAAGATGTTCTTGTTCTCAATACAAAATGTATGCAGGTCAACTCTTGGCTTTGAGGATGTTTGCTGCCCAGACTTTGATGATGATCTTATTATCTTTTTCAATAAGTGCTTCAGATGTAAGATCAATGGCTCAAGGTTGATTGATAGGAGCTGTTTGCAAAGACCTTAGATCTAATTGTGCTCAGGCAATCACACTGAATTTTTCTTTGACTAATACAAGACACCATCCCTCTTGTATAGATGGGAAGGCACCAGAAAATAGCAATACTTTGTATTGGAGAGTTGCTCAGCAACAGCCTTACATCATTTTTGAGTTGTCCCTGAGTACACCCCCCTTTCTCTTTGATCTTCATGTAATTTATTTTACTGCTACTTCTCAAAAAAGACTACATTTTAAAGAATTGCCTCTCCATTTGCTACATTTTTTTCCCAAGCACAACGAAAGCCTGATAACATCAGGGAAAGCAGCACATTTCTCTGCAGAAGGGAGGAAATTAAAGTCCATCTACTCTACTAGGGCCTTTCACGGGGCATTGGGGAACCTGGGCTCCTACAGAGATTTAGCATCTGTTTCTGTACATGGTCCATAGATGGTATTTAGAGGCACAACAACGATGCTTAGCTCTTGCCACCAAGCTGCCGCACAGCTGGATTTGGGCAGATGGGCCAGTACCAGCACTCCCTTTTTGGCAGCATTTGGCTAAGAAATGGCCACGGAGTGATTTGTGCGGAGAAGAGAGTGCCAGGGCTGGGATTTCTCACCCCTCTGTGATCCCAGATGAAGCTTGGCATGGAAGGCATCGCTCCACAGTCCTCATTCAGAAAGAGCATCACATTTTGCCAAGCAGTTATTATCAGTCCTGCTGGTAAACACCTTTATGGGAAGTAAAATTGAGCTGCTTATCCCAAACTGGTGCTTCTTCCTTGCTCTGGATGACACAGACGCCTCGCAGGGCCCTGCAGAAAGGAGCTCCTGGATATTGTGATGTAGCTGATCCCTTTCTCCCACTTATTTTCTGCTACTGCCACGCACAAGTGGGTAACAAGAAGCTTGTGCCGTGTTTTGGTCTCTTTTGGGTACCACAGACAGAAAAAGAGCAACAGATGAAACATCAACTCCCTGTAATATGAAAAAAAAAAAGAGCCTCAGGAAGGCTAGATAGAAGTTTAAATGGCATTTGCAAACATGAGCCAGGAGCAACTTTTCTGAAATCTCTAGACAGTGGTGTTGTACGACTGCTGCCAGCTGCACGGATTAAACCTCAAGTGATTTGTCGAGGGTTGGCACAGTCGCTGCTCGAGGGGACATGCACGGCTCTGAGCCAGGTCACAGCCTGCCGGAGGGTGTCACCAAGGGAAACAACCAGTTTCACCATTTCCCTGTATCTCAGAGTAACCCTGTTAGGCAATCAGTCCCCTGGCAGAGCTGGGTAGGAGGTTCCTTCTTGTGCTCCATCCCCAGCGATGGGTGGTAGAAAGTAGCTGGTTTATTTTGCTGGTATTTCACCAGGCACCACCCAAAAATGTGAATAACAAAACCCTGAAACTTTTAATGCAACTTAACGCCTGAGGCAGAAGAAGGAAGCAAATTTGTACATCTAGTAAGAATTTCAGCTAGAAAAGGTCTAAAAATAGACTTTTCTTGCCTCGGGAATTCTAACCTTGCCTTGTAATTCGTGGTGCTGCAGATTATTGCATTCATAATTTAAATGTTGGATGGGTATAAAATTACTCGCGTGGGAGTTATTCAATTTCTGGTAAGTACATTTACATTAAATAGTGGCTGCAAATACAAAAGATAGGAAAAAGCCCTTCCACTTGTCTGCCTGAAGCTGTGAGAGCACGTGCAGCCTCACAAGGCTGCTGTTGTGAGCAGATACTTTATTTTTCCTCCTTAAAACCTGCTGAAGTTCACCATGGCTGAAAGGGCACTTGTGTCTCCTCTCTGACACTTGGCACAGGGCTGCTCCAGACTGATCCCTCTGGGCTAGAAAGGCACCCAGCGCTGATCTGAGCGCTGCCAGCGATGGCTGTTTGTCTAGTTTCCAAACATTGCATTTTATCACCTCAGTGCCTGCAAATCTGGAAATATCACAATGTCACTCTGCTGGGAGTGTATCTATTCCTGTCTACAATGGGATAGAAGGCTGGGCTTGCTCAGAAACATCAGGCAGACCATGTATGGCACAACCCAAGTGACGGGTGGGTGGCTGCTCCTGTGCTCACACTTGATGGGCTGAATTTTCTCCCCTGATTGTCCCCATTGCTTGCCTGGCTTTCTGGTTGCCTCTGCATGTCTGGTTTTGCCTGTGCTCATGCAGATGTGTGCAGGAGACCCTTCTCCAGTGCTGCCTGGTGAAGCAGTGGTGGGATATCCACAGGGCCACAGTCTGGGGCCATGTACCCAAAATTCATGGGTTTGTATTGAATAGAGGGGAAGAGGAATAGACTGGGGAAGCAACCCACATTGCAGCAAGCCTTGGATAAGTGGAGGGTTTTGACAAGGAAAAGGTGATGGTAAGTCACAACAAGTTTCACTCAAGCCTTTAATTTGGAGACAAGAGCTGGGGATCCCTTCAAGGTTCATCCTTCCCACTGCCTGAAATCCTCCCAGATCTCAGCTCTGTGCTTCTGGAGTGGATGCTCTGTGTTTAGGACAACAGAGAGTTGGGGTTGTTCAGCCTGGAAAAGAGAAGGCTTCGAAAAGACCTCATTGCAGTCTTTCTCTACTTGAAGGGGGCTTATAAGAAAGATGGGGACAGGCTTTTTGATAGGGCCTGTAGTGACAGGACAAGGGGTAATGGTTTTAAATGAGAAGAGAGTAGATTTAGACTAGATATAAGGAATATTTTTTTTATAATGAAGGTGGTGAGAGCCTGGCCCAGGTTGGCCAGAGAGGTGGTGGATGAACCATCCCTGGAGACATCCCAGGCCAGGCTGGACGGGGCTCTGAGCAACCTGAGCTGGTGAAGATGTCCCTGCTCATGGCAGGGGTAGCACTGGGGGAGCTTTGAAGGTCCCTTCAACCCAAACCATTCTGTGATTAATTTGAGGAAATTAGAGGCTCATTGATCAATATTCTTTTCTCACTCCACTCCTTCCCGCCCTCGTCTTCATCCCTCTGTCTCCACACTCCCAGAGAAGGGCTGTTTCTGCTCTAACACTGCCTAAACCCAAGCGGCTGCACCTGGAGACCCAGGGAGGGAGGATGGTTGGGCTGGTCCCAGCTCGAGCGGTGCCGTTGGCAGCCCCAGCTCTGCACCCCCAGGACAGCGGCAGCTCCAGCACCGCAGCCACTGCCAGGAGCCCTGGCCATCCCCTCAGGGTTACTGGGGCACGTGCTTGCCAGACAGTCTTGGGGTTTCAGAGATTTTTTTTTTTGCAATGCTGTTCTAATTCAGACAGTGCAAGCCTACTAATGAATCACATCTTGGTCAATTAGAAGCTTCCTGCGAGTCATGCCTTCTTTGACATTATTCACGCCAGTGTAAATGCCATGCTTGGAGCCAGAATTGAGCTCCATCAGCCAGGGAGAAACCACCCCTATATATAAATGAGAATAGAGCACTTGAAAAATCTGCTTCTGAATGACAGGGTTTTCTTGCACACGCAAGTGTGCTTTGCATCCAGAGCCACCGAGCACAGGTAAAGCAGCTTCTCCTCCTCGTATCCCAGCCAGATTCTCATCTGTGGTGATGAGGGATCAATGGAGATGTGAAAGGGGCTCTGGGCAGCGATGCAGGCAGAGTTTCTCACTGCTGGGAAGCACCAGCAGGCAGCCAGCTGGCAGGAATCCCTCCGGCCGCCTGCCCGCAGGGCCGGATGGTCGGGGATGTGGGATCAGGAAACACAGACATCGCCAACCTAGCCCCGCGACACCCAGGCAAATTTATCTTTTCACAAAGCTCAGGGGCTGTATTTGCACCCACAGTGAACACCCACCCTCAGCACAGCTCCCGGGGTTCAGGACATCATTTCTTTTGCGTGGACACGGGGACAAGGGAGGATTTTATCCTCTTACCATCAGGGTGAGGGGACTGTTAATTACCTGCTGCTCTTTCAACCAATCTGCCTTCATCATTAGAGACATCTAATTTGACTTAGTTAAGGTAAAATACTCTGCCTATTCACAGTGCCCGGACTGAGCCCACCTTGCTTTCTGTTGCCAAATATATACACAGTTAATCAAAATGATTCACGGCACTTTAATACACAGACTAATACAGCCCCTTCCTCCACAACAGGGTCCTTTCTTCACTCCTGATGACCATTCTTCCACCTAACCACTTGTTTTCTCCTGTTTTCTGAAAGAGTTCCCTTGGACAAAAATAATACTGGACATGTAAGACATCATTGTGAATATCAATGAAGGGTTTTTTTAAATGTCTTTTGCGTCTGCTCCCAGTTCCTCCTCTGGGCTAAAAGCAAACAGAGTCAGCTGTCGCTGACACAGGAGCTGATGAAGGGGGCACATTGGTTTGTCTGCTTGTCGGGTTTGCTTGTGTAGAAGACTTCAGATCCAGAGCCAAAATTCCCAGAGCCAACCTTCCCAACTCCATCTAGGACAGCATCTAGGACAGGATCTGAATTTTCCTTCTTTGTTCATGCTCAAATATCCTACCTATTTTACTATTTTTAAACATTTTTTATTGTGTGTGTGTAATTTAATGATGAGACCCTTTTAATACTTACTTCTAAAACCAATCTGTAAATGACTGTCATTTGTTTTGGGAAAGTTTAGATGCTCATTTTCAAGCACAGAAGATACCGAGGCAACAAAAAATTAATCTGGATCTTATTTTGATGGATATGTGTGGATTTGTAGTTACTAATTATTTTGTTTCAGTGGTTGCTTAGGGACCAGCGAACACGACTTTGTTACATTCAGTACAGGAGACTGTCCCAGCAAGTAATATGTGCATATAAATATCTGCTGGATCAAAGGTGACAATTTTAAAAAGCTAAAGAAAATTACATGCTGAATTGATTTGGAACAGTCTATCAGTACAAAAAGCTTATAGTCTGCTATACCAACTGGTTCCTTTCCTTCTTTCTCTCTTTTTGTCTTTTCTCTTTCTTTTCCTTCCTTCCTTCCTTCCTTCCTTCCTTCCTTCCTTCCTTCCTTCCTTCCTTCCTTCCTTCCTTCCTTCCTTCCTTCCTTCCTTCCTTCCTCCCTCCCTCCCTCCCTCCCTCCCTCCCTCCCTTCCTTCCCTTCCTTCCCTTCTTCCCTTCCTTCCCTTCCTTCCCTTCTTCCCTTCCTTCCCTTCCCTTTCTTTCCTTTCATCAGGTGTTCCTGGCAACCACAAGTGGTAGGGCTAAAATCCAGGGATTTTTACAGAATTTTTTGACTTTTTGCGGGGCTGGATTGGGCTGAGCCCATTCCCAGGGTCAGGGGGGTGCTGCATCATGAGGACGTGGTACCCCAACATCAGCAACACCTCCACACTACCTGGCCTGTTGGAATCTGTTCCACTTTCTGCCCTGGTACGGGGTATAGCTGAAGGAAAACACCCCTTGTACCACGGGCTGTGAGGAGCATCCCTTTGCCCTGTCTCCCGCACACCCATCCCTGCCTCTGGGATGCTGGAGACAGAGATAAATTACCAAGGAAGCACTCAGACAGGTTAAATTTTACTCACACGTCAATTCTGATCTTGCATCAATAAGTATAATTAGCTTCTATTGACTTCAGCTTATGAAAGAAAGCATCATACAAGCCATTGGATTAATCTCTGATGTCAGTACTGCCATCCATTGATAGAAATGTGGTCTGGAGAGCACAAGGGTTAACTTGCCATGCTGCTGTACACGTAGCTAAACCCAGACACTGTAATTAATTCTAAATAAGATGCTCTTGTGGCCAAGCTTGACAAATGCACCTCTATTAGGATCTAAAGCATCATCGATCGTTGGCGGATCGACTGGCGGCAGCACGATGGCGCGTGGGCACTGGGAAAACAGACTCCAGATCTGCTCCTGAAACAGACGACTGAAGCTCAAGGGTGCCCAGCCCTCAGCAGGAGCTGGTTTCTAAAAGCTGGGCTCCACGGTGTCCCCAGTGATGCTTCCAAACCCCACTGGAGCTGTGAGTCAAAGCAGATCTACCCCCATAGTCCCTGCTGTGTGGATGCAAGAAAACCATGGGCTTTCATCCCAGGGAGAGTGAGATGGGACATGTAAGTCACTTTTGCCTGATTATTTTTATCCCGAGCACAACCTCCTGCTCATCTTTACTCAGCTCCAGGAGCGGGAGTTCACCGTGCCAGAAGTCACAGCTGGAATCAGAAGAATTCAGGATTCAGCAGAGGGAAACATCTAGGCTTTGTGAGACAGCAGTTTTTTCAAGCAGTTTCTGCCTTACTGTGGAAAGCCCCTTATACACTCAGCATGCGGCTTTTCAGCCTTCACAGCTTCGACCACAGAGATGTTCAAAACTTTATTTTATATTGAAGAGAAGTGGCTCAGACCCTGAGCTGCCCTCAGCTGAATGGGTGCAGCTCCCAGGGAAATTACCACTGAAGCGGAGGATACAGACTGTTGTGTCTTTTCCTTTCCATGCCATTACAAAGAACATGCTTATTCAGCCTTTTAACAGACTGGCTATTTCTACTTATTCAGCTTTTGCCATGTTCCTCATTATTTATGGATTCCTTTTTCTCTTGAATTGCTTTTCTTCAAGATTCTGGTTAAAATTCATGTGGTTTCAGCATTACTGTTTTTTTTCACTAAAGCCTTATCAGTGTTGCCAATGTCTGCTTTTTAAGTGTCTTTTTTTATATGAAATAGATTTATGCACTCTTCCCTTTTTTAGTGCCAGCAACTCAAAATACACTATCACTGCCAATAGAATTCAAAATGTCTCTCTTTTGAGATGAGACAGGAGGAAGTTTTTACTATTCAGATTGGAGATTATTTGGATGTTTCCCATTTTGCAAAGTGGTATCTGGCTCACTTGTATCTGTATGCAGCCTCCTCTCCCTTGGAAAGAGGGAGATCCTGCTGTTGCAAGCTCTTTAGAAGAGAAAGTTTCATTCTATCCCATGTTTGCACAGCCTCTGGCGCGGTGTGACAAGGGTGTGCCGTCCTATAATAATCACAATTAATATTTAACAAGAAAGCTGCCGAGAACAGGGTGTGAAAAGCGCCGTGTCCACCATGGCTGCCCTGGCTGGTCCCTGCCCTGGGGAGCTCCTGCCCCGTGGCCAGTGCCACCGGATGGGTGGTGGTCACAGCTGGGCTGAGCTCCTGATCACAGCCCTGGTCACTGTCTGATGGGCTGTGCTCTTGCTCCATATCCCACTTCCACGTCCACATCTGCCTGTGGGTCAGCCCAAACCTGCTCTATCTCCACCAGTGCCAGGATGCACGACCTCCTTCTCCTGAGCACGCTTATTTCCCTTCTCTGTGGATTTTGCAATTAGTGATGGTATGTTTAATCAGTTGGTTTGATACATCAGGGCTTATTTGCCCAGATATATTTTGAGATTGCTACTCTGCTTTTAATTCACACTCTCCCTTAATCCAAATTAGCTTTCAAGCCTGGACAAGCCCATAGTCTTCCCAGGTACAAGCTGTTGGAGCGGGAGTGTTTCCAAGCACATTCGGTACATAAGGACAATGCTGCATCTCTGAAATTGCCTCCAGCAGCTCTTGGGGGGCTGTGGGGGCTCAGTGTGCTGGGACCCCACATGATTTTGAAGTTCCCTGGTGAGGAAGGAGGCTGTTGGCTTCTTGGAAAGAGGAGAGAAGAGGCATTTGCCTACATACAACTAGTGGCACACGATCAGTATTTTTGCTGTAATGTGCTGCATTTCCTTGCATTATCTCTGCATCACAGGATCAATGTGTTTTGTTTTTGCATTTGCTCTTCCTTGTTCTGTTGCAGTTTAGGTTTTTCAAAGCCGCTGCAGTGACAAGGTTCGCTCGGATCAGTTTTCGGAGCCGATCGCGTTGCTCCGCAGGAGGGGAGCAGTTGGGTTTATTACAGGTGGAGCTGATGGTTACACCTATGCCTGAGACGGTTGCTCAATATTTTCCACTGTAAAACCCTATTTTAATTACTTTTAATGTTGCAAAGTTTTTGCCAGCAAGGCAAAATTTTCTGAGCCATCTCCCTTAAAATGTAACGTTTCTCCCATCATTTCCAACATAGGAGGGAGACAAATGCAGAGCTCAATTCTTCTCCTTGTCCAATTTTATGCTTCTGTGATTTTAGATTGCTAGAGAGTAGCCCCATAATATTTAATAAAAGAAGAAATTCTCAATTAGCCTTGGTTTTGCTAAGCATGGGCATTTATTTCAAATGCACATGAAATGCCTGGGAGACTGTTTTTTGTGGCAGGCTCAGGATGCACTTGCCTTCAATTAAGACCTGCAAAAGCTACTCAAATCCAATATTCCTTGGTGATCTGATCAGTGGATTCCTGTTTCCATGATCCTTCTGGGGACGCTTCCAGATCAGCTGCTTACTTATGACAAAGGCCTGTTGAGTCAAAAAATAATTGAAATAGAACACTTTCTTTCTGTTTGTAGGTCTTTGCTTAAAAGCTGCAATAGGAATACTGCTGTGCTTAATGTTCAGCCTATAACGCTGAGCAATGCAGCAGTGGGTTCTTGAATCAGGGCTTATTGGGGGAAAAAAAATTAAAAAATCACTTTTCTGGGCAGATCGGTAAAATATTAAAACCAGATTTAGAATGATACAAATGATCCTGTCTGCCCCCAAGATTTGTTTTCCCTAAAGATGAGTCCAACGGTGCCTTCCTTGCAACTTCGCCTGGGTGAACGCAGGGGTGAAACAGCACATGGGTTTAGCAAGGCTGGAACTGGAGAGACTGACAGACCCTCCAAGCCAGCTCTGCCCGCCCCAGAACCCTCCCCACTCCCAAAGAGGGTGAGAAATTCTCAGTGGAGATTTCATTTAAAACCTTGCACTTGTGTCAGAGCAAGGAGCATTGTCTCTGTTAATTCTTGTCTCGGGTATTGTCAGCAATGATGTCAATGTGCTGTTTTGTCATAGCGCTATGAGATGTGCTTCACCCAGAGCGATGGGTTTCTAGCTCCTCAGGATGGATGCTCCTTATCCCTGTGGCTCATCTGCTGAAGCATCTTGCTCCGTGCGTGATTTGCAATTTTTTTTTCCCTTTTAAAGTCCTGGTTGCTGGGTCCAATGAGATTTCTTTCAATTCTTAGCTCTCAGGTATGAAAAGGGAGATAGATACATTTCAGTGGAGAAGAGTTCCAAATCTCTCTGAGATTTGTCTAGAACGCAACACCTTGCAGACCCCAAAATTAGGAGGTGAATACAAAGAGCAGGACGTGTTATCTGAGAGAAACGTTGTGGGTCTCACTGATTTTAAACTCCTGACTCCCAGCTTTGCCACTTGCATTGATATCTACAAACAGTATCAATTGCTTTAGCACACCAGTAATTGCTCTGAAGTAAAGGGGACTGTTAACAAACTTGTCTCCAGTCACTTGTTGTGGATGAACAAGTGCAAGTTCAGGGCTACAGAATCGGAGACACCTGCCACCTTCTCTCCTGGTTCAGCTGCCAGCCCTTGGCTTTGTTGACCGTTTCTCTGGGATTTCCACGTGTCCATTAAGCTGCTCAGGGCTGGACGGGCAGATGGGGCGACTCAGGCTGCTCAGAAGACACGGGATATGGAGTATGTTTCTATTTGTCGCATTTCCAAGTATTTTCTCCTGACTGCTGCGCTGTGAAGTATCTGGTCATCAAACACAAGATCAACAGGTGAAACGTTCCATATAGGTGAGGAGCTTGGGGATTTGGTTTAGAGAAGGACTTGGCAGTGTTGCGTTAGTGGCTGGACTTGATGGTCTTAAAGGTCTTTTCCAACCAAAATGGTTCTATGATTGTATGACACAGAGGATGACCAGACATGGAGGATGTTGGAGCTCACTGGGATGAAAAAAAATGACCTGAAAATCCACTGCAACCTGTGGCCTCGGGCTAGACACACAGCATACCTCAAAGTCGGTTGGAACGTTAATAAAATAGAAAATTGCTGACATTAATATTGGTGCACAAAAAAATAGAAAAAAAAATGGGGGATTGGGTGAGTGCCACCCCTTGGACAGGACGACACTTTCTCATACAAAGGTCATTGTGAGCTGAGCCCATGTTTTGCACCTGGCTGATGATGAAAGCACCAAAAAGCACAGCTAGAAGATGTCGGTAAGACAAAAACCGTGTGCATTTGTGCAAAATCTAGGTGCCTTTATGCAAAACCCGGGTGCATTTGTGCAGCAAAAGTTGCACCAGCCCCGACGAACGCGCCAGGTGAGGCCGCCTAATCTGCATAGCCCCACCCCTCCCGCTCGCTATTGGCCAACGGTCTCCCCAGCGGTGGTGCGGTCCGGAGCTATGAGGCTCCGCGCCTCATTAGCATTCGCCCCGCCTTCGGGCGCGTGGGCGGGAAAACCGATTCGTCCCTTCAACCTCAGCGGGGCGAGGCCGCGCTCTGCGATTGGTGAACAGACGCGTCACTCCGCCGCTGCGAGCGCCGCACTTCCGCCTGGGTGTCAGCCGTGTCGGGTGGGGGGGTGTTGCGGCGGGGCCGTCGTGGGAGCGCGGTGCCAGGTAATGCCGCCGCGTCTGCCCCGTCCGCCCGCCCCGCTGCTCACCGGGGAGGCTCCGCTCCCCCCACCTGCCGCAGCGCTGCCCCCGCTGAGGGACGGGCAGCAGCGCCTCCCCTAACCCCGCCCGGGCCTGGCGCGGCCCAGCCCGGCGCGGGGGTCACTCCCCTCGGGGTCGCTCTCAGCGCCTCGGGGCGGGCTGCCGGGGGGATCGGCCCGGCCGGGCTGCTGGCGGGCAGCGGGCTGGGGGAGCGCTGTCCCCACGGCGCTGCGCCCTCTTTCCCGGCGGGCACGGGCTCCGGGACCTGTTCGCTGCTTTTCTCCGGGCACTGCGAACCGCAGGCCGCGGCCGCTGAGGCGATGGCGCGTTGAGTCGAACGATGTTCCCCTGCCAGGTCCGGTGCCCCCAGCCGCGGGCAGGACGGCCGCTCCACCGCGGGCCTCCGGGGACGCGGGAGGCTGAAGGACGTTGCTGTGCAGAGCGCGGGTTGCTGTTCTGACAGACCTAGCGTAGGGGTTTTAAAATTATTTATTTTTATTTCCTGCTTGCTTGTGGAACTGGGTAGTTTAAAGGAGTCTGAGACGCTCATTTCCCAAAGTGAATGTGTTGAGCTCGGCTTAAGCACTGTACGTGAGCCTCTCGGGGCCTTATAGGCCATGGCTGGAGTTCAAAGAGCAGTTAGGATTTACTTGAATTTGGTTTTATTTGTTGTTTTTCAGTTACCTGCTCTGTGTTTCTCTTACAGAGCTCCTGAAAGGGAGACAAGCAAGATGGGAAAGATAGCAGGAAAAAAGGCTTTTTTTTAAATAACTTGCCACCAGAACTTCTGCATGGTGACAAAGGTATAAATTATGTTGCCATTTACTTAATGTGGATATTAATCCTGTTTGTGCTATCTGTATATTTGGATTCAAGACTCCTTTTGGAAATGGTTTCTCACTCTGCAGCGTTGCAGGCCAGAATTTCAGATGTGGGTTCAAAATCGCCTTCTGTTTTTTACGTCTAACATAACCTTGTGTTTCCCCTCAGAGGTATCTGCAAAGCATGCTCAGTGCAAGCAGATATTACTTTCATTTACTCTGGGTTTTCTCAATTAAAGTACATAGTCTTCATTTAAGATTTCAAAAAGGAAAAGAGAAAAGGAGACACAGATCTGCAGTGTGGATTAGCATTTCCGTACCACTCCTAATAGTGTTTCCTTTCTTAAAGATCATGTGTGCAAGAAAAAAAAGTTTCATTCCAGCTTAACCTTCCGAAGTTCAGTATCTCCATGTTCATGTTGACATCTGGGGGCAACCACATATATATATATATATATATATATATATATATGTATAATCTTAACACACTTTATACCAGCGTATACTGGGACTTTTAAAACCTCAGAGCAATTTCTGGAAGCAGTGACTTGGGTAACTTCCAAATGCAAAGTGCTGGATGGAAGTAGGAGAACTGGCTAAACTAGCATGGAAGCAAGAAATTCCGAGCAGTGTTGTTTTTTTCCCCCAAGTAACCCCCTGAGTTTCCAGTTACTGTAAACACAGCTTTTCTTAGAATAGTTGTCAAGTCATACAAACGTTTGACCATGTGACAGAAGGCTGAGGGCGATGTAGGATAAGATCAGGAGTGATTTACATGTTACTTTCCTGACCAGCAGCACCTCATAATGAACTTGTAACTTCAGCGAGTGCTCGAAAGGAAACACTGAGACATCTGCTGTTCAGGAATAAATACGCCATTTTTCTCCAAAACTAGCTCTTCAGCCATGCCACTATAATCTTATAAACAGGAAAGTTCAAGATGGAAAAATGCTGATTAGACAACAAACTCTGTGTCTGCAAGTAGCTGAATACAATAAGTTAGAGGTTTCAGTTGATGCAATACTGGAAAACAGTGTGGTGGCTGTAGTTATTTGTTTGCTAACATCTGTGCGAATGTACTTGATGGAGGGTAATTTTCACTGTTGGATGGTTTCTTTAAATCAGTTTTAATACTGTTACTGCTTTCTATGATACATACTTGCTTAAGCTGACAGGTCTCATGACTGAGCCTGGTATTTCTTTCAGTCTTTCTTCCTGTGAATTGTACTGTGTGAACTTCACACATGCTGGCCTAGAACAAAGGTGGAAAGCTTTGCTCTCTGTTATTTTAGTGTTGGCTGGAAAACATACCAATCAGGTTTTTTCACTTTGATAAGGCTATACTTTTAAATTACTGTTTGTAGTGCCAGTCAGATGATTTTTTTGTTGTTGTTTGAAAGCAAGATTCACATTGCAAGTATATTGAATTTTTAGGCAGATAATTCATTAGCTTTGGTATTTGAAGTAACATGTCCTTGAACAATGTGACATTATATCATGCTACTTGATAACTAGAACTTCTATTTACAAGTTGATTATTTTTTCTAGTCCTTCAATCAGGGTCGGTTTTGTCACCTGAGTCGTGAAGATTTCTAGTAAGCAGTGTCTGTATTTGGCTCCAATATGATGTTTTAAAATGCTTAGTGTTCAGTCTGTTCTCTATGAAATAACTGAAGTATTTGGTTGTCTTAAATTTTTTTTAAGAAATACACAAAATCAGGCATGCAAAGAATACGTGTTAAATATGGAGTGCTCAACATCTTGAATGTTTTTACTGAGTTTGAATATGTAGCTAATCTAAGGGGTATTTTTGCCTACCTGAATAAATGGGAAAGTGAGAGCAAGGAAAATGTTGGTCAGTCTGTATCTGCTGCTTTGGAAGTTAGGGGACTTTAACATGTTTCCTGTTGCAAAAAAATACAGCTTGTGTGTTATATCCGTTCTTTTATGGTTTTAATTATTTTATGCAATAGACCACTATAGATCTCTTAATTAAAGAATATATTATCTCAGTATTTGAATTCTGAATAATTACTATGCAGAAGAATGTATGATGCTGTAATTATTTACTTTGTTTTCCTAAAGGCTTGTAATAGCAAGTTGCAGGAGAGCAGCAAGCAATTAGAATGTGTCAAATGTGGCTTAGCATGACTTTCAGTTATACTCTTCAAAAATTTATCCTTGATTCAGTGCACAATGATAATGCCTTAATTTTTAGGATCAATAAGTTACAAGAATAGACTAAGCTTTCTTAAATGTGTGTTTGTGTTTTTTTTTTTTTTTTAGTGCAGTTACAATTGGAAATTCACTTGCTGGTCTAGACAGATCCTTTAGATTATTTCAGTATATGTAGTTATGCACATAATTTAATGAGACAGGTTTTTAGTAAATAACAGCAGCCCTCCATTCAGCAAATGTAGGGGGCTGCAGAGCGTTGTCTTCCTGGGATTGTGTATAAATCTGGTGTGCACAAAAGGTGGATTGTGTCTGCAGCTGCAGAAATACATCTGGACCTTTTAATCTTGACCCTCTTGGGTTTACGATGCAAAACTTAAACTGTATATTGCTCTGTTGGACATGTAACCTCTGTGCTTGGCGTTAGGCTGGAGGCAACCCTGGATCCGTGGCATTCCTGTTGGAGTTCAGTTCCTCAGCTGTGCTGTTTGGTTTTAGAGAAGTGGTGTGCTTGTTGGGATGCTCTGAACCTTTGCGGTATTACAAATAAGTTTGTGTGCTTATATTTGTCAATAAGTGTGTTTTCATGAACGGATAACAAGAGTACAGATATAATGAAGTTATTTTTTACCCTTCTGAGTCAGATTTTTATTAGGGCTCCCAAAGCAATCTGTTAATATATCTCGTTGGGTTTTGGCTCTAGTGATAGTTCAGAGGAAATGCCGATGTGGGGGGTCTGAGGCAGCGGCGTTGGGATTCTGGGGTGACTGTGGTTCACATCGCTCGCTCCAGACCGAGCCACTTGATCAAGTGAGAATGAGAATCCTTTTAATAACTGTCAATTATGAAACTTGTACATGTTAAGACTACAGAGAACACCAGCCTGTTTATAGCAGTGCATTCAGCAGCATGTTTGTTCGCTGGCTGAAATGAGAACTTTGTCAGAAGAACAGAGCATCTCCCCATGCACAAGCTCTTTATGTGTTGCACAACATCGATGAACCTGTTGAATGGTTGTTTAATAGTGAAACAAAAATGCTATCTGTATTTGGAGATGGAAATAACTTTACTTACATGGCCTTATTTTGTCTTAAATGTAGTTCTAAATGCTGTGCAACCATTGCAACCATGTGCAACCAGTCTGCGTGGATTAATGTTACTGAGAAGATAGCTAGGTGGCTTCTTTATTAAAAGTGAACTCTATTTAGAGGTATTGGTCGTCTCTTGAGACGTCCAAGTTTGTTTGTTTGTTTTTAATCTACTGACAAGAGCAGACATAGTAATGCCTTTATACTGGAATCCATTAAGTATCTACTATAAATGTAGCTTTAAAGGAAATGCAAACATAGCAGAAACTCTGACTTTCTAAAGCTTTTGCAAATTTGTGACATCATCTCAGTCTTCAGCAAATAGTCCGCTGGCCATGTGCATGAACTCATGCTGCAGGGTTTCAATGTGCGAGGAGTTGTTGGTAGCCACAAACCCACGGTTTCTTATGCTGTAGGGCTTTGCACTGGGTTAGTCAGCCGTTGTCGTCCTGCTTTATTTGCAATATGATTGCTATCGTAATTAAGAATCTCCATGAAAATTATTTGTAAGATACCTTGTACAGAATAAATGTAAAACTGTAACTACCTGGAGAGAATGGGGCCACAGAGACAAAACTTAACCAGTGCCTTTTAGGAGGGAGATCTGCTGTTCTAGGGGTTTTCTCCAGTGATGTTATGTGCTGTAGTTCTCTTTATGTTCTTAATCTTCAGTGATCAATTTGTAGGGGTGGTTACATTGATAAGAAATATTCAAGCATATTGAATTTTACCTTCAAAGTAACTTTTGGTTCAAAGAAATGTTTGTAAATGAATAGAAGTGTCAGTAGATACAGAGTTAATCAAATCCACTGTGCTTGGAGTTATTGATTACTTCCTGCCTTGTATCTCTTACAAAGAAGATAAAACACATCCTTTAGGAAGCTAGTAAGAAGTAACTAGTTTTACAAGACAGTATTGAATTACTGATTATTGTTATTATTAATCTTTTTTTAAACAGCGTGGCTAGGAATGAGCTGGTGCATCAGTCATGATCAAGCCTAGCATTATGCCTCATGGGTAGGGAAGGCATGTAAACCAGAATTTTGTGACCTTTTATAATTGTGGACAATGAAATAGTGTCCAAGGGAAGGTTACGAAGTCCAAAGGATGTTGTACCAGATGCTTTCAGGTAGGAAAGTGTCTCAAATGTTGACATAGTGTTAAAAAAGGAGAATAGTTACAGAGTTCTGTGGGAATTTCAATGAAGTATTTTGCATCAGAAAATATTAATCTGCTGGAATCAAGTTTCCTTGGTCTTTTTTTGTTTGTTAGTTTTGGTGGAAGTTCTGTGAACCAGTATCCTTGGCTGTAAAACAGAATATTTGGCAGAAGTGACACTGGGGATCCCCGTCGGTTCCCGTAGGTAATTGACCACTGTGCTGGTAAGAAATTGTCTGTCTGGTGTTCTCTTTACAGTTTTTATGTTCAATGAATGAAGTTTCTGATAGAAGTGCTGTCGCTTTGTGCTGGGGGCATGTGACAATTATTGGGGCTTGTTCTGATGCAGAAACAAACTTTGCAGCCTGAACTCAGTTGCAAACCAGACTTGTGTTTCAGTTTATTCTAATTCTTGTGAAACAGCACCAAAAAAAAAGTGTATTTCTGAGAGAACAGAACACGACTCTCTGTGTCATAAATCTGTTGGACTCTTGTGTTCCAAGCTAAATGCAAATAACCCCCAGCTACACAAAGGCCTGTCCTAGGGGCAGCTGCAGTTTTCCTCATCTCTTGACCTCTCTGCACTTTGTTCAGCAGACTTGAGAAGGGACTTGTTCTTCTCTTGCTGTGGATTCAGAGCGAGTTTCATCTTGCCAAGACATCCTGATGGAAGATGCTGTTACATTCAAACTCTGGAGTAAGAAACAAATCTAATTTGGTAAATAAAAATCCTCTTCTGGATTCTGTAATCTGTGTAGCTGTTCTCTGGTTGGAGAGATTTTAAGTGCATAATAATTGCAGCAGGTATCTAAATTGTCAATTAAATTGACTTCGTGGCTAATTTTTATAGGTGCTTTAAACCCAGTGTTGTAGGTAACCTGATTTCATGAGTCAATTAAGATTCATCCTTGCTGAAGCTTTCATTCAGAGATGAAACGCTGCAGTTTGATGCTTTCAGGAGGTGTCTATGAAGCAAAAATACATTAATATTTATCTTCTAGTTCAAGCTATTTATTTCCGTCCCTTGAAGTACTACAGCTATGTTTTATTTCAGTTGGCAACTCGAGAAGGTGGGGTTGGCTCTTATTCCACCAGTCATGTTGTAGCACTGTTGGGGTTTTTGTTCTCCTTGTAGTTTTATTTATTATTTTTAGTGTCAGTATGAAGAGTGTGTGTTTGATCTTCTGCTGGCTCTTCTGGCATCTCTTTCTGGACAGAAAGTGGATCCTGAACCCAGGAAATCAAACTAATGGAAATGTTTCTCTTTATTAACATGTGCCATCAGGTGATTTAAACAGGGTATGGAATAAATTTTTGTTTGTATCAAGCTGATTTTAAATTTGCTCCATGATATTTCTATTAAATTGAGCTTGTGCCCTTTTGACTCATTAAAGAAAAGCAAAAACCTGGAAATTGAGTGTCTTTTCAGAATTAATGGGGTTTGCCCCTTCTCTTCCTCCCCCACAGCAATACTTGTGTAGTATTTTAGTATTTTTCTCATATGAGATTTGACAGAAAGTTTTCATTTTATTTTTTTCCCTTGCTTGCAAGCGTTCTGCTTCCAAGTTAAAAAGCTTGGTTTGTTTTAAAATGTGCTGTGGAAGCGCACATCCAGCAAAACCGTACATGTGAAAAAGCTGCTGAATGTGCCGGTTCATTAATTCTTGGGTGGCACTCTAATTCCCGCTTATTGAGCTTAACACCCTACCTGCTCATGCTGGCGAAGGTCTGTGTTGATTTTTATGACTATTTACACTTTCTTTACTTGCTTTTACTGAAATGCTCCTTGGTCTCACAAGTAGATTAAACAGCTGTATAATGAACATGACCCAGTGTTTTGTATATATCTCATAGACCTAGAACATGGGCTTCATGAGCAAAAAACCTCAGGATTTGTGAAGACAGGAGGATGGTTTCAACAAAGCAGTGACTTTCCAGAATTGCTGCATGATTTAAAATTTCAACTTCAGGTCTGTAGGAGTCAGACAGGGCAGCTGGAGTCAGCAAACCAGACCTCAGAACTGAGCTTGCTGAACCGCATTCCACTCAGATGAGCTACTCCAGTTGCAAATGCTCTACCTTTCTATAGATATGTAAATGTTTCTTGAAGGAGGAGTAACTTTTGGTTAAGCACCTGGGTCTTTGTTGAGGATTAACATACAAGAACAAGTCAGTATGGAGTAACTAGTTATGCTGAATTAACTAAGTCATAGTAACTGCATGTTCAAACTCTTACAGGTTTTTTTGAACAGGTACTAGTGTTTGGTTTTTTTGATTGGTGTGCAAGTTCTGAGGACCCAGGATATCAGTGACACAGATATAAGGTGTTTGTTGTTTTTTGCTGTTGAGGAATGGAATTTGAGAAGCAGCAAGCACACATGATGACAAACTTGAGGGCTTCCTAACCTACCCAGATAAATAGTGTAGGAAACTTCAACTTCTAGTGCTTGGGAGGGCTGTAAGCAAATGAGATGTTATGGGCAACCATTACAGGTCCTCTCCACAGCATCATGGAGAGGACAGGGGCTGCAGAGCGGCTCAGCGGGCAGGGATCTCCACACCTTTGGGTTTCGAGAAAAGATCTGAAGGTGGAACCTCCCTTCACAAGGAGCGTCTGCATCTCTTCTCATATAGAAGAATGCATTGAGCAACTTAAATACTTTATAAAGTGGTTTGCAGTCTTGCACTTTTGTTGTCCTGGTTTTAAAAATAAATTCAAGTGGGAGGAAATGGTTTAAAATAGGTGGGAATTGTGTGAAGTCTGGGACTGATCTTATTGATAGTGGATCTCTGGAAAGGAGTTCCCTGTACCTTCTGCTGCTGGGGACTGGGGGCTTGTACAGGACCCTCTAAGCTGTGTGGATTTAAACTTTTGAAAGCAAAGTGTGTTAGTAGAACTCATGTCACCTGGTACGAGTGACATGTTCAGTGCTGTGCTTGACAGAACAATTTTGTTTGAGGTTATTCCCCACCAACTGATTGACAGGTTCGGTACAACTTTGTTCTTCCTTCATCATGGGACCTCAGCTGTCACCACAGTGTGGGTGGTTTGAATATTTACGTTCTCTGCGTAAAGGCTGGAAAGATCATTGAGAGCAGTGTGTGTTCCGAGAACGAGCATCTCGGGATCTGAGCGCCTGTGACCATGGGTGTACCGTGTGTGTTTAGGAACAGCATTTATTTGTTCTGCTGGTGACAGATGTGCTTCTGGAAAGCGGTATGTCAGTCTTAGTCATCCCTCCTCTCTGGAAAACTTATTTCAAGGTGTGCTGTGGAAACGGTACAGGTATTTTCTTATGTTTCTGCAGTTTTTATTGTGACTGCGTACTTCGTTTTGTCCTTTGCTTTTGCAAAAGATCCTCACGTCCTTTAAGAAAATGAGACCTTTTAATACTATTTCCATCCCCTACCTGTTAAGGTGTTGGGGTTACTTGTTTGGGACCAGCATGAAATTCTTATTTCAGCATTGATACCTGCACTCCCAAATCGGGTTATTGGACAGCGTAAGATCTTGTTTAACCTGCTTGTGGATGGCTTTACCACATCACCAAGGTGCAAAGCTTATTTCAGAGGAACCAAAGTGGTAGTCCTTTGATTAGAAGATACCAGAAGCTTTTGGAAGTTTTTGACTTTGCGTGCTGTGCTTAACTTAACTCTTGCTAGTCTGTTTTTTATATTGTAGGCATTGGCATGCAAATAAGCATAATGACTAGAAAAACTAGGTTCTACCCAAATAACTTGTTCAAGATTTGCTTCAAGAAATTATTTTAAACTTTGTTGTTTTCTGCTAATTGCTTGGGCACTCAAATGTGATTTCAAAGAGTGAAATTGTATCGTGGCAAGCAAAATAGGGAGTTCCAAAGGGAAGATGACAAACTGAGATACCTGGCCTTGGCAGATATAACACTTCAAGGCAACCGCTGCACTCATTAACTTAGATGAGTTCAAACCATGCCTCTTTATGAATGGAGAATTGGAAGGACTATATGTTTGTGAGCCATTCAAATAGCTTTTGTTCTGGGCAGTGAGGTAAACAGACTTGAAATACAGGAGGAATCGTGCAGTTTGATTTCTTGCAGCGAGGAAGAGAGAAGGAATGGGCTTCTAACATGGCAAGCTCGTCTGCTAGGAGCAAAATGCACTTCTGGCTTTGTTTCTCTTAATTGGAATGGAATTGTGCAAGTTATAATTGCCCTGGAAAAAAATTACCATCACAAAAGCAGCGGGATCCTCAAGGATCATAGAAAAATTGACACTGACAGATTGAGGTTGTTTTGGAGGAGATATTGGTAGCATTGCCATGCTGTCGTTTGTGTACTTGGCTCATTGTTGGTACCTGATGAACTTCTTTACAAGTACAAACTAAATTTTCTCATTATTCTTCTTGACTAAAACTGGGGGAAGTAAAAATGTTTGTGTTGCACCATTGCCAACCATCTGGAAAAATCTAATTTAGTCTATGCACAAAGTAGAGCTGGAATGCTTCATCGATCTATAAGTTATCTGTGGTGTGCTTGGCTTTACCGAGGAAAAGTTTGTTTCTTTACACAATCCCTCTTGAGGGGAAAAGTCTCCAGTTGTCTCTTCAAGAGTTCATAGCAGTAGCCTGACAGAACTTCTCTAATGGTCACTAGATGCTGATTTCATGATGTACGAGGGCCAACATTTTTATGCAACCGTGAGATTTTGAGATATAAAGTTCTTTTTGTTCCCAGCTTTCTTGGTTAAGGATGCCATAAGGCTCATCGTCTCACTGAAGAGCAGATTATTTTTTTTTTTTGGCAGCTGCCTTTTTCTTCCTTCAGTTTTCTGTTCCTTGCAGCTGTACTTGCCTGAAATTTAACTTGCGGTGAACAAGGTCTACTCTCCAGTAATGTATGTGATATCTTTATATGGAGACAAATGCAGCATTGTACATCAGCTGTTCTTGTGGTAGGTAGTATTATCTTCACAATGATTTTGGTATCAAAGAAAGCTGTTTACTTACGAACACAAGAATCCATCTTTTGCCATGGGAAGAAGTAGAAAAGTTAGTATTTGTCAAGTGTGCATATTTGTACAGATCAGAAACGTGGAACTTGCTAATTCTGTTGCCCTGTCTTGTCAAATAGATCATCTGAAGCAGCTGGATACTTGCAAAAGAAGACTTGGACAGCACACAGATACTTAATCTCTAAACCGAGTTCAACGATGCATTAGAGGAAGCTGGATTGGCTGTACGGAGACTTCACACTGAAGGATGAATAGTGAAGAAGAGTTTTATGATGCCGTTACGGGTGAGTGGGCACAGTGCAAGAAAAAAAAGCTATGTGTGTGCTGAGGGGCTAGGAATATATTGCTGTTATGAAATAAATAAAAAGTAAACTGCTGTTGGTAAAACTTGTAGTGCTATCTTTTGAAAAGAAGGAAGAATTGTAATTCAGGTTCAGATTTGGAAATAAGTTTTTTTTATTAGAGCTTGATGCTGGTTATCATTTCATCAGTATAACAGTCCTTTAGTGGCAGTCTTGCTTTCATTTGCTGTAAAATGCAGGTAATTTAATAGCAGCTTGAGAAGTAATGCTTTTAAGACCCGTTGAAAGGTGAACTGTCTTCTCTGGGTTATTTCTTTTGTTATTGTGTTCATTTATTTATTTTAATGCAAAGCTTATCCTGAGGAATTGAGGTAGAAAATGTTGGGGGTTTTGTTTGTTGTTGTGTATCAAATAGTTCTGTTCTTTGAACTAATAAGGATGCGTGGTTATTTACAAGAGCCTTATGTGGTTCTAGTGTTGAAATAAAATGCTTTAAGTGTTCTAATAAAAAAAAGAGAAATCCTTCCAAAGATCTCAGTTTAGAAGTCTTCTACTTAAATGTCTCCTCAGAAATCCTGTGATAGTGGTGAAATGGGAAATGCTGACAATGGTGAGTGCAGAGGGCTTCATGTAGTCATGGGAATGAAAAGAATAATGGGAAGCACGAAAGCTGAAGGAATGGCAGTAGCGTGGGAAATACAAGTGGGTAAGGTGGACTTAGACATGGTTGGAAATTCACGTGAGAGTAAACAGAGGGTTTGTACTTCTCTAAGTCCAGGATTGAGACATGGCTGCCAGGAACAAGCCCATTTTCCAGCTGTGTCTTAGCTCCATGCTGAGATGAAAGCAGCATGTACACCGTACTCTTCACCTCTTCCTCCCCAGGAGTCCCAGGCCCTGGTTCCACAGGGGGAGCTGCAGTGTGTTCCCACAAGCTCAGTGGTGGTGGTGACTGGGGACTGTGGTTTGTGTCCTCCGAGTAGCAAACCAGGCTTAGCAGAGCACTTGAACTGCATGTGAAGTTGTGCTTTAGAATTGTGCAGCGGTCTCAGCGGCAGCACAGGTGGTGTGCTGCCTCCTTTAAGATACTACGAGTTCACTTCTTGAAGAAGCCACAACTTTTCTGTAGTTATTAATTGGTGGCATCCATTTCTAGAATGAGAATCTATCCTAAAGAGACCCCAGGTTTTGTTGTGGTGGGTTTCCTCTCTGCCTGAGAACTTTCCTGCTTCTGACGCCATCCCTGCGACATCCAAAAGATCTACTCATGTGATGGAATTGTGTGGTTGGGAATCATCCTCGTGGCAGATGGTTTGACCCTGACTGGGTGATGATCACACCTGCAAATGTGCAGGACGGACCGAGTTATGCAGGTGAATCACAGCAGTGACGGGTATGGAGTTTCCACGGAGAGAAGTTCCTTTGCATTCAGAAGTTGTTAGCATTGCCAATGAGTTGGACGCTTCATGACTGAGTATTCCCCTTGGGGATGATACCTGTGGTCTCAGCGAGTTCTTGACAGCACAGCAGCTGTTTTTTCTCAAATATAGGAGGTAGTTTTCTATGAGACTGCATCAGATAAAGTGGTCAATCCTTTGAATTTCAGAGTCTTTGAAATTCTGTGTGAGATGGGGAGCGTATAGCTTTTCTCACTTGCCTCTAGCCTATATCACCTTGGGTTTCTTAATCTAATAGCAGATTTTAATTAAGGACCATGTGCTCTCAGTTCCTGCTCTGTCAGAGCTGTATCCTTCATGACTTCTGCCAGATATCTGTTTGCCAAAGTGTTTTGTGAAAGGCTTGCCACAGAACAGGAAAATGTTTGGCAAGTTACCAGGGTAATTTCTTCTTGACAAACATGAATAGTTTAGTTTTTCATTTTTAAATACTAATCTGCATTTCCATGGAAATTTCCTGTTCTGTGCCCGTGAGGTTAATCTGACCTGGTGTATTTGTGAGGTTATGGCCCTTCTGTTTCCTATTGTTTGGCTGGTGTTCACTGAAAACCGGTTTTCACTTGGGGAGGAGGAAGTGAGGGATCTGCTGCCAAATTTAGGAATTTTCATAATGTCTGGATCAAACTGTCAGTGGTTTCTGCCATAATGTTGAAGTATTGTAGGTCTTGCGACAGACACAGCCTGCCTGTGGGAGCAGCGTGAAACGGCCCCGTGTTGTGACGCTGGATCATCTTGAAAACTGGAGAATGGCAATTTCTGAGAAAGAAAAAAATCCCTCTCACTTCACGTGCTGTCTACACTTCCAACATATTTATCCCTATTCCTTCGGCCTGAAGGTTCTCAGTACTATGCTACTTTAATTCCCCTTCTGTCTGGAGTGACGAGGCTTAATTAGTATTAAGGAAGCTGGTGACTGTGTGAGGGGCGGTCGGTCGCGTGTGGAGCTGTGTGACTCGGGGACGGGCTCTGCTCCCTCGCAGGTGGATGAGCAGCGTAGGCTGAGGGGACTTGTTCCATTTGCAGGATGTGGAAGAAGAAGGCCAAGAAAACTAGAGTTGCTGGCAAGTCACTTTTCTTTAAGCTCTTGAAATAGGCTAATGTTGGCACCCAACTTGAGAATTTGACTTGGGAAATGTAAGACTTTTAAAAAGCTTTTGTTTTATTCTGGCACACATAAGTTGGGATTTTGATTAAGCTATTTTTTGACATTTGATTTCTGTGTGTGTGGTCCCCTATCCCCCTTTTAAATCCCCATTTTTATCCTCACTCCCAGTGGCTCTTCACTATAAAAACTGTCCTATATGTAGAACTTATCTACTCTGTTTTGAAGTTCAAGGCTTTAATGGCAGCTGGAAAAAGACTCTTTTTCTAACTTAGAAAAACAACCAACCAGTATTTCAGTAAAACTCTTTTTGTGCTGGATCAGTACTTCTCTGGATAGTTTTTCACAGAACTGTAATACTTAGATCTTCATTGGGAAACAGCTTTTAAAACTTTCTCAATGGGCTTGTAGTAGTCAAGAGAGCTGATAGTTAAGGTTGAAAGAGTAGTTGAAAGCCTAGTGATTATCTAGCTGTGTACCTAGTTGTCTGGGTTTTGTTTGGCTTGTTTTTTTTAAGTAATTAGATGGATACGTACTCTAATAAAGCAGACTTTACACTTTGCACATATCTTATCTTTCTGGAGCAGGGCTTTAATTTTTGTTGTTTGTAAGCAAGACACTTGTTTGAATTGGCATTTATTTACTTGCCAGTTCTGTATTGTTTTCCATAAATAATACATACACCTGAATCTAAATTCCCTTCGTGCTGTACAGGAACAGAGGAAAACAATTCTGAATTGTGAAGAAATGGAAAGATTAGTGTGGATAAAAACAACGGACATTTGATAGGGTTTGCATGGTTTCAGGTACAATGTAAAGATTGTAATTCCAGTAACAATTTTCATAACTATTCCCCTGAAAACCGGTTGACTATGCCTGTTATGAAGCTTTACTTTTATGTTTAGATGTGATTATTTCATTGAAGTGCCTGTTAAATGTGATGCTGTTCCTTACGTTGTGTGTGCTCGATCTGCTTTCTGAGTGAGGGCACATGTACCGAAACCTTCATCAGTCAAACTATTATAAGAGTGATTTTGTTATGCCCTACAGTACTTGTCTTTTCCCTCTCTTTGTACTGTAACAGGTTCCAAAAAAACCTAATATGTGGTTAGGAATACCATTTTAAAATCATAAATATATTTTTTTGTGGGTTGACTAAAGACAGGCATGTGTTTGTGTTTGGTTTGGTTTTTTTAAGACAGGTGTTCCAGGGTAGTCTTAATGACCTGAATATATGTGTGTATATATATATATATATATGTATGTATGTATATATATGACTATCATACTTTCCAATTAAGTACTAAGACTGCTAAGGTGTGGTCATTGCTGTATAATTACATGCTTGTGACATCAGAATGTAGGAGACAGTTTAATACATGACATCACCCATGACACCTGCTGTTTACCAAATAAGATCACACTGGTGGAACTTCCTTGTGTGGTTTTGAATGTCATTGTCGTGGTCTTCATCCCTGAAAGAAATGCGCCTTTTTGTTTTGAATGTATGCCTGGCATGAATTGCTCTATTAAAGTAAGAGCGCCCTATTGGAGGTGTTTGCTGCTGGATTGTGAAATGGCTATTTTATTTCATTTTTATTTTATTTATTTATTTTTCTCCTTGCCTTTTAGCAGTGTAAATCAGCTGAGCTAAATTTTCTTAAGGTCTTTGAGAAAAACTATATAACTGACCAAAATTGCTGTGATCACACTGCAGCTCTTCAGAAGAGACAATACAACCAATCTGATTAGCGGCTACTGAAGAATTTGTAAGATTCTAAATTGGTTTTGTATTCAGCTGTGTGAAAAATTAGTTGAGAATGCCTGATTCTAGTGCAATACTTGACTCTAAATACTCTTGGAAATTAGATCACTTAATAAAGGGTTTTCACTCTGATATTCTTTAAAATAATTTGCTATAAGTGTACTTGTGCTGTGAGTTACTGCGTGTGAGTGGCACTTTGTGGCATAATAAGGTTCCCAACAAAACCATTGCCTTGTGGTTTTGCTACAGGCTTTGATTCCGACAATTCTTCAGGAGACTTTTCAGAAGCAAATCATAAAGTTGCAGAAATGCTTGATCTAGATCCACACCAAAGCAATAGGACCGGAAAGCACAATGGAGAGACAGAGATTCAAGAAAATGGAATTAAGCGACACAGGTAAGCACATAATGCTACATAATAAATGAGCAGCGAGTACGTGCCGGCCCGTTATCTTTTGGGGCATTGCTCTTCTCATCTGAAGAGGCTGTTTCTCTGGAACTGAAAAGACATTTCTCTGCTTCCTATGTCAAGTCTATGTTAATGTTTTGCTTCCTTTATAAATGCTTCAGTATCTAGCAATGAAAATGTCTTGCTGTTTAAGGCACTGATAACTACAGTTGTTTTTTTCCTGTTGCAGGACATCATTACCTGCCCCGATGTTTTCCAGAAGTGATTTTAGTGTGTGGAGCATATTAAAAAAATGCATTGGACTGGTAAGTTGGCTTGGATGAAAGAAGCTGATGTCAGGTCTCCGAACTTCAGCTGGTTAATTTTATTACTTAAAATTTACAACACAGAATAAAATCTGGTGCATTTTTCATTTTTTGCTGTAGGGAACATAATCTGAAACTGCAGCTCTTTGAATCTGCACGTCTATTTTCTAACAGTACTATTTCCTTATTTGCTCTAGCTGGTGGAGCGTGTGGACTGGCATTTCTAATGCTGTCCTATAAGAACTAGACTAAAGCCATTAAAAATACAGTAAACTATGATTTGATTAACACAATGCTCTCTCCTCTGCTTTTTTATTCTTTACTTAGTAAAGTGGCATTTAGGGCTTTTTTAATATAGTTTTAATTTTTATTTTCGGATTTTGCTGCCTCCATAATTAAAGCAGTTTGTGCCCAAAAAGATGGTGATGCTTTCATCTGATCAAAGCGATAGAAGAGTTTGGGATCCATTAGAGTTTCTTAGAGAGCCCAGTGTAGGCTTGGAATATGAATTGTGTGATGTAATTGGGTCACAAGATTTATTCTTGGACTCAAGAAGTTAGGGGTAACTTTTTTCCCTCTACTGGACAAGGTGAGGAAGATGTTGCATTGCTTAATTTGGTGGCATTCTGCTCTCCACTAAGTTGTAAGCATTTATATGATGCTTTAGTGCTCAGTCATGAGTGCAGCTTTTTAATTAAGCAGCCAGATTTGCTTGGATATAGCAGGAGTCCGGGGGAATTGGAAATCTTTGCGTGAACTTTGTCTGTCTTGTATCCACATGCAAAATGAGAAACATTCTGACGCAAATAACAGCTTGCTTAAATAAAGCCACTAAAATTTGTTAAAGCAATTCAAATCCTATTCTTTATGTAACCGCTCCTTTTAAAAAATAATTTGTGGTTACTGCAGTAAAGTAGTTACATTTTATGCAAATAGGTATGTGAGGATTTCAAAAGAATGTGTGGTACTAAAATATCAGTAATGAAGTGGTTGGCACGTTATTGCTGCTATCTGTGGAAGTTTTAATCTCTTGTGATTCACGTAGACCGAAGAATAGAAGGTAACATTTTTCTGGAATTCACTAGCTTGGCTGGTTCCGTTTTTGAAGTTGTTTATTTTTTCCGATTGCTGGTCAGGTTCTGCAGCACTTCCAGCCCCTTCCAGCTGTAGCATTTGCAGGTCTACTATAGACTTGCCAAATGGTTTTGAAGAATGCTGCAAGTAAACTAACACACAGCTTATTTTCCAAAATCTTCTTGTTGTCAGTTGTTACCTTGGTGGTGTGTCTGAGAAATGTCTTATCCTTTTGTTACCCAGGAGCTGTCCAAGATTACAATGCCTATTGTCTTCAACGAGCCATTGAGTTTCCTTCAACGGATAACAGAATATATGGAACATATATACCTCATTAATAAGGCTTGTAGTCATGCGGACCCACTGGAAAGAATGCAAGTAAGTAACCGTTCCCACCTTCTGCTTGGTTCAGAAGTCTTTCCTCTCCCAAAATCTTTCATTTTAAGACAGTTTCTCACTTGAGTGTGTGTATTTCTCTGGGACTATCAGAAGAATGCCCATATTTTTGTCAAAATAGGGGAAAGGTAGGAAAAAAGTCTGTCCTTTTAGAGGTAGGGTGAGAAGCATGGAGCAGAGTCTAACCTGACAAAACTTACTGTAGAAGAGAATTCCTTTTGGAAACTGAATTCCCAAGTGCTTACGTTTCCTCACTTATATATCACTTATCGTATGGCTTACAAATATTTTGGCCTTAAGCAATGTATACTGCTTTCTTTTTGGAAGAATAGTAAAATACTGTCATGTGCAACAAATATATTAGAGTTTTAATGTACTGTTCTCATAACAATCTGTTCTTAATCCACTTATAGGCTGTGGCTGCTTTTGCAGTTTCTGCTGTAGCTTCTCAGTGGGAGAGAACTGGCAAGCCATTTAACCCGCTGTTAGGAGAAACCTATGAATTAACCAGGTAATAATTACTTTAAACTGGTAGCTGGGGCTATTTGTGTTCTTGAGTTAGCAGGCTCTCATACTAGCTTGGTTATTTTTTTCAGTGAAATATATCAAAATCTACCAAAATATATTTCTGAGTATAGCTAAAATTCTTTTCCCCAAAATATCTCAAAAATCTTTGAGCAGTTGTTATAAACTCTATTAATTATATTTCTGGGTTTAGGCAGAGTATTCTTTGAATTATGCAGAGAAAAAAATGGTCTGCGTTCTCCCAACAAAGACATTTCCTGACCAGAGACTATTAATTTAAAGAGTGTTTTGCTGGTCCTCTCAGATAGAGGAGTTAGTCAGGACTTCCAGCTTGCTCAAGTAAGTGGGTGATACGTATGCAGTGGAGAAAAGAGTTTTCAGTCAGACCTTTGCTGCCCGAAGAGTTTCAGTATTTTCAAGAGTTATTTCAGAGACAGATGCCTTTCTGGGCGGAAGGTCATGGAGGTGTTGGAAGGTGGGTTGGTTTGGGATATGAAGAGAAGGGGTTCAGAGTACAATTTATTTCATTCCATTAATTGAAAGTGTGTCAGGGGACTAAAAAGGAAGGGTCTCATCTTCAGTTTAATCTAAAGATCCTTCAAACTTTTTAAAAGTATCAAGTAACTCTTTTCTCTTGTAATATTTTAAACCCAATATTTACTGTTTGATGCTCTTTTTTTGTTGTTGCTAGGGAGGATTTAGGATTTAGGTTTATATCTGAACAAGTCAGCCACCACCCACCTATTAGTGCATTTTATTCTGAAGGCCTCAATAAGGACTTTATTTTTCATGGATCAATCTATCCCAAACTAAAATTCTGGGGAAAGAGTATAGAAGCGGAGCCTCGGGGAACAATTACTTTGGAGCTTCTGAAGTGAGTATGAGAATGTTTTTTATGTTGATCTCCTTAACATTTACTTGAATAAAAAGACAGATGATTATCACCCTATTGGCTCTTCATAGGCGATTATCTAAAAACCTCTTGCTGCAGAAGTTGTACGTAAACTCTTACAAGTTAATTTTCACTGCTTAATTGCAGGGCTCTGTTTTCTCAGTAAATCTTTGGGAAAAGGATGGAATTGAGTAATAAATTGGATTTTTAAATGTCATGTTTACGAAGCTTGAATACAGTGCTGTCGTGTCCCGTTGGTCTTAATCGACCAACCAACCAAAAAAACCTCAAAACCACATGCACACCCCAAATTGCCCTCAGTGACACTGCAACAAGCCCCATATAGCGATGTGGAAACTTGTGGTGTATTTGTAGAAACCACTGAAGCAGTTTGACTCGTCACACACTCCTCAGGTTCAAAAGCCTTTACCTCCTGGTGTTTGTAAAATGGAAAATTGTTTTAGTGGTTTAGCCTGACCAAGCTTTGAGGAGGAGCGACTTCAGATCAAACCTTTGTCGGCATTGGTGGTGACTAACCTCAAATATTGAGGTTCAGTGCTTTTTTATCACCAAAAAATACTCTCTAGACTATGCTAGAGGTTTACCACAAAGAGCTTTGGGAAGAAGGTTGCAGTGAGGCTGCAGGAGTTGAAGACACTATTAGGTGTGTGTTCGGTGCTTTTGTGTTATGTTTTATTACATACAACTTCAGATGAAAAAAAGAGAATTCCTGGGACTGCGGTTTATGTTGGGCAGGAATTTGTAATCAAAAGCACAGCATCTGTAAAACTTAATATTTCAACTCTGTGAGAAGGAAGAAGAATAAAGCGGTATCACTTTATTAACTTGCACCAGTGTTTAGATACAACACATTGTTGGCTTCTAAAGAAAAGTCTGTTTCTTTTCTGTTTTGAAGTTAACTGCTAAATATTTTGCCCTGTCATGGTCAGAACTGAAAACAGGCTTACATTCCATCTCAAATTCAAGAAAATGATTTATTTCTCTGTTTCCTTTACAGACATAACGAAGCCTACACATGGACAAATCCAACCTGCTGTGTACATAATGTAATTATTGGTAAACTGTGGTTAGAACAATACGGAACGGTAGAAATTGTAAATCACAGGTAATGCTCACGATGGAACCGAGAGCTGACTCGGAGGGGCTGGTACATGGGCACTGTGATACAAAGCAGATAGTTTTGGGTTTTGTCAGACATACAGGGAGCTTGGGTTTGTAAGGCCAAAGTATTTAATGTATTTTTTCTTCTTTCCTGACAAATGCAAATGACCAGGCTTCATGT
This sequence comes from Patagioenas fasciata, assembly GCF_037038585.1. Classification (NCBI taxonomy): domain Eukaryota; kingdom Metazoa; phylum Chordata; class Aves; order Columbiformes; family Columbidae; genus Patagioenas; species Patagioenas fasciata. The sequence continues at coordinate 8,692,084 of NC_092535.1, read as the reverse complement.
AATAATAATAATATTAATGAAAAGGCACAGGCTAGATGGCTTATGGGATACAAAGATTTTACATTTGTGAGTTACCCATTCAAATTCAACACTGTTGATAGAGAACAGAACCATTAAACAGAATAACTGTTGGAGGCTTGCAGAGAACCTCCTTCGTTTTGGTAGTGATTTGGCACTCTTTTGAGTTTCGATAACAGAGCACGCCTTAAATTAAGGGTACAGCACAGAAACATGATTGCGGAGGAGGATAATGTGAGCGGATCAATAGCTCTGCCAACTGCCTATATAAAAGCTTTTTACCTCATATAAAAAAGATTGTCTCCTGTAATGATGAGGGAGAGAATTTTGTGAAAACTCTATTACTTCTGTACGTGTTTTTCTGCTAATAAATAGGAGTTTTAATCCAGCAGGGCTGCTGTTTTCATACCTCTCATACTTCTCAAAACTAGAAGTTTTGATACTTCTCGTAGCATAAAATCTACAATCCCACCTCCTGTATTTGCACAAAAGACCCAGGATGGTCTGTGTGCTTGACACAGAAACTTGGCCTCATACCTCATCTCAATGTAAGGAAGGTGATAAAATGTAACGCTGCTTTATGTCTGTAAAATGTTTATGTCAGAATTTTTGCTAGCAATTCAGATGTAACTTTTGAAAGCACTTAACTAGATTTTCCTGTGTAGGTCATTTGTAAAAGTTATTTTTCATTACAATTAGCTGTGAATAGATGCTAATCTGAAATGCAGTGTGTTAATAGTGTGGGTTAAGTCATAACGCAGTTCCTAGTGCTTTTGATAAACTTTAGGTTTACGTGAAACTTGGAAGTATTGGTCATATTTCCAGTTGGCTTTCACAGGCTCACATCTTCATGCTCACATTGATTTCTTTTTTGTCCTTTTTGTGGAATTTTGAAATTTGTGTGCCTTTTTTAATGCCCTGGTCAGATAATAAACCATAGTTAAATAATGATATAACTAACTACGCCCCAGCTAACTGTAACTCTATGCAAAAAACTAAATAAGGCAAAAAAAAAAAGTCAAATTACTAACGTATTTAGGGTCTTACTTCTTTACACATGTATTTATTTCCTTTACAGTACTGGAGATAAATGTGTCCTTAATTTTAAACCGTGTGGCCTGTTTGGGAAAGAGCTTCACCGAGTAGAAGGCTACATTCAGGACAAGAAGTAAGTGATAAAAGCCTCTTGACATCTCTGTTTCCAAGCACCATGGCCCTTCTTTGGCTGGTGTAGTGACCACAACTGATGTGACAACCCGCCTCTGTTCTCTGTGTCAATATTAAACCCCTTGATTCTAGGATGATCATTTTGAGCATTATTAAAAAAACTCTCCAGTCTTTAGAAATAAATGTATCCGGGGAGAATGCAGAGCGTTCGCAACCGATTTCACTGTTGTACGGTCACCATTGTGGTCTTCAGTTTAAAATAATGAAAATATGGTAATTGGAAATTTTTAATCAAACCCAAATCTGTTTCATGATTCTGAGTCTGAGTCTCTGTATTGAAAACCATTGGCTTTGTTGCACCCATGTTTGTTTTAGCAGTGGCAAAAGCACATGGCTAAGTCATGAGGATGTGTTGTGCAGGACCGAATGCCAGAAAGAATGGAATAAGCTGAAGCCTTTTATTTGCATTATCAAATATCTGGCTTCTAAGGAATCTGCAAAGAAAAATAAAATATTAAGCAACGAAGTAGGAAGACGAGTGTTTAATATAGATGAGAATCTTCATGACTTGACTTGACTTTTGCTTCTTAGAAAGCCTTCTAATTCTCCTTTGCTTTCTCCGCAGCAGAAAGAAGCTGTGCGTGATCTATGGCAAGTGGACGGAATGTTTGTGGTGCACCGATCCCACTACGTACGAGACTTACAAAAAGAATGAAAAGAGAGGTGGTGAGCAGAAGAAATTGAAGCCGGTAAGGCTGAGGATTCTGTAGGGAGAACAAGATACTGAAATACAAGAAATAAAAGGAAAATATCTTTTTTACGTAAACGGTCAGGTGGTGGTGAATGGAGGGTAAAAACAGTGTGTCTTTTGGTGAGGGTCAGATGCTGCTGGTATTGGAGAGAGCTCATAGGAACGGTGTTTGCTAGAGGCTTGTCAAAGAAAAGTCATAAAATATCAACCCCCAAACTGATGTTGTCCAGTCTTTGAATGAGAAAAGTGGCTTTGCTGCCAACTCCAGCTGTAAGAATACTAGAATTTGAGCATTAAAAAAAATCAAACAAACTTCTTTTTTTTAAGTCAGTTTTGCTTTTTGCTGATGCAGCCTTCAGAATTTGATGTAGACGGCCTAGACAACAAAGGGGTTTGAAATCATGCAGGGTTTTTTTCATCCCATGCAAAATGTTGTCAGGTATGTTACCACCAAAGCCTCAGTCTCACATGGAAAATGCAGAATGTTGCATGATGCAGCAGAGGACTCTTGGGTTTCCTGAGATCAACAGGGTCTTGCAGACCCTGGTTGCTCTTTGAAAATGAAAATAAGTTAAACAGAAGCTAATCACCCTTAAGAAGTTCAAACTTTTTATTTAAAAAGTGTTAACATCAGGAGAATCTAGAGCAAGAACAAGCCTTGCTTTTGGCTCTGGATTCAGTCACGGTCCAGGCTTATATTTTGACTTTTTTTTTTTAAATAATAAGGTTCTGTTCAACTTATGAAAATCAACTCTTTCTTTCCTTCCTTCCTTCCTGTTGAATCTATATTTAGATGGGGAACTAACAGTAAACCAGATGTTGACATGGAAAGTAGCCTAAAAGAGTCTTTTTAAATCATGAATACTCAAACCAAGTGATTGAAATTAGACTCTCAACCATATGGAGCTGTTTTCTAGTGTATAAAACAGGCCCTGTTTAACTTAATAGGGTATTTTTGAATAAAGTCAATGGGCCGTGTCAGAGGGGGCGGAAAGAAAATAGGAAGGGGGTGGGAGTGAAGATACTGTCACTCTAGGATGTTATTGCCTCAAACTTCCCTTCTGGCTGTTGTGGTTTTAAATGGTTTCTCATGGTGAAATCCTCTGAAATTCCACAGTGCCTGTGTGCCACAAGAGCCGGATTCTCTCAGATTCTGAGAGTGGCTTCTAGGAGAATACTGCATTTCATTTTATATATTCATTGTAACAGCGCATCTGGTAACAAAGGAACTTGGAAGGAAAAGCACTGTATTTATACACTGAAGTCCACGGTCTTCACAGTGAGAAAACTGGCAGTGATAATAGTTATTGGAATCTGGAGCATAGGAAATCAGACTGAAACAAGGGCAGATCTGTTCTTTACTTGCACATCCAAATACTTTGCAAATGATGACGCAATATCCAAAAGCAGGAATGACCTATTTATCTTTCTCAGGCCATTATGAGAACTGGTTTAAATCGCTCTCTTGGCTCATTTTAACCCGAAGAAGTAATAGTCGTGTTAGGTGAAGTTAAACTATGGCGTGGGATAGCAGGGAAGCTAGGGAAAAGACTTCTGAAAGACATTAATTTACTGTTGTTAATCTTTTTTAAACAGACATTGAAGTTGTACCTAGGTGGTGGGGAACTATTCAGATATATCAGGAGCAAGGCATTACGATAAAAAAAGAGAGGAACAGCATACAGAGTAAGGAAAAGCAAATGTGAGAGGTGAGGCAGAAGTACAGGAGAGTGTTTAATATCTCAAATTTGAACAGATTCTTCAGGAGTCACTGTAGATCTCTAGATGAAACTGTCCAATTTCCCTTTGTTCCCCTGCCAAATGTTATCTCTGTTTCAGAGTGAAGATGTTATTAAATCTGAAAATGATGAGGCTGATGATATGCCAGAGGTTCAAGACACGGTGCAGTTCATACCAGGCAGTAAATTGCTTTGGAGAATAAACTGTCGGCCACCAAACTCATCACAGGTAACTGTTTCCATCAGTCTGTGCATCACTAGTGATTTATCCATGGGAATGTGAGTCATGTTCAGGGGAGAACTTGTGCCTGTCCTTAGTGTGCTGGTTGTCAGGCTCTGGCAGTTCTTCTCCATATAAATATAGAAGAAAATCTGTCTTGATCCTCTGAAGTGGAGACTGATTGAAAAAGCTGTAATTTCCATCCCCTCTTGCCCTTCCTCATCCCTCCCCTCCAACAAAACCTGTAGTTTTACATGACCCCAGCCTTGCTTTCAGGGCAGCCAGGGGGAGGAGGTTTGTCTCAGTAACTTCTCTTGGAAGTTCTGTTGCATCTGTTTGGTGTGGGTGACTTGGTGCCAAAATAACCCGTGTGTTCTCTTGCTTTGAAGATGTACAATTTCACCAGTTTTGCTGTGAGTCTCAATGAGTTGGAAAAGGGCATGGAAGCAATATTGGCTCCCACCGACTGCCGGCTGCGGCCGGATATCAGAAACATGGAGAACGGCAACATGGGTGAGTGTTTGGAGGAAATATTTTCACATTGGTAAGTTTTGAGAGGGATGATTGAGGGAGGTTGGTTGATACAGGAGCATTGTCTTCAGTTTCTCATTCCCACAGCAGCCTTAAATCTTTTAATCCCATGTCAATGAATACGCTTTAGAACAATGGACGATGGTCTGTTTTCTCCCAGAAAAGGCTGGGAGAGCAAACGTGTCCAAGGCGGATCCCAGGTTCCTGTGCTATGGTGTATTTGCGTGTTTGTGAACCTGGGGGGAGCTGGCAGACACATTCTCTTGCTCTGGAGTTTGTCTGGAAAGGCATGTGGGCAGCAGACGTGCTCTGCGCCTCTGGCGTTTGGCAGAAAAAACACATGGCCCAACAGTGAAAAAAAAATCACTCTATTATGCCTAATCTAAATTCTTTCCTGCTGTCTTGGTGCAGTGTTTCTGATAGATAAACCACCAAAATTTCAGTTTCAACTGTAGTGGCAAATTTTCTGAAATGACAATTTTATGTGGCCTGAGATTTTCACTGTTCGGTGAGATTGTGTACAGCAAATGCTTTCTTTTGCTTCAATGAGCTATTACTTATTTCTCTGCAGTGTGTGTTCTGCATTTTTTATTTTGCTAAGAAACCAATTTCTCTTCAAATGTTTTTTAGATGTGGCTAGTAAAGAAAAGGAGAGACTAGAAGAGAAACAACGAGCCGCTCGCAAGGAGCGTGCAAAGGATGAAGTGGAGTGGCACACACGGTAAGGGGGAAGCAAGCTGGATGTTTGTTTAATGTTTGGAATGGTTCCATATGCTGCTTGAAATGGTTTTATTCAGGACAGCGTGTGTTTGATTTCCTGCATGACAGCACAATTTGTTGTGACACTTAAAGCATTTGCTGGGTCAACAATTAAATAATGTAGCTGGAAGCCAAAATTGCTGATAACTTTGTCCCAGAGAAATTATGTAATAATAAATGGTGGAACCTGCCATAATTAACTACTGGGGTTATGCTGGTTTTTTTGTTTTGTTTTGTTTTTTAAAACCTTTTTTGGTTAGAATGAATAAAATGTTCAGTCTCATCTCTCCTATAACCAATTCCTGTCTGGTTTTCAGCAGTTGAGTAAGGCATTTTGGCCCTCTAGGGCCTTTTATTTTTCACACTCTTAGAACTTCTTGGCTTAGATACTTCAGAAATTGCTTTTTTGATTGCATATTCAGGTGACTTCTCAGTCACAAAATGCATCGCGGAGCAATGTGTGATTTGGCTCCCGCTCCTGCCGGTGCTTTTCCCAGCTGCGCAGCGGAGCGTGTGCTCAGGCTGGCTCTGCAGGTGCCTCCTCGCAGGCAGGAACTCGGGGATGCTCCCGTGATCTCATGAAATTCAGAAGAGAAAAGCGTCTCTTCCCAAAGCCTGGAGGAACAGCTACAGATTAATTCCAGTTAATGCTTTTGAAAATCTTTTCCAGACAATATAAAATTGTTTTCAGTCAGCGTGGCTGAGGAGTGAGTGCCTGATCTGTGCAAAGTACAGCTCCGCGGAACAACACTGTTCTCTTTTTGGACAGGTTTACAGAAAGGATTGTGCAACCGATTTGGCATTCTTTTAAAGTAAAAATTAAGATATATGATCTAGAGTATCTGTTATTTTTATTTGGAATGAGGCAGCAATTTAAAAATCCATTTCATACTCCTTGACTTCATGTGATTTTTCTTTTAAAGATCCTTTCGGGTGGTGATAATTATGTAGGAAACTTAATGCCTTATTTTTCACATTCAGAATATTTCCTAAGGATTTTTTTTCTGGTAAGAAATACCAGTGTGTTTTTTTATTATACAATGTTTTGTGAAAGAAGCAAAGTTGGGGTTTTTTTCCCCTATTAATAACTATTCACTCTGTTTGCTTTTGTCTTATTGTTTCTTTCCTTTTCCTTTTCCAGGTGGTTTCATCAGGGCACTAACCCGTACACTGGGACTTCAGATTGGCTGTACTCAGGTGGCTATTTCGATAGAAATTTCTCAGACTGTCCTGACATATACTGAAATTACCGAACCAATCGCTCATCTCATCTGGACATCTAGTTCCTAGATTTCATTCCAAGCCAGTTACTCTGGTTTTGTTGATAGCAAAAACCAGCTTTTCTAAGTAAATTTTAACAAAAATTCCATCAGTCAACAATCAAGGATTTAATTATCACTAATGTTGGATTGCCAAATATTTAAATACTGTTGCATTCTTTCCATAAAGCTGCACCCGAAATCGTCATGTTTTCACTAATTTTCAAAGGGACCTTTAGTTCTTCATTTTTTTTTAAATTGTTTTTCCCCCTAGTTTCTTTGTCAGGAAGATACGCAGTATCTGGTAGAGCACATAATATCCTTGAAAACTACGTAACTTAAAAAAAATAGAGATAATATCCTGTTACTTAGTACAATAGCGAAGAATCTGAAGTTTATTTGGAACTCGGAGCAGGGATGAAAAGCTGATGCGGTACCTCCAGGATCTGGTACTGTGGATACTCCCCGTGAAGCGCCGAACTTCCACAGAATGTAGCACTACGTGGGGACCGGAGCTTCCGGCCCCGCTCTCAGTAATTCAATAATTCAGAGACTTGGGGAACCCAAACCCAACCTGAGCTTCTCAAACCGTCGTCGTCTGTTACAGAGTCTTCACAACGTTTGGACACTGTGAGCATCAAACTATAAACCTGTGATAAAATTATGTAGAGCATACGTTAGGAGGAGGGAAGGGTGCATTAAAAATGTGCTTTTTCTGAAGTCAAATGCTGTTCTTAAAATACGAGAAGCTTCTGGAAGCAATTGTAGGAATGTAGAGGTGGTTACAATGTAAAATATCTTGCTTGCTACCACTTGGAGGCTTAAATCTTCTGCACTACCTTTGGCAGCTTTGGCACTGTGTACGCTCCTAGACTAAACTTTTATTTGGAAGCACTTTGGTATATAAATCCTCACAGGTTCAGATTTTGGGCAAGTTTTGGTTTGCATGTTTTTCATTCTTAGGTCATGTCTGTTTTGTATGTTGTGAAAAAGCTGAATCAATTTAAAGCTTTGGCAGCGTTATACCTATTCCAAGTTTTCTGTGAGCACGTGATGTCTAAATGTGGGATTTATATTTTTTATTTTGTTCCATACTGAACCATCTAAACCACATAATAGTGGAAATAATCAGTTACTGAATTGATGCATAAATTTTCCTTCAAGTGATATACTTGATGGGAGTAGGGGGGAAGAGAGGCTTGAAAAACTAGGTCCAGTAATTAAAACTAATCCTAACGTTGCTGCTTCTTTCATGAAAGTTTTTATTGAGTAACCAGGCAAAAATGGAGAGTGGCTGCACTGCTGTTTAGAGTAATTCAGAAATTGCTGGTGTTAAGCACCAGCGAATTGAGGAATTCATGGAAGAACTGATGTCCAAACACAGCGGTGGTTTCATCCAAAGAGTAGATTCCTGAAGCGCTTCTCTCCCAGAGACAGGATTAAAAAGCAAAAGAAAATTAATGTACTCACAGAGGAACATTTTTGTATCAAATCATGCATCTAATGATTGGATTAACTATACGTTTTTAGGAGATTTAGTTGTTGTCCTCATCTGAAAAAACAAAGAGAAGCTGTAAAAAATGAAGGCGACAAGTAAGAGCCCGATGTGAAACGTGCTGGTGGCAACTTGACTCTGTTGCCAGGAGCGGTTGTTGTGTGGGGTGACCGCGAAGTCTTGGGGACTGCGGGGCAGAGAATGGATTGGATTTGTTCTGAGTGCACAAACACTCGGCTTTTAAACAGATGTTGCTGGTCCACGTGGGACAGCGAAAAAATACGTTTTATAAAGCCCTCTTGAACTTGAGTGACTGTGCTGGGCACTGGAACCCCCTTCTGAAAGTTGCTGCAAGCAGCGCAGGGAACCCTTTGGGTGAGGGTTGAAAGGATTTGTGTATTAAGCCAATTTAACATCTCATGGAAGTTTAAAACTTGCTTAAACTAAATGATATGTTTTTAAAACAATAGATGTAAGCAGAAATTGCCTGAGTGGAAAAACTGTAAATTGCTAAAGAAATATTCTGTTTATAAGAAGTACACAGCTTAGCATCCCTCTTGTCTAAGTTATGATTTAAATTCCAAGACCTAAACCCTTTTCATTAAGTGGAGGCATGAAAAAAAATGGTAACAATGCATTTAATCTGAACTTCAGTATAGACCCTTCTTGGGATTTAAAAAGAAACTGGGAAGATTTCTGGCAGAACGCTTCATTAGTTATGTCTTTACCCCCTTCTCTGCTTCCTTTAGTGTGAAGTTTTTAGTAAAATTTCATATTTGATCCATTTTTTTTTAAAATTTATTGTTCTTCATTGCCAACACGTACAAAACACTTTTCCCTCTGCACCGACACGTCTGTGCTTGACCAGCCAGGGACCCTTAATGCCGCGTTTCGATTGCTCTGAAAGTGAAACAGTTTTATTTTCAATGCAGATCTCGCCTCAGTAGTTTACGTGTCAAAACGTTAATAACTTTGCACCTTTTAAAAGAATGTCACTTTTATAACTTGATTAAACACTGTATATAAGAGAACTGTGTTAGTATATGTTAATACAGCTATGTAGAGAAACCATCTAGAAAGAAATTATAATAAATACTTAAAACCTTCTGGGCCTCTAGACGGTGACAAAGAGATTTTTGTCAGTGAGACTTTGCGGGGCTGGCGTCAGTGGGGCAGAGGGCAGCTGGGTTTATATGGTTTATTTTCATTCTGACACATTTTAGACAAATGATGATTTAAATCAGAGCTTTGCACACCCCAGCCCGCCATTGTGGCTTATTTTGTTCAGTGGCAGCCGCTTCCCTGTGGTGTGTGGGCCCTGAGACGTGTTGGGGTGATGGTGGGGGACCCTGAGAGTGGGGACAGGTGGTGACGGGGGGAGAGGTGGGCGGGGGGGTCTGAGGGGACAGGGCAGGGATGTGGCTGCGGGGGCTCCTGTGGCTGTTGGGTGGCAGCTGGAGCGGGGTTGCTGAAAAATGCAAGTGAAAAATTAACTTTTTAGCCACTGTCTGCGTGTGCCTTTGTCTTTGAGGTGATGTCGCGTTGTCAGGTGGGAGCAGGTTGTTCAGACATGAGGCGTTTATGTAATTATCAGAAACCTGATTCAGGACAGAACCATGTACCCTACATTAGCCAGAAAAAAACCCCTCAGAACTAATTAGCAGTGTTTATTCCTGTTTAGTAATTGAAATTAAAACAAACAAACAAAAAAAACCCCAAAAAACAAAACCAGACCGAAGATCCTCCCCTCTGCCCTTCAGGGGAGGCAGCTCCTCTGGTTTGTGGGGGACAAATGTGCGTTCGCTGTCCTGAGGGTGACGCGGCATCTCTGGCCAAACACCCCGGATTTGGGTCACCCGTGTCCCGGGTGCTGGTACCAGAGAAGCCCTTAGCGTGAGGGAAACGGGTTTATTTTTGTAATGTTTAATAACTCCCCTTGCTTAGCAAACCGGGATGGAGGCGCTCCTGAGGGCACCCGGCTCTGCGGGGGGCGGGGCCGCCGCCATCTTCCGCCGCCGTGACACAGCACGGCGCCTCGCGCCACCACCCCTGACTGACAGCCGCGCTGACCAACCGCGGGGCCGCCCGTGTGGCCATGCCCCGCCCCGCGGCGCGCTGGCTTCCGGCGCGCGGAGCAGGAAGCGCGGAGCGGCGCAGGGCCTGTGGCGGCGGCAGGTACAGCGGGACGGGCCCGTCCTCCCTCACGGGCTCCCCGCTCCTCCCTCACGCCGGGATCCGCTGCGCCCCGAGTGGGGGAGCGGGGGTCTCAAGCTGGGAGAGGCCGCGGGGGGCCCGGCTGGGGATCGCGGCCTCCGGGCGGGCGACCTGCGCGGTGGCTCCTCTCGCCGTTTGCGTGAGGGGCCAGGCCGGGCTCCCCGCCGGCGGGGTCGGGGCTGAGCGGCCGCTGCGTTCGGATCGGCTGGCGCCGGGGTGGTGTGAGCGGCGAGACGGGCTGAGGAACAACCGCCCTGTCACGTCTCGACCCCGGGGCTGTGGGGGAGCTCCCCGGGGACACACGGAGCTGCCGGGGGGGCTCCGGGCGGGCTGCGGGCTCTGCCGGCGTGCAGGAGCAGGAGGCCGAAGATCAGCGGTGCAGCAGCGCTTGTGGCGATTAAAACGTCCCCGGTGCCGTGAACCGGGATACGAACCAGAGGAGGAAGCGCCAGGGGAGTGGGGGGGTTTATTTTTCAAGTACCTCAGCAGACAAGCTCCCCGTTGTTGGAGACGTGTGCAGCGCTCTGGCTTCATGCCGGGTTCTGCTTTAGCTCTTGTGGATTGCCCTGAAATTCTGCAGGCAGCAAGACACATTCTTCTTGTGGCGCTTGCTTGATAAAGATTAAAATGTGATATTGACAAGAGAGAATATGGGAAGGTTTCTGGTCCCATCTGTTGCTCTTTCTCTCTCTCCAGGATGTCTTCAGGCGCATTATTTCCAAGCCTGGTGCCAGGCTCCCGCGGCTCTTCCAGCAAATACCTGGTGGAATTTCGGGCAGGGAAGATGTCCCTGAAGGGCAGCACTGTAACCCCGGACAAGAGAAAAGGTCTCGTGTACATCCAGCAGACAGATGACTCCCTCATCCACTTCTGCTGGAAGGACAGGACTTCAGGCAACGTTGAAGATGTGAGTATGGGTTTGTGTTTCAGTGTTGAGGCGTTAAGTCACTGTCTGTCTTGTTCTTGTTCTGCTGGCGCTGGTGGTAGAGCTTCTCCAAGAGAAATTAGGATGAAAGTTCTACCGTGGCCAGACAGATCTGTACTTCCAAATCTTCTCTGCTCCTCAGAGCAGATGGAAGAAGGTTGGAGGAGGAGGGCAGAGGTCTTTGGGAAGCTAAAAGGAATACTTATGCATTTCCTCAAACATTTGTTTCTACTGCCGCATTTTCCAGGATTTGATTATTTTTCCCGATGACTGTGAATTCAAGAGGGTTCCTCAGTGCACGACTGGCCGTGTGTATGTATTGAAGTTCAAGGCAGGATCAAAACGGCTCTTCTTCTGGATGCAGGTTTGTGGGAAGCCAGTAATAAAGGTCTTGGAACAAAATCCTGCCGGTTTGTCTTGTACCAAGAGCAAATTTCTTGCAGGAGCCAAAGACGGACAAGGATGAAGAACATTGCCGTAAAGTGAATGAGTATCTCAACAATCCCCCAATGCCCGGTGCTTTGGGTGGAAATGCAAGCGGAGGCCACGAGCTGTCGGCATTGGGAGGTACAGTCCATTCTCTGCTCCTTCACGTGAGAGGCTTTTTTAATGCTTATTATTAGAATGAGCAGTTAGGGTTCCCTGGGAAGAAATTCCTGATGACTGTGGAGGGTGAGTTGGGGACAGCGTTAATACCAGAAGTGTAAATGTGCTTTTAGTAAAACAAACTGCGCTGTTACAATAGGTGCAGGCTGCAAGTTAAGACTGCCAGCAGAAATCTCTCTTTGTTTCTAGTAGATTCTCTGGAGTCTTACCTCTTTATGAAACCAAGTTGCATTTATCTTTTATGAGCATCATGAATCAGTAAAGACTTGAAACTGTTTTTTCCATACAGAATGTGATGCCAATTAATCTCCTGCCGTTTGAGCTGGAGTGCTGTGAAAAAAAAAAAACAAACAACTATGTGAATATGTTGTGTTTCAGAATGTTTTTGTTTTTAGGTGAGGGTGGCTTGCAAAGCCTTCTTGGAAACATGAGCCATAACCAGCTCATGCAGCTGATCGGACCAACGGGCTTAGGAGGACTTGGTAAAATGCTTTAATATCTTTATGCCAAAATGGTGTTTTCTCCTGCCAGGTTAAATCTTACCTGACGATATTTTCAAGTAGTGCTATTGATTTGAGTAGCGCTGCTTTCATGTGAGAAAGCAAGGCCCTGCCTCAGAGATGAGCTAAGGGGCAAAAAAAAGATGCAGGGTACAGAGGGTACCACGTTCCTCACAGCACTCATCTTAGGGCTTGATCTGCAAGGAATGTCAGTTCTGCTCCTTGCTCCACTGAATCTTCTGCCTTTTTTTTTTTTTTCCTCCTTTTTTCCACCCTTCCTTTTCCTCCTAAATATTCACTGAAGCAGGGATTGCAAACCAGGGGCCATCTCTGGCAAGTGTCCCTGTTACCAGGCTGTGGAATTGCTCATGTTGTCTCTGATCCAGTGTGCAGAGCAGAAAGAGTTTGAGAGGAAGGTTGGAGGATGCTTTAGTCAGAGGAGTGATGCTTTGGTTAGGGGTTTCTTTCCTGGGCAACACTGGAGAGAACTGGAGTCCCTGCGCTGTCTTTCTGACGGGGTGAGAGGTGTGTTTGCGTCCCTGTGTCTGTTCTTAATGCTGTCTGTGCTCCGAGACCAACAGAGAAGTCAGACCCTCGAGTGGAAGGAGACAAAGTAAAGCTTAGCGAACTAAGGCTCTGTGCTTAAGCTCCAAAGTCCATTTTTGTGGATCTAGCTCATGTCTTGTAGCTCCAGATACAAATCTCATGTTGGTGGGATGCTCAGATGCAAATCTAATGTTAGCGTTGGAAGATTCTGGCTTTTTAGGATGTGTTTGGAAAAGATCTTCCTTCTTGAAGCTTCACATGGCTCCTGAGACTGTCTTCCTCTTCGTCTCAACACTTTTTCTCAGCAGCTCTTCTTTCTTGGCCTTTACATCTAGCCATGAGACAGCTTGGCGTGAAGCTCACTACAGTAACGCAAAAAAAACTGTCTGCTTGCCTTGGAAAACGATGGTTGTGGAGAATCTGTGTGGATTCTTCTCCTGGTAGCATCTTGTTCTTTTGCATCTGGTTTGCATCTCTTGTTTTTACTGCAGCACTCCCGCAACAAAGGAGCTTCCTTGCTCCTGGGTAAACTTTCCCAGCGAGGACAATGTGAGTGGAGGAGCGTGTGGTGCAGCCTGGTGAGCTTCACCCTGCAGCTCCGCTGCTGTGGGAGCTCTGCGAGTAAAGAATATGAGTAGTACAGGCTCGGTTCGTAGCAGTGGGTGCTCTACAGAGGAGGAGCTGGTGCTGGCTCTGGTCTCCTGTGGTTTGAAACCTCAGTTAATTGTGTTTGCTAACAAAGCGTTATTGTTCTGTCCTCTGCGTGCAGACGGTTCCTGGAAGGTGTGTGCTGAGCACAGGTGCTTGTATAGAGACATGTATCTAGTTAGATGTGGTGGAAGAACCCACTGGATGGGAAGCGTGTGGTAAATGGAGCATTTGGCTGAGGTGGCTCAAAGGACTTGTAGGGGACAATCAGTCACTGACAGCTCCAGGGGACTGAGAAACTGCCGTAAGTCCTCGGGAGTCGGGATGCGTGGATGAAGGAGGCTGGTTCTCATTTCTTTTGCTCAAAGGCTGAGTGTTGGTTCCCTGCTGTGTCCTCTGCTCTGCTGGGAGCACTTTGCTCGTGCACGGGGGTGTCCTTACTTTGCCTATGAAGTGGTTCAGGGCTTCTGAGGGCATTGGCCTTAAAGTTTAGAGAAAAGTTGGATTTTTGGGAATGAGTAGGTGAGAGGAGAGGGCTGTGTTACAATGATCATGTGTGTACAGCACCAACCCAAGTCATTTTATCCTTGTGTACCTCTAGAAATTGAGTCATTTCTAAAATGTGCAACTCTCTCTTAAGGCAGTTTTCTAGTAGGGATGCAAGATCAGAAAACAAGAGCTGTTAATTTACTGAAGGGGTGGGGTGGGGGGGTTGGTTTGGGGTCTTTCACCCCTTCCTCCTTTATTTTAGCAACTGAAACCTTTCAGGTACAAGAGTGACCTCTCTAGAGCAGAGAGGTACAGAAAATCCAAAGAAACACATTTCTAAACCTGTTCTTCTTTTATGTTTACGGAAGGTGGGCTGGGTGCGCTGACGGGTCCTGGGCTGGCCAGTCTGCTCGGCAGTGGGGGACCCCCGACCAGCAGTTCGTCGTCCAGGTACGAACTGTGGCTGGGTTGGTTTGTAGCGGTTTTGTAACATAAAGTTGTCACGTCTATGGGAGGAATCGTGGCCTGAACAGGAAACATGATGGGAATTCAGACTTACCACCCTTCTAAAATGAGGGTATGAGCTCTTCGTATCATAAGGGCATGACAAGAAGGTTTTTTGAAATACAAGAGGTGAAGCTGGTTTTTGCGGGGCATTAATTATACTAATTATCTTCTCCAGCTCTCGCAGCCAGTCAGCTGCTGTGACACCATCTTCCACGACTTCTTCTACTCGTGTCACACCTGCCCCGTCTGTTCCTGCGGCTGCGTCTGTGACCAGTCCCAGCCCCGTGCCCAGCTCGGGTAACGGCACCAGCTCCGCCACGAGCCCAACCCAGCCCATCCAGCTGAGCGACCTGCAGAACATTTTAGCGACTATGAACGTGCCGTCCGGAGCAGGAGGACAGCAAGGTAACGGTGTTCTGAGCAGACAGCTGCTGGATCCAGGAGTCCTTTGGAGCTCTTTGACTGTCCTATCCTGTTCCAAATTGGTTTGAAAGGTCTCTTTTTATTATTATTTTTTTTTAATTTGCAAGTCATTCTCGTCTGCTTCAAGAGTCTTATTCTCACTCTAGAACTGCAAGAGAGAGAAAGTATGCTGGCAGTGTGCTGCCTACGTTTCAGCTCTTCTCTGACTAGATCGTTTGGTTCACGTGACAAAAACACGTGGTTTTGTGCATAGTCCAACAGCCAACCATATATTTTCTTCCCAGTTGACCTGGCAACTGTTCTGACTCCCGAGATAATGGCTCCCATCCTGGCCAACGCTGAAGTTCAGGAGCGGCTGATGCCTTACCTTCCCTCGGGGGAGTCTCTGCCGCAGACCGCAGAAGAGATTCAGAACACCCTGACGTCTCCGCAGTTTCAGCAGGTTGGTGCCTGTCATGGGAACTGCAGTTTTGCCTTCCCTTGTGATTCACTTTCCTGGGTTTTTGAGGGCCCTGACACTGTGCAGAGTAGGAAGCTGCTCTGTGGAAGTGGGAAGGAGCAGGGACATGATTTAATGGAGCCCTAGTTCTTCCTTCCTGCAGTCACCCAAGAGTAGATCAGAATGTGTTTTATTTTTCTTTGGGAATTGAGCTTTACCTTTCTCTTTATTATAAATACTCTGGCAAATGACAGGAGTAGTAGCAAACTTATTCCCTGTCAGAGGGTGTCTTGGCAGCAGACTCCTTAAGGGACATTTTGGGTACCTGAAGGGGAGAGATGGTCCTGTTTGCAGCACTATGACCTTGTTTCTCTTGAAACATGTACTTAATTCCAGGACTCTGTGTGTGTGATGACAGCTGATGTATTACAGGCCAATTTGACCTAGTTACACTGATTAAAAATTGTCAATTTGCAAAATTTCAGTGGCTAGGACGACTGTTTTTTAGTTTAAACTATGGCAACTCTTGTGCAGACGAGACTTGGAAATGAGGTATGTTTTTAATTGGCGATTTGATAGTGCAGCTGCCTCTAGCTGAAGGTTTAAGGTTGGTGCAGGGGGTGATGAGGGAGCGCAGCTGCTCCCAGCCCGGCTGTGCCATCACCAGCCACACCGCCCTGCTCCCCTCACACCGTCACCATGCAGCAGCCGCTGGGCGTTGAACAAACATGATGCAAACTCTTTTTTTTTTGACGCTGTTTACTCCAATTTACAGGCCTTGAGCATGTTCAGTGCCGCCTTAGCTTCAGGACAGCTTGGCCCGCTCATGAGCCAGTTTGGCTTGCCCACGGAGGCAGTAGATGCGGCAAATAAAGGAGGTAAATGCTGGGGCTGTTGGGGACATGGTGAAGTGGTTTGCTGGGGTTTTGTTTCTGTCTTTTGCACTGCACACAGCTATTCAATGTGGAATGTAATAACTGACAGAAGCTGACTCTTGTGGTGTTCTTTTTACAAGGAACAGGCGCGTGGCTCAGGTGTTCCCCAGCAGACACAGGGTGATGTCAGATGCGCATTTAGAGAACTCAGGGTTCTGCAAAGAGATGTGCTGAACAGGCCTCGCTGTTATTTTCTTGACAAAGATGCAAAAGACTCTGGAGATGTTGTAGTCACCTTGTTCAGTGCCTTTTTGTGGGGGAGTCTTTTAATGGTTCAGCTGAAATAAGTGAATACAGGAGGGCCCTGTAGCACAAGGGGGAGAGGGGATCAGTTTTCCCAATAAGCTTTTAGCATCCATTCCATTACTGAATAATTCTGGTCCTGGGCTGCCCGTGCACAGTGAAAGTGCATAAAATGCTGCCTATGGCAGAGATCCAGCTGTGTGTGATATTGAACCAAGTGTTAACACTTTTTTTCCCTGCTAACAGATTCTTTCTAAAACAACTGGTTACTTTCCAAGTAATGAAGCTTCACCTCTTGTGGACAATGAACTCCATCCCAGAAAGTGCAGAATTCAATAAATAATGTGTTTAACTTCCAGATGTAGAAGCATTTGCCAAAGCGATGCAGAACAGTGTGAAGTCAGACCAAAAGGAAGGAGATATGAAGGACAAGAAAGACGAAGATGAAGATATGAGTTTAGATTAAGTTATTTGCTCTTCCTTACAGATATTCCTAGATACTAACTTAAGTAACTGCAGTAGAATTACTAACTTCATATTATGCTTATATAAATCTACAAATAAAGGAATTTTCTTTATCTGCCATACTGCTCTTCGCATTCTATTTTACTGCACACTTAGAGCAAATACAAACTGTAACATCCCCATTGTGCTGCTTCCCGAGGCGATTATTCCGCTTCAGTTCTACATCAGCCTCGTACTTGCTCTTCGCCAGTAAAGTAAGAGTAACATAAAACTTTATTTGACTCCAAAGTATGTACCAGTGATTTACAAAGACCATCTTTAATACTACAACTTAAAAACAAGTCATAATTACATTTGTTTAAGATGAACATGTTAAAAACCCATTTTACAATATTTACCCCTCATAAAAAAAGCCCACAATATGTATAACGATATAAGTTATAAGTCCATTTCAGAAGCAAGATTTTGTCCCCACGTGGCTAGATACATATATATATACACACAAATATATATATGATGTGTAAGTGCACAAGTGTACTAGGTGTCTCGGGAGAAAAAGGATTTTTTCAAGTGAAGACTGCACTAAACCAGGCCTGAGTGAGGCTGAGTAGGAGAAGGCGAGGGCTGGTGGGGGTGAAGGTGGCACCTCACACCCCACCAGGCTCAGAGGTAAGGACCTTTATTCCCTTTCAAGCAACTTGCTTCACGGAACAGGACTTCAGTCAGTGTATCTACCAGCGCTGAACACAACCGCCGGGAGCCAGAGCGGGAGTTGCGGCTCTGCTTTCCCTCAGCAGTTCTCCAAGCCTATTCTGTTCCTTTTTGATTCTTATAAATTAATCTGCTAAGAAGATGCTAATTCTGTGAACAGAATTTTGTCCAAGTTCCCCCTTCAGAGCACTTTGTGGAGCAGCGGCGGGTGAACAGAGACCGCCCTTGGGGGGAGGTTAAATGCGCTCTTGCTTATAAAAACACAGAAGTGACGGAATTAATCCAGTTTGTCCTAATTGCATTTATTATAAACCAGAAACTGCCTACAGCCTTTAGCAGGAGACAGTCTGTGACTGTTATTAATAGCCTCAAGTGTTCCGTGAACTAAATCTATGTGCGTTGTTAAGTGTGGGGTGAAGGGAAGAGGATTCGGGACGTGACGCAGTGTGCTCCAGCCCCCGCTCTGCAAAGTCACCACAAGCTGGGTGGCAGCACCAGCCCTGTTGCAGATGCTGAGCACCAGGGACGGACTCAGACCTGTCTCCACATTCTGCTCCAACTTTTTGGTTACATTCGTGAAAGATGTCCCCAAAGTGCCCTCTTCCTCTTGGATTTGTGGCCCCCACTCTGGTTTTGGCCCCAGATTTGCACCTGTAGTCACTGGAGATCAAGTATGTTTGACCACGATCAATGCTATGGATGAAGTGCTGCCTGGGGCTTGGGGAGCAGCGCCGCGTTCCGTCGGTCGGGCCGTACACGGAGGTGCGCTTACTTACTGCACGGGGCAACCCTTGAGGCCAACGGAGCCTCGGACAGTCCCGGTTCGCAGCAGGTCCACGCGGCTCTGGTTCATCACCAGGTTCCTTACACAGCCCACGTAATGAGGGAGGGGAGGTAACGGTGACACTGCGCTGGCCTTGTCTGCCTCTGCAGAAGGAACAAGAAAAAACCCAAGTGTTAGCACAGCTAACAGGGCAGGGGATTAAGTGCCTCAATCTTGCATGTGGAGTTGCATCTCTCCTGGCTTTGGGGTATTTTGTTCCAGAGGGCATGTTCCCACCTCACCTGGCAGCCCTCCCATGTAGAAAGTCGCCCTCGCACTGGGTGCAGGAAGCTGGCTGGGTCCCACTGTGGAGTTGCCTTCCGTGTCCACGTCAACCTGGATGATGTTCTTCCATTTGGTAACTTTGAAAGAAAACAACAGTCAGTGCTGCTTCCTCACCTGGAGAGCAAGTTCACCTGCACCCTCCAGCCCAGTGCTGGAGCAGAGCAGAACTACGGGCAGGGTCAGAAGACCCTGCTTGGCTCTTGGAAAATGCCCAGAGTCTGTAAAGCCATCCCAAAAATCTGTCCTTTAGCCACAGCCACCACCCACAGAGCACCGTGTCTTGCTCCAGTGAAGAGGGGTGGGACAGCACACACCAGGC
The DNA here is from genome assembly GCF_037038585.1 of Patagioenas fasciata. NCBI lineage: Eukaryota > Metazoa > Chordata > Aves > Columbiformes > Columbidae > Patagioenas > Patagioenas fasciata. The sequence continues at coordinate 8,673,067 of NC_092535.1, read as the reverse complement.
ATAAGGGGACGAGCTCAGACCGACTCCAACCACAGACAGGGAGACATCCTGAAGCTGAAAACGCACCAAGAGCACACAATGGCTCCCACCCAGTGCTGGGTCAAGCAACACGAGGGCTTCAAACAGAGCTGCTCTGAGATGGGGCTGTACCTGTGACTCCCAGGAAAGGGCTTGATGCAAAACCTTAGTGCTTGCTCAATGGCAACTACATTAAAGGCTGAGCTGTGCCAGTACAGGTGTGAATCCTGCACACTCCTGGTCCCAGCTGGGGCTTGAGCCCTCTGGACACGCTATGCGCCAGAGCAAGTCAGGGTTTCACTTTCAGCTGGATGGAGCCGGTACCCTGGGACACCCCTGGCCCCACTGGCTGCTCTGTGCCCGGGGGAAACACCCTGTCCTCCCTGCCCACCAGATCTGACAGCACTAACAACATCAGGCAAGGACTTGTTAATTAGGAAATTACTTACTGGCAGCTACAATCTCCCAATTAAGCGCATACAGGTGGGAGAGGTGGGGTTTAAATACCCAGGAAGGACCCCATGCTCCCCCAGGAGATGTGGGATAAGCAACAGGAGCGCAGCAGCATCCCAGAGCCACATGGTGGCTGTCCCCTCACCTGTGATGGTGTGCCACTGCCCATCACAGAGAGATGGACTTGTCACCGATGCAGAGAACTCGTCAGCCCCAGTGTTTGCTTTCACGGTGACCTGGTGCGTGAGACAAACTCGTCAGAGCGCAGTGAGCTGAGCGGGACAGGCAGCAGGTGGCCACTGCCCCTGAAAACCTCTGGGGAAGCCACCCTCCCCCTACCTTCGTCTCCTCCATGTACAGTAGCAGATGGTGGCTCCTCCTCGTGCTGATGTGGAAGATGAGGCCAGAAGCACTGTGGGGACGGACTTCCAATGTCACCTTCAAGTCCTGCTCAGTTGGCACTGAATCAGCTGGAAGAGAAATGGTGGTGAGGAGGGGGACAAGGGAACTCCCATGAGACGCGTCCCTCCCGGTCCCAGGGCTGTGTGACCCAGCCCAGGCTGCTGTTGGTACCTAGGACGATGGACCCGCCATCCGGAGCAAAGAAGACTCCGCTCTCCAGTGCGCCCTCATAGCACGGTGTCACCCCAAATGTGCGTGAGGGGGGACCCAGGGGCCTCCCGTCCAGCTGTGGGTTCCTCAGGCAGCCGTCAAAACTGGAGGTCGATGCGACCTACAGAGAGAAACCATGAGAGTGAGCGCAGAGGGGCCAAAAACCAGCAAGCATGGGGTAATGCCACAGGACTGGGAACGGGCAGAGGCAGGGAGATGCCATGGGACCACCTTACCGGGATGTTAGACTTGGCTCTTCCAGCTGGGACCCCTCCCACGTACAAGGGGGTCCGGGCCACAAATTGCCCTGTAGTGGCCACTGCAGCATCCTGGGCTCGCAGCCCATCAATGACCAGCTTGGCTCGGCCCTGGCCCCTGCTGAAGAAGACCTGCAAGGGGCAAAGGTCAGCGCCAGGGCTGGGAGGGTCGGGAGGAGCCCCAGGGCTGTGCCCAGGGAAGGGACACTTCAGATAGGAGGTTTTGCCAGCCCTGGATGGGGTTTGTGTTTCAGAAAGGGACACCCAGAGCTAAGCACTGTGGGGCAGCAATGTGTCTCAGGGAGGCCCCCCGAGCCCCGATCCCCCACTCACCGTGTGCCACCGCTGGTCACGGTACTTCTCTTTACTGCGGATGTGCAGGCGGTGCCTGCCCGTGTGCAACAGGAAGACAAAGCGCCCGTTGGAGATGAAGAGAGCCATGGAAGTGCCCCGCTCGCCTGCCACGTAGAAGAGCAGCCCGCTGGAGGAGTTCAGCTTCACCTCCAGGGAGAAGTGGGACCTGCCGGGACAGGGGGGTGACGGGAACACCTTGCTCACCCACAGCTGCAAGGGACACCTGCTCTCCGAGCGATGGTGGGGTGGGCACGGGGCGAGCTCACCTCTGCCCAAAGGAGGCCGGGATCTCTTCAAACTCCCAGCGACTGCTCGGGGCACCCCCAAAGCGGAAGGCGCCCCTGGCTGTGCGGGGCTGTGGGTGCAGCCGGCAGAGCCCGTTCTGATCATGGCGGCGATCCTTTGAGGCAGGCTTGCCCGGCACCTACACAAGGAATGAAGTGAGGGGAGCATCCCTGCAGGTGTCACAGACGTGCTCAGAAAGGGGACAACAGTGGTATCTGAGGACTGAGAGAGTTTTGGCATCAGCTGGTACCTTGGGTTTCCGCCTGTCCTTCTTGGGAGTGAGTCTGAGCTGCTGCGGCTGCTCACTCCAGGGACAGTTCATGGTGACGTTGATGGTCTCCACGTTCTGCTGCAGGTCCACCACCATCTGTGGCTCTGATATCCTACATGGAAGGAGAAGAGGTCCCTGTCACCAGGCCAACTGGGAGACAGGAAGGGGCTGAGCCCTGCTCTCTGCAAGTGCCACACAGACGCTCACAGAGATGCTCACCGCTTGACAAAGACATTCCCGATGCAGCCAGTGATGTTGCTGAGGGCACCCGGCTCCGGGGAACCCCCGAGCTGGAAGAGCGGCCGCCCATCCTGCCGTCGCTGCCGCCGGCCGGGCCCCGTGCGGGCCGCAGTGTCCTGCAGCTCATCATCCACATACAGCCGGACCCTGCGGGAAGGAGCAGCGGGGGCTGAGCGGGTCCTGCGGCCACTGACACCCTGTCCCCCGTCAGGACACGTACCCACGGGCATCGCTGTAGAAGGCCACATAGTGCGTCCTGTCATCTGCGTAGGCATTTTCAGTGGTGACTTTGGTTTCCAGCAGGTTCAAGGCCAGCTGGCCCCTCTGGAGGGACACCTGGCACGTCCCCTCCTGCAGAAAGCATCACCCCACTGCTGCTCAGCAGCTGAACACAAGGAAGCGCCTGTTTCCCCACCACCCTCCATTAGCTCAGGGTGCAGATCCCACTGTGGATTCATGCCCTGGCCCCACCAAAATCCCCCCTTTCCCAAGGGGAAGCTTTCCTGGAGCTGGTGCTCCTGCCTGGCCATGGGTGCCCACCTGGGTGCTGTGGTGGTAGAGCAGCCCCTCGTGCTGGCTGGTCCGGAAGCTGAAGCCGCTGTAGAAGTCCCGCAGCCCCGGCACGTCCTTCAGGGCCAGGGTGAGGTAGCCGTGGCCATGGACACTGACTGAGCGAGCCACCTGTGAGGGACACCGCGCAGGAGAGCTGAGAGCCTGGTCTGCTGTTGAGGTGCTGGGAGGATGTCCAAGGTGCTCAGGTCCTTGCTATGGCCAGCCATGCAGAGGACCTCACCATGACCCCTTTGCACCGAGAACCTGGGGGGGTTGTGTTTGTTCCTGTTCCCTTTACCCAACAGACCCTCTCCCCAGCATGCTGGCCAGGCAGTCAGGGCCCTGTGCTTACCAGGAGGTCTGAGGTGCACCCGTAGCTCACACCGACGGTGCTCATACGCTTCAGGTCGACGTATTTGCCAAGAGCCTTCAAGCCCTTCATGCAGCCCCGGATGGGACCGCCCATGGGGAAGAGCGCTTTCAAACTGCAGGAGAAGCAGATGGTGTTACCAGGGCAGACCTGAGCAGGATCTGGCCCTGCAGCCCCTCAAACAGAGCATCTAGGAAGGACCCACGATGGCCATGGGGATCTCCACTGCCTCAGGTGCATGGTTGCACCCAGCATGGCAAAGGAAGACTCAGTGACACCCGCCAGCACCTCATCCTTCCTCTGAGATGGAGATGTCCCATCCTCAAAAGCTCACAGCGATGGGCAAGAAGAGAAAATCTTCCCCCCCCAGCTCCATCCAGGCCCAAACATCCCTGGGATGTGGCTGGGAAGGGACCAGGGCTGCCCCCAGGGCCATCAGAGAGGAAGATTGGGACTGTCCCACCCCACTGCAGGGTGGACCCACCTGGTGGGCAGCACAGCTGGGGGCACGCCGCCCAGGTAGTAGGAGACTGCGTTCTCCAGGGAGTTCTCCTGTTCCACCATGAAGATGGTGAGGCGCTCCAGACGCACCAGGATGCGCTTCTTGTTATTCATTTTGAGGAGGAAAATCTGGATCTGGAGACAGAAGAAAAATGATCCAGCAGACCAATGAGGTCCATCACAGAGGTGTTTGGTTCATGGCTCTGTAGTCAAAGAACATTTTGCAGGTCCCACTCACTCCCCCGAAAACAAGGGTCTGGGTGTCCCACCTCCCCTCTGGCTGAGGAGCCCCTCAAGCCCTTACCGCTTTGTTGGTGGTGCTGCTGATGGTGAGGGAGGAGGAGTTGCTGCTGGGTTTTGCCATCTCCAGGCCAGTGCTGAAGTCATAGTAAAGCACCAGCTTCCCGTCCCGGATGGCCAGACACAGGAACTGTCCCTGGGGGAGGCAGGATGGACACTCAGCTCCATGTCCCTGCGTCCAGGCTGCAGCTGCGGTGCTGAGCCTGACCTGCCTTTCAGCAGCGGTGGGAGCAGGTCCTGCTGCCGGTGCCTTGATGCATCACCATGACAATTACTGGGGATTTGTCTGGGAACGGCAGCCCTGTGCTGGGGCAAAGGGGTGGCACCACAGGCTGGAAATGCTCCTGCTTGCCCCAGCAAACCCTGGCCAGGCTCAGAGGGTCTATGCGTGGGTGCTCTTGGAGCCCAAGGGATTCCCTGCACCACCAGACAAGCCATTGCCTGTGCTGTGAGGTCTGAGTCCAGCCCTCTTGTGGCTTTTAACAATAGTGCGGAAACACTGCTGCAAGTAGCACTGCCATCTCCACAGTCCTTCCCAGGGCCATGAGCTGGGAATGTGGGGTTGGGATTGTCCTGCAAACTGGCTGAGGCGTGAAGGCTCCCCAGGGGAGCAAGCACCTGCCTCATTCTCCAGGAAGAAGATGATGCCGTTGTAAGAAACCAGCCGGATCTCCTGCTCAAAGCGCTTGGTTGTGCCGAACTGGCTCTCAAACTTGATCTCCGCGTAACCAGTGCCATCAAAGTAGGAGCCGTCAGTCAACCAGGGGTCCCCTGTGGACTTGGACCTGAGCCACAAAAGAAGCCCCAGGCATCACTCCAAAGCCAAGTGCTCTGGGACAGCCAAGGGTCATGGTAAGTGCCAAAGACCAGAGCTGTCCCAGCCTGGGCACAGCGTCCTACCTTGCGCAGGGCTTGTCGGCAGTCGTGTCCACCTGGAAGGTGTGTTGGAAGTTGTACAGACTCACCACCTCCTCGTTCAGCGTGTCCAGCTCCAGGCACCCGCGGTAGTTGGGATAGCGCAAAGTGGGAGGAGGCTGGGAATGAAAAGGGATGGTCATGGCAAGTCTGATTCTGGTTTTTTTCTCTCCCAAGAAGGTCTAAAGGTATCACAGATACGTCCCAGAAAACTGAACCTCCATCCCTGCTGCCCATCTCACCGTGAAGCTGGAAGGGTAGCCACCCACGTAGAAGACCACGTTGCGGGGGTCGAGGTTGAGCAGCCCCTGCTCCCCCTTGGCCACGCTGTCCCCCTTGGTCTCATGCACCGTCTGCCTCTCCACGATCACCGACATGTGCCCATACTGCAGGATCCTGCAGCAGGGAGGGGTGGTCAACACAAGGGGAGACCCCCAAAGAGAAGCAAACTCTGCCCTCCCCGAGCAAAGGGCCTCCCCACATCACCCTACCAAAAAGGAGTGCATCTCCCACTGGGGAGCCCCTCAGCAGCAATGCAAGGACTCAGTGCTCCTTCTCAGCACTGCCCCAGAGCTGAATGAGCCCTCCATGATGAGCTTCATCTCTCCCCTCCTGCAGGAACCCCCACACCCTCTGTGACCTGGTAAGACACCATCTCCCTGGTAGTTTTTTTCAGGTATCTCAGTGTTGATCACAGGACAAGAAGAAATAGCCTCAAGTTGCACCAGAGAGCATTTAGATTGGATATTGGGAACGAATTCTTCATGGGAAGGGTTGTCGGGCATTGGAACAGGCTGCCCAGGGCAGTGGTGGAGTCACCGTCCCTGGAGGTGTTTAAAAGATATGTAGATGATGTTCTTAGAGACATGGTTTAGTGACAGTGCTGGGTTAACAGTTGGACTCAATGATCTTGAGGGTCTCTTCCAACCACAATGATTTTATGATTTAGAGGTAACCAGATGATGGGAGCCCACAGCATCTCTGCAAGCTCAGGCTCTGTCTAGGCCTGAGGACAGCATTACCCACACCAGCTGCAGAGACGTTCTCCCACTGAACTTCTTGGCATGTGTCCCACCAGTCTCCTACCTGTTGATGCTGATGGTGGCAAACTGCTCCCCAATATCCTCGTCAACGGTTAGGGAGGCTGGCTCCTCATTGCCCAGTCTGTAGACCCACTGCACTTTGTGGTCCTTTAGCACAATGCCCAGGTAGTCTCCGGTGGCCTGAATTCAGAGAGTGACAGGGCCATGTGTTGGCATTTGGGACAGGCAGGAGCACCAAGTGATGCTCCCAGGGCTGCACTGGCCAAGCCCATTTTTGCACAGCTCTCTCCATCCTCCACTCAGAGTCTGCTTGTGCTCCCCACACAACGGCTGATGTCCAGGTGTGATCCCCCATGGATGCCACCAGCACGGGCTCCCACTGCCCTCCTTGTGCCCGCACCATCCTGTCTCACCTCCCGGCTGCCCAGGTACAACACGAACCGCCCCTCCTCTGTCTCATCCTGCCGTCGCTGCCGGCTCCTGGGCTCAGGGTTTTGGATGTAGAATTTGAGGGATGTATAGGCTGCCAAATCCTGCAGGTTGCTGGGCATCCGGACCTGCACACCTGAGCTGCCGTTGAACTTCATGGGGACTTTCACCTGGAGAGAGAGAAATCTAAACTCACAGCACTGGATCCACGGCTGTTGCCCTCTCTTGTCATCGCCAGCTCTACCAAGTCAACGCATTTTCTGGAGTCTTCCCATGAGAAAGGGACACTCACTGGTAACCCCAGAGCTTTTCTAGGTATCCCTCCCATGTGTGTAACACCTCAGAGGTAAGCCCCCATTCACCCCAAGACCTCAGCACAGGCCTCACTCTCCCACAAGCCCACCTTGCTGGCAGCACTCCTCGCCTGCGTGATGAGCTGCCGGATCCGCACGATGTTCTCTGACACGGTGGCATTCTTGTTCCTGCGGTTCTCCAGGCTGCTCAGCTTCTCCAGCAGCAGCGGGATGGTGCTCTCCAGGCTGGACACTGGGGTTGGAGAGGAGCCAGGGGTTTGGAAGGTTAGTGAGGAAAGGAAATGTGAAGCTCAGATAGATCTGAGACATGGAAGTCAAAGCAGTGGCAGCTGGGATCAGAGCCACAGAATGATCCCCTAAATCCAGCAGCCTTGACTGAAGAGGTGTGAAAATGCGCTAGTGCATGCATTCTCTTGCAGTAAAGGTATAGGTGACATAGACATTGCAGGGAGAGAAAAAAAACAAAGGGCCAGGGCTTAAAGCACCCAGTATTGGCTGCTGCCTCCCTCTGCTCCTGACCTAGAGCCACAAAGTACAGCTTCCAAAAGCAGAGAGCCCTCTGGGGACATCTGTCCATGCACCAGCTCATGCCAGACGCAGCCCTGGCAGCTCAGCACTCACCAGATCTCCTGGCATCCTGCACTGCCTGGTTCAGGTCTTCATTTCGAAGGCCTCCATATTGGTCTTTCCACTCATCCAGGTTCTTCTTCATGGTGCTCAGGGTATCCTCCACTCTTGCAGCTGTTTCGTTGGCCTCTGCAGCTGCTGCTTTGGCATTCTGGATCATTTCTTTTGTGTCCTCTGGAAAGGAGAGAAACCTCTGAGAGGGCCAGGAGGGAGGAAGGACTCTTGGGTCACAGCCCAGGTGTGATGAAGGGAGAAGAGAGAACCAGTACAGCTGCCCCAGGACAAACCTTGGTCCCTGCCCAGCATGTCCTGCACAGACTGGAGCTGGTTCAGGAGCTGCTCCTTCCTCACACGGAGGTCAGCCAGCTTGTCCTTTGCTGTCTGCAGAGTGCCTTTAATAGCTGCGATGAAAGGCATGTGTATGTTGTGTGTTGGATCTCAGTCCAGCCCAAAGGATCCCACACCCTGCAAGGAGCCTCTCTCACCCTCATTGAGTTTTCTCTGCTGTCTCCTCACTGCCTCCTCCAGGTTGCTGCTGTTCCTCTTCAGCTCTTTAGAGATGGACCCAAGATTTTCTGATATGACATTCTGTAAAACAAATGTGCTGCCTGGAAGTCTGAAGAGAAATTCCAGCCTCCAGCTCTGACTGCACACAAAAATGCTCGTGTACTGCTGGGGCATGATGGGGAGACCCAAACCCCCAGAGTCTGGCCCCAGATGTGGCAGAGGCTTTGCTCTCTGGCACAGAACCAAATGCTCAGGTGTCAGAGGGACGGGGCAGCAGAGCCCTATATGTGTGTATGAGAAGCTAGAGGAGTGTTGAGGGAGTTTCCACGGGGCTCCCCACAGCACATACCATCAAAGCCTCACCGGCTGCCTCATCAGCATCGTGGGCTGCCCGCTCGGCTTTTTTCACAGCTTCAATGATGCTGGCGTAGGCATTGGAGGCATCAATCGCCCTCTGGATAAAGCCATCCTGGTTTGTGCCCTGGATAATGCTGTGTTGGAAGATAAAGCCATCAAGTCCATGGAGACCGCTCAGGCTGGGCTTTTGCCTTTTTCCCCACAGACAAATCCCTCTGTGTTCCTCATCACATCATGTTCTTCGGGATAAAGCTTTGGAGATGACGCCCCACTGCTCCCCTGCCACGGCGTGGGACTGCCGTTTCCCATCCTCACCTCTGGTAGGAGATGACCTGACTACTGTCAGGACCAGTGACTCACCTGGACAAGTTCCTTGCCAGCTCATCCAGGAGCCGGGCGTGCTCCTCCGCCTGCTCCACGATGGGGATCTTGCTGCTGGCTGGGGAGAACTTCTTGACCCGCTCAGTCAGGGGCAGCTTTGCGCCATCTAGCAGGGCTGCCAGCTTCTCGTATGCCTGCAAGGACACAGGTCACTCCTGAGGGCTGCCAGCCCCTGCACTCTGCCCACGTTGAAGTTATCTCCATCACTCACCTCTCTTGCACTCTCCATCTTCTGTAGGAAGTCGGAGACTTGGGCCAGGGAGTCCTTGGCCATCTTCAGGGTCTCCTGCACCAGTACATGCTGCTTTTGGAGTTCACGGCTCTTTTGCTAGACACGCAGAGAATCATAGAATCATTTTGGCTGGAAGAGACCTTTAAGATCATCGAGTCCAACCATAACCTAACTCTAGCACTAACCCATGTCCCTAAGAGCCTCATCTGTACCTCTTTCAAATGCCTCCAGGGATGGTGACTCAATCACTTCCCTGGGCAGCCTGTTTCAGTGCTTCACAACCCTTTCCATGAAGACATTTTTCTTAATATCCAATCTGAATCTTCCCTGGTGCAACTTGAGGCCATTTCCTCTCATCCTATCACTTACTACTTGGGAGAAGAGACCAACACCCTCCATGCTACAACCTCCTTTCAGGTAGCTGTAGACAGTGATAAGGTCTCCGCTCAGCCTCCTCTTCTCCAGGCTGAACCCCACAGACGCTGGGTTAGACACTGGCAGGGCTGGGGCAGGTCCCTCCTCACCTCAGTCCAGGACCACCCGGTGAAGGTCCTACCTGACTCTCCTCCAGGTTGTTGCGGTTCAGGCTGTTCAAGTCCTCCGTCTGCCTGGTTTTGTTCACGGCCTCGTTGAGGGCATCACGGAGATCCATCAGCTGGGAGCTGTGCTGCGCCAGCTGGTCCTGGATGCTGCTCACCAGGTCCTGGTTGGACTCCCAGCGAGCGTGCAGCTCGCTCTTCACCCGGTGCAGCACTGAGGACGAAGGAGATGAGAACTGTTGCTACTTCATCCTCCTGTGTTAAAAGGCTCCCTCTGCGCTTGGCTGTGGAAAAGCCTGGTTCTGGTCTCGCTTGGCAGGTATCAGGGCCAGAAGTGACCATCTTCCCTCCCTCCTACAGACTGGAATCTCACCCAGAATTGTCTCCAAACTCCCAGTGCTGCTGGGAGGGATGGGCTCTTATTCAGGACACCCAGCCATGCTTGAAAGGCTCCAGATAATGGACAAACCCCCACAAGACCTGTTCCAGGGCTTGATTACTCCCACTACGAAAAATCACTTATTTCTAGAAAGGGCCAGTTTATAATTCCAGCTTTCAGCTGCAGAACTATGTTTTGCCACTGCCTGTTAACCACAAGCGCTTGCTCCCAGCCAGTACAATATGCTCTAAAATTCACATTAAGGGAAAAGGAACCATAAATGGGATATCACAGGAGACTCTAAAACTATTGTAAAACTTGTCAGGGGTGCCTGTTTTATTAACTGCGCTCTCCAAACATGACCCTGACGTGTAGCGTTCACATGGGCTCCAAGCCAAGCTTTGAGGAATGGCTAAAGCCAGCAGGATCTGTGCAGCCCTGTCCCATGCCACTCAGCCGGACTCACACTTCCGAGCCTCCTCGTGCTCGCGTCTCGCCAGCTCCTCCTGGCTGCTCAGATTCCGCTCCTTCATCTCCCTCAGCATTCTTTCCACCTCGGCCATCTTCTGCCGAAACTCCTCGGTGGAGGCGGCGCTGGCATTTGCTGCCCCAAACCTGGCCATCTGCCGCACCAAGTCTGTGGGGAAATCCAGACCTTGTTAGCATTGACCAGCCTGGGTCTTTCATCATCCCTCACAACCCTTCCTCTCTTACAGCACCCACAACAAGCTGCAGCCAGCTTGCACGCAGTACCCAGGCACCCAGATCACCCAGAGGCATCGCTCCACATCTCTGTCTCCTTGGCTGTTACATGCTACGTCCCAAGCATCTTTTTGCGGCTTTATCTCCTCTCCTAGATCGAGCCACTCCGTGTTTCACTAAATCCCTCCTGAAGCACTAGGACAGACTGCCCCAGTTTTATGCATTTTAATAACATCTGTGCAAGTGTAATGTGTTTTTTCCATAGACTGTGTTTAGCTGAACAGCTGGGACTCACAAGGAGCCCGGTCTACCTGAACAGCCAGAATTCTGCAGGGATCTCCATTTCATTTGTATTTCCCTTTGTTTTCTCCACGGCTCTAAGTGATGCAGTAGTCAGTGCTGTTTCAGAGCAAGAGCATGCCATTCCCAGCAGGAAAAACCCAGAGATCCTTCTTTACCCACCTGCAATGCCCCTCTGGATGCTTTGGATATTTAGCAGCAGCTGCTCCCCTCTCTGGTAAGTCTCTCTTGTGTGCTGCTCAATCCGGTTTGCTTCTCTGTGAGTCATCGTCATCTACAACAAAAAACATCAGCTTAGCTGAAGTGTGAGATTATGTTTTATGTAATCTGTCTGTCAGCAGGAAAGATGTTCCCAAAAGGCACATAAGGCTTGGAAACATGCAGCTTTTGAACTCCTTGAACCACGTCTCCTCCAACAGCATGCCCTGTGCTGCTCATCTACGATGCATTTAGTATTATTTATCACCTTCAAGAGAAGCACAAGCAATAAATGCAGCTCCAATGCAACAGGCTGTGCAGCCTGAAACAGTCCTAAGACCACAGAGGACAGCACTGTCCTGTGCTCTGAACACGAAGAAAGCCCTAGAGCCCGGAGCCAGGCCCACCTGGGTCCTGACCGGGACACGAGAAGAGACGGATAGTTGCATCTTGCAAAAGGTGTTGCTGTCCTGAGGTCTCCAAGGACTATTACAATTAAAAGGGTCAACTCATTTGTTGACAGGGCCCAGGCTTTCCCCACCACAGCATGGGTACATCCAGGACAGACCTGGACATTTATGTTCCTTCCTCATAGTGCTTCTTCTATAAATGACATTTTATTGAATTTATTTTTACTGGTTAAATTCGGAGCCATCTCAAGAGCAAGTAATAAATCAAGAAACAACGATCAATAGCACAAGATGCTTAACAGCCCCTCCACGGGAGGAATGCAGATAATCTAGCTTGAGCATCCAAGTAAGAGACTCCAACTCCCAAAGCCTCATGCTGGCTGGGCAGGAGACCCATCCTGCCTCACAGACTCCAAACCCCTCATTTTAGGTAAAAGGATGGATTTCTGCCCTGGCGAAGCAAGACATAAAAATACCCTACTTTGTGCTGCAGCGCGTTCAGGTCCTGTGTGAGGTCCACGTTCTCATCCTCCAGCTCGTCAGCCCTTTGCCTGGCCTTGTTCATGGCTCTCCGGTACTCACGCAGCTGGTTCTGGAAAAAAAGAGCCAAAATCAGGCCAGTGGGCCAGGAAACATCAGCAGAAAGTGACGTTAAACCTTCCACATACAGCGACAGTGGCCATGGTGTTGTTGAGACCATGCAGGCGAGCCCAGGCGATGGAACTGGCGTTGAGGTTGATCAGTTGGCTGCGAATGGAGGGGAAGGACATCTCGATGTTCTGCAGATCCTCCAGCAGAAGCAGGACACAGCTGTCACACACTGCCAGGGGAATGGAGATGTCAGCACAGGACCCCATCCCAGGGCTTTGCTCCCCTCTTTCCCCGGCACTGCAGGGTACAGACCTTCACACCTCATGCTGTCTGGACCGTTCGCCACGGGGATCTCGTACTCGTGCATGCACACGTCGCACTGCTTCCCTGTCAGCCCGTTGGGGCAGGTGCACTCCCCTGTGCGCGGGTCGCAGGAGCCGCCTCTGCACTCGCACTCTGCCACGTTTAATAACAGAGAAACACCCATGGCATCATTTTATGCTGTTGCCACATCAGAGGGAGGGGAAAGGGTGGTTTTATTCCAGCTGTGCCACTGCATCCCTGTTTATCTACTGGGGGTTTCCCTGTGCAACCTAGCAATGTGCACATGAACTCAACAGTCCATCGTTTTCCACCTCTATCAATCCCATTAGCACCAACACCCTGTCCCACTCCCCTACACGTGGGATGCAGCACCCGGGGCACAGGACTCACTTGTGCAGCCACTCTCACTGAAGCCCCAGTAGCCCGGGGAGCAGTGCTGGCAGCGGGGACCGCTGACGCCGGGCAGGCAGCTGCACTGGCCACTCTGCACATGGCAGCTGCTCCCCACGGCGCCGACGTCGCAGTCACACCTCCGGCAGCCAGAGCATCCCTCGAAGCCGTAGTACCCCTCCTAGGGAAAAGCAGAACAGCAGGCACCCTGTTCAGCAAGAGGACACACGTGCCTCCCTCCTGGGGCAGGCTGAGGCGATGTGAGACCCACATCTTGCTTTCTAGGAGTGTTTTGACCACCACGAAACTCATATCAACATACTGAAGATGTGGAGCTGCAATAAGAGCCCAGACACACCACAGTGCTGCTTTGCAGAGCTGCTCTTGCCCTGCAATGCCCACACTGTATGCCTGCAGGGAAAAGGGGTTTATTGCAATTTCGCAAAGGATACCAAGCTACTGCCCAGGCTGCAGGTGAACGCTGACTCTGTTGCTTGCTGCCAGAGCTTTAATAAGCTTTTGCAATGTACAGCCAGATCATACAAATCCCATCTTAAACACCTGGCTGCTCACAGGCCTGGGGATGACACACTGGGGCTCCCCCTTGTCCCTGTGCCAAGGACAGCTGACACCCCAGCACGCAGGTGGCCCTCACCTCGCAGCGGTCACAGTGCTGGCCTGTCACTCCAGCCTTGCAGAAGCACTGGCCGGTTTGTGGATGGCACGATTCTGTCCCACAGGGCGAACAGCTGCACTCTGCCAGGGAAAAAAAAAAATACACCCAGTTACATGCCAATGAGGTCGCTCAGCTGCTCGCAAACCTTATTTCCAACGGGGAATGCTATTTCTCCCTTATCTATCACAATCAGAGCAAAGACAGAGCCCCTCTCCTCTTGGATTTGGTCCTTTCAACAACTTATTCCCAAGACGCTGCGCAGAGCCCTGTTGGTGAGCTGCAGTTTGGCAGCTGCTCCTCACAGGGAGATGAGCGGTGCTGGGAGAGGCTGTGCAAACCCACACCCGAGGCAGCACCAGCACCGCTGCTGCACGAGCTGCTCGGGGCAAAACCATTCCAGCCTGGGTGTGCTTTGGAGGCTCACATTCACAGAATCATAGAATCATTTTGGTTGGAAGAGACCTTTAAGAGCATCGAGTCCAACCGTTAACCTAGCACTGCCAAATCCACCTCTAAGCCACGTCCCTAAGAAGCTCAGCCATGCTTCTCGTAAACACCTCCAGGGACAGTGAAGTTGTGATGGAGTTGTGATGCTGGAGGGCAGGTTTTTGGAGGTTTGGTTTGTCTTTTTTTCCTCATTATCCCCTTTGGACGACGTCTGCAGTGTGTGCAGTACAACCAAGCTCATAACTCATCACAGCAGCACACAGCCTCGCTAAGGTGCTAAACACATCTGTGGCCAGTCTGTCCATCTTCCCTCCCCAGCGCTGACTGCTGCCCCACTCACGTGTGCAGTTCTTGGCTACCACCGCGTCCCCATAGTAGCCAGGGCTGCAGAGCTCGCACCGCGTGCCGGCTGTATGGTGCATGCACCCCGTGCAGGCGCCTGTCAGGGGGTCGCAGCTGCTGAACAGCATGTTTGGATCCGTGTTCCCACTGCAGTCACAGGGCTGGCACGAGCTGCCGATCACCAAGGGATTGCCGTAGTACCCTGGGGCACACCTGGAGAAATAGGGCAAGTTAAAGCACAGCCGGGCGTTGCAGGGGGATCTCCACAGCTCATGCTTGAGTCTTGTGCAATTACAGCAGTGCGAGCATCCAGACTTGTAACTGCTGCAACCCTCAGGGATCACAAAGCACTTTGTGTTTTGCCTCACAGTACCCCAGAAAGGTGCCTTTATCACAGACTGCAAGTCAAGGCAAAGCACAGCTACACAACACACCCACGAAAACACAATACATCAGCAGTGCAGATGGCAATAGGGCATGTGAAGGCTGAAAATGACTGAAAGAAATCGTGCCAGAGCAAAGCACACTGGGGACAGAGCCAACCATCTCCTTTGCAGTCTCTACTAGGACAACTTTACTTCTGCCACAGCAGAAGTGGCTGCACAGGATTTGGCTGTGCATGGTGCCATCGCCCTTACCGCTCACAGTTGGGTCCAGCATAGCCCGGCTTGCAAAGGCACTGCATGTTGGAGCCCTTGTGGACACAACCCACGGCAAAACTGAAACGACAAGGGGTGAAGAGGAAGGTGCAGTTACCCCTGAGCCCATCCCAGGGGAACTGATTGCTCGGTGTGGGCTGTTGGGGCCTTGGGGAAAGTGGCCATGGACATGGCTTGGGGACACTGGCCAGTGTCAAGCCCTAATGTGGCACAAGCTGGTTCCCAGTGGTGAATCAGTGAGGCCAAACAGACAATCCCATCCAAGGGTGCTTACTTGTTGGAGGCAACTGAAAGAGGGCATGGACATCCCACACATTGTAGGGGTTCTTTGGCAGAGCTGCTGCCCACATAGCCATCCTTGCATCGCTCGCAGTGGTCTCCCTCCGTGTTGTGCTGGCAGTTCTGCAAGGAAAAGGCCAACTGCGGGCTCAGCACCGACAGCAAGGAATAGTGGGTTTCACAAAGGATGATTCAGTCCTTTCCCTTACCCAGAACTGTCTTTCATCCCCAGCTGACCCTGAGCGGGACCACCCCTGAAACAGCACATGCAGCTAATGCTCCGATCCAGGCACAGTCTTGCCAGCTCAGTTTGTATGTGATGAGCTTTTTAATCACATGCTATAGACCTCATAACTCCAAAATATCCTGCTGTTTCGCTGTTTACTTACAAGGCATATCCCAGAGCCTGGCAGGCACTGATCTGAGTGGCCGTTGCAATGACATGGGATGCATTTTCCCAGAAAGAGCCCCTTGGTGTCCCTGTAGTAACCTGGAGCACATTCCTGAGGACAGAGAAGAAGTCAGAGATCTCAAAAACAGTCCAATGCATTCAGGCAAAACGAAGAGACTAATTTAGTTTCCATGACACAATTCCCACAGGGTTGTACCGATGGAGAAGAGATTAAAAGCAACACCAAAGATTTTTCAGTGCAGCTCCTTCCCAATAAGAGATAGTTGGACAGACAAAAGAACCTATTCCAAGCTGCTGCATGCATTTAATTTTGGTCTGCATCACCTGAACTATTTCTCCATCATGCCTCTTCCGAAATGGCAGAGGCAGCTTCCACACCTCTCCCAGGTGCACTGTGTTGTGGTGGGAGGGGAGCTGGGAGATGATGTTCCTTCCTCTGGCACAACCTGAGCTGTAATTTCAACTGAAGCCCTCAGGGGTCAGCTTGGAAGCTGGTACTCTGGCCCCCACTGCTTTGCACAAACATCCAAACCCTGCGGCTGCCACCCACACCAAGCACGGGGGGTGGCTGAGACCCAAAATGTGACTGTTCGCCTCTCCTCTGCCTGGAGCAGCACGTCTCCTTTCACCCTCACCTGGCAGGAGTCCCCTTGGTAGTTGGCTGGGCACAAGCAGAGCTCCACGTTGCTGGCGCGGATGCCTGTAGCTGTATCTGTTGCCATCTCCAGGACCACGCTGCGCAGGGACACAGATGAAGAGAGCTGGGAGAAGAGCGCCCGGATCTGCAGCTGTTCCAGGTTTGCCAGCACCATCATGAGCTCCTCCCTAGACACGGGGTTGTGTGTTTCTGCGTGCCTGAAGTTCCCCTGATGGGAGAAGACCTGACGTTACTGGCAGGAAGCACAAGACACCTGAACATCCAGCCCAGCCTTCACTTCCCTGCTGCTGGGACGTCTTGCCTTTGAACAGGTAAAACAGCCATGGATCTTCACAGCCAGTTCTACTGTGACTGGCAGCACCTAAAATACCGAGCTCGAAGCAACTGCCTCTTCTAAAAGTTGGAGGAGAAGATCCTTGTGGTCCCTTCCAACCTGGTATTCCATGAATCTGTCTACAGGCTAGTCTTGTCCTTTCAATAGCATCTGAGCACTTGGTAAATGCTTGTGTGTGCAAACTCACCTCCACCAGCTGTAGCTGGCCTTTGTATACATCCCCCGGGGATGGGTACGTGCCTTCCAGAAACATGATGCTCATCTGATTTCCCTGGGAGAAACAAGAAGGTGTCAGTCAGCATCTCATCCTGCTCATGCGGTAGCAGGGGGCACCAGGGAATTTCTGGGGCTGCACCTTTAGGATCACATCAGGGCGGGACTCCACTGGAATGAAGACGTCACCCCTCCGCGGGTTGGAGTGCAGCTCGTAGCGCAGGTGCCCACCATAGGAGGAAACCTAAAGGAGAGGCAAATTGCATTTGTTGCTGCAAGTCCACAGCGCATGGTCAGAGCTGTGCACATTCACCCAGAGCGTGTCAGCGGGCACGCTGCTGGCACGCCTGTTGGTGGGGTCAGGGATGCACGTGGCTGCTGGTCCAGCTTGCTACTGTGCTCTTACTTACCCGGTCCCCAAGGTAGGAGCTGGGTGCAACCCAGTAGAGCTCCTGGTAGGCATCCAGAAGGTTCTTGAGATCAGCGTGGACGAGCTGCTCGCGCAGGCTCAGGGTCGCTGGCACTTCCTGGCGGTCACTGCTCAACAAGAGCCACCCGTTCATGTCAACAAACTGTGGGAAAAGAGCAATCACAGACAGATCTTCTAGTGGAGCTACAGAAGGTAGCTGGATGCTGGTGCTCCAGAAGAGCAAGTCCCAGAGCAGCAGAAAGGATAATACCAGGTTTAGAACCTCACATGCATTCTGATGAAGCTACTGGAAAGCTCATCATCACCCCTGCCTCCCATCTGGCACAGTCCCCCCACACCATGACTTCCCACCCTATTAGACCCCAGAGATCAGGAAAAGGGGCTGGAAAGTGGGAGACGGGCACAGGGAGACAAAGATAACCCTCCTCATGGTGTATCTTCCAGAGGGGTGGGATTAATGCAGGACAGAGACCTGAGGGCAGCGGGGAACCAGGGGGACAAGGAACACAACTGCACCACAGGCTCTGGTGGCCCTGGCCCCTCTCACCTCAGCTCGGTGCTTCTCAGCACTGCGGCAGCGATCGGTGGCACCGAAGCAGAAACACTTGGTGCAGCCCTTGGGGTTGCTGGCATCCAAAGAAAATGTCCCCAGGCGGCACTGGTCGCACCTTGGACCCTCCACGTTTTCCTGGAAGACAAGCAAAGCCCAACAGCATCAGCAGCTTCTCACAGAGCCTTCAAGGAGGACAGAGATGGCTGTACAAGTGATTAAAGCACAATTATCAGTGCCCGCACGGGTTTGCTTGCACAGCACCCATGAAACATTAAATTAACCTGGAGAAAGCACTTGTGAGCCCTGCAAAGGGGCTGGAGCAGGCAGTTAAGCAGCAGTTGCAGCTACTCTGCTGTCATGAAGACAGAGAAGGAGTAACAGGGCTGAAAGCTTTCCCTGCAATGAGCTCTGACACAGGGTTGGACCCAAACTGCCCGTCTCCCATGACGGCCAAAGGAATAAGCCTTCATGGCAAGGGAAGATGGGGAGAAGGAGTCTTTCTGAACCCACCAGCACATGAGGCAGGCTGGCTGCAGCTCAGGCACTCTCCTTCTCCAGCCCTGCTCCCTCCTGGCACATCAGACACACACATTCCCCCACAGCCAGAGCAGGAGAGTCGAGCTGAGGAGAAAGGCACTGCGTGAAGGCATCTAAGGACTGACCTTGCAGTGACACTGCCCCGTGACTGGGTCACACACGCTGGCTTCGGTGCCAGCCAGGTGGCAGTCGCAGCGCCGGCAGTTGGGGTAGTGGTAGTAGCCAGGGGCGCAGAGGTCACACTGTCGCCCGATGATATTGGGCTTGCACCTGAATGGGATGGAAGAGCCACAGCATGAGAAACCTCTGCCTTGTGCGGCTGTGCTGGGAGCAGCCAGGCTCTCAGAGCTTCACCCATGCTGGCACAGACACAATGCTGATGAGGATGTCCCCATTTTTCAGCCTGCCCAAGTGTCCCATCGCCCCAGCAGCCACCAGAGACACCGGCAGACATGCCCGGTGCCAGCACAGGGCTCCCTCACCTGCACTGCCCGCTGTTCACATCGCAGCCAGGCTCCGTCAGCTCCTGCACGCCAGGCCGAGAGCAATTACAGTCCTCGCAGCCGATGAGGGGGTGGCAGCCGAAGGTCTGGGGCTCGCAGACAACGCACTCCGGCTTCAGGGTGTGTGGACGGCAGATGCACTGCCCCGTCACTTCGTCGCAGAGACGTGTCCCGCAGTCGCAGGCTGGAAGGGGCAGAAACGGGGCTGTGTTTGGGGGAGCCCAAGGAGAGTGCAAGGCGACGGATGCAAAGCTCAACTGCTTTGCAGGCAGTTGGGCTGTTTTCACGCAAGTGGAGCCATTACAGGGCTGGAAAATACAGCCATTTCCCAAATCAGCCGCAGCCCTAAGAAGCAAAATGGCCAGTGCTGGGAAGGCAGAGCAGGAGACGGGACAACTCACGCCTGCAGTTGGGGAAGCCCCAGTAGCCGGTGGCGCAGCGGGAGCACTCTCGCCCGATGACGTTGGACCTGCAGGGACACTGCCCGCCAAAGGGCTCGCACTGGCTGCCCCGTGCCCCGGCCTCATGGCACCCGCAGGGCTGCGCCCCGTTGTTGTAGAAGAGGGAGAGTGAGATGGCGGAGTCGCGGCAGAACCTTGACGATGTGCTGGGGCTGCAGGGGAAGACAAGAGGAGTCACTGTGCACACCCCTACAGCCTCCTGCCACCCCGAAATCCAGCAGGATCTCCTGCAGCAAGAGGTACTGAGGGAAGGAGAGACCCACGATCACTGAGATCCCCCAAATACCCACAGGTCTGGTCATAAGATAAGGAATGTCTTAACCAGATCTCTTCCCTGCCACACAGGAAGGGGTTTTTGCTCCCTGAGGAGTGTGCAGCCACCCAAGGCCAAGTGTCTCACTTGATGTAGAAGCTGTTGATGCCACAGCTGCTGATGAAATCGTAGGACTTGTCCAAGGGTTCCTCCTGCAGGTACTGAGAGCTGTAGCTGTCCTCGGGCACCACAAGGATGTAATCCTGTAAGGCAAGGATATGATGGATGAGCCAGATTCCTCAGCTGACCCAGACAGACAAAATCCATAATGACCTTACTCAAAAAGCGCAAACGCACCCTCAACTTCTCATCAGCTCATCCCTTGCTGGGACAGAACTAAAAACACGGAGTGTCCGAGTACGAGAAAGACCAGGGACCACCTCTCCATTGGGGTCAGTCAATCAAGGTCCATCTAATCTAGTGTTCCATGTGAGGAGTGGCCCAAACTCACTGGAGCGAAAAGAGACAGAACACCCCCAAAGGGCAGCACTGACTGTACTGCAGCAGAGACAAGCAGCCACTGTCATCTTAAACTCCTGGACATGAAGGCTCTTGGGTTCCAGTCCTGTCTTTCAGCCATTTATCCAAATATTGGTCAACTTTCCAGTCCTGTTGCCTGAGGATAACAAGGGCTACCTGCTCCCACAATGAAACCTGCCAGAACAAACAATGCTATGCAGGTTCAAAATACTACTGGGGCAGGAAAAAGGCTTATTCTGATCATCACAAGCTATGTTTGCAGAGCAACAGCTTCCATTTCTGCGTTTTCTTGGTATCAAAGTCAGACAGTGAGGGATAACTGTCATATACAGATCCTGTCTCTCTGAATCCTTCCCTCAATTCTACACCACTACAGTTGGAGATTTTTAGGGTAGTTCAGAAACCGAGTGATGATGGGAAATATTCCTGCAGTTACACAATGACAAAAACCCCCAAGGACAAACTCCAGCCCTGCTGGAATCATGAGGCTGGAGCCTGGTCCAGCACACCCCAGGAGCTCCCCCAAGAGCTGCTCACCAGCCACAGCTGTTTGCCCTCTGGCACTCGAACAACCACTGTCAGATCATTATCCGTAACATCCAGGATAATCTGGTCCTCAGAAACTACCAGGCTCCGGCACCCGTAGCCATGTGGGCAGAAAGCAGCATTGGTCTGACCTGAAAAAACAACAGACTTGTTAGTCTGACATTTCCCTACAGTCCCCATCACACCCTCCTGGTTTGGAATAGATGAGCTGGGCTTGCTGCAGATTTTTGCATTCCTCCGAGAACCCCTGGTTACCCCCGGCACAAAAAACTTCCCAGGGCTTCTGTGTACCAGCAGCTTCCCCCAGGTCCCTGCTCTCACCTTGCCAGATGCGCCCACCGTTGATGAACACTTCCACAGGGAAGGTGGGGTGGTTGGGCTGGTAGTAGTGCAGGATGAACGCGTAGCGTCCCAGGCTCTGGATGCGGCTGTTAAACACAACGGCAGCCTGGCCCAAAACAGGAGAACAAAGAGACAAAACCTCACATCCTATGGCTGTAATCACAGCCTGGATATTTTTCATTCTTGCATAAATTCGGGCTTTTATTGCACAACTGTCAGGTCTAGAGATTTTTGGGGAATTGACCCCCCCCCCATCTCCACATTCCCCTCTGTAATGGTGCCACTTACAAAGCTTTTTTTGGGAGCTCAGAGAACCAAGTAGGGTCGAATGGAGGTAAGACATGACAGTCCACAAGAATTACAGGTTCAGGGACAAGTTTAAAGTCCAGATTAAATTCTGAAAATGCTAATTGCTAAATTGCTAAAGCTACTCAATAGAGAAGGAAACCCCACGCCCCAGGTGTCCAGTGTCACAGCACCATCAACCCAGCCCATGCCGCTACCTGTGGTGGCTGCAGGAGGATGAGCTCTGTGGTGGGATCCACTGCCGTGGGCGGTCGAGGTGCAGGATCCACCGGGACCCCAGCGGGGGCCACATGAACAGCCTGAGACAGGGGGACGTCAGGGGCGATGGGCAGAGCCTGGCCCCCCTCCAAAATAATCGACTGAGAAAGCTTCAGGAACCTCGAGGGAACACAAGAGCTGCTGCAAAACAAGGACAAAAAGGGATGTAAAGATCTCAGACAAGGAAAGAGAGAGGCTCCGGGTCCTGGCAGGAGAAGTACACCCTGTAACATGCGGCAGATTACGAAGCGTGCCTGCCAAGGGAGAGGTTTCTACCAAGACTTCTGGGACATGGACTCAGTGGGAAGAACAGGAAACTTCCACAGGCTAATTCATGTGCAAATGTATATTCAACACAGTGTCAAAAATGTGGACACAGTGTGTGTCTCTTGCTGCATGTACGCGAATAAACTGCTTTTGGAAACAGCCATCTTCAGGCTGAGGGACCCAAGACTCTTACCTGTTGGACGAAAACGTGCCATGGACACTGATGCAATGCACCTTCGGCTCGATGAACTCCATGGTGAACTGCGCAGCGGGTACAAGGTACACTTTGTGCTGCCGTACAGGAAAGAGAGAAACACCCAGTTACACGACAGCCTCTGCCACTGGGAGCCTATGGCAGCTCTGTGTCCTCCAGCGATCCAGCTGACCACACTAAGCATCTCCTTATCACACTTCAGCTCACGCACAGCAGGTCACACCTCTGTTTACTGCCCCTTATTCCTCGGCACAAACCCTAAGGCATTTAGGAGCTGCACATATTTATGGGATTCTTCTAATCCTTGCTTAAGCAACTGCCTATGCTTTCAAGGGGAAACAGAAAGAAGCCACACTGCTGCAGAGCTCCCTCTGCACAGAGCAGCTGCTTCTCTCCATCTTCTCCCAAATCCCAGTCCCACGATCTACTTCAAATCACACCGCTGACCACCTTGGACTGCTCAGGACATAGACTAAGATCTAGTATCCAGTCCAAAGAGGACTAGAAAAAACTTTCTCCACGTTAGGCACCACTCCTGTTTCTCCTCCTTGCAACCTGCCCTTACCAGGAAGAAGTCAGCCAGATCAGAGGTGAAGCGAACGGTGGCCTCTGAGGTAAGTTCAAAAGTTGCCATGCGGCTCTGGGAATCTACAGCAATCCCTCGGCAAAGGAAACTGCAAGAGAAACACAAATTCTGAAGCCAGCCTTGTGAAGGGTCCTGACCCATATCTTGTCTTGCCAGCTATATGTCCTGAAGGTATTTATACAAACTCCCTGGAAATCTTTCGGTGCCTCTTCTGGCAAGTCGTAAGAGCGAAATCTCTCAAGGACACTCCAGACATTTGTTTCCTACTGCAAAGGTTGCAGTCTGAAGTCAGACACTTCAACAGTAAGGGACAGGGGTCGACCTGCATCAAGAGGTTCAATAAACCTGCCTGTAGGCCATTCTCTAAGTCAGGGTCGCGCCAATGTACCCAGCTGTAAATGGGAGCAGCACGTTATCTCCTGGCAGAGGCACTAGAGGACTATGTTGGCTCAGGAATGTATTTCCCAGGGATGGCCAGTCACTAAAATTCATGTCCAGCTAGAATGAGTTTGTTCATACACAGCTGAGATGTACAACGCTGACGCATCGCTGTGTTCACGTGATAAAGCAGAAAAAGCTCAGCTAGGGGGTTGTGTCTGCCCTTGCCACGTCAGAGGAGGACCGAACCCTTTCTCCTTCTCAGAGATGGCCATACCTGTAGACACACGGGTAGAAGATGAACGTGCCCTGCTGCATGGCTAAGTGCGGCGAGCTCACAGCAACACCCACTGTCTGAAGAGCATTGGTGTTGGCGTACTCCACCACCAGTAAGTATTTCCCGGGCTGGGCAACAGGCAAGGACAGCTGGACTTCCACCTGGAGGACAGAGGCACGGTTGAGCAGGGGTGTCCCATCCCGCTCCCCACAGCGAATACGTGCAGGATGCTACAAACCAGCCTCCTCTGCAGCTGAGGGGACAACAGGCCAACTCTTACCATACACCACACGTGTCCTTGCAAGCCCTTTGCGTGTGAGACGTAGCTTTTGGGTGCCCCAAACAATGGGGTGTGCAAGACTGATGGACTAACAAGTGGGGTATACAGAAGTGCAAAACCCTTCCGACAACCTGCCCGGTTGTATGTGAAGCACCAGAGCGGGGGAGCAGAGGGGTGAGCACCACAGGGGCCACGTGAGCGATGAAACAGAAGTGCCACTCACATCACTGCCACTGCACATCGCCATCCGGGGATGGGAGGGGGTGAGCTGCTCCGTGGGACACGCTCTGGGTAAGCGGTTGTCCAGCCTGCACACTGCATCCACGCCTGACGCTGCAGGAAAGCCGTCCACGGACAGGTACTTGTACAAGAGGCAGCTAAAAACATCAGGTAAAAATTGTAAAGTGCAATTGTTAGATCGAGATTGAAGTACACCCGCACATCCTGATCCCATCAAGATTTGCAAAAGGCTTTGCTCTAACATGAGGACCCCACTGCCCAAGGGAGCATCTCAGGTCAGTGTGGAGCAAGAGATTGTGTATTATAGGGTCAGTGAGGGCAGTAACAACAACAAACTTCTCTCCTTGCAACGTGCTTTATCCTGGGGACCATTGCTGTAGGGGAGGGGACAACTGGACACCATGGACAGAGGGATCCTGGGCAGAGCAAGCAGACACACTGAGATGCTCTCAGTACTACCAAACTCTACCCATTCATCTAAAATAGTCCAGCAAGACCCAACTCATTGTAGCCATTTTCCAGGACTGCTGACTGACATCCAACCCATCACTGGGAATCCAGCCTAGCAGAGGACTGGTCCATGGTCTTACTGGGTGAGGTGGCCCTCCGGGGTCCACAAGAACACACAGGATGCCTGTGCCATGGATGGGGAGATCTAAGCATTGGCTTTCTGGGCCACTGCAGGTTCAGCAAGTCAAATCAACCCCAGCAAAGTGCTCCATTAAGCAGTTCTACTGCATCCAGACCCTCCCAGAGTATATATTTCTTAACCCCAGGCCAAGAGGAGCTGAGTAGGTCCCACACAGCATTAAGACATGGAGATTCTTACTTCTGGGTGGCTTGTCCAGGTGCTGGCTGGTAGGTACATGGCTCTGTGACCTTCAGCTGCAGTATTGGTGCTTCATAGTATGAGCTGGGTAGCAAAACCAGATAGTCCTAGGAGGAGAGATGCGAGAGTTGGTTATGTTTGAGACACTTGCCCCCAGGGAGCTGCTGAAGCCCCCCCTGTGGTGGATGGTCCTTACCAGCAGCACACCCTCTGCTTCAACAACCAGAGACCAGGTGTTGGGGTTGAGTACGAAGGGCTCCCCAAAGCTGTTCTGGGGGACGGTGACAAAGGCTGGCTCCGTGCTGGGAGCAAAGACAATCTGCTTGGTCTGCTCTGTACCTGGAGCGGGAGGGATGAGAGGCTGTGAAGGGTCTGGGATGGAAAACCCAGGGCTGCAAATCGGAGGCTGCGCTCGGGGAAGCAGCTCTGTAGTGCAGCGGGGAGTCCCGGGCTCCTGCTCTCCCAGTGCTGCCATAGCAGAGGCACCACAATCCCACACTGCCCTGTAACAGACATCCATTCTCAGTCTGCTCAGCTGCTTAACGGGAGGAAAAGAACAACACACACAATAAATCACTACAATCCTTAATGCTAATCCACAGCTCTCTCAGTGTGCTCTGCATCCCTGGACTGCGAAGCACAGAGTACTGCACACCAAGGAGTGTTTTGCCAGCTAGAGAAGGAAGGAACTCATCTGTGAAGAATTTATTCTGAGACAGATAAAAAGAATTGCCCAGGTATGTTCTTCCTTAGGGATATTCTCACCCCAGCCCCACAGGCAAGACAGCTGTCTTCTGGCAAACTCTCAAACCCCCAGGCTGTGCTCCTGTCTTTCTTGCCAGCCACAGACTTTGTGCCTGAGATTTAGACATTAATTTTAAGGGACAGGACAGAATGCATTTAACACCCAATCCTGCTGTTGTTGAACAGCTCCTTGGCTCAGCTGACACATTCCTGTAACCTTTGAATTCATTAACTTTGGATGCAATAACAGTGCAGCACCTAGCAGCAGACTGTCTGCCTGTCTAGGAGTCTCAGGAGTGTTTTGAAGAGCACAGGTGAGAGGGATTCACTGAACAGGGCTACGTGGTGAGGAGACGAGACGAAGATGAAAGTGAGGAATGTGGCACGCTGGCTATCCATGTGTGGTACGTGGACATCGAGGCATAATGCAGAGGGCCAGAAGCCAAAGCAAGGGGTTCGTGCTGCTGCCAGGATGGGTGACAGCCCTGCCCATGTGTGCTGGCATCAGCGGAAGCCGAGCCCTTGCTTTGTCAGATGGGAAGCAGGGGTGAGGATGCAAGGAACAAAGAGATGTCCCTGAACAGGCAATGGGGTAGATTTCTTGAAGAGCTGAAGTTTCTCATTCTTTTCAGATGACAACTCAAACCGAGGTGGCTCCTGCAGGTGGGGTGGGAGAAACTGGTCTGCAAACAGAGTACTTGGAAAAGTCTTCCCTTTTTGCAAGCCGCATCTTCCAGCTTATCTTCTTGCCAGGCCACTTGTCTACCATGTGAAACCCATTTCCCCTTGGCAGAAGGTGGTTCAGCGTTTCTGGAGCTGATCTGGCCTATTAAGGAATCTGCCCTCTGGACCCCACTGCTGGTGTGTCAGTCTGGCAGCTTGCTTTCAGCACTAGAAAAATCAAATATTGCTTCTGAGCAAGGAGGGAAGCACATTATAAAGGAAATGAGCTCTACTGCTGGATAGGACAGATTAAATACTTTCTAATCGGTGGGATCCTAAAGCATGAGCATGGCTCACGTTTCTCCCATCTTTCTGCTGTGTAATATGACTGCTCATAAATATAATCAGCTATTTTTCCTCTCAAAAAAAAAGTAGAAAAATAATATCTTGGCGTTTCAGACCTTGTGTATCACATCAAAGGCAAAACACCTCCTATGTCAATTCAAAACAGGGGAGAGAACTTCACCCGCTGATAAATTCAGTAGCTGGTGTTGACAGCCATGTGCTGTGCACGTGTGGTCTGGAAGAGCTTCAGCAGGACGATGTGGTAGTGGCATTAGAAGAGGTAAAATCAGTCAGCCAACCACTCACTGGGGCACTCGCACGGCCTCAGGTCTGCCCCCACGCAGTCTTGCTCATAGATATATTAGTTGTCCAGGTCTCTAGGCTTGTTCAACCATCTTTTGGTATCTCTTGTCCTTCTCCAGCAGCTCACGGCTTGATAAGAAGACATCGCACCAGAGTGTGATGCCTGTATAACACACGCGTTTCCACTCCACTTCCAAGCCTCACGCCACGTGTAAAGCCAGCAGCCTAGTTTGGAAGAAGTGCAAGGCAAGGGCAGGTCTGCCACATTAGGGCACCCGCGAAATAAAACCACGTCCAGCTGCCAAAGTTTGGATCCAGTTCCCAGCACTTGGCCCATTCTGGTTTTATGGAAACTCAGTTCAGTTCTGGCTGGGGCACTGGGGTGATCTTGTCCTGTATCAAATTGTACATCAGCCAGATCTCGGAGCAGCCTGGCTGCTAACAGTCCTCATCACGCAGCGCCAGGACTGGGGGCCAACTTGCTGCTGCTTTGTTAAGTAAGGGGGGGCTGCAAACTCAAATCAGCCTTTTCAATTGGAAGGGCAGGACTAATGGGATAAAGCCATATGGAAGTGTCTTCTGGAAAGGATGATGCAGAAGGTTGCCTGGGATGGGGAGGAGGTGGCGATGGCGCAGGGGAGCAGAGCAGTCTGGGATCCTTACCTCTCCTTCGTGGCTGATAAGCTGTAATTTTGCCATACACAGTGGCCCCTCCTGAATTAATATACCTCAGGATGACATGGAACAGATAGAGCTCTGCCTCCTTCACGTCTACAGTGACTCTGATTTTATTCTGCAAAAAGCAAAAAAGCACATGGGGCCACACGTCACCGGCGGGGGCAGCTCCTGGCTGCTAACCCACCCTGCGGGAGAGCCTGACCCGCCTGCCTACCTGCCTGCCTGCCTCTCTTCTCCCCCTCCCTCGCCATCCCATGGCACAGCGCTGGCCGGCCACCTGGGACGGGCACACCTGGGACGGGCACACCTGGGACGGGCAAAGGGGCAGAGGAGCAGTGTCGCAGCGTGGGATGCTCTGAGTTAGTCTAGAAGTGAAAAGTGCACTTACAGTTGCCACAAACATTAAATTTTCCTTCCTCAACGACCGAGACCCTCCCTTCCACACTGGCGGGCCCCCGGCTGACGTAGCGGAAGACGAGGCGGAAGAGGTCGGGGGATGTCACATTGAGAGTCACCACTACCTTGGGCTGGTGGGAGAGAGAAAGGGGAGAGAAGCAGAGCACACCTTCAGTTACCTCCACCGCCCACAGCTGCCAGCCCAAGCGCAGCCACTCGGCTTCACTGCTCCCAAAGCAACATGCCACAGCGCACGGAGGAGACAAGCACATCGGCCCTGTGGCACAGTCATGGCATGGCCATCCCTTTTGGGGACAGCCACCAAGGGAACAACCTGCCTGCAGGGCTCTGAGCACATCTGGAAGATGCTGTGGCACAACTGGGTGGTTTGGCTACTCCAGGGCACACACCATTCCAAAGGAAAGGTTTTAAGGAGTTCTTGCTTTCGTTATCGGCATGTTGCTTTTGGGCTTCATGTGCCGTAACCAGACAGCAAGTACCAAGGGTTGAAGCTCTTGCCCTTGCGTTTAGGGGGCTCTGCCCAGATGCCTACACAGGAGGCTGCAAACTGAGCTGCTGTCTCATTCTTGGGAACCTGCAATGCTAAGAACCAGTGCTGCTAAGGGAGTGTGTCACCTGTCACCAACAGGCTTGTCAGCCCTCCGCCTGCCTGGACACTGTTTGGCAAGATCCCAAATAAGGAGATGCTAAAGTCTGACCCATTTCAAAGAGATCTAAGCATCTGCCTAAATACCCTCCGATCTATAGGGCAAATCTGGACTCTGCCCTGGGACTCCTAATGAGGGCTCTGTGTTCTTCAAAGCTCCAGTTACACACCAGCTTCCCACTGGAGACTAAACTGGATGGATCTTGCAAGGTCAACTACGGGCGAGACCTGCCAGCAGAAAGCCACATGCTAGTCCATCTATCAAGGCCTATTTCTATCTCAGATGCCAACACCGGATGCAAAACAAAAGCTGTGAGCTTGAGCATGAGCTCCATCCTTACGCTTTAAGGCTGGGGTTTTCTCAAGGGAACCTACAGGAGTTTGTTGCTTAGCTCCTACCTACAAATTCAACAAAAAATCGCTGATGCATTTGGCCTCTCTGTTATTTTGCCTTAGCATGAAAAAGGGAAGCAAACTGAAAGTACATGCACCAGAATAAGGACTATCTTAGATGGGACAAGACTGTCAGAGAATTGCTGCCCTGCACACCCATCCCCAAACACACACACAGGTGACACTTCCACAGGGGCCATGCAAAAGAAGAATCCACCGAGGAGAAAAAAGGGTCAACAGATGAAATAACTTCACTTCTAGGCCTTAGACAACTCCGCATTAGTGCAAACCATCGTTACAGCAAACCAGCTAAGAGCAAGAGCAGAGGCAGAATGGTAACAAGAGGTCCAAGCTGAACACGGCAGCTAAGGAAGAGCTAACTTATTTTTGGAAAAGGGAGGGAAGGTTATACAGAGTTGCAGGAAAGAGCAGAGTCAGATGAAAGAACCACAAGGAAACCCAGAGAGAGTGTTTATAGACATCCCTGTAAGTAATCACTAAGCTACCACCCTTGTCTAAATGGATTAGGATGTCAGGTGATTCCCAAATTAGGATCTTTCCCCTCATCAGTCTATGCCAACCCCAGCACTACAGGAAATATCTGTGCAAACAGACTATATATACACTGTGGTGTTTATGTTGGCCATCGTGTGACTCGGGGTGGGGGGAGTTGAGGAACATTTGGAGTGAAAGATGTGTGCCAAATCAGTCCTGCACCAGCTGAATCCTTCCCAGGGGGAGCTGGGCCGGGCTGGAGACACTGGCCGTACCTGGATGGAGGACATCTGCGCGTATCCTCGCCAGCTGAAGCCCTCGAACTCCAGCGGGTTGTAGCCGAAGCGCACAGCCCGGCCAGCTGGTGTGGTGCCTTCCTCCAGCTCAAATTTCAAGTGATGAAGGTCAGGGAAGTAATGGCCCCTTGCGGGTCTGGGGAAGAGAAGGAGCATCGTTACCTGCTGGGCTACCTGGAGGGAGAGGCAAGAGGACACCTCCGCCAGGCATGCAGCTGATGGAGCAGCAGCCCAGATGATGGCGTCCCCATCCCCATGGTGGCAGAGGACAACGTCCCCAAGGGAGCAAACGGCAGGCAGAGCACTCCAAGGTACATCTCCTGTCAGCAGCTTACTGGGTGCAGGTGGGGCCGCGTGTGCCCTGCCGGCAGCGACAGGCTCCGCTCCGCTCCTCGCAGGATGGCCCCAGGGACCCGCCGACGTCGCACCGGCAGCCTGCGGGCAGGAAACGCCTGTTTACATTCCTGCCGTGCTAACGAGCTCCTGGTCACTAATCAAAGGCGCATCCCGGCGGGCAGGGAGGCTGGGGCCGCTATTTTTATTCCATTGTATCTGTTTTCATATTGGCCCCAGCCCCACTTGGATCAGTTCCTCTTCCACCTCAGTGCGGAGCTATTTCCAGGCGGCTGCGGGAGGAACAAGGTCTGCAAACCCTGCCGGCCGGGCGCCGCAGCCCTGCTGCCAGCAGCAGCCTTGCTCCCTCTACCCTGCCCTGCCAGGATCGCGTGGGCCGGCTGAATCTCTTCCTTTGCCTCTTCCCATGGGCGTGATGAAGAGCAGCCAACCCCTCACACCCATGCCCACCTGCTCCCAGCGGGAGGAAGGGGTACGGCTGTAAGGACATGGCCAGTCATTAAAACACACCACCTTCTGGCACCTAAGGTGCACCTTTCCTGGCCTTTTATCCCTCAGCCTGACAGACGTGTGTCCAACAGTTGCAAAAATGTGAAGACAGGTCTCCAGATCCACAGCAAGACCCAGCCCCTGCTCTTGACCATGGTATGATCAAAAGCAAGAGGTAGGACCCCTCCTGCCCCTTCTTTCCAAGGCAAACAGTCAGCTGGTATATGCAGAGCTGTTTGCTTCAGGGCCAGCTCTTGTGGCCCCCCTCAATTCACCCAAAACACCACAGAGGGGGCTCACCTTGGCACCCAAAGTAATTTGCATTCTCCATATTGAAGTAGCCATCTTTGCACGTCGAGCAGAACTGGCCACAGATGTTTGGTTTGCAGAAGCACTGCCCGTCGGCCTAGGAGAGAAGCAGGAACAGAAGCTCATTCCCTCCCATCGCTCGTCATGGTTAAGTTGTTTGGGTCTTAGTCTGAGACACTGGAGGAACATTTTGAGTTTCATGCTCTACATAGCTTCCTGCGTGTGGGTGGGCCAGATAAGGGCCAGATAAGTTAAATCACCCAACAATGCAAGAAAACAAAAATCCAGGCATCCTGAGCCAGACCCAGAAATATGTAGGTGCCTAATTTATGACAGGTCTTAACCCCGCATTCTCATGCAAGCCCAGATTGTGGTGCAACCTCTGAGAGCTCAGCATCAGGACAGGCCTCTCCAGCAGCCGCTGGGAGAGACAGAGCTGAAACAATCCCAACACAGCCCATGCTCGGAGGCGCCTGGAAGCAGAGAGGAGCAAACCCACCTGCTGGCACTCTGCGATTGCGCTGATGGTGCCCTTGGTATCACACTTGCAGCCTGGAGAGAGGGAGATGAACAAGAAAGCCAGTCAGACCCTGAGAAGAAGCCCAATGAGGGACAGTATCCGCCACACCAGAGGACATCGGGTGGGATAAGAGGAGCCGGGAACTGGTCAAGCAGAGGGCAGTGCTACACAAGGGCTCACATTTCATTCTGGACAGCTGCTGTTGAGGACACAAATACCACAGACATTTGCCTTTTCTGCACTTTTGTCCATGAAAAATTAAGTGTGCAAAGTCTCCAGGAAGGGCTGAGAATGGCACAGCTCATTGCATGAGCCCTTTGTGTTTCATCCCAAGCAAAAAGATTCAGGCTCCAGCCTTTTCCCTCTCCCAGTGGGGGTAACCCACACCACTCCAGTTCTGACATGTCATCCCGTGGTGAAGACCGAAGGAAGGGCATCCCTTCCATCCAGTAATGATGGTCTGGGTCTTGCACCATTACAGCACAGGGGGGACATTTTGTGGCTGTGCTTACTCAGGCAGCTGTGGGGGTTCTCTGGAGTCAGGTTCCAGTATAAGGGCTTGCATCTGTCACAAGCTGGGCCTTCAACGTATGTCCGACATGCACAAGAGCCCTGAGGAAAGGGAAAGGGAGAAAAGAAGAGGTGAGAATTTGCAGCACGGTGGATGAACGCGGTATCTAATACTTTGGCATGGGTAATGGTTGTTTTCAGGCTGCGCTTAAGGAATGACTTGGCCCAAAGCGAGAAAAAGGGGATCATGCAAAAATGACCTGCAGGGCTGGTGGGTTTATTCAATACTCACCGGGGCCAGCGAGGGATCTGCAGTCACCAGCCCTGCTGGGTTACAGGAGCCCACTAGAAAAGAGAGGCACAAGGAAGGATTTCTAAAGAGACAGCTTACACCCTGGCTGTTCCTAAAGGTGGTTATTTCTTCCCTTGCGAAGCTCTTGGGGGGTGATAAGCCCATTTGCCACCACCACACCACTATGGCCCAAGATACTGGATCCCAACCCCCATCAGGGAGAAGGGAGCTACCTTCGCAGTGTGGAAATCCGTAGGCGCCTGGCACGCAGCTGTCGCAGCGCAGCCCTGTCACTTTGGGCCGGCAGCTGCACTGCCCCGTCTCCTGGTCGCAGGTGCTGTGCAGAGAACCCTCCCGGGAGCACTGGCAAGCTGAGAAAGAGAAGAGAGCAACCGCTGGAGCTGCAGGGCATGGGGACTCCTGCATTCAAGGGTTCCCACCAGCAACCTCTTCTGGCTGCCTGACCTTCACCACCATCAAAACAGGCAGAAATATGGGTGATAGATAACATACAGACTCATTCTTTGCTTTTGGTTAAAAAAACCCCCATCTTTTAAGAGAAGTAATAGAAGCTGCAATGTTCATCAGACTTATTCCCATAGATTTATGTGTGTTTCCAGAGGCAGGGAGAAAATTTGGTCAAGGAAAAGGGGAATGTGTGATCTCATCCCCAAAAGGTCAGCAACCAGTGACATATCAGACCCTACAAAAGACCATTTGCACCCAAACACCCAAGAGCAGCATTCAGCCATCCGGGTCTGCCCCATGAACATTGTATTGTGGGGAGCAGATCTGCAGCACCGGGCCAGCAACGCAGCCTTGGCAGTGCCGGTGGCCAAGGGCAAGGGCTCTGTGGCTCCTGGCGTGATCTACATCCTGCGACACACGTAGAGATCCTGCTCCCCTATCACATGAAAGGTCAGCAAGCTGTCCAGGAGCTGCCCATGCCCTCCTTGCCAAGCCAGCACTCCTCAAATCCCTGCCAAAGGGGTTGTTTTAGGCTGACACCCCCAGACTGGCTAACAGCAAAACATTGTTCACAAAACAATGGATTCAAAAAAAAATAAATCAGGTTGTCTCTTTCTTTCCTTACTGTGACTCCTCTACAGCTCTGCAATATGGACACTGCTTTATGAGACAGAAAAGAAAGAAAAAAAAGCGACTACTGAACTCCTGCGAGACCATTTCATCTCTGCCTCCAGCCTCTTCAAAGGCATTTTGCCGGCAGCGCTCTGCCAGCTGGCCGCAGCTCAGGCGTCTACATTTCGTGTGGTGCAAGAGGGTGATGATGCTCTTTTGTTGCTTCAGGGAAATTGTATCACAGATTATTTTTTAACGAGCAGTAAATTCTTGCTGGGAGACATAAGAGTACATCTGGCTCCCAGTCGGACTGCTGACAGGGAGGGAGATGGGGACACTCTGCCCAGAGCTGAGGACGGCTGTTCAGAGGATTTGGGACCGCAGGCACCTGCCGCAGGGATTGCTCAGCCCTGGCACCAGCAGCTCTGCTCCCAGAGCGATGTGGGACATGGGGAGGTGGATGCAAAGCCACCCTGCCACCAGACACCCTGACTGTGGGGCTGCCATGAAATCCCAAATCCTGACTCTCATTGTTCACCCTACTGTACAACCCTACACCTGCTGGTTTCAGCACAGTTGCTCCTCCTGTGTGTTGGCGTGAACTGGGGTGGAGTAAAGCCCTGAAGAGCCTGGATGTGTCATTTGAGCCATATCTGAGCATCTCAGGGCACCAGGGTGTAATCTGAACACAGGATTTGAGACTTTGCTTACCCCACTCAGAGCCCTGCTCTCTCGGGCGGCAGGCACTCCAGACTGAGGACAGGTAGATACAATTCAACACGTTTTATGTGCATCTGCACACAAAGCTTTTGGAGAGAGAATATGAACCACAGCTGCTCCCAAGTCATATTCTGTATGTCTATTTCTTAACAGGTCGCTGGATTAGAAGTCATATGTCCAGAGTGGGTTTTCTTTCCCAGCAGAGCAGGCAGACCCAAGCTCCAGCAGTTAGTGACAGTGAATGAACTGGGGGAGATAAACTGCACAGCCTTTGGGGAAGCATTTCCTCGAGACATTTACTCATGACAGAGCATGTCTGTCAGATGAGACAGGTGAACTGTGCCCAGGAAAACTGCTTCATGCTGCAAGAGCGAACTATATCTGCGTACGACCCTTGGAGATGGATTATGGAAATGAAAACCATTACAAAGCCAATAGCAGCAGCTATTCCCTTTTCTCCCCTGAGATGCGACGGTGGTTACTCACGTGTGCAGCTGGGGTACCCGTAGAAGCCCAGGGCACACTGGTTGCAGGTGTGTCCTGCAAAATTCGCATGGCATCGGCACTGGCCAGCTGGGCTGCAGTTGTTGTCCAGCGCACCCCGGGAATCGCAGGAACAAGCTGTAAGAGCAGGACCCTCAATAGTCTGGGGAAAAGTGTGATCCAGCCACTGATGGTCTGAATCGTCACTCAGCCCCACAGGAAACAGCTGTTTCCATCGAAACTAAATTAATTTCTTAATGCTCTAGAGAGACAAGGAATATTTTCAGCTAGAGTCATGGCCATACCAGGAAAATGCCACTGAGGGTTTTTTACAGCCCACTCAATGTTCCTCAGCAGTTTAGTAGGTTAATGCACTAAAAAGACAAAAAAAGCATAAGCTTAGACGCCAGGTCACAGCAGGATTGTGAGGAGGAAATCTGACTGATAAAAACTGCTTTGTCTTCCAGGCTTGGGCATGATCCATGACCTCCAGAACAAGCCTGTCAAGTTCACAGTGCAAACCGCATGGGTTTTGATTTCGAGAAACACCAAAGCCTTGCAAAAATAGGCATGTTTTTTCACAGAATCGTAGAAACATTTGGTTGGAAAAGACCTTTAAGATCACCGAGACAAAGCGCTAACCTAACACTGAAGATTCAGAAGGAACTGGCTGTGACTGTCCTTACCGTAGCAGTGGGGGTAGGAGTGGTGCCCGGGGCTGCACTGCTCACACCGCGGCCCAGCAAACTCGGCTCTGCAGAAACACCTCCCGACGGAGTCGCAGCCGCCTGGCAGCGTCCCGACCGCGCTGCAGCCGCACACTGCAACATAGAGGAACCGTCTGCCCTGTGCTGGGAGCGTGGGGCAAAGCTCACCGCAACATGTTGGGTTTTTTCTGAGGTTCTCGGGTGGGCATTTATGTGCTGCCCTAAGCATTCAAACTGTTGCGTGTATCTTCCCAAACACCCCGAACCCCTCTTCCCAGCCCTCCTCCAAAGCCCTGCCAGAAGACTCTGGCTTTTCACGTGCCCTCCCGCGGCAGGACAGATACGCACACTGGCACAGAGGGTAGCTGAAGTAGCCGGGAGCGCACTGGTTACACGAGTGCCCTTCAAATCCCGTTCGACACAGACACTGCCCTGTCTCGCTGTCACAGGTGCCATCATATTGACCAGGGCCAGAGCACTGACAGGCTGGAAAGCAACAAGGGCACTAGTAAATAAACAGCTTATTAGTCTTTTGCATTTCCTAGGAAAAGGAACCAGAGGTGCCTGCTCCTCTAGGGTAGAAATGCAATTGCTGGAGGGACCATGTGTGACACCATGCCTGGCCCACAGCTAACATCCACAGGGAATTTCTCAAGAGCCACCCCGGGGCTGGGAGGATGCTGGAGGGTCAGGGCTGGGTGGAAAATATCAGCAAAAGCCATGGGAATTTGTCACTTAGAAGTGAGGCTGGAGAATTTCTCCTCCCCAGCACAAGTGGAGGACACAGAGAGGCACGTTCCTCCCCAGCAAGAAGCTTGGGGCCATCGACCCCGAGTGACTCACGCTGGCAGCTGGGTCCGTAGTGGCCCGGGGCACACTGGTCACACTGTGTTCCCTGGAAGTTGGGTTTGCACACACACATCCCCACCCGGGGGTCTTTGCGACAGGCGTTGCCTTCTGTCCCACCGGCGTAGCAATCGCAGTCTGGAGTGGGGACACACAACAAGGGACATCAGCAGCGTGGGGTGTCGGGTTGGGGGAGCAAAGGGGGCAAAAATGATCTGAGAACCACAGGGAAGGGGATGAAAGGAAATGAGAAGGGAAGTGAGAAACTCCAGCTCAGGAACGAAAAACCTGACTGGAACACAGAGAGTTTAAAACATCAGAAGGAAGGAAAAGGTTATCTGGAGTGCACTGGGGAGCATGAGACAGGGGACGACGTGGTGGGAAAAGAGACAAAAAAAAGCAGAAGGGATGAGATGAACAAGAGGAATGAGCATCAGAGAAGAGGGAGGCGGAGGGGAACAGGGATGGGGGCATGGGTGAGCTTCTAAAACAACACAGCAAAGCAGAGCGAGTGGCTGCCTGTGCACGCTACTGCAGCTTCGTGCAGAGGGGACCACGGGCATGGACCCCTGTGCTGCCCACCGCATGGGAATGGCAGGACACGCAGGTGTGGCAGAAGGACGAGTTTGTATCTAAACCCAAAGGCTGAGATCTGGCAGGACCCAGCTCAGGATCCAGCTCCGCCACAGACCCTCTGTGACCTTGGAGGGGCTCCTTACAGAAGGAATGTCTCCACACGGCCTGGACCCCAGGAAAAAAGCACACAATCACACAGACACTCTGGGCTACAGCCTCCTTGTCTATAAAAAGGGGATCATAAAACTTGTCTTTCCCCACCCCTCAGCTGCCTCCTCTCTCAGAGTCACTCTGTGTCAGGGTTGTCTCTTGCAACATATGTGC
Organism: Patagioenas fasciata; assembly: GCF_037038585.1. NCBI lineage: Eukaryota > Metazoa > Chordata > Aves > Columbiformes > Columbidae > Patagioenas > Patagioenas fasciata. Next base: position 8,636,206 of record NC_092535.1, on the reverse strand, counting down.
CCAGCAAGGCAAAAACCTGATCTTGCATTAGGTAATGAGATACAACAGTAAAGCATGGTGACTGCCAAAGCAGCAAGGAAAATTACATTACTTACTTATTATCTGTCCCGCAGGGAGCACTTGTTCTCCAGTATCGTTGTGAGCAAAAGCTGGAACAGCTACGCAGAGAAAGAGACATTGCACAGGTCATCACACATGCTCAAAGAAATCCTGTCAGTACATCAACGGGCTGGCAGTCTCACAGCTCAACAGGCTGAATGAAAATGTGGAACACGGAACAAAGCGCAGACATCCCACTAGGCAAAGATCCATTACAACCATTGTTAACCTGGGCTCTGGTAAGATGACATTCACAGCGAGGTGATACTTCAGCCAAATGGGAAGCTCATGGTGACTCCAGAGAGCCATGTTCAGCCCAGCTCAGCTCTGGTCCAGCTCCCACCAAAGCCAAACATGGGCTTGTCCCGACCTGCAGGAACTCCTCCTGGGACAGGTATGCCACATGGCATGGGGAGAAGGCACTTGGAGAGCAGCCTCAACTGGAGCTGCTGGCCCTTCATCCGTGGGGTCTGTGGGGACCCAGACCTGCCCCCCCCACGGCCCCGTACCCCCCACTTACGGTAGCAATGGGGGAAGTTGAGGTATCCCTCAGCGCAGGCATCGCAGTGCTCCCCTGTGTAATTGGGCTTGCAGTAACAGCGGCCGGTGAGATCCTCGCAGGTGCCGTCAGTGAAGTCGGACTCACAGTTACAGCCTGCGGAGAGGGACAAGCCGGCAGCAGTTGTCACTGAGACCCTTGGCCAGCCATGAGCGCCACAGAGGCATCCCTACGATACAGAGCCTCTAAGAGACCCTGCCACCAGCTGTAAATTCTCTCCAAAAACAAAAAGTGTGATTTTGCCTCTTCAAAAGGGGTCTGGCTTAGAGGAACTGCTCCCACTGTGCGTGTCCCACAAGTACAGAAGCACAGACGCATCTCGCTTCTCCAGGAGACCCCAGTTTCCCAGGAGAGGTGGTGGTGGCACACTGCAGCAAGGACATGTGCAAGACAGCCCATGTGCCATAGACACCAGACCGAGCCGGGCTCTCCAGCAACACAGACAGAACCCCTGCTGCCTAGAAATCCCTGTCCTGCATTGCGCATGGAGAGTAATGGTCTGCAAGTGCCAGCTGAAAGGGCACACAGATGACAGCTAACACTGGACTACCCTGCAGGCAACAGCAGGGCTAACAACACATTTTTAGCTTGTCCCAGCGCTAGAACGTGCCACCACTTCTGATTTCACAGATGCTGCAGACACACATACATTCCCATGGGCCATGCCAGCTGCAGCAAGAACTGCTCACACAGCCACATCTCTTAAGGTGCTGCACTCCCTGTGCCAGAAAAAAGCACCTCTCAGCCCAGTTCTTCAGATCACCCTCCCCAGCGTCACTGAGTCCCCGCAGGCATCCACAGCCCACAGAGGAAATCACACTCACGGTAGCAAATGTACGGAGAGTCGATCGGGTGGTCAGGGGACCGGTAATATCCCGGGATGCACCTCTCACAGTTAATGCCGGTGGTGTGATGCTGAAAGACAGTGGGTTAGAAGGGCAAGAGTTCCTCTGCCAGCAGGATTCACATTCACTAACAGCTTCAGGGTCCAGGGGGAGCAACTCAGAAGTGCCAGCACACGGAAGACCTAAATCTGCTCAAAATTCCACTTACGCCGATTTGAAAACAAAGCATTCCCTGCAAACTGTGTATGCTCACATGAGCCTAGTCTGAGTTTCAGGTTCATATCTGACCTCAAGCTCATTTCACTTGCTTCAGATGGTAATATGTCCTGACCACTTTGTGCTAGGAGGATCGAGCAATTTGTTTCCTCCCAGTAAGAAAGCACGGCTAAAAGTTTCATGCCACTGCACAAATTAACCAGCTCATAGTCAACTTGGGAGTGGAAAAGTGACTTTCCCACTTTTATTTGGAACTTTGGAGTCTGAGGAGATTTGCATTGGTGGTCAGAGAGCGATCCAGAGAGGTGGCAGCACCTAAGCACTGCAAACTAGGCAGGGACGTCCTAATGTGCTCAGCACCAACCTGTCCCTACCAGGGCACGCAACCCTAATCCCTCCCAACGCCTCAACCTGGCCCTCCTCAGCAAACCTAACCCCAAAGCATCAGAGGTAATGGTACCACCCAGGGGACAGCGAGGAACCCCCGTGCTATTTTCATTACTGCTGTACACTCTAATCTATGGCAAAGAGACAATCTCCAGGCAGAGACCTAATTAAGACAACAGAAGGTGTGTGAGCGGGTTGGCAGAGCTGCTAACAAGGCTGAACTCCATGCTGACAGCGGAAACAAACACAAAAATCTGCAAGAGCCTTTTCCGTAAGAGCCCTTCAGGCCTACCTGACAGTCAATGCAAACACCTCCCCCTTCAAACTTGTCTTCGTGACTTTTGCTGGCTTTGTGGCGATCCACCTCTGGGTCATAGTAGCAGTCGTAGGCATGGCCATTGCAATTGCAAGCTGAAAATACAAAGAGACATTAGGCAAGCTGCAAGCCCACAGAGGTCCTTCAGTCACCAGCTGGATCTCGAGATAGGAACTCCTCCTCCTAGGTTACATTTCAATGAGAAAGATGCTAGAATGCATCTGGGGCATTACATGATCACCCAAGCTCGCAAAAGTCTTCCAGCTCAAAAGCCTAATCTGCAACCAAAAAAATGCAGCATGCACAAAATCAGAAATAAAACATGTGCAGGTGTGTATGGACAAGAAAGAGAAATTACTCAACTTTGGGACCTCAGGTAGTCTGGTTTAAAGGGCAATGTTCTTGGCTCTTTTATCCCATCCCCAGCTCACCCATGGAGGTGAGCTGCAAAGTTCAGCACGCAGTGAGGCTGCTCTTTACAAACCCACAAGATAAAGATCCATCTGTCCTTTGCCGCCCCATGTTTATAAGTGATTGTGTGATGTAGCTACGCTCCACGTTCTGCATTCCCAGTGCAGCATAAATTCCCCGTCGGCATTTACCGAAAGTTTCTCTAGACAAGTAAATACGTCCTGTATGTAAACACATCCAAATGTAATTCATCTTGGAGACAGAATTGAGCAACAAGACTTGCCTGCACGAACCCTTGGACATGGAGAAGGAAATGGAACATAAGCAGCATCAAAGTCCCGCACAGAACTAATGGGTCTCTCTGTGCGAGCCCTGACTGAGCACAATTAACCACTGTGCAATGTGTTGTCTTTGCAGCATCAGTGATCTCCACCCAGTGCCACCCACCATAAAACCATCCATTTCGGCGAACAGTTGCATTGCAACATCAAGGGGCTGGTGAAACGTGGCTTTGCAAAACAGCTGGAAAAGGAAGGAAAAACCCAAGCCTGACTTACGCTGGCACTCGTTGGCGCTGTCGGCCGTGGCGGGTTTCCAGGGGAACTGGTTGAAGCCGGGGCAGCAGTGGTCGCAGGACCCGCCGCAGGTGTTGTGCTGGCAGTCGCATTGGAGCCTGCGAGGGAGAGAACGAGGTACAGCCAGGATGTCACCCTGACAGGGACTCATGGGATGGGGAGCTGCTGCGTAGCCCTGCTGTGCACGTCACTAGTCATATACACAAATGAGCGATATTGTTAAGTCAAGTATTCTGGAAAATAGGCTTTTTTTAAAATGATTTTTTAACTTTTGAATTGCTGATTATTTTTTTTCTGAGCCAAACACCAAACTTTGCACTTCCAGTGCCATTCTGTCCCTTTCTTCCTCACCACCATCACTCTTTTCTTCACAGGGAGACAAGGATTAGAGAAAAACAGTGTGCCACTACCTAGACAGCTCTACAGACAATAAAATGTGAAACGGTCAGAGGGGGCAGCAGAAGAAACCTGAGCTGAAGTAGATTACTTGAGAGGGAGCAGCATGGTGCAGGGACATGAAGATGTCCCACCACAGCATGAAAGGACCAAACGACAGCCCAGGGCTGGAAAGGGATGGGGCCACACGGGTCCATCTGCTCATCAGGGTATACCTGTGCTTGCAGAGATGAAGGCCATGAAATTTGAATTAAGCCTTTTAGCAGACGCTGGCCCCATGCTCCCTGTGGAACGCTCCTCCTGCTTTTCTCGGTCGGCCAGCACAGGCAGGGCTGTGCTGGGTAAACAGGGCTGTGCTGGCTCCGGAGGCGCCAGGCAAGAAATCTCGATGGTCGACTGACAGATGTCGTCCCTGCTCGACCGCAACGGTGATTCATTAACATCAGTGACATCATCTCCAAAACTTCCACTTAGTAGAATGCGATTCCCATCCAACACAAACGCTTTGTTGTATTAGACTTATGGATAATACAGCGTGTTCCAGCTTTTATCTGTGCAATTACTCATTTCCCCTCAGGGCCAGTCTGCCACTCCCACCTCTCCCTCCTCCAATGCTTTTCCATTCAAAAGCAGTGTTCAAAAATAAATGTAATTTTTTGAAACATCAGAAATAAATGGAGCAGTCATTCTGGGTGAAATGTAGGGGTTCAGACACGCTCCTCCATGGCTGCAATGAGACGAGTGTCATGGTTTGCACCTATATGTATTTTTAAGATGCGAGACGAGCAAGTGTTATGCATGGGGAATAGCCAGGCAGAGGAAGTAGTGTGGGACAAGTGAACTCATTTTAACAAAACACTGGAGGATGTGCAAATTTAGGGCAATGTGGGCAGGAGCCACAGTCAGCATGTTTGCTTCAGCCCTGCTCCTGGTCCTCCCCTTGCAGACACCATGAGATGCTCAGCCACAGGCAGCTCCAAGGAAACCACATTTTATGGTTTTTTCTTTGTTTTTTTCTTTGTGTTTTTTTTTTTCCTCCCACAGCAGCAGCTGGAAATTGAGGTTAACATCCATATACACATGTGCAGAGCAAGACAGTCACTGAGTCAGGGAACTCATAAACCTGCAGAGCAGCGTTAATCTCCCTGGCTGGAGGATGTGGCTCCAGCCACACAGGCTGGCTCTTTGATGTCTGAGATGTTTGAAAAGCACTGGTTGAGTTCCCAAAATGCAAAAAGATGGCACTCCATGAGTAAAGAAGCACATTTCAGATGGAGAAGGAGCTATTTATTTAGTCTCTGCTGTCCAGAGTTAGCAATGACCTCTCAGAGAGCTCATCTATCACAGCAGCTTTACCACACCTTGTGCTGAGTTCATGCTGCTAATGAATTATGGACAAATGTGCATAAGCTACAATATTTACATGTTTCATTGATTGAATATATACAAGGGAGAAGAGGGAGCGGCTGTGTTCACATAGCACATACTTGCTGGTCGTCCTGCTGTAAAAAATCAAACCGCAATCTTCCCACTGGAATTGACGCTCAATAACAGAATATAAACAGTTTTTAGCGAGCAGCTGTGTCAGAGCTGAGAGCAGCACACAAGCTCTACAGCATCTGGATTTGGCCATGACATCTGAGGAGCAGGAGCAAGACAAAAAAAGCCCCTTCCTCTAACGGCTTCTGACCATACTGAGGGAAAAACACCTGCAAAAGGGACTCACAGACAGCCCAAATCTACCAGCACACATGGTGCTTTTCCTTCTAAAGTGGGAAAGGGCAAGCTAGCGTTCATGATGCAGCAGCAGGAAAGCTTCCTTGATCTCCTGCAGATCTGCTTCTAGCCTGCCAGACTGCTGTTACCTTCAGCATCAGGCACAGAAGCAGCAGATGGATGCTCTGCTTGTCTCCTCTCTTGCTCGTGGCATTCTGTGATGGGGGAGTGAGCCCACGGAAACAGCTGCTCTTATCAGACAGACGCAGAGCACTTGCAGGGTCCTCCTGAGCTCACGTCAACAGCAGCCGCATGTTAACACATGATTCCTGTCTGGGCTCCCTGTCTGCAACGTGCCAGGTCCCTGCTGATGCTTATCTCACTGCTCCAGGGGTTTGCCAGGAGAAAGGTTTGTGCCTGATCCTGTTGGTGTTCACCTTTAACCAGGAGAACTTTCCTTCCCTCTGTTTAATTCAGCCCATGCGATCCCAGGGCAAAGACAATTGTGGAAAGTGCAAAGGAGCCGTGAGGACGCTGATCCTGCCCACACACTGCAGGTCCTTGCACACACACACGGGAACCAGACGTGCTGCCAACCTAACACAGCTGGATGTGCAGCCTCTGTAACTTGGCACTTCAGAGAAACTTTCCAAAGCTGGATAAACATTATCATTTATGGCCAGGAAGTCAGCTCATGAACATGCTCCATCACGTCCTAAAGTCTCTGCCAAGATTTCTAGCTCAGCTCACCTCATCTCTATCAAAGTGCTCATCCTGCCTTTCTGGGCAACAGGCACAAGAAACACAGGCATGTGCAGAAGAGAGAAGTTAAAATGAGAAGCAGAGACCTCCCAGACAGGCTGAGACATAACTGTGACTTTCATTAGCGCTGGGCCAATTCACATTCCTTGCCTCCCCCTATTTGCATTTCCTTGCCCTGTTGCTGTCACACATCAGGACATGTTCTGAGGGACACACCACACCTCCTATTCGGGTCACACAGATTTCTGAAGGAATGATACGTTTCTGACCGCTGGGGCTCACGACACGACGGGACAGCGTGTCCGAGCCCTGGCTGCCCCAGTGATGCTCTTGCCACGCAGTGTCGTGGCTGTATCACCCATGGGGAAGGAGCAGAGGGATGTCTGACTGCCCAGCAGCGCCCGTTCCGCGGGAAGGCTGGACACAGCTGCTGCTGGAGCCTTGGAGAACGGCAGCGTTTCACCAATTAGTAATTTTCTCAACTGCAAGCATCATATTTCTGCTGAGTTCTCTGTACTCCTGGGCTTGTTAACAGGGCACAGCAATGCCATGAGAAGTTCTGTATACCCAGCATCTTTGTCCTAATGCATCCCAAAGGGCTCTACAGATGTTGTGTGCTCACTGTACAAAGCACCCAAGTAGGAAATATTTTCTCCTCCCGGCAAGCGCGATCTGCTCACAGTGAAATACAACAGCTGCTTAAGAACATGTGCTGCAACATTAGAGCACAGTTTGGGGCCAAGAGTGAAGATGCCAAATGCATCCAAATGAGAGCGGAGGAGGTGAGTTCTGGGAGGCACAGACAGCTGTCAGCAGAAGCGGCACTGAACAAGGACCCCAACATATCTCTCCTCCCTCATCTTCTCTCCCTTCCCGGAAAGACCCAAGTCATTGCTATAGCCAAGCAATATCATGGCATTTCTATGTGAAATAATCACTTTGCATCATGAAGCCCTTTTGCCCTGGTACGCAGGTGTACTGTGCATCCAGCAACATCCAAGTATAAAACAAACCCAAGGAACTGTACATACAAGTGTTTATGAACTTCCTTCCTTTTGTCAGAGAGTTTGGCAGACTAAGGCAGACTTGCTTACCAACACATCTTTGTTTTAATACTTAGCGGCTTTAACCTTGGCTGGGACTCACTGGAATTTTCTTTTAGAAGATCCAAAAGCTCTACATGATCCTGATGAGAAAGAAATACAAGTTTCCCTCGTCCAGCTGAATCTACCCATCCCTTTCATAAAGGCAACATTCAGGCTGCAAACAGATGGCTAAGAAGCAACAGTTCCATGGTTTGAAGCAGGCCTTTGGCATTTCAAGTTGCCAAGGCGGATGGGAAGTCCCATGAGCCGAGCTTTGCATGCTCTTGTTGCTTCGCAAGCAATATATGTTTAGCTACATACATAATCTATCATTCTTTATGAGTAGAACCGGACAGAGCAAGGTCTCCGGTTTCTTGAAAGACCATCTGTTTCTGAGAGCACTACCCCAATTCTTAAGAAGCCAGATGAGAAGCAAGAGACTCCTCTGAACAAGCTCAGAAACCAGGGCTGGGCTTTGATGCAAGACCTCCATGTTCAACAACAGCATCGCCATCACACACCCACTCTTCCATTCCAGCACTCTGCTCCCATGGGCATGGCAAAGTTTCGGGCATGGAAAATAGCTCAGGGAGCTGATCTGACTGAAAAATAGCCTGACAAAAACATATAATTTTTGCTACTTTGGCTAGGCAGGTTCCCAGTTTGTTCTCAGGGCAGAGTCACGGACAACAGTGCTGACATGGTTACCAGCTCAGGAAAAGGTACAACTCACACTGGTACCTTTCATTCTTAGCACAACAATTCAAACACTTTTACACAGAAAACTTTGAAAAACATACCTGTAAGGGTCATTAGGGTCTTTGGCATCACAAACATCTGCATGGCCATGGCAGACACAGCGCCCTCCAATGCTGATATCTTTGATGCTGTAGTAGTACTGGAGAGAACAAGAAAAGTTCGCCATTAATATCCGTATGAATAAGCTTCACAACTGCCCTACTCAGGATTCAGCAGGACTTCATCCAGTAAAATGATATGTTGGGATATTTCCCTCTCAGTGACAAGCTAGACCTTGTTGGCTGCACCATTTCTCCACGGTAAGACCCGCCACCACTAACAGAGCCCATTAGCTACGAGCCAGGTCTCCCAGCACAGCCAACAAAGCCAAGTGACACTAAGAGGTGTTTCACGCTGTTGGTGCTAAGCACAATTCTTCCCAAAAAGCCCCCAACTCCAGTCACGGCAGCAGTGTTATCTGTTGCAAACATCTTCAGCTGGAGGAACGCACGCACGAAGACAGGAAATCCCCACAGGCAACATCCAGGGATGTCTCCTCCCCAGAGGTGGTCCGCACAGCCCTCAAACACCTCCACCTCATTGGCAAGAGGTCTCAAGGCTTGCCTTACCCTCCTTGTCACCGTAGGGTCCCTTAAGGCTTTGCCCATCAGGTGCCCAAGCAGGGTGTTTGTCTGCAGGAACCGCAGTCTGATGTTGGTGGCTTTCGTGAAATTCCGCAGAAGAGGAGAGTAGGAGAAGTTCATGGCTCCCGGGCGCCCATTTACCAGAGAGACAACAATCTGTCCAAGGAAGGAAAACAAATCTGTGTCATCCCCTGGGATGGGAGGAAATTAATCCCTCCCTCAGCCAAACCCAGTCTTTACCTCCCTTCAAGACAAATGAATCAGTTCCCTGCCAATCTCATTTGGTTTAACTGAGTAGTTTTAAATGCCATCCAAAACTCAAGAGGGAACCAATTAATAAGAGTACATACAGACACTGAAAAACCTTGGAAACGCCATGGGATGAAAATGTGAAACTACTCACCTCCCCGTTTTCCAAAGGCACAATACGGGAGTATTCAGTGGTGCAGATGGCGTGGTCATCCTTGGTGATGCGATCCACGGTTTGCAGTCCAAACTTCTCGATGCAGTCCCTCTTAGAAGCTGTTCATCAACCAGAGGTGAGAGCACAATTCAGAGCTCTGTATTGATTTTCCCACACTGATGAACATGAGGGAAGGGTGTATACTCTTTGTTAAGCATTTACTATATACAGCCTGCTTTGTATCGTTAACTCTGTCATTGTTAACATATACGTACTCCACCAAGGGAGGCAGTCACTATGAGAGTAATAGGCTAGATCAGAATATCCCACAAATCACCTCATTGTAGTGAATTAACTCAGAGATGGAAAGCGAGAATGGCCATTGTACCTCCCAAGAGCACCTGCAGAGAAATCCACCTCTCAATTTTGACATTAAACTCTCAGCTTAACCACCCTGAGCCCTAACCCTGGTCTGAATTTGTTGCTTTGCCAGCACTGGCTTTGCTACACCACGTCTGCTGAACTGAGGAAGGGCCGTTTGCTGCTAGAGCTCCCTCCCAATACAGGAGCTTGTACCATCACGTTCACATGGCTCTTCAACCTTTTGGGTAAGTCCTGAAAAGCGAGCCAGCACAGAGCCACACAATGGGAGCCACAAGCCACAGCCACCACTGCAGCACCTCCCAGCAGGCAGGGTGGACACACAGGTGTGGGGAGGGGGCTGGTGGTGTTTGGGAGAAGCAGAGCCTGTGGGACACCTTGCCCTGAGCTCTGCAATTGCTCTTAAACACACACTACAAAGCAGAAATGCCGCAGCTGCCCAGAACCGCTCCTTGGGGACAGCGATCAAGGGCTCCTGCCACTAAGTGGCAATGCAAGGCTGGCTAAAGCCAGGGAACAGGCACAGCCAGGCAGTCACACTGCTGGCCCTGGAACCTGCTTTGGGGACACTGCATGCCAAGGAGTCTCCAAAGCAGCTGTAGGAGCATCCTGGCTTCCCTGCACAGCCACTCCTGCAAGTCCAGCACCCTTGTCCCCAGGATGCCTGGCAGCCCTGTGCTGGCAGAGCCAACCAAACCACCGTGAACATTCTGAGGTAGTACAAGACGTGATTGTGCAGGGTGGTGAGCATTCACATCTACCCCTGTGAAAAACCTAGACAGTGCTGCTCTCTGGGGCTGTTGCCCCAGGGAAGAGCCTGGGACAAAGGCTGCTGTTCCCTCCCACTCCAATTCCACCTGCACCAGGAGCTCTCAGCAGTGTGCGCCAAAGCACACGTGCTCATGAGGGTGTTTCCATGGGGAGAAGTGGGAGTAAAAAGCAGCAAACACAACCCACTGCCCCTGCCCGCGCTGCTCAGCTCACACAAGGAGCCGATGGGGACACGTTAGCCTAATTTATGGGAATAATCCTGCAAAATCTGTTGCAATGTGCCCCCAGAAGGCATGTCCCCCACTCCACATGCTGCCCTGGTCAGCTAAGCCAGGCAGAAGGACCAGGACATGGGGAGCACAGAGAGATTCTGCCTCCCCTGCCTTCACCTTTGGCTTGCACCACCCACACCTCATCTCCAGCAACGTGGCCTCGCTCCATGAAACACTGTTTTGGCAACAGCAGGAGCTTGGCTGCATCCACAGGAAGATGATGTGGAAACATTTAACATCGTGTCTCTGGCCACAAAGCTTTTCTTCACCTGGTGCTTTTTTAAAGACCATTTATTCTGAAGCCCCAGGTGAGCAGCCGGTCACCACACTGATTTCCAGAGCACTGCCATGGCGGGGCATGGAGACAGGATGCTCGGCAAGAGCAGATACTCCGGAAAACCAAAAAACTCCTCTGGTTCTTGCAAATCTACACAACCATGTGAGAGAGCAGCTGAGCACTCTGAGCTAAAACAGAGCAACACATCAGCCATAAACCACAGCAATGTTTTAAGGAAACAACAGGCTGGGGAAACCTGCTTATGCTCTGTAAAGGACGGAGCCTTGTTCTGTGCTATGACTGCATTCCCCTCTGCAGCGACACTGCCCGGCACACCGAAACAAAACAGGATAATCCTGCACAACACGCTGAGCTGGGCAGGCAAGGATCCACGGGGCCGGATGGACAGCTGGGACCACGCATCTTTCATGTACAGTCCCCATTTGAAACGCTGCGTGGGGAACCCTTCATGCGGATAAACGCCACCGTAAATCCCTCCCCAGCACTCACACTTCTCCTCTGGTGGCCGAGGAACACGTGTTGTCTCCCAGCCGCGATGCACGGAGGATTTCCAGCGCCACGGTCCCTCAGCCTCTCGCCCCAGGGAGCACATTAACTGCACCGAAAGATGCTTTCCACAACACTCATTTCTTCCCTCCTCCCACAAAGCCAAGCCAAAAGCACTTCAGCAGCCTGGCTGGGGGATGCAGGGCAGCGTGGGGACCCGAACACATCCCACGATGAGCGAGGATACAGGGGCAGCGCTGAGCTGGTGGGGACGGTGTCACCCACAGCGAGGCTTGCTGGAGTCTCTGTGGAACACTTACATTTCTGTCAGCCGCCTTTAACCCTCTTGCTGAACTGACCACTGTTTTTATTAGACCACCTACAGAATTCCCCATGCTAAAAATAAATCTCCGCAAAGGACTTCTTGTGCTAGCGAATCTGGCAGGTTTTGGAGCAGCCACCTCTTTATTTCCATGGGAATTTTCCACTGGGTTGTGTCACTGCACGTCGCTTCTCAAGGGGGTTGGTAACAAGGTCTGATGTTGCAGGAGGGAAGAGGACTCCAGACATTGCCACTACATGCAAAGAACAAGCAAAAGGGGCAAGAGCTCCCTGCTCAGCCCCAGACCATGCAACAACGTGACCGTAACGGGCCCCAAGAGAGGCTTCAGAGCTGGAAGGGTAGTTCTCAGAGAAGATAAAAAAAAGCAAAGCAGGCAATTTGACAGCAGTAATTTCCCACTAGTACACAGCAGAGGGGAAACTATCTGCACTGGAGAGGAGCTACCATGCTAAGCAACATAGTGGGTAAAACATCTGCAGCTCTTTCTTGCAAAAAGGCCAGCAAAGCTAAAGCACGGGCTGACAGGTAAGCCAGAAATATGAGCCTTCAGGGGCAGCCCAGGGTGAGGCCTCGAGTGCTCCAAGGTCTTTCCTTGCCAGGTTTGAAGCTCTGGCTGTAGATCTCAACTCACATCTTCTCCCAATTAATGCTGTTGCTTCTGGGAGGGGATGGTGGTTAACAAGTTCCTTGGCATCTAGCTACCCCATAGACACTTTGGGAGAGGCTGTATCCCATCTCCAGTATCGGTAAGTGCAAGAGGATTGTTCCGCCACAAGATTTTTTCCATTACAGCAGCCACCTGGAAGCGAGCTGCTGGTTTGCTTCTGGAGAAGCTGAAATACGTCAGCCTGGATATGGTACAGGGCAGACTAACAAAGGAAAGCAGGGAGGAGATGATAAGTAATGTCATGTTGCAGACCTAGATCAGCAATGCCCAACTACCGACACTAGTGCCAGCTTCAGCATCCACATAGATTCGGGTGGACACCAACACTTTAAAAAATACAGTCCCAGAAAGCAAAACAGTCCTCCTGTCCTGAGGAGCACCACAACTTCACCCAGCTGCTCTGCTCCAAGCTTCAACTCTTGCAGCCTTATGGGGCAGAAGAAATGGAGAACACAAACCAAATCACAGCAAGGACACAGAAACAACACCAAACCCAGTCTCATACTTGCCTCCAGCTCTCTTGTAACACTGGAATACTTACAGGCAAAATACTGCCAGGGCTCGTAGGTAAGGCCAAAGTCAGTAGATCGCTCCAGCACCCAGAGGTCAGGACGAGGGGAATTCGCAAATTTGATCAGGACGTACGCCACATGGAAGAGCTGAAAGAAAGGAACACAGAGTTAGTTGGCTGCTCAAGGCATCATGAAAGCCAGGGAGAGCTTTGTGGGATCCAAACCGAATAAATGAGCTGGCACTTTGCAGATCCTCCTGCTCACAAGCAGCCCATGGAGCAAAATCCTCCGTATCTAAAAGGATGGTGATATGACACGGCTGCTGGAGAGAGCCAGATAGGGAGCTCAGCTGCCACCGGTCCGAATGCAAACAAAACGCAGACTTTGTGGCTACAGGCGGTACTCAGAGGTTGTGCTGGGCGACACCTTAGACTGAGCCTTGACCCAAGTAGGCGGCACTACAAACCAGCACCCCTGCCCTACCAAAGCCCTATCGAGGGAATCTCATCCTGGCCTGGCAAGGTAAAGGCTTGGTTCCCACCGCAATGTCTGCAAGGAGATCGGGAAAAGCTGCTATATGAAGCTTTTCTGGGGTACTTGGCTTTTGGGCTGTTCTTGGGGTAACAGGTAACAAACACCCTGGACTGCCAGCCTGGGTACACCCGACTGCACCTTGCATCTGTCACAAAATTATCATTTTTTTTTTTTCTAAAAAGCCCTCTACATGCAGCCCTGCTTCACCCACACAACCTGTGTTTTTAAACTGGTTGCAGAGAAGCCCCAGCACAGCTGCTCTTCCCCAGGTGCCACAGGGAGGGGAGAGCAGGAGACCCGCTTGGCTTCAGCACAGCTCCCATTTGTCTGGACACTGACGTGTACACACACACCCTTGCCAAGAATAAAATAAACCTACTCTTTTTAAAGAGCTAAAATATCAGTGCTAGAGAGAAACAAAAGCCCCAGCAGAATTTCCCTTCCCCGGCTGGCACAGGCTCGCTCCAAGAATCCCCACTCCATCATCCTGTCACAAAGTGATATTTAAAGGCAAATATAAGTTCTCTTATCAGAGAAAATTCCTAATGTCAAAAACAACCCAAAAGGGAGTTTAGTAGTTGAAAAGCAGAGATTTATAGCTCAGGAGTCTCTCCTGTATGAACATACACCCCCCAAAGACTAACAGGTAGCCAGAGGGACACCTCCGCAAGAGGAGGAAAAGGACGGCTCGGTGCCCATCACAGCCGTAATCAGCTGCAGGAGGTGCCCATCACAGCCTGCACCTCACCCTGCCCCAGCCACACACGGCATCAAGCTGCAGGGTGAGTATCAATAACAACATACCTCCAAAATAGCCCTGACAATCAATAGGAGACTTTTGAAGGGAAAACAGAGACGAGGATAAAGCGCTTGAATCTACCAAGTCATCCATAAAGTACGTGTCTTGCCACGGTCATTCGGACAAGGGGGCCGAGCGCTGTCGTGTGGGTACGGAGCAAGAGGACAGGGCAGCCCTGCGATTGGCACCGGCACAGCCTCCTCCTCGGGACACACACAAAAATGTCCTTAAGCTATATCAGAACTAAATCCAGCTAGGAAACCTGCCTGATCCTGAAGCACAACATTCCCCCCATCAAGGGGGAAATGGACATCCTTTTCAAGTTGCTAAAAACTGGGAAAAAACCAGACCTAAACGCTGCCTTAATTTCCCTCTGCAACCTACGTGTTGTCAAGGCTTACAAGAGCAAGCTTTTTGGGGAGGGCAGCATTTTCTGCCCCCTTATCCTCTCAGTACAGTTGCTATTTTCTAGTGAAGCCCAAGAGGCTTCAGCTCAGGCAGCTGCTTTCTCTGTAGGACCAGTTCTCACAGCTCCACATCTGCCTCTTGGCATGGGAACAGGGCTGAGCACCAGCCAGTGAACTTACACCTTTTCTCCACTGTAAATCCTCCTCCGACTTTATTCTACAGGGAATAAATTAACGCTTCTACTGGAATCTGGCATAGCCTCTAGCTGGACAAAATTCACTGCAGCTCCAGCGTACCTGCCTGTGTTCTGGTCTCTGTTACTGGGTCAGCCTCTGCTCCAAAGAAACAACCACAAACATATGATTAGAAATGTGAGGTATATCTGTCTTCTGCATTTATCTTTTTGCAAAGCCAGCTATGAGTTTATAGTCAGAAAATTCCGTGGAGTTTCTGGGGGTTCCTCCTTACTGTCCAGTTTCATGCTGGAAAGAAATGTTCCTAATTAAATGTCCTCGAGCCCAAACTCCTCGCACACTTCTAGCTCTCAGAAGTCCCCTGCAGAGGTTATGATCCAGTCAGAAATCAGTGCATGGTGAGAGTTGTTTTTTGCACAAACATTGAAATGATGCAAACACAAACCTGGGGCTCAGTGCTTTCTAAAGTCAAAACAACAGCTGAAAAAAGAGCTGATGCTTCTGGTTGCAAGCCCTGGAATAAGTGCTCCCGGGACAAGGGGCAGCAGGGTCAGGCAGTGCACAGGCTCGTAAGCCATACGAGCTCTCTCTAGCTGAAAGAAGCAGCAGTAGCTGTTTTTGGCACATTTTCAGTCCTCGGAGATGTGGGTTTGTGCGTACACACACACAGGGCACCAGGGAGAACTGTGCCCGTGTTCCTGGGAGCTCTCTGAAAGGCCAGTCCCAGCCGCAGTAGCAGGATTAAATACCCAAGACAAGGCTGGCATGCTAACTTTTTATCTTTTATTACTGCTTTTCCCAGAAAACATCCTCTCGGATCTTGTTGGATCAGTTGCAGTAACTCAGCTGAAGCCCAGTTCAAATATTCCTATCCTGCTCCTGCCCTCAAAGCCAAACACGATTCCCAACATGATTTCCAAACCCATCATTAGCCATGCTGTGTGCTGTCAGACTGCTGCTGAACTTCATCCCAGTCAGGACTGCAATTTTGGGACACAAAGAAGCCAGCCAATATTGCACACCCACTCCTCTCCAGCCTGTAAGGGTTCGGGTCATTCCTACACGGAGCACAGAAAATATTCTGGAGTCCGTGACCACAGTGAACCTGACCCTGGAACAGGACCTGCATCCTGGTATTCAGAGGGATTTTTGTCCAACTGCCTGCCCCTCCATCCAACATCCTTATCTTGTAGAATATCACAGCCTGCCGGAATAAATAAAGGCAGATTGCCTGCTTCAAGTGCATATGCTGAGAAAACTCAGAAATACGAAGATGGAGCAGTAGCTCTAAAAATGGAGCTGGCAGAGAAGGCAGACTTTTCATTCCATGTTTAGTTCTAGTACAGATCTGCCCAACTAATATCGCAAGAGAAATGGTCGGGTTTTTTTTTCCAAAGCCTTTATTTAGCTCCTATTAGCAATGAGATGAATAAAAACCTCTATGCTCCCAGCCTCTTAGGCAATTTTTTTTCCCTTCTCCATAGAGGAAGGAGGTGGAGCAGCAGCTTTGATGCACACCCTTGTCTCCATTGCTCTCAGCACCTCTGAAAGCACGCCAGGTACAACCCAACCTCCAACCAGCGCCTGGGATTTCATGAAATGAGTTTTCAGCCAGGAAATTCTGACAGGAGTCTTTTAATTAGCAACCAACTTTCTTTGAAAATAGTAACATCCCTATCTCCAGATGATGTTGCTGTTAGTGGTTTTGAAGCCTGTTTCCTTAGCAACAATCACTTGTGGCTGCCCCAGTGCCTGGAAGGATGGAGCAAGTCCCAGAGCCAGGAGAGGAAGATGGAGATGAGGGCATTTCCTCCATCTCCCACCCACTCCATCCTTTGGCACATTTGGATGATGGGCAGCTTCATCCAGCACCAGAATCACGTGAAAATATAATGCTGATTATTGCCCAGTGTGACAGTGCAAAGATTTGAAGAGTAAAACCAGGATCCAGAGAGGCAAGAGAAACTCAGCTGCTTTTGGAGCAGTATGTTCTGTCTGTCTGTCCATGTATCCTCCTGTGTGAGCAGCACACGATGGCAAACTTGCACATTCCTGCTCTATTCCCTCCCTCGAGACACTGATGTCAGTTTTCCAGCTCTGGGAGGCACATGTGGAAACAAGACAGCAAGCTGGACCCAGCCACATTTTGTGTTTCTTTGGTGAGGGATTTTTGGTGAAGTCTCCCTGATGTTCCTCCAAGGTGCCATAAAGCCATAGAGCAACAATGAATACGCAAAAATCAATCTTGAAAATGTTCTAATATTGGCAAATTGGTCCTCTAACAAAACGGCACAAGCAGGCTACGTTGGCTGGGAGCTACACGCAGCTCTGTTCCCAGCCCCGCAGTGCGCAGGGGTAGTTTATATAGCAAACCACTCTCTAATTTTCTGCAGGACAGATTTATTACCTTTGGCGTTAACTTATTAAAATAGCACCATGTAAAAACAAAGCAGTTCATCGCTTCCTAACCGCTGCTAAATATCCCCATGGAGCACGCCTGTGGATAGCATTACCAGCGCTGCCGTATTCCTGCTTGGGATTTCCTGGAAGGATCGGATGGGCCAGGCGAGCAGGTGTGCGGTTCAACAGTGCAGCACACGGCAATAAATCCCACTCTTCAGGGGCACACGAGGCCTCCTGGATGTGCACAGTGCGGACAGGAGCAGTGGCCAGCCCAAAGGACTCCAGCACACGCACAGCGGGCACCTGCGGCATTTCGGGGGACGCTGCACCCCAGTCTGGGTCACCGCACAGCAGGGAAAGCAGGAAAAATCCAGATGAAGCATTTCAGAACCACCGTGGAAGGTGTGTTGTGGTGAGAGGTTTCTTTGTGCGTTTTTTAATGTTTCCCCAGAGCTTTCAAAAGTGACCGATGCTTTTCTTTCCTCCCAAGCCCATTGATCCCCCAGGCACCGTCTTGGTCTGATGCTGCAGCCACGAGCCCACCTGGGAGACACGGCAGAGGCCAGAGACGGGATGGGGGTATCTGTCACAAACCCAAAACCAGAGGTCACCTCTGTCCCCAGCCCGAGCACCAGCTACCCTGGGCACAGTGAACACTTGTCAGGCTTCAAATACTCTGCAGCATTGGCACGACATCTGCTCTTCCCAGCAGTTGCAGAAGCTAAAACTAATAAGCAATCAAGCCTCTCTGAGCACCTTTTATCCCCACAAAAAAGTGTGTGGAAGGTGAAGAAGCCCTAGAAAGCCAAAGAGCTTCTGATTTGCTTTGAACTTTTCCAGGTCAGTGATCTGCCCCTGTCGCATCTTTTGCCTGTAATCATTTATTCTCACCGAAGCAATGGATTTACTCATTAACAGTCTGACTGTCCCCCGCTGAGCTCCTGCTGTCCCTACAGCACATTTATTTCTTCCTAGCCCAGAATCCTTTATTAAAGTCTCTCACATTTAGCTGCTGGTATGTGCCTATCTTTTATTTCCAAACACACAAGAACTTTTTCAACCCTTCTAGGCAGTAAACGAAAGGTGCTTCCCCTCCAAGCAGGCAAGGCTTTTGTGCAGTTCTTTTAATAAAATACTCAAATACCTGAGACCAAACAAACCCTGCACAATAAAAGCACAAAAGATGGTGTTTGAAAGACGGGTGGGTCCCAAAACACACATTTTGCCGGTTTCTCTCTTTTGCTCACAGCACCTCCTGTCTCATTCTCTCCTGGAAACCACAAATTCAGAACTACCAGCCACTGAAACCTGCTCAGTGCCATCACTAACAGCAACTCGGTGTTTTACAACGTTGTTTTCTAATCAGTGCCTGCTCCCATTCTAAGTGGCCCGGCTTAGGTAAACAGCTGATAGAGCATTTTCCACAAAGGATTTTTTCTGTTTTTTAAACACCACTGAGGAGGATTTGGCTCGTTGATTTGTTTCACACACAGCACTGCTTTATCTCCACAGCATCCTCCTGCGCCAGCGGTCCCTCTGCAGCCAGGGCCATACACCGCTCCTGCCAAAAACCCTTCAGGCACCAAATCTGTGGCCCCTGGCACAGGCAGGACAGAGCGGTGCCATCGCCCGTGGCTCGGCGAGCCTGCACAAGTGAAGATTTGGATTGCCAGGCTTTAGAAATGACCACCAAGACAGCAGCAAGAGTCCAAAACACAGAAGGTTCAGCTGGCTGGCGCTAAGGATGGGAGAGACACAGAGGAGTCTGGGCAGGACATGGGATTTGGGGAACACCCTGTTAAATGCGTGCCTGCCTGGAGCTGCAAACAGCAAATGTCACCTGGCTACATGTGCAGCGTTCAGGGGATGCTGACACAACAACCTGCACACACACTCGTGCTTCAAACCCAGCAAGTGGGTTCCCTTCTGAATTCAGAATCAGCCCAACAGCCACCCAAGTGTCACTTACTGGAGGCGTCACAGCAGAGCAAAACGCAGTCAGGGCAGAAGGGGATGGCTGGAATTCCTCGGGATGAGGCTTCAGTCACTTACAGATAAGGACTTCGCCCATACTAGGCTTTCACTGTGCATTAGGAGATAACCTGCACTTGGCTGCGATGGCCTTTGCACCTTCTATGTTGCTGGGAAAAGTGTAAAGTAACCCCTTAGAGACAAGAGTTAAATATTTGTCTTTCAGCCCAAACTTGAACGAGCATGCCCCTAGGGAAGGGCTAAGTGGGCCCTATACTCAGGATTTCACATTCTCAGATATTTACCTTTGAGGTGTCAATTATCTTTGACTGTTAAATGCTCCCAGGAGGCTTCTGGGAACTTTTTTGGGAGTCGGGTTTTCTGGGAAAATATCTGCATTGTAATTAAGTCACCGGCAGGATTAGCAGCAGTTCATACCAGCATCTTCCTCACAGTGAAAGATGGTATTACTTACAAAGAGGGGTAAGAAAAAAAGTGGCTTGAAGAAGAAAAATGGAAAATTACTATTAATCTCAGGGCTCACAGAGGCACAAGGAGCACAAGGGGTCGGCATTGATGGCCCCACCGTGAAGTAACATGTGCTTGTGCCGTGTTATCTGGCGGGCAGAAGCAGCCAAATTGCCCGCAAGTATCATGTAGATAGGTGAGCAATGAGCAGATGCCCCAGAAAGACTTGGTGTTCTAGAGGAATTTAACTGGAAGTCACTCAAATCCAGAGAGATTAATAAATCCAGCCACCTACACAATGATGGCTTTGAGCAGAAAAAAATTCCACATTGTTCTTTGGGTCGATTTTCAAAGTCCCTTGGTGCATTGCCTTAATTCTCCTCCCTTGAACTATCGGGAGTTTGTGACTAATTTTAGTAAAATGACAACAATACCAGCAAAAACTCTAGTGATCCCAAAACATACAGAAAAATGTGCTTTTCTATAAATAGCTAGCAGGAACTCCCTGAATTTTCTAATGCTAACTGGTGTGCTTGCATCCTAAATCTGAAATTGTTGAGAAAAAGCATGACTTGAGGGATGCAATCTGACAGCAGTTATTCGAGACAGCAAGCAGCAGCAGCCTCTTCAGGGAGCTACCACTTGTCACATAAGTGGAGTTTTTTTCTGGTAACTAATGGGAAAGAACTGACTCAGTTTTTAATGCCAGCTAGACTTCGAGAGGATAATGGAAGAAAAAATCTCCTTGGAGTGCCTCACCCTACCATGGCAAATTTTATTAATAGACAATTAATATGCATTAATAGACAATGAGCACATCTCTGATCTGGAAGGACGTGGCTCGGTGTCTCCCAGTGAGCTCCAGCATGGCACTGGCTCTGCAAATCAACCTTTTAAGTCCACATCACTCTGCATCCATCTGGGTTGACAAGGACAACGTCCCTCAAGAGCAACTCACCCCAACGCCACCTTTGCTCAGGGAACACCGATATTTCAATAACATCAATATGTTGCTTTGTGAAGGAAGACTCAAACAATGTACAATACACATGTATGAAGGAGAGGATGGCCCTACCTGGTACCTCCTTTTATCAACATGCAGCCCAACCAGGCAGAAATTATGACCTTGAGCGCAAGGAAAAGAAAGGATACCATTAAAAGACTATGTTCATCCCTCTACCAGCCAAGGACAACACAACCACAAAAGGATTTCACCAAGAGATTACCAGGGCTTAGTGATGTTCCCAATCTTTCTCATTCCCTCTGAGTATAATTTAACAACTCTTGGTTAACTCAGTTAACTTGGTTAACTGTTCACCCAGCTGCATGCGTGCTGAGATGCAGCGAATAAAGCCATCCACAGTCACAGATTGTCCGCTTTTAAAACATACAGAAGGAATCCGTGACGTTGGCAGCAATCGTGACAAAAACAAGCCATTAAGACATGGCACATTCCAGCCCCAGATGTATGGGCACAGCTGTCAGAAAGCGCAGATCCACGGGACAGCTCTGCAGAGCTCAAATCTCCGGGGTACTCGGGTCCTCCGGGCTGTGCCCACACTGCAGCCAGTGACCCTTGCTGGGAGGAGATGGGGACAGCAGAGGGACACTTCTGATCCCCGCTCTCACAAACCACCACCAGTTCAGGCAGGCACAGAGTCTGCAAGATGCAAAGTGTTCATATCCTAATAAATAAAAGTTGAGGTAAAGCTTCGATGGATTCGTGAGCAGAGCTGCCCCCCCTCACCCAAGGGCTCCCACACAAGCAGGCAGGAATTTCAGCACGCGCTGGGCCAAAATTCTGCAACTTCCTCCAAACAGCAAACAGCTCCTCACTAAGAAATCTGGTCTGACCTTTCATATCGCTTCATTCCTCCTGCTCCACAATTAAAAAGCAACAGCAGCACAGCGCGTCCATCAATTGTTGCACAATTTCTGTACAGAAACAGCACAGGGCACTTGGGAACAGCTCAAAGCACTGAAGTAAATCAGTGTGGCACAGTATGTGGCACCTACATCACACTGCTGATGTCTAAGCTCAGCGAACACCATGTATGGTTAAACAACACCCCAATGAAGACAGGGTCCCTACCAGTGCAGTAGCCCTGATGGCATTTCAAGCTAAGCAAAGGTGGCACAGCCCGAACAGAGAGCCTGCCTGGTTCTCAGTTCGGGTCCAAACTGCACAAGAAGGTACACAGCCCAAGCTCGTTCTCAAGCTCCTATGAAATGTAACACTCAGCAATTTTCAAAACCATCCTTCAAGAAAGGATTTTGGTATGAAAGTGTCTTAAATCCTCTGGAGCCAGCGCGACCCTGCAGCCAGCTCCTGTAGCTCACTGTATCTCTCCATCATCACTCTGCCTTCAACACCTCTCAAACCCAGGCAGTCGGAGAAAGGAACCCATGATGCAGATGGGCAGAAGACCTCTCTCCATTGCATTAACAAATCCCTCATGATATAACACCAACTTCCCAATGAGCTGGGCTGCGAGTGTGGAAAATCAGGGCAAAATGCATGGGGATTAATTTCTCCTCTTTGTAGAAGTGTCAGACATCACAAGACGGATTTGTGGAACAAGAATGCAGGGGAGGAAGAGCTGAGAAGGGTACGTGAGAGGTCTTGTGGTTTAGACCAGGTGTAACGCAAAATCCTTCAAATGGACTAAGATTAAAAAATATAAATTCAGTGAAGTAATATACGTAGTGTCATTCATACAGGTCTGAACATAATGAACTTGTATCTAACAAGTGGTCCAAGTTAAATTAGAAGCTGTTTCAGGTACATCACAAGCGAAGCTGCTCTGCACAACCAGCTGGTGAGAAAAGTAACCGTCCTGACTGGCAAGAAATTTACATTTCCTTGAACTTTCCAGTCTGCCAGCTCACCCGGATTCTCTAAAGTGCATTATCTCTGTTTGCAGGGCTTACTCCAGCCTTTTATTGTCGTCTTATCTCCAGCCTCTTCCTGCCACAGCTTCAAACATTTAACATCACAGAACAATATGAATGAGCTAAAAAAAAAAAATACATACATACATATATACATATATATATACACACACACCAGTCCAACTTCCCTGGCAACCTGGCTATCCAGCTCACTGCAGAGGTAGGATAGGATCTGCATGCAGAGATGATGAGAAGCAATCTCCCCTGGCTGAAAAGGACAGGATAACTACAAAATTCGCTGTGCCTTGAGCACAGCTTGGTAAAGCGCTGGTCAAACCAGACACACTTATCTGAGCCCACCACTAATGTAAATTTCAACAGCATCCACTGGGTCAAGGGCAGGAGAAAGGGCAAACACATCCGGTTACATTTGTGCCAGGACCACAAAACATGGTCCATTCTTGGTTATGATGGACTGATTAAGCAGCCTATCTGCAATACAGGATGCAACCCTTTTAGGGCAACAACCACGTAGCCATTGATTTATGCAGTTGTACTTGTGAGGGTGCACTGAAAAGTGCTCCCGGGCAGGTGGAGAAAACAACCTTCTCTGGCTGAGGACATCACGTCCCAAAAAAGACTTTTGCTATGGACAACACGCATTCATGACTACTGGGAGAAATCCCCATGCCTGTCAGACCAGCAAGAGGGATCCCAGGCAGTCCTCTCCCTCGATAGCACAGCAGGATGCACACGTCTGTGGGCTGCAGGCAGCACTGATGAGATGCCTCAAAAGGCACCCGAGCTGCCCCGCTCACCAATGTGCAGGACAAGCTCTGCAGCTCTTCTTCTCTGCCAGTTTAAACACAAACCAACAAACAAACAGAGAAAAAGCCTCAAACTCCCTGGTCCCCACACATCCCACGGCTCATGAGTCATGGCCACAACCAGAACCCAGCCAGCCGCTATGGGATTTTTGTGCAGCCTCTATCTGCCCAGGAAGAACACGGTTATGACACCAGAGGCTCCATTCGAGACAAACGTAATCTCCTAAGATAAGGCTTGTCTGCGGTGAAAGGAAATTGGCTGCTTTGTTTCAAACCAGACCTCCATTTCAAGTACCTTTTTGCATACGCTTGCATCTCCTCCGCTGAGCTGCTCAGCACTGGGGATGGTGCAACAGCAGAGCCCGAAAATAAATCACTGCAGGGGCTTCCCGCCAGCACAGCCGGCGGCGGGAGGGCCGCGCTTCTGTGAACCAGCCCTCCCTGGGACCGACTTAATTGGACCTTTTAGACTCGCTTCACATTTCCAAGAGGCCACCGTGCCCCATCGCTGTTTGCTCATTGCAGATGCAAACTCAGGAGTTGTATCCATCAAAGCCTGATGGTAATGAAGACCAGGAAGCAATTAGCAACTCCCCAACTGTCTCATCGGGGGTTTCTGAAACCTGGATGTGCTGCAGGGTGTTCACCTACCCTGGCTACGCTGCAAGTCTCTCACAAAGCAGCTTTGAGGTCATCCAGGCTATTCAAGTTTTGTGTTATTTTTAGGTCTCCAAATTATGTGGGGATATCCGGGAAGACTTCACAGATCCAGTCCAGTTCCCACAGAGTTCAAGACCAAATTGCTCACAAACTCATTTTATCCTCAAGGGTTTTTTCTTAATGTTTGGCTTATGCCCTCTTGCTTCTATTGGTATTTTAATTCTTTAAAATACACAAACAAACACCACACACACCCCACAACAACAAAAACTTGAAAACTTACTAAACATTTTTTAAAGGGAAAAATATTCTGAACTCTTTCTGGGTGAAACAGATATTTTGAAGCATTTCCCACATTGGAAATGAAGGTCTAGAGTATCTGAAAAGACCATTCACATCCTGCCTCTCCGATTCTCTTTGGGCTGTTACCACAGAAAACAAAGGAGAGACAAAAAGGATGAAGACATCCTTCTCTTTCAGTCACCTCATCTCTCAGTTGGGGCTTATGCTGGCTCATTCTCTTTGAATTTCAATCAGCCCATAGCAAAATTTTCAGTCTTTTTTTTCCTCTCACACCACAGGTTTTCATCTACAGCATCAGCCACTGCTGTTGTGCTCCAAGGGCTTGTTCACGGATGTACCCTGATTACAACACCACCTTCATGGCTGACAGCTCTCTCTCCATCTTCCCAAGAAGATGCCCTCAGAACCAGACACTGCCTTTGCAACCCCCTGTGTCATCACCTCTGTGGAGCCCCAGCTGGATGCAGCAACTACAGACAGCAACTCTTACAGATGCCCAAATTTATCTCCTCTAACTCCACACACCTCCTTCACCAAAGAGGGAAATTATGGGCCAAACTTCAGCAACTTAATTATCTAAGGTCAGCTGGAATATGCACAAGGTGGTGCCCTGCAACCCTCCTATTTGTGGACGTGCCCCGGCCAAGATCACCAAAAGCACACAAGCTGGAGCATCCTTGCTATGAGCAAAGCCAACACTGGCAGAGGAGAAAATGCTCCAGGAAGCTGGAATTCACCCCTCCTCCTCTTAATCCAAAATAGCCCCACTGCCGGCTCATCGGGCTCACTTCAGGACTCAACTGCTCTGGGGTCAGATGAGGAGAAAGGAGCTGTAGGCTGGAGATGTGCTGTGAAGACAGCAGCGTGTTTGCTGAAAGTAGCAGCGCTGAAGGATTGATAACAATTTCTGCCTTTTTAAAAGAAAATAATTTTTTTTTTTTTTAATTAATGCAAAGCTGCCTGAAGGCAGAACCAGACACCTGGTTATTGAATCTATACCCAAATAAAGTGACTGTGCACAGCCTGGGGACAGCTGGTGTATGAAGGCAAGACCACAGCAACTCCCCGTCGGTTCATGGCGCTGGCGTTCGCTCCCCACCGCAGCCGGCCCGGTTTGCTGCACGCTGCTGGGCGGAAAACAAATGATACTAACTCACTTGTCTACAGCATCGTACGTTTTGAAATATCTATCGCCACCCCAATCGGAAGAAAGAAACATTTATCTCTTGGACATAATGAAGAACACATTTCCAGTACTGAACAGCTGGGAGCTGGAAAGGTGGCCAAAGAAAATCCCTAACTATTTTTTTCTTTTTCCTTTAAAGTAAGCATCTGGAAAACTCATTTCTGGGGAAGAGGAACCCTCCCAAACCAACCCAGGGAAAAAGTCAATTAAAATCTCAATTAAACTCTCAATTAAACTTGGTCACAATTCACAGGCAGAAGCTGATAAGATCTTATCATGAGTGTAACATCAACGTGTTTTCTGTCCTCTACTCCAGTCAGATGAAAAGAGGCTGATTTTATTTAATCAAATGCAGCAACTCCCCCAGGCAGAGATTTTTCAGTATGGTTTCGATCAGCCATTGAAATATCAGGGAATTCTTTAATCCCCAGCCCAGATCTCTTCAGCTGGTACACTCTGGGCAATGCTAACAAGTTCCTGCCCCCCAGGATGGCAAATGAGCCCCCTCAGCTTCAGCTGGCCCTGGGAACAGCTCCTCCAGCCCAGGTTCGCATGAATGTAGCAGAGACAATAACAACAAGCACACATGCTTGCAAACAAAATACTGTTTTTTCCAGGTCAGACCCCCACAGTAACCCATCCAAATGACCAGGGAACCCCCACATTCCTTTCCTTCTGCTGTTACACCATCTCTCTCTGCACCTCCAGTGTACCCCAAGGTCTGGAACCAGTCATTGATTAAACATCAGAGTAGCGAGAGGTATCAGGGCTACACACTATGTGCTGACACAGGTCCATGCCCTTCATCACGTCTAAATGACAACAACTTCAAGCTGCTCCCAGGCTGCCCAAACCTTTCTCCACTCAAGGCACAACCCTAAGGGAGGCTACGGCGGATCCTGCTGGACAGTGCTCCCCGGGATGGCGCTTCTTGCCCCCGTATCCCAGGAAAGCCCCACCACACACAGCAATTGCTGTTCCCAGAAGCACGAGCAGCTGACGAGAACAGAAATGCTCGGCTTCGGACGGGCCGTCTGGGAAAATGTTTCTCTTCTAAATTTCATGACAGGTTCAAATTCTTTCAGAGGGAGGACTAACTTAGGGTTGTTTTTAAGTACGTGCTGTGTTATTGTAACTAGTAACAGGAAATTAATGGCTTGCTCTGTGGTGAGACAGAAGGCAGTCCCTCTGGGGTGGGCTGCCGACCATCCCCACCGTGGTCGTGTCCTGCCTGCTGGCTGTGTAGTGGGGTCTGCTGAAGTCACCAGACACCTCTCAAAGGACCAGCAGCACATAGATATGAAGAGGGAAGACACAATCCAGAGCCAAAGCCTCTCCATACGCCCCATCTGACACGCTGCCTCCCACAGCTGTGGGGCAACCAAAGCCTAAACCCTTTGTCTGGTTCTGCTTATGTACCCAGGACACTAAAGACATATCCAAAATGAAGTGTGCCACCTCCCCTGCCTTGGGGATAGGCAAAGAGACTACCCCCTCCCTTACCCTGGCTGCCACTCACCAGCCACTGGGAGAAAAGCTGCTTCTGGCAAACGCAAGAGGTTTCTTTTTGAGAAACAGAATTAGCTCACACTGTTCTCTAGCATTCAGTTATCTATCTCAGCAGGCAATCAGGCTTTGCCAGAACAAACAGGACATCAAATAAACAACGCATTAAGACGAAGCACACTGCGGACACGTGCGGTCACTCTGGTCTCGAGCCCCAGCAGCTCCCGTGGCTCAGACATCTGCAGCTGCTTTGCTCTGCGCTTCCCCGACCTGCCACGGGGCTGCCTTGGGGACACTTCGCTGCAGAAGGCGGTTCTTGCTGCTGACAGACAATCCCAGTTCAAAGGCAAGAGCTTCACTGAGGACTGACGCTTTCAACACACCTCCAGCTACGCGGGTCAGAAAGGTATCAGCACACGAAGAGGCCAACTGCAAGTCACATCACTCCTGTAAGCGCTTCTGCTCAGGCAGCACCAAGTCAGAGGCAGCACTAACCCACCTGCTCAGTTTTAATATCGAATCTCTGGTCGATGAGACACGCACGGCCCCGGCAGCCAGGGACAGGAGGAAGAGGTGCAGTTCAAAACTTCTCAAAGTGTGTTTCGGGTCGTGCTTCTGACCTAGTTTCAAATCCGGGTGGTTTCTATTTGGGGGAGCTGTGCTGCGGCACCTGCCACCCCTCTCCCTTTCAGCAACCCAAGCCAGGGCCGCTACGCCATGAATGCGCTCACATCCCGTCCTGGCACTGGGGACACCACGACACGTGGGCAGGGACACTGAACCGCTCCAGGCCTCACTGCTGATGTCAGACACATTCATTGGGACGTGGGGAAAATAAATCCCAAAGCCTTTCCAACACCGGCACCGAAGGCAGCGTCCCAGTCTGCACCGCAGCCATCTCATGTTTCCTCCTTCCTGGTGCTGTAGGTACCTGAAAACTGATCACTCCCTTCACTGCAGAAATCCCAGCGCTTATTCCCACTCCCTGCCCAGAAAAAAGCATCACCGGAGGATTTACTACCCCTCAATGCAAGAAAAACAGCATAATTCCAGTACTAGTTGCAGATAAAGTGTAAGTGTGGGATTACAAACTCAGCACACCCTGAGCACCAGGTATGTCCTCACTGGAGAAGGTGGGACCACCAGCACCGGGCACAGGTGCCAGGCACCAGGGTTTGCTCTGCCGTTGGGGCAGGGACACAGAAAGGGCCAGTGAAAGGGGCACTGGGGCCAGTGAAAGGGGCAGCAGGGCCAGCTGCACACAGGGAGGTGCACACTGTCTGCACTGCTGCTCATCGCTGCCTGCATCTCCACGGCTCCCCCAAGCCACAGAGAAGAACAAAGGACATGAGGCTGTTACCTAGTAAGTGGCAGTGGTGTTGCCATAGCGCATCACCCTGCTATGAGGTTAACAAGAAGCCTCGAACGATCTGATGTGGATATCCCAAAACACTTTTAGAGCAGCTGCTGAGAGCAGCCATTTAACTTCTGTCCTTTGCTGAACCCTCACAATTTTTCTAGAGGCAGGGACCTTGTGAGTGCAGTTCAGCATTGAACACAGCGCTGTGTATAACACTGATATAAACACAACCGGGTCAGTAACAAGAGGCTGTAGGGATGAAGCTGTATCCCTCAGCAGGATACACGCTAACCTGAGTGGGTTTGGCTCATGAGCTGTTAGATAGCTGTACTTGACAGACCAAGGTTCTGTTCCCAAGGGGAGATTTATAAATATTTTCCAGGATAAACATTTGTAAATAGCGTCTTTCAATTTGTCTGTGAGCAGATTCTTGTCTTCCTGTTTTCAAAGACAGTCATCATCTTCAAAGGAGGGAAAGCAAAGCCATTCATGCAAACATGGTAGCTACAGGCAATCCACACTGTCTGGTCCTCATGTCCAAAGCTGTCGTGGGGTGTCTGTGCTAGATGGTGCGTCACCAGGCGCAGCCACAGCCTCCCCTGCGATGCCTCCCAGCGCTGTTCCCAGGCGCAGGGTACATCACCCAGAAATCCGATCTGCCCGGGGAAACGCGATCGCCCCGATGCCTCTGCTGCTGAGGGACAGGGGTCACATTCTGCTAAGATCACAGCAAAGCAAACTGGCATCTGACTCCAAGCCTCACGGTTCATGAAATCAATATACGGGCCGCGGGAGTCATTTCACCTCCTCTGCTCTTTGAAGAGCTCCCTCCCTTCCCCCTCTGCTGGCCATGAAACCAGACTCTGGGTGGTCCCTTCCAAGACTGTAAATTGGCTTGTTGAAAGCCTTAGCAAAAGAGAGGTCAGACGCCTTATACACCAAGCAAAACCAATAGTGCTATGCAATATTTGCACATTATTCAAAGGATATGCACATCCACACAGCTGCTTGGACCACAGGAGGCATCATACCGCATGCAGATGCACCCATGTTGCACAGGTTTCCCCTGAAACAGTACCTGAAGATGCAACTCTTAGTCATGCCCCAAACCTTCGTCTCTGGCTACAGAATGGGGTAAAGGTGGTGTGAGCTGTGGAGTTGCTGCCCTTCACTGTGGATGGCAAACCCCCTCATGAAAACAAACCTGTTGGGAAGCAGGTGCTCCCCAGCTCAAAGGGTCAACAAGCAAGATATCCTTGCAAAGAGGAGCCATAAAACCCCCAGTCTTTTCTGCAGGTTGAACCATGAGAGGGCAAGAGCATAAGCAATTTTCAGGACTTCACAGCATCCTTATTCTGATGGTTCAAAAGAAGGACAAGGCAGGGACAAGGGCACAGAGCGCAGAGACAAGATCACACAGACACTTGACTGCGACTGTCAAGCCAGTTTTCAGCCTCTTTCCATAAGCCAACATCCATTTGAGAAACTGCAACTTCGTGCTACATGAACATGCTGCAAATCCTACAGACTCAGACCCTAAAAACCAAAAAGAATTGTCTTGCAGAAACCTCAATTGCCCAGCAATTTGGAAAAACCCAACTGTCCTACAGGTGCTCCTTGTTGCTCTCAGCCTTGTCCATTGCTGTAGGCCACACAGCATCACTGCAGAGCAAACAGGCATTTACAGCTTGCTCAGCCCCTCCTGCTTCCCTGCTCCCACTGCCCAGCCCCGGGAAGGAACAGAGATAAGGGGAGTGCTACAGAAAACACCAGGGCTTAAGAAAGACGTGATTTAGTGCAGATAAAAGGTCTGGGCGTGTAGGCACACACCACTGAAAGAAAGACCACTGCTGAAAGAAGAAAGGGCATGTGCGATGGCATGCGTCCAGGGTGGGGGCACAGCACAGGTATGCCATTTACTGGGGAGGTTATAAACAAGTTTTTAAGCAACAGCTCTACTGTCATTCTCACAGCACCACAGCCTGATGAAATATGTCCAACTGGACGTACTTCATGGAAAGGTTTCCCTGCAGATGGCTCATGGATGTCAGAGCAGTCCAGCAAGTGCAGAGAGGGGCCCACACCTCAAGTGAGCACCCAGTTCCTCTGCCCCACAGCCTGGGGTAACCACTCGAGCATTTCAGGCAAAAAGCAGCAAAGAGGGAAGCAAACCCATGTGGGTCTTGCCTACAGGACCCATCCACCCTCCCTGGAAGCAGACCTGCTCTGCTGGGCAGGCTGCAGCCCCTGCCTGCACCCCGGTTTGGGCGAGCAGCACATGCTGGAGAAGGCTGGATTTCCAGCTGCATTTCTCAGCACCCAAAGCTCATATCTGCTCTTTGTTCACATTAAAGGTAACACACAACTGACTCGTGGTTTCTTTGCATAGCCCGATCACCTCCAGGGAACAGTTTTCAGTCCTTGTGCTCGTGGTGTGAATTTAAGCCACACTCCAGATCATAAGCACTGTAGTAGAGATTGGGTGCTGGGCTGGAGGAAAAACAGCACTGGTGTAAAACAAGAGGGTGTAGAGCAGCATCCTCCTCTGCCTTGGGCTGATGGTGTTAGGAACACAGCCTTGCCAAAAGCTCCCGGCACGCTGTTCTAACAGCTGCACAGACCTGGTACCAAAGTTGTCTGAGGTAACCTGGCTCACTGGCTGAAGAAGGTTGACAGCAAAGTGGTGGGGGAAGAAAATAAGAAATTAATTAGATAGAAAAATCACATCTCAAAACAACACAGGATTTGCTGTCTCAAGCAGCAATTCCATCTCTGCACCAAGCTCAGAGAGCCTGCTAGAAATGAACCTGCAATGACTGGGGCTCTGCAAAGCCCAAACCAGCTCCAGCCTCCTACCCAGTAAATCTGAACTAAGCATTTCAGCTGCCAGCCCCAGGGATAATGTAAGCCAGGAATAATATTTCAGTGTAGCACTTACTCCAAGCACACAATTCCCCATGCTCCTTAATAAGGCATATTAATTTTTCACACTGTTAAGGGGAAAAGCAAACAGCTTAGACATTTCTGTTCCTACATTAGGCTCTCAAGCACATTTGCTGCATATCTTATCAGCACAGTTCTAGCAGCCTTTCTAAGCTGTTTCAAGACTTTGGCCTTCAGAAACCTGGAGAGGGGGGATGGAAAAACCCACTATTCATACTTACCAAAGCATAGCACATTTTGAAGAGGGCATTCCTGCCATCCAGAGCAAACAAACGTTCCCAACTGTACATTCCATGAGTTACATTACAGCAAGTAATATCAATCCAGGTTCACTGTACAAGACAATTTAAACATTCTTAAGAGTTTCCGGGCCAGTTTGCAATTGAAATGGAGAAGTCAGACAAAAGAATACTTGTCTCTGCTTTAGGTGGCCTGCAGGATGGTTTACACCCAGAGTTTTACAAGCACCACTACGTCAGCTAGGACCCCAAGCTTGTTGGGACGGGTTCTCCAAGGCATGCTAAGGGCTGTACAAATCCAGGACCTGCTCCGTGACCAGACATTCTCAACCCTGCAGTACTAAAAATAAGAAAAATTACTATAAAAGAGCTATAGTAGGACCCTTTTCAGTACTGACAAGGCCATGCTGATTTGCTAAGTTTATTCAGGAAGCCCTTGGCCAAAGCATGGGCTAAAAAAAGAAACACTCAAGTCCCTTTCCATAGGACACAAATGGGATTTTGTGCTTTAGGCACTGGATGAGACTTGAAACAGCTCTGGCTCTTTCTGTGGCCAACAGTGAATTAGACGACTGTGAAGTTCCCAGAACTTTTTAGGGGTCCTGGGGTGGCAATGTAACAATCCCAGCACAACACAGTATGCATGCAGGTAAATACTACCTGATCTCTTATGACAAACAGAAGTCAAGTCCTTTGTCTTACAGGGTACAATGGGCAGAGCAAAGTGTTTGAGCATCACCACATGCACAACCCAGGCAAATCACCTCACTGAGCAAAAACTCTCTTGCCCTCTCAATACTGCCTACAAACCCATCAGCCCAGAGCCCTGGACATCTTTGCTTTGGCCATATCAATGATTTAAGACCCAGACGCTGCAATTTGCGACGTTCCTTGCCGCTGTCATTACTGCCTGATTTTATTTTTTTTTTTTTTTACAAAAATGCCTTCTGCAGTCACAACAGGGCTTGGGTGTCACCAAGAAGAGCCTCCAGCTACAACATGCTGAATGGAGCAGGGGAAACCATCTTCTTAAGCACACAACTGAACTCTCCTAGAAAACCCAGGCCTGTCACAAGCTCAGATCTTAATTTACCTAAAACAACCTCCAAGACCTGTTTTAACCTTGATCAAGCACAACTTGTATGGCTGTGACACAGCAATTTCCCATCAAAGGGAGGATCTCAGACCCAGCCTATCCACAGCCCACCCAGCTCTTCTCTTCCCTTGCATTTATGGGATCCAAAAAGAAAAATCCCAATGTCATGCATTTCATTTCCAGAGCAGCAGGAAATCCACTCCAGTCTCATGCCAGCTTCAGCTCCGAGTTTCCTTGGGCCGTCCTTTCAGCAACAAGGAGAACAAAGCAACCTTGGCAACTGGCCACGCTACAAGCAAATATTTCCCCCATTCCCTTTAAAGGAGTGGATATCCTGTCGCAAACCTGTGTGCATGGGAAGGGTAAGGAGAGGAAGGAAACAGAAGAGGATGAATTAGCTAAAAATTGGCACAAAGCAAGAGATCTCAGCTTGCCACCAAAGGCACTGAAAGGCTTTTCATTTTAAATGACCAGATGCCAAAGACTAGTGATTCACACAAACCTCAGGGGAGTCCCAAGCTCTCTGGCACCCAAGAGCAGTATATACCCAAATCCTGCCTTTGTTGGATTTGGAAGAGGATACGGATGCTCCATTTCTGACACCTTATTCCTGCCTGCTTCTGACCGCAGTTCTAGGAGTCAGCAAATGTCATTTCCTTTCTGCTCTCCATTCCCTTTCTTACTTCCATCTTGTCCATCCCCAGGGCCAAGTGGTAGTTTGGGAAGGTCCCTTTCTAGACCACCATCAGGCAGCAGCTCCAGGTCCCACACACAGAAAATCTGGCTCCAACATGAAAAGAGTCTCCCTTGCACCACTGTATTAGGTTGTCGTGCCAAACCCGACTGAACCAAGCTTCCAGACATTTCAGCAACATCGCTTTTCTGTAATTCTCCTGCATAGCTCCTGCAAGCCTCAACAACACTGGGTTTAAAGCTCTAGTTGTTAGCAGATTTCAACAAAGCCAAGCCCAACGTGTGCAAGCAGGTTTATTCTTCTAAAAATCTGCGTTATAGCCACGCGCTATGTTAGCGTTCGTCAGCAAGTTTCCCCACCATGACACTGCCATTCAGAGCCGGGTTAGCCGACTCAACAGCAGCGCATACCAGGGCTGCAGCGGGATTAACATTCCCAATGCCACTAACGCCAGCAGAGATCTGCAGCTACAACGTTTGTGTGGAAGTTCTCGTTCGGACATACAAGGCTCACAAGAATATGAGTTTTGTACTCATTATCCCTCAAGAGCCCCCTTGTATTTACAGTCCCATTTATAGAGACTTGAAGTAAGCTTATTCCAAGACAGAAAGGAATGACTAGTAAAGAAAGGAAAAAACAAGACAAACAAACCAACAACCTACAACAACACACACACACACCATCCTGGAGTCCATCCAAAATCTTTGTGCCCACTAAGTGTGGATGGATGCAGACTCTGCAAAAGCCTGGACAAGGATTAAGCCACAGCTTTAGCAAACAGCCAGGACAACAACAGTGAAGTCATGATGAAGCCAGCAATACAGATTGCTGTTTGCAGTCATGAGTTTGTGTTTACAGTTTGCAACTATGTGCAAATACCAGAAAGCCATTCTTTTCCCCTTCCCATCAGGGCTTGGCATCATGTGCATTTAACCAGATCCAAGAGATGCCTACAGCAGCATGCCAACTGTTTTTTTGGTCACAGGACATGCTCCAATCCACAGCAACAGAAACTTGTAGGAACCCATAAATAGAGCTCAGCTGAGCACGTGTGTGAGGGAGAGCTCTGTAACAAAGCAGGCAAAGAAAGAGATGGGAAAGAGCAATTAAATGCACACGTGAAAAACTGTGGCGCATCTCAGAGTTTGGCTGTTTGCTTGTCACTGCATGGCTTAAGCAAACAATCACTGAAAGACTCAGGATGTCAAACAGAAGATGCAAAAATGATTCTCAGGCAGAGCACAGCAAGTAGAGCCGAGTCACACACAAGCTTTGCCAGTGAAACTGCTCCATGAGAGATGCAGTTTTCAGCACACACAGGTACAATGGCAAAATCCATCAACAATATGCAGATCTTCTAGGATAAGGGCAACTTATTCTAAGGGAAACTGTTCTGACTTCCAGATAACCATGTACACCATGCAACATAGTCAAACGCATCTCTGCGACAGGAGCTCAGCTAATGTAACCCTGCTGGCAGTCACAGTTCCTTGAGGTAGATGTGGCTTGGAACAACAGGTATGAAGTGTCCCATCACATCCTGGAGACTTGTGTCTCCCATGAACATGGTGTTATTAAAAGGAGGGAAGCACAAGACAAACTACCATGCTAACACCATCCTCCAGGAGCTCCGAACAACAAGCCCAGGCAAGTCTTGCTGCAGCAGCAATTGCTGGCCCCTGTTACCTGTGCATGCTCTCTGCCAGAGGCTGCCACCCCCAGCAGAGCTGTCAGGAAGGAGCAGGTCCCCACACGGCCTTTCCAATGCAGCATGCACAGGGCCAGGCTGGGGTGCTTGGAGGAAACAGGCACCATCACATCCTGTGCTGCACAAACAGGAGCTGGCACCATCCAGACCCACCTTCCGTTAGCAGTGACCTTGTATTAACAAACATTTTTTTTTTGTAGTCATGCTTGGCAAGTCCTTCTACAGAGCACAAAATAACGTCATTCTCCTCATTCCTGTCAGTCTCTGGTGATCCAGGTAGCCCCAAACCACTGTGCCACCCTCGCCTTGTGCAGACTCATCCATGTGCCACTCTCAAGACCTTGTCCTCCTCCCTGCACCTCCCAGAATGACAAATCCTTGTTCCAGTTCCTCCTCTCTAATCATCCCCTCAACATGCCTCTGGAAACAAAAACTTGGTTATCAGGTCTATGTGAATAGGTCACATTTCCCTAATTAGCTGCCACCAATCTTGAGTCTACTCATAAATCATTTAGAAAGACTCTTCCATGAGCCTCTCACCTTGTGTCTTCTTACTGGTCTCCCTTTTAATTTCTATCCAACGGGAAGCAGTGCACTATTTATTGTGCTGCTTGGCATCACACATGGGAGGGGAGGTCTGGAATTTGAAGAGCACTGAATCCCGAAAACAGGAAACGCTGAGGATCAAGGCTGGGCACAGCCCAGAGGCCCGCATTTATGACTATAATAAAAGGATAAGGCAGAGATGAAAGCAGAGCTGAGCCAGGCTTGGTAAGGCATCAAAAGAAAGGTGCAGGGGGCTAGAACAGGCTTGAAAGAGCAGAGAAGCTGACTAGGCAGATGATCAGAAGTGTATTTAGCATCCTCCCTGCCAGCCCCGTGGATCTGAGCCAGGACACAGCTGTGCCAGAGCCGCGAGGGCGAGGACGGCTCCCAGAAACCCGCCCCGGGAAGCAGGAACAGCCCACTTGAGGGGCTTCTCATCGTGATCAGGACAAGCGAGAAGAACTGAAGTGACTGCGCAATGCCACAGGATGAGCGTGTCTCCCGGTCCACGAGGAGCAGGACCGGCAGCACCTCCAGGCTCAGTCTTTGGGCAGGTGCTCAGGGCAGGAGCTCACGGACAGCCAAGCAACCCCGCAGCGGTGGGGGATGCTGTCACTTGCTGAAGGACAATGATGGACAGAAGAGAAGGGCTGCACAGGGCCAAGCCAAGAGCTGTCACAGGTGCTTGATTCAAGAAATAATCTGATTTTGTGCTCATTGGTTTGGTGCTGTGCAGGCTCCAGCACAGAGGCTGTGCGCACAAAATGATGGAAGTAGGTGCAGTTATTCCCCTTTTGGAGATGGAACAAGCCAAAGTGCAGAAGACACAAACCCACCCGCTCAGATGCCAGCACGCTCCATGCCAGAGCTGTGAACCCTCGGGTCCCACTGGGTACACTGACCTTCGCAAAACACTCCCTGTAACATCTGTCTGAAGCAGGAAAACTCAACTCTCCAGTAAACAGAGGCCTGACCCAGAGGGTTCTGGTCTGTTTTAACTTGCCTGGTACAACTACAAACGGGCTGGACAAAGCTGACCCTGGCGCACACGTATCTGCACACATTCACACTCGATTCAAGGCTCTTGCTTCCCAGCCCAGCCAGGCAGACACTTTCCAGGAGAACAGTACGAAATTACAAGGCTTGCCTTCCAGCTATTCATTACAAACTAAAGCCTCCCATACAGCTCGCCTGACCTCTCTCCAGCTCGTGCTTGCCCCAAGGCCTTCTCCTAATCTTTGAAGGATCGCAGGGAGCGGAGCAGGAACCGGTAGCCTGGAGGGAAGGGGGAGTTCCATGGCAGGAGACTTCACACCATCAGCCTCCTTGCTTCTCATCACACCAAAACCCAAAAGTAGGCAACAATATCTATGGAGAAATTACAGTGGAAATCTCACATACACTTTTTAGAAACAGAGTAATTATCCTTTCATCAGTTGTTACCTGGAGCTGTTCTGGGGGGTGGCTGGGGCTTTTTTTAACACCTGAATTCTCCCGAGCTGGTTCAGGTCCAGGCAGAGCAAGCAGAGCCTCTGGGAAGATTAAGCCATGGAAGCGCAAGGGTCATTTGTACAAGATGCGATGGATGGGCAAAAACACCCTCCTTGGAGACCACAAAAGGCGCCACAATGCCGAACGATCTGCCCGGAGTCTCCTGCTCTCACAGGAGCTTTCTCAGTGCTCACAGCCTGCAGACGTGAGGCACCGCAGGTCTGCGGGAGGTCAAACACTACCAGTGAAATACCAGCTACTCATTGCAGCCCTGGCAAACTGACTTGAAGCAGTACTGGTTCATGACATAAGTAAACGTAACACGCAATTAAAATTCACATGTCATCCACGATTTATCTAAAGTGATATTCTGCACATCTCCTCCCTTACTGCAACCACCAGCAGTAACAAAGAGGAAAGAAACCTCAGCCTTGGCTGCTCTGGGTCCCGGAGAAGTGGACTTGGCATCTGACTTGGCAAGGCTGTTTGAAAAGGAAAGGATGGGTCTGCTCTCGCTGTCGGAGGAGACAGATCCCCACTTGATTAAGAACCACGCGCTCCCTTCTGCTCACCTGAGCGGCTCCCGCGCAGCCGCTGGAGCCAGGAATCTGCTGGGAGACGGCAGAGAACACAGAAAGGTTGAGAAGGGCCAAGTGAAGGAAAAAATCTCCCCTTGTCAGCACAGGAAAAAAAAAAAAAGCTGCTGGTCTGGGTCAGGGGAACTGCAGCTTTGAAGGAAACAGAACAGCCTTCACAAGCTAAGTTATTTCAAACAATAAAGGAGAAAATGTATGGGGAGAGAAGATCCATACACTTGGGCTCCGCGCCAGCTCCCGGCGCCGCACGCTCTCACAGTCACACCTTTGCTGCTTCTCCCTGAGAAGCACGACAAATATGCACCCGCTTCCCAAATACAGCAGTGCCCAACAGGGTCTGTAGTTAAAGGGCCATTTCAGATCAGGGAACCCAGATTCTAAAGCTTGTAAATGGACAAATAGAGTTCTTGAACTACTTTTGGAGGATTTTATGGAAATTGCAGAGGATGCTACACAGGAGAAGAGACCATAGCCTTAGCTGTTGAAAGCAAAAAGGATTTCTGCTCAGCCTGCTTAACATGCTTTATTTTTAATACTGCTTTTGCTCCAAAAGCCAGAGAACAATTTGGAGAAAAAATGTCTTTGTCAGAGATTTTACGCCCCAGCCCTTTACTTAAGGTGCAAAAGCTCCCAGTAAATGTCACCAAGCCCTCCTACCCCTTTCCCACAGTGGTGCCCCAGCACAGTGAACACCAAGGAGTCCTTACAGTAAGAAAAATGATAAATAATAACAACAACAAAATCTTAAATCTTCACCTATTCTTGAAATGCTCCATAAGAATCACATGCCAGGCGGATAGTGCAGCGTGTGGCCCCAAGAGAAGTGGAATTTGTGTTTTGCCAGCCATATATGCAGCAGAAATGTACGGAGAAGACACCCCAAGGGGAAGGAAAGGAAGAGACTGGTCTCAGGACTCCCCCTGTGTAGAGCACGAACAAACAGGATACCTCAGAGGGAAATGTAAGCAGCAGCTACATCACCCAGAGCTCTCACAGCAACTGAAAAGAAGGTGCAAAAGGAAGAAGGTGCCAGAAGGGAGAGGTTTTCAGCTGAAAATTCTCAGACGGCCATCACCACATCCCATCCCAATGTCAGGGAGAGCAGCCACTAGGAGAACAGCTCCATTCAAGAACAACCATGAGCTTTCTTTCGGGACTTCATGAGTTTTCTCATCAAGAAGGCTTTTTAAAAATTAATTAAGCCAGAGAATAAACAAGATTCATCTGTGTGCTGAAGGCTTTTGCTGCGGACAGGGGGGTAAGCCTCAGCACATCGGTTTGTCAGGTTTTCCTTGCAGCTGCCATTCAGAGCACCCCTGAAGATCTCCAGCAGCAGCCTGCAGTACTATCCCAACTAAATTAAAATAAATGAGACACTAAAAATTATGGTGGAAGAAGATTTCTGAGCACTGTGACATGCAAAGAACTATGCTCTGGTTCAATGGCATTCCTTTAGCACTAGGCCAGGTAGCATTTTCACCCACAGAACCCAGCCCAGATCTACCAAGGATGAGCAGGAGTTTCATATTCATTAACAAGAAATCGGTTTGCACAGAAAGGATTGACTTGTTCATGCAAGTCCAGCATCCAGCCACACACCCAGAACCTGCAAGAGCCATGCACGTCCAACCGTCATGCAAAGCCGGTCCCGAGAGGCCACATTTGCAGTGCAAGAAGGAAACGAAGTAGGTTTGTGACCTGGAAATCCACCATAGGAAAACATCCACCTCCTTCTGAGAGAAGTTTCCCACTGAAAGAACGGCAGCCCATTGACTAAGGGCCCGAGTGCGCAGTGTGTGTTGTGCCAACAAACACCTTCAGAGCCAGATTAATTTACGGCATGCATAAGTTCATCGGCTAAACAGAGACCAGAAAAAACGGTAACACTGGCAGATCCCGCTGTAATTACTAGAAAATTCAAGAGGTATGTGAGGTTCCTGGTAAGTTATCAATCTACTCCTTTGCCTAGACACATCTTACAGTGACTGCAAAACACACCTTCAGCCTGGTCCAGGAGCTCAGCTCACAATCCTTTTCATTTCCTTTCTATATTCATAAGTTACCAATGAATGTAGCTTTTTTTTAAAAAAAAAAAAAAAAAAAGCAACCCTAAAGGAGGCTGCACTTTAAGCAGTAACAGCCTGGAGCCCTCCAAAGGAGGAGGTTTCTCTTTCTCCCTGGTGGCAGAGGTCAGTGGATGTGGGTATTTCTTGCCAGTGACCAGTGTGCAGGGGAGGCTGCGTGTGCTCGGTGCAGCACTGCCGAATTAAATACCTTTAGGGTATAAATCAAAACTCCCTACAAAGCTCCAGTCTGAAATTCTGCTGTTGTTTAGAGTCAGTAGGACGAGCAGACTCTGGAGATGGGGGATGCTATCCAGCCACCTTCTCACTGCAGTCATTAACCTCCAGCAAGCACTGGCACGAAGCTCCTGCTCTTGCCTGACTACGAGCATTCCTCCGCACAGAGTTTATCCTGAAGCACCAACTCTCCATAAACATCTCTGGGAAGGGCTGGCCTGGGTTCACCTTCATACAAGGAAGATGTCAGGCGCTGGCAGGAAGCCAGCCATTCATGTTTCTTTAAACCTCCTGATCTTTGTCAGCTCTGACTCAAATGACCTTCTTGGAAAAAAAAAATAAAATAAATAATTTAAAAAAAAGGAATCTTCCATCACACCCTTTCCTCCCCTCCACCCACTGTGGCACTTAATCACAGCAGGATCACAGGGGACAATTCCCATGGTGGCCGTGAGTCACGGCCTCCTGTCCCTCCACTCCCTGTGCAGCCCCTTTGCAGCAGAAGCGCTTTCCCGTTTGCAGCTGGTCCGAAAGAGCTCGGAGCTCAGCAGCAGGGCAGGCTCAGGAGACTGGGTCACAACATGGCCCTTTGGCCTCCCAGCCAGGTAGAACAGGACGGCCACTTTTGGGGAGGAGTCCAGATTGTCCAGCAATGCCACAGCACACAAGCGTACAGGACCTTCCAATTCTGCCAGCCTGCAAAGCTGAACTGTGCTTCACCATGCTGCCGCAATGCTGTGTTGTGCAGCAAACCCATGCGGTGGCCCAGTCATTCATCCTAAACTAAAGCTTCAAGCACAAGGTCATGATAATACGCAAGCAAGAAAAAAACCAACATTCCTTCTTCACACTCTTCACCCCAGCAGCTCCTAAAATTCATTCAAATTCCCTCCTTGAAGCTATTTGCCGTATTTCTGGCTCCCAGACCTGTGTCTGACATGGGAACCCTCATCAGCTCTTCCTCCCCTCCCAGCTTTTTCCCCCACCAATTCTGGAAAGAAGAGTTGTCTCTTCTCAAGGAGGCAGGAACAGACACGGCACCAGGAGGAGCAATTCAGATCTGGCCCCCCAGCAGATAATCAGACACAATCTCTTCCCATGCTGTGGTGGAAGCTCTGATCTGCCTTGCCGATGAAGCTGTTAAGATTAGGCCACTGCTGGCACTAAGATGACATGATGTGAGTGGTTAATATACTCACACCAGCTGGGTGGCCAGTCTGAGCCATTTTTTAACTTACTTGCTGGCTGCGGATGATATTTCTCCTCTTCTTCCCAAAGGATTTTAACATCCCCATGAGAAGAGCAAGCTCCCAGCCAGTAAAAGCAAAAACCAACAGGCTGCTTAATTAACTGCCCCTCTCCCACTTGCCACAGCCTTGCCAAATGCTGGAGAAACCTGATTCCAGCTGGTAATTAAGCACTTATGGCTGGAGAGGGACAAAGACAGCAAGGAAGCACAGCAGTGAAGCGAGGGCTGACACCACCACCCCCTGTGCCAGCCCTGGCCAAAGCACCATGTCATCGGTGCTCCAGGCACTCACCATCCCTCAAAGGCACAGAAGCTTTTGGTGGCCGCCAGTCCCTTAAATTAAATCTTAACTGGCTCAAGAGCTCCCCAGGGGGTTAGACAGAGCAAGGAGAGCCCTTGTTTGCCAGCCAAAAAAAACCCCTGCTCCCAGACAAGCCTTTGAGGGTGTTACCTGCACTGTTTCACAAGTATCCAAGGAATTTGCAAAGCCTGGCTGCCAGGTACGCGGACCTGATCCTGCGCTCACCCTGCAGACCCTGCTGGGTCCTACCAATTCCACTTTTTATCTTCCATCCTTTCACCCAACCTCAACTTCAAAAGGAGGAAATTAGTGATTCCGTAACATTGCAC
This sequence comes from Patagioenas fasciata, assembly GCF_037038585.1. Taxonomy (NCBI): domain Eukaryota; kingdom Metazoa; phylum Chordata; class Aves; order Columbiformes; family Columbidae; genus Patagioenas; species Patagioenas fasciata. The sequence goes on along the minus strand of NC_092535.1, from coordinate 8,594,321 downwards.
GTTGTTTCTATTGCCTGACCTACCAAAACAAAGGAGGGAAAAGAAAAGAACTGACTCTCACCAGGAGCATAAACAGGTTATTACAGCAATTATATACAATAAGGGCATGTATAAAGAGGAGGCCATTAAAAAATGGGCTGAAGCTTCAGGTCTGTGCTTCTGTTGAGACCAGCTGGGCAACCACTTACTTCACAAAGGCAGGAGGGAGGCAGAGGGCTCAGTAATTTCAGAGAAACTCCCCACCACGAGGCAACTGCAAAACCAGCACCACGCACGCAAGTCCTGCTACCAACTGTGCAGAAGCAATGGTGTGATCCCACCCCCAGGGTACCCAGAGCAAATACAGAGCCTTGGGAGGGCAGGAGAGAGAAGGTAAACTTACACTACTCAGTTTTAGCATTATTGCAGGCCCCCCCAATTATTCCAGTCTCAAGCTCTAAAGGTTGCAAATCCCCAGGTGAGCCAAACACAGCAGCTTGCAAACGCACAGCGTGGCTTGGTCAGCCCTGGCCTGAAGCCAGGAAGTTGCAACAGAAAATGACAAAGAGGAGGACGAGCTCCCAAGGAAAGCTGGTCTTTGAAAATCCCTTTCCAGACAAGCAGAGAGTAATCAGAAAGCTGCACTGCAGGCTGGCCCTTGGTCGGAGGAGGGAGCGCAAGCCATCCACCCACCCACCCAGCGCACCCCTGCCAGCTGGGAAGTTTCTAAGAGACGCAGCAGATGCCACCTACGCCAGCTAAAGGGATCAGCACACTGTGTGCAGTGGCGGGAGGCTTTGCCCACACAGCTATTGTGCGATGCACAATGTGCCCCAGGCACCAGGAGGCATTTTGCTGGTGCTGTGTATAGCACAGCTTTAGATAGCAGACTCTCATGGGAGAGAAAAATCTGTGGAGGGTGTCTGAGACACTCCAAGCTGAGTGCTGCAGCAGGGCAAGGAACAGATCAGAGACAATCCTGGGGACTGAAGTCCTGTTTGAGGCATCTAATAGAAGGGTATTCTCATTTACACATCCCACATATCCACAGCTGTAAATCTGGAGTCAAATGCCTTAAAAACAGCAGTAACAAACAAGCCTTTACTCCACCAGAGGGGGTGAAAAAGCCACTTGTAAGGTCAGTGCAAAGCTGCAGTGCTTGACAAGGCTCGAAATCACTGCAATCAGCACAAACTCCCAAATAAAGGGGCAGCGCACTCAGCCTCTGAAAGGCCGGCTGAGCAATTGCAAATCACGGCAACCACGTTTCCTCTGCGAGAGGTGACCTGTCCACAGCCACATAACTGCCCCGTCCCACAGCCCTTCCAGCTGAGGAGGACCCAAACTTGGCCTCCAGTGCCACAGAGCGGGCAGCAGAGCTCGGGGAAGCGCAGCAGATGGGGTGAAAGCTCATCCCTACCTGTGTATCGGGGCACTTCAGTAGTTAACTGCTGAACTGTCAGAGCACTGAGCAAGTACCCTGAATCCTGAATTACAGCTGGGGCTGCTCAGCACAGCAGAGCACCTTGTCCACCCCCTGCCACGGTCCGAGGACTGAGGAGTTCCCCCGTCCAACAGCCCCACACCAGAAAGCAGACCCACATCCCACAGCCCTTCAAGTCTCTGGCTTGTAACACCTTCCTGTTTCTGCAGCTTCAGCCAGGACATCTTTTCTGCTGCTTTCCCCCAAGCTGAGGAAAGTCTGAGAGAATAACCCACTTCCAGAGGGATGGTTGTGCGGATGAATAGCAGCAGCAGAGGAGGCGGTGGGGACTGACAGCCAGCACTATTACAATGTTAATTCCCTTTGACTTGCCAGCACTAGAGACCAAACAGCTATTGTCATTCTTTGTCTTTTATAGGAGGATCTTCAGCACGGAGTTACTGTGTTTAAAGGTACCAGCTGAAGTTTCACAGCACAACCTTAAATTCCTCAGGGCTGTATTTTTGTGTTCTGGGGTGAAGCCTCGCTAACCATCCCTCTTCAGGAGGCAGGTGCCTCTTCAGGGGAAAGGCACCTGTACAGCGCAGCAGGTCTCTGTGAGTGACTCAACCTTTGGGGAGAGCCTAAATACTTAACAGCAAATATCCCAGACTGCCATTAATACTACAAACAGACAAGGTGTTTTCCCTTCCACATTTTAACCAGAGCCTTCTGCCCTGCCATTAAAACAAGTGGGTTTTGTCCCACCCTTCCAGCAAGGACCACTGAGGATGTTAAAAGCAGAGTCCTTGCCAGCACGGTCTGCAACACAACCAAGAAGGTCTTGGGTTACCTGTCCAAGGTCCAAAGTGACGTTGACCTGGTTGAACTCCAGCCCCCGGGAGAGAGGGGGGCTCTGCCACCAGCGCTCCGTCCCATCGATGGCATTAGTTATGGGGTGGGCCTTGTTGCTGTTTGCAGAGGAGCAGATGTCGCAGTACTGGCCCTGTTGGAAAGTACAAAACCAGCATTTAACTGTAGCCAGAAGAACATGGCACATCACAGACAGGTATCACAGTAATTCAGAGCATACAGGGTGTAAGCCTGCTAATGCAAATCAATATGTAAACTTTTTGTTTGCACCAATTCAGAGCATGGATGGAAAGAGAAAAGGCTCAAAACCCCCACAACAACAACTGTGTAGAATTTGGGGTGCTCTAAGAAGCATCCCTTCTGCATTTCAGATACGCAATGAGTGCTGGCAAAGGGACACAGACACAAAGAGCTGGCTGCCACATGCAGAAGAGTGGGCAGAGGGAGAAGCCACACTGCAATGGAGAGCGGCAGCTCCTGCTCCAGGGCCACCAGCTCCTCCACTGGGGCTGCCACTCACCCTGCTGCCCCCAGAGATACTGACCCCACCATTCAGTCACTCCTATGGACCCAGACTGGCAGCTCTTCCACCCAACTCCCTGCAAGCTGTTTCTTGTCAAACTATTCATGTCACAAGTACAGTCCTTTCAGCTACATTTCCAAGCTTAAAAGTCTAGCAGCCAAGTTCCATTTGCTGGTGATGCTGCAACGCAAGGCCAGAAAGGAACAGTCTCTGGCCAGGGACGTAGCTGCAATCACTTTTCTGCCTTGCTTTTGTGGCGTGGGTGGCTTTGTCAGCTCCATGCACACACTGCCAGAGAAAACAGCTCTGCAACCTTAACAACACCTCCTGAGAAGGATCAAAGACCTCAGCTGTTGGGGACTGCTCTTTCTTTCTCATTTAACGCACAAATTAATCCGGCCCACTCTTAAGGAAACCTACAAAGTTATTTGTTTCGTGGAGCCACTGCTCTGTCACCTAAATTGCTGCTACAAACAGCCTAGAAGGGAACTCTGTTACAGGCAGTTTTCCTTTTAAAGGTGCAGATATCCCCAGGCAAGCAAGCTGCCCTTGCCTGTCCCAGCTGCTGCCAGCTTCACTATGACACCAGGTACACGATCTCAGGACAGACAGTCTCCTTCCTGCTTATTCCATCTGCAGCCCTGCAAGGGCTGAGGCAAGACAGAGCCACCGCAGAGCGCGTGATTTTCCAGATGTCACCAACTCTGGAGGACTCTCGGTGCAAAGGAAATGGAGATTTCACGGCATTCTTCCGCACAGCCATGTGCTGTGTTATTTGCAAGTAATTACGCAATGCAAATTGTCCGGAACAAGCACACCTTTTAATTACCTCCTCCAGAAATATGAAAATAGCAGATGGGCAAGCACAAGGCCAAAGAGAAGGGAAACCATCCAGGTAACCCTGATGCCCGTGCAGGGAGCTCAGGCTGTATGGAGAGGTCAGGACAAGGCTCGTTGGAACATGTGGAGGGAGAGCAGGCCAGATAAAACTGACCCAGCTCTTCAGCTCAAACCTTTAACGGGAGGGAACCGGTGCAACAGGTTGGGTGGAAACCTCCCCTGCACAATACACAACACTGGGGGAAGGAGGGGAAGAAGTGAGGCAAGCTTTACAAAATATGCATATGTAACCAAAAAAAAATTGAAGTATTTTCATATTTTAAATTCTTGCCACGGATGTGAAAACCATTTTGAACCCAAAACTCACACTGATGGGCAACAGTCAAGTCAAGTTTAGTAAGATGAGACTAAAAATCAGGATTAGCTACTCCACGTTCGTAATGCTGCTGTTATCCCACCACTGCTGTGCAGCCAGCATGTGTTAGCTGCCAATGGGCCGGTAACACACCAACTAAATTTGCTGTTAAAAGTGTGATTAGCCCCTCTGACACACCAGTCACTCGTTAGTTGTTTCATCAGAGCTGGACCTAAACCTAACGAGAATAATTTCCAGCTTTTCCCATTTTAGAGAAACTCAGGCTCCTGCTCAGTGTGTCAGGTCTCTACAGGCAAAAGAAAAGTTCTGACACCAGCCGAGGATTTTAATTAAAACGCAATTGTGAGCTTAGTGGAGACAGCAGGTTGCCAGAGCAAGAGAGGCGTGGACATCACCAAGGTTTGCTAAAGAAAGAACTTCAGCAATGCAAGAAGTTGCGAGGCAGCTTAGAGCACATAAAACTGCCACTATCAGAGCAAACTGCAGAGAGATAAGGAGGGGGTTTGAATGGAGGCCAACTTCCAGAGACCTGCAAGGCCTGATCCTGTTCCCGCTCACATCAATGGGAACTTAGGAGTTTCCCCTGAGCATAAAGCCCAGCCTGGCACCCCGCTGGCAAGGCTTGCCTGGGGAAAAGCAGATGGCTTTGTCCTGGTTTAACCGGCCCTGCCGTGACCCAACCTCAGCTATCCTCACCTAATTTATCGGAAGACCACAGGGAGCATGACCCAGCTTGGACCACTGGGGATGAGGTAAAAAGGGCAGGAAATGGGGGGCAAAAAGTAATATTTCAGCCAAGGGGAGTGCATGCTTGCAGGCTGTTACTCCAGCTGTCCTCGCAGATACAGTCACTGCTCACACTGTCTCACCAGGTGTCTTTTCTGCAACTTGTTCTAAAAACTACAGGTCTTCAATTGCAGTTAAACCACTGAAGTCCAATGCTATCATATATGTAAACACAAAAGAGAGATATATAACACTGAACGTCACCCAAATGGCAGAGAGCCCCGGGCTGAACCAGGTGCCCCTCGCCAGGCAGCACCATGCACAAGAGACACAGGATGAAGAAACACCAGGGCAGGCGGTCACTGCCCACTGCAGGACACCAGAAGAGAATGTCACTTAATTCAGAGACAGTCAGGTATGAAACAGTTTCAGACTCAGCTGTTACCAACAGCTGGAAGAGCGAGAGGACAGACCTGCAATAAGCACCAACACTGCTCAAGTGGAGCTCAGCGCTGCAGTTCAACACGCAAACAAAGCAAAAGCAGCGCTGATTTAAAATCAGTGACGTTTGCCACACATTTTTAAATTCTAAGCATTATAATTGCTTTGATTAATGCTAGTAACTTCCCTTATTGTTGTACTACTAATCTACCAAAATAATCACCTACAACCCTGCCTGGCTCTGGGAGCCGTGTACAGCCCCCCCAGCTTTGCCATGTCTCTGGAACTGCCCCCATGCAGCTGGTGGGATGGGGAACATGAGCACAGGGCTGTGCCTTTGCAAAGCTGGCAGGCTTGGAAGACAGATAGCTATGAGCATCTTCAGTAAACCTTGATCAGAAAATAAACCTATTGCCCTTTTGCCTCATTTCAAGACATTATCATTAAGGTAGGATTGCCCATAGTGATTAGCGAGTGGGAGAAGAGAAGCAAACCTCCCATGGCGGGTCCCTTTCAGCACACTTCAGCATCACATCCTCACAGACTGAAAAGCCCCCCCCCCCCCCCCAGTTAGAAATGCTGTCTTCTGCCAAAGAACCCTGAATAAAGCAAAGGAAAGTCCTTGAAAAGGTTTAGAGCCTTCCCAAAGACACTGCAAGTGTCTTTAGGGCAGCGTTATTTCAGAAACTTTAACAACTATCAACATTTTAGGACTAGCATGTTTCAAACTCTATGAACTCCCTTTCCTGAGCATCTTCTACAATGCCAAATACAAACAAGGAGGAAACTGACCAAACTCATTGACTAAATTTTTGTATTAACTAGGTCTTCAGTCCAGCAAAGGTCCCTTTCACCACCACAGCATGTGGAAATCCCTTGGAGGGTCCCAAGGCGCATTCTGCCAGAATTCCTGACCAAAACCCCTTTGCGAGCAGCACCGAGCAGGTGACAAAGGAAGGGACTCTGCCTGGTGGGACACGCGGGCAGCAAGGGCACGCATGTGGAGTTCATTATTGTCACCTCAGTCTGCTCAAATCGAACACTTCCCTCCCACCTCCCTCACTGCTTTAGTCACTGGGCGGTGCCAAAACCCCTAAAGGGGATGAATTGGGAACCCTGACCTCTGCTCTGATGCCTCCTGTTTCCTCTCCTCTCTTTTAGGTGCTGCCTGTGGCCATGGAAAGGAGCCACAACAAAAGGATTTTTCTAAAGCTTTCAGACTGACCGAAGACCACTGGCCTGGGAAGAGGTGCTCAGATCAAAGTGACCGTGTGCCAGAGCTGCGGAGGGGATGGGAGGGGGTTGCGGCAGAAATCAGCACTTGAGGAGCCCTGTTCGGCTCACCCTGCGGTGCCAACACGGGGCTGCGCTTGAAGGGTGAGTTACAACTGTCCCCAAAGCCAGTACAGCCCAAAGGGTTTATTTGAGTCACCAGCATCCCCGGTGCAGCATGCGATGCTGGACCAGCAGTGTGGCCAGAGCACAGGAGGACAGATGGAGAGCGATAAATGCATATGCACATTTGCCAGCTTTTCCAGTCTTATCCTCCCAGTTTTGCTTGGCAGATCATTCTCATTGGTTTGCAAGTGCACAGAGGAGCAGTTCTTTACCCTTCCTCACTACCTTTGCCTCGCTGTAGGCACAATTACTACATCTAGTTCCCTATAAGTTTCCCACTACTAGTATTTACTTAAAGCAAAGCTTCTTCAAGTTACATTATTTTACAGTGCAGCAAAAAGACACAGATCACTTCAAAGGTGGCAAAACTCAGAGGATGATTCAGCTTTTAGCCATCCACTAACATCTTCAACAATTTGTACAACAGACAGAACAAAATTCCATGTCATAACCACACAATAGCCAGAAAATTCCTGGTACAGCACTAACTCGGGAGAATGCAGCCAGAATGACAAAAATGTTTCAGAGATCATTTCATAACAAAGCCACCCCTACCAAAAGGCCACAAGAAAGGCTCCATCCAAGAAACTGCCAGTTTTCCCTTGCTCTTCTTACTGTTACCTACACGGAGGACAACCCTATTGCTCCATTACAACAGGTGAATGCACTGTGAACCTCAGAAGCAACAAGCAGAAAACGCCGGCGAGCAGCAGCTGGTGGCTCTGTTGGTGCAAAGCATTTCAAATCAGAGCTGAGGGGGGCAGCAGGTCTGGAGCTCCTGCAACTAAAACTAGTGTTTTACAAGCCTGTTTACAACTGTTCTTTCCTCTTTTCAAGAGGACTGTATCTATTAAACTGCACAGCAGTTCTTACCATCTACATTCCTGGCTACAGGCTCCTTCTGGTCCACTTAAAATGGGAACCCCGAGGTAAGTCACCTGACATTCGCTTGTAAAATTCACTCTCTTAACTTTCTCTGTTCATCCTAATGCCCCACTAAACACAGAGGGAATGGCGGAGTTAAGACCCATAAAGGTAAATATTATCATATTTATGATACCTTGAGTCTCTGGCAGAGGAATTTAGGAGCTGGCTTGCCCAGGATTTTATCAACATAAAGAACCAAAGACTTTAAAAATAATGCCACGGGAACTCAGCGAAGAGCGTTTCGTACGTGCAACTTCTGGCAAAGCTGGGAGAGAAAGAACACGTGCATCTCACGGCCCCGCTGCTCCGGGGGCTCGGATGGGCTTCCAGCGCTGGTGCACAGGCCTGGGCAGGGGAGGATGCCCAGGGGACCACCCCGGTGCCCTCTGCCCCCTCCCAGAGGGCCCACCATGAACGCACCAGCCAGTTGATGGACACCAGCTCTGCACAAGGTCTGGCTGCAGTGGCCGGGCAAGGGGAGATGCGTGGGAAAACGCCAGTGGTAGTGGGGGCCGTGGAGCCCCGCATGCCGCTTCTCACCCATCCCCAAGCTGTCCCCCTCTTTGCTGCAGCATCCACCCTTCCCAGCCCCCGGTGAAACCGAGCGCTGCCCCTTTTCGCATCGACGGCTGAAAAACAGGGGTGGGACAAGGGAGCGATGGCCGGGGGAGTACAAAGCGGGGCTCGGACCTTTCCGCACACCCCCGGTCGGAAGCCGGCTTTGCCACCCCAGCGAGACTCCGCAAACTGTGCGGGTGCGTGTATGTTTCCCCCCCCACCCTGGCACCAGCCGTACCTGGATGGTCTGGTTGGGGTCCCCCCCCGCCACCGGCCCCCCGACCAGCTTGCAGTAGAGATCCTCCACGGCGCGGCGGCTGCCGGCGCCCGCCGCCTCCTCGCCGCAGGTGGCGGTGGCGGAGATGCGAGTGCCCTCGGCCAGGTTGAAGTAGGGCGGGTGGAGGCTGTGCCCGTTCACATCGCTGGGGAAGGAGGCGGGCGGGCGGGCGGCAGCGGCGGGCAGAGCCAGCAGCAGCAGCCCCAGCAGCCGCGCACCGCCCCGCTCCGCCGCCCTCGCCATGTTCACCGAGGCTGCCCGAGCGGCGGGGCCGGGCAGCGGCACCGGGATCACCGGGTCCCCTCGACACTGCGCCCCGCGCCGCCGCGCCCGCGCTACTTCAGCCCCGGCGGCGGGGAGGGGCCGCCCGCCCCATGCGCGGCCCCGCCGCCCTTAACCCTTTCGCTCAGTGCCGGAACCCTCTGCCCCCCCCTTCAGCCCCAGCCTTGCGGGAGGAGAGGCCAAGTGGGGTGAAGTGATTGCCTCCCCCCCAAATAAAAGGGGGACAGGATCCTCAGGGAAACAACGTGCCTATTGTATCGGCGGGGCTGCGCTGCCTCCGTCGCGCTCACTGGTATTTTAATACGTTAAATTCCATTAACCGATAGATCGGTTTATCTCCTGGAAAAGTTCTATTACTCATTAACAAAACACTCCGCAAAATCCAGTTTGCGTTCCTCGGGGTATGGTGTTGGCTCTCATTAAATTCGGACGTTGAAAATTTGCTTCCACTTTCTCCAGCAAATCTGGCTTTCCGGGAAAGGCTCTGCTCTCTCTGCTAAGATGTGAAGAAGCAGTTGAGTGATAACCCAACCTTCTCCCCATCCCTCCTCTACCCAAAAACAGCCCCGCCGTGGTGTGACTTGCAAGAACACACAGTCAGCTCTTCACATACTACTGGGGGGAAGACAATCTACGGACAAGAAACTGAACATATTATAAGAAATTATATGTAACAATACATAAATTAGGTCATCAAAACACTGCTTTTATTTTCCAGCACAGACTTTTTTTAAATCCAAGAACTCAGCAATACACACAAAATGTTGTGCCAGATCTGGCCAACACTGTTTCTTTAAACTAAGAAGATACAGAGCAGACCAACAGAGATCAGATCTGGACTCCATACAGTTGGATCGCTACGGTATTTGAACCCCACAGGAAGCAAAACAAGCTCACAAGCATGTCCAGGTCTTTACAGGCTGCTGCTGGGCATTTGCTTGTTGCCTCACATCATCCTCTTTGTTTCTCTTTCATGGACAGCCCAGCAGGAACCAGCCCTGTCTTAAACAAGAAAAAAAAAAAGAAAAACAAACAAACAAACAACAAAACCCCCCAAAAACCCCAAACAAACAAACAAACAAAAACAAAAACCAAAAAACAACCACCAAACCAACCAGTGTGATGTGCGTAGTTCAAATATGAAGCTCCACAGACTGCATTCAAATATGGCACGTACCTGGCAGGCTATGCAATTACACTCATTTCAGCACTTCCAAGGGCCTTCGAAAGATCCCTTTTACTGTCTCTAAAGCACTGTACGTGGCCTGTCCCATCGCGATATATTGTAAGATTACCGTACAGGAACAGCGTGCCCGGTGCCGCAGCCGGTCGGACACTCGCAGCACCCCAGCCAGGTGCTGCTTGGTGCGTCCCAGCATCAGGAGGTGATGAACCACAGCTCCACGTGCCATCGGGAACCAGGGAGCCACCCAGTGCCAGCTGCTCCTCCCCAGGCACCGCGCGGTGCCAGGTGGCATTAGGGTGACATCAGGACTCGTGAAGGCAGGGCATTGAGAGGTGCCTGATTCCACATGGCCAAGAGGCACTGGAGCAGGGCCGACAAGTCCATTCAGTCAGAAAAACTTCCTAAAGGCCTTTCAGAAATCTTTTAACCCCTTCCTGCTCATCTGCCTCTTTGGAGAATCCCCCCCCACACCTCGATTTCCACACTCAATGCAAGATCTTATCACCCAGCAGATGAACCTACCCTTTACAGGTTAAATAGAACCTTTTAAAACAGATTCTGTTAAAGAGAACAGGCAGTCTTTGCCCTTCAGCTGTGTTTGGAAATGCTTGCTCTGGGGAAAGCAGAACAGCCACCTTTAAAAATACTTGTACTCTGCAGTAATCGTTAACTAATATGTTTATGTATGGGAGACCAATACTCCACAGGACAGGAATTAAAACTTCCTTAAACCTTATCAAATGCTACATTTAATTAGCTACTTATACCCCATGGCACCTGTGAATATGTAAAAAGAGTTAACAAGGAAAGCAGGGCACAGATTAGGAAAATAACTTTCTCCTACCCCCACAAGTGAATTACAAGGCAGAAACACTTTGGCCAGTCTAATATCCGTAATCCCTCTAGTGGTAACGGTGTGGCACGTAATTAACCACCCCGCCAAAATGCAATTAAGGGAAGTGAACAATCCACCCAGAGTGAAATCACAGCGAGCATGAGGGTTTTGCGGCAGGGACTTGGGAGCATAATGCAGAAAAAATGGCCCTTCTGCAGCTCGACTGGGCTGTGGTCAAACCCTAAGCTGCTTTGCAAAGACGGTTTGAAGACTAAAAACATACTTAGGCTGCCTATACTAAGAGGACCTGAAGTTTTCCAAGCAGCAAGGGAAATGGCTTAAAGAAAGAGGATTCTGAGGGTTTTTTCCCAGCATGGAAAGAAAGGGGCAAAGGGTTTATAACATGGCTAAACAGCCAATTTAGAGGTCAACCAAAATGTTGAGGTTAACAGGTTCAACACCTATCCTGATGCCATCTCTGGTCAGCCACACTCAGGAAAACAAAACACATTTGCTGGTCTGGAGCAGACACAAGTCTCATGCAGTCCAACATCTCATCTGAGAATCACCAGCAGCAAATACTTCAGGTGAAAACACTGGTGGGTGAACAAGGAATACTCTGCTCCTAAAAGCAATGTCCCCTGATCCATAACAGCTGGAACTTAGCTTGAATACTGGAGCCTTTCTTCCATTTAAGAAGCTTTTCTAAGCATTAACTTCAACAACCCTGGACATTTACGATTCATGTTATTATCTACTCTGATCCTTCTTTGAAGTTTACTAGTTTCTTGAGTCCAGCTTTGGTACTTCTTGGCTCAGATTCACAAAGCTACTGGCCATAGTGCCACACTCTCAAACAAGAGGTGTTGAAGCAGAAGCGACTTTTCCATTTAAAACCAATCCACTACCACTGAATGCAGAAAGAACTGAAAAAAAAAATCTAGCTTGTGGCAATTCTACTCCAGTCTTCTCTGAACCTACATGTAGCAACATGACTTCAGCCATGCTGCCATCCGTCTGTAGCTGTTAAAGGCATCTGAGTTCCACTAAGTTTTACATTTTCCTCCCTAAAAACTGCAGGAGCTCAACAGAAACTGCCATCAGAAACCACAAGCTCTTTCTGCACGCAAACTGTAGAATGACAGCAGGGTTTGAGGAGGGTGGAGGGATGGGAAGAGCTTAAAAGATATCAGAGAATAAATTCAATGTTTGGGCTCTCGATAGCTTACCTTGATAAGGGAACCCAGTTCCTAAATCTGAACAAAGATTCAGTAAATTACAAGCAAGAGTTCTCCTATCTACACATACCCTTGTAACCCGCTGCAGAAGCGCAGGGAAGTGCCCCACAGACAAAAGTGAGGCCTGTCGAGTAATTCAGGGGCAATGCCAACACATTCTGCTTGCTGCAAATAAATTCTCTGGATTTGTACTGTCTATTATGTAGAGAGATGAAAGAAGAAACTCTCCACTCTGGGAAAACCAACATACGACTGATGGAAAATCCACTGTTGCTCTCACATGCAGGATTTCCTAGCAAGGCACCCCCACAGTCAGAGCTGTCAGCAAAAGCAGTGCCTGAGCCAAGAGACAGAACTGAGCATATGGTTCTTGTACCGTGTACTGTACGGGATCAGGAACATGTTATCTTACGAAGATTTAATTACTTTTCTACTACCCTGCTGCAAGCAGTGTGAAGGAGCATGTTTCCTGAGCTTTGCTCTGTGGTCCCCTAAGAATGCTATACCAAGATCACTGTTTTCATAGGCACGTTGAGTCTTGACACAAGTGTGTCAAGAACAGCCATGGGAAGCTAAGAACTAATTCCACGTGAGCTGGAATTGAACCAACACGAGCCAGAAGAGCAATCAATATCTTTCAAGCACATCTTCAGCTTTATAATTTTACAAGCTTTATAGGCTGTACCTGGGAAGACTGTAAAACAAAAAAGACAAGCAGGTTCCAAGTGAGGCTTGCACTGAGTTTGCTGAGTTCACGAGGCACAGAAAGGAGTTCCCATCCTGCTCACACAGACCCTGCACACACAGACAGTTCTGCAAACAGCCCACACAGACCCAAAGTACATTTGCCCTGTTTGTTCTCCAAACTGACAGCTGCATTACAGTTTTTTAAGCCCTTCTGCATATGCGGGGGGAGCCAGGGCACAGTTTGAATCCACGGTGGGAAATGACTGAAGAGTTGTGTTGGAGGCATGAGGAATTTGACCAGGATCTGCCTTTCTCAGTCTGGTCCTTATGAACACATAAAGGCCAGAAGGGACAATGGGATGCATCACAGTACCTCATCTGCTGTTTACTACAGGTCATAAACTGCTACCCTGCAGTGTTACAACCAGCACAGCTCTGCTTTTATTCAGATATTCCTGATGCTGGTTTGCAACATTAACAGAAATAATTACAAACTAGACAAACCAGACCAGATTGATAAGGTGATGCAACTCTAGAAAAGCCAGTGTCCTTTATATCTTTTCATAACTGAATTACATGATGTGAAAATGCAAAACCTCTGAAACTGACGAGCACCAAATGAGCATCTGCAAGAGCTCCCCCCACTCTGTAAAATTCACGTCTTATCTTTGTTACTTTATAGTGTTCCCCCTCTGACATCCATTCAAATTTGAAGAAGACTATTTTGACACACAGCTGGTCAGTTTGCGATGCCCGGACAGCACTTTTTAGTTAAAACCGAAAGGAACCACGCATCTGTATTTTGTCTACTGCAGAGGTTTTCGCAGAGAGATCAAGAAGTTTCATAATGTAGCAGGACATGTTACTCTACACCAGGGAATTCAATTCACTTTAAGGTCAGCCTGTACCTTCCCTGTAATCAAACGGTTCCAAAACCCTCCCAAAGCCAGAACAGGTGTTTCATTCATACTGTCTGTCTACCTGGCAAGGACCCAAATACTTTCTTTTAAAGCCTAAAGTCTGTATTATTCTGGGGCTCTCTCCTAGGCATGCTCCAGGCTTGGGCATCATTAGCTACATGTTTTTCTTTGCACAAAGCAAACAGGAACACAGCTGCTTTTATGTTAATAACTAAATCATGCTTTAAATTTATGCCACACAGCCCTCCCTTCAGCCAGAAGGGCCCTGCAGATTTAACGAGCTGACATGTCAACAGAGATCAGTTCACCCACCAGAAAAGTGCAGCTCCTTCTAGGGTGAGACATGGGAGCTGTTGAGCGCTGCAGAAAGAAGACGACCGCATGGAATTGAAGCCACAGAGGAAGGAGCGGGATGAGTGAATGTGCTCAGGATGAAAACCAGTGCAATTATGGGAATTAATGCACTCACTTGAGTGTGAAAGAGCCGTGGGGGCAAGCTAGAGACACACAGAACATGCTTTTACTTCTCAGAAAGGTGGGACATACCCAGCACTGCAAATGGGAGACTGACTCAAGCCTGACTCAGAGAATAGAATTTTTCCTACTATGTCATTGTAACTTCTTTGAATACCAGGAAGTTCATTCTCCCACAGATTGCTTCACTCGGAGTTGTTTCTGTACCCTGTGGCTATGCGCACAAATGTTCTTCGGGCACGGGGTCACGACAGACCCTTGCTGGCTTCCACAAAGGTCAGATCACAACCAATTGTTCGAGATCTAGGTGGAAATTATTAGTGGCAGGGAACTTCAGGGATTTCAGAAAAAAAAAAAAACCCACACTTCTAATGCAAATACACACATACTTTTGCAGGAGGGGAAGGGATGATTCGTGCCAATAAGGATTGCTTGGGTTAAATCATCTGCTGCGTTTCCACTGAAGGGATTTCTTTTCCCCTTGCCTTTCTTGAGAGCTGGTGCTAAAGTCACAAATAACTCCTAAAACAATAGGTCCTGGAGCAAGTTGGTAGCTGACATGGCAGAAGGAAGATCTCCTCCAGATCAGGAAGGCGAGACACCAGCAGATCATTGCCCGGTTCGCCTCTGCCTGCCCTTGTGACTGCGTTCCCATTAACTGCACATCTGTTCAGCTGGAAAGGTTCGGGTTTGCTTAGATCAGGGAAACGCTCTGATTTCATTAACGCTACTAAACCAGCACCAAAAGGAGGTTGAGTGCTGTGTTTGGTAGGTAACAGGCTGTCTGCAGGGAACACAGCATTGATACAGATATACTGGCCCCGGGCAAGCGCAGAGCTCCCACTATGAAAACAACTTCTACCTTCAGACTGGTCTTTTGTCAGTAACTTTTGCAACTTACGTTCAGGGACTTTAAGGTCAGACTTCTCCTTTCCTATAATCAGATTGATCCAAATCTGTTCTTCTCGTTTTGCATGGAAAACCTTTGTACTTGCAATCTAGATTTAACTGGAGTCACAAGATGGCCCAGGCACACACTCAAACACGTAAATGGTTCCTGTTAGGGCTAATTACACTACCATATCATACAGAGCTAATTTCCCCAGGACTGATGAGACCCAAATCATGCCTTAAAGCCCCTCCACTATCAACTTCTAGTACACAGACTTCATGGGGAGACTGTCTTCTCTGTCATACAGGATAGCAGTATTGGTATTTTCCTATTAAGTCCTTTTTCTTTAATGAGAAATAATACATAGCAAATGAAAAGTGTAATTAGGAAAAAAACAACAGAGCCCAGCAACATTACAAATGCCACGCTGGCCCCACAGGAAGGACCATCTCAACAAATATCCCACACCAGCAGGTGTCCTTTGGTTTTCACGGGTATTTTGCCTGCTGAAGGGGGCCAGTCCAACACACAGTGGCTGTGGCTCCCCAAAGGAATCAGCAATGCTTAGAGGAAGGTGCAATTAACCTAGCAACCCAATGGACTTGTTGGACTAAGCAGAACAAACCATTAAATTTGGAATTTCCCTGTTACCTCCAATCTGCAGTTTAGCTTGGTGTTTAGAAACGCACAAGGCTGAATGAAGCAGTGAAGATACATTCCAGCCATAAAGCTCCAGTTTTTGCTGCTCCGCAGCAGCTTTTCTAATTGTGCTGCACATGTTTTCCCAGATGAAATAAAAACTGTGGCTCTTACAAACAGTGCCAGCTGCTAAAGAGGTTAGATGAAAAGTTGGAGAAAAAAATGTTAAAAGTGAAGGATTTCTTCCCTCATTCCTTTCAAAGCAGTTTTTGAACGTGGGAAATAACCTCATTCCCCATGTCCAGCAAGCTGAATGGCCAATCCCAGCAGCACTGGTATAGTGAGTATGTGGGGGCTCTGCCAGGACATCTCTGGCACATGGGCAGCTGTGCTGGGGTCACCAAGCAGCCACGGGGCTTCGGTTGCAAGATGGGAAGCAAAGACCAAGCACTCGTCATTACTTCTCAGAATTATAGACTAGGACCATCACTGGAACCTTCTGCGTACAAGCTGTCAAGGCAAAACCAAGTCTCAATGCACAGGTTTTGTGTTTCCTTCTCACTTTGGATTGGGCAAAGGCAACAAAAGGTGAGGGAGACGATAACTCCTCTGGAGTAACACAGATCAGTGTGGACAAACAGAAGGAGCTGGCATCCTACGTGTGCACCATTGACGCTGAACACCCTCACGTTTGCATTATTTCATTTAAGCGCATTAAGAGACACAAATATGATACTGCTAACTCTGCCCAGTGGTTCCCATCCTTTCCCAGGGCAGAGGCTGCAATGCAAAGAAAAAAAGCCAGCAGACATTTGTGTGCAATGCCTCAGCCCCCACGGCCAGGTACGGTCAAACAGCCTCTGCTTGCTGTTCCCCCAGTGCTGGTGTTGGGGACACGATTCGAGCAACAGCAGCGGTCGCAGCCGCAGTGTTCGGTGTGTGCTGGGTCCATCTGGAGCACCCTGGCCCCTCCACTTGAGGGCACCAGTTTGTACCGGTGTGAGCTGTGCCGCAGCCACTCTGAATGGAATCTGGCCCAGCACCGCTGCAGGGTGTTTCAGCATCATCTCAACACAAATGTGGATGAGTTCATACCTGCATTTTCCACCTATTTCAGAGCTGGAAAGAGGGAGGTTGGTTGCTACCCAAGGCTCTCCACAGGGCACAAGGCAGTGCTGGACGACAGACAGAGTTTAGCTCCAGCTGCACATTGTGGGCTCTGCCTATGGAGAATGCTTTACTTTTTTTATTTTTTTTTTTTTCCTCAGGGATACACTCAATCCAAGCACAATATTGACAATAAACTCTTCTTTCTGAGATTCCCAGTCCTAATCCGTGGGACTTGCAGAGGGCGAAAGCATTGTAATGAAATATTAGCAAGAGTTGCCTTGGTAACTGCCCAGATGAAGCCCTCTTATATTCACTGAAGTTCTCCCAGCGTGACTAATACCTCCTGGGCTGTAGTTACACCACTCTGAGAGTCCTGAATGCATGACCAAGTCAGCAGAGCAAACACACTCAAGCCCCATTTATACAGTTACGGCTTAATCTGATTATTTTGCAGTTTCACTAAGTGCAAGAGAAATTTGCGGTGAGTCCATCTGCAATCATTAGCTCCTCACTTTCATCTTGTTCCTCTCGCTAAATCAAGCTAGGATTTCCCGTTCTGCGATTCATAAGAAAAAACAACAGCCTAACAGCTGAGTGCAAATTGCAGTCATCTGTTAAAACGCATTTGGTAACATTTTCTTTATCCTGTTAACCTTATCAGTGAGCATAACAGGTGGGGAATGTGGAAGCCCTTCATGCAATGCAAAGCAAGATGCACTCCATGTAAAGGCCTTGCCACACGCTCTGCTGCAAAATCCAGATCACAATTTCCAGCAACTTAAAACCATCGGTGTGAGAGAAAACCAGCAGAACCGTGGGACACAGAGGAAGGCGCTGGCAGAGATCTCAGCTGACCTGAACAAGCCTTTTTCCCCCATCATGTCCCTCTCCACACACTCCCTGGCACTACACACACACCCTTCCCCTTCTGCTGGGTGGAACCTGAGCTGCTCAGGTATGTGTCCTTGACCATGCATGGCTTCAGGCTTGCACAGAATATAGATTTTCTTCTGCTTCAGTGGGAGCCTGCAAAGAAAGCCCTAGACTGCTGTCCTGCTGTCCCCAGGAAGGCTGGCACCATCCCACCCACAGGACTGGGACAGGGGGAGACTTAAATGGTTCTTTTGTGAGTCGCAGCTGACAGCAGCAGGACATTATCATCACTCCAAACTCGGGCTCACTCCTTGTGCTGGCTCCCTCCATCCCAGCTGTCACCCCAACCCTTAATTCTCCTTTTGCGAAGCTCCTTTCACTGCCAGGACTAAGGATTTATAGGTCACAGAGAGAACAAATCAGTGCCCTGATCCTCCCTTGCTCTTATTTCTAGGAGTACAATTCATTTTCCTGAGTGGGATCGGGGGCAGAGCGCCTGCAAGAGAGGAAGACTCGCAAGGTCAAGAGTTCTCATCTGTTTAATACTTTTTGGAAATATCTTCCTTTGACAAGATAATCTCAGAATTCAGACCCCCCCCCCCATTTCTGCCCAGCACACCAAGCTCCCAAGACTCCTGCTTCAGATGTGAGGGGGCGATTGCAGTATCACAGAGAGAACATAAAGGTGACAATGTGCACTGTGATGTTAAGCGAGGGGGGATGCTAGTAGCTGTTCCAGCAATTGAGCTGAAAGGCTGAGGACAGCCCAGCGAGCACTGTGTAGCTCCTACAAGGAGCTAGATCTTATTGTAGCTACAAGCTCACTTGGTTCTGCACACCTGCCTGTGGGCTTTCATCTCCAGGTGGGACATGAGCCATAACCACATCCTCTGCAGGGGCCTTGCTTTCCCGGTGGAAGTGAAAGGTGACAGAAGTCTTGGATGTCCTTCCTACAACACAGGGCTGCTGTGAGTCTGCAGCTGTGGCTCCTGCAGATGTATCTGGCTCAGCTCAGGAACAAGCAGCACCAGATTCGCTCCCACAACAGCTGCTGCAGGGCAGAGCTTCTTCCAGGCTGCAATATTTGCCTGACCGGCTGGTAAAAACTAGGACAGCTGCCCTGCACGGGGTACTCGAACCTCCTGGTGCCTGCCCTGGGCTCGGATCAGCATAGCCTATTGCTGAAAATAAAGGCTTCTTCAACAATAAAGAAAAAATAAATGTAGCAGCAAATCTCTCCTGGCACTAGGGACCTGTGGTTTGGTTTTGTGCTGCACTAAGCTGCATACAAACCAGCTTTTACGAGTCAATTTATAGGGGGTACAAGAAAACGGATTATTGCCCGCTCTTAAGCTGTTCACCATCACCAGGTGACTCACCCTCTAAACGCACACTGCAGTAACAGGGATATTTATGCCTTTCATTAGCATTTGTCCCTTGCATGTGGCACAAGTGAGTTTTCACACCTGTGTCTGCCATAGATAAGAACCAGCCATGGTTTGGGCACCACATCAGGAAAAGATTTTACATATTTCCATTGTCACAGCCATTAATCTGAAATCTAAATTACTTCCTATTTGGGAAAGCATCGGACTTTTTTCCATGCAGATTATTCCTACAGTAGCTTGAGAGGATCAGCTAGCTATTTTGCACTTAAAAAAATACTCCCCCAGTAGGAAGAGATAGCAAATAGGAAAATAGGTGCTTTCTCCAAAATACAAGAGCTATAAGCCTGTTTCTAACTTCGCAGGGAATGATGGTGCCACAGCCAAGAACCTCAGCTACAGCTGAGGCTTGAATCCCTACTCTACTGGTTTCCCGCATGACTTTGGACACATCACTTACTTTCTCTCTCCACTCAAAAAGTAGCAGCAGTCATAGGGTATGATGAGAATAAAAGCTGTGAGATGCTCAGCTGTCAAATGTAAAAAAAAGAAAATTAACAGAGAAGCACTTTGGGATCCCTCAGTGCAAAATGGAGTGTGGTTTTCCAGCCGTAACGCTTCAATGAGGTGGCTGGAAACATAATAGAGAGTAGCCCTGGGTTTCTTCTCTGACTACCGGTTTTCAGCAGGAGATTTTCCTCCCCTGCAGTAACCTCCAATTTCCTCAGCGCTTTAAGAAAGGTTTGTGTTCTGCGTGACCTTTATGCAGTCGTCCAGGTAACCAAAGAAATATTCTTAAATTCAGAATGACTGGTTTGCTGGGATAGATCCTGTTACTGCTTTTACATACTATGCATTAATATCAAGGATAATATTTTAAATAAAGCAAAAAGAAACCTCATAACCACAGCTGGACTACTTGTGGGAGATTTCTACTCAGTTTTCAAAGATCCTTGAAAAACTGGCAAGGAAACCAAAAGCTATTTTACTTTCTTTAGGAACACTAAAGGGAAAAAGGTACTTTGTGGATAAGGAGATTAAAATTACAAATACACTATATGGAAATTTTGTAGTAATTAAAGTAATTAACTTGATTGTATACTGTCATTTCAGCTGGTTTCAGGTTTTAGAATTTTATTTAAAGGAGCCGCATTATTAAAGAGCTTCAGATGTGGAATTACTGCTGAAAGGTATCCACTCTGGACTGATCCATAGCTCTGAACTTTTAAGGTCTCTCAAGATGAAAGCCATTTGGAAACTCCTTATGTGATTTATGCATATAGGGCCTGACATCCTCATCTTCATGCGAGGGGATTTATTCCTTCTCTAATGAGGTGAAGGTCAGGCATGCCACGCTCGTTCTGGAAACGGAGAGGGTATGGGCGTGTGCCCATTGGCATTCTTGCCTTGAGCTCTGCACTTCAAGCATGAGGTATGAATAAAGGAATTTAATTAGTTCTTGCCTGCTTCTATTAAACCACTCTGGAGGGAGGGATGCAGAGACAGTGTAATAAAGAGGGTATGTGATTTGCATGCTAATAAAGGCACATAGACTTTCTCCGGACAAGCTTTGACTTGATACCAAGATTAGAACTTGCACTAAACCCAGCCTTGCTCTAAAGTGAGCCTGCCACACACAGCAGCGCGAGTTTCACGGGGTTTTAAAGTTAATTACAACCTGTTCTGCTTTTGCTGTTTAATGTCTCTCTGGCTGTTCCCTGCCCTGCAGCTCGCTGAAAAAGCAGATTAAGTGCTTTGGGGTGTTTATCAAATCCTTATTATTACAGGCACTCACTGGGTTTGGGAGAGGAAGCTCCAGATTCTCTTTTGCTGTTTGTTGCTCATGTTTAGGGCTGGAGAGAACGGAGGAGACCTGCTCCCCACACGAGGGACCGAGGCTGCGGTTCCACAACATGTTGTCTTTGGCAGCAGCGTTAACCTAATCTGTTTCTGCCCTTTTTCCCCTTCTGGTTGTGCCAACAGAACCATTTGTGGAACCAGCCTGTGAACCAGAATATGGAACTGACCCAGCTATAAAAAGGGGTGTAAACAATTTTTTTACAGTTTATTTTTTTTAAGCTATCTTAAGCCATTTAAGAAATACCTTTCCTGTGAGACTGCACGAGTCGTACATCTGGAAACACAACTATTACTGTTAACACAGGTAAACACTAGAAGCTGTTGAAAGGGACATCCAGCTCTTGCTGATTTAAGACAGCAGTTCCTAATATTAAGAGCAATGTTGTAAAGCAAAGTGGAGTGTCACTAGGACAGAACTGAAAGTGATCTGTCCATTTCAGGGGAGAGAAAGACAGGTCCGTGCACTTACAGCAGAGCTTTTAATTCTTGGAGCACGCATAAGTTGTGCTGTTTCAGCTGGCCTTAAGATCTTGATAGGGGAAAATCCCACATGTTATGCTGAAGTAGTCTCCAGCCAAATCCAGAATTGCAATAGGGATAGGGTGGTTAATCAGAAAAGATGAATCAGCAGCAAAAGAGAAAAAAAAAATAATTAAATGCTTATCTGGGTGCTGGATTGAGTCCTTGATTTCCATGAGTTTCCTACATGGTCTTGGAAGAACTCTTGCCTGCACCCCAGTTTCCCAGATGTAAGACGGGTACAACAGCACTGCAGACACAGCAGTTGAGGCGCTAGATACTGAGGTAAAACACTCTCCTAAGGTAACTGAAGAAAAAGACTCATGAAACAGCACATGGTGTCAGCAGGGGACAGGGAGCTTGTACCCACTGCAGGGACAAGGTGGCCATGGGACCTCCTGACAGGAGTTTCAAAGCACAGCCATATTCTCAGGGAGAGACCTGGGTGGTCTCTGATGCAGCTCACACTGGTAATTTGCAATAAAACACTATCTTGGCAACATACCACAAACACCTTCCTACTAAATGAAAGCCCAACTTTGTCCCTGGAGCGTAGTGTTCAACCTGACACAGCTGCTCTGAACACGCTCCAAAGGCCCTGCAGAGGGTGGGAGGCACCTGGGAAAACCCAGCACAAGTGTAGGTGAAACAACCTCCTCGTTTCTCCCAAATCCTTCGTCTTACAGCGCAGCTGTGGCTTCTGCATTGCGGGTTTAACCACACCACACTTGCTCCATGGGTTCTTCATTGCCAGATCTTCCCTGCCCCACTGAACCACCTGCACCACCTGGACTTGGGACCCTCACCCCCCCACCCATCCCATCCCAAAGGATGGGAACATCTCTCTTGTTGAGCTGCATCCAAAGCCTCCCCAAAGCCGAGCTCTGTGAGATCACAAGCTTGGTGAAGCAGGAGCCAGCCAGAGGTTTAGTTCTTCTTTACCACCTGCTGTGCATTAGCAACTAATCATTAACCTCCTCCAATCTATCATGAACCTCCAGATACACTCCTACAGATGCATCTCAATATCAAAAATATCCTAACTCACAGATGTGGGTAAAGACTCATTTGAATGCGCTTTACCCTCCTCCAAATTACATTACTATCACCGGTCAGTAGCTTATTTCAAATACAGCAAATCCCTCATATGTGCAATGGGCTGGACTTTTCGAAGGCTGCAGCCATCATAACCCAATTCCTAAATATTCCGTTTTATGGAAGATCAACCTTCGCACTTTTTAACCCAGAGTAATTCACAAAGTGTACTAAAAGATCAAGCTTTTTTTTGAGAGATACGTGATTTGCAGTCCAAATTTGTACACTGTAAAATGGTTACATTTTAAGGTAAGCCATAAACTTCTGAAAATCGGACATGCTACACCAGACACTCAAGATCAATAGCTCTTCAGAAGTGCTGCCCTGCATGCAAAAGATTAGAAGAATAGGATCCTGCATGAATATGCGGAAATGTATAGAATGACAGAGGTTTGCTGTTCTGTGATATAACACTGAAGCTTCACTGTCAAACTCCTTGCCTGAGAACATCACAGCACCATCAAGACAGTAGTAAATCCCCACATTATTTGACAAGGACATACATCCTGTTACTTTGCTTTACAACTCAGAAATTAAGGCAAACAACAATCATGCCATTTACACGAGGTCACAGTGAGTCCATGCCAGATTTCCTTAAGAATAGTTGAAAATCCCTCATGAACATCTCCACTGTCTCCAGACAACAAGTTTGAAAGGAGATGAGTTGGGGAATAGCACGAACTCCACCAAAGAAAACGAATCCCTACAGAATTCCTCAAGAATGCAGAAAAACCCTGCAATCTTTCCCAATATTTTTTCTACTCTCTTGGTGATTACTAATCTTTATGGAGTTTACATTCCATCTATCATTTTTATAACCAGAGATCAAAAAGGGATTATGACTTGGGGCTGCAAGCTATTCACACAGGGACCCTGTTTATCTAAGCAAAGAGAGCAGCTCTCCCACTTTAACCATTTATATGGTGGCAGAAACATTACAACCCGGGACATATGAAGAGGTAGTTTGCTGTCCCGCACCAGCAATTTAGGTGATGCCATTTATATCAGCAGAAGCATCTCTGAATATATAGCAGTTGCAAACAACAAGTGCGTGCCCTGAGCAGATTGCAATTTTTACACTCGTTTTACATCCAACTTTTTTTTGAAATTAATATCAATAATTACCTCCCTTCTCCAGCACAGGCGGGAGTGCGCTGGGAGCTGGAAGCGCTCTGACGATGGAGCGCTGTGACCCGGAGACCCCTGGCAGGCATAATTTAGAAAAGTCAAAGCACTGATCTAAATTCATATTAAAGGTTAAATCATCCCCTTGGGGCTCACTGGAGCCAAAGCTCAGCTACAAGAACTCAGCTGCCCAGATTGACCGGAAAGTAACTGAAGTCCAGCCCACGCTGCTGGGTTGAGTGGGTCTCAATCACCAATGCCTACTCCCCTGGATGAAAAGGATGGTTATTTAAGATGTGGCTGAGACCTCTTAACCATAACAAACAATGATGTTGGAAAGCGTTCCTTTGATCCTCAGCAAAAACTACAGCCCTGATATCAGAAATACTTTAGTTTTTGTTTAGAAGCAATAAGTGGTATTACCTGGCTTCCCCTTCCTTTTGAGCTGGAAGGCTAATAGAAAAAAGTTAACCACCACAACAAAAAGGAGCAAGACCTTTTAAAAAAGACAGTAAAATACCTGTAAATATTCAGGAGCTAAAAATTAAATTGATTCCTTGATGCATGACAGCATCATCTTAAACACCATGAAGAACAGAGCCTGCTCTAGTGTAGAAAGTTATATATAATAAGAACAAAGCAACTGATGAAGGGAAGGAAAAGGGACCTCAGGAGACTTTCTGGACAAGGAAGGGGTTTCCAGGTTACGGCAAAAAGAGAGAGTCAGGGATTTAATGCTTGTAAGGTCATTCTGCAGACTTTCTGAGGAGTGGATTCTGCCCTGGTATTTGCTTGCAGAGTGCCCTGATACCACTGAAGTACTATACAAATTACACAATAACCGAGAGGAGTGGGACTGGCAGGCTTGATAGGCCTTTACCCTGGTTTAAAAACCACTCCCTCTACACAAATCCTTGCATATGACTTCAAAAAAAGCTGGCATCCACTAATTTTTTCCTGCCAGGTGTGTTTTTCATCTCCTGCTCCCATCCTCAGCAAACACCGGCACTGAGAGGGGCTGGGTACCAGCTGTCCTGCCTGTGCACAGCCAGGGAACGGGCACGGGATTCTCTTGTGCTTTGCTGCAAGATAAGCCACACACACTGAGCTGCTACAACAACTGGAAACTAACATTAAAAACACATATGAACATGCATGTCCAGGTTTTTCATTGATGGGGAGAGGAAGAGTTAACTTCAAAACAAAATCTGGCAGCCCCAACCTTTAGGCAGGAGCTGTCTGCTTGCACTAAGTCAGGTCTGGGAGGTGCTGTGCATCCCAGAAAGGTGACCAGTGATCTGTTGAAGCAGCTCTCACCCATCCTCAGCATGAGCAAACCCAGCACGGGGGATCCCTCCCCAAAAATTAATCTTTTGTGGGCTCGGCTTCAGCTAACGCCGGGACCCCCGGGGCAGAGATGGGCTGTGCTGCTGCTCTGTGTACCAGGTGAAAGTCCCTTTGGCTACAGCACACCCCGCAACAG
This sequence comes from Patagioenas fasciata, assembly GCF_037038585.1. NCBI lineage: Eukaryota > Metazoa > Chordata > Aves > Columbiformes > Columbidae > Patagioenas > Patagioenas fasciata. The sequence goes on along the minus strand of NC_092535.1, from coordinate 8,569,377 downwards.
AGGAGCCAAGGCTTTCCAGGGTGCTCTCGGCAGCTCTCCGCTCCCACCCCTGCAGCTCTGAGCACCCCCCGAAATCCACAGCCCCTCCCTGCCTCCCCCGCAGCTCACTGCTGCCTTTGCAGTCAAAAGCAAGCCTTGGGGATAACCGCAGACAGCTCTGGGAGGCAAAGGTTACAGGTGTGCCCCGCGCTCCCTCCTGAGTGAACCCACATCGGCGGCAGAACGATGTCCAGGCCCCGGGGTGACAGCTTGACGAATGACATGCCACATCAAGGCTGGCAGCTTCTTTGCCTGGGAGGAGCAGAGAGGTTCATGAGCATTCTTCTCCTCTGAAATCATTCCCCTGCCTGACTGCCATTTCTAGCCCCTGTAGCTCATTTTTTTTTTTCCTAGTAAGCTGCTGTAAGATAAAAGGTACCAGGAGAAGGTCCCCTCCTTGTGGTGAGGACAGTCGTCACTCCAGGGATCTCCCTGCTTCATGGCTGGGGGTTTTCTCAGTCACCTCCTGGCGCCATGAGGTGGCTGTGGCAAAGGGGACAACTGCCACGGGGGACCTGGCACTGTCTTCTCACCTCTTTCATAGCTGTGCAACATGGAGAGGCAGGACAGATCCTCATCCCACAGGTCACCCTGGTTCTTCAGAGCACTGTAGTTAGTGGGTATCTGCTTTGTCTTCTTCCCAGCTTGGACACTGGCTCTTTTAGCTCTAAAAAGAAGACGCAGGAGCTGTTCTGGAGGCTGGTAACTACTCTTCATCTCCAGAACTGGTGGGAGCAGAAATCACCAAAGCACAAGTCATTAACTCCCATCATTCTCTTACTCCAGGCAAAGCAGAGAGATGCTGCCGTATTAAAATATAACCCTTCAGAATCCCTTTCTGCTACAGGCAGAGGCCCTCTAAGGTCGGCAGGAGACTCTCCAGCCACACCAGCATCTATGGATCAAACCTAGAGATTTGTTCTTTGTCGGATCCTGCCCTGTGTGTAGTGCAGAGCCATCACCAGCACCGCACAGCACAGCCGTGCAGCCTCGCGGGTCCTCAGCTCCCTGCTCCCTAAAAAATCTGCAAAAAGAGCAAAGTCTGTGAAGAAAAATGTATATTTTTAAAAAAAACTGAAGATGTAAAACATGTGAGACTGCAGAACTCTTTTTACTAAAGGAAAGCAGGCAAGGCAAGAAATACCAAGGAAGAGCCCCAAGCCCTGAAGCTATAGGTATCGCTGTGTTGTAGCATGGACACCAAACGGATGGGAAAGTACAGCCTGCAGCTCTCCACCACATCCAGGAAGGACCAAGGCCCTTCCCCCTCTGTTTTGGCAGCTTCAAGTGACATATCTGACCATGGCTCATAAATCTCAGCTAACCAGGGCATTTCCTTAGGCCCCCATATCTTTGTTTAATCACTTTCTCTAGACCTTGCTGACTTTCCAGATCTTGCATGCAACAGCTCAGCAGTTCCAGCAAGTGACATAAATGAATTCAGCAGCCCAAAATACCACCCCCACGGGCTTCGGTAGAGCTATTTCACAGCAGTGCCCCACACCAAGAGCTGGTCTGGACAAAGGTTTACTGTTAGATATGTCCGCTTGTGCGGTTTAACATGCATCATCTACCATGCTGACAAAGATTAAATGAGTCATCCTTTAGCAAGTGTTCAGCTGGCCAAACTCAATCTCGTGGGGATCTTTGACTGTAACTCAAGCTACTTAAATCTGTTCTACATTAGACTCCTGTCAGCCAAAATGGCTTAATTTAAAACGTATGTTGGGGTGTAATCATGCTTTTCAAAGCAGGCTTGATAAAACCCAAAGGTGCTTGAAAACCCAAAGCGGTACAAATGACTTTTCACAAAAACCTCCTAAATATGTAAGCCAAACAGTCTGTTCTTCTGAGAGAGCAGGAATCTGACTCAAAATGTACTTGGGTTACATCATGTCTCCATCTGATCCATGGGAAAAAGCTGGTATTAGTACAAGACACAGTAGCAAAGAGTTTAAATTGTCCATGTCTGGGGACTGTTCTTTGAGTTTTCAGTAAACGCCTGCTATTAAAAATCCCTGTGCTGTAAATAGTCCAAAATCAACTATAATTTTAGCCTGCGACTCAAGCAGATTTCAAAAACAAAAGATGCTTCACTTTCATTTCTGAGCTACAAAACAGCTGAGTTTGGATTGGGGGAGGGGACACTAATTCTCCTACAGAAATAATGAGATAGTGGGTTATATTTCACAGAGTTTTATATACAATAAGTTGGCCGTGAAACTCCAGAGAATACAATGTCCCACACATCCTGGCATTTTCTATCATTGGAAGACTCTAGCCTAACATTTGAAAATTAGAGGTTGGTATTTGCATGGGATAATAGTTTAATCTTTGTAAGAGTGGAAAGGCCTGGCTGGCAGTGGAGTGAGGATCAGGTATTCAGATGCATTGTTATAAATGGGGACAATCAGCAAGAGCTGTCAGGATGGCTTTTGTTAGGATTACCAAAGTAATATCCAGAAGTGAAGATGCGCATACGAAACCAGATGCCAAAGGCAGCAGTGTTTTGAATTGCAGCAATTAGAAAAACTGGTGATGACTTGTTACGAAAGAGACTCACCGTGTGCATAGAGAGACATTCACATTTTCTTAAACAGAAGAAAAACCCTCACAAAATATACTGTCCTAATGACACTTTCAGAAAGCATCTAGTATAGAACTTACCCTTCTCCCAATCCCACCTACCTTAACATTAGTTGCATATTTATACCAAGGCAAAACCCATTAAAAATGACGCCCTGTATGTTAATGAACAACACTATGACGTGATGAGCTATTTCTACATGCAAAGGACTTATATTTGAGCGATCAACTGCACAGGCAGTTGTACCACATTTGCTTTTTCACTTGCTCCCCTCTCGAGTGAATGTGCTTGGAAGGGGCAGCAATCTCAGCCGGGACACGGCCTCACCAGGATGAGGTGGAGAAGCTTTTGGACTCTAATGATGTCTCCTAGACCAGTTCCTGAAGCTGGCATGAATTCCTGCGGGCATTTCTCCATTCAGTTCAAAGACATCACACTTGTCTGAGCACAAGTTAGTTTTCTGAACACTTGGAGAAAAAAAACACCACAGATGGTGCAAAAAGGATACGCTCGCTTGCCTCCATACCAAACACTGAAGCAAAAACATAAAAACACACAAATGGCGTGAAGTCAACGTACACAGGCAGTCGCCGTCTGTCATCAGCACAGCAAGTGGCCCCTACAATTAAGAGCGCAGGCTCTGTCTGGTTTTGGCATCATTCATTTCTAATAGCTGCTGCCATATAACATACAGATGCTGTAGGTGAAATTAAACCTGGAACGCCACCACAATATATCATTTTTATCCCAATATCTGAAGTGAAAGGTATGCTCATGCTGGAATGCAACAATTTAAGTGTTGTTCCTGTCAATCTTCAAAAGCGTTTGCAGTCAAATTGAGCTGCCCAAACTACTTTATTCCATTTGAAAAACTATGAGTAATAAAAGTAGTGTTAGATGACGAGCACGGGAAACAGGTGATGCTGAAATGAATTAGTGTGTAAAGTCCCGGGGACTTATCTGTATCTCTTCATCCTGCAGGAACCCGATCCTTGTAATATTTTGATATATGTGGTCCTGCTTCAGGAGCACAAAGGCAAGTGGAAACAGTAGGAAAAAAAGCAGCACCTGAGTAAGTCTCTGTCTAAATAGTGGGAAACACCGGGGTGGAGGCAGAGAACAGCTTTTGTACAGTAGAATCTGATCCCTGAGGGGCTTCCCCTGCAGATCCTCTCCTTCACAGTGGTAGCCAAACAATTCCTGTTACAAAGGCAAGAGACTTTTCCTTCCTCACCATCGCCTTGATTAACCTGGGCAATGCAGGCAGCAGAGAGCACCCTGTGTTCACAGCCGCGCACACTCCCATCCCCACACACCCTTGTCCACATGGGGAGCCTGAGGGAGGCCAAACAAAGGGATTTTTCAGATTTCAAGTATGCACTGTTAGTACCGCAGCTACAAACAGGATAAAAACAGGACCCAGCCCCTCTCCTCTGAAAACCCACTGCCTGTGCCAGTACAGTTGCAAGTCCTTTATCTGTGCAAACAGTGTCCTCGGCTCCCCATTCAGCCTGCTACATCTAACGCAGGATTTAGTTAATCATATACAGCAAGAACACAGCCCTCTTTGTCAGAGCCCTGCAAGCGTAAAAGACTATTCAGGCAATGGGTGAGCATCACTTGAAATTATGATACTAACGAGGGTCAAACACTCCTTGTTTCCCTTCTGTTAGTCACATCGAGCCTGTGTAACACAGTGGAAAATCTGCATCTGCCCACCTCTAGGTGCTGAACAGGCCAGTGCCCATCGAGGGGTCCCCTAATGCCCCCCCCACCACGCTGGGGCTGCCCTGCAGACCTGGGCAGGCTGGAAGCACATGGTGGCTACAGCTCCCATGCCCAGAAATGCACATGGCACCAGGAATCACAGAACCATAGAACACCAGGTTGGAAGGGACCGCAAGGATCATCTGGTCAAACCTTTCTGGGAGAGGGCTACAGTCGCTCCCAGGACATTTGTCTTGGCAAGTAACTTTACGCACCTGTCACCAACACTATGAGACTGGCTGCCACTGAAGCTGGTGCCTCAGAGGTACAAAGATCTGTGTATGCCTGCACCCGGTAGTGCCCCTCCAGCACACAGGAGATGGAACAATTTGGATTGCTACTACAAGCAAACTGCAGCATTATTTCATCCCCCACTTTCCTACCATATGTGTGGCCTCCCTGCTTTTGGGATGGGGCTTGAATGCACCAGTAACATACAGTGGGGTTTGATGTAAACTCCACCAACTACATCATGACATCTCAGCTACTCAACTCAATCTCCGCTTGGAAACTTAGAGGATTTGGTCTGCTAGAGTGGCAGCAACTCAAGCAGCAGTTTCCAGAAGCGCTTCTGTTGGGACTGAACCTCAAAACTGACAAAACCACGCCACAAATGCACCTCACACCCAAAATTAGGAATGAGCTTATGTTGTCTTGGGCTGGCAAGTGGCCACAGGCTGCCCTGTGTGGGCCGACCTACTGTCATCCCAGGACCTACAACAGCCAGGAGAAATGTGCGTGGGCAGAATTCCTGAGTCCACAACCGGCCTCAAAAACCAGATAATATCATGGGAAAACACAGGGATGACCCCTGGGGGAAGCAATCCTGTATCCCCAACAGCCCTCTTGAGAGCAACTCTAAAGCTGTCTTCACTGTACATAATGCCATTAGTTTCTGTAACTGCAGTAAGTGATTAATTGTTTGAGAGCTGACTACCAAACACACTGCCTGGATCTGAGCAATTATTTAAAAAAAAAAAAAAAGTATATTCTACCAGCCAACTGTTTAATAATCAAGGGTATTAAGCATAGTGTGAAACTAATAGAAATGCTTCAGATTTTCAGAACGAGCTATTCGCTCTGCTCTGTTTATTGGAAAGAATCAGAGTACATAACAGGACATGAGCGCGGTTTATTCCTGTCCGTACCACCCATACCGTGGGCTGCGATGGAATTGCCGCAGGTCCAGGTACATGCTCTTCGGTAACGCTCCCAAGGGAGAAAGTGGGCTGAACGTCCAAGAATCGGACAAGATTCCCATTATGGAGAGAATTCCCTTGGTAGGTTTGTACTACCCCATTATCATAGTCAGCTTATGTCACCCCTCTGACTCCCCTGATCTGCAGAGGGGAGCTTTGGTGGTCTGGAGGAGCGCAGTGCTGAGCCCTGTGGTTTTGGGGGGATCTCGCCCTCCTCTGGCGCTGGAAGCTCTCCAGGGAGATAATGCTGTCACTGAGAGATGAGCCCACTAGGACTGCTGGCACAGCATTTCTTTTCAAATGTAAACAGTTGTTCACAGTCCAAGAAAGCATTTCACACTGCCCAGCCCAAACGTTTAGAAAAACCCCTCCTCTCCCTGAGTCTTGCTTAAGAATCTCAATTTAATTTTCATTAAGTTAATGAGCTCTGGTGCTTTTCATCTGCCTTTTGGTTTCTGGACCATCTTTGTGGTGTACTTCAAGTTTTTCCTTACAGACTTCAGGAGCAGAAATGCAGCTTTAAACAAAATGAAAGCTAAAAATTAAGCTGCAAGCAAAACATCTGATATTGCAAGACATGATAAAATCACAGGAGCTGGCAGGACTGGCAGGCTGCCCTCTCCTCCTCCATTCCTGGCCTATGTCCCTTTGTGAATTGGCCTTTGTTTGGTACAGATCCACTCTAGCGGTTTCTCACACCAGAAATTAAGCCCTATTTCATACAAACCTGGCCCAGAGGGCTTTTGGCTTCCAGCCAGAACATACATAGCATTTCTTTTTATTTGCTCTTCCTTTCTCAGTCTCTCTCCCTTCAGGGTCCTGTTTTTTTTTTCTTTTTTCTTAAAAAAATCCTGATTTTACTGATTAAAGTGCTTACTTTCATGTCGATACATTTGTTTTGTACTGCCTTTAGGGTCATAAGGAAGTACAAATCATTTTGCATTTAAAGGGAGCTGGGAGAAAGCTGAGGAGAAAAAGGGATATTATCAAGCATTCCTTTGGTACTGACACACAGACACTGATATTAGCCTGGTGATGATTCAGGACTGGCAAGGAGGGCAATGGTATTTTCATACAATGAGACGGCCTGTGATGTGCCTGCAGCGGGCTGAGGGAACACGCTGTTATCAGCAGGGCCGTGCCAAAGGACGTGCTGCAAGTGTGGTGGGACACGGGGTCCTGTCACAGCTGCTGCACGCCCGGGGACAGGCATCTGAGACAGGGTACATCGCCACACACGCCCACTGCAATACACACTGCCGTTTCCCTAAGTGCTGTAGCTTCAAAATTACAGGGAAAATAGCACCCAACAAGCTGGTCTCTCAGCACAAACCCTGCGGTCCAGAAGGGAGCCAGATGCCTGACACCAGAGACAGTCACTCCAGACCATGCCTCTGCCAGATGTAATCGCCTGCATCTGGCACACACGTGCAGCCAGTCAGGACCAGATTTCTTGTCCTACCAGACGTGCCCGTGCTGCTGGCTGCTTCCCACAGGGCTGCTCCTCTCCTGCTGCAGAACGCTGTTGGTTGCTTGGCTTTGCTCCCAGTGAACTTCTAGGCTGCTGCTGGACACCGTCACCTTCCCAGAGGCAGGCACAGAGTCCTTTGCTGTTTTGCTGAGAAATAAGAAAACATCAGGTGAGGAACCTCTAAATGGAGACTGAGCAAAGCTAAACCTGCCCTCTCAGCTGGGTATAACTGTAGTTGGCTTCACAGTGAGATGGAAATCTGCATCTGAGGGCAAATGAATTCTGTCCCTCTTCCAAATGTGGAGGTCTGAGATCAGAGACTTTTCTGGTGCGCAGCTCACAGATGCTGCCACCTTCCTATTTCCCAAGGTTTGTGGGACACAGGACCAGTGGTGACATCCCAGGATTCACGTGCTGTCCCCTGCACACTCACCCCGTGCAAACACCTGTGCTCCTCAGGGCTGCCAGCACTTTGCTCTGACACTGGTCTGTCTGTCTGGCTCTGGTTGCTCTCAGAGATCCCAAGACATAGCGTGAAATCTCTGAGGAAGGAGAATAACCAGAATAAAATTGGGAAATATTAGAGGATTGTAGGACAAGGAATGTTTTCTTGAAGATTTACAGGTCTTCCTTCCCATCCTCTTCTTTTGTGCTCAGTTTGGACCTAATTACCATTTTCACCTTCAAGTTATTTTCCCTGATCCTAGAGATCTGTGTGCAGGCCACTTCCAACAGGTAACTAATCCCTACCGAACCTTAACCAGCCCATTTCCTTCTCTCCCTCCTACCTGTGAGACGAAACTTGTGCAATTCCCTGCTTGCTCCTCCCTAAGGGCTGGTTCTACCACCTTGTCAGCTGAGAGGACCTGGACCCCGAAAGCATTTGCTGAAAAACATGGGAAAAACAGTTACATCTACAAAGACCTCAAGCAGACTAGAGAATGGTACCTTTATCCAAATCTGGAGTCAACTGTCTTTTAAAATAAATTTAAACTGAAATAAGATCCATTCTTCCCTTGTTCCCTCTCCAAAAATCAGCCGTGATCACAGGGCACTCTCAGTTTCACAAAAGCTGGAGACCAGAATGGGCCTCTGGCACAAGTATTGGGCAATTTATCACAGGAGATTACACTCGGTGAGGGTGCTCATGTGGTTAGGATTTAACAGTCAATTAAATAACACGGACATTCCTAACAAAGAAGCTGGAATTAAGGAAGGACTACAAAACGACTCCTTTTCCGACGCTGATGCCAACCTTGGGAATCTCCCTGTTATTAGCCCAGGTGTTCAATTAAAGTCAACCAGAACAAATAAAATTGCTTCTGTAATGTCACTACAATAGCGATCAGATGGTCAGGGCTGCCCTGGGGCAGCCAGGCCTTTCGGAAACATGCAGAGGAAGCTGTGCTGTGTCTTGGACTTCATCAAAAGGACTCCAGCCATGTGTTCAGTGCAAGTGACTACGCTGCTTCTGCTCAGGTCATTTCAAATGAGGAGACAGGGAAGAACTACTTTTCAAAATTAACCACTACCAGGCAGTGCAGATGAATGTGGTGTGGCTGGTTGGAAAATGCACATCCAGCTGTGATCACCCATGATTTACAAAGAACACGTGCAGTGCTTGTGCAGTGATCTGAACATCTGGGTCCTGCATAGTGTATAGATACACAAAACCTCTCCCTTCCCAATCCCTTCCAGCAGGCAGCAGTACCTCCCTCCAGATCTCAGTACTGCTCACATCTACATCATTCTTTAACCAGAAATCCACAGTTTTCCATAAGGAAGCTGTGTGTTTTGCTTTCTTCTTATTTTTTTTTTTTTTCCAAGCAGTAAATATGGATTTTCTCTCAAACGTCTGTCTCATTTTTATCGAGCCATGATACCTCAAAACAAATGCTTGAGGCAAACCCGGAGTTCAGACACATAGATTACTATGGTGTGGTCTCATGTCCTTCTCCTCAAGTAATCTTCATCTGCACTGATAACACCGAAAGGGTGACAATGACACAGGAAGGTGATGCTGTCCATGTGTTCATGCTTCAAGGAGCATGGGGCTGTTAGGTGTCTAATTACAAATCCCAGGAGAGACACTGGCACTGTGTCTTAATGAAGACATTTATGATTAGAAAATCAGATCCCAAAGTCAACATTTAAACAATCCCCACATTTCTGGCGTGTCGTTTTTGCAAATATATGTTGTCTTACTCATTAGTGCATTTCCCATCCACCCAAGTGACAGCCAAACAGTAGTTTGAGCTTGTTTATTGGAACAGTACCATGTTCTGCTCCTTCTCCCTAAGGCCACACAGAACTAGCAACCCCCCAAACATTTTCCAGGAAGTAATGACTTTTGGGAACCCAAAAGATAGAATGGAAGTGGTTGCTCAGAACAAGCAGCTGTAGATCCCTTGGGGCAACACACAATGCAGAACGGGATGCTGCCTGACACTGTTTAAATTGGGTGGATTTATGAGCTTCTCTGATAACAACTGTTATCTGGAGGTAGAATCAGTTACCGCCCCCCCTTTTTGTTGGAATTTCTCTTGGTTTGTTCTGTTCCCAGCTCTGAGCACTTCTGGAGAGTGTTTGCTGCAGCTTTGTCATTTGCAAATTCATGAAGATGGGAATTCAAGTCTAATGGTATTCTGTGAATTTGCGTTAAAGGCTCCATTGACCTCAGAGATCCAATAAGTCTTTAGACTGGGCCAGCGTAGTAGGACCAAAGGTGGCAGCCACAACTGTGTGCCTTGGAGTAGCAGCGGGTTGTACAACGATCCGTCTTTGGTGCCATTCATGACTCCTGAATCCCAGCTACTGATACAAGAAATGGGTGACTGAGAACAGGCTCCCCACGAGTGTTGCTTTTTGCCATTTGGAGTCCCCAAATACCAGAGGCACTATCTCAAGCTGCAGAGTGTTGTAAATCAGAGTCACTATTTCCAGCAGTCAACTTTGATAAGACCATCCTCTCATTACCCACCTCCTTAAGGAAGAAAAAATGCTCGAACAGCCCTACCCCTATAAATGGTACTGGATTCAAAAAGAGAAAAAAGACACCTGGATTACTTTATTTGCATGTCCAGGATGGTGTAAAAATTCCCTGCTGAAGAAAGGTAAAACCAGTGGTTAAAATAGTAAATTAGGACACCTGCCTCTCTCAACTCTACTGAGCAGATCTTCTTTGAAGAATATCTTCCTTGTGTAACAGTTATTCAAATCATCATGCCGCCTCATATTGTATTCTATGAACACTCTTCAAATTGATTCAAAGCTTCCTAATTTTTTCATAACATCCATTTTAGAGATGGGTAAATTCTAGTATAGGATGTAGCAGTCGACTGGTCTTGCTCAAAACAAACTTGACTGTCAGAAGTAGAAATGAGGTCTCCTGAGCCCTGGCCCCAGTGCTCTGGTTTTTCTGAATGCCTGTGATGCACACTTGATGGGAAGCACGCCAGGAACAGCTCTCTGCTCAGCAGAAACCAACAACACTCGTTTTTACTTACTTTTTTTTTTAAAGGCACTGAAATCAATGAGGGGTTGAGTATCAGACCAGGGACGAGACACAAGATTTCTGATGAAGTGACAGAATTTGACATTTTTACATAAACACATGGAAAGTTGTTACACATATATGTGTATGAGACTTTCCTGAATATTTAAAGTTTTCACGGAATTAAGGCTTAGGGCAATGAGTCAGCGCTGGGTCAAGCTGACGCAAGGACTGACTCTGCTGTCAGTCTCAAACCAGCTTGAAAACTAAGGCCCACAGAGATACATGACAAACAATGCATTCTCGAAAGTAAAAAAATCTGCATCTAGGGCCTTAAGAACAAGCCAGGTTTGATACCAACCATTCAGCAGCCAAGATCAGAAGCAAACATTGGCCACAATGTCATCGTGGGTACACTGGCACCTGTCCCACACCCCCAAAGCCTCCTGTTCCCTAAACCAGTGCAGCATTTGGGAGAACATAAACAAAAGTTCATAAAAATTAAATAAAAATGAAAGGGTTTGTGCCTAATGTGGTCACACGCATCACTTGGCAAGAAGGTGACTGCTGAGACATCATTTTCCTCTGCAATCAAAAGATCCAAGGCTTGGCGGTGTGGCCTTCTGCAAGGTCTCCAAAGAGATGTGCTGGGTTTCCAGGAACGGGAGCTCGGTGCTACAATGATCAAGTTCCCTCTCAGGTAACACACTTTGCAGCCTGGCAGCTGCTTCCTTAATCTGCCTGTTGTACTTTGCGTTTTAATCAGCACCATCTGCGATCAGCTTCCTTTTGTTTACTTATTTTTGGGTACAGGCAGTCTTAGTTCCTCAGAATTTGGTCAGCTTGCCTGGAAACTCTTCCAAATTTCAGAAGACCAGCTGATGTACAGAACCAATGGTTCCAGGCACTTGAAGGCAGACACACGGCAGCAGCAAAAGTGACCCATGGGCAGACACTGAACTGCAGCATCGACTTTTTAAGGTTGTTATTCCCTCAGCACAGCTGGCTTGGGGGCTGCAGAGTCACAGATCTGGCTCCTGCGCCTGGCTGAGCCATCCAGCACAAATGACCCCATTTTCCCAGGAATGCGGAGGGAGTTTGCTGCGAGCCCGGCTCCATTGGCCAGAACAGAAATCAGGCTTGTAAATCCCCTTCTTTTAGCACCAAACTAGTCAAAGGCAGAATTAAATCCCCAGCCTTTCTAGTCCTTGTAGAGGAAAGAACTGAATGAACCAGGGACAAGCTGCAAGTAATGACCTCTGCCACCGCCCCAGTGCACTAGCCAATTTGTTTTGAAGTGCTATTTTTATTCAGCCTCAGACATTTGAAACACTTTGCCTAGAGCATGAACTATCACATTTCCCAGCTCAAAGAGCATTCCATGCAGAGCTGCACTAAACGCTTTGTTTTCTGAAATAAAACATGCAGTATCTCAGCATTTTTGCTTGGCTTTACTTACCTGACGGGCACTGCAACTCATGAGAGAGAGTAACGCTCTGATTCACTTAGATCCCCATGAGGATGCCAGCACATTCCCTTCTGGTACACAGTGACAGATGGATCGAGGTGCTTCTCAGGACTCTGGTGCCCTGTGAAAGCAGCAAAAAGATCATTGCATTTAGAGCCAGACGAGAGACCTGGGTGTGCAACAGCTTAATTTTGATGTGCATGGTGTGTGCTCAAAATGCATCAAAACGCAAAGTGTGACTTTTAGCTCCATCCCTGCAATAATCCCCAATTGATGTCCAGCAGGCCTGGCCTTGCTGCATGAGGATCGTTGTTCATCTTCTCAGAAGAACATCTGTGCTGGGTTAACAGATAATAAACACACAGGTCTGGGGCTCCAACGATCTGCATTTCAATCCTGGCGCTATCAGATGGCTATGGATGGTCACGGATGGCCATAACTCACTTTCCTGGGTACGAAACAAGGATAAATACACAGATGTCCCTACGAAGGTGGTGGGGATCAGCACGGGAGAAGCACAACACAAAAACAAGGTGCAATACATAAAAAAACCCCAACACTGACCTTATTGCCCTGTTTCCCCCAAAATAAGACCTACCCCAAAAATAAGTCCCAGCATGATTTCTTCAGGATTTTTGAGGATGCTCAAAATATAAGTCCCACTCAAAAAATAAGCCATAGTTACAGTTAATTTGAAAGTCAATTTAAATAGTGTCCAGGCAGCTATAAATGTAAAAAAGTAATGTTTTGGAGCAAAAATTAATATAAACCCCTGTCTTATTTTTGGGGAAAGAGGGTAATTGCTCTTAATTATTAAAATCTCAGTACCTGCTGTTCCTATTGAGGATTTAGCCAAGAACTCCTGCACAATATTAAACAATAATGTATTTCCCAGCAGGAAAAAAATGCCTAATTAGTTTCCTATGTTCTTTCCACGGCTGATTAGTCCAACATACATATGGGGAAGCTGCCTCCCCTGGGATGCGTCAACGCAAACTGTCAGCAATGAATTAACTAAAATCAAACCCTCGCTTAACCCGTTCACAGTAATATTTGCAGCAGAGGTGTTTTTATCTCTGTGTGGCACTAAGAGTGGCAGCAACCGAACAAAACAGGAGGTGGCAACAGACAGCTCCCCCCAATATCCAACTGAAAAAACAAAAGCGCTGGCAAATCCACCGTAACAGCTCAGCTCAGAGCTCTAGGTAGGCTTTCGGCAGCCTCCAGCATCACTGCGTGCCTTAGGAAAATAAACCGTATTCCTCCTCACATGCCATCCTGGCTTCTTCTCTGCAGGGAGCACTAGTGGGACAGGCTCGGCTCCACACTCCTGGGGTAATGGATACACATGAAGGCAAAAAACCCCCACTTTTGGCCCTTTTTATTCCTTCTCTCCTTTATTCCCAGAGCCCCTTTGTGCAGCAGGGAAACACGCTGCCCCTTGTCTTCTCCCAGCCTTGGCAGCGATTTCCCTGTTCGGCACCTTGCAAGCAGAGCTGATGTTACCAACGCTGCCAATTCTGTGCCTCTGACAACAGAAGATGCAGTGGCCTGCTCACCCCAGACTTCTGATCACAACACACAGCTGAGATTGGTTAAAGCAGCTTTTCAACACCTCGCAGTTCATTAAAAGTACCTCAAGGCTTAAAAGAAACAAAATCAGTATTGAGACATCGACAAGCTCCCACCAACAAACAAGGTGCTTTAAGTAGACAGGCTCTGCCCAAGCAGCAAAATTTTGGCCAAAGACACTAAAATAGCCCCAGTGAAATCAGATGTCTTCAGGATGCCCCTGCCAAGTCCTCATAAGTAACAGGAAAGAATTTCACGACTTGGTGCAATGTAACCATGTAAGGACAACTCTGTCCATCTTGTACAGTACGAGTACAGTTCGTTCCCTTTCATGGCTCTGGAAGATCTGAACTATTCTTGTCCCAGGGAAACAAAGAACATTTTACATCACAATACTAGAAAATGCAACTCAACATGGATTTTTAAAGGGACACGTGTTCTGCCTTGTGAGGATTCTGCAGGAATTTTTATAAGACCCCACGTGCTGCAGTCTTGCTGGCGAAGACTGTGAATTCAGGAGCGCTTTAGCACAGCACTGACCCATTTCCCATTGAATGAGGTTTTAGGACATGGCACCGTAACATTTCATAAGCTTATTTTGACATGAAGCTCATGAAAAAGTAATTTATTTATTTATTTTTTAAAAAATAATTCTGAAAAACAGCAATCAGAATTACAAAGTTTTAGATTACAAAGTAATTCTTAAATACTTAATCAAAATGGAATTGTTAATTTGGTTTTGCTGTGCGCTAATGGAGTTTTGTTGCTTAAAAAGCCATCTGAGAGACCGCGAGTTCATCTTGAACTTTAAGCTGTCAGTTCCCTTTGCCTGATGGAGGAATTCCACTGAAATCCACAGGGATGAACAGAGTCTCAGGGGATTAGAAGCAAGTCAACAATATTTAAACTCTTTGGTAAACCACTCATTTATCAGCAGTAAACAGTTGCTGGTTTTAGTTGAAGTTCTACCCTCATGCCAAGGCAGAAGCAGCTAATTTAAGATATGTCAGAAAGAAACATCAAGTCCAATTAAAACTTATCTCCCTTTACTGTGTATAAAGGAAAGTAATGAGGATTGGACATAAGCCAAACTGAAATCACTCCAGTTTGGAGACTGTATTTGTCTTTCCAAAACATAACTCAAAACTGAAGTGTGGGTTCATTTTTTTTTCCTGCCTGTGATATTTACAAGGTATCTCCCTTGCATTTCTGTGTTATGTTCAACATGAATTCAACACGAAGCCTTTTTTTGGTCTTTCTAGCTGAGTTCACCCTTACTTGAAACATCCAGGAGTTTATCTTTAAAAGTTCTATCAGTTTGGAGGACAACTAGTAAATTCAAGCACTACCAGTGGGAAGACAGAATGCGCAACCCAAGATCTCTTAGTTTATATTCAGACAGTGGCTTACGCTTGAAATCCTAATTCACTTAATGATTTGAAAGAAACGTGATTCCAATTAAAAAACCACAGCACACTGAGGTGACACATTAAGATGGCCTGATTTGCTATGCCTTGGTTCAATAGATGTTAATGGTATCACGACAGGACTTTCCAAAGAAATACGCTGCATTTTGACATGTCTGAGAAGTCAGAAAAAGGCGGATAAGGAGAAAGATCCTACACTTGGGTAGTTCAGCCATCATCCTCCTCGGTTCAGAGGCGACAGCATCCCTGTTGCAGGCTCTCCTGAGAGAAGCCCAAGGCTTTTCCCACACTCACATGCACCCACAGCAACTTGCTAACAAGTCAGAAATAAGCCACATGGAAACCAGCTCTACACACAGACAGCTTATGGGCTTATGGTATAAACAGAAAAGCATCACCAGAACAGTTTCTATCACTGGAGAAAACTTTGAGAGAAAGACTATGCAGAGATTTGGGTACAGACAACCAAAACTGTCATTGCAGAGATGATCACACAGGAGTGAACACAGTGTCATCTGGATATAACCTCTCTTGGCAATCTTGAGAACACACAATCCGAAGGACGGCCTGTGTATGGTTGTAGATATTACAAAATTGCTAAAATTCAGCTGTGAATGGAAGTTTTCAATACCTGTCATATCATGCTGGCATATCTTAAAATTACTAAAATCATATATATATATTTTGCTGAAGTGACAAACCCCAGCTGACAACCTGCTGCACACACACAAAAATCTACCAAGGCAGAAACAGCACCTGGCAGAAGGATCCAGCCTTTTCCAGAATCCCTCCTGCAACATGAAAATCGGAGACATGACACCACCAGAAAAGACATTATGCACTGAAGTCCTTGCAGAATTATAGCCAAAGTAAATCAGAAGTCTCTTTTCCCAACAGAGGTACTAATGATTTTAACTAGGCACTTTAAGACACAAGAGTGTTTTAAGAATTCACAATCAGAATCTCTATTTCTTTTGAAGACACACATTTCTAACTCCTTTCAGACTCGCTACATTAAATCAAACAATGTTTACAACTTGAACAAAAGACACAACACAATGTAAGTTGGTTTGAACTCTTTTATTTTACATCAGATGTTCCATATTCGAGTTGCTTCGGTTAGAAGTTCCTAGAAGAAAATGAAACAAACATTGTTATTAGTTTGCTTCAACAGCTCAAGTAAATATTTTTTACCAACTGTGTAATCATCCTATAAACAGTCTATATATTTTAATCCTAGAAGTTGGATTTGGCTATGGAAGTTACCCCTGCAAGAGTGAGAGGATAAGATAAACATACATACTTGGAAACAATTCCATCATTTTTTGCCAGACGCAGAATGGAGTCATCTGATTCACCCTTTAAAAAAAAATAAAAGATGATTCTGAAGTGACCTAATAATTGCTGATACATATGAAAAAGAAAGACAGCTGCAGTGTTTAATGCTGGTAGGGAAATGCAAAACGCTTTCCACAGATCACTATGTTTTGTATGCACAGATCAGCGTTTTCCAAACAAGCTGTTAAAATTCTTTGTCATCGTTTAGGATAAGAAATAGTTCTAACTTGATAAAATATGCACTTGCATTAACAAGATAATATTTCTGGGTAAGCAGACTACCAATGCACTCTAGGAAGATTCACACCATGTTCAACAAAATTAAGTCATGGTAGCATCATCTCTAATAATTACAAAAAACAGCCATTAAAACCTTGGTACATTCTTATAAGAAAATAAACCCATGTGCATTCTTCAGTGATTAAAAAAAAAATAAACATAGGTAACTCTACAAACCAAAGGACTGAGGAAATAAACAGAAGAAACGGATTCTTGCAAGTGAATTTGTTCCCATCTTTACCCTGCCTTCATTATTCCCACAAAAGCTCTTCCTCTAGAACACACTGAAGGCAGATTCTGTTTTCAGGACCAAACAGAAATCTAAAAAATTACTAATCAATATAAAAGGAAGCACAATAATCTTGTATGTCAAGAAAATACTTACCATTCTACGAATTGCTCCACAGATGGCGTATGTTTTGAACTGGCCATTTACTCTGCCTGTTACCTTGTCAACCTGTAATGACAAGTAAGTTACTCCACACAGATTCTCACAAGATTTTATATTTACATCACATTTCTCATGCACCCAAAGACGCAAATGGCTTGTTAAATTCTACAAATATTTTTCTGCAAATTACAAACCTCAAGGAAAACACTGAAGTTATAAAGACCATTATAGAATATATTTTCACAGTGAATTTATAGTTCATTACATAGTGTAGCTATAAAATTGAATAACAAGAACACCGTAGAACACGGTAGCCAAAATCTGAGTTCTCAAAAACTAGAAAAGTTAAGTGTAAAGTCTACTTGTGGATCCTACTGCCTTTGGTTTTTTTTTTTTTTTTGTTTTTTTTTTTTTTTTTGTTTTTTTTTTTTTTTTTTGTTTTTTTTTTAATGTTTAAGGTCAGAGTTATGGAAAACTGACGTGAAGGAGGGAAAAGATGGTCTTGTTGGGCAGAAAAACAACCAACTTGAGAGACACAAATTATCTCACTTCCTCCAGTTGCTGAGAAATTTAACAGAAAAAAATACTGAGCAAAATAAATAGTGAAATTAAACAGTGTAGTAAAGCCAGTAGTACCATGTGGGTTTGTTTTCAAGATCTGCTAATCTCTGATCCTTTGAAGGTAAGAAATAGGGATCACTGAAGGAAAGAAATAGTGAATAAGAAAAGTATTTGCCTTAACACTTACAAGAAATCGCAAACAGCATTTTCAAAAACTATTTCTTAAGTCAGACAGATAACACAAGACACCCAGTTGTTTAAAAATATGGGAATGTAGTCTTGTGGTCTCCTATTCAAGGAGAAATAAATCAAGCTATATAGCTCACATAGGATAAGAACATTGTGTACACAGAATTCCTGCGAGATTAATACCAATAAACAAATGAGGGGAAAAAAAGCATGCTAAAAGGAGTTTAACTGGAGCCCATGTGCATTTGCTGGGATCCTGCAGGAGTCAAGGTTTTCTCAGCACATGTGTTAAGCTTGGAGGGATCCGCAATAACTCTACTGTGAGAAGATGAAATTAAACTCAGACAAGAACAAATTCCTTATGTTACAGAAAGAAAACCAGATACATGAATACCAAGTTGATGCAAATAACCAGCCTGCCTCAGGAAAAGTCCTAAGCATATAACACCCCAAGCACTGAATTAATCAAATGATAATGCTGCCCACAAAACACACAAGCAATTTCATTTGTCACCTATCAAGAGCAGCAGTGTCAAGTATTAACAGCAATGACTGAAGCAGAACATGGAAGATGGCATTTTAGTTAAGTAAAGAAGAACAGAAATAGAGTTCTGCACTGGAAACTGTATCTTAAAGTTTGGACAAACCAGAAAAAGCACAAAGAATATCAACAAAAATACAAAATTAAAAAGGAGGGTGCACAGGGGCAGACTGAAGAGTGGTTCTTTTTTAGACAGGTGAAGATACAAGGAATAAGAATCAGCCAGAACCAAACATTTTGTCTTTCCTTCAGGACAAGGAACTCTCTAATTCATAACTAAATGTCTAGTGTTAGGAAGTTGTGTTTAGTCAAACAGTGAAGCACTGGAACAGACTGGACAGAGCTTAATGCAGTTCCCTCTGTTTCTTAACCTCTATCAAAAGTTTAAAACTGTGACTCTCATCACACAGTTCTGTTACAGAACTTACCTCAGAAATGTTTATCTGAATAGAAGCATGATCCTTAGCACCAATTATTCGGTTGCTAGCAGAGCTAAGGAATAAAATCACAAGACATATTTAAACAAAACAAAATAGTGACAATGCAAAAAAATATTAAAGCCAAATCTACAGCAGCTAATTAAAGCTGCACAAGAAGTTTAGAGAATAACAGTTTAAGCTTTCAGAACTGAGCAAATTAAAAAGTAGTTTTAAGTAGATATTTAAATGAGAGTGTCACTTGGTAGCATCAGGCTAAGTTGCCAAATATCCCTTCGCTTTGGTTTTCATGTGCCCAGTTCACCCCTATATAGTGCACACAACAGCACAGTCCTTCAACACACAAAATATCAAGTTTTTCTTCTATAAAGTGGAAGAAAATACAGCAACAAAGGTTGTTAATGAGAATGCAGTTTCTGTGCTTTTCATTGGGAGCCATCACAGCTGCCAAAAGACACTCCAGCTGGAAAATCTCAGAAATCACTATTTGACTTGAACCTAATAAAATATGTCCAAATGGTTTATTTTTCAGTGACTTTTTAACACACACATTTACAAAAAGCTACTTGCTCTCTATTTGCTGTAATCTCAAAATTGTACTTAAAATGTGCTACCAAGGCAACAAGCCATCACTCAAGAGGGTCACTATGAGCTTGTAGCACAGAAGCATTTGTTTACTTCTGAAACAAACCCCACAGGAGTTGCTGCTGCCAGGCTGATATTAGTTTTAATTGTTTAATTTCTTACTTACATCTATTAATTATTAGTTAAAAATAAACTAAGTCCTCTGCTTTTAAACAATGTGTTACTTAATCTTCTGTCTCCCTCTCGTCATGCAGAAGGATCTGTAACTTGAAAAATATCCCCTCATTTTGCAGGTGGTCAGAAAGCACTGATCACATCAATTGGTTAATGACAGGTACATCTTTCATAACTTCAAATCACTGAACCATTTTGGTTGGAAGAGACCTTCAGGATCACCAAGTCCAACCATAGCCCAACTCTAGCACTAAAGCATGTCTCTAAGAACATTTAAACACCTTTTAAACCCCTCCAGGGATGGTGACTCCACCACTGCCCTGGGCAGCCTGTTCCAACGCCTGACAACCCTTTCGGTAAAGAATTTTTTCCCAATATCCAACCTCGACCTTCCCTGGTGCAACTTGAGGCTGCTTCCTCTCACCCTGTTGCTTGTTCCTTGGAAACAGAGCCCAAGCCCCCCTGGCTCCAAGCTCCTGTCAGGCAGTTCAGAGATCAGAAGGTCTCCCCTCAGCTCCTGTTCTCCAGCTGAACCCCCCAGGTCCCTCAGCCACTCCCATCGCACTTGTGCTCCAGCCCCTCACCAGCTTCATCACCTCCTCTGCATTCTCCAGTATTTCGATGTCCTTCTTATAGTGAGGGGTCCAAAACTGAACAAAGGATTCAACTTAACCAAGGTATACTTATACTTTTTATATGTATATATAATACTTATATTTATTTGGCAGCTTCTCTCCACTACTACAAAAAAGAGGCTCTGGCACAGATCATCCGGGCCTTGTGTCCCGGGTACAGACGCCGCAAACCCGCCACCCACTCAGGGAACTGCTCACCATTTCCGCGGCACGTAGAGGTCCACGAACTCCCCGGCGTCGTTCTGCATCTCGCTGCTGAGGCACCGTCGCCGAGCGGTAACTCCTGCAAGTGACAAGGCCGAGCTCAAGGGCCGGCCCCTACAGGAACACGCCCCGCGGCGAGCGGGCCCAGCCCGGGACAAGCCGCCCCCTTCCCCGGCCTCACGGGAGCCCGGGAACCGAGGAGGGAACCGAGGAGGGAACCGAGGAAGGCGCCTCCCCTGCCCCGCGGCGCTGCTCGGGCCGCCCCAGACGCTCCCCCCGCAGCAGCGACACGATCGCGCTCCTACCTCGCGTGTGCGGCGGCGGAAAAGAATGAACGGCCGCGGAAGCGGAAATACGTCGCGAGGGAGGGCAGCGCTTCCGCCGTGCCGCCGTGACGTCAGCAGCGCGGCCGCTGAATGTCCGTTAGACGGTCGTCATGGCCGCCCCAGACCCCACCCCTCCGGGAGCGGCATCGGCGCCGCCGTTCGGCCTCGTCCCGCCGGCCAGGACGTTCGGAGCGGGGGCCCAAGTCCGTCCGTTCCTCCCCATCCGCCTCGGGGTCGCCGTCAGTGACGGGACGGCCATGGCGCCATGAACGTGAGGGGACTCACGGAATGACAATGTCAGGGATTGGAAGGGACCTCGAAAGCTCATCCAGTGCAATCCCCCCATGGAGCAGGAACACCCAGCTGAGGTTGCACAGGAAGGTGTCCAGGCGGGTTTGAATATCTGCAGAGAAGGAGGCTCCACAGCCTCCCTGGGCAGTCTGGGCCAGGCTCTGCCACCCTCACTAGGAACAAGTTTCTTCTCATATTTAAGTAGAACCTCCTGTATTCCAGTTTGAACCCATTGCCCCTTGTCCTATCACTGGTTGTCACCGAGAAGAGCCTGGCTCCATCCTCTTGACACTCACCCTTTATATATTTATAAACATCAATGAGCTCACCCCTCAGTCTCCTCTTCTCCAAGCTCCAGAGCCCCAGCTCCCTCAGCCTTTCCTCACACGGGAGATGCTCCACTCCCTTCAGCATCTTGGTGGCTGCGCTGGACTCTCTCCAGCAGTTCCCTGTCCTGGAACTGAGGGGCCACAACTGGACACAATATTCCAGGTTCGGTCTCACCAGGGCAGAGTAGTAATATAGAGTAATACACCCCAGGGTGCCATTGGCCTTCCTGGCCACAAGGGCACAGTGCTGGCTCATGGTCATCCTGCAGGCCCCCAGGCCCCCCAAGTCCCTTTCCCCTACACTGCTCTCCAACAGGTCATTCCCAACCTGCACCAGGGCACATAAAAAACACTCCGAAAGACGACATTTGGTTACAAAACACGTATCAAAACAGTGTTTATTTCACAGCATCTTAACCTCACAAGTTCATGGGGAAAATATGGAATGGGCTACAACAAAGACCTTTAAATAATGGAGTAAGACAAACCCAGTATTGTTGACATGACAAGGTACAACAGCCTCTTCTCCAGAGAGTTCTCCAGCATCTGTACACAGTGGCAGAAACACCCTTGGCACAAACCAGTGCTTCTCTGCAAAGCAAGAGGAGTTGGGCTGGGAAAATGTCAGGCCAGCATATTATTAATATTTTGGGTCCCAGTTTATTAATGGACAAGGTAGTAATAGTTCTTTGCCACACGGTGGCAGCTTTTCGGTGAAAAGAGAAAGATTCCAACACAGGACTGCAAGCTATGCTCTAGAAACGGAAAAATCAACACCAGTTACCACATCCCTGCAGAAGGGCTGTTTCTGCACAGACTCTGATGTACGAGGCACAGATCAAAACCACGGGACGGCATCGGCCCCAAACCTGCGCTCTGCCAGAGACACCGGCCCAGTGTTTGCTATACCAAGTTGTTTTTGGCCTGTGCTCCAAGCAGCTTTTTATGCTCAGGAACACCGCACATGCCCAAGCTGACGTTTAGAGTAACCTTTAGACAACATAAAGCATCCTGTAATTTAGTGCTCCTTATCCTAATTTGTTCTTCTGAAAAAGAAAACAAAAGCTTGCCGGTTTATAATGAGAAACTGTAACATCAGGGAGTGTAACTCCAGCCTGATACCCACTGCAGCTAGACAAGCTTCCACTGAATAGAGACTGCAAAGTGTTGGAAACCAAAGTGTATTTTTTTTCCTTAGATGGTGAGAAAGGAAAGTTAATTTCGTTACAGAAAACTCTTCATACACTAAACAAAGAGGTTCCGAGAGAAAGACAATTTCTTATTCATACTAACCTAAGTGTTTTACTAGTTCTTGAGATACTGTGTAAGAAATTTCTTTGCTCAGTTCTACTTCTTTAGGAAGTGGTGGACCACTTCTCTTTACTAATTTGAAGGTCATTATACACTAGATGTTTAGTATGTCACTATTTCTTGCATGCAAGGACAGTTATATTCAGTAGGAAGTTTAGCTAGTAGGCAATTTTTTAAACCTTTTGAGAGATAACTGGCAAGCTTGTCTAACTTACGAGCTACTATCTCACTTAGGGAGACTGGAAAGCCCTTCTGTGTTAGAGAGAAGTCACAAGCATATTGAATTTTACACAAATAACTTGAAACTACATACAGCTGAACACAGTTACAAAGGATTTGATAGTGACTCTAATTACAATATACAAAAAAATACATTTTGAGCCCTAAAGAGGAAGGGGCTCCAGTAAAGTTTGCTGCAATTCTAATGAAGCCAAATTAGCTTCAGATAAAACACAGCTGAAGCACAAAGATTCAGCTTTGGTTTTGGCTACAACCAACACTTAATACAAGGAACAGGAATTTACATTACTTTACATATTGGATAGCAGGTCCCTCACCTCAGTCCAAGGTCTAGTATTTCACTTAGGAGACAAACTCAAATTACAAATTTCTCAGTTGTAATAGCCAAGCATCAGTTTTGTTCCTTGCAAATGGACACAGTTACTTGTACCCCAATATTGCTTCAGAAAATAAACCCTAGAGCCAATATCACAGGAGGTTCCGCATAAAATCAAGAGTTCATTCCCAACCCGGACATTTTAAAAATAAATGAAGGAATAGCCAATGGTCAGAGAAGTTATTTAACCTCTGCGTAAGCATCAGAGCACTGCTGAGCACCAGCCATTTAAAGTGGCTGTTCAGATGTGCAACAAATGCCAGTTTTATGAGGACCACCACAGTGATGCAATGCTTGGAAGAAGAGAGTGAAAATAAATAAAATAAAGCATTTTAAATATTGAGCATGCTTTGTTTCATTGGCTTAATTTGGCAGCAGCAGCTCTACTGACTTAGGTATTTGCTCAGAGCATGTAAGACCATATATAATACAGTCGTACTAAAAAGGTGCTTATTTCAGACTACGAACACTGAAACAGATAAAAATCATTATACATTTGACAGAAAACTGCTCTCAGTCCAGGGCTAATCTCCCACTGAAGAGTGAATTAGTATGGCAATCGCTTTGCTGCAACTACCTTGTTCAACACGTGGTACTTCGTAACACATTTTCAAACAATCCTTCCTTTTAAAATAAATGTTCTTAAAGTATTAATAGTTAACTAAATTAGAACAGAGTAGTTTCCATTTTGCTACTTATAGACCTATAGTATAGTAGAGAATAGATGCCCTGTGTATCATTAGTGCAGATATACTGGAATTGTTTTCCTTATACGCAAGGCCAATGCAGGTAAAGAATAAATGGCTATACAAATTCATGATTCCCCACTAAATAACATAACTAACTTAAAAAGCACTGGTACCAGACCAGCCAGTTTTAGGCACATCTTTAAAAAAATAAAGTATGCATTTCATTAATGTAAAAATGTGAGGATTCTTGGAAACATCTGAACTTCATGGTGCACTGGAATGGAAGTGATGCTTCCTTTAGTTTCAAGGAATACAATAAAAGCTTAAAAAAAAAAAAAAAAGAAACAATACCATAGTATTCTTCATAGGGAAGAACAGTTTTAGTAAAACCAAAAAGATAAATAAGGAATAATAAGCAGCCATGACAGCTGACAGGTGAATATTTGTGCTTTAAACGTCCAAAGAAAATAAAGTTCAATGACTGTTCTCGTACCATCCCACAGGCTTGGCACACATGTCCGTAACACACACCTCGACAGTTTAATCACAGCCCGCAGGCTCCAAACTGCGCCGCAGCCGTGGCAGGACGCGCACAGCAGCGCAGAAAGGCCAGCGGTGACGTCCCCAGCGCTCAGTGACGTCCCCAGCACCGCTGACCGTCAACTGCAATGCGGCTTTGGTTACGACTGTTGCGTGAGCCGTCTGTAATGAGGTAAAACTTGGTTTTCAGGAAGATAGAGAGCCAGTTCCAAAGCTACAAGGACGGTGAATTCAAAACCAATGAGATCTCTTCTGTTGAATCTGAATCGCTCTTCTAGTTTCTATGATAGTTATTAAAAAAGAGAGGGGGAGAAAGAACCAGTTAATCCACAAGATACCAATGCACTGTTAAATTACGTCAGTATAAAACAGGAGTCAGTGATATGCACTGTTAAATTAAGTCAGCATAAAATAGGAGTCACTGATGCACAGTCAGGGCTGCGCCTACAGAATCAAAGGTGTTGCCAAGGATCAGACAAGTAAACCAGCTTATCAGCTCAGCTGTGACACCCACACAACAGCTACGTATGTTTGCCTGAGAAGCAGTCAATGTAAAAATAACCTCGCTGTAGGATCAGTAGGACATTACACTGCACCAATCAGGTAGTTTTAATGAATTAAAATAAAGAAAAATCATGGAAGAACCCTAATGAGACAAGAAACTGACTGAAAGGGCTGGTCTTAAATGCAAACATGCACTGCTGCAAATCTTGGCTTTAATCCTTGTCTTGTTCTGTGGAATAGAGGGTTTTGACAATACCTGAAACAAATCTCCTGTACTTACATCTATAAGGTGTTTAACTTCATGTTTCCTGAGATCGCTGCTGATCTTGGCTGCGAGCAGAACACAAGCACCAGCGCACAGTTTGCGGTTCTGTTTGTTGAGTTTGCCTTGGAGGACGAGCTTCTCAAAGTAAACATAAGCCATGGAGACGGTAACCGGCTCCAGATTGCACTCTTCACTCAGGTTCCGCATCTCTCTCTTTAAACTGGGAACAGGAAAAGAGGACACCACCTCAAACATGATGGGTTTTATGAAATGCTGTAGAAATACTGCAGCCTGGGAACTCAGAACAGCATCTGGGCAAGGCTCCTCTTTGGAAAACTGTGATGTGGATTATTCCAGAGTGGAGAAGCCCAGCTGGCAGCAAGCTGGAGCTGATACACAGATTTAACCCTGCTGACAACACCTGCTGTGGGAGAACAGCTCTCCACCTGCCCATACACCCCAGGGGCTTGGCTACCTCACTGACACACAGGCTACTCCTGGGTGGTTGCCTATGGGCTCCCAAACTGGTTTGTGATTCATAAGACCAAACACCCCTGACCTACAGAACACCACATCAAAGCTGTGTGTGTCACAGCAGCTGCTGCACTGAGGCCTGTCTGCTCCCCACCTCCTGGAGGAACCAGGTCTGCAGGGGAAGGCAGACTGGTTTACACCCTTCCCAAAACAGCTGGCGTTTCACTTCGGCACTAAGGCTGAAGTGTGTGCTGCCCCTCAGGGCTGCCATCCGTGCTGCACCTGCAAGAAGCTCTCTGTGCGAGGACACTACTCAAAGCAGCTACAAAGAGGAGTATGCAGGACGCTGGCAGCACACAGACTCTGCCTGAGTGTCTGCTCCGCGCTGAGAGTTACACAGAGCTCTGGTGATTCAGCAGAGTTGTGGTTAAACTGGCTATTTCAGAAGGCCGCAACTGCATTACCTGCCATGTGATACCGGCAGGACTACAGCTCTTGGGAAGTGCAATACTGCATCTTGCTGATGAGCAGCCAGATACATTTCCAGGAAAACGAGGAATTCAGTGTGGCATAGTCCTGCCTTCATGAAATGCTTTTCTTTATTACAACTCCCCAGACCTAATGCTCTTCTTTATCCTATAATCTTATTAGAGTTCATGGTCATCAGTGAGCCTGGTAATTGAAAGGAGAAAATAGCCCAGGGGTCCAGAAAGACAACTCAGAGCAGGACTGCACTACAGCCAGCCAAGCAGGTTACAATATTTGTTTCAAGGCTATTCTGCTCCACTGTTAATTGGCTATGAATGTCAGTCCACCACAGTTGGTGAAACAAAACCCTTTTAGACTGAACTATGAAAACCAACTGTTACCCTTCCTCAGCATCCTAAAGATTCCTGTACAGGGTTGTCATCTTACACTCAGCTCAACTGGCAACAGAAAGATTAGTGTTTAATCATATATACTATTAATAGATCTAGTATTTGCTCCACACAAGTGGAAGATAAAAGCAGCCTTGTACAGCACAGAAGATGTTCTTGTTATTCGATGCTTGTCTCTTACCTTCTAATTTTGCTCAGAGTCAACTTGATATGAGGAAACTTCTCTCTAAAGGTTTCATTCATATCCTTTTTAAGGTCCGAGGGTTTCACATATTCTATGACTGTAGTCTGAAACATAAGAGGCAAAATTTACCATTTCTCCTGTGAACAGTACTAACAGCCAAGTCTTCCAAAGACACTAATGCAAAGGCAAACCTGAGTTTAACATTTCTATAATGTCCTAAGTAACAGAACATGTTGAATCTCTACCACAGACAATCTTAACAAAAATAGTAAGTGAATGGTTACAAGAAGCAAATGACAACATGGAGATACAGGTGAGGCTGGTCCTCAACAAGCTGAATGTACAAACCCAAATATTTGTATTTTTCTTAATCAATTCACAAAAAGCCACAACTTTTTCTTCCTACTGGAAGTTTTCTTCCTTGAGGAAGTTCTTTATAGGAGGACCTTCCAGGAACACTCTCACTCCCCTGTTCAGGTACGCCAGTCACTCACCATGTAAGAGGCAAAGATGAGAACACGTTTATGTTTTCCACAGGGCCACTGAGGATCATCCAGAAGATTTGGATCATACTCTGCGGCATCACCAGCTTCACTTCCTGAGTGGAAGAGGAAAGCAAAACAGACAGAACTTTAAATTCCGTTTCCTCTTAAAAAAAGAATTTTCAAACAGCAAACATTAAGTGTGTTGGCAGACCCCGTAGCACAGGTAAACTGCAGCTATAGTCACCTGTTTGCATTCCATGAATGCACCAGTCAGGTATTAGAATTATTAAAAACCCCACAAGTTCTTTCTCCAGCATGTGCCTGACGCACCATTTTAGACTTAGTGGAAACCAACAGTTTGTCATCCACAAATATGCACAGAAAACAACTGCACGAGACTGATTTCTTTCACCTATTATCTAGCAGACATCAGAGCTGTCAGGTTTGCTCTTTTACATAAGGGATAGTTGTCACAAGCTCTTCGACTCATACATTGTTACAGTGCTAGAAGACTGGGAGAATCACCTGTACCAACCTACACCAGATGTTGCTTGTTGAGTAATATGAAACTTCACACTTCCAAGGAAATGGCACTGTGCTCTTTGAATTGTGTAAACAGAACTAGGCCAAATATATGGAGGATGTAAGGAGTGTGTTCAAGTCTTAGTCCTCAGGCTCATCACGTCTGCTTCATTAACAAGTCTGCTTTACTAGGCTGCACTAAAACCAGTCTCCTTCCAGCTGCAGCATGTCCTTCCTAAATAACACACTTTATCACTTGCAATTGTTTCAGACAAACATTTTCTGCTGTGTGCGCAGCAACGACAAAGCTGGCGGCTGTCCTTACCAATGTCTGTTCCTGCTGGTATCGTTTTTCCTGTCACAGGTTTATATCTTGATCCAGGAAGACTCCGTGAAGCACTAGCTCGACATGAGGGAACAACACAATGGCTGTCGGCTTTGCGAACAACTAGGGCATTGGTGGGATACAAGAATTTTGCATAGGAGACAACCTTAAAGAAGAGAAAGTTGTTGTAGTTTCAAAAGAAAATTTATTGAAAAGCTTATTTCCAGTCATTTATGATTTCCCAGTTCAGAGTCCCCTGGAATTTGTATTTGGGAGTGGGGGCCTTGAAACTGTGGGACAGGAAGAAAGGGAAAAGTTGGATGAGGAATGCCTTGCTTCCATGATGCAGTGTGCAAGTGTTGTAGAAGATTTCGTGGGACGGCAAAGAGAAGGGGGAAAAAAACAAACAAATCAGTAAAATTTTGGTAGTGCATAAATTTAACTAAAGAGGTATAAATTTCACCCATGTTTCCCTCAAAACATCACTCACATGTTGCCTGAGGTACCAGAATTAAATCAGTTCTCCAAAGCCAGAAGCAGAAGCGATCACGGCCTCCAACAGCCTCCTCGGAAGCAGTTTTATCACAGGCCAAATATTTCAAAGTTTAAAGATCAAAACAAACTTCAACTGCTCCAAAAAGTTACAGCTTTCACTTTATAGATGGCAAAGTACTGCATAAATGAAGTGATCTGCCCCAGCTTGAAATGGTTCCGCTGCCCCCAGCTCCAGTCAGCTGTTTGGTCATTGGCATTACAGATCAAGAGACCAAAAAAGAAACTCCTTACCTTGCCATCAGCACCCAGCTCTACACCTTCCAGTCCAAGTACCATCTCAGTGGAGACTGAGACTCCCCCAGAAGGATGTCGTTGCTTCTGTCCTTCCATTTTTAGATCGCTAAATGCAGATAAGACAAGGCAGTATTGGAAAACGCAGCATAAACCCAGGCTCCTCTATGGCAAACACCAGAGTCCACCCACTACCTACAGCCAACACCGCCAGGTCAGAGTTCTGTGTGAGAACAGTGCATCCCTCAATCCCGTCTCCAAGAAAGCATTAATTAAGTATTCCTTTCAAAATTTAGAGATGTCAATTAACTGAAGAATCAGATTTAGCTTCATTTTAACTCAAATCTGTATCAATATACCTATTAAAAGCAAACTTTTTAAAATACAGTCTTTATGCACAAGACCATATCATTTATAACACTCTAATGCTCAAACACTTAACAGCCAATATGACTTATATTAACTAGTTTTCCAGGATTAGAAACTTGCCTTTTCAACTGCAATTTTCCAACCCTTGTGCACACAAGTTCAAATTCAGAATCAGGGCTGTGAGCAGAACTCTGCACGCAGCTTTGTCACCTATATTTCAATGCGAAAAAGCAGCTTTCAGTTGAAGAACTGCATTGCCAGCTTACATGCAGAACGACAGCGCTCAGAACTGCTCTAAAATAGCTCCAGTGACCTCGCTGCTTTTCTATGAAGTGAGAGAATATTTTCCCATCAACTATTTTTGCAGCAAGTGTATTTACATACAATACAATTCCCACCACTAAACATCCGTTTCCTTCCTCCATAAGTTACATACAGGACAGAAGTGACAACACAATTGTTTTGCCAAAAGTGGATTAGAACAAAAATCAGTCTTTTCTACGGTATACTTGTAGATCATAGACCTTCACAGAATCAACTTGGACTCCACAAAGCAAAGCTGCAGAGAAATCCAGTAAGTAGTTTTATTTCCTGTAAGTGATCATACTGACAGTTCTATACAAAGATGCAGAACACACACTAAAAGCAGTATCAGTCTAAACTGCTGCTGTTTTTCTCAGACTGCAAACAGTGACATTCATGGCTTAGGAGAGCTGAAAAAAACACAAACCAAAAACATTCTAAATTTCCTGAGATGGAATTTCACTCTAAAACCTTGAAGGGTTTCCAGTGAAGGTGGCAGCATCCTTCCATGATGCTCTGTAGGCTTTTATGCTGAAATAAGTGGTTTGTTGCGCAAAAGACAGTTGATTTCATTTTAGGAGCACTGGAAGTCCTACAAACCACATCATCGGTTCAGAGTTGGTTCAGGGATTTCACAGGACTGGAATGCTTTAATTGTGAATAAGTATCTGAAGAAAAGTCTACTTTTCCACTGTTTTTCTCTTGGAGTTTGAATGAACACTTTGACACTGTGGCAATGTCCGATTTTCCTGCTCTGATAACAAGCTCTTGTCCTTAAACTGTAAGCTAAGTAAGTTCACCTGCTTCAAAACAGGAGACTTATACCAACCATACACATTTGAAAATAAGATCTTTTGCAAACAACAGACCAGGCGTTTCACAAAACCATTAAAGACGACTCACCTGATCCGTAAACTCTCCCCGTAAGGTAGGATAGAAAAAGCCACACACAGTGTTCGTTTAGCACAGATTAACACTATTCTGTAAGCAGACAGGAAAAGATCAGGATCAAAATTAAGATGCAGAAGTTACAACACAGCTTTTTGTGAAGCACAAACACAGAACTCTTAAATTGTTCTGTAAATTACACAGATACTGCTATGGATTTTACGGTTCCAGAAAGCAGAGGTTTCATTCTGACTCTGTAGATCCTTAAAGCTGAGCTCTACATCAAACCTCAGCGTTCAGGAACCGCCATCACCTCGAGAGCTTCTTAAAGGCGATCCCAGTCTTTAAATATATACCTATATTTATGTCATTTTTACATAAACCTCATGAAAAGATAGAGATAGTATTTTCAATTTAGATGAAGTCTCACACCTCAATAATAAATATGAACGCAGCTCCCCCTTCTGCCCAGCAAATACGAGCTAAGAATTTGGCTAAATCAAGCCATCCTCCTTCCACCCCCCTCAGTTCTAATATTTCTGTGTGCCAGAGATAAGGAGGAAAATGATTTAACCTCCTTGGAGCAGGATGGCAGAACCATCACAATATTGCTGCAGATGTAGCAGATATGAGCACCTACCGCCTTTGATAGATGTCAGTATGAAATTACCGAGAGTCCAAGGACATCCCCTAATTAAATGGCTAATTGTGTTGAACTAGAATCTACTTCTGAGCACATCCTATTGCAGCTGAGCCCAGGAGGCACCTGGATCTCCACAACTTACCTGCTGTTCTTGGTGTCGTACTGCCTCATGTTCTTGATGAAGTGCATCTTCTTCAAACTTTTGTGTCTTGGAGACCCAGATATATGCTTGGTTCTGCAATTATAGAAAAAACACAACAAAAACTGTTAAGTGTTCTGCAAAAACAACAGTCATGCCAGTTGTATGATCAGATGGCAGCACTAGCATGCAGGACCTCATATTGGTGTGGAAGAGGGTGGAGGGAGGAGAGGACTGCATGCAACAAGTTGAGATTAATGCTGCTTTTGAAAAAACAAGTACCTTCGTACACTGGCATATTCCACTACGTCTTCTAAAAAGTCTAGAGAGCAGCGCTGGGAGATAAAACGCCTTCTGTAAAATGTACAACACCACGAAGAGTGAACAATATTAGTTCATGGCCTCTGAGTTTATGAACTGCAACAGATCTATGAGCTCTTATGACAAATGGCAGGTTTTTCGGATTTTTTTGTTGCTGTTGGAAGAGTGTTTAACCAAGAGTTTCGAGTTCCTAAAAAGGCCAAGAACTTGTCTCCCCCTCCAGGACCCCTACAGTACATACACCAACGGCATTAACGAGCGTTCACTATCTTCAACGTATAAGAACACCTACCTATAACTTCAACACCTAAAAAGCTTCCAAATACTCATTTAAAATCCTACAAGAAATATCACAAAAAGCCCAGCCCCCTCATTCAGGCAGGGGAATAAGTAATTTCCTATCAGTCTGTGGACAGATACAGATATATCTGTATGATGAGTGAACATCTGTGTATGTTCTCTATTCAGAATACAGCTGTGTCCAGCTGCAGGAGGCGATAGACCGAGATAGCTCAATAAAATTGACAGATCTCTCTGGAAAACAACAGAGAGGGCTATTAGAGAAAGCAAAGAGTACTCGGTACCCATCTGAAATCCCAGAAGGGAAGATGCAAGGAGAATAATAGTAGGAATCACACGAGTTAGTGTAACAATAATAAGATATTACATTTAAGAAAAAATAGACTTGACAAAGTAAGATACATGACAATTGTCGAAGTCAAGTCATTCTTTGTTGGTAGAGATTTCCAAATGAGTTGTGAATTTCTTAGAAGAAAAAAGATCACATTTCAAACAGGTAGGAGGATGAAAAATTAGTGTTCCTTTCTGTAAACACAAGAGAGGTAAATCCTCCCACAGGACTAACAGCTTCAGAATTGCCAGAGACTGCCTCCTACGAACCAACAGCACTAAGGGTGCTACTGAAAAACATTCCTGGCGCAGCTTCAATGCCCTTCACCTACACTTCAGTTTTAAAATTATTATATATATTTTTTTCGCTTTTCAGCAAGAACTGCACAGGAAATTTTAATGCTTTCACATATACACAGTTCTCCAGTGTACTTTGGCATCTAACCTGGGACAAAAACCAAAAAACCTTCATGAAACGTGAAGGCAAATCTCAAACCTCCTGGCATGAACACAGTTGGTAACACCCAGAGTCCTCCTGCCCTCCTGGGGACACTTGGCAAGATGCAGGTGAAGAGGCCACATGTAGAGAACAAAGGGAAAACACAGCTCAGGCCAATGATAATCAACATTGGTATGAAAAAAAGCACATTGTTCTGTAAAAGGATGCTGGTGTCAGTGACTGGGTGGACTGGGAGAGACATGGCAAGACCTTCACCATTAACTCCAGCCACCCATAGGACCCATCCAGAGCGTTACACCTGCTGAACATCACCTCGTTTTCTCAGTAACGGGGACAAGGGCAACAGTCACCCTGACCTGCTGCTCTAAGAGCACATCTAGAAGTCAAAACCTGCTGCAGGGAAGGGAAGATCCTGCCCCTCTGCTCCAAACCACGATGACTCATCCCCACTCTGCCAACAGGAAACTTCATTTTTAGCTACACCTGTAAAGAATATTTTCTGTTCTCAAGTGAAGCTGTCACCTTGGAGGAATCCCAGATGCCAAGCAAGACACTTTCCCTCAAATCTCAAAACAAGGCGTACATAAAGATCTCTCACTAATCCAGTTAGAGCACCTGGAACAGTTTTTGTGCTCACACTGATGTTTTATAGAAACAGCTCCCTGCTGCAGCCCAGGAAAGACTTGCTGGATTCCTTATTACCACTAACGTACAGAACTTCTTTATTAGGTAGCACAGTACTTGGAGTGCATTGCAACATTTCACACTTTTTGAGTAGTCTGCACTTACAAATATATTAATAAATACACTCATTTTTGTAGTTTGAATGCTCTCCTCATGCAGCTAATGCATATTCCAACAACAAGCAGCACAGTATCATTCCAGCAGCTGCTGGCTTCGATGACAAAAAGATGTCGAGTCACTTATCCTGTGCTAAGCAGCTTCACCTGGGATAACACTTCTTGCTTGTGCTCTGATCCACTGGAATTCAAAGGATTTTAAGTAGTTTACACAAAGCATTTGTTGCCAAATGCAACCTAAATACTAAACCAGAATACTAAGAGTTATACACGTGCTGTATGTTACCTTACACACATCCTTAGCGACATGCTACCTGATAACTAGAAATCAAAGTATCCAATGTTAAAGCGTTAATGAGTTCTGTGTAATTTCAACAGCATTCTAAAGAAAGTCCAAACACTTGTTAGCCAATACCAGCTATTTCCTTGGCAATTTCTAGGGGGTTTTCTTGCTCCTATATCCTTGGCCAAGAGCTCACCTGTGGGTGCTTTCCCCCACTAATTTAGGAGCCAGTAAAGCAAGACCCTCCCAGGACTTGAACCTTAAAACCAGCAACTGTGTTTACACAGCCAGAATCATGGAGGGACCCACAGAGAGAAAACAAGCGCGGCACATGTTCCCCGATAAGGGGCTATCACACACAGGAATTCTGGATTACGCCTCAGCTTATCTCCACGTGCACGCATGGACATACGCAATCCAAACTCACTGCCGAATCCCTGAGGAGCTAAACATGCACTTTTAGAAGCCCAGAAGACCCCCTGTGTTCAGGTAGAACCCCATAAAACTAAGTTTAGAGCTGCATTTTGACTCCCATCCTGGGAAGCAGCAGCCAGCCCACATGTTTATCCTTTCTGATGGATTTCCCACAGAGGAAACCCCAACTTCTGAGAGCTTCCAGCTTTGGAGTTGTCCTCTTCTGCTCTGGCCAGAGGGCAAACAATGGACAAGAAACACTCAGGATCCCCATCCCCAGGGCTGACACAGCTCTCAGGTGTTCCCAGCAGAACAGGACACAGCTAAGAACAACCTATGTATAGCACCGGTAATCCCTGCATGTCCTGTCTTATGAATTGAATGGAAAAAGCCGGTTAGGTCGCAGCTCCAGATGAAAGAGCAGTGACCTTTCCGACAGCTTGCCAAGAGTAATTTTCCCCTTCCTGCCCACAGGCTGAGCTACCCGCAGGCACCCACGAGGACCAGGGTGAAGTCTGCGGGTAGTTGGAAACGTCAAAGATGGCCATTCTTTGGCAGATAATAAGTAGAATGCAGAAGAGATATTAACCCTGTGCTATCAGATGTGGCTTCAGGCACACGCCAGCCTTGTCCACACCTGCTCCTGGGCCTCCTTGTGCTCCAAGAGACAGCAGGACAGCCCTTTGTGCACCTGTGTCCCTGCTCAGCACTCCCACGCTTTGCAACAGCCCTTGCCAACCTCATTTTAACTTCTAATATCAGTCTCCAAACTGCAGTGGCCACTGATGTTAAGCCACTGCGTGCAGCTGCCATTTGGCTGTTTTGAAGCTTTTGTCTGTTTTGCCCTTCTGGTTCCTGTATTTCTGCTAATTTCTTCTTTATTTTTCTTCTTTCTAAAACCTTACTGGGATTCTCTCCAGCAACCCAGTTAACCCTCACCTGTTGCACGAACAGGTTTGCACTCTGAGCCCAGCACACACCCAGAATTCAATCAGCATCCAGCTGTTCTCACCAACACAGCAGCTCGACTTCATCTTCTGCCCTGCCTTCTCATCCTCATCACTCCCAGGATCACCGAGCAACCCGAGCCTCCCAAGATTCTGTCAAAGCCAGACAGCGACACGATCTGAGACCTCCGGGCAGGGGACTGATTTTTGTCACACGGAGTCACATCCATACGATCCTAAAACAGAATCCATCGCCATTCTGCAGGACACAGCACACAGCCCTGGGCACCGTGCTTACAGCAGCAGCCAGGCTCATGACCTCTGTTGCTCTTCGGTCGTATGCACTGTTAATAGACAGGCAGAATGCGAGAGGCCAAGGATTTCTAATTACCATGTAAAATTAGGGGCTGATAGATAGATTTTGGTTTCTTATTTCTCCCTGGAAAGAGTTTTATTTTAAGACAGATGCCCCTTTGTAAGGTCCATTACATGCCTTGGTATAATCACAGCTGTCAAGGGGCTGAGTTATTAATATAACAAAGACAAAAATAATTTATTGTTTTTGGGAAGCACTAGCTTAGTAACAACTGTCAAAGGTAATTTGCACAAGAAATCCAGATCCCAAATCCTGTTTACAATAGGAAGACATACCTGTCAGATTTGTTTTGCCAAGACATATTTTAAAGATTAAGCTGTATAGCTTTCCTTTCTCACAGGCAAGCCAGCAATCCAATATGAACTGCACTTCAGTTAGACTACGTGAAATACTGGTGTCGAGGGATTAAGAAAAACAGTTCCAGTTTTTAAGCTTAATTTTCCACAACAGCCATTACTCACACAGCCCAGGAGACATTTATTGTTTCCAGGCTTGCATCTCAGAGTGTGAGCATCCCTGAGCTTGTCCCCGTATCCCACACATTCCCACCCCAGCGCTCACGTTAACAAGTTCCAGCTCACAAGCACATTGAGTGCAGTTCACCGGTAGCAGCAAGCTCTCAGTAATTAACACCAAAACGAGTCACAGACCACGTTTATACTAAATCACCATCAAAACCACATATTTGGTGAAACAAATGACTTTAACAAAGAACCTACACCATGAAGTGCCCAGCACTGAGCAAGCTGTTTTCATGGACAGATGGTTTCAGTTCTGACGTTCAACGAGAGGCAGAGAAGACACCCTGCATAAACGATAGTAAGCGTACAGCCAAGTCCTCCTTCTTTAAAAATCAGCTACTCACTGTTTTATGGCACCACAAACGTGCCGTTTAGATCGCAGGCCATCATCCTGAGAGCTTGTTCTGACATTTGTTTAAGTATCAGACCGCCAGAAAGTAAATACAAGTCCCACAGCAGGGTTAGTTTAAGTTATTCCTCCAGTAATCTTCATTTTAAAGAGTAAACCCAAATTAGCCACATGAGCATGGGAAGAACTTAATGCTTCAGAGCAGGTCCCTCTGTGAGGCCTCAGGATGAGGGAGGAGGCCCAATTCCTCCACCTTTGTGCTCTTACTCAAGGTTTGTTCGCAAAACTGAAGGGGTCCCAGGGGCTTTCCTGCAGGTCCCCAACAGCCAGGAGAAAATCCTGCACTGAGCCACCAGGAAAGCCACGTGTAAGGAAAATAACGTGGCATGCACCGTATAGCACAGGAGAGAAGGAACAGAAATGAAGTATCATTTGAATGAAGGTGGAGGCAGAGTAAGTGGGAAGCTCATTAAGCCAGGAGAGTTTTAAACACTAACAAGGAAAGAAATTAGACACTCTTCACAGCGGCTGCTGCTTCACTGCTGCTTCACAACCACATATGATTAAGATGTAATTCTACTAAGAGACGAGCTTTGTATTCATTGCCTTTCATAAATCACATTGTTTTGGTGCTAAGAGTGTTTAGACAATCCAAGGATAAAACAATGCCTTCCAGTAAGGATTATGAAAGCCATCTGTTGCAACAGAGCCACCAAACCAGATGTAAGGTTTGCTCTGCCCTGAGCCCACTTCTAAAGCCCACTCCTAAAATCCCTGCTGCTTCTCATAAAGCAACCAAGATGTGCTGGCCAGGACATAACCACTAACTGTATTTCTCCAAATTTCTACCAGTTTGTGGAGATGTTCTGAGCTCACCAACCTGCTTCCCTCGGCGCTTTGTACTCTGCTCACCAAGCACTGAATCGCTGACCGAATCAGGTGAGTGAATGTGAAATGTGTCCTTGATAACCCTGTGGGCACTACGCTAGAAATATTTATGCACTTTCCTGAAAGATGATTCTGATGCTGTCATTTCATCATGTACCTTATTAGAATAAAAGCCGTCAGCTTTTAAAATAATTAAAAAAAAATAAAGGAAGAAAAAAAGAGAAGCTTCTAACTGAGAAGGAGAATAAAAAACAGGTGACTGGAGGAAACCCCGTCAAAGACAGTTTAGCATGGTTTTTTGGGCACTTGGTTCTTCCCACCACATCACTCACCTCCTCCAGCCCACAATCAAAAGGCCTGTAGCCTGAGCAGGGCAAAATTTTATGCTCAAATTGCAGCGACCACAACAGAGCAAGTGCAAATCTGTCTGTGCTGGTGAGCGAACCGCTCTGACCAGCAGCAGTTCAGCCTGTGCTGCAGGTGGCAAACATCTGCCCAGCTCGGAGGC
The DNA here is from genome assembly GCF_037038585.1 of Patagioenas fasciata. Lineage (NCBI taxonomy): Eukaryota > Metazoa > Chordata > Aves > Columbiformes > Columbidae > Patagioenas > Patagioenas fasciata. The sequence goes on along the minus strand of NC_092535.1, from coordinate 8,531,656 downwards.
AGCTCTGGATGCTGGGCTGAGCTGGGTACCAGCACACGGAGCCCGGGCCCAGCAGAAGGTGGCTGCACATTCGGGGTGTTCAGACCCCCGGGATCTCAGCCTCAGGCAGCGGGGTCAGCTGGCAGCAAACTGTGTGTGTTAAAGACTCGATACATCTCAGGAATCAGAGGGATATCTCATGAAATGCTTCACTTGCACTTAGGAGAACAGTCAGAGGTTCTCACTTAACATCTTTTTTCAGAGGTCATACTATAATAATTTACAGTTAATTATACACACAACAGCTATAAACCAAAGGTTAGCAATTTAAAGCTTTGCATTTGAATAGCAAGTGTGAGTGGCTTTAGCTGAGCACCCTCCATCTGCAGTCACCTGCTTAACAACAATACCTCATCCTCATTAAATAATCCAAATTTCATTATGCTTGTGTGCATGTCAGATTTTGCATTTTTAAACTCCAACTACAGAGCCAGAAGACTTCAGAACAACCTTCAAAAGAAGGCTCACAAGCATCTGCAAGCTTGCTCAGTCTGACAGCCCCACAGCTTTAACTGGGTGACAGATGTGAAAAGGAGGAACATGGGACAACTGAGGTTAGGTCTTCAAGATTTAATAACTCAAACAAATACTGCAGGAAATTAAAAAATAAAAAGAGAATTATGCAAGAGTCTCTTCCTCCACCTTCCCCCCGCCTGCTTCTAAAGCAACCCAACCCTACCCAAACCCAGAGAAGAATCCATCTGTAACTCAGAACTACTCTTGAAAACAAAAAGCAAAGATCTTTCCCTCCCTGCCTCATCCCACAGTTCACAGAAGCTTGTAGAAACAGTTCACCACTGCTGGGAACTCTTCTGAACTGGTTCAGTTGCAGTGCCAAGAGCACACAAGAGCCCTGAAGAAGCTTCACCTACAGCCAAGTGAGGCAGCTGTCTGGTTGGCAAAGCAGATGTAAGTCTGGGCAGCCCACGTCTCTGCAATTGTCGAGGAGTTTGAGGCTCAGCAAGTCATGGTAAGGATCCCCAAGAACCTAAACATGTCTTTCTCATTGATCGTAAGACTACTACGGGACTTGCTTACTGGAGGTCTCAAACAGGACCCCACCAATTCCTCTCTGAAATTAAGCTATTTGGCTTTTGACCTGCATTTGGTAGCATTTTCCCCTCTCTGCTGATAACCTGTTGACTTGAAGAAGCAAGACAGTATCATTCCAACCACCCTCATCACCACCTGCTGAGAGGAACTGGGACCTGGCGCAAAGGAAAAGGTGGAAACGGCACTTCCAGAGCATCCCCAAACCCACTGCTGGGGCACCTGCACCACTGCTGTGAAAAGCTCGCGAAATAACTGCAGTTACAGTTAATTCTGTACAGACTTCTCCTGCCTGGAGATCCAAGTTACTTTAAAAGCCTCTGGACTCTTCTAAATGAAGATGTCAGCCCCAGTGTTAGCAGTGTTTAGCAGAGGTGTCCGGGATACCAAGACATGCGATTTCTGATCTCCAAGTCTCCTGTTGGGTATACAATTGACTTCTGATTAATGTATCTGGCCAGGAATGCCAGATAACAAATACTACAGGCAGCTAAAAATTACAAACATTTAATACCAGACACACGCAATTCACCTGCAGTTGCAAATACAAGAGAAAACTGCCAAAGCAAACTGTGTGTGCCAAGGAGGAAACTGCAGCCTTAACTTTTCAGCTGACCTTTAAGTAAAGTTCAGGTTTCGAATATGTTCGTTTTCAGCCCCGAGCAGCACATCCCAGTCTGCTCTTCTGTGACCTGAAAGATCAAAGCTCGCAGGCTCTGACAGATCCTGCTGCTTCCTAAAAAGCACCATGTGTGCTCAAGTTACTCCAAATAAGGCTTAGAAATTAAACGTAAGGTAATTTTTTTGGTAAATATTTATAGTTCTCAAAGTGAAAGCAGCAGCTAAGCTGACGGTAGGACAAAACAACACATTAACTGTCATAAGCATAAAAGTCTGACCAAGCATTCCTCCCATTCCACCCAAGGAACTAATTTGCTCACACCTATGTCAGCAATCTGGCATCCAATTAACACTTAAAAGCAGAGTTGGTCCAAAGTGTCACTGTTATCAACTGCTATTGAAACTCCCACCCTTAAAATGATCTAAATTAGCTCAGTCATTTCTGATTTATCAGCAACCACAAACCTGAGTGTTTGGCTCCCTGACCACTGGACACCAAGGACATTACAGCATCAGATGCATATAATTCAGTCTCTGTATTTATTCTTAGGCCCAGCAAAATGCACCAAATATATGGCAAAACCAGCTGCTTTACATTGCACTATAGTGAAACCTCAGAAGCACAAGCAGCATTGACATTCTGGTCTGTTGTTCCCATTCTTCCTGCTTTCATAACCTGGCTATTTTCAGGGCTCTGTTATCTGTGTTTCCTCAGAAAGCTCTACCAGTTTCAGACCCAGCTGCAGAAATTCATTAAAAATCTGTGAATGCCGGTTTGTTCGCTGTTTGCTGCTACCCTCCACTGCTTTTTGTAAGGCTTGTTCTTTGAAAGAACAAAAGAATGGGGCAAGATGGAAAAGGAGAAGGCATGGCAGGCAGATTAAGCAAGCTAGTATAATAACACAGTTGTAATTTCAGATCCTGTAAACAGAACATTCCTTAGGAAAACAAAAGTAGAAGGTTAAAGTCATTAAGCTCATAACACTCAGCCAGCAGCACAATGGAACAGATTGAACGGTGCCTCCGTGGGAGCGCACACCGCCAAAGTTTCCATCCTAAAGGACCTGACAGCTTCAGAGCAACTGAGAAACTCCACCTTATGTCAACTGAGCAGATCACCCATTCCTTGGGCTCTACCAAAGATCCCACCTGTTGCTAATAAATAAGCAGCAGCTGTAGCAGAGGTGCCGTCACATCTGTGCTGCCGCTCTCATCATCTTCTTGCAACTTCGCAAGCAAGTTGAACAAGATAAAGTTTTGCAATAAAACTGCCCAGTGAAACCGTCAGTTGTAGATAAAACGATCTCCATGGATCGGGGCAAGCCCCAGCGTGATGAAATCGCCGGACACAGCACTGCTCACCAAACACAGATGGAGCAAATCTAGAGACCACTCAGCCTGTGTTCCTGCTGCGTTTACAGGAGGCTCCACCGAGGGCAATTCGAAACAGCTTGTGACAGTGACTAAAAAAGGACTCTGAGGAAACAGCTGCCTTAAGTGGGCACCACAGATTAGATGTCCAGAGTCACAGCGCAGATTCCGCCTCCCCCTTCCCTCTGATGACTTCATACGCCTATGTTTGCACGATGCACAGTTAACCTATCTGGAGCGTAGCAACATTACTGTACAGCAAAGTGATGCCCAGATTCCTGAGTCCAAATGAAAGGAAACCCATTTTGCAACCGTTTGTTGATTTCTGAACCTTATTTTTCAAACAGCACATCACACAGAAATGGAAGCAGCATAAGCACCACTGTCCCACAGGAAAGTCCCTGAACCGTTCCTCGTGTATTTGCAACAAGAGGAGACACGGCCATCCTGCAGGGATGAAGGGATGCTCGATGCAGAGCAAGCCACGGAACCATCCAGAGAAAAAAATAAAGTGCTCCAAGTCCCTCACACTGCAAGTCACATGTGAAATTGCAATTACAGAGGGATGGTCCATCTTACCCACTCCTGTGCCCAGTGTGACTGGGAGTAGACACCTTGGGTCTAGCACATCCCCACACTGTCCTTGTGTCAGAAAATGTGCGTATTGCTATGTGAAAATGTGGATCTTCTGCCTGATAGCTTTGGCAGATGTTCTCCACTCTTTTCTTCTTTAAAGACAAAAAATAGATGAACTCTCACTCCAAATCACCCTCATAAGTGGTACACAAAATGATTAATGCCATACAATATACCCTTTCAGCCATCTCTTCCAAGCTGAAAATTCATGGTCTGTTCTGTCATTACTCAGTCAGAAGCCCTTTCATTCCCTCACTCCTCACACTTATCTCTACCTTTTATTTCTGATTTATCATTCTTTTCAGGTGGATTGATTAGAATTACTATAGTGGAACATAACTAAAGTGAGATACCAAGGAAAGAAGCAAGAAGGACATCATATGAGATGATCCTAGGAATATTTTCTTAGTATCCTACTGACTTAGACATGGGAAGGAGGAAGGATCGATCCATTTACACAAACTCCATCAGCCCAGAACTCAGTATGTACAGGCACACAGAATGTCATTGATGCAAAACTTGCCTTCAAGAGCTTTACCCACAATATTAAAGCAATTAAACTAATTGGACAGCAGCTACTGCCCTGGCTTTTGTGGACTGGGGGTGCTAAGAAGGAGCTGTGCCACAGCAACTCCCTTGCTTCAGGCTTTCCTGCTCAACAAGCAGTACACAACAGTGCAACCTGTGCACACAGGGCATCCATCGAGCATCCCCAGCTTCAATTTCTGGAAGAAGTACAGAAAGACCCCTTCCATTACAAGAAGAAAAGCAACGAGTGGCAAATGACAGTTCAAGAAGGAAAATACCCAGTAGGGATGACATACAAGAGCACCCCAAACCGTACTGACCAACAGGTACTTCTCTTTAAATTCACTTGACCCTCCAAGGAGACATTTCCTTAGGATACTCAGAACATCTCCACTGTGAGATGTATACCCATTAAGGCATTAGCAAAGCTACCCAGCTTTAAAGCACAGACAATATCTCTATTTCAGCTCACTAACAAAGCTTCGGAAGCCACTACAAAGACCACAAAGACTTTGATACTGCTCTGCCTATCTGCAAGCTCAGAGGGCCAGCTCACTTTACAAAGCTGTTTATGCAAGGAACAGCCTGAAAAGAGTTCCTTCAGAGCTCAAATCCCCAAGATCTGAGCGAGGGCCCGCCTTCCAGTCGATTAGAAAACCTACACTGTCAGGCTGATAGAAGTCCCTTAGAAATGCGATGGTAATCCTGCACTGAGGGCCAGAACATCCTCCCTGAGGCTGACTCAAAGTTCCCAGCGTACAAGCGTTTATTAATATCTAGAGTTACTGCAGCAGTAACAGACAAGCAGCAGAGATTCGAAGGCTCTACATCAGCACTGTAGCCATTGCACCAAGGAAGAGTCCTACCGAGCAATGAATTCATCGGCTACATCTATAAACGGAAAGATGCAAAAACCGAGCTCGGGAAAAGCAGGAGGCAGGGTTCAGGATATGGCAGAACTGCAGCCGAAGACTCAGCAAGTGAAATACTCTGCAAATCCCCCTCACCAGGCGCTCCCGCCAGCTGGGGCATCCTCCGCGCAGGCAGCCGCACATCCAGGGGCAGCGCTCCCCGGCTCCTGCAAGGCCGAATCTCCCCGGGACACCTCCGGCGGGGCTGCCCCGGGGCAGGTGCTCCCTCCCGGGGCTGGCGCCGCCTGCCAGGGCCGCTCTCCCCAGGGGCAGCCGTTTCCCAAGCTCCCCACGCCCCGGAGCCGCCGGCCGGCTGAGGGCCTTGGGAAAGTCCGTCTCTTCCCAGGGCCCCGGGGGGTCCCGCCGCTTCCCACGCCCCGCGGGGTCAGGACGGCCCCGCTGGCGGGGGCGGAGGGTGTGCGGGCTGGCCCAGCGTGCCCCGTCCCCTCACTCACCTCTGCCGCTGCGCCTCCAGCGTGAAGCCGCCGCCCGCCACACTCTGCGTGGGGCTCAGCAGCCCTGGGGCGCCCGGCTTGGCGGGCACCAGCATCCCCGGCAGGGCGGGCGGCGCCGGCGGGCACAGCGGGCCGCCCAGCAGCTGCGGCAGGAAGATGCCCCCGCGAGGGGGGTCCGCCTCCCCTTTAGCTCCGGCGGCGGCGAGAGGGGGGACGCCGGGCAGCAGCAGGGCGGGCGGCGACTGGCAGGCGGGCGGCAGGGACAGCAGGCGCGGGGGGGCTCCGGCCGGCTCCGCCGCCGCCTCTTCCCCCTCGCCCGGGCCGGCGGGCGACGGCTGTTTGTCGGCAGGCGGGCAGGGCGGTCGGCCGTCCAGAGAGATGTTGTTGAGGAAGAAGAGGGCGGCCTGTCGCCGCCGGGAGTCGCCCCGCTTCCGCGGCGGCGGCTGCTCGCGGGGCGGGCGGGGAGGCGGGGAGCCGCACGCCGTGGCCGCGGCCATTCTCCGAATGAGCCTCGGCCGCCCGGGCAGGGAGGCGGCGAGCGCAGCGCGGCCGGCAACTCGCACGCTCATTGGATGAGTCGCGTCGGGATGTAAATGAGTCCGGCAGCGGCCCAGCGCTTATTGGCTCGACTTGTCATCACGGGTAGCCCCTCCCTCTCCTCGCCGACCGGTGAGGCTCGGCTGGGTCCTAGCGCCGGAGCACAACAGCTCCGTCGGCCCGGGCAGCTCGGTGGTGCCCCCGCCAGGCGGGGAGGGGCTGCCCCGGTAGCCGGGCTGGCCACGGCCCGGAACACCCCTCCCTGACCTTCTCCCCGAGGCTGTCACGCAAACAGCCCCTTCCTCCCTCAGGTACTCCCCTACCACAGGCGCAATCCCACCGAGTCCCCACCCAACCACCCACCATGTCCCCACACGAACACCCGCCATGTGTCCTCATACGACTTTTTAAAAACTTCTCCCCGTCTCCCCACCCAAACCCCCAGTGACTCTGGTCGCCTGTTCCCAAGGTCTCCCGGCCTTCCTGCGCTCAAGGGAGGACACATCTGCTAAAACCATCAGCGGGCGGCTGTGTGCATCCGACTGCTCCTACAAAAGCAGATGAAGATGGTTGTTCCTCATGCTCCATCCCAGCAGCCTGGGACCCAGCCATCCAGTTTGCGGGGCTGGCATGGACCTGAGGGCACAGATCCCCGTGTGTGGCATGGATACCCATGCGCAGCCTTGTGACTCACTGGCAGCCCCCAAAACCCCCACAGAGGGATGCATCCCCATGTCTCCTGGCCCCTGAAGCAAAGCCGAAGTAGCACTGATCCTGGACCGTATATGGGCAAAGCAGGCCCGGATCTGGGAGAGCATAAACTTAGTATTTATACCCACAAAGTGACTCAAGGCATTTCTGCGCAGCATGCCACTTCCCGGACTGGTGTGTTTATAGTGCACGAAATAAACATATCCCTTAGGCACTTGAACTGATGTTTACTGCATCCAGGGATGATGCTCTGACCACTTGCCAAGTCAGAAAGCTCTGCCCTTTCCGCCGTCCTCGGAGGACGCTGATGTGCAGTGATGGTGTCTGTGCCACAGGGCCTGGCAGGGGAGGTTTGGGAGCTTTGCTGGGTGTGACGGACCCTCTGGTGACGAAGCAGGATGTGGGTGCTGGTGGCCTTGGTGTTCCTCTGAAACCGAAATGGCCCTTGAGACCTCTGTGCCTCCCACCTCGTGTGCTGCAAAATCCAAGAAGGATTTTGCCCATAGACATGGACAGATCAGACCCAACTTACCATTAATGAAGGACTACTAAGATGTTTATAATTAAACGTATTAATGTATTTGCAACACAGGACCCTTAGAATGGTCAATTCTTTTGACAAATATGTTTAAAGAAGCTATGTGACAACTCTTAATATTGCTTGCAGTTTATGACAGCAAACTGATGTCTGATTATATGACTTGAAATATGGGCACGGAATAAAAGATAGATTTTGAAACTGTCCTATAAAACACACACAGGTTCTATGCCTTTTCATATGGCTGTTTCATAAGATCCTTTTTTTTCTGGAAACTGTTGCAAGTGGGACATCAACACTTGTCTAATAGTATTAGTAATATTGAATAATAATAGGATTAGGATAGGAGACATAGACAATGTTTTCTTGTGGGCTTCCATTTAAAAGCCTACAGTGAAATATAAACTCTCCCCTTAAAATCCCAAGAATATCCTGAATATCTTATGCTATTCAATATAGGTCAGATTTTGAGCCTAAATTGTTTGGCAGAATCATCTCATATCACAGCTGCGGAAAAAATATTTTGGGATAAAAGGGAATTAAAATCCTTCCTACTGGCAAGCTCATCAAATAAGCCAAGGGATAAGTGGGCATGGAAACCTCGCTAGGCTTGCTGCAAACAATTCTCTAGAACCCAAGATTGGTTTTTAAAAACAGTTTGGTTTTTTTTTTTTTTTCATTCTTTCCTTGTAAGAGCAGCTGTGGGATGTAAACCGTCCCACTGAGTCAGCGCAGGATGAAGCAGCCTCCATAGCTTACTGGGTTGCTAACTTCAAAGCTGAATTTAGTGTTTTGAGTGTCGCTGCTGTTAGTGCTGGGGAGCTTTCATCTTCATCTGACAAGAGAACTAGCTCACAGCGTATGAGTACAGTGGGCACGTTGCTGTGTTTCAAGGAATCTGACACTAAAACAGATGGGTGGCACATCAGCATCGTTTCCACAAAAAGCAGGGGCTGGGTATAACCCAGAGCAACCTTTGCTGCCCCTTCCCTGCACTGAGGGAATCCCTGCAGAGGGGGCACAGAAGGAGCCTGAGATCCGTTTTGACTGGAGATGCTCCTAATTCATCCACAGGGATGCTGTTTTGGAGAAAGGTTGGACTCATCACAGTCTTGCTTTAAATTCTGGACCAAAGTACGCTCCAGTCTTCTGCAAAACCCCCAGACATATGGGAAGACAGGCAGTTTTGCATTAACAACAGCATTACTGCATGGATGTTGTGTTACTCCGACTCTCCAATGCTCAACTCATGCTCGTTTTGCTCCCAGAGCTCCTGTTCTACCTTAAAAAAGCCCTGAGCTGTGTGGTTGCAGTCAGGGGTTGCTGGAATAAGGAGCTGGTCTGTAGTGGGCCAAGCCTGTGAGTCCTTATTCCAATATTATGATGGGAATAGAGCCACCAAAATCATCGAGATTTTTCTACAAGCAAGAACTGCAGGATTTGGTCTAAGCATCTGATATGAGACAGCACTTTAAAGTACATATGTGGGCTGGGTGTTATATTTTTTGTAAAATCATAGCCCAAAATCAAGCAAAGATAACCAGGTCATGAATATATTTAGGCTGAGAACCAGAAGAACAGCCTTCCAGTTGGAGGAACTGCTAGTATTAAGATAAGGCACCAGAAATTTCTGGACACGTTTTTCCAGCCTAAGCAGGGTGTGAATGGGAATCCAAGAGACAGGGGATCAGGGGGGTCTCTGGAGGACTGGGAGGATGATGAGTAAATCCAGAGCTTACTGTCCCCTCTCTCCTGAACAGGCTCTGACCCAAAGACCTTGTCCAAAAGATCCTACCACAGTTCACTCCTAGTAAATCCTCTCCTTAAATCAGCACAGCCAGGGGGACCAGGGCTCTTTGGAGTTCATTGTCACACTCACCACATCCCCCTAAAGACCAGCTGCTGCATTTTTGGGACTATGTGTTTTCCTGAGCTCATCTTCCCCCTCCTATTTAGTATGTCTCAGAAAATTCCTGGAGGTACCATTCCCTACATGTGTTATATATATAATAAATAAATAAAAAAAAAAAAAAATTTTAATTGCATTCATATGTTGGACCCCTGCTGCTCTCCACTGGCACATCCATCTCCATCGCTCTCCTCCTGCATCCCAAACCAATGAGCCAGGTTTGACTCAAGCTGTTGGCCCCACCAATGCATTAGTGACCTTCAATGGCTTTAATCTGCCCCCAGTCGGTTCTGTTTGGGAGTCCTGGTTTCTCATGGCTGCTGATGGAATGGAGTGACCATGTCCCCGGGGTGCTCACCCGCAGTGGGTGACACAATCCTCTGCTCTGACTGCGGATTTCCAGTTACAGCAAAATAACTTGTTGAGCCCCAGGAGGCCGACATTGCCAGCAGACCTCTGTGCTAATAACAGTGTGCCTGGAAAATGACTCAGACTCTCCTGCGCGATACGAAGTATTTAAAAAACCATGGATCTGATTGATTTAATTGTATAGCGCTGTGCCTCTGCACTCTGTGCTCGAGTCGTGAAAAATGAATGTGAGGAATTGTGAATGAATGAACCAAACCCTCTTCCCTGAACCACGTGGCACCTCACTACATGCTGTTATTAATAGACGGATAATTTTCATGGGGGAATTCTGCAAAGTGTGTTTTTTGGAGAGGTCCCTGGAGATCAGCACCTCTAGCAGATGATTTGGTAAGAGCAATGTGTGCAGCAGAGCCCAGCTGCAGCTGGGGAACACTCAAAGGGTTGACGACAGTGTTCAAGGCAGAACAATAAGTCATGATGCCCAAGGGCTGCAGGAGGAACATGCGCTTTGGCTCGAAAATTCCCACAATAAACTTTGCTTGAGATAAAAGAGAAAAAAACTCTCCAAATCTCTCCCTTCCAAGAACCACCACTGCATGTTGGATGGGCTAAACATGTCCACGACTTCACAACCTCCTGTCAGCAACATACAGCATTGCTGTCAACAATCCAATTGTCCCTGTCCCCTACAAGCCCCCGGCCACACACCGCAGAGCCGCACATGAGGCTGCCTGGGCACGTGCTGCTTCTTTCACATATGCAGGGTACATCTGAACTTGGGAAGGACCTACGCAAAATACCCAGCCCACTTAAATCCCCGCAATGGGACTCAAGCAAGACTTCAGTAATGCCTGGAATGAGTTTTCCTACGGTGAACTGAGGAGTGAAGCTGCATTTCCAAAGCCAGCACTATAAATGGGCATTGCTTACTGCTCAGATCTCGCTTTAAAGGAATTCACTGCAGAGAAAGCGGTGCTCAGTCTCATGAAAAGGGCATGAATTAAGACAGCTTTGAAATATCAATTGCCATAGAGGCGATACCACCACAGAAAACTGTAAGCGAGAAGAATCTGATGTGAATTTCTCTATTTTTGTCACTTTTGGTTCCGGCATGGCAGCCAGCTGCGTCCCCGGCATAGTTCCCTTTTGCTTTGAGCTCGTTGCACTTCCCACTGTGCTGCTCGGCACCATCTCCCTTACACACGTAACAGAGGAACCTTTGTGTGGTGGCATGTTTTTTTGAGTTGGAGGTGTGTACTCACAGCTAGACTTGCACAAACTTATTTCTTATGCAATTCTACAAATAGTTGAAAATGTTAGTTCGCTCCTGAGTTTAGGGGGAGGCTGATGTGCAGGGAGGAGCAGCGGGGTCTTTGTTGTGGGAGTGATCCAGTAAGCACAGTAATTTAACGATCAACGAGCAAAAGAGTTGTGATGGTCTGTTATCGGAATTGTTTTGCACGATGGGCAACAAGGGAGCCAGTTGTTGCTCTTTTGGATGGTCTAAAAGCAAACAAATGCTGAGACTGTTGCTCTTTCAGATTTGTTTGGGATTTCAAATCCAGCCCCTGGCCTGGGCAAACCCAAGTGTGCTCTGAGCCTGGTTCTCTGGGAAACCAGTTCACCGGCCCAGGCGTCCTACCAACATCACGTCACTGATGACATCAGAGCTCTAATTTCTCTGAACAAAACAAACATGGGCTGCCAGTCTGCCAGCAGGACTGATCTGTTCACAGGACAGCTTCTCTTTGGCTGGGTTGTGACTCTAAGGGTAATTTCAGTGGCTTTTTTGGAGATCGCTGTGTAAAATAGTTCTTATGCTGAACAGAAGTGCGGCAACAAAAGCGGTTTAACTCTGCAAATAGCACAGATTGCTGGGTCTGGGCCATAGATGCCCCTGGAGATCACCAGCCAAACACCAGTGAAGTCACGTTCCTGCTCTCAGGGACAGCAGGATCAGCCCAGGGGATGAGCCCACCCAGCGTGTTCCTGCAAACACGGCACCTCCAGCAGAACTGAACCTGCACATCAAAAACCTCCAGGGCTCCTTGCAGGTCTCAGATTTCTTCCTTACAGCAGAGGAGTTCCAGTCTGAGGCTGGCTTCGTATCACCAAATCAATAGGTGCATTTATCTGTCAAGAATGACTTGAACAAGAGACTGACAAGCATAATTATGAGAATTAATGACTTCAGCAATTACCTGCAATTCTGGAACATGGTGTGGAGGGGTAAGAGCAAGCCAGGGACTAGGTAGGAGCAACTTTTCCAGGGCTGGATCAAATGCAGTGTATAAAGTTTATTTTACTTCAGCCACTTGCTCAGAGGAGCCCTTTACACAGAGCTGACAAAACCATTATTTGTTTTCATAGTTATGGGATTGCCCTAACTATGAAATATGTGTCCCTGCCAGCCCCTCACACACGTCCTGCACAGAGATATGGGGCACCAGCTGAAAATGGCAAGAAAAAATATAAAAGAAAATAGAAGTCCCGTAAACAAAGGTCAAATCTGTGGTGGTCTTGTGTGGGTGGAGGAAAAAAAAAAAAAATCTCCTTAAGAAAAACAGAAATTGAAGAGTTCATTATTTTTGGCATGCACAGTTTGCTTATCAAGGGATTGTCATAGGGAGGAGATTATTTTATAGTCACATAAAAGTTCCCTCCCTCCCCTAGTTCTCCTGATCCCAGGCTGCCTCCCTGCAGTCTGAGGGGCTGGGGCTCCCACACCCGCCTGTTCCAGCAGGACACCTTGGGACCACCAAGCCCTCCCATCCCATGCTCTTCTCTCTGCCATCTCCAGGGCCATGTTCCACCTCCTTGCCCCTGTCCTTGCTCCTCACTTAACTAGAAAATCGTGAGATTTCTCTCCAGGCCAAATAAGATCCACATGTGTATGAGTCCTGGGTAGGGATTTAATCAATGCAGGATTGTGTGTGGGGCCCTGCTGTGTCCAGCTTGGTCACCACCCTTCGACCAGCCACCTAGATGACGTCCATGGAGGGTGGGGTCTGGATAGTCCATTCTCCTTGCATGAAATCCTAGGGAGGAGCATGGTGCTGATGCAGGGTGAGTGCTGTAAAGGTGTCTCCTGTTCCTAGCACCAGTCTGAAGGTCACGGCGCTGCTCCATCAGCAGTGACCTGCACCTTGCCCAGCCCCTCCCAGGGCACCGACTGAGGATTTTCAGGGTGTTTTACTCCTTGATGAGTCCTTATGAAATCCCCAGCGCCTGGCCCGGCTCAGCAGGAGGAGCCGCTCTCGCAGCCTGGGTGGGATGCTGAGGTCTCCCAGCCCTCTCCTTTGGTCGGCAGCGTCGGTGTTGCTGCTCATCCCACCCTGCTGCTAGCTGTCCTCAGATGTGTCATCGTGGGAAGCAGAGCAATTCTCCGGTTCCTTTGTGATCCCCAGTGGGCACTGCTCCACTTTGACTTTCTTTCTTCCTCTCATTGACTTCTTAGCTCCTGTAAACAGCAAGGTGATCGCAGGAGTTAACCACTTATCTCAGGGAAATGAAAGATTCCACTGTATCACCTTGGGCAAGCATTTTTTTTGCAGTGTGAAATGTTGTTTAGCCTGAAGAACAGAAGGCTGAGGGAAGACCTCCTTGCTCTCTACAACTACCTGAAAGGAGGTTGTAGCATGGAGGGTGTTGGTCTCTTCTCCCAAGTAACAAGTGATAGGACCAGAGGAAATGACCTCAAGTTGTGCCAGGGAGGTTTAGATTGGGTATCAGGAAAAATTTCTTCCTGGAAGGGGCTGTCGGGCATTGGAACAGGCTGCCCAGGGCAGTGGTGGAGTCACAATCCCTGGAGGGGTTGAACAGATGTATAGACAAGGTTCTTAGGGATGTGGTTTAGTGACAGTGTTACGTTAATGGTTGGACTCGATAATACTGAGGGTCTCTTCCAACCAAAATGATTCTATGCGCTCAGCAGAAGAGCACCCTCCTCTCTGTGACAGGGAAGGTGGCTGGTGCCCTTGGGCGTTTCTCACAGGAGCCCCTTGGGAAGCAGCAGAAGTTGTAGTCCTGAGCTGATAGCATAAAGAACTCCTCTTCCCTACCTTTTGTCCAGGGATCCTGTCCTCTTTTTCTCTTCTTCTGCAGTGCATGAGCTTTGTCTTTGGTGCAAAAATATTTCCCATCAGCCTGGGCTTCTTGTAGGATGTCATCTTCATACGGGGCAGCCACCTACATCAACAAGAAGAGCACTTCGTCTACAAATTAACCTGCTTTCCCTGGGAGCTGATGACCTGGTGGCATGGCTGGGGACCTTTGTGACAAATATTCAGGAACCCTCTTGGCTATGGAAAGAGTGATACCTTTATCCTTCAGCAGCAAGTTGGGTAACAGTGAGGGAATGGGGTTTGGCACCTTGTGTAGGAAGGGCTGTCACCTCTCAGAGTGAGCTTGGGTCAGGACAACCTGTCTTACACCTCTTGGACCTGATGGCTCAAGCTAATGGGCTGGGGAGAGCAAACACACCTCGCTGTCCGTCGTGTCTGGCTCATCAGATTCCTGCTTCCCAGACTCAGCATCATCATCATCATCTAAGGAAACACAAAAAGAAGGGTTTTCTTTTGGCTGGCAGGGAACCCGACAAGCTCACAAGCAGATGCAGAGCTGGTGGTACAGCCTCCGGGAGCTATCAAGGCAGAAAACAGATTCAGCAATAAACTGTGTTGCAAAGCAAAGGCGCTTTGAGCTACATGGCTTGAGATGAAAGTTTATGGGAGGTCCAACAGGGCTCTGTTGGGGAACCAGCTCCCAGTGAATCAGTATCTGTAGGACTTTGCCACCCCAAGGTTGCAAGCACTGCCCTGAAATCCATGGCCACGTGCAGATTGGGAACCTGAGGTGTATTTAAAACCCTCAACTGTGCCATCTCATTTAAGACCCAGATGAGGAGGAGCACGTCTAGGTAAAGAGGCCAAAATGGACAACCCTCAAGTTTGCTGCCCATGCCAGTCGATGGCTCTTGGCAGGGCATGTGTACCAACGAGCAGAGGAAGGAAAGGTGGGGAAGCTGCTTCCCTGCACAGCAAAAGGATTTTTCTGCATGCAGGCCCTGGGGCTACACAACCCCAGACATGCACCTGCATGCACCAGACACGCACCCAACCTTTGCACAGAGCCAAGCTGCCCCGGTCAGTGGCCGAGCCTTGCTGGCTCTGGCATCGCCCTGTTTGCACACACAGCAGCAACCCGTGCTGGCTGTGGAGGGCAGAAAGGGCTGGGGATGGAGCTGTGCTCTTCCCCGAGGGGCAGGATCATTCCAGGACCTCCACATTTCTTGCTCCTGACACCCACGTCTATGCAGGGTGGGACTGTCGGCAGAGCTGCCCCTGCCCAGCTGGGAGAGCAGATGCTGCTGCTTTCAGGCGCTCTCAGAGCCCCTGTATTCTGATCCCATCCTCACTTTATCCTTCCATGGGTTAAGGTTCACTAGAAAGTGCAGAAGTATTTGTGTATTGTTTCCTGTCAAGCTTCAGGTGAGAACTGAAGAAAGTCCTGTATTCCCACACCCAGAATGTAATCAGCTGAAATTCTTCTGCTATGATGATATCTCCTTAGCATGTAAATCATGGAGGACTCTCTTTTTTTTTCCTACCGTGCAAAATCCTGCTCTGGAGAGTGTTCCCAAACTGCTCCGACACGCCCAGACCAACTAATCCAGGTGAGCTCAACTTTCTGGCTGAGCTGGTAAGGCTGGTTCTGAGCAGCTCTCAGCAGACGTGCGTCCTGCTCAGCTCCCCATGGCTGCTGCCTCTCACCCACCCGGCAAACCTGCTGCCCACATCCCACTGCAATCGGACAGGGAGAAAGCATCCTGTGTCCCCAGATTGCAGACACTGCTGGTTTTAGGAAAGGAAAGGGCTTCTACATGGGATGGAGCAGGGAAAGGGAGGAGAGCAACCTCTCCAACCTGCTGCAGGTACCAGCATTCCTCCCTCCATGCTGTGCCAGCACAGGGCATTCTTTGGAGCAAGGGGGCACAGACAGGGATGTTTTTTCAGGGTTTTGCCAATAGGTCAATGCTAAACCTATCTCTTTAGCTGTTGGAAAACTCCATGCCACTCAGAAGCTGGGTGCAGGGTGCTCTGTAGGGTGTGCAAGGGCACCCCATGGGTGGCTCCTGCTCTGTGCGGGGCAGAGATGCTGGGCTTTACTCCAGAACAGCCAGGGTTTACTCCCTACAGGTACTGAGCCTAAATTTTGAGCATCCCTAGGTTTGAAAACTGAGCCCTCAAGGACAGAAGTGTCAAACTTAAGAGTTTCCTCAATGTCCCAAAAGAGCTGGGAGCACCTGCATCCCTGGAAGGGTGTCCCATGTGGAGTGACTATTGCTTCAGTCAGCAGGGATTGCAGGTGGTGCAGAGCTCAGCAACAGAGAGCTCCCGGCTGTGAGATACCTTCACCAAAATGCATCTTTTGCTCTTGCCGTCTCCAGCATCACATTTGCTTGAGGCTTTTTACCTGGTTCTGCTTTCTGTGCGCTGACAGCCAATCTCACCCCGGTCTCTGGAAGAGCCTCTGGTTTGCTCAGCGTGGACTTGTTTGTTGGATGTGCCCGTGAGAAAGCGAGCTGTAAGACAGAGGGAGGGCAGCAGTCCCATCAACACCAGATATTATCTCAGCTATCGAAACCCTGCCTTTGCCAGGCAGGACAAAAGGGCAGTTCCCAGTCCCTGCATCATGACTATGACACCCGTGGGGCTGAGCATCGCAGAGGCATTTCTATGCGCTCGTGGCGTGTTACAGGGGAGCCCAGCACCCTCCTGCACTGACTGGCAGGGACGGGTTGCAGGTGCTGCTGCACACTGGCCCTTGGACCTGGATGGGAACCCATGGATGGGCACCAGAGGGGAAGGTGGGTAGGGAACAACAACCAGAGTTGGACAGCCATGGCTTTACCATGTGCAATACATTCCTGTTGGCTTCCAACAGCGATATTCACAGTGGTCAAAACAGCACCAGCACCAGGGCTGGAATCCCCAGGAAGGGACCACAGTTGATGTCAATGGGAACCGTACTCACCACAGCTGCCGTCTCCTCCTCCTCTTCTTCCTCCTCCTTGACAGCATCAGGCAGTGCCCGGGTGGCATTGGGCCAGTGGCAGGGGAAACACAAGTTGTCCCTCTCTGTCCCGTGTCTCCCGCAGGGGCCACGGGCTGCTGGCAAGGCAAGGCTCTCACTGGGGCTCAGCTGTGGGCTACCAGCCCCCTGGGCCTCCCGACGGTTGTGCCAGCCCGTTTCTCTGCCGCGGCTGGAGTCTGACAGATCCAGCGGTGCGTCTGCACCGTCGTCTCTTGTTGCCTCCACCTTTCCTCGGAGCTTGATGCTGTCTCGGCTCAGCAAAAGATCCTTCTCTGCTTTCCCATCCATGGCATCCTCCAGGAAGGACCTTTCTTCCTTGCATGTCGGTGTGATGCTCAGCCATGGGGAGAGTGGCCGCTCCTCTTGGACAGGCTTTGGGTCTCCATCTGCCCGCTGGTCGGGCTGGCACTGCTGCATGAGGAAATGCTGGAGCCGCTCCCTGTGCTTGAGGAGCTGCAGCTTCTCCTCCAGGTGCTGATCCCTCACATACACCATGGTGGTAGGAAGCTTCAGCAAGGCTGCGTGATCTTCCCACCCGTCATGCGACCTCGTCCTCCCATCGGCATCTTTGGACCTGAGCAAATGGCTGGAGAAGCTGCTGCCATCCCGGTCAGCTGAGGTGCAGCTGCTCACCAGCCCCAGCTGGTGCAGGGAAAGGTGCTTGTGCAGGAGACAGAGCTGCTCTCTCCGTGCAGTCATTTTTAGGTTTTCATATGATGGAGCAACCCTGGGGGAGTCTGGCTTGCTTGCTGTTAAATAACTAAAAGAAGGAGGAAAAAAAATAATCAGGTTAATTAGAGAATTTTAATGTGATTTCTCAGCTCCAGCAGGTGACATGTGTGGTTTCTTCTGCTCTGTGTCCTGTGGCAGCCCTTGGCCTGTGCATCACTCCTGCCTCTGGGTGCTGTGCTGGGGAGAAGGGTCCTGGTGGCTGTGGGGTCAGGCAGCCGGCAGCAGGTCTCCACATCACCATCCAGCAGTGCTCTCCTGTCCCTGGGTCACAGCAGCTCCAGGCAGGGGGTTGAGCGAGTGGGGGATGCGGTGATGGCTCACGGCAGTGCTGCTGCTGAGGAGTCACTTGTCAAACCTTGCCTTACAGCCAGAAGCATCCTATCTACCCCCACTTTGGGCTTTCCTAGTCCCTTGGTGCGCCTGAACACCTCCAGGACAGAGGAACAGCCCACCCTTCCCTAATGTCCCTCAATGGGAGATTTGTACAGCCATGGTAAGAAGGCTGATATGGTGTAAGAACCTGTCCTGCAAACCCAGCTCCTGCTGTCAGTGGTTATTTGGCAGCTTCCATGTGTGTGAGCTTTCCCCGGGAACTCTCAGCAGATCTGCTCCCAGCTCTGAGAAACTGGATGGCTCTACAGGTGAACTCACTGGCTTTGCTCATCCCTCTGCACTCCATGGGCAGGATAAGCCCGAGGAGATGCTGAGCCCTGCAGAAAAGCCCATTAGAATAGATAAGGAGGAGCTGGGATTGTTGCCTCCCGGGGGGCAAGTCCTTCTCCTCCCCGAGGTGGGGGCAACCCCATTCGCTTTACGGGTCTGTCTGACAAAACCGGAGCAACAAGAGGTTGATTTCGTCAGACTGGATTCCAGTCGTTTTTTGCTGGTGTAAACTGGGAGATCCCCCTGCAGAAGTCTGGAGAAGAAGGTGGGCAGATACGGCAAATACTGACCACCTCATTGCCATCTGCCTGGTGGGACATCTGCAACAGGGCATGGGTCAGCCCCACACCACCACCCCCGGGGCAGGGAACTCACCTCTCGAGGCTGGGCCTGTGCTCGTGCTCCGGCGGGAGAGAAGGCTTCCTCATGGGAGGGGACACTGCTGCCCCTGAAGGACTTTTCTCCAGGAGGCAGGGTCTGGAGCCAGGTCTCACCAGGGCGATGGTTCCATGCAGCTGGTTGGCGATCCTCTGGGATGCCTGGGGCATGGGGGAGAAAGGCCATGTGAACTGTTCTGCTGCGCACCCTGGGCTGGAGGGAGCCTCGCCGAGCAGAGACGCAGCTCTTCACCAGTGTGAAGTGCTCTGACATAATTCTGGTCAACAGCTCAACCGTATTCATATTGGTTTTCCCAGGAAATTTCTCCCTTCATGTCTTCTAGGAGGATCTGCAGTAGTCTTTATTTTCTGATTGCACTGATTTGTAGCTCAGGATGTCTTGTGCCTCTTCTCAAGTCAAGCCATGATTCAGTGGCTTAACCAAGATAAGATCCTGAAAATTCCACGACCCCTAGTCAGGCCACTAGACTTTATTTATGCGATCTTCTGGGCACGCACTGGTTTGATGGGTCTATTTCCAGTGGAGTACCCAGATGTGAGGCCAGGACATTATCATCTCCATCTGCTGTCATCAAAGGCTCACCACATGTTCTGACTTGATTTTTCCCTGCCCACCTGGAGATGTCACCAACCCTTCCTGCAATCCCTATTAATTATCCTCACAGCCTGCCTGCAGCCTTACCAAAACCCCTTTTCACCTGCTCTTTCAAGTTTTCTCTGGAGTTCAGGTAAGTGAATCCTGTGCCAAAACAGAAGCATCTTTGTGGGTGTGTGTGTGGGCTCGAGTTCCCACGATGGGGAACAGGGCTCCAGGTCCTGCAGTCTCATTTCCCACTGCCCAATATCACTCAGCATCCCTGAGCTGACACATAGTCTTTCTGATTTAAAGGCATAGCAGGCTTGCATCAATGCACTAAACAGCAACCACTGAATTCCAGCCCTCTGAAAATACCAATATTCATTATACTGCAGATGAAGAGACATCTGCCATGGTCTTGGGCAGGGCTGCTGTGGTGTATTTGTTCTCAGTAGCCACAGCTCCCATGGTTTACATGTTCTCTAGGCTTTTTCCATTCATAGTGCTCCAGCTTCTTGTCTGCACAGATAATGGAGAGCTGACTCTGTAACTCAGGATAAGCTACACTAAGAGGTGGCTCAGCACAATCTCCCTGGGTCCTTCACTCCTCAGAGCTTTCTCCAGCGAGATACCCAAGAGAGGAACCAGCGTGGTGGGCAGAAGACATAAGGATGCTAGATATGTTGTCATGGAGGATAAACAAGGGAGCAAACAGAGATGTGTATGCTCACAGTGGGGACAGGAGCCTTTGCCAAACTCCAAATACTTCGCTTGCAGTGAGTAGCAATTTCTACGGAGAGGATGCATCTGGCATTTGGTAAATGCCCTCCTTGGCTCTGGCAATGGCAAACCACCCAGGTCTGGCTAATTGTTTTACCCCCTAAGCGCCTCCTACTCATTCTTTATCCTAGTCCATCTGCCTTGATCCAGATCAGATGACCACAGTGGTGGGGAGAAGGCCTGAGGACACCAGGCTGCCTCCAGCAACTCACCATTTCTGCAAGGCTGGCTTCTTGGAGGACAGTGCTCGGGGAAGTCCTACTGCTTGGAGAGCTTCTCTGTCCCGCAGGCTTTTCTGCAAAAAAAGATGCAACCAGCCACCATGACGGTTCCGCAGAGCTGTTGCGGCCTGCCCTGCAGCGTGCTAGGGTCTCGCAGCCTCCTGAGCATGCTGCTGGCTGGCACCAATCACCTGCTGTTGAGGATTTCCAGACAAAATTTCCATCTGGCTCGAGCCAGCACCTGAAATAACCTTCCCTCCATTGCATGTGTGGGCAGCAGCAAGGCAACGACACGGTCTCTACATGAAATGGGTGGCAGATCCACACCTGCAGAGCACTCGTCTTACAGTGTGGGCACCCAAGCACCCTTTTGCTCTAACACAGAGCAGTGTGTTTGTCCCTTGACATACAGTTTCCCCCCTAAGAGCTATTCTGGCCATGGCAATGTCCATCTGAGCTGCCAACAGCTTGGTCTTTGCTCTCCAGACTCTTTCCCAGAGCAGCTTTGCCCTGTGGCTCATGTCATTCCTCCCATCCACAGGTCCCTTGAAGGTGGTGGGAGGCAGCAGCACCCACCTTCTCCCAGCTCGGAGCTCGGCACATCACAATGGGCTTCTTCTGCTCCCCTGTGAGCTGCTTTCTCTGTGCCAGCGTTCCTGCTTGTGGGGGACAGTAACGCCAAGGGGGAGTTGGAGGTGGAGCTGCTTTCTCTGGAGGTGACTCCTGGGTGTTTTGTCCCATCCCTATTGAAAGGAGAAGAACATGAGTGAAAGAGAAGGGGCAGGAGTAGGAAATCACTGCTTTGAGAGCCACCATACTGGGAGTTCTGAGTTACAGAGCCCAATATATAAATATACGCATTTTTATATATATATATGTATGTGGATATACTGGATCTTCAGACTCACCTTCTTGCGCAGCAGCTTATTGCTGGCTCAGCTGCAGTCTGGAGCATGGGGCAGAGCCAGCGCGACAGCTCAGGCTCTCATTTCCCCACTTGGCTGTGGGTAACGTCACAGGAAGCCACCACGTTGGGCAAGCCAAAACCCAGCTGCAGCTATTGCAAAAGCTCTGTGAGAACCTGTACATCCCTGACTGAGCTTTCAGCCTGTGTAGGGGTTGATTCAGCATGGGGAAATGGGGACTGTCACCCTGTACCTTACTGAGCTAGTGGGGCTGATGCTTTTGGCCACTATGAGGGAGTCACTGAGTCTCAGACCCCCACACTTATGGCGTGGACAAAGTCCTGGCTGGACCCTGATGCTGAGACACGGGTGTTTGGCTTGAAATCTTCCTACCCAGCAGCTCAGAGAAGAGCAGAGCAGAAACTCTCAGTGCTCAGCAAACCCAACCCAACCTAGAGCTCCAGAACTCCTTGGGCCTTGGGGAGCACCAGGGAGCGAAAGCAGGAGTTTCTCTTTAAGTGGATGATGCTCTGTGCTCCAAAGAAAACACATTTCTAAACTAATCTCTTGGTGCTAATTCCTCTGGACTTTAAACCCTTGAGGAATGAGCTGATTTGTATATATTGGCCAGCCTGGCACGTTCTTTGGCTTTCAGCACAACACGCTGCTGGGATATGAACCTGTTGGTACAGATCTCTCCTCCCTCCTAACCCTGGCCCAGTCCCCACTTTCCCCTTCCCCAAAAACACAACCTGCTCCCTGCAGACCCTCCCTGGCTGCTGCAGGAGGGAGCTGGTGCCATGGAAAAGCCATAGAAGCCCATGGTCACGTCCATGGCCAAGGTGAGCAGCCCCCCATGGAGGGATGTTGAATACCCTTGTTCCCCAAAAACTGAATTATTGCCTGCAGGTGAAGAGAGAATAAGCAAAGGTCAACAAGGACTTAGAGACCATTACAGGTGTTTTGGTGTCTAGCATCTACAGGAATCTGTGGGAATTAGATGCTAAAATATCCCTGATAATGGCACAGTCTGGACACAGCTCTGTTCAGCTGCGAGGATGCCTCTGTCCTTACCAACACCCCTTGTAATGAATAAAACCCAGGAGAGTGCTTACTCAAGACTTCGGAGCCTCTTCAGTTCTTCCTTGAGAGTTTTGTTCTCTTCCCTGAGGCGATTCATCTCATTAGCTGCAGAGACACAAGTTGTGCTGTGGATTCGGGTACTGCAAGGAGAGAGCTGATGCTCCTCACATCTCACTGGGGTGCGAGGAGGAGGAGGAGGGAATGGCACTGGGCTTTGGAGGGATGCTGACCTTCCTTCCTTCTCTGAAAACATGCTGGGTGCTAAGGGATAAAAAGGAGCAACTTTCCAACTCAGGTTTGCTCAGGACTAGGGGTTTGCTTGGTGAGGAGAGTGTGACCCAGATGGGAAGGTGGCTGTGGCACGGTGGGATGGGCACAGCTGGCATCCTTACAGTGGGTACCATGGCCGTATCCCATGAGAGGGTGCTGTGTTCAGGGGAGAGCTGGGGGGTTCAGGGGTGATGGGATGAAGAGCAGAAGGAGCTGTGAATACCCAGCAGTCGGGCTGCAGCAAGCGAGAGCAGACACGCTCCCAGGCAGGGTGGGCGGCGGCTGCAGAGTGCTCCTGCTCCAAAGCAGCACTTGGGGAGTGATGGCATAATAGGGGAGATAAGCCACAGGCTGCTGGCATTTCTCCATCCCTCCTAAATGCCTTATCTCCTTTACCCCCATGAGCCTCCCTGGGCCAACCAGATCCCCAGGGAAACACACCCTGAGCCGGAGTGGTGCTGGGAGCTCTGCCAAAGGCTTGGGAGAGGATCCATCGCACGTGCTGCCTAATTTCCATTTAACCATCCTGAGCTGCTGCTGGGACATCCCTGTCTTTGCCAGTGTTGTTGCTTCTGCGATGCCAAATGCATCTTTTATCCAAGCAGCTGACATGACCTGGTTGGCCCAGGGCTGCTCTCGGCATGAGCATCTCCCATTTTTCTGGAGGTGCAGAGGGCTGTGAGCCCCCAGCTCTGCCATTTCATGTGAGCAGTTACCTCTGCTCAGAGAAGACATGGGCTGCCATCCGCAGTCCTGGCCAGCTCTGATTTTTCAAGGCCCACACACTCACACTGGCTCCTTCCCTTCTCCCCATCCCCAAATCCCTCCTGGTTACCCAGTCACTGGCTTATGTGCAAATATTTGGGAGGCATTAACTGAGGAAAGACCCAGCCAGCCAAAGCTGAGCTTGCAGCAGGCAGTGGTGCTTACTGAGGATGAAGATGTGCTGCAGGCTCTGGAAATGTGAGGTCTCATACTCATTCTGTTTCTTTTTCGCCAGCTCCTGGGTGACCATGCATCTGTCACAGAGACCTGCTCGCAGCCTGGAGGAAAACCCATGGCGGCAGCTTGTTACAACATGGTTCCTATCAGGGAAATAAGCTCCTGCCCTCCCCACAGAGAAGTGTGAACACCCAGCCCA
This sequence comes from Patagioenas fasciata, assembly GCF_037038585.1. Classification (NCBI taxonomy): domain Eukaryota; kingdom Metazoa; phylum Chordata; class Aves; order Columbiformes; family Columbidae; genus Patagioenas; species Patagioenas fasciata. Next base: position 8,508,116 of record NC_092535.1, on the reverse strand, counting down.
TCACTCAGAATTGGTGAGAGGGGTTATCATCCGTGCAGCCCAGCCCTGGCCCTTCCAGGCGCCCCAGATCCAGCCCCACCATCATCAGCTTAGGAAAACTCCTCTGCATGTGCCCAGGCTCCTCCAGCTTTCCCAGTAGCTGAGTATGAGCAAAAAAGAGGTTCAGGTGCTACATCCCACTCCTGGGAAGGCAGCAAACCCTAAACTCTCCCCCCGGAGGGTGCATTCACTGCCACCAAACAGCACTCTGCTGATAAAGAAATCTTACCTGTTTTCTAACACCTTCACATTTTCTTTAAGGACCTTCTGTTGTTCCCTTAATTGGTGATTTTTAGCAAACAGCTCTTCAATTCTCTGAGCATCCCTAATTGAAGAAACAGAACAAAGAAAAGAGGGTTGTTAAATTTCTCCCTCAAATCTGTGCCTTTATCTGCAGCGCCCTCCCTGAGCCCCCTGTGCTGCTCACACCGATATGGCTGAAATGCTTTTGCTTGTGTGACAGGAAGGAAAACAAATGTATTAGAATCCAGATGCTTGCCCTGTGACACCCACCCTTGGAGTTAACAACCTTGCTTTGTCCCAGTTTATTGCTTCCCAAGAGATCATGCACCCCTCAGAACGAGCATCACTTGCTGGTGGGAAGGGAAGGTAAACTGGAGGTGGGCAGCGATCACCCGAAGCCCTGCCTGCGCTGGGGACTTGAATGGCAAAAGTCACCAGTCTGAATTTGGCAGAGCCAGAAAGGCAAACGATGCTGTCTAAACCGGGGGAGCAGAAAATGAAGTGGTGTAACCTCCGCCCCCCCCGCCCACTCGGCGTCGCTCACCGGCACTTCTCCGTCGTCAGCTCCATCAGCTTGCTCTGCAGACCTGTGATCACGAACAAAAAGGTGGGGATTTATTGCCAGTTCCCCAGCGCTTCAGAGACAAAACGCACCCATGGAACATCAGGAAGGTACCTGGTTTTGCTGAAACCTCATCAGTTTACAAACCTTATTTCTCAGAAGGAATAACACATTGCCTGTGTTAAGTAACACCACAGCGTAGTATAGCTGGAAAAGTTGTACAAAACACGAGCACAGTTTGTATTTCCACTATTTAATGAGTCTGCATTTCCCTCCCACCTCCAAAAGTTTGTTTCAGTTTTGTTTCTACTTATTTCTCGTTACAACATGCATTTCCCAGGTGGGCAGTATTTTGTAACTCTCAGTGCTGCAAAGCGTCTTGGAGAATATTTACAGCTCAACAAGAATGGCTTTCATTGATGGATCTGCAGACCTTACATCTTGTCAAATCCATTTTATGCAAAGTAGATGTAAACATGTGGTTTAAATTGCTCAACAGTTTCTTCTAACTCTCACATGGCTGGAAATTACACAAGAATTAATTCATAAGCCAGAATCCTCCAAAAGTGCTGTCGTTTTGTTCATAATTTTGATATTGGGAATTATTCTAATAGAAAAATAATTTGGCATTTGTTTGCTTAACCTGATGGTTCTTATTTTAATAATACATGACCTGAGGAATAATTTATTCTCTAGAGGCATAAACTATCCAACCTGTCTCTAAGGTTTTCTTCAGCAGAATCTCACACTCCTACTGCTTCTGTTTTATAGATGATTACATCTTTCCACTGTCCCTTTGATCCTTCAGTATCCAAATATACTCCAATCCACGTGGCGCAGAGAAGATGCCCGGTGGGTGTGCGTGTCACTTCTGCAAAGCTCCCAATTCCCCTTTATCACAGACCAGAGCAGCAGAAGAGGAGCCCAATCCCCTGTGAGTAATTCTTGGAGCAACTGGGATTCCTGCAGGTGGGATATCTCCAGGGATATCGGATGCAGGAATGCCTCCCCTCCCCCTTCTGCTCCTCCTCCTCATCTAAAAAATTACTGATTTTATCAATAAACCTCATTGTCCACCAGGATAAAACAGATAAACCATAACAAGGTGCCACTGAATGGTGTGGTGCCCTGAGGGCTGTGACCCTGCATCCTCATCCATCCCTGTGGGTGATGCTTGCTCAGCCCTCATTCCCAAAACTCCCCCCATCCACACCCCGCTCCTGCCTTCAGGTGATTTGAAACCAAACAGATCGAGGTGGCCTTACAAAGGAATGGACCTCGTTTTTAATGAGACTTCTTGTATCATCTTACCTTGGACCTCTTTCTCATGGATTTCTTTGAGTTTATTCAGGAACTCTGCAAAACTCTCTGTGGTCATGTTCAAGGCTGTGCCACACGTCGGGCTGCTTCGAGCGCGAGGATGTCCTTTCGTTTCAAATTACTCAAGTTTCAGTCTAAAATAGAAACAAAAAGTCCAATAAAAGAGAAGTATCTTGTGTATGTGATGTTTTGCAAAGTCCCAGAAAGTGGAATCATTTGCTAAACCACATGCGTGCATAAAGCAGCAGGCTCACCCAAGGATGCATTTTCAGACCTGTCCACCCTGCCTCAGCCCGGGGGCACCAGAAAATTGGAAGAACACCAAAAGCCCAGCTGAAAAATAATAATAATAATAAAAAAATCAGGCTTTCCGTCTACTTTTTGAGCTGTTTAAATCACATTTATTTGGGATGAGGACGGGGTATCTTCTTGAGGAAGAGACTGCAGGGCTTGTGTAGGTACCACAGTGCTGGGGATGGATTATGGGAAAACCCGCAGCAACTTGGTGCTTGAATCGTTATAGTGTTATTAACGCTCCATCATGCTGAATGGCATCACTTAGTGCTGGTAATAGTGTTCAACAATCCCTGAGAACAGATAAAGTGCTCTGCTTTCTAAAAAAAACCCACCCAAAAACCTTGCTTTTTCCTTCTTCAGTTGAAAACACCCCCAAACAACAAGGAGACATAGAGAGAAACCCATGGCACCCCCAGCTCTGTACGACGGGAAGGGCAGGAGGTAAACAAACAGTCTGGTAGTAAAGTGGTTGTTTTGTAAGAATTTTGCCCTCCCCTAAAAGTCATACAGGGTTACCGAGTCACAGCCAGCAATCCTGTTACTGATAAAGCACCCGGACACTCAGCCTTCGACCGTGCAGAGGTGACTGGGTGGAAAACCTCCCCTCTGAGGCTGGAAGGTGAAAGGCTGGGCTGGGACCCGGGTTTTGCAGCCCCCCGGCAGCACGGGGCGGTTTCCGCTGGGCTCCAGCACGCTCGCAGCGCGGCTCCTGCCGACAGCCCGCCCGTGCCTTTATCTGCATGCAGAGGTGTGCCAGATCGCCTGCATATGCAAGATGTGGGCACGCAGAGCTGGAAGAAGAAACTTGCCCCTAAAGCGTCTGATTTTCAAAAGAAATGAGGCACGCGCCGGCGAGCAGAAGCAGGGAGCTCGGCTTGTGTGCTTTTGCCACGGCTGGATCAGCGAAATAACTTCATCGCCTTTTGAGCAAACAAGCAGAGATTTCACTGTCTGGGGACACAATTAAAAAAAAATATTCATTACTCCCACTTTCCTGGGCACAACCCACCCTTTCCCAGGGCTGGGTGATCTCTGCCTGCAAGGAAAAGCCACGCGAGGCATGGCACAGCTTGGCACAGCTTGTGCAGCTTGGGATCAGCTGCCGTGAAATGTGATTGGGAATCAACCTCTGCTCCAAAGCCATAGCTGAGTAATGAGCCAGGTGAAATAATATCCGGCTCTACTCCAAAACAGAAAAAAAATCAGACCCCTGATGTTAACGGGAAGCACTTCCCGGGATTGTTGCGTCCTAAATCCAGCTTGACCTGGGCAAAGCACCTCCCTGGTGCTGAAGAGGGGTGTGAGACCCACAGCTGCCATCGCAGGGCTGGAACCACCAGTGTCAGCTGGGGAGGATATGAAGTGCTCAGGCACCGATTCCCATTGCTTTGCCCAGTGCTGCAAACTGGGAAGGGACTGCAACTGGGAGCAGAGCCAGTGGCAGCTGTGAGGGCTCCACACGATGCTCATGGTGCTGGATCAGCCCCCGTCCACCCCAGCACTGCCCAGGGCTGGAGTCTGAGCAGCACCCAGCATTTCGGGCCAGGGGCCTCCAGCGGGGACATCCCAGGGAGGCGATATCCCGAGAAGGTGACATCGCAGCTGGGGCTTGTACCCAGCAGAGCCAGATTTGGGTCTGGGGTGTGGGCAGGAGCTTTGTCCTCAACGCAGGGCTGCAATGTCAGCAGGGCTGATTTTCTTTTCCTCAGATTACCCAGGTCAGCTGGGATCTGTGACCTGCTGGGGATCTGATCAGTGGGGAAAAGCTATTGCCTTTTTTGGTGCTTTTTGAGATACCAGCATCTATCCCTGCCTGCAGACGGGACACCCACTCTGCAGCAAACCTGGTGAGGATGTTGGGTCTCTGGTCCATGCACACACGCAGTTACAGAGATGTTGCACAAGCATCACCCTCCATGTGTCCCTACCCAGGATTCAGACTTTTGCTGTAGCACATCAAATCCGCAGACAGCCCAGGACATCTGGGGCTTCAGCTTTGCTCCTTTCCCACTCTGTGTGGACTGGCAAAGGCATGAAGCAGTGTCCCCCTGCTCCTCCACCCTGTTCAAGAGGATTTATTGAGGGAGATTTACTGATGAAGACCAGACCCACAGAGTTCCTCAGTGTGGAGCTCACTCCCTGAGACAGAGATTTCATTTACAGCTCTGAGCCCTTTCCAGAGCCGTCACTGTAATATACACCCAGAGAACTGCATGCAACCCCTTGGTGCACCGGCCAGGCGTATTTCAGAGTGACAGGTGCCCTCCGCAAACAGAGCCCCAGTGTTGGGGACTGGAGGCAAACTCCTCATCCAGCCCCTAAATCTTTGGAAAGCCCAAGCCCACGGGATAGCCACAGCTTTGCTCACCTGCTCTCTGCATCCCCTGATGCTCAGCTCAGAGTGGGACACAAGGTCCACGTGTGGGGGGCCCTGACACGTCAGCTCTCACACGTGGGGCTGGAGCGTCCTGCGGCATCTTCTGGGTATTGCTGGCATCGCTCTTCTGGGCAGGATGCTCCTGACCACGGTGGGGAAAAGGAAAAGTGGGAGGGAGGTTATTTCCTCACCTGTGCCAGGGGACTTGGGAGAGAGTGGACTCAGACAGCTGGGTCTCACAGCACAGCTGTCCCCAATTCCCTGGTCCCTGAGGGGTTTCTAGCCTCTTGTCACCATCCCCAGCACTGCTGGCCACGCTCGCAGTGAGCTGTGGTACATCCCTACCCTCAGCACTGTTTCCTTTCAGAAGAATAAAGCAGCTCATTAGATAAATCAGCTTACACCACTTGAAAAAAAAAAAAAATGGCAGAACTCTGAAGTTCTGACTCTGTCAGATCAGTGAAGCTTAATGGATTTACAACCAGATATTTTCCCATCAGCAGCACCGGGGTTGTTCAGCTTCAGGCTGGATTTATGTAATATACCTTTCACTGGGCGATTGCTGGGCAGGGCTGCTTTTGCAAGCCAAACTTTCTTTTCTTGGCTACCCTACTATGTTCCTGGTCTAATTTTAGAATTATAAATTGAGTTTATACCCAGAAAAGCTGCCTGATCACTCATGGAAAATCTGCAGTGCCAGGCGTATTTTGCAGGCCAACGTGAGGCTGATCTGCTTTGCTGATGTACCGTGCACTTGTCAGATTGAAGAGGGTTTTTTTGCGTGTATTGGGAATTTTTTTCTTTCTACTGGGCGTTTATTTATTTGTATGACTTCATGTGGCACAGGTTGCTCTAAAATGGAGCCCAGCACCTGCTCTCCACCACGCTGGTTTTGTGCGCGGGTGCTGGATAGGGGTTGGCAGATTGCAAAATTATCCCCCGACCAGTGAGACGGGAGGAGCAGCTTTGGCTCACTGGGAAGGAGGAGAAGGTGCTTTCCTCCGCCTCACACAACCCGAAAATCCTCCCTGATGCCAGGCAGCCACTCTGTGCTGCTTCGCTAGCCCAAGGGCCGGTTTGCAATGCAGACATCCAGCCCCAGGGTCCCCTCTGACTGAGGATGGGGATCCCACCAGTCTCAATGGTCCTTTGGGGTTACTGGGGACCAGCACTGGTCACAGCCCCCCGCCCAACAAGCACAACAGGTCCAGCAGCCCCCAGGACCTGCTGCACCAGCTCACATGTGCACAGACACGTCCCATTGTAGGGAGAAGAGAACAAGAGTGAATCCTCCAAGATGAAGCTCCAGCCTCAGGTCCCAACCTGCATGCACCTCTTTTCTCCAACCCTAAAAAGCATGTTGCACAGTCCTGGCTGTCACAAAACCAGCAGCTCAGTTTCTCCCCTGCCACCCCAGCCCCTTTGGGAGCAACTGCTGCTTCTCTAACCAAGGTGACAATTACCGAAGCAACAGGGACTTGCTTCCGTTACCTTATTTCTGCTTAAGAGCCCCCAGCTGGTGGGCGTCCCCTGAGCACAGGGACATCCCTCCTCCCAGAACAGAGCTTTTGCTGCTCTGGTGTTGCAGAATCACTAAAAGCAGGAGGTGTTGGTCCTCTGCAATGCCTAAATATAGCCAAGAACCAGAATTTGGCTTTTCTGTAGCAGGGTGAGCAGTTACAGGGTCTGTTCTTACACCATTCCCTGCTGGGAGGGAGGCTTTGTCCTCCTGGTCCCCAGTTTCTTTGACAAATAGTTCCATGCTGCTTTGCTGAGGTTTAGCTGTAAAGATTTAACCTGCTCAGGAGAGACACTCATTTGGACCTGCTGTCCATGCCAGGATGCTCCGCAGAGCACGGTGGGCTTTGCCAGATCCACAGGCAGGTCTGTGTGCCTGCACAAGGATTTGGAAGATGATTAAAAGTAGCAACTTATCTGCCTGTACATCTCAGGGTAACCACAGCTTCTATAAACATTATTTAATTAACACCTCAAAATGCTCTGGGAAGTGGGTAATGAAGCATTATCACATTTTTCAGGTGTTTTAATTGGGAAGCAGCGAGGCGCAGGGAATAGCTCAGGGCCCTGTTGGGTGCACAGTCACCACCTCCCAGCCCAGCCAACATGCTGCTCTGCATCCCCCATCCCCAGAGCCCTCGGCTGGGGAAAGTGGGTGGTAAATACCCTGGGAAGCTCTGATAGATGCAATATCACCCCACACGCTGCTTGTGATCCCGTTATGCTCTGCATGGTGCCTGGAGAGCAACCCAGTCTCGCTGTCTCCTCCTCCACAGCAGAAGACAGCAGCATGCCTTGGAGCTCACGCTGCTCCTGATGGATGGAGAATCCATCATTCCTGATCCTGCGTGGGCCAAGCGGGTCTTGTGTGGGGTAAAGGGCATGAAAATCCATTGTAACCACACTCACAGACTGGTACTTGTGCTCCTGCTGTGTGCTGTCATCCCAAGTCCTTCAGATGGCCATGCAAAATAAAAGGACAAATCTCTCCCCCCTGGATACAGTGCAGGTAATGAATCCCTTAACTAAATCAGCTTTTGTCTTAATCAGTATTTAAAAAAGAGGTTACATGCTGGGAAGATTCAGTCTTGCAAAACCATCCTGGGCACTTTGTCTCCCCTGGTTGAACCAGGTCAGCTGGATGGGGGTGGGATGGCCTGCAGCACTTCTCCTGGGAGCCTGCAGGACCTCAGTCTGCTGGATCCAGCCCCATCCCCATGGCCAGAGCAGGTTAAAGTCTCTGGTGGTGCAGGTTCTAAAGCTGAGCTGGGACCTCCTGCCATCAGGGGTTTCCCAAGGGGGAACGTCCCAGCTTTCAGGAAGCTGGGAGACCACTTCAGGCTTTTCTCCACTGGTGTTTCCCTGTACATCCCATGCAGTTCTTCTAAGGCAGGGATGGAGCACATCTGCAGATGCTGCTTCTCTTTTCAAGGTTCCTTTAAGGCAACTGGAGAAATGACAGGGTTTCAGGCATCATGCAGCTGGGTAGGAAAGGTGGATGCTTCCTCTTCCCAGCCTCGGCATCTGCTCCTGGTGAAGTATGGAAGCCAGGTTGCCATCACTGAGGTGGTACAGAAATGTGCTGATGGTGTTGGGGCACCTGGAACAAATGACCTGCCTCCAAAAGTCCCAGAGGAGCTTTGACAAAAGATACCAAGGACTCATTCCACCAAATCTCCATCCTTTGGGAATTCCTGCACCTCGCATCAGAACAGGTGGGAGGTCCCACTTTCCTCCCCACTTCTGGGGAGAGAAAGTACCAAACACCTCTAATTTAGAAGTAAATCCCACGCAGTGTGGCTTTGCCTTCCTTGCAGCCATACATCAGTCCAGCAGCTGCAGGCACGGCTGCCAAGCAGAGCTAGTCCACTCCCGAGCGCAGCCCCTAACACAGCGCATATTTGCGGGCTAGCTGGGACATGTGCACCTTCTCACCGCTCCCGAGCAATCGAGGGCAAAGCTCAGTGCGAGATGCCGTATTTGAGAAATACCTGCTTCTTCCATACCTGGTCATCTCCCCTGTAAGAGCTTTCAGGGCATTCTCCAACACAGGGCTGTCCCAGCAGAGGGGACAAGGAACAGGTGATGGGGACAGTCAAACCCACTGCAACATGATCCCCGTGCAGGGAGGCAACATGCATGGACACAGCCCTGCCGATCCAGCAATTCCCCCATTGTTTCCTTCAGCCTGGATTTAAAGTAGGGAAGAGGGACAACAGCCCCTGGTAGCATCACACCCACTGGGAGACCCAGCAAGCTCCAGCACTACTGAATATTTGTGCTGCCTGTAGGAACATATCTGCTCACCCCACGAGGACACAGGCAGGCTGTCCCATAGGAAATGTGATGGGGACGGAGGGGCTGAAGGTGGGGTGGACAGGGGGCCACTTTGCCCAGCTACCAGGAGTCGCTGCAGCCTGGCTCCCAGCTGCCGCAGAGTGAAAAAGGGAGAAAATTCCTTCTTAGACCTGGCAGCAGAGCTGGGATCAACTGCTGCCAGCCCCTGCGCTCCTGCTGTGCATCCCGACGTGGCCACCGACCAGGCTCTGCCCTCACCCAGGGCGTTTGCTCAGAGAAGGCTTTGCTGTTTGCTGCCTCTGGTCTCTGCTCCCTGGATGCAAACGTGACTGGACTCCCGGGTACGGACATAAACCCTGACACCCACAAACTGCTCTGACCCTTGCACAGCTGTTTCACTTTACCGAGCTAGACGCTGTTTCTTTGCACTTCAGGTTCCAGCGATATCTCATTACCTTTCATGCTCAAGTGGAAAATGCCAGAGGAGAAGTTTTTGTTAAAAGAGAGGACAGAAGAGCCCGGTGTCCCAGCTGGGCAGTGGCTGGCTCAGCTCTGCTCCCTGTCAACCCCACACACTCGCAGAAGCAGAACCGCCACTTTGCAACAACCCACTGACTCCCGGGCTGCTAGAAAAATCTGAATTTCCTCCTCAGACTCTGAGAAGCGACAGAAAAGCAAGTAAACCCGTGACACACCAGCCTCTGTCCATTGGATGGGAGCTGGACCAGGCTCCGGCTGCCAGCACCAAGTGACAGCTCTCCCCAGCGCTCTGCTGTGCAGATTTTGGGCAATTCTCCACACGTGGCTCACGCCGGCTCCCTTCCCAGCTATGTAACACTGCCCGGGTTGCCATAGGACAGATAAAAATCAGTGCAGGCACAATACTCACGTTGGAGGGCTGCCTCTGTGTCTCTGCCTCGACTCCTGTGGCTCGGTTAAGTTGTGATCAAGACACCGTCATCTGGGACACGGGAGACAGGAGTGAGCAGTGTAGGTGAACTTGCACAGACAATAAGCCATAATTTTTCTTTGCAGTCTGACCAGCTCTACTGGTTCACGTTTCTTTGCCCCAGCAGCAGAAAGGAGGCTCAGCTTAACTAAAGCTGCCCAACAGGTTCTGCTATAATACAAAAAAAGCAGCAAGACCGGTATGGCCTGAACCCAGATAGAGATTTGATTGTTTTCCTGTAATTACAGTTCAACCTGTGCTGTTGGTTGAAGTCAATCACATTAGCAAACAGACCCATTTAAATAATTCATCCACCATTAAGATGGGAAAATTTTCATTTTATATAACTCAGCTCTTTCTGAGAAGAAGAGAAAAAAAGAAAGATCAGAGGTGACAGCAGCAGTGTTCTAAACTAGGATGACATAGTCCAGGGCACACAGCAGCCCCCAGCCCAATCTGCTTTGAGAGGGGAAGGAACATGGCCAAATTGACACAAATGGCTTTTTGCAAGTGCAGGATGAAAGTCCACGGTCCTCAGCTGTCTCTGGGGGGCACTTTGCAGCAGATGGGGATGCTTTGCGGACGAGTGGGGAAAGGCTGGGGTGACTTGGGTACTGATCGTGGCCGACAGCCCCAGCTCAGCCCGAGTTGCCTCCTGGCTCCAGCTGCTGACACAAGCAGCTTCCTACCCCAAACCATGGGCTGGTGGAGCCGAAGGCAATGTGGACACAACCTGAGCCTTTGAAGTGCAGCTCTTTCAGCATCCCCCGGGAAAATGCTGGCACAGATTCACTGCCCAGTCTGGGCAGGGACAGCCTTCCCCCGCATCGCTGCAGACAGGGGCTGTGAAAGCAAGAGATGCATTTCCTCACCATCAGCACGGCACCAATAAAAACTCGTTCTCTGAGACCCAGACAGCACATCCTGCTCAGCCAAGAGCTGCCTGGTGAGTGCAGGGTCCTGCTGTGCTGGTGTAGCCACCTCTGAGCACGGCTTCATGTTCAGGAGGGATGTGTCTGTGTTGCTTAACAGGACACGTAAGCTGGGGAGGGTGGTTTCCCCATGATATTTCCAGGGTTGGCGGATAGGGAGAGCGCCTGTGGAAGGGGATATGGAGCATCAAGGTTCAGCTTCAAGTCATCCTGTGCAAGGAAGGCAGCTCTGCTGTGTTGCGCTTCCCTAGTGCTCAGTCCCCAGCCAACCAGCTCAGATCCTCAACTGGTGCAAAACCACATCCATGCCCCGGCAGCAATATCAACACACTGATTTACACCCCAGCTGCTGAGCTGGCTCCTTAAGTAAGCCCAACACAGTGCTGAGCATCCTTGGCAGCATTTCCCTGCAGCGATCACATCGCCTATCTGCGGCTCTGCTGCCAAACGGTGGCTTTACGCTTCCTTCCCTGTGCACAGACAGGTCGGGCAGGCGGGGAGCAGCCGGGGCTCCCAGGAACGCGGCTGGACGCCCACACTATGGAAATGGGCGGCAGGTAAACAAGCAGCCACTCGGTGAGCCATGGTCCTTGGCAGACCTGTAGGGACTGTTCAGTGGTTGCTCTGCGTGCATGAAATTCCTGGCTCATTCCTCTGCAAGAGGGACATAGCACAGAGCTAAGGGGGTTATTTTCCACCTGAAGCTTCTCACGAGCCATCTGCAATGGGCAGAGGGAACCTCTTGGATTCTTTATTCCCTTTCCTTTGAAGATTTTTTTTTTTTTTTTTAAACCAAGGGATATGGCAATTAGAGATCGATTGCTTGATATGGCCTGGTACCTCAGGCTGATGTTTGCATTGGCAGAATTAATGGTAACCACATAGAAAAGAGATCCTTCCTCAGACCAGCCCAGTAATGCCATGGGAGGAACAATGGGGTAACAGGGAGGTGTGGAGCTGGGGAAGACCTGCAGCAGCCAGAGCTCCCAGCAGCAGTGGTGGGACAGGCAGCACGAGCCATGGGGGCACCACCACCATCTCATGCCTCTTTCCAATGGTTCAGCCACTGCTCTATCTGCAGCATCGCCCACAGGGATATTGGGAAGGGAAACACTGAAAGGACTTAATTGTAACGGCTGCTTGTGGGGAACGAGGAGACTCAAGGCAGAACCAGCTGCCTGGAAGGTTGTGCTGGTGCATGAGAAGGCAGAGTGGACATTTCCTGGGAAGCAGAAGGTGATGAACTTTGAAATAATCTGCACCTTGTCTTGCAAGTGTCTATTGGAGATCACACAGACTGCTCACATGCACCGCGATCACAACAAAGATTGTTCTGCTTCAAGGCTGAAAAAGCAAAGAGATCTGGGCAGGACATCAGGTTCTATACAACTAGAACTTCAATTAAAAATATTATACAGGTGCTCCCCTGAATTGATTCTTTCAGTAAGTTCAGGACACAAAGCGGGGGGGGGGGGGGGGGGAACCCCTCCCTCTCCTTCTAACAGAAAGCAACCCTGGCAGTTTTCCCCTCACCTTTTTGTACCAGGGTGCTTGATAACACAATAGAGAAGAACAATTTAATTGGTCCGAGAACATCAGCTCAACATACATAACAAGGAAACTGTTTTGATGGTGAGAAAACCCATTCTCTGAATTGATCCAACTGGCCCCCAACCCGAACTCAGAGGACAAGTGTGAGTTAGGCTTTCAGAGAAATCTGGTCACCAAAAATAACATGTTTGGATGTAGATTACCTTTCACTCTGCAGGTTTCAATAGAACAGGAAAAAATCCTATTTCATGGAAGAACTACATGAGAGTACAGACTTGTTCCTTCCAAAAGGGCCACCACAGGGTATTAAAACCACCCAGGGACTAGAGGGGGGATCCTTGCCAGGGGCTGGTGCCAGCAGGACAGGGCTGTAGTACCTGAGCAAAGAGAAGGGCAGAGCTGGAGATCACAAGCAGGTTCATCCCAGACCTCAAGTCACAAGGTGAGATCATGGTGACACAGCCAGAGCTGGACACCAACATCCTGCATCATCACTACAACAGCTACTGATAGCCTAGCCCTGCCCTGCCCTGGGCTGAAATGGGCTCCTGGACCATGGGTGGGGGTGGAAGGACCAGGTGAAGCTGCTCAGGGCAATTAAAGCCCATTAGTACCCTCAGGGCCCCGACAAAAGGATCCTCCCATCATTAACAATCACTTATGGACATGAGGGATCAAGTGAGAAGAACCCAATGCCTAATTTTAGAGAACATCCATGGTGCCAACTAAAGCACGTGCCAGTGGTACTAGGACCAACTTCACCCGCAGCATACATAACTCCATGGAGCCCTATTGCCATTCTCATGTGTATTTTGAGGCTAAATAAAACGAAATAGAAACACGGGTTGAGAAGCCAGAAGTGTCTGGCAGCTCCAGGGCAGGATGAGCAGCAGGAGCACCCGCTGCAGCTCATTTGCATTGCCCTGACCTTCCCACTCCCTGGCATGGTCACACAGCAAAAGCTGTCCTGCGTGTCCTTGCATCTATTTAGATAAGCACTTCAGAACCTGATCCTCTTGGGTTTTTCCATAAAACCCTGTGAGAGCAAACCCACCAAGCTTCCCACAGCAAGAACAAGCACTGGGCTCATTTCAGCAGGGTGCTGCTCTGCAGCAGACATGCAGAAAACAAGGCAAAAATATAAAGGGGACCTATATAAACAAAACCAGGTAGGTGTTGCAATGAAATAATGAAATTTTCCACGGTTAAAACCTCTCTGTCCTGACATCCTTGCCGTCCCTGCGGCGGGCAGGCTGTGGGTGACAGCCAAGCAGCACATCTAGCAGGCAGCTTCCAGCAGAGGCTGCTCGTCGGCTGCAGAAACGCCACTGCCTGCAGCTGCCTGCATGGGACACGGCTCCGGGCATCGCCTGGGGCAAGATCTGTGTATCCATGGGCCTGGAGCCCGGGCAGTGCTGGGTGTTGGACCCGAGGGAGGGATGGATCATTACCTGGCAAATGGGGGGGAGGAGCTTGCAGGTTGCTTTTCTTGCCTGGCAAAGGTGCAAAGAGCCTGTAAAAGTGGGATAAGGAGAGATAGGGATAAATCTGTAATTTTCAGGTGCTATAAGCATTTAAATAATGTGAAATAAAAAAGACATCCTGCTTTTGTGTGCTGTTGTTTCACCCTGGGTTTGTGTGGGGTGGCACTGGGTGACACAGGATGCAGGTGAGGAGCAACTTTAACCCCGAAGAATACCCACAGATCTCCTTAGAAACCTGCTTGCAAAAACCTTAAGGCACTACCTACTTTAAATTTCCATTACTAAAAGATATAAAACCAGATCAGCTCGGAGAAGGGTGGCCACTGCAAATGTAGTGTTAGCACCAACAGAATAAATTCAATTTTTACACAGGTTTTCCTCCTGCCATCTGCTCCTGGAGAGTGTAAGTTGGCTTCTCTGAGTCATCTCACTGATTTCAAAGCCAGGAGCTACCTGCTTGGCAAGCCTCCTGGCATAATTAGCAAACTGGAGAAAAATGCATATCAAGGCAGAGGATGAACTTTGGGAAATCTCCATAAAACATTTAGACCCACAGCAAAGGATACCACTCCCCAGATTTAAGACCTTCGTGCCCACATGGCAGCACTGCCGGCAGGGAAAAGCTACTTCTGGAAGGGATGTTCAGCATCAAGATATCAGTGCTTTTTGGGCAGGTCTTTCCTAAATGGAAGGACCCAACCTGCATTGGATGCAGCCACAGAGACTTGCAAGCAAACAGTTACAGCAGATAAATGTGTGGTGCTAATGCAGCCCCATTGCCCGGCAGATGGCCCGGCTCTTTGCTCTGAAGTGGGTAAATATCATTTTCCCTCCATGCAGATGCGGCAGCTGCCAGTTAGAGAGATCAGAGCGGTTTGTTCAAAGTGATGGAGTTCGCTCGTGGCCCTGGAAACGACCTGACACCTTGCGGGAGGCTGACTGGGGATGCTGCGGGGTCCTTCATGCAATAGGAACAGATCCAGTCCGTGGCTGACACTGCTCCAGTGATGCAAGTGCTGGCAAACATACCACGCAAAAACAGCAGAACAACGGTGAATCACTCCGAAATCGAGCAGTCAGCTGATTTTCATCCTTTTGCCTCTCCAAATGGCAATGTCTTGTCCAGACTCATGCAGAAAAGGGAAATTTCCTGCAAAAAGCTATCTTTTCATCCTCCTCTGGCCAGTGCTGCCAGCTCCAGCCCTGGACACATGCTGAGGAGCTGCGGCCACATCCCAGATCTCCTCCCACTACTGTTACTTTGCCCTTTAGCTGTAACTTTTTGCTCAACTGGAAGGAGAAGCAGATGAGTCCTTTCCACTCTGGCTCAGTTTCCCTTCACCTTCTTGAACCTGCACCATCTGGGATGCAAAAACCGCAGGTGAGCAGCTTTTGTCTTCCAAGGTGTTGCAAACATGAAGGAAAGTACAAAGACCTCAGCAAACTGGGGGTCAGCTGCTCTCAGTGAAATACAAAAAGAATGATGGAAACGTAGCTGTCAATATCAGGATTTGGCACAACTTGTCTGGTTGGGAAACACGCTGTAAGTTTTCATGATCCCACCTAAATTCACCTGTTCCAATCGCTGTTTCTCAGATTTGCCCAATAGCCCAATGCATGAATATTTAATACCCTAAAATATAGTCTGGCCCTGTGGATTGGGTGGTGTGCAAGGTGCATTGGTGCCTGATGCCAAGCACGGGGTTGTATCAAAAGTTATCCCCCTCTTTCCCTGCAAATTGGCTTGTTGAAATGGGCATTTCTTAAACTTTACCAAAATGACCTCTTTTTGGCTCATCCATCTTCATGTGACCACTCGGCTGGCAGGGTCTCGGTCCAGGCTGGGGAAATGCGAACAGGCTGCATGTGCTGGGGTTCACCTCCCCTCCGCCTCTGCCTTTCCCTCCTTCTGCAAGGAGGAGATTAATGCAATTAGGGTTTTTTCCTGACCATTTACGCACTAACAGGGAATCATGTAGCCAGTGTTCACAACTGGCTCCCATCTCCCACCTCTTCCATCCTGTGCTCCTGTCCAAGCTGGACCAGGATGCTGATCCTGCCTAGAATTCATCTTTTCTTCTTTTCCACAGGGAGAGAGGAGCCAGGTCTGTTTTCAACTGGCTCCTGCTCGGCTGAACTAGGGAGGACCCCGTTGTCCTCTGACATGTCTTGGCTGTCTTTTAAGCGGTCATGACCCATAGTTTGAGAAACTCTGCACTTAACGGTCCTTCCTATCTCTTACTCCTCCATCTCAGCTCTGTCTCCTGCAATATCCATTTTCCCTTGCCCCTCCCTCCTCCCCTGGCCAAAAAGAAATAAAAAATTAAGTGTGAATTTCAGAGCCAAAGATGCCTTTTTTTTTTTTTTAAAGCAGACACCGAGAAGTGAAAGAAAAACCCTTCCTGTAAATCATAGTCCCATGAAAATGGCTACAATTGCACAGAGGGTTTGGCAAATTACAGAAGATGCAAATGTCAATTGAAGAAACTCTGGCAGTAAATATTTTTCACAACTACTTTGTTAGCAAAGCTTTTCATTGGAAAGGCTCCTGCTCTGGAGAGCTGGGGAAGGTTGACAGCTCTTTATTTTTTGGTAGGCTTTAAGCGGTTTACCCATAACACACAACTATGTCATTTATCCCTCTGTAATTAATTCATCAGTCATATCTCAAAGGCAAGGAGCCTTATTTTGAGCTTCATTTCTGGCACAGATGCTTGGAAAGAAAGATGCTTCATTGCTTTCCTCTTCCCAGTTCTCCTCGATGTGTTATCACCTGAACACGCAATGTCTGAACCCTGAAAGTACCCAAGTTGTTTTTTTTCTCACTCTGTTTCCATCTTTTCTTCTCCATGATTGAAAACCAGCAGCACAGTGGTCACATCACAATCAAAGGCAGGAAGAGATTATTTGCTTGAGTCCATTTGAAGTGGAAAAAGTGAACATCAAACCAGCTGTGGAGCATCCAGTGCTGCTAACTCGTCACTGGTTTCTCACCAGTCTCCTGTTATCTGATTATTTTCTTTAGGAAAATTCACAGAAAACCCAATTCTTCAGTTTGCAGTGGTGGCTATTCAACTCTTAGGCAAGAACAAGTAGCTCTCTGCCAAGTTAGGCTGCAAAAAACCCTGGAAAATGTTTCCCATAGCCTCCAAAGCCAGAAGGTGAATAAAAGGACTGAAACGAGCACTGCACTTACATGGACAAATTGCTAAGCTGGTGCTACCGGAGTTATGTTCTCCTTCTGGGGCCAAAACCTTTGGAAATGTAAGATTTGCCCTGGGGCCTCGTTGTTGATGGGCTGTTTGCGGGGTGTAACGCTTGCAGTGGTGTACGTGGTTGTGCAATGCTGCAGCGTGAGCCTGTGATTTATGTCTCTTTCTCCCAGGCACACATAAAAGACAATGTCATCTGATGTATTTGCAGGGATCTCTGTGAGATTTCGTTCTCCAAGTGCGAAAGTTCCTTTGAGGAATGTAGTTTATTTGGGCCAACTTCTCTCCGACCCTGGCCAAGGATTGTGTCCAAATCACAACTTTCCAGCCTTGGTCTTTGCAGGGTCCCCTCTCCCGGCTGCCTCGGCACGAGAAGATGTTGAACAAGCATGCTCGGCACATGAGGGTGGCCAAGGGGACGGCTCCTGCAAACCCTCCCTCTCCCCTACATCTGCCCATCCTGCCCAAAGGGGTCCAAGCACACCCACCCCAGCAAAACCACTGCAGCCACACGCTGCACGGTCCTTGTGCAACTCCTTTTGGGGACTATTTTAGGCAGCTCCTCTCCATCACCCGTTTCATGCTCTTTGCAGAAATGAACTTGCAAATAAAGCCCAAAGGTGAAGGGCTTCTCTGCCTGCCTCTATGCCTGGCCTGGCTTCTCCCAGCCCCATGATTTATGTTTTGATTTGCGAATGCCTCTTCCTGCCAGGTGATCACATGGGCCCTCGCTTGCACATTATTTTCGTATTTGCTTTTCCTTCCCTTCCCCCCCCACCCAAAATGGTTTTAATTTTTATTAAAGCAATTTATTCTTGTGGTTGCCAAAGGCTTATCGGGTTCGGCATACATTCAGACAAGTCGTGCCTGGTGATTTTGGAGGGGGGTTATGTTTGAGGGGAGGAAAATGAATGAAAGCAACTCCAAAAGGGCAGCCGAGCGGGGCTGGAGCAAGCGTGGCTGGGCTCCAGCGCCAGGATTTCAGCTCCAGGCAAGGGTGGAGGTCAGGAGCGAGACAGCCTGAGCGGAGCTGGGGAGGACCAAAAAAGGGGCAAAGGGAATGGGGAGAGATATTTACACCTCCTTAAGCTCTTTGCAATACGGCCACTGCCAATCCAGAGCCGTTGGTATTTAAAATGGTACATAGAGAGGTGTCTCTCCTCCCTCGCAGGTACGTTAATGAATATCCCGGTAAGAAACTCCTTGGAAACTTCAAGGGAAGACAAATCCTCTTTGTTGACAAATTAGTTTTCTCCCTTTGCTTGACCCTTCATCCCGTGCTGCCAGCAACATTCCCATTAGCTTTGACGGAGTTTGCCAACATTTGCTGGGATCCAAGACCCATCGAAATCCACTGGAGCCTTTCCATGGATCTCAAGGAGCTTTGGGTCAAGTCTTCTGCCTGTGGGATGAGGCTCGAGGTATGCGCGTTGGCTGCCTGCTCGGAGCCTGCCGGTGAGTGATGAGCTGTTGAACAACGTCTTCATCTCTGGGCAGGGCTGGGAGGGGGGACGGGGATGCTAACTGGAACCAGCCTGGAGTGAAGTCATTTGTTTCACGGCACTGTTTCCCTTCTCCTGAAGGCTCCCAGGGTGGGAAGCAGAGCTCGCAGGTGGTGATGGCTGCAAAAACCCCAGGGCTCTTGGTTTTGTTGTGTTCAAGCTTCACATTCATCCCCAGTCCTGGAAGAGCTGCTTGGTCATTGAGAGTGTTCCCCACCAAAGATCAACCCACCAGGGCAGTCCCACCATGGGAACCTCCCACTGCTGCTTTCCCGCAAACATCATGGCTCTGGGGGGAAAGGGCCACGTCAAACACCAGTGGCACGGGGAGAAGCGTGGCGCCCGCGGAGGCTGCCTCGTCCCTGGACAAAGAGACTGAAATAACTCCAAACTGACATTTTTCCAGTGCTCTCTGCGAGGCAGCTAAACATGTGTTTTATCAGCATATGAGAGCTTGCAAAGATAACACTTCAAAGAAAACACATTCTAAATACACCTTTAAAAGCCTTAAAATGTAATTCCATAAATGTTTGTGTTACTCGGGCAAGAGATAAAGCCAAGTGGTATTACTGAATTGTAGTGGGGCTGAATACCTGCAAACTTCCCTCACGTTCCTATCAGATGAATGGTTCACTTATTAATCTATATCTGGATACAGTAGAGCCCTTTCCTTTCTCAATAATCTTTTTCCCCCCATTTCTGTGTGTCGGCTGCTTTGCTGCTCCGGCAGGACTCGGGTGCGGGTGCAAATCCCAGCAGGAGCACGGTGACTGCACAGGCTCCAATTTGGTGCAGAGATCCCATCCCTGAAGCTTCACCTGGCTCCTGAAGGTTAACTGAAAAGCAAGGCTGCAGAGAAATAATAGAGATTAATTCTTGTTCAATTGGTGATGCTGGTCCCACTGATTCGGAAGTGAGTGATCCCTTTTTCCTCTGCTGTTGGTGGATCAGGACAATGAGGTCTCTGTGTACCAAAGGATGGACTGCAATGACAATATTGCAGCATCATAAAAATGCTAGGAGAGATTTGTGGTGTTGGAGGATTGCAGAGCTGTGTGGTACAAATATCCTATTCCAGCTTTGTTTCTCGTGGGTATGAAAGAAATAAAGAAAATCAAAAAGGCAGGATTGAAGCAGTCTGTGCAAAATCCTGAATTTAAATCCTTCACAGCACTCTGGTCAAATGAAAATGACTCACATTAACACATGTCCAGAGAGACTTCCCCCTGCCTGGAGCAGGAGTGAAGGAAATCCCTGAAATCTCTGTTTTTCCATGGGAGAGCTCTGCTGTCGCTCCAGGCAGCCAGTGACCTTACTGCGGGTACATATTTATGCAGGGCTGCGAGTCTGGGGGAAGGCTGATGTAGCTTTGTAATTAATTTCCCTGCAGCTTGTTTAGTCCCTATGATGCTTATTGGGGAAGGTGGAACACTGTTTAATGGGGCAAACACGGCATGTCATAACAAAGCATCGTGCTGACACCTTTGGAAATGTTAAACCTTGGGAGTACCAATCCAAAAAGCTATTTTAAGAAACAAGTCTGCCCACACTGGCATACGTGCATCCCTCCAGCTGTCTGGGATGGGAGCAGAATTTGGCAATTAGTGGAAGATTTCATGCCCACTCACCAAATCCATCCTTGGCTTACACCCAACAACTTCCCTGAAGCTCGGTCTCAGGGATCTGGCCAGGGGTCCCAACGCCCATCACCAGTGAGAGGTGACACATATGAGCCAGGCTGGTCTCTGAGGGGCTGCACAGCTTCTGAGATTATTTCCACATGAAATGTGGAGATGAGGCCAGAAGTTTTCTGTCAGAACTTGCAGCTCCCACCCATGGGCAGGTCCCCTGGCAGCACTAATGGTCCTGGGGTGGACAACGATGGCGATGAAAAGGCAGCGCAAATTGATCCAAACTCTTGTGTGGCAGACAAAAATTTCCCAGCGTATTGTCCAGTGCACTTAGTCTTAAATAGTTAACATTATTCTTAAGATTCTTTCTTCTTTAAACGCCCACATGCGTCTTTCTCTGTATTTAACCTGTGCAGACTACTTTTCAATCTCTAGCACTTCTCAATCCCAAACCAAAACCTTCTGGATTTCTTTGGATGCCAGAAAATAAGAGTTTGGATATTTGGTTTAGATCCAGAAACATTTCCCTCTCTCTAAGCCAAAGCAAAGGCATTTGCAATTTTTTTATACTATACAGTGCGGAAAGTTGCTTAGAGAACGGAGGGTGTGGGGTGGTCCAGGGTTTGCCACATCTTTGAGATCTTGTCCTATGTGAGCCACCACTGGCACCCAACAACTCCAGCAAAGACCACAGTGAACCCATTTTCTCCCTTAAAGCCATGATGATGATACAGTTTGCAGGGAAGGTGACTCTACCCCGAAGAAAGCGGCTCTGCTGGCCCTGTGGCTGACCAAGGCAGCCAGGAAACGCTCACCCGGTGGGCTGGGAGATCAAAATCAGGAGTCAACAAAGATGAAGAATGGCAGAAGGTGAAATCCTGTGTTTTCTCTCAAGGAGGCATTTTCTCTCCTTTATCTAGCATGCAAGTTATCTAGGCTGTGTGTACGTTTAGCTGTCAGTAACTGGGACGCTTAACATATTCCCTTCTGCTCAGCATCTGAGGGCAAACCCAGTGAAGGCAATGACTGTAGCAGCACCATGAGCAGCTCGAGAGCTTTAGAGAGCCAGGATAGTAAGCCCCCATCCTTCTCCAAAAGTCCATTTTGAAACTAAATTCTGTGCTTGCCCACGGGCTCCTCTGGCTTCTGGTGCTCAAAATGAGTCCCTGGACTGCGGGGTTGAAAAATCAGCTTGGTAAAGCCAAGTCACTAATGGTAAATAAAGGTTTAATCATCTGTGTAATCTTTCCTAATTACCAAAGAAAAGCAATTACTCTGAGCCCACCCAGAGGCTCCAGTGTCAAACACTTGTCCCTGTGGTGATTGATGCTGGTTCCCCAAAATTCAGACTGATAGGAGTGTGTTGAGTGAATGCTGATGGCCAGGAGAAGGCACTCTGGAGGGTATACACAAACCTGAGGCTTTATCTTCAGCCCAGAGCTCCTCAACCCATGGCTGTGAGTGGTTTCTACCAGGGCAGTCAATCACACTGGCCTTTTCCCCAAGTCCAGATGCTCTGGTTGGCTGGAGATCCCATACAGCAGGGACATGAGGGTTCCCCCATGGGTTACATGACCATGTCAACAGCTGCTCTTACAATACAATAGCAAGAACGCAAAGGACCACCACAAAGGGTTAACTAATTCGGAATTAATAACCCCTTTTGGCTGGGACAGAGAGATGCCTAAGATGTACTCAAGGTATCTGGAAAGGCTGGATGTGGCTCTGCTTCTGCAAAAGCTTTCCTGAAACTCGCACTGATGAATAAAACGTGATACCTGCTCTTTGCAGAGGCAAATTGGGTCCTTTCAGAGGGAGACCCGATGGGGAAAACTAGAAGGGCTTGTCACATACTGTCTGGAGCCATATTTACACTTGTCATGCTTCAGATGTAACATGGCTTGTACAGGACTCACTGCGCCTCATCCCAAACCAAAATGGCAGTGCCAGGAGGTGATGCTCTTCTTCCTTCTGGACAGGATACTTAATTTTATTGCAAAGACTCTATTTTTTCTTTCATTTTATCTGGCTGTTTTATGTTTTTCTTCCTACAAGAGTCAAGTGTCATTCACTGGTGCTGCCCAGGTTTTTGAGTCTCTGTATCCCTTCCATCCTCAGTGTAAATGAGGGAGATGTTTCTTTAGTTGTGTGACATCTTTGCAGCATGAATTGCCTCATGTTTTACAACACTCAATTGCAGTCTGCTGTGCATGCACGCTAGCACCGATAATTTTTTGGCTAACGGTGGTATTAAATCATCAAATAAAAACTAATGAAGGAGAGAGCCAGAAGATGTGATGATGATGAGGGGGAGGAATTCATAGTAGCAGAGGGGGCCAGCCATCATCCAGGCATGGCTGCTGAATTTGTGTGTGTTAATTAACATTTTGATTCATTAAGCATGGCTCATTTTATGGATTCATTGACGAGAAGGTAATTTCAGAGCTGGTTACAAGGAGAAGAAAGTTTTCCCGGGTCCCACCCTGCCCTTGTTTTGTTGGTGTAGGACAGAAGCGGCTCTTAATTTTAAATGCAAATAAGAAGAGAGGCCAAACGAAGCATGTCTGGGGGTCCAGCAGCCCATGGACTGGCTGGAGCGAATGCAGGAATGGGGGTCCCTACTCACATCAAGTTTCCTGAGGCATTGCAACAATTAAGGGAGTTCGCCAAAATCCAGCATCTGCATCCCCCAGCTTTCATTTATATATACAGAAAACTCTGTACATTTTCTCCTGGATGGCATCAGACTGCATAAAGAGGTTACTGCTGGAGAGATAGGGATGGCCACATTATTCTTGTGCAGTCAAGTGCTGAATCATCAGGAGATGTCATCTATACTTGTCATATGTATTTTACAGAAGGAATATTTCCAGGATTTTTAGAGAGCATTAATGTCATTTATATGTATTGCTTCTTTTATTCCTTTGCATAAAAAGCCAGGTGTACTCTTTTGCCATGAATCTGGCCACCTGGGATGTGTAAGGAGGGAAAAGTTATAGCTCAAACATTTCAGAAACCTCTAAAATGCACCTGCAATCATTTCCTCATCCATCACCACGCTGTTATTTTAAGCTTCAACATCTTGGGACTTCCCAGGCCCCCAAGTGAGCATTGCACATTGTCTCTCCACACAGTCCTAGAAATTAATAACTGCAATTAAGAATGTGGACCAGCTTCTCCATGGGCAGAAATCAGCCCAGCGCCAGTCAGAGCTATCAAGCCTTTCTATCACACACCAGCAGAAGACCTTGCCCTGCGCAGCTCTAGGCAAGAAAATGCTGATCCAAGACCAGAGGGACATGAATGATCCTTCTTGAAGCACTTCAATATCTTTTCCTTTGACTCTTAGAGCAGGAATTACCGTGACTCATAAACACGGAAAATAACCTGATTAATTCTATCTGAACATCAAGAAATGAAGGGATCAAGATCAGAGAATGACACTTATTGTATCCATTATTTTGCCTGGTGCCTGCTGCCCAGCTTTTTTACTGATATTACTTTTTCTTCAGAAAAAAAAACCCCGCCAAGTTGCTCTGCTGGCTCACTGTACTTTCAAGAAGTGCATTCAGCCTCATGAGAATGCATCAAAATTTTGATGCCTAGCAGAAAATAAAAATATTTGCATTCGATTCATTTATAGAGTTGCACATGAAATGCTCCCCCTCAGGGCACATCCAAGGAAAAGACTAGAAATAAAATATAAATTCTAAACAGCAGTAAAATGTTTATCGCTTTGGGGGTTATGAGTGTTCAGCTTTTATTACTACGAAAATCAATTTACTGAACTTGGGTTTACTACAAAATCACAAAAGTGAAAACCTGAATTTCGTTCAGCAGCCACAGCTTTGCTGTTTCTCCCTTCCCGTGCCCGGGAGAGTCGTGTCCTGCATGGTGCCTTCTCTGTCCTGTCCCCTCCTGATGGCTACCCATCTGCTCCCAATGGCAGCTGAGCCACTGTCCATGTCTGACAACCTACCTGGGCTCCCTCCCCCTGGACCTCCCCAAGGAGGAGACCAAGAGTCCAACCTGAAAAAACAAACCCTGAAGAAAAGAAAAAAAAAGAAAAATAAAGAGGAAATGGCTCATTTCCTCCACCAGGATTTTTGGTTGTGTTTATGACCCTGCCATGAGCCGCAGTTTGGGATGGGGATGCAGGATATGGCCAAAAAAAGGAGCAGCTAAAAGCAGCCTGAGTGGGAAAACCCTCATGTGAACTTCATCGTAGTGGATTACTTGCTAGGAAGTGCAAACCTGCATGTTCAAAATAATATTAGGATATTCTAATAGTGATTCAAATGGTCAAAATTATTAAAAAAATAAGAAAAGTAGGTGCATGGAAGCCATTTCTGTGTGACTGATTAGCATTTAGTGCAGCCCAACCCAGCAATGAATCCCATGCAGCCACTCCTCTACTTTCATTTCAGGAGTTTTCAAGGCAAAAATCAATGCATGTTTTAACAGAGCAAGTGGAAAGTGGCACAAAATGCTTGGCCAAAGAGCTTCAGGCTTGATGTCCCTTAACAGCAGCTCAGAAGAAAGCCGTGGCCAGGCCGCCACAGTGGTAACATTTGCAAATCTTACACAGTCCAGCACATTCTTCCTCTCCAGGGTCCCATTTCTCCATAAATGCAAATATTTAACATTAAGAGAATTTCAGCCCTGCTGATAATTTTTGGAAAAACTGTGAGCACAACCCACTCCAGATGCAGATGGGACTTCTGTCCTTTCCCTTCCACCTTGACACCACTCCGAACGTCCCACCTGAACTGAATTTTTCAGCTGTTGCACCAAAGCAGCCCCTCAAAGCTTTATCTATCTATCTTGCAAAAGATGGAAAGTGCTTTACAATTTTTCCAGAGGTCATCTGATAACCCTGTCAGGCTTAATTGTGCCATAATCAAATCCCCTCCCAGCACGGGGTGGGATGAATCAATCGCGAGCAAACACTGCTGACAGACCCTGCTGACATGAAAGGCGTGAGCTCACAAATAATTTATTACAAATGCGTGCGATGGAGAGGATTCATTTTCATTTCCTAAAAAGAAAAAAAAAAAAGGTTTCTTGGCTTGCAGGGGAGCAAACAAGAGATGTGGGCAGAGCCATTAAGCCACAATGAATCAAGAAGAGAGGGCGGATGGGGATGCAGGAGGACAAGCTGTGCTGTCTCCACTGTGGACACTCAGCCCCGAGCATCACATCATGCTCAGGAAAACTGGGGACCCTTCATCCCTCCTGGGGCGGCTGGAGGGGTTCCTGCTGGGGATACATTGCTTTTTTCAGCCATGTCCCCCCTCAGCTAATAGATCCTGAGTTTGGGTCGTGGTGTCCTGCCTGCTCTGCCTGTGCTTTTCAGGATGGTTAGTTGCTTGTCTTTAATACACACACCTGCTCAGCTGATTCTTATTTTTCCAAGAAAATGGACTGTCCTTGTCACCTCCAACATGCCAGACTCCAGATCAATTATAGAAACCTGTATCTACACCCAGTGCTCTTCTCCTGGGTGTCGAGAACCACCTGCCCCGGTGCAGAGGCATGAACCACTCATAAAACCATTGCAAACCCGTCACCAAAGGATGATTCCCCCTGGGGACCAGAGGCCCTTGAATTTTCCCCTGCACTGACATTATTTTCCAATAAAGCAGACTGCCTCCTCAAAAAACAAAACCCGATGAAATGACTCACATGAAGAGGAATTAAGTCATAAAGGTGCTGAGTTTTGCATCCCTTGAAAAAACTTTGGTTGACATCACTGGGAAGAGGAAAAACACATGTGAAAAATAACCTGAATTTTCCCCCAAACTAAAGCTATTTTCCCTGGAGCAAATAAACAAGCAAACAAGGATCCCGGCATGAGTAACCCTATTAATCAAGGTTTCAAGCTACCAATTAAAAAAATTAAAATTATAGATTAAATAATAGATTATATACAGGTTATTTAATAGACTGATGCAGCACTCCCTCAACATCAACCAAAGCCACCAGCACCTCGCCATTCCCTCAAGCCACGATGATAACCGTAATAACACTGAGATAACTCTTATTTTTTCCCATACAACTGGACCGATCTCATTTCCTACGGGAAGGGGAGAGCCCCGCGGAAGCCGTTCACATTAAATATGGGAAATGACTGCCACCTCCAGCCCTTCGCCTGCTACTGGAACCAGCAGCTCCAGCCTCTCTGGGTGACTGGGGAGCCTGGAAACTTGTTTTACCGCTCACTTGTACCCAAGATATAAACACTGGGGCTCTGCGAGCAGAAACACGAGATGGCAATTAGCCCAGAGCTATTAGCTGTGCCTGAATGTCATATACTCCAAGCTTCCTTGATCCACTGGAATTTATATGACCGTTAATGGGGACTGTAAATTGCTGTCAGCGGGGATAACTCGATCCATGTTTTTTTCAGAGAGGTGGAGGGATGGGGGGAATGGGGAGGAAGAGAGGAAGGTGGCCTGAGATGGACATGTACAACAGCTTAAAGGCACTGCTGTGTACTGGCATGTAACAGATAATAAAAATATGGTTGAATTTAAAATGTAAGGATATGGTGTCAAAATAAAATGTCTCAAGGACAAGTAGGGAGCATAAAAAAGTCACAGCCCATGCTGTGAGCATCAGCTGCACATCATAAAGATACATTAATGGTATATTTCTTTGAAAGAAATTTTCATACTTGGGGGTTTTATGAGAAATAAGAGTTTAAAATATTGAAAGGGGAAATTTTATGATTGGAGGGAGAAAGACATTCAGATGAAGGTTATGGGAATAGCAAGAGCGCAGAAGTAGAGCACTGGTGCCTTCGATGGTACTGGTGGTGACCGAAGGCATTGATCCCACCAGCTGAGCTGGGGTCCCCAGCAGTCCCCCGTGTCAACCCTCCGCTCCACCCATTCTGCATCCACAGAAACCAGCGGGATCTGTTGTTAAATGGGAACAGAATCAGGCCCCTGAGGCCAGAGATACAGGCACAAAGTAATTTCTCATTGTAAAACAACAGGCAAGGAAAGCTACTTAAACCAGATCCACTTGTATGCCAAAGAACAAAAATAAAATCAATGAAAGAAATGAGGCTTTGTTGTCAAATTAAAATGTTGAAGACAAAAGCAATTAATCTGGGTGCAGATTGCTCCTTTTTGATTCTAGGCTTGGAGAAATACCCTAGGAAGAGCTCACAGCATCAGATCATCTTTGCTGATGGCTTAAAGCCAGAAAATAGAGACCTCTGAGCTTGTGGCCGGTTTCCCTGGGTTCATTTGTGCTCGGGAATAACCAAGAGACCCACAAGTCCATTTTTATCAGGGGAAAAAAAAAAAGTCAAACCATTTTAACCCAATGACTAAAATATCCCTTCCTATTGTTCCACTTCTCTGTCAGGCTCTGGGAAGAATAACCTGGCATTTCCTTCCCTTGCCCTGCTGCTAAAGCCACAAGTTTCAAGGGAAAGATCAATAACCAGGGAATTTCTCAAATTTGATCTCCCATACACAGCCATCGATGGCAAGCAGCTGTTGACAATCTTCGCTTTTAGGGATGGTTCTACTACATATTTCACTGGCATTAATATCTAGGGATCTTGAATGGAGTCAGGGCACTGGGATGCTCCTGAGCCAGCTTGAAATCATATGCTGATTTAATATTTGTCTTCAACATATTTATAATACCTGCAGTACTTCTGGTTTCTTAAAGGTGAAGAGATTTTGCTGCAGAGCAGTAGGGTCCAAAAACGGTGGACGTTGTCTGCACAAATTGCATTTTGTATCTGACATTTGGAGGATGCTGCTCGTCCAGCCCCAGCTGAACACAGAGGACCATATAAAGAGAGTTTGATTGCACACCCCAAGGCTGGAAATTACATCTCTGGAGAAAGAAGGACTAAAATTTCATGCAAATCTGTTAGAAAGACAATATCTTTTCCCAAAATATGAAGCCAGGTATCTTGGACACCATAAATATTAATGCAGAATATATTATGCTTGTGTATTGTAACTATTCACCCTGCAGCTGAAATCTCCCTCAGGGCACTCCGTGCCCATCAGCAAACCTTCGTGGCTCACAAGAAGAGATTTTTCCCTCCCTTGATTTAAAACCCATGCTCAACCCAGTTGTGTAAAAATTGCAATTGCGACCATTGTTCTAGGAAACTTTTTAGGAGGAGTGTCCTTAAAATAAACCAAAACCTTGTTCTCTTGGTTTGCTGATGCTGCAACAACCTACCTGGACCATTTTACACAACAGGACTCTCCATGAGGCTGAAGGTGGCACCACTCATACTCATGGTCCATAAAACGTTCCTACCATTGTTAGGCTGCTCAGAGCCTTGTGTGGTCCATTATATTTTATGCCGGTTTCCTAAACATTCAGAGTTAAATAAACTATGATAACACTTCATAAACATTTTTCTAACATGCGGAATGTTTGACATGAATTTCAGCTATTTTAAAACTAATAAACAATTGTCAATCGGACATCGGAGACTAAGCAGAAGCCACAACTGTTCTTATGGAACATCAAAGGCATAATAAATATCTGATTTTTTTTAAGTGAGGCTTTTGTACTTTCGCATATGAGCCTCTGTCAGAGAGCAGAGGGAGGAGCACTGGGGCTGTGTGTTATTGTCTACCATGTTTTAGGTTTTGACTGAGACATATGAGGCGATACACTTCATAGGATCAGACTGCACTTCAGAAATCTCATGGTATTTGGGAAAAAAAAAGGCCAAGCAGGCATCAGGCTCCTGCTCTGCCCGCTGCAGATGCACTTACACACTTCTATCCATCTCCGGAGGATTTTGCATTGCTGCAATATCAGAACACACGCAGGGTCCCTCAGGCATTTGGGACAGTGCCACCAGGCAGGGACGGGAGCACAGGACCAAGGCCCCATGGCCACACCAAACACTCTCGGCTCCTCCTCGGCACAGGACCAGCCCTGTGACCATGTCCCGCTGGGTGGGAAGAGGAGACAGCTCAGAAAAATGTTTGTCAAGCGAAACACAACACCAGTGGAATATTTTTTCTCTGAAGAGTACCCTGGATTGGAGGGGGGAAAAAAAAAGCAGCTAATTTAGAATAACAGCTAATTTAGCAAGAGATAGTTCATCTCTTTTAATCTATTGTTCACAACATCCCAACTGGTTAAAGGTTTCCCGGCTGGACAACAAGAGCTTGTCAGCTTTGGAGAGGAAACTACCATCGCTTAATATTTATCTCTGGGCACATACATCAGGAAGGAGTCAGCGCAGGAGCGGAGCTATCGGGCCCCTGCTCATCTCTCCTGTGCCATGAAGGATGTGCCATTCTAGATGAGATGGAAGTTGATCTCCTGCTTGGGATGACGAATGGTGGTTGGTGTCGAGGGAGGACCACTGGAATAATTGCGCTGCTCTATAAAATTAGAGAGTTTTGGAACTGAATCTAAAGGAAAATTGTAGAGATGCACTAAAAGCTCCATTTTTTGTCATGACACAAAACAGAAGCACTGGAGGAATCCTTTAAAGCCACCCATGAGGCTCACAGGGGTTTGGGGTGCTCTTACCAAGCTGCTACAGAGCCAGTAGTCCCCAGTACTGGGCTCCCCCTTTCCCTGAACAGCTCAGGAGCCTCTCTGCCTCACTGAGTAAAACCGCAGAGGTCCACAAGATGAGAAACCAGGAGGGTACAAAGCTATCGAGCAAATCTCCCACCCTTCTCCAGAGCTTTCTGCAGACTGACAGGTGTGATGCCCAAGGAAACCATGTCAGGGACCTGCCACAGGGATGCTGCTCCCCTCTTCCCAGCAAAACCTTCTCTAAATTCACACCTCAGCCTGTGCAGATGCCCCCTGCCCTGGCTCAGGATTTGCTTTAGTCCCTTCTGCCCTGAGATATCTCTTCTTCCCAGTACAGCCCTGCCACTCCCATCTGTGCTGTGACAGGAGAAGAGGTGATGGTTTTAAACTCAAGCAGAGGAGATTCAGACCAGACATGAAGAAGAAATTTTTTACACTGAGGGTGGTGAGAGCCTGACCCAGGTTGCCCAGAGAGATGGTGGATGAACCATCACTGGAAACATCCCAGGCCAGGCTGCACGGGGCTCTGAGCAACCTGAGCTGGTGAAGATGTCCCTGCTCATGGCAGGGGTTGGACTAGATGACCTCTGAAGGTCCCTTCCAACCCAAACTGTTCTATGGTTCTATGATCCCTGCTCTGTCGTCCTCCTGTGCCAGGGCTGTGGGAAGGTTTTTGGCTGCCTCACTTTGCCCCTCCTGTCCCGAGTGGCTGGGACGGGGCCGGCACCATCACCCCATTTTTCCCAGCGGCAGGAAAAGGCTGGTGAGCCCCAGCGGAGCCAGTCTGGCTGCTTTTGGCTGAGTCGGGTGCTAGGGCAGATAAGTAAACACTTGCAGCTCTGACATAAATTACTTTAGTCCTTGACAGCAGGACACTGACCAGGGTCGCCTGATAAGGGAGGGAAAACCTTGCATGTCTCTCAGTCCCACTCAGATATTTCACAATAAATGTCACTGGGAAAGAATAGACACTTCTGTACCCATTAGGCAGCTGCATGTTCCTGTCACCTTGAGAAGAAGGGACGCATTGTCAGAGCTGTCCGAGCAGGCAGGAACCAGCTGTTAATCTGCTCCAACATCCTTTTTCACAGAGCAAGTGTGAATGGGGTGTTGCAAAAAGCCAGTGGAAAAGTGATTAAAAATAGGACCTCCATGAACACCTACAGGGTCTCTCACTGCCCTGCCGATGGGGAGCATTGGCCAGAGAAGCAGGATGGAGACACCATCTCCACCACTCTCTGCAGTCCCCTCCTACCTGTGCCTCAGTTTCCCTTTGTCAGGGATTACATCACACAAGAACAGGACATCTCCCTTTACTTCTGTGAGTAGCCAAAGTACGTCTTGCCTTCAAACGACCCTGATTCACCCAGGTCCTCCTCCAGAGCAGATTGTTTTGGACTTGAGCTGGTTGCGAAGTTGATTTACAAAAGTTGAGGTGGATGGACCAATGTTGCATCATCTGCATGGGTCCTGGCAGATGTAACAGTGATACCTGAGGATGCCACCAGCTCCAGGTGGACACCCTGCTCCTCTGCTGGACATCACCCATGGAAACCTTCCAGTACCTTCAGCATCCATGCCCAGTGTACAGATGAACAGATTTCTGTAGTGGAAATGAGTTGGATTTTTGCCCCGATGGGTAAGATTGCTGCAGACTCATTGTAGCTTGTTACTCACAGCGAGACCTTGCTGGCCCAACTTTTGTTCCGTCTAAGTCACCCACATGCACTCTCTGTCAGATCTTTCGTCTATTCTTGAAACCCCCATGCCCTGCAAGTCTTCAGGGCATTGCTACTTGGTCTTTTAGCTACAGGTCCCTTTTATTACTTCAGATATTAGAAAATCTTGGGTGGGAGTCATTTGTTTAGTGTCTAATGTATTTAGTATACTTATTTAAGGGATATTTCCCTCTACTATCTCACGTCTGATCTCTGGAGAAGGATGCTGGCCACTGTGGCCAAAGGCTGCCACATCTCACCAGGGTCCCACCATGGCACAGGCTGTGCCCCCCCAGCCCTGCACATCCCCGGGGACCCGGCCTTGGCTCCTGCCCAGGTAGGACAGGTCTGGCCAACATCGTGAGCTCAAAGCTCCTTTGCAACCCCATGTTCAATATTTGAGTTTGCTCCACTGTTTAGCCTATTAATGTGGTTCTGCTTATTTTTACAGGTTTCCCAATCTGCCCCCCTCCCTAGATTGTTTATATTTTTGGAAAGCCTTCTGTTTAGTGCCTGTAATACCCTTGATGTCCTTTAGCTGCAGTGGTCTTCCCCCACCCGTCCCTCTGCTGAGACTTAACTGGGATTTGTTTCAATACTAATCTCTCAAACTGTTTATTAAACCACCTCCTGATTTATCGGCAAAAGATTTTTCTCTAAGTTATAAAATTTCAATCAAAATTCCTTTGGGTATTTTGCATTCCCCTCTTACAATCACTAAATCCTATTTGTTCTCGGCGTACCCCCCCCTTGGCTTGCAGCCTGGGCTCAGCTGGAGAAGCAATGGAGAACATGGATATGCACCACAATCGAGTGGCTCCAGGTACCTCCCTGCCCCAAAAACCTCCCACCTCCAAATGATCAGCAGCACAGGGGCAGCTTTGCAGCCTTCCCACCACAGCGACTCATTCCCTGCTGGACTTTTTCTTGAGTTGCTCTGCTGAAACCATTTCTTTCCTTTTCACCTCCAGCCTAAGCCACCAGCGAGGCTTCCCATTAGCAAGGGTGAGTTTTCCTTGTTGTTTCATCCCCTTGCACCTCGTTCCATGCTAAATAATTCCTCTTCCACCTTGGTGTTTACATTCTTCAGATACTTTCCACTGCTTTTCATGTCCCGACTCATTTGGCCCTTTGCTGGGTTATACCCGGTTCCTTTTATCTTTGCCCGGTGGTGCTGCCTCCCAACCCTCACTCCCTCCAGCCTGCCCGGCTCAGCAATGGGAGCACCAGCCAGGCTGTTTTCTCCCCAGAAAAGACTCATCCACCCATCCCAGTCCTTTCAGGACAAGAGTGGCCCAAAGGATGACCTTGTTCTCCGTCCCTGTTGTCCCTCAGCCTTCCCATCCAACTCACTCGTGGTGTAAATCAGATGTAAATCAGACCAGGTAGCACTTTATACCCATTTCTCACTCCGCAGCAAATACAAGTGTCCAAAATCCTGATTTGAGAGGCAGCCCAAGAATGTACATAGCAAAGCTGTACCCTCCCAGATGGATGAAACTTCATCCTCCTATTTCCCACGTGACCACCACAGATTTTCCTAGAACCCAGGGAAGCTTTTGGCCAGAGGTGAGAACAGAAAATATTTCACCTATCTAGGAAAAAATACTTGGTGTTCAGACCTTCAAACAGCTTTTGGGCTCTATTTACAGGAGAAGGAAAACCCTTTAATGGTCTGCATACTAAATAATGTCACATCAGGGGTTCAAATCCTTATGAGGGTTTTACCCTTCATGTCATTTGATTATATATTTACTACAGCAAAGGAATGGCAAACCAGTGATTGGAATAATACAGCTATACAGAGAAGAAAAAAAATGCCTTATTAGTTTAATAAACACTATTTCCCCCGAAACACAGCTCCTGAATAAAGTTAGCCAAACAAAACCATCCACCTACTATATGCAAGACACTTCAAAAAGAAAAATAAAAGGGACAAAACTGATATGAGAGGATGAGGAATCCCAGAGAGTCCTTATCAGGATCGCTTTCAGTGGATGTTCCCATGTTTTAGTGGAAAAAAAAAGGCAACAACAACAGAAAAGAGCCGAGAGTGCGAGCCTCTGTGGCTGATAGAGGATTTTCCTCTGGCTAGACATGGAGTCTTTAAAAAAGCTGTGGCAGAGTGTGGGATCATTAAACACCTTCAGATTCCTTCCCCGCTGCCAATCATGGCATCAGCAACCGCCCTCTCCCTGGCGTCTGCTGATCCCACTTTGAAAACCTCCCCATTTATCACTGCTGGGAGAGATCCTGCTGGGACCGCTGGAGCCTGCTGCTTGTCAACAGGGCACCTTATCTTCTCCAAACATTTGCTTAACCCTTTGTCTGGCAGGCCAGGAACAATGGGAGCCCGACCCCAGCCCAACACCGGGATCCCAATTCCAGTCCTGCCTGGGGCAGGCGATGCTGGACCCTGCGTGGGCATGGGCACCGGCAGTGGGCTGAGCCAAAGCAGAATGTTGGAGACCACCATAATACCAGCTTCCACCTGCATGGGAAACGTCACTTGCAACACCACAGAACAGAGAATTATTTTTAAAGTATTTTCTACCTGGGACAGAAGTACGAGGAGATTTTCTAGCTCTAAGGAGGCAATAAAATATATAATTGATCCCAAAACCCACCCCAAACCGACCCATTTTTTATCCACCCCACCAGCAGTGAACAGACATTTAGCACTGGGATGACAGCACACCCAGACCTTTGCTGGTCAGGGGATCTCACCTACTGTTCAGGTGATACGATTCAGCCACAGACCTGATCTCCAAGTAATAGTGTTAAAGATAAGGAAACCTTTTGGGGATCATCAGAAATACTCACAGGATCTGGAGCACGCGTGTTGAAGCTGTAGGTCTGTACCAAGCTCTTCTTCTTTCCCTGGAGCTGGCTCTGCAGGAGCAGCAACCTGACTGCATGGAGACCAAAATATTACTGATTATGTGATGGCAGACAGGTTTCTGATGCTATAGCATGGCATGCTTACACAGGTAAACTACATCTCCTTCAGGGGAAATATTCTTTAGGGAGAGAGGACCGGTCTGAAAATGCCTCCTGTGTTCCTCTTCCAGGCATTGAGCAGAATAAGCTTTGTTTGGTGGTGTTGTTTGTTTCTTTTTTTTTTCTTTTTTCCCCACCTGAGCTATTTTTGTTTAACTTAACAAAGAAGGGTGACTATTAGGAGGAAAAGGCCATGGTGTTGCTTTTTTCTGCAGCTTGTAAAAGTTAAACTTCATCTTTAGGCTTTTGTTTCAGAACAGGTATATCTGCACCAAACCCACCAAATTGAAAACTGTTTTTTTTAGAATCACCCTCTTCAGACCTCTTTTGCCCCAGCCAGTAAGTTGTTCTCGTGGTACCAACGCCAGGTGAGCATTGCAAGTCTGACTCCAGCTCCTTGGGTCTGAGACATAAGTGGAGCAGTTTGGACACCATGGGACTTTCCCAACCAGTGATTATCTGACTACTATAGATCAGAAGACCAGATGTAGTGCATTACTACCCACAAGTGTTGGCTTCCTCACTGTCTGCTAGGTCACTGTTAATGTGGCTTTAAGAGGAAAACTGATGAGAGCCCTGTGATTATGTTTTACACACCAAAAATTCCCCACATTATGAACTTAACTTAATGGAAGATTATTATGAAGCAAGAGGAAAATGTTGTCAGGAGCCATTGGAAGGGTTAAAATAGAAATAAGCCCTTGAAAGTTTCAGCCATTATCACAGCAAAGCTGTGATTTTCAACTAATAAAGCACCCAGGACTGCCTGCAAGACCCCAGTAATCCCATAGCTGGATAAAGAGCTGCAGGTGAAGTTGAAGAGGTGAGCTCCTCTGGGCCATGTGCTGCCAAACCTGGGCACAGGAGCCCTGATAGTGGCAAGTCCTCATCAGCAAATTGGGAAGCAGAACACAGAGAAATCTCAGACCCAAGTCCCACTGGGGGAGAGAGAGAAGATTTCAAGCCTCTCCACTGGGGAATGAAGCATTTCTGGTAGAAGCCAAGATTGCTTCAAACCCTAGAACCACATCCCTGAGACAACACACTGTTTAGCACAGCTGATGTCTACAGGTCCCCCAGGCAGGTCGGCAGCTCTCACTTGTTCTGGGCTTTCTTGGACTTTGAACCAGGTTTGCTGCACATCGGGAGAGCAGCAAGTGCTCACATGGAGCGGGGAAACACTGCTGCATCATCCAGAAGCCACTGCTTACCTGAGCCCACCTGGGACCTCCACCAAGAACTTCCCTTATATAGCCCAGCCCCTCCAGCCAGGGCTGGGGACATCCTGCTCACTCTTAAAGAGGCAAGCTCTGGATCTGGACTGTTCTCACAGAAACTTGCTTTGTTAGAGGGAGATAATTGCAAAGGAAAGCTTTGGGCAGCAGCTGATGGATGTGCTGCAGCAGGGGTGGATGTGGAAAGTGCCCAGCTGTCCTTTGGGCCACACGACATTGATGGAGCATCCTCTGCTCTGCATAAATACAGAATCATAGAAGTACATTATAAATATTTAATGCATAATTAGTCCTTTTTCATTCATTGTCACTTCTCTAACGCGGCTCCAATATGGAGATAATTTAGTTGGAGGAGTATAAAAAATACTCCAAGTTCCTACACTGGCATTGACTTAACATTTTTCCAGATACTCTTCCCAGTCTTTATTCATGTTGTTCCGACCCATCATGGTTTTCCTTTAGCCATAATTTGGTTATTTATTTCTTTAGTCCCAAAATGGTGAGGGAATACAACATGGAAAAAAAAATGGGAAATAGGCCCAGCAAATGGAGTTCAGGAGAGATAGGAAGGAGCCAGGGACTGTCAGCTCCCCGGGGCCCCGCAGGATGCCTGCGAATGACAGACAGCATTTCCCGAGTATCAGACGAGGCCAAACACATTTCTTGATAAACTAATTAAGTAAATGTGTTGAAACAATATGAGTGTGACTGTGTGCGCTGGCTGGGGCTGCTCCTGGGGCAGGAGGGAACCCTGTGCCTCCCGAGGAGGGTATGGCGGAGGTGCAGCATCCATCCAGGGAGACGGGACCCAATAAAGTGCATTTTGGGAGTGGGTTATGACCAGGGTGCCCGTTGTCACTGCTTAATAGGGAACCTCCAGTGCCTGCTTGAGGGAAGCTCAGTGGGTGCCCATCTCCGGGGCCATCATCACAGTGTGTTGAGTGAATAAAGGTCACTTTATGGGACTTTTCTGATATAAAGTGGGGGTGCTGAGGTGGGATGTGGCATGCCACAATCACTGTTATCTGGGGTAGCCTGTGGGAGCAGCCGTGTGCCGAGGGTTCAGCCCCAGGGCAAGTGTCTCAGCCCACGAGGGACATGTGACATTTTGTGGGTGAGACTGGCAGGTGAATAAGGGCTGCCAGCCTGGGCCAGTTGAGCATTGGCACTGTGAGTACTGGGGGATGTGATGTGGGGAGCTTTGCGCAATAGCTCTGGGTAAAGCCACCTGCGCTCATTATTTAGTTACAATGCTGATGCTGCTGGGGCTGAGGTGAGAGCAAAGAGGAAGATGGTGGCAGTACCCTGGAGAGGAAGGATGGGGTGAGCTGGGATGCAGCTGCCCTGGGGTACCCTGAGCTCACACCTGCATCCATCAGCTCAATGCCAAGCATCCAGCCTTCCTCCTCAGCTCACCCATCCCCACTGGACCTTCACTGTGGTACGTTTGTGCCTTTAGATCTTCTATTTCTTCATCCACACAAGAATCACCACTGAGTTTAGCACAACATTGCTGATTTTTTCTGCCTTTATGTTTTCCCTGTGCTCAAAAATATTCTCAGAATACTGGTGCCAGGGCTGCGGAGACAGTGGCTGCTTTCTGCCCAGGCTGGGGACTCCATTCCTACACCCACTTGGGGCGAGATCCCCAACAGCAACAAAAAGAAATGTTCCCATCCAACATACTTGCTTGCAGGATGAAAGGTTACATCCTATCCTTCCTTCTCCTCCCTCTCGGTCCTCCACTGCCTTCCAAAAATGACGTTGGGCCACATGTATCCTGAGCGGCATTTGCTCAGGCGCGACAACCTGGACTTGACCCCTGCGGTTCTGGCTCCACCGAGTCTTCCTGGCCGTTTCGGGCAGCAGGAACCTCTGTCAGCACTGATGATGGATGGGTTCAGTGGGAGAGAGCCCTACAGACAGAAAGTCTCACAAACACAGCGACAGGCAAAAATAAAATAGGCCCAGAGCAACAGCAGCTTGCTATGGGCAGAGCTCATTGTTCGCGGCCTCGGAGAGCCACCCCTCCTCAGGGACACTTGGTTGTCACCATCCTTTCTGCAGCCCATGCTGTAGATGGAAATCTCTCTTGTCCAGGTACACATTGGCTTTTAGGCTTTCCCACCCTTCAGTTTAATCACCAACAGCTGGAAATAAAGCAAATAACAGCAAAGATTTCTCTAGTGTGTTAAGAAGAAGAGGTTTGAGTTTTCCAGGTGGAGGGAGTAACATGGCAGACACAATAAATGCCTGAGGCCACATCTCTGTTCATTCACAACTGAACTCCCAGGAAAACAGGTGGTCCACGATGGTATCTCCAGCTAAATGATGTGATTTGACAAGCAGATGACTTCATTATATTGTGCAGGGTCAGGACAACTTCCGAGTGGGATCCATCTCCTCAGGACCATACCATCTGTGAGATATCTCTCAACTAGAGGTGCTCCAGTATCCCAGCCTGGCACCCATCTCTTGCAGCTGCCAGTACCCTGGGTTTGCGGGTTCACACTGGGAATCCCTGGTGAGAAGCATCTTGGACACTGGTCTCAGAGACATGAGCCTCTTCATTCCTCTGCAGTGTCTGAGTTGCCAGTACAGATAGAAGAGGAAATGAAAGCAGAAGAGAGAAGATCTGACCTTGTGTTTCTGCCTCCTTTTCCAGATTAAGCCATTTCCTTATAAGAGACACACACCCTGCAGTCCAAATATTAGCTGAGTTTCCATTTCAGGCAACGCCATCATCAGCAAACTCAATCCCAGCGTGTGTTTGTACCCACACTCCATTTCATGACATTCTAACATCAAAACTCTATTCATTTTCTAAGACTGGTCTTTCATTTGTGCATCCAGCACAGGAGACAAGGTTGTCTGAAGTGTCAGTGATCTGTGAGCACTGGATTGGGGGAACACCAAACTGGAGGGACAAGTCACAGCAACCCTTTGCTGCTGTCCCAGCTCCACATGCTAGGACACAAGCAGAGCAATTCTGCTTCTGGGATCACCTGAAATAATGTCCCTCTTAATTCCACTACCCTTGTTCCATCACCAAAGCAGCAACAGGAGCCACATTGTGAGAACCATTTCCTTCAACCATGGGGATCATAACTGGAGACTAATCCTTTGGCAATACAGGCTCTGACCAAGGAATTGAGGTTGCTGTAGGACAGTGACCGTGTCTGCTCTGAACCCTTGCTGTTATTGCCTGTGCCCCCTTATTCACCTGGTGCTTTATGATGGGTTATGCTAACATACATGAAATTTAATTTCCGGTTATTAGCCCGCATAAAGGTTTCAGAGAAATTACATTGATTCCAATTAGCGTTGCCCTTTGGTTTATGGTATGTTGTTTTGCTTGAAAACCTTTGAACCAGGTTGTATGCCAGCTGAAGGGCATGCTGGGGCTGTTAATAAAGATTAACTCTTTTGAGCAAATACGTGTTCTGATTCATTTGCGAGGATTGCACTGTTGCAAAGCAAAGAGATCTCAGGAAATGCTAGATGGCTCTTTGCTTTCCCTTCAATATTCTCCATATATATTTTTATGCTTTCCTGTTCCTTGGGTCCCCGTTTCTAGCCTTCCCAAAGGAGATGTCCTTTCTGTTGCCACAGCAGGATGGTCACGACAAAGTTAGGAGCTGCCTTCAGAAGCTGGACAATCAGCAACTGCCCTGCTTCTGCTAGAGAGGGCTTTGGGTTCGCTTTGTCCAACATCTCTGTAAAACTTCCATGGAGAAGAGGAAACGAGACACCAAGAAGAGGGAAATCGGAGTCATTGTCACTTAGGAACAGCGATATACAAATCAATTTGACCATCTTGCTTAGTCTTGACTCTCGCCGTCCATCTTTCCCTACGATGCAAAGAAATTTTATGGCTCTGAGCTTTAGTCTTTCTACTTGTCAGTTATTTACCCAACCCCTTACCTTCAGACTACCAACGTACAGTACAAATACAAAGGCAAAAATGTCCCCAATGTGTGCATTTTCACTCTGACTGGCTTTCAGGTTACTTTTATTATCTTACGTTTTTATCACGCTGCCAAAGGCCAGAGTCTCCCATGCTCATTTATTTTGTCCTTTCAGTGGACCTTCCCCAGTTAAAATACTTAAAACCAAGGGAAAGAAAAAAAAATAGAAAAGAAAAAAAGAAAAATTACCTTTAAAACAATAGTTTTAATTCCTACCTTTCAGCCAAACACTTCTCTAGACTTCTTGCAGCCCCCACAGGAGAAATGTGGTTTGCAGTGTGGGTACCTGTGCTGTATGTTTGTGAGGCAAGGTGACTGGGGTTTTGTCTAGGGACAACAATTAGAAATATTTCAATTTTCCTTTATTAAATTGTTTGCATGACCATGCAATAAACAACAGCTGGTGGATGTGAGCCACTCAGCAGTATGCCTTCCACTAAACTCCTTGGATTTGCCCCAGCCCCCCTTCTTTTTTCCCCTTTCTGTTGAGTCTGGGTAGCATGAGATGTAATTTTGCATTTATTGCATGCTTCTCACCTTGGTACTTAGCTCCTAATGCCCATATTACCCCATAGATGCACAAGACTCTCCAACATGGAGTTCCAGGACAGAATGTGGCAATCCCACCTTCATCCCCATACTCCAGGGAGACACAGATGTTTCTCATCTCTGAAAACCTACCCTTGAGTTCTTGGAATGCCAATGTGTAGAGAAGTCCATTATCTTTAATTTAAAAAAAGTGTGAATTAGACTAATTTGTGGACAGGTTTGACATTTTAGGAGGCAATATCTACATGGATTCCATTGGGATTCAGGAGCAGCTCACCCCTTTGCAGGTGCAAACTTAAGACAAGATCAATGTGCTGACAGCCATGGGTCAATATATCCCTTGTCCATGCTAATTCCATATGGAAGTGGGCGCTTTGTTCTGTGCCTGTTTAATCTAATGTCCTGGTCTAGCACTTCTCATGAAAGCTGATCTATAAAGCAATGAGCATAAGATCCTGAGTGGGAAATGCATTGCAGATATATGGCCACGCTAAAAGCAGATAAGTGCGAGGACGCGTGGTGAGCAAAATGGCTGCAACCTTGGCGAGTCTGTGGACATTTATTGTGAAAAGTAGCTGGGGAACAATCAAAGCAATTGCTCTGGGCCAATGTACGTGTTTCTAATGAGTCTCGTTGCAGAGGGACTTATTCAATGTGTCTGCATTATTTACACAGGACACCACTATCAGTAAAAGGCCTTATTATCTTCTCTGTATTTGTTTCTATATCTATCAGTTTAGCAACTCTCAAATTCAGTGTGGGGTTTTTTTTGTTTTATTTATTTTTATAGCTTGTTTCCTCTTTAGTGATATTATCACAGAGCCAATAAAAGTGCTTTCCTTCTACATCTGGTCAAGGAAAGATTTTGCTGGGTACACGAGTTATATTTCTGAACATGCCTCTGAGTGAATATAAAAAGCTGTTGGAAGCAATTGAGTTTACAGTTGCCTTATGTACTGTCATTAATTAGGAAATAAAGCAAACTACATTTTATATCACTTGTAATCAAAATGTTACAGTCTTAATGTGAAGTCTTCCAAGTGCAGAGCCTGCAAACAGGCTGTTCCTGTGCAGATGAGCAGAGAAGAAAAAAGGATATGGAGCTTCTTTAAATTTTAAATTCATGGCCCAGATTTTCAGAGTGACAGTGTAAGAAAAGCTGCCATACAGTGAGGCAGGATGGGGGCAACTGCCCTGATGGGGAAGACAGGATAACCGCACAGGATAACCAGGTGGCTGCTGTGATTTATTCCACCACTGCAGCATCACAGTAACTGCAGTAACTGAGCTACAGCTCAGTCTGGCTCCCATTCTTGGGTAGCACAATACGCCCATCTTCAACAACCACTCTTTTCCTCTGTCTTAGATTAAACTGATATTTTGCCCCCTAATCCTGTTTTCAGAGAGTTCAGAGTTTTTCTGATTCCCTTTCCTGTCTTCTGGTTCAAAACACTGAGCAGGAAAAAATATAAATAATAGAAGAAATACAAATAAAACACTTTAAAAGAGGAAAAAAAGGCATTTCATCAGCAGCCCCTTTTTTCACAACCTTTAACATTAGTTGCCTTTGTCAAGTCCATTAGGACCATATCTGCACTTTCCGGAGTTTGAATGCTTTCATATATTTGGCTCCGTGTGAACAAACCGGTGGAGCAAACATATTAGTAGATCATTTGCCATATACATGATTCAGATACTCAGACATGTACAAAACCCAGGCAGGGATTAACCAAGTCTGACAGCACTGAAGTGACTCCAGTTCTGTGTATGTATAAGCGATAATGAACCAAAAGCCCTGTTTGTCTTCAAATAACACACAAAATGATTAATTAGACAGAGGGGCATGAGTAATAATCACAATATTATATGCTCTACCATAATGGAACGCTGCTCTCTTCTTGCTTTGTTCCTCTAATCTCTGAGAAGCAAATATCCACAGGGTGTTACCAACAGAGCTGGAGGCAGATTGCCGTTGCTCGCAGTTTATAAGAAGTACTTCTTTCCCATTGTGATTTTATACCCCAGGGACATACAGAAAACCTCTTTAGAAAATACACATGGTTGCTAAAGGATTAAAGGGATCAACAGGAAAAAAAGAAGCAAAGAGCTCTAGTTGCAGATTACAGAATTGAACATGTTCCCATTAACTTCAGTTGCAAAGTTTTCTTTGAATCAAGGTTGAATCTTGAATGCTTAATCATCAAGATATTATTTGGTAAAAATCATATAGCTTGTCATATAGATACATTAAAAAAAAAAAAAAAAAACTGGAGTTGCTTAACTGCTTATTTCCTGATTATTCATCTACTTCTTGTGTGAGGCAAAACTGCTCTTTTGAATATTTACCAAAGCAGCTCTTCTGGTAGGGGGTTCCCACCCTGGGAGATGCTCATGGCGGGGCCAGGCACAGGGTCCAGGTCCCTGGGCTGAACCCCTCACTCTGAGCTGGAGTTGGCAGAAGGAGCAGCAGCCTTGGCCACTCCTGTCCCCTTGTCCCTCCAAGGAGCAGCAGGTTTCCAGCACAAACTGGAGAGCAAAAGGTGATGGCAGGAGCCAGCTTACACGTTGCTCCATGGCCCAGATAGCTGGGCAACAGCTGCTGTGTGAGCCCATTTCCAAACTGCAATCCCAGTTCTCCACTCCTCTCACCTGCTCTGCTGAACAGCAAATGGGAGAAGAGGGTAAAATCCCCCTCTATCACTCAGTGCTTTTATGATATGATCCATACTTGTCCCCCAGCTTCCCCAGGAAGTCCACACACTGTGAAGAAGACCCCGGGTAAGCTCAGTAACGCACAGTACCCCAAAAGTATGTCTGGTTTTGAAATTAAACCTACCTCACAGCAATTCTCCAGCTAAACATCTATGCTTTTTTGTTTTCCTCATTTAAGCAACAAAACCCATTTTTCTGTGTTGGTTATATATAGCTTTGCCATCCTCCAACTTTAAAAATATTATAGGCAAGTTCCTGTCTTTGCCTATTTTTAGTTGCTATTGTCCACTTTGACATTTTGGTGTGCAGTATGGACTTGGATGCACGTGGATCTGGCAGAGGTTTTGAAGTGGTTTTTCAGTAGGAAGGGACAAGGGAACACAAGCTCTGATGCATTTCTGCATTTTAATTAATCAATTAGAGCTCAGCCCAAGGGAAGCCAGTACACTCAAGTACCACTTGATCTTCTCTCCCAGGGACCTTTGGTTCTGGAGGGAGAAAGAAAGCGATCACAGCACCTGCGTGGGAACCAGCCCTGGACGATGGAGTTTCCCAGTGCATATTTGCTTTTTGCAACCATGTTTTTCTCCCTTAAAATGCCTCCCACCCCTCCCTCTTCACAGAGGACTTGGTTTACAGATGCTCTTTGCAAGCAGGCCATGTTCAAGTGGAAGCAACATTAAGTTTTGCTGTCTCCTGAGTATTTCTGTCTCAGCAACATTAGTTTCTGGTGGAAATGTTTGTCCAGGGTTGCAAAAGGGTGCTCTCATTCATTCAGCAAAATAAGCTGTTTCCACCATGACCTTATGGTCCAACTCTGCTTTCAAAGCACCTCACATTGGCTCTTGACAGACAGGGTAAATGGAGATGGGAGAAACTCTCCCAGGCTGCGCCAAGCTCTTGCTCACATTAGAAAGACTTGAGCAAGTAAGAGGAAAGATGTTCTTCTAGCCTACTCCAGAAACACGAGTTGGATAAGCTTGGGAAAACTGGTAGCTCTTAATGATTTAACTGTCCTTGCAACCTTGCAGTAACCTCTGAAACTAGAGCCAAGCAGCTCTGCCAGCACAGCTCACGAACACCAGCCTCTCCTTCACCACCTCTAGGTGACCAGCACCCCATTCCCACCAGGGGCTGCCCACCTGGCACTGTCCCTTCCCCACAGCCTCTGAAGAACCCTGGACCACACAACTTTACTCCTTGTCAGCCCTGACATTGGCAGACACCCTCCTGTGAGTGACCTCAGCGAAGCTGGAGTCTGATGCAGAAGGGAAAATATTCCCTTCACTTGACATACCTACGTGTTAAAATGGAACAGGCTTGTACATGGGAAAAAACCTCACCCTTATCAGTGTGACATTGTGGAGTCTCACGATCATAATCCAATATTAGCGTGCGATAGGGATCCTGCTGGTGCTGCAGCCTGTGACGAGGGAAAAATTGGACCTTGCGAGTGACCTCTGCCTGGGTCCCAGGTCTGCTGTCACCTGCTGCAGAAGCCCAGCACGTCCC
The DNA here is from genome assembly GCF_037038585.1 of Patagioenas fasciata. Classification (NCBI taxonomy): domain Eukaryota; kingdom Metazoa; phylum Chordata; class Aves; order Columbiformes; family Columbidae; genus Patagioenas; species Patagioenas fasciata. The sequence goes on along the minus strand of NC_092535.1, from coordinate 8,463,958 downwards.
TGCTCCGACATGGGGAACATTGGAGCATTAAAGCCACATGTTCTGCAGGGAGGGCTGCAGCCCCTCTAACACCCGGGCACATGTCAAGCCTCCCGCAAAACCAACCGCATGTCCCTTCTCATATTTATCATACTATAATCTCTCTGGCTCAAGGAAAGACATTTAGCATGTCAATCATATTCCCATTACTGTAACGATTCGTTAGTGCGGTGGAATGAGAACCTGTGAGAAACCCTCTTGAAAGAAAGGGGAGGAGGAACAGGCTGGGGATTCTGCAAGGTTAATTCCCTGGGGAGTTGCTTTATTTTTTAATTTGAGGCAAATTTAATCATGCCTGCCAACTATTTTAAGGAAAGAACAATTGCCTCGGGTGCTAAAACAACACAGAGACAAGCATAAATAGGGACTGGTCTGAGTTATACCCCTAAACCCTAAGCAGATACAAGTTTTTCCAAACCAGGGGTAGAAAGACAGCAAATGGCACTGCTCGACCAGGCAGCCATGTACAAGCAGTAAGATCTAAACCTAATACTAAAATTTAACATGACAGTGGTTAGATGATGCTAGAAACCCTCCTTTTGCTTTATACCCCTTGTAGTTCTGCCTTTACTACCAGGTAACTACAAGCAAACAGCAACACAGGCAGCAGCCTGTTTATTTGCTCCCCATACCAGATCAGAGGGATGCACACGAGCTCCTGGAAACACAACACTTGTCCCTGTCCTGGAGCATCCCTGGTCCAGACTTCAGCAGGAGCTGCTGAGAGCATCCATTTATAACCAAGACAGTGGAAATCCTACTCAGCACTACGGAAAGGCTTTTTACATCATAAATTGTATTTAAAGGCTCTTTCAAGAAGACAAGCAAATTTAAGAGGGCAGTTAGCTTCTGGCACTTAGATGCATAACTTTATTTGAGTATTCAATTTCCTCCTTCATTCATAAAGTAAACATCTGAGTTATCTGAAAGTGACTGTATACTTACGCAGTGTTTTCTTAAAAGAGTCAATAGGAGCAAGGCGACATAAAATGCTTCAGAGAGCATGACACAGGAAAACACAAGCCTTTAAATTATACACATTCAGGAAACGGTTGAATTCAGCATTTCAGATGGAAAGGTTAAAATGTTTGTGCTGAATTGTATTAAATCTTTCACCAGTAAATCCTGTAGGAAGCAGAACATTTGAAGGAACCTACTCACTCCCAGTGTCTAGGAAAGACTCCCAGAGTTTCGAAGGAAAAAGTCCATTAATCTCATTGGACAAGTGCAATCTAATAAAAGCTGTTGTTAAATTAAGGCAACTCTGTTATTAAGTGTTTTGCAACTTTAGTCTATTTTTCTCCCCCCAACAAAACCCCTTTTTGTTCTGAAATGGAGGAACTTTGCTGCCTTTCAGCCACGAATGTTCTGTTTTACGAAGACTACTGTGCACGGAAGATCGGTGGTCTGCCTGCTAGACAACAGTTTTCTTTACTACACCTCTGCCTTGGCAGGATTTTTTTATAGATAGATGAGGGTTTGGTTTGGGCATCACCTCAGTGGTATAAATATCCTACTGACAAGCCAAACTTCACCACATAGATGTTTGTTATTCTAATTCCATGACAAAACCAGGGCCATTCTCTGCCACCGACCTCTGGTTGGACTTTGGTCATGTCACTTTGCCGCACTGCGGCTCAGCTCCTTGGCTGTCCAAGTGTGGATGTGACAATGACCTCTTGTGTGAGGATGACACCAGAAAGTACCCTGGACACTGTAGGGTTAAAGGTGAGGAACAAAGCTGAAACTCTGATAGAGACTAAACATTTTACCAGTATTTTACCAAAAATCTCTCTGGGCAAGTGAAGGAAATCAACTGACAACAGGACAGTATATTCACAGCCACTTTTCAAATTAGAACTGAATTAATACTCAGTTTCAGAGGAGGACTCACAATGCATAGCTAGATTTATTAAAAACAAACAATCAAACAAACAAAAAACAACAAAAAAGATAATTTAGCACCTCTAGAGAGCCTGAGGATCTGAACCATTGGAACTCCTGAGCTTCTCAGTGGTCAATTCAGACTTGGCTGGGAAGGGAAATTCTCAGCTTTCTTACAAAACAAACTAAAAGCAAAACAAACCACTTTTCCTGGTGAGACTTTCATTCAATTCTGCAGACTCAGGAAGCTCACAAGATAAGCCAAGGATACACTCCAAGGTGGCTGAAGCTTAGACCCAAGGTGGCAATTAGCAGGAATGCAGCGTGCTTAATGAATTAACACATTCGAGCAGACTGACCCAGTATGGAAAAATAACCTAAATATTTGTGGTGTTTTCTGCAGGCCAATTGAGCACCTCAAAAAAGGCATCAGTGATAAGAAAAAGCATGTCAGTCTCCCAAGAAAACCCCCCAAGGAAGTCCCCAGATTTCCTAGTTCTGAGAAATCACAAGGATTTCTCCCTGACTTTTTTTTCTCCTCTTAGTTTTGGATGCCAGTGGGAAATTCAGAAGCACTTAAATATCAAGTTAAAAAACAAAACACAACATTATAAACCTCAAGTCGGATTCTGGTTCTGGTTAGATTTGGTTTCTGATGAAGAGATAAGTAGATTTCTGTTCTATTCAAACCAATTTCCTACTAATTATAGACTGATCCCTAGCCTGTTTTGCTTTGAAAAATCAAAACTGAATTTAATTTTAAGAGTAGAAGGCAGTTATTTCAACTGGAAAACATAGATGCTATTGTGGTTTTATTTTTGGCTTTGACTCCTGCAGACACAAGGGGGTTTGCTTGCCATTTATTCTGGCTGCCTTCAAAAAACAAAAGAAACTCCGTCCCTGGTGACTTTGCTCAACCCACTCCAGATGTAACAGATTTTGTGGTTATGTTACAAGCCCCATTGACACCGCTTTAACTAAAATGATTGGTGATGCACAAACCAAGCCAGGAAAGAAAAGCCAAGAGGTACCTTCATTTCAGAGCAACCAGAGGCTTTAAAAAGTTTAAGAAAAACCACTTTGTGCAAGTGCAGAGACCTTCTGAAACCTGGAGCTCCTGAGGAGGAAAAGTGCCAACATCTCAAAACAGCTGCTGCTGTCTTCAATCTGCCCTGGCTGTCATCCCCCAAAATTGTACAAGGCTTTTCCTGCCTGCAACTTTGTTTTAAGAATAGGTACAAATATCTAAGGGTGGGAGACAAGGACAGGCCAAGTGCTCCCTGCCCATGAGCACCCAGGGTGCTGCTTCTGCTCTCCCAACCACGCAACTTCAGTGTGGTGGGGCAGACATGGCTCTCCCCAGGTTTATTTGCATTAATTCTGCAAAAGTAACATAAGCTCTGAAATAGGGGTGCCCAGGGAACTCCACACAACAGGGGAAAAGAAGCAACATGAGGACCAATTCTGCATCTTTGTCTAAAGGGCAAGCGGCAATGTCAAAGTCAATAACCTAGAGCAGAGTCCACGTGAGAAGGAGCACTGTTATTAAACTTACCGCTCAGAAATGAGCTATCCATTATTAATATTTTAAATTGCTAAATCCTTTCTAATCATGCTTTAATGTGAGGCAAAGGTGTATGATTTAAAAGCAGAACTCAGGCCACTGCCAGTCATTCCTGGTCATGTAGCAAAGCCCACTGCAGGAATACTGATGAGATAAACTTCAGGGAGAAATACTTCTGGAGCAGCTTTGCTGGGTCCTCAGTCTCCTCTGAGAGAAGCTGTGTGGCCTTTCATGCTTTGGGACTTTCCTGGAAGCCACAGACTCTGCAGGTCCATTTACCCTGGATGCAGAGTACGGGGCCAAGCTGGCACACAAGGCTCATGCTCACAGATCCTCTTTCGTGGATGCAAGATCCGCAACACACCAAGAGAGAAACACATCCAGGTACAATGTCCCTTTACCCTTGGTTCGTATCACGGGCTTTCTACAGACTCTTGTGAAACTGCAAGATCCTTCTAGCATGCAGGAAGGATTTGCTCCTGGGGAAAGCCAGTTTTGGGACATGACATGAAACGTGGCTGCAACCAGCAGCCCAAGCTACAGGCAGTAAGGTCTTGGATGCTGTTGAGGGGGATGAACTTGGTTATGGAGGAATGACAGTCCCTATTTATCACATGTTCCAATCAAAGGAAGGTGATGGCATCATGTTCAGCTACATCCAAGTGTCAACTTAACCCCAAATCTTGCTTTGTTATTGTATTTGTATTATTAAATATAGAAATAATATGTATATATCATATTCATGATGACATAATAGGTTTAAAATGCTGTGGGACAGCAGAACAAGCTTACACCCTTTCAAGGGAACTCCCATGGAGGCTCAGCCACCACATTATTCCTGAATGCTCGCCATTGGTCACCACCTTCCATGAAGTCCTCTGCTTCTGAGGCATCATTAATCGGGGAGGAAAGATGATAAGGTCAAGCTCAGGAGTGACAATCACCCTGCAGTCCCCACCCACACTGACTCATGGTGATGGGAATATGCTCCCACAAAACAACAAAAAAGTGGATCTAAATAAATTGCCTCCCCAGAAGGCCACTTTATGCTACTCTTTGAGCAGCAGCTTCCCCATTTAGCATTTATGCTTACAGATCCCTATACACACGCAGAGCATCTATTAAAGCCTCCGTCATACTTGGGGTGAATGATTAACACTGCAGATTCCACCTTGCAGCTCACCTTAGTCCTCCTGCTCGTGCACAGAGGGGTGGTGTCTCCAGCACTGTTTTCCTACCCCTCTCACTACGGGCACATCACTAAAAGCAGCTTAAGCACTGCTCCAGTTGATGTTTTAGTGGGCTCCTGCAGCTAAACACCCATCATTTCCATTCATTTCACAAACCAGAGCTATTCTTCTTTATTACAAGCAAAGACTGAACAGATGGGAAGAATGATACCGACACCTGAAATAACAGCGACATCAGGGCCCTGCTCCGTGCTCACCTCTCCTTTCCTCCCATTCAGGCTCTCAGGAGGTCCCACAGGAGGGTCAATCCCATGCCTTGCCCTGGAGCGGAGGAAATGGAAACACAGGTGATATTGGGACAAGGGCTGGAAGTTTCCACCAGGGTTTGCTTTAAGCTATTTGCTTGGTTTGGAGAAAAAAAAAGTAATAATAAGTACACTCATTCTACTCTTTCCTATCCATCCCTTCCCCTGTGTGTGCTCTTATTTGCACTCATTCCGAGAAGAGGGTTCCCAAAGCTTTCACAGGCGTGAAGCAGCTAGTTTTGTACCCAAGACAGACTCTTCTACCTGAATGATAAAGTTTTCCCACTTTCTCCTGTTTTCTTCTGGGTCATCAGGAAACATGAATAGCATCCTGTTGATGAGGTTAAATATTTATGGGAGATCAGTGCTGGTACCTTGTGTCAGCTGAGGAACTGGCCCTGGACACAGCTCAGACTCTAACATTTTCGGACACCACAACAGTCAAGGTCCACTCTTGGCCACATTTAACACTCCTGCAGAAGTGTGTGTTATAAAATCTTTCTTTAAATTCCAAAACTAACGCATTTACTAATGACATTGAAGAGCCTGCAAGAGCAGCAAAAGGCTGGTAAATGCTGACAGTCTCATAGGCATTAGAACACTGTAGATGAAGCTGTTCTTTTGCCAAGTTTGACTATAAAGACAGTCTAACACTGTTCTTCTTTCTTCTCACCATCTATTGTATCCATGACATGGTACTCTTGGGTAGAAATTTTACTAAAATATGGGATCTAGGTCTTTCAATGATAACAGCCTGGGGATAAACTCCCTTTAAGAAGAGTTTTTATGGTATGTTCTGCTTCTCACCAAACTTCCCCTTGAGGAAGAGCTTCCTTGAAATAAAACCACTTTGCAAAAGGTGTTACTGCTCCTCATTAAGCGTCTTTTGGGTTATTCAATGTAAATTTGATGCTGAACAGGAGATGTTCTTTGGAGACACCACCTCCTATCAACCCCTGGCTACAAAGCTTTCTCCATGGAGGACCACCTGATGTGATGAAAGGAGCAGTGCTGTTTGTTTTCTTCTCCTATGCATACAATGGTGAGAAAGAATATTTGGCTCTGGTTTAGCTGCTGCACAAGTAAATAGCCTGGACATTTAATTACTGCAGCACATTGACCTGGAAAGCAATGGGTTGTTTTCCTCACTGGTGCACAACCAGCTTAGCAATAAAAAGCATTGGAGAGGAGCAGGGGACAAGGACTGAGAAATAACAGTGAATTTGTTTCTCTGTACCACCAAAATTATAAAAAAATCAACACCAGGGCCCCTATAGCACTGCTGTACCTGGTCACAGCCTTGACTCCACCTCTTTCTTCTGGGAAAAAGCCTCCTAGGTTCACACAGTGCTTCACATCCCAGTGCAAACACTGAAATGAAGAAAGGGAAGTTTGATGCTCCCATCCTCTTATAACCATGACGGCTTGTTCCTCAGCTGGCACAAATCAGCCTAACCAGAGACTTTGGCGGACAGCTTCACCTGGGGCATCCCCAAAGCCTGTGCAAACTTAGAACCAAGCCTATCTGCCAGCTGGGTGGTGTTTGCAGTTCAGGCAGAGCTCAGTCGGCAGCTGAGCTGCCACACAAGTTGTGCTGAAGGCTTCTGTGTGCAATGCAGAAAAAATGATGGCTCTCTGTGCTCCAATGTAAAAGTGACACCCCATTAGAGCGTCTAGGACTTTAGGGCATCCAGCAGAAATTAAACCACAACTTTCCATTTTCCATGCAGAAATCACAAAGAAACAAACTTTTATTTTTGAAAGCAACTGCTTGGGTAAGCAATGATTTTATTATGCTATTAATATGATCATAAACAAGAACAACATGTGTTTATAGGCTCAAGTGCTTCATTACTCACTCGCTGACTTGGGAAAAATCACCGTGGCATTAGTATAAAGTGCAAAATGGAACAGATCATTGTAGTCATGTTGTAAAATCATCTGGGCAGGTGACCTTTGAACAAAGGCAATTGATAGCTCTGAGGCAGCTGTACAACAACCGTAAAGATAATAGTTGTCCACAAGCCACCAAACCTGCAGGAGAGCAAATACACACAAGGCCTGGGTAGCGTGAGTTGGGAAGACCCAAAATTTCCCATGTTTTCTGTTCACACCTATTGGGGCAAATGCTCCTCTTTGCTGTGTAATGAGGGATATAAAGGGATGTGGACCCCCTAGGGAAGGCCTTCAGAATGGCAGGTTGGGAAAGTGATGGCTGGAAGGTGCATGGGTCCCCCTGGATGTAGCTGCTGCAAGGCTGAGACCTCCATAGGGTGAGCATCCCAGGGGGCTGGTTCTTCTGGGGTGCAAGGAGCAGAAGCAACAGAAGGTTCCCCTCTCCTGTCAGGGCTGATCAGGAGTCAGAAGTCCGCAGGGGTGGTTCCTGCCTTGGGGATGGGAATGAAATGTTAGAAGACATCCCTAAGAAATGAAAAAACAGTGTTGTGGATGATGCTGTCCAGTGAGTGCAGAAAGCGAGCAGGAAGGAAAAATTACACACGTCCTGGATGTTTCACTTCTTGTCCCTCTGCCTCATTTCGTCAGCCACCAGCCCCCAGAGCATCCCAACACCCGGTCGACAGTTACCAACAGGCAATAAATAAAACCTCTGGAGCCACTGGTGTCAACATCTTGGCATTGTTTGGGTCTTCTTGTTTGCCTTTAAAATAACATTCCCCCTCGGGGTCACATAGACGAAAAAGCAAGGACCCCCTGCCATTGTCCGTAGAAATCAACTTGTCACAGCTTGTGTTGCGCTGCCTTTTTTTTGCCTGCAAACTTGGGGTTTTGGGAGCTGCCCAGGAATGTTACACTATGCCCAGAGTTCCTACTCCGTCCTGCCCAATCGTGTCCTAACATGTCACCTTGAGTGCCTGCAGGTAGTCTGAGCCTGGCCCGCATCACCCGTTTTCCTGACTCCCAGAGGCACAGTTTGGGCTGGATTTGGGGACGGTGTCACCCCGCCAGCCCTCTGCTGCTGGCTTATGTGCTGCACTGCTTTGCCCGGCTCTGCCGCAGGCCAGAGAGTGGAAAAACAAACGGTGGAGATGTGGGTCTGTGGTGAGAGCCTGGCCATGCAAACACGGTGTGTCACTGCCAGCCCAGTACTGGAGGGATGTCCCTCTGTGACAGTGCCTGCCCCGGCACTGGAGCTCGGCATTACTCAAACTGCTAACGAAGCTCTGGAGGCACGAGAAATACTCTTCCAAAGACAGATTTCAGCCATGGACTTTGATAAAAAGGTGGCTTGAACCCTTCAGGAGCTGCACAGAGCTACACTGAGGGACAAGCTGCTGAGCGATGGCAGCACTGGAGGGGACTGATGCTCCCCAGGCCTGGAGCATCTCCTTCCCTCTAGCAAGGGCTACATGGTGGGAAGCATCATCCTCCATCCCAGCTGAGTTGTGCCTTGATGTCAGATTCACTCTCCCTGATCATCTTTAGCTTGTTGTTTATAATAAAAATCAAACGATCCATCTCTTCTGACAAGAGGAAGAGTTGCTCCAGGAAGCCCTGGACAGGTCAACTTCTATATTAAGGAACTATTACTTGACGGCTTCCTGGCCATAAATAGCTGTCCAGCCAGGCTGGGGATTTTATTTAGAAATAACAAATGAAGCAGGCCATAGAAGTAACTTAATGACCTTGCTCCCCTTCATTTCCCACCCATGACCCCTCCTTGCCTTGATCTTCTCCTCACCCTGGGTTCCTCAGGAGCTTCAGGACCTCTGCATGTCCCCAGCAGAGCACATCTCCCCTTTGCTCACCTCCCTGGGGCAGCTCTGAGAAGCCATAAATACGTCCTGTTGCCAGCTTTAGAAAGTGTGATGTGGGTTTTGCATCACTAATGATATTTTGCTACAGCTCAACTCGCAGAAATTCTTTTCAATTTTACTTTCGTTAAAATAATTAAAAAAGCATCTCTACCATATGTGAGAGAAAGCTGGAAATCCTCCGTGCAAAATATCCCCCAAACTGGATGCAAACAAATACACCTTCAATGAACCCTTTATTTTTCAGTCCCTCAAACCCTTCTCTTAACTTTTGGAAGACTGACTTCTGATTTTCTAATGCTCAGAGTTGGCAACATCAGAAGTGATCAGGAAATACAAAAGAAAAACAACATTTCAGTATTCTTTTATTATTAGGAGGTTTTGACCATTTTTGTCATGTGGTTTGCCTAAAATAATAATTAAAAAAATCTTTGTTTGGAGCTGGAAAGGGAAGAGCAGTGTGTTTATTTCATGTATGACTCATCAGCTCAGTGTTGATACGCTAAACGCTTCAGAAGCTAACACTCTATAGAGATGATCATTTTTAATATAAACCAGTAAATGTTTAAAACAACCGTTACTTTTTTTTTCTCTTTTCTTCCTATTGTGGCCAATAAAACATAAGGGAGGCCACACAGTTTACATTTTAATAAAATTAAGTTATTTTGTGCCATGTTATTACAGTCTTTATTGGAAAGTGGAATAAATTGCACACAGAGGAGTCATAGGAGGGAGAAATCACTGTGAATAAACATAGATTCTGCAATGCATTTATTTGCTGGTTTCATCTCAAAGGAGGAAGGCTTTGCCCAGGAAAACAGAGGTGGCCCCAGGACTCCAGCCTCGGGGAGACAATCCTGGGTTGCTCCGGATGAGGATGAGCTTTTTGGGGAGCTGGTGCCACAGCGGGACCATTCTGACCCCATCCAACCAGCGTTTTCCATGAGCATCCTCCAACAGAAACCTGTCCTGTGGCCATAGCTCGACACCCCGCAGTCCCGAAGTGCCAGGGCAGCCCGTCCTCCTGCCCATCGGACGTTTGAAGGGCCAGCCAAAATGTTGGTCCCGAGGCTTTTTGCTGGAGGTTGGGGGTTTCTAGGCGAGTGCCAGGGCACACCAGGAGTCCTGCCGGAGTGGCACGCTCAGCCCGGGCTGTGGGGCCATGGTGGTGGGTGAGAAGGTGTAGTCCTCGGGCTCGAATTTGAACTCACCATGGCTGCCGGCCAGCGCCTCGTCCGACTGGCTCTGCGCCTGCTTGGGAAGGGAAGAAGAAAGTCATCAGAAAGCCTGTTATTAACCAAGAGGTCACTATCACCCTGTTGTAAGGTGGTGGTGGGACTTGGATGGATTATGGACATGGTGGGTTATCCCTGAAGTTACTGCTGCTCTTCAGAGCAGCCTGGAGCTGGGCATAAAAGGTGCTTCATCCCCAGCAAGCACAAGGAACATGCCAGAAGGAGACATCCTGGGGCCCATCTGTATTTATTTATTGACTAAACATATCCAGTTTGGAGATCTCTAGGCATGTGTAAATTTTTAAGAGTGTGGCACAAATCAGGTTTATCAGTTTCAGCCAAAAAAAAATCCCTCACCCATACGACACATCAGGCACTCTGGTGCTGGAGCTGAGCTTCCCCTACATATATGTATGTCCGGCTTGGGGAGGGCTTAGACCCAGCCTAAAGATAGAGCTGGATCACAAAATTTTGGTGTGTGGGTTGATTTAGGGGCATTTTTTCCTCAGTCAAGACAAAACAGCAAATAAATCGTCATTGCAGAAGTACAGTCTTGCAATCAGGTGTCTCTGACAGTGTCATAGCTCTGTGAGTGCTGAGCACCTCAGGGTTATAAAGCACAGATAATGTATGTCCTGAAAGACATTTCATAGGAGCTACAGAGTTTTCTACCCTGGGATGATCCCACCAGCTCGATGGGGTTGTAACTCCCAGGACTTCATGGCAGGAGATGGGAACTAAACCCAGCCCTGCACCAAAGCTGGTTCCTCACCAATCGCCTCTGCAGCAGCAGGGCTTGGACCTCCCAGTTCCCCACTGCAAGATGGAATAGCTGACGGGGAGCCAACAGGCTGGAGGCCTTCCCAGTCTGCAAAATCTTGGCTCATGCTCCCCACTTTTCGCTGTCTGAGGCAGTCCATCAGTCTACTGGCTGCCAACACAACCAACAAATTGCTCAATTATCATCAAGCTCCTCCCAGGTCTATTGAGGTGCATGGAGCATTCACCCCAGCGGACAATGGATGTGGGCCCCTGTGCCTTACCTGGGACACTGACACGATGGTTTGCCCAGGATACTGTGAGGTTGTGCTGGGCTCTGACTTTAAAGTGACCGTGCTGTCTGAGTTGGTGATGGAAGAAGGGGAGTTAGTGGCCGAAGTTGTAGACCCTGGAAAAAAATCGGTACAGGATGATGAAGCAACATAGCACAAATCTGCTCTTAAGTAAATTTGTATTTTAATGGCTAGCATAAGATCTCATGGCATGAATCTGCTGTTCCCTTTCTCCATCACATCTGTGTCAGGGTAAGGCTTTGTATTTGGCTGCCAAGATGCTGGAGGAGGAGCAGCCTTTCACAGCCTGGTAGTGCTGGTCCTGGTACAGGACGAATGGGCTAATGTTGAATGTGTCATGATACCTTCTCCTCAGCTCTTTAATATACCATTCCCAGCCCTGTTTTTTTCCCATTACTCAGTTTAGCCCAGATCTGCTTGAACATGAATGCTGCTGGGCTGAAACTGGGTGTCTACAGCATAGAGGAACCTCATGGGAATATGACACCATTGAGATTTCCCACCCAGCGTCCTCCTTCCACGTGAGGTCTAGGCATAAATACAGGCCTTGCACCTAAAGTAATCATCAGGCAAAAATTCACAATAACGTGTTCTAGTTATTGTAATTTCTTGAAGAAGACGTGTTGCAGTGGATTTTACTCCAAGCACCTGTGATGGATGATAGCAGCACTGTACCTGTTGAGGTTTTGCCTTTGGTAATGTTTTTCGGCTTCCTTTTCCTTGTCTGGATGCTTTCCTTTTTCATGGCCAGAGGTCGTGGTACCTTGACATTCATAAAGTTTAGAATCATTAATATTGTATTTTACTTAGCTCCTTTCCACACACGTTGCTCTCCTATTTATGTGCTGTAGCTCATGCAAAGCACCTAAAGTCCTTGTCCTTCACTAAGTGCTATTTTTCTCTGCAACAGGCCTTGGCTGGGAGATATATAAGGCCAACAGCTAAGGCTTTCCCACAAAGTTTTCCTGTATTTCCTATTTTCCTTTTCCTGATTTATTAGTGACCTTTATGACAGCGCTCTATTAAATTACACTGCCAGACTGAGACCCTACATGGCTCATGGGATAAAGAGACTTTAACCTTTATCGCAGAAGTTTGAAGAGGCCTGTATGGAGGGATGAAGTCTTGTCTTTGGCTGATGGACATGTTATCAACAATTCCCATCCTCTGTGGATGTCATCAGCCAGCCTCTATGTGGACTCCTTAGCATCCTTCACACATTCTTAATTACCACATCTAGAAGAAATATAGCCCTTATCTCCAGTTTGAGATTGGGGAGCTTCATTCTCCAGCTACCGGAACCTGGTAAGCTTTCTTTTTGGAGAGTAACTTGCCAAACAACCTAATTAAGAGCTACTCAGTGCCAAAAATCTCCCCTCTGTGCAGATACCTCCGGAGACTATTCCAGAATCCTCTTAGCTTTACTCTGGAGAACCTCAGTGGACTGAGCTTTTAACTGTTCAAGGAGACAGGACTGAATTATGGCTCTTCTGGCTCCAGCCTAGAGGCTGGTGCTTGATATCCTGGACCTACTGGGTGGTGATCCCAGTACCCAAAGGGTCCCTCCCAGCATGGAGATGGTCCTTACCCCGTGGAGCTTCATGTACAAGCCGCAGGCGTTGCAGACGGGCTCCCCTTCGGCATTCCTTCTCCAGAGGGTGGTATTGGTTGTGTGGCAGTTAGTGCAACATAGGCCAGCACGTCTAGATGAAGACTTAAAAACAAGCAAACAAACACGTGAATGCACACATAACCATGATTAATTGAGAAGTTTCCTTTCATATACAAATAAAATATCCAACTACACCAGTTTCTTGGAAAAAGTGAAACACAGATGATAGCCAAATTCAGATCAAAGAAATTACATTCAAATGAGATCACTCTGATTTGCAAGTGCTTTTTTTTAATGGAGCTTGATAAACCTGGCAAATATCCTTGCAACACACTAACTTTCAGCAAATCTGCTGGAAGTGATCAAAACTCAGAACTTTCTTCCTGTAGATCCACTCAGATGGAGAAGGAGATGGAAAATGCCAGACAGCCTTTAAGCACATGAACAAAACTCCTCATGCTTTAAGTGAACTCTTCTTCCATTTTCTGCACTCAGAACTACTGCTAAAGTTAGCAACATCCCAGCTAATCTCTGGTTTAAGACAATTGGAATCAATTGGCTGAACTGAGCAGGACTGAACTCAACTGGCCCATGATGGGACCAGGGAGCTTATTCTTTGCACGTCTCGCAGATAATCTGTTCTCTTCCAGGCTGCAGAAACACCGTGCAAACATTAATTAATGACATATTTGGTGAGAGCAGTGATTGCTGGCTCTTAGATGTTAATACTGCCAAATGGAGAGGGAAAATATTCTGGCAGAAGCAGCAAACTCATTTCTGACAACTGTGCTCTGAGCCACTGGAAAATTCACAAGTGTCTAAATACAGACTCATCAGCTCAACAGGCATTTCATTTGAAAGTCTCTTAACACCAGGTATTGAAACTATTTTAATAAAAGCCTTCACTAAGTATAAGATATTAATGACATAAGGAATACCACAGACTCTCCACATTCAGGTGTTTGAATACATTCTTCAGCCTTGAGAAAAATCACTTTGATTCCTCTCAAAGGCAGAAGAGAGGTGATGCGGGCAATAAAGAACTCCCTGTTTGTTTATTCTTCCATTATTGCTTGATATCATGACTGAGCAATATAACAAATGAAGTGGGAAGAGTAGGAATAAAAATGAAATGTTTTTACAAGGTTAGCAGTCAAATAAAGCTGTGCATTTAGTTTCAAGAGACACAAGTGACATGCCCAAGCTTTGATTCACTTGTTGCTCAGCAAAGAGGTCCCAACAACTATTTGCTAATAAAAGTATTGCTTTGGAAATCATTTAGCTTTCAAGAAATAACCAGGCAAAAATAATAATACATTGAAGTGTGAGCTGACAAGCCTGGTACAGAGCAAGGGACAGCAATCCTTGTCCTTCATATGGGACGTGGCGTCACAGCAAGATTCTGGAGAGCTACAGAGATGCCTGGAAGTTTTCCAGCTGCTGGGGCTGTGTCGTCCATCCCTGTGGCCAGGAGGGACCTCAGCCCTGATGGGGGCAGAGGGAGGGATGAGCACCCCATGGGTGTGAGGGCTCTGAGGTCCAGCTCCTGCTGTGGGTGCAGAGGGGAATTTGCAGGTGCTGAGCCCTGCAGTGCCCGGCACTGTGAGATCTGCCATTGCCTGCTGATGGAGAAAGGACAACGCAAGGACCTTTGGAAAGCCCCGAGATTTCTGGGCCACCACAGGTCCCTAGAAGGGAGGGACACACTGTCCCCCTCTCATAGGATGGTTTGACCACGACTTGCAGACGAGGTGGCAACCAGACCTGTGGTTCCAGTGGCCCAAAGGCGATGGCAGCCCTGCCAGAGTTCTGCCTGTCCTGCCAGCACGTTGTCGCCACCCGCTCACGGGCAGCGACTCGTGTCTTCTGCATCTCCTGCACATCATGTCTCAGATCCATGGAGACCAGAAACCATCCTCCATAGCCAAATATTAAAATTTAAACCCCCAAAACCCCATGCGAACCTGGTCCTGTAGCACAACCTGCCAGCTTAACAACAGAGACAGTCAAGGTTACTGTTGGTCACTGAAGGACGAGAGTACAATACATTATTGCTGGTTTCCCAGCAGTTCCCTTAAAAGAAAATGCATTTCTGCCTGCCTCCACCCGTCTGCCTTTGTATCGTTCTGACCTTGTCTAGGAAGTTGTTGACTTCAACATTGTGCTCCAGTGTTTATTTATACAAATGCAGCATACAATCAAACAAAAACTCTTCACAGACCTGGTTTGACAGCCAAGTGCTGCTGATAAGCTCAAGAAATGGTGAGCTGGTGCCTATTGAATTGACCGTGTGTGAGCACTACTTGGAGAGCCCAGAAAATTCAGCGCCAGCAGGGCAGATCCTTCAAGACAGCCTGAAGCCGTCAGAGACTTTGCTTCTCCTCCTTTTCATAGGTGGTAATGAAGCCACAGGGTCTCACAGGAAAAAAAGAAGCCTCTGAACCTTCAGATTTAATCAACGCTTCTCTCACTTCCCTGCCAGCAGGATGGAGGGGACCTGGAGCTGATAGGAAAGAGGTTGCAGCAAAGCGTGCTGACATACCCGAGCTCAGCTCCTGCAACCAGGCAGACTGAGGCTCAGAGCCAAAGGAAGCAGCATCTTCTGGGATTTGCCTTTGTTACCACGGCTCTGGGCAAACTTGCACCTTGGAGGATGAGGAAGCAGCAAGAATTGATGGCCGGAAGAAAGCCAAGGCACACAGCACCCATGCTACATGGCTCTGAGGTCCTATTCGATCATTCCAGGGCTGTGATCAACCCCATCCCCACCTTCCCCAAAAGTGTCACCAAACCCACTATGCATTGCAAACTGTAACAAAGGACAGGCTGAAAAAATACCCACTGAGCCAAGCTGGCAAAACTCAGCTCCAGGTTAGTCCTTCAATTTAGGACGGTGTGGGAGCTGCTGAGCACAGGACGCTGCTGTATCTGCCCCCCTGCCCCATGCTGCACCGCGCAGTGCAGCTCTAATCCTGACACAGGGGAATCACACAGGCAAGAATGGAGCCATCCACCTCCACCGACTGCTTCTGGATGGTAAAAGTGATCTGACTTTTAGGACTGTGTCCAAGGTATCATCTTGTGAAACGCACCAAGAAACTTCGACTAGAAGAGATACTGCTTGAAACTAAGTGCTGCTCCCATCCTCCTCTAAGAAAAATACTTTCTGCCAAAAGCCGCGGTGCCTTGAATCAAGACGCTGGCTGTAGCAAAACGGCTGTCCCTGCTGCAAAAGGGATGTTGTCCTATCTTAAAAAAAAGAAAAAAGAAACAAAAAATGAACGGGAAACTACACTACTATCACTCACCCTCTCTCACATACAAGCACTACTGAGCTGCAGGACGTCATTCCCGCAGTGTTATCTGGGCCACTTTGTGTTCTCCGGGGCTTTCAGTGGGACTTTGCTTTGTGAAAACAGAAGTCAGAATAACTCCCAGCTCGGCATCTACTTACAGAACAAAGGTCGTAACGTAAAGGACAAAAGCAACCATTTTTCCTCCCTGTGTCTGTATTTCACTGCATCACGAAACAGCCAATTTCATAATTTCTTTCAATTGTGTGTCACTGCGTTCACCACTCTGCTCCAACCCAGCCCGTACAGGGAGGTTATGAGCGAGGAAAACATTCCCCACCATGGAAATCGTTTGAGGGAAGAAACACGCCAAGCCACAGGGGTGCAGGTCGCTCCCTCGGTGGTTGATTTGCAGATCACGCCTGGCACCCTCTTGTTGATCATCAGTGGATCCTCCGTCCTCTGATGGGGCAGAACTTGTTGCAACACGACATTCTAAACCCTTGGGAAAATCCAAGATTTTGAAATGTTTCATTCCAAAGTCAAAATGGAAAGTCAAAATCGCAGCCTCTTTTCTAATGCATAGAATGAAATCTTCTCAGGTATTTCAAACTTATTGAAAAGTTTCCCCTGAATAAGAATCAGCCCTTTCATTTGAGCTTTATCATTATTGTATTGATAGCCAAAATAACAATTAAAAAGCTTGTAAGTTCTTTGATAATTCCCGCAAGCTTTGCTTGTTCCTGGGAAACAGTTTTAATTTTACAAACTAGCATTCTCCACCTGAAAACTCTGCTGAAATATTTGCTGAAAAGTTCTTCACGGGTGCTACGTACAGGGTGCAGGCAATGCAGGGCTGGCTCCCTTCCCACACACCGAATTAAAATACTGAATAGCAACAAGATCTCTCCAATTCCTTTGGGGAAGAGCTGTTAAAAAAAACCCTAAAATTCATCCAGTGCCACATTTTGATGCCACTCCAAAATGTGGAGTTGGATATAAACTGGTTTACACCGATCTCTCAATTCACGGATTGTATTTGCTCTGAAGAAATCAGTAGTGTGACTCTGAGATTTGCAGCACCGCAGTGAGCAGAGCCTGCTGCCAGGGTGTGGAATTAATGGCATTATATTAAAGGAGACCAGGAGGGTTTTGGTGAAAGAAGCAAATCCTGTTGGATAATGCAAAACGTCTCACAGAAATGCTTCGATTTTGATGTGATAAACAAAACAGTGTGATTTTCCACGTAGCCGCCGCTCATTTCGTTTTGCAAATCTGAAGCCACATTTCCGGGATGGAATCAAAATGAAACATCTTGCTCAATCCCAGCTTATGGGGGCTTTTTATGGCTTTCTTATGCAGAAACTTGTCACTATTGGGTTATTGCTAATAATCTGTTTTGTGATGCAAAAAAAAAAAAACAAACCTGCATGAATACACCCCAAGTGAAAGCAAAAGGAGCTCCCAGCTGTCCCCCCGCACAGCTCCGACAAACATCCTGTTTGTAAGAACGGCTTCTGACAACAGGCGCTGAAACCAAAACTGTTACCACCAAATTTAAACATCCCAAAGCGACTACAAAAAAAAAGAAAAAAAAAAAAGAGGAGCCTTTGCTCTCTCACTGTGGGATTCCAATTGGACGAAGCCAAATATCACATTGAGTGGGGGGAATTAATGCCTTAACCTGCAGAGAAACCAGGAACCACCAAACCCCAAACTTCCCTCTTAGGCAGGTGGGTGAAGGCAGTCGGGGAATGAGCCTCATCCTGCTCCCATCGCGATCGGCTGCAAACCTGTCTGATCCAGCTCAGGATCAGCCCTGTCTCCTGTTCAATCCTGCCTAGACTGTCCGCGTCTGCATGAAGAACTAGGAAATAATTATCACTATTATAGAATAAAAAGCAACACACAATGTAGGAACAGAGCCGGGGGAAGCCCAGAGAGCCCCAGATCGTGGACAGGGCTAATCAGCCCTTGCTTGGCTGCGGCACAGCCCCTCCATGCAGCCCTGGGACCCCTCCGGTCCCTCCTGCCCTGTCCCCATGCTGCCCACTCTCCGGCTTCACTCCCTTCCTCCAGCCAGCTCTGCCCCACAAGAAGGGGCTCCTTCCAGCACTGACAGCATTTTGTTTGTGGGAGAACCGAAGGTCAAACAGGGCCTAACACAAAGTGCAGAGACCACGACAGAGCAGACAGTGCAACATCCCCCCGGCTCCTGCTCTCCAGCCACCTCCCGGGTGGAGTACGGGATCCCTGTGGGGTTTCCCCCTCTTACCAGCCTCTTCTGTGGCTTGAGTGGCCGGTTGATGCCGTTCATTTTGTGGTAGAGCCCGCAGGCGTTGCACAGGTAGTGCCCGGTGCCGTCCTTCCTCCAGAGCGGCGTGGACATGGCCCCGCAGTTCACGCACTCCCGGCCGTCCCCGGGGAACTCCTCCAGGTACTCTGGAAGAGACACCCAAGACATGAAGATCAGGAGCTGTCCCCATCGGACAAGGCCAACCATGGGGACCCTGCAGAAGAGGGTTCCCAAAATCCTCTGTGCCCCGCTGCTTCTCTGCAAGGGAACATCCCTGCCCGGTGGGAATTTATCGCCAGCCTGCAAAGTGAGGAATAACCCCTTTTCTTCCCCCACACCTTAATTTTTTAAGATTTTGCTCAAAACTAGAATATTCCCCATTTCTTCCTCGACAGACCCCAAAGCACTGAGGGCGGCTGGGGTCTCCCTGCGATGGGACCGGGCAGGGAGCCCATCAGCGGGAGAGCGCGGTGTTACCCCCATACCAGGCACAGCCCGAGCTGCGAAAAAAAAAATTATGAGGAGGGAGGCAAAATGGGGAGATTTTCCTGATTTCCAAGGAGTTGCGGTGGTCCCTGGTCCGGACTCGGGGCTGCCCGCGGAGCAACACCCGGGCTGCGGCTCCACTCGCCCCGCTCCGGCCGGGCTGGCAACCGCGGGGCTCCCACGGACACCATCCCCGACACTTCCCCTCCCTCAAACTCCTGCTACAGCGGCTCTTCCTCACTTTTCTCCCCCTCCGAAAGCCCCGTGAAGAAGCCGCGGAGCCGCCCTCCCCGAGCACCGTCCCCGGTCCCTCTCTGCCCCGAGTGCGGCTCCGCGGGGAACGGGCAGCCCGGAGCAAAACTCTCAATCGAGAGAGTCGGTCTTTTCCCTCCTGCTACTTTTCTGTCGTTTTTTGAAATAAATTCCTCTGCCTGGAATGTTATTTTCTTTCGAAGAAAAATATGGTCTAATTTTTTTTCTTTTTATCTTCGATCGTATTAATAATGATCCATCGAAACGAAAAGGAAAAAGAACAAAAATGACAAAGGGAAAATGGAAAATAAAACTAAAATATAAAAAGGAAAAAAAAAGCTTCAATAATTCATTAATGAAAAAAAGAGAATAGTTTACGCTACTTAAGAGCAGTTTACACTATTCAAGAGGAAATAATAAACGGCAGAGAGAACGGCGGCCACTATTCCGGATCCCAAACCACCAGATTCAAAGCGCAGAAGACATTTCCGCGCCACCACCTCCCTCGGCAGGACCGGGGAGATCCCTTCTCGCACAACGCAATGGATTTTCCCAGACAAAAGAGAAAATCCTAGAAAGAAATTGCTCCCGAGCACCTCCGGCATGGGAGGAAAAGCCAAGCCGGGGAAGCAGCTCGGTGGGGAGAGGGGCTGCTTCCCTGGTTTAACTTTGTTCTTGGGGTAAAGATAAGATAATTCGGTCCACCGCAGTAAAGATGATAACGCGGCTGAGATCTTGAAGTGGCTTTTAAAGGATTTTGCAAACCACCGCCGGAGGAGGATGGTGAAATACCCCCGGGGTTATAAACCCTGCGCACGGAGAGCCCTTTTAAATCAAGCCCCAAATTTTATTTGCTCAGGGCTTGGTTTAAAAGGACTGTCCGGTGTCGATGCAAACGAATTGAAGTGAGGTTTATTGTTCAACGCCTGAGTGCGTTTCAATGTCTCTCCAAAGGCCGCAGAGCCATGCAGCTGCGGACCTGTTTGGGAGAAGGAGAATTAGGAGACCGAGAGTCTGTTCAAATATAAACTAATTTACCACAATAAATTACTTAAAAGGGAGTGAGCTATAAATCTGCCCCGCTAATTTAAACACAAGGGTAAGTATTGAAGCACAGGCACAAAGTCGATATTGTGAGAAGGAGATATCGCGGGGGTGGGGAGGAAAAGGGTTAAACGGCCCTTGTTCCTCTGTCCTGCGGGGGAATTGCTCTCCTTTGAGACGTGGTCGTTGCCCTTCGTGTCACACACACACCCCCACACCCACCACCTCTGTCCAGGGTCACCCACACACGCCGCGTGCCCGAACCATCTCTCCATCCCTGGAAGAAATAATCTCCTGCTTTCCCATTGGGGATGGCAGCTCAGCCCAGGGACAGGCCACCAACACACCGAGAAAACGGGAACGGGAATGGCTACGACCCGGCGCCGAGAGCCGGGAAACGAGCCCGCGCCCCGAGGCGACGGTGAAGGGCGACGGCGACCTTACCGAAGGTGGACCTGCGGCCGGGTAAAGCCGCCTGTCTCGTCTGCAGGCTGTGCAGGA
Organism: Patagioenas fasciata; assembly: GCF_037038585.1. Taxonomy (NCBI): domain Eukaryota; kingdom Metazoa; phylum Chordata; class Aves; order Columbiformes; family Columbidae; genus Patagioenas; species Patagioenas fasciata. The sequence continues at coordinate 8,443,411 of NC_092535.1, read as the reverse complement.
CACTGCTCTCGAAGTGTCCGGCCGTCCAGGAAGGCGGTATCTCGGGGGTCACGTAGGCGGGGTAGGGGCTGGAGTAGGACCCGTTAACGGAGCGCACCAAGGCGTTGCCGTATTGCTCCCGGCCCCCGCCGCCCAGCAGCAGGGACCCCTGGTAGGCGCCGTCGCGGCCCGGGGGGCTGCTGCCCGGCGGGCTGTGCGAGTAGGAGAAACCCGACGGCGGGTGGGGGCTGCCGGCGTTGAAAGGAGCGGCCTCGCCACTGCTCTGCCCCCATCCCGGGGGGCTGGAGAGGTGACTCTGGTGCGGTTCGCAGCTTTGCAAGTAGGGCAACGTCTGAAGGACGGAGGGTACCCTGGTGGTGGGCACGTAGACGGGCGAACCGGCCGACGAGTGGAGGAAGTTGCTGGAGTCGTGGGAATAAGCCGACTGGCCATGGCTGGGGGCGAGGGCCAGACCCTGATACATGTTCCGTCCTCGGCGGCGGCGGCGGCTGCTCAGGGCCCGGCCGGCTGCGCCCCGACGTTGCCGAGGGGCTCACTCAGAGGAACCTGGGGAGAAAGAGTCGAGAGCCGCAGGCTGAGAACCCGGCACACCCGGGCCCGGGGCCCTTCGCACCCGCCGGCGTTTCCCGCGGCGAAAGCGCCTCTTCCGTGCCTCAAGCAGGAGTTGTAATTATTTTTTTCTTTTTATTTAAACTTTCCTCTGGTCAGTTCGTCCCGCGGGGAAACCCGCGGCGCCGGGCCGAGAGCAGCGGCCGAGCCACAGCGACAAATAACCTCCGCGCAGCGGGAAGCGGCCCCGCCGGCACCTTCCCAGCGCCTCGCCGCCCGCCTGGGCACTTCCAAAAGGCCAGAAAAATAACCCACAAAAAAATAGTGGTTTTTTTTTTTTTTTTCTCCCCAAAAGTACTTCCCTTCCCGTCTTTTTTTTTTTTTTTTTTTTCCGAGCCCCAGGCCTGGAGTGCGTTTCGGGGCCTTGCTGGCGGGGAGGCGGCCGGCAGCGCCGTGGCCATTGGGGCACCCAGGTCGGGCGGGAGGAGGATCTCGGCGTCTCTGGGCAGCGGCCCGGACCGGGGGCATCCCCGGTGTCCCACATCCACTAGCGCTGCCGCTTTCTTGTTAAAAAATGAAATGACCCTCAGGCAGGCCTCACCGGGCGGAGGAAGCCGTGGAGTACCGCAAGAGCATCCCGCCCCCGGCCCCCCTCCCGGGCCGCTCCTCCCGCACAGGTACTTACATGGCAGCGGACCGGGAGCAGAGCCGGGCATGGCCCGGGTGGGCATGAAGCTGCGCTCAGACCATCCAGGGATATCCCAGGAAAATAAAAATAATAGTAGTAACAAAAATAGAATAAAGTTTACGGGGGAGGGAGAAGAAAATCCCAAAACAACCAGGACTCGCTGGCAGACAGGGGCTGCTCTCCCCGGGTCCCTCCCCTCCCGCCACCTCCGTCTCCCGTGGGTGCGTCCCTGGCTGAGCCCGGCGGGGAAGTGGCGGCGGCAGAGGCGGCGGCGGCTCTTTACGGCGGGCCCCGGTGCGGCCCGGCCCACGTGACGACCGGCAGGGTAGCCCCGGTCCCGACCAGGATTGGGCGCCTCCCGTTACGGGGGGGGGCACTGGATAAGTCCCACCGGCTCCGCTCCTGGCGGGGGGGACGCGCCCGCCGGCTCCCCCCTGGCGCGGGACCGCGGGTGTCGGGCGGAGCGGGGACAGGATGCGGCCCTGAGGGTGCCCCGCACCTCCCCGTACCCCCTGGCTGAAACCCCCCGTGAGGCTGGAGGTGTCCGCCCGCCCCCCAGGGAGGGGCAAGGGGTGGCTCCCTCTATTCCAGGCCTCGCTGTGTTTCCGGGCGTCTCTCCGACACCCCGATGCTCCCGGGCCGTCGGTGGATGCTGGGGAACACACCGAAATTTTTCCGGCGGGGGTTTCGGGGACATGAACGGGCGGTTTTCTGCCCTGAGCGAGCGCTCTGGTTCTGCTTTGCAATAAAACCGATACTAACGGGGAAGCGGGGTCTCACCAACATGCCCCCCAGCCCGCCCTGCTTTTCTCAAGCGGCCCACGGCCCCTGCGAAGCTGGACCGACGATGGCAGTCTCTCCGGTCCGGCCTTGCCCAAGGCGACTCTGCCTGTCCGGGCCGCTGCGGAGAGCAGATCTCCGGGTGCTCATCACCCCGTCGGGGCCGTTGGGCCCCGAGCTGCCCCACTTGCAGGGATTCTGCTGTTCCCCGGGGGGGGCAACGGAGAGAATCCTCCTCCCCGGCCCAGCGGTTCTGGCCTTGCGACGGCAGCAAAATCCGTGTTCCCGGTTTTCCCCGTCGGCGCGACCCCGCGAAGGGGCGGCAGGAGGGGAAGGAGCACTTGGTCCCTTCTACTCATTTAGCCCGGGTAATTTGACCGATTTAATTCTCCTCCAGTACGGAGCAGCGGGGCTGGGCCTCACCCGCCACCGAAGCGAGGAAATAATTTAATCGTTATCGCGTTTTGCCTCCGGGGCGTGCGAGGGAATTTTTGCGCCTTTGCCCCAAGGCGCCGTTTCTCTTCTCCTTGGAGAAACGGAGGAAAAAAAAACCTCGTCGAGTCTCACCCACCGCTTGTTCCACTCACGGGCGGACAGAGCTTTGCCGCCTTCAGGGCACTACCGACAGGATCAGGCCCTGATCGGCCCCAGGAGCCCGGGCTGAGCGGGGTCCCGGCGCCCGGGGGAGCCCGTCCAGCCCCGGCTCCGCTGGGACCAGCGCTGCGGGAAGGGTGGGAAATTTCAGCTCCAAAATAAACTGGTGCAGGAATGCCAGCTATTTCCCTCGGAATAATGCAACGCAACTGGTTGGAGATGTATTTATTTGCTCGCGAAAGCGGCCGTTTACAGCTCGCAGTGTATCCCTGTACCCGCAGAGCAAAAGACAAAAATAAAGGAAGAAATAAAAATTGTATTAATTAAAAAATCAGAAGAAAAAATTAAAAAAGGAAAATTAGCCTTGGAAAAAGAAAATAACAAGCGGGGGATAACAGACAGGGGAGGCTCCTGCTCAGCGAGCCCCGCGGCGGCACGGGCAGAAACGTCCCCTCGGAAAACCAGCCCAAACGCCTCCGTGCTTGTGGCTGAGCCAACGCCGGAGCTTCCTTCGTTTCGTTTCTGTTGTTAAAAGTGGGGTGAAACCGTGGTGATGGGTGGGTTTGCAGGCTTTTCAATTTCAAAATGTTATTTAACTGTGATTTTTTTTTTTCTTAACGCGTTCGAACTACCCCCTCCCATCGCTTCTGGAGTTCAAATAAATGTGAAAACGTCGAAAGAAACGAGGCACTGCTGAAATCCGGAGGGATTTACCCCGGGAGCGCGTTCACACCGGAGGGATCTGCCGTGAGCGAAAACCTGCCCGTGGACGTGTTCCGTGTCTGCGCTCAGACCCAGATATTTTTCTTTTTACCAGTTTTTCAACCCACTTTCTCACGGCGGTAGAGTCAGCTCAGCTCCCGGTGGTGCCGGGGCTGCCCCGCTGTTGCCCTGTCGAGCAGCGGAGACCCGAGGCCGCGGCGAGGGGTGACGGCTTCCACGGGTGACCCCTCCCGCTGCCGCGCAAGGCAACGCCCGCGGGAGCGGAGCAGCACTGCGGGCAGGTGCTCCGACACCGGGGAGGTTTTCAGCGTCAGCCTCGAGAGTTCCCGTTGGATTGGACCCATATTCCGGTCGCAGGAGGGGACCGGCCCGGTCTGGTGCCACCCACCCGTGAAGCCTGCGTGGGGCTGCCCCGGGGGTGGGGGAGCCGCACCCGGTGCTCACACCGTGCTTCCCTGTCCCTGCGGTTTGGGAATTTGTAGGAGTCTGGTCTGTGCATGGTAACCGTGGGCCAGGCGGGGGGTGCGGCGGTCCCCCGTTGAGGAAGGCCCGGTGTGAGCGAATCTTTAGGTGAAGCGGGAGAGAAGTGCCAGCGTGGCACCGGTGCCAGAGGTGATGCCCCGTTCGCAGCCCTCGCACTGCGCCCGGGGTCGTCACTCCGGGGTGCGGGACACGGGGAGCCCGGGCTGCGCGGACACCCTCCCGTGGGGACAGTCAGGGGCTCCCTGGCGCTCCCTGTCCCACTACGGGCACCCCGACTTGGCAGCCGGGTACAGGGTGCCGGACATCTCTACCCGGGACCCAGTTCACGGCGAGGCTTAGACGGGCACAAAATCCGAACACCACTGCAGGGGAAGGTGATCCCCGGACCCCCCGGAGGAGGCCACAGTCCCTCTCTTCCAGCCCCGGCCGGGGCGGGAGTCAAGCGGGAAGGTCTTTCGGGAGACCACGGTGACACCCCGACGGCTTTAGTACCGACGCACATCCCTTGCCAGGCTCACGGTGTTATTGATGGGCTGGATAGGACCTGGATCAGCTCTTCCAAGGGAATAAAGCCACTTTTTGGGAGGAGGGAGTGAGTTAGGAAGGGGTCCCCGTTCACCGTTCCCTCTGTTCAGGCAGTTTAGCTCCGGCTGCATCCGAGCGGGGTCGGTGCAGCTCGGCACGGCGCGGCTCCCGAGGGAGCCCTGACCCCTCCAGGTGAGGCTCCCCCGGGCCGGGACAGACTGCCCGGCGCCCCGGCCCCTCGGCCCTAATCCCGCTCCGGCTGATTTGTGAGTCCTGCGCAGGGGCGGACGCGTGGGAGCGTCCTGCGAGGTCCCCGAGGGGAGATTTTAGCTCCCCCTCTCTCTCCCCTCAAAGAAAACCAAGGGAAAACAAGTAAAGTGGAGAAAGGAGGACAGAAACGTACCCGTTCCTGCTGCATCGGGCACGGCAATGTGCACCCTAAGTGGGGAACCGCGGGTTGGCGTTCCCCCTCGGTGCATCGAGAGGTGCCTCTGCCTCCTGCGGGCTGCAGCATCCTCCCCCGGGCTGGGAGGCAGATCTCAGCCCACTGCCCTCGGGGGTGCGGCTGGTGGCGAACCCCGACGCTAGAACCGAGCCTAAGCCGGTGCCCCGCGGCGGGGCTCAGACAGCCCAGCAGCAGGGACCGGGCCTGTTTCGGGATGCTCTGCACCGAGTACCCCGCTTCGAGTGTTTCCTCCCTGCAACCCCGACGGGGAGCGTCGGGCTGCTTCCCAGCTCAGCCCCCGGCTCCAAATTGAACATTCGGAGGAAAGGACGAGCTGCCTGGGGGAAGAACAAGTTCCCCCATGGCTACTACCCCCTACCCGTTGGGCTGTGAATGACAGGGATGGACGGGAGAGGACCAGCAGGGTTTGCATCCTCAGATCTGCATCTCCCGATCTGCATCTGTGGTCCCCATCCCCTGATCAGCATCCCTCCCTCCATCCTCCCCCCAGCCCCCTCCTACCCAGTCTCCAAGGGGTGACTTGGCCCCTGCCCCGGGACCAGGCTCAGGTACCTCCTGTGGCCAAGGTCAGGTTGATTCGTGGGGCCGTGCTGGAGAAGAGAGAGAAGTGATGGATATGGCCAAGGCTGGGGGAGGCCCCAGCAAAGAGGGGCTGTGGGCAACGACTGAGCTGCCCCAGGCCAGCCAGCCAGGGACAGCAGGATTTTGTGCCTGGAGAAGTGAGGGGATGCCAGAGGCCTGTGTCTCAAAAGGGTTAAATAAACAGTGGGCTCTGCCAAAATGTATTTATCTCCTGTTATATGCATGTGGCAGTGGCTCTTGAGAAATGGGGCTGTGAGAGATGGGTGGGGGAAGTATTTAAAATCTTTACCCCTCTTACTCTGAGATCCTGTTTACTTCCTTAGCCCATAAAGATCTCACTGGAATGGAAAATAAAATAGGTCCCATAGAGCTGATGTTGCCTGCTGTCCTCTATGGACCCGTTGTATGGGGATGCTTCAGTCTCAGCCATTCTTCCATCTGCTCACAAACCAATAACAACCACAAAAATCACCCCGCTTCCTTCAATATTTGAGGGTACGAAGTGCAGACTGCAATGTGTACCCCCCTAATATGGCTAACTTGGCACATGATCCCCAAAAGTGACCTTTGCTTGTGTGATTTTGGCCCTGATTGTTTAAAATTCATTTTCCCTACAGACTGATTTAACAAAAAGCTCCAAGTTTCAGAGTGGTCATGAAATCCTCATGCTGATGATGGCAGGGCCAGCAGGCATGGGCCAGGGCTGCAGTGAGTACTCCGTGAGGGATAAACCACCTCTTTTTTTTTGCAGATGGGCTCACTGGGGGACTGATTGGGGGACTCTGTGGGATTCAACTTTGCCCCAAACCCAAATGACAAAGATATCCAGCCCAGGCAAGACATCCAGCCCTGGGAGAGCCTCAGCACCTCGCAGGGGATGAGGACCAGACCCAGCCTGGGATGTTCTCCAGGACTTTTGCCGGGGGCAGGAGCAGGAGGGAGCAGACAGTGACTCAGGCCCTGGCCACACCGAAGTATATGTTGTGTATCCTGTTCCTTGTACATGTAAATGCTTGTGGGGTTGAAGCTGAAAGGCACAGTGAGCCACTGGTCAGTCAACGAGAGGCAAAAATCTTCCGTACTGTGAAATGGAAACTATTTCCTTGAATAAACTGGAGCCTGCGTGTGCTGTGCTGGTGTGCTGATGCTGGCAAAGTCAACCTGGCACTGGCAGAAGCCAGTGAGCAAAGACCTGTGGTGCAAAACCACCTCCAGAGCCTTTCCAGCCACGCAGGTTTTCACCACGCTCCCCACTGCCATTACAGGTAATAAATGAGGAAAGAAAAAAAGAAAGAAAGAAAAAAAAAAAGGCTATTTTCATATATTAACCTCCTTGTGGCCAGGTGAAAGGTTAAATTCACATGATTCATTGGCGACTGAGAGACAGCACTTTGTTGCTAGGATTTTGGGGAATGTGGAGGGCTCCAGCAAAGGAGTCTTGCTAATCTTTAAGGGAGGGAGCCAGGCTCCTGTCTGACGGCTGCAGGCCCAGCAGCTCTGTGTTTCATTTCAGACTGTCACTCTCCTATCTCTCAGCTCACTCCCAGCTCCAGCTTGCTGCCAGATCTTGGGAACTGTTAACTCAGACAAATTTATAGATGGAAAAAGAACAGTTAGCCATTGTTCCTGAGGTGGGGGAGGGAGGAAAGTGAGGAGCTTCGGCCACCAAAGTCATGATGTAACCTGGTTGTTGCTTGGTTGGGAGAAACGTGCAAAGGATCTTGCTCTTCCCGTGCCAGGGAAGGAAATTGGGACTATTATGTCACTGCTAAATGTTAGGAGATGGGACGCTGGTGCCCAAGTCACTTGGAGACCTTTGTAGAGCGTTCCCATAAAGTAGAATCTCCCAGCTGGACATCTGTGGGGTATGAGCTCATTTTTTTGTTTTGAGTCCTGTGATACTGGGTGTTTTTCCTTAAAGCTTCGGACTCTGGAGTCATGAGATGTAGTATCAACAGCAGTGTTCTCATAAACAAAGCTCCCGCCATGTGGGCTGTGGAGAAGAAACTGGAACCGGGGAGATCTCAAGGACCGAAAAAAAGAAAAATCCAGCTGGCGAGTATGAAGACCCTCAGACTCGTTATTCTTTAGGAGTGTCGTGACTTTTAGGAAGCATTACTGAATTCATCTAACTGGGAGAAAAGTGGGGCACCAAGAAGCTGTTGTCTGACTGGGTACTCTGCCCCTGCTTCCTAGTTGGATACTGTCCCAAGCAGCCTTCTTGGTGGAAAGACTTTTAAAATATATCTATATATATCTATATATATCTATATTATTTTTTTTTTCCCCCAATACAACATTAAACCTGTATCTGGAAAACAAGAAAGCGTTTACTCAACTTAGTATAGTCTCTTTTGGAGGCATGTCTTCCAAAATTACTCAAAGAATAGAGACACACATTCTGGGGGCATTTACCTCCCTGCAGTAAGGCTGTCCCTGTGTTCCCATCCTCATGGTTTCTGCAGTCATCTGGTTCTTGGTGCTTACTTGCTCAGAGGGAAGCGTGGGAAGGGTTTGGAGAACTGTTTGATGTGAGTGGGTCCACCTGCCTTCTGCATGCAGCTTCAGGCCAGGAGGAACGTGCATCTCAGTTGGATAAACCAGTTGGGATTTTTATAGCAGCTCTGAATCCAGATTCCCAATTTTTTGACCATTTAATGTGTGCACAGAGTAGATGGAGGTGAGAAATTTTGGACTTCAAAAGTAAATGGTGTCATGTTAAGCTCTTAGTAAATCCAACCGCTTGAGAATCTGGCTGCATGGAAGACGGTTTGTTCTTCCAAGGTCTGAAGAGCTGCAGAAGTCTGTTTGAAGCTGCTATTTTTAATAAGAAGCCTTCACAGATTAGATTCTGAAGACCTGTAAGGCAGAACAGTCCCCAAACATGACTCCCTCTCATTTTACTTACTGGAGTTTTATTTAACTCTGCAATAACAGGGACAGACTTTCACAATCTATAAAATTTCTGCCCAAAGTCAGCTGTGAAACTGATGCTCATTGTCTACTTAATTTTGGTATATAACTAGAAGCACTACTTTTTCCCATTGCAGTCTTGGTGTGAATTATTGACTCAAAACCCCAGCATTACACAGATGTGCACTTATAAATACAGGTGAGAATTAATCTCAGGTGGAAATCTTCCACTGAAGTTAACACAGATGCCCTAGAGATGAATTTGGGACACTATCTGCATCATGGGCTAATTTTCATTTTGCATCTCTCTGCTCATATATTTTATGTGTCTAAAAATAATCTTCCATGAGGGAGAAATGGCAGTCTGACTTCTAATAAGCAAGATACTGAAAGGATGTGACAAATGAATGGCACAGCATTCCCTATCTGCTAGAACTAAATTTAATGTTCCATGCATTGTTTTGCTCTGCTTAATTTTTAATACCCCTATGCCCAATATTTTTTTCTGCTTTCTCCCACTGTGCTCATAGGCTCTGCTGTCCTTTCACAGCTTCCCAGCCACATCAGAACTGTCTTGGTTTGGGTCAGCAAATCTTCTCTTCCACCCCACAAAACTCTCCTTGTCACTTCTCTCCATCTCTTCAGCTGCATCTCTGACCTCTCCTAGCCTCATTTTTCACCTTCTCAGCAACCTTTCAGCCCTTGATGGCCACATTTTTCATCTGCTTTGGCATGAAAACATGGCTCCAATTAGTTGGAAAGGTGGTATGGAGAGGGAGAGGTGGAGAGGCAGCTGGTTTGATCAGGGTAGGGAGCAAAGCACCTCTTTCTCTGGGCACCCCAGCTGCCCAAGAGAGCTGGTGGCTTTCATGGTTGAATACGCTGGAGCTGGGAAGAAGGGGAGGGGACAGCATTTTCCTATTCCTCTGGATTTGCAAATATGAAGTTAAACCAGACCCTGAGCTTTGCACCGCATGAGTTTTAGGCATGGACCATAGCTGGACCTACCCAGCTGCCTTCTCCTCGCACAGTGGTGACCCACCAGTCCTGTGGTCAAAGCAGCACCCAGGGGAGGACGTGGCAATGGGCCACTTGGAATCTCCTGCTCACTCCTGAGATTTTGCAGAAACAAGCTGAGCAAAGCCATGTGTTACAAGGAACCACTGGAATGATTTTAAACGAGCAAAGATATGCAGAAGCAGAAGTCCTGGCAAACCTTTATTCAGTTCCCCATGGAAGAGGAGAAAATTATGAGCACGTATATCCCATCTGATTGTACCCAGGCCAATCTCTAGGTAGAGTTTAACCATTGTCCAGCTTTTCCAAACCTTCAGCCCCACATCTGGTCAGCCAGCCCCTTCCCACAGCCAAATGTCGGGGTCTTCCTTTCAGGGCACATTGGCCGATCTGCATACAATTGGCGCTGCGGGTTGAAGCTGAGGTCACCATTGAAGTCGTGTGTTTCCAAGAGTTGCTTGATCAAACAGAATTTACAGACCAGGACGGTTATTGACAGGGCTGACAAAAGTGATGCTCCAATGATTTACAGTCCAGGTGTGTTGTCAGAGGAAGATATTTACCTGAGGTCCCAAGAACTGTTAAAATTTAATCCCTAGAGACCTTCTCTGGCTTTTCTGCAGTGTCTTGAAGGGTCACACCTCCATTCGAAGTCACCATGCAAATAGCCCAAAGTTTAGGAACTTCTAGGGGAAATATGAGCAGATACAGTGATTTTAAATGTTTTTAATGGGTATAAAATTAGAGAGGTGAACTGATATAGGATGCCCTTTCCCTTATCCCAAATGTACAATTCTCCACAATAAACCTCTTTGAATATATACACATTAGTCAGGATTATCTCTGAACGTCTAACGGGCTAAGAATACGGATCCTGGAGACGTCAGCAGGAGGATTCATTAGAGGAGACGGCAAGTGCTTGCAAATGGGAAATGTATTTTCTTATAAACACAGCCTGCACTGGCGTTGACCTTAAGACTGAACAGAATTGGCTGGAGAAGCAGGGAAGGCAGGGAATGAAAACAATGTTCATACGCAACTGTCTCAATTTTTTGCAACAAAACCCATTATTGAAGTTTCTGTAACTTCTCTTCATGTTCCAAATGAAAGGAACTCACCCTCAAAATCAAGACTGCTAAAAAGGGAATGACAGATCAGCCCAAGCTTACTCTTTCCTGGTGAGACAGATTTTGTGGGTTTTGGGGGCACATGATGCTACTCCAGGAGACATTTCCTCTCTGCTGATGTGATGGAACATCCATGTGACCAAAGCAATGCACATTTCTTGTTCCACATACCAGATTATTAGCTATTATCTCTCAAATCTTACTGGCCATTTCAAATCTGTAATATCAGAATTCACATATACGGATGAATTCTTATATTTGAAGTGAAAAGATACCAGGAAATTTTAAAGCTCCTCTGTGCATATGTGCGCACAAAACGTGGATGTTTTCCCCTTTATTACCATCTCTTCTTGCTCCCTCATTTGCTTACTGGGCAAAATGAAAGGAGCCAGCACCGAGTATGAAGGGAACTCAGCAAGCCAACATTGACTCCTACCTCATATCTATTAGCTGTAAATTACTTTAACATGAGTGACATCACACTTGACTCTTGGTAAAACAGTGTTAAGCTAGTGGGTAATAAAACAGCTTGACACTAATGATGGGTTCTGCGTGATAAATTACTGTCAGTGATCAGATAAGGGTTCTGGAGACTAACCTTGAACTAAATCTGTTTTGTTGCTACATCTTGTGCGCAGTGTTCCACTTCTTACCGTGGGGATTAAGGGCTCAGAGCCCGATCCTGCTCTGTGCTCCGGGGCGAAAGGCTGCTCATGTGCAGGAGCATTTCCAGAAGCAGCTTCCAAGCATCAGGCTGCTCCCACGAGTGGAGCAAGGAGGGTTTGGCCCTAAGCTTGAGAGCGGCCGTCCAGTTACATGGGCCTCATGACCAATCTTTCAAAGGCAGGAACAGTTTCCAGCAGTGACTTAAGCATCCAAATCTCTGATATTTTTCATTAAAAAAAAAAAAAAAAGAAAAAGTATTACACAACTGAGGGGTGGATCCTCAAAGTTTCGTTTTTTGTGTGTTTGGTATGATGGATTTCGTTATTGGATGACACTATTTGACCTATGTGTTATATCTGCCCTACAAACCACAGAAGCCAACGACCTCAGTAAGAACAGAGGATGCTCAGCAGCTGGCAGGATCAGACCTTCATTCAAAGAACTTGTTTTACTTGCAAAACTTTGGGAGAAAGCTTTATACCCATGAGCTGGGAGCTGGCCAAAGTCAATGTAGCGCATGGGATCTTGCATATTTTTTGTATGTATTTTCTTTGGAATCTAACCAGGGTGCTGCTTAGAAAAGGCTTCACGAATTGTTTTACATTGTTATTATTATTTGAGGGTCTGTTTTCATTTATCATTCAGGTAGCATGCTGGTGAGATTTTTTTTTTTACTACTTCTTGTGTAAACCATTGTATTAAAACATTTACCATGGTTCAATTTCGGACCTAACCACGGTTGTCCTGGCCTGTTTATTATGGCTGGTCTTATCCTGGCATGTTTGTGTGTTATAAATGACTTCAACGACGAGAAGTTTTCACTATGCTATCCAGATACCTCATTCATCTATGATTGTGACAGACCTTATATTAAGATGCAGTGGTTTTAATGCAAGTTGCAATTAATTTATCATTTGGGAAAGTCCAGAGTGAGAAAAGAGCCCTTGAGGATGGCTCCAGTGCAAGAGAAAGAGAGAACTGTGGGGAAAATAGCTGGAGGTGTCTGGGTCTCCCAAGCAACAGGGATTATTGAACCACGGACACTACATCAGAGATGCAATTGATGTTCTCCTGCTCTAAGTTCTTTGTTAAAATGCAAAATATTTATTGGTGCTTCCAGCTGAGCAGTCAAGTAATGAAGAGCTCAGAGACACCATTTAAATGGAAATATTAATCAAACCCTGTATTAATATGAGGTTAATGCACTGTTCACAGCGAGAACACAGTTAGTTCTCCCCAAAGAGTGATCTCAAGGATGGAGATGAGGACAGGGCTCTGGCCATGCCCGCAGTCCCTGTGCTCCAGGCAGGTGACACAGGAGCGGGGCTGCTGGAGAAATCACAGGCGTTCCCACAAAACAACTTCAACAAAGCAAAATGCAGTTTGTTCCCTGCACTTTTCCCTTGAAATTCCATTTTTCTCAGGATTTTCTTGGCTGTTCAGTTCCGTTTGAAAGAAGTGGGCCTTTTTCTGCATGATTCAATGCAAAAGTCATTTCTCTTGGCTTATTGTTTGTTTGTTCACTTGTACTCCTTCCTATCTCATATCTTGATTCCTTGTGGGGGCAAAAAAAAAAGGTAAGGAAAGAGGAGGAAAATAACACTTCTGCTTGGAAAGAAAGGGAGGAGTTTGTGTGGGAGATGTCAAACGGAGCAGAAAATCCCTGGACTTTCTCCAGAAACCCCCATCCACTTGAGCTGTGGATATGATCAGTTTATCAAAACACTCTCTGGTGCATCGCTGTGAGAGAGCAGAGTCTTCTCTCCATTGGGAAGGGTTTTTAAACAGTCCCTTGGGTTTATAGGACAGAGGAGAGATTTACATCTGTATTGCAGCCCCTGTGTGCAAAGCAAAAAGGTGCAAGGGTGAATAAAGAGGGGCTGACACCCCCCAATATGCCCTGATGGAGCCAAGAGGAGACCGGCTTGTGGTGGCACTGAGGACACAGGGGATACCGGGCTGTTGCTGCCCCCTTGCATCCCCACACACTCTAAAACTCACCCCTGCCCAAACCCTGATGATGGTCTTTTCCCCCCCACTGTTAACTGTTTCCTTGTCATATGCTGTCCTGGGGGGAGAAGCCTGGAGCTCTCCTGACCAGTGATGGATTCACCCTCATCACCACTGAGAACCCACTTGCAGATCTCCCCGCTGACCCCAGGTTCCCGCAGTGCGGCTTTGCAGGGCACTGGAGACGTGAAATCTGCAGCAGCAGCTGGTCTGCACCCCAGATTTCCCTGCAGCTCCTCCAAGCCCTGCTGCTGGGAGGGGAAGTGACGGGCCATCAACATTTGGGCAAGTTCTGCAGGCGTAGTGAGGAATTCCTTCTTTCTTCCACCCTTTGATTTGCTGAGTGTGTCTGGGGGCACAGATTTTACATCCCTGCTGCTGACAAACCAGCCCACGAATGTGTCACACACATGCTCACAGACGTGTCCCAGGTTAAACGCTTTTGTCTTCAACGTGCCACTTCTTTTTCTTTCCCTTCAATCTCCTACCAGACGTAACAGAGCCCAAGCGGCCAGAGACACTGTGACTAGCATGATGTAGGAAAGAAACAATCTCTGGCTGGAGCAGTGGGCTCCAAACAGCTTCTCCGACAGATGCATGAGCAGGAAATGCAATATCATGTCCAATTTCACATACCTTATTCATGACTGTTGCAATCACAGAACACATGTAGCCCAGCGATATGTAGCGCAGAATGCTTTCGGTGTGAGTCTTTTCTCTTGCTCCAAAACAGGCACTGCTGCTGGGAGAGAAGAGGACTCCTGAGAGATGCTGATTTGACCGAGTTGAGAAATCCCAATGGGCTTATGTAAAACAACCCAGGCACTGAGAATGGATATGTGCCCATGTTTGCTTTGCTAATTAACCTTAGCTTAGGCTCAGTGGGACTTGTTTTGGAGAAGTAAGTGAGAAGAGATGGAGCAGAGCCTAAACGACTCTTGCTTGCTCCGTGTAGCTGCCTCTGGGGCTTAGGAGGTTTCTTCTATTCTCCTTCTGGACCCGGATCCAGTCCCTCATTTCCCCAGGAGCATCCTGAGTCCATCAAGCAGTGAAAACACTTGATGTTACAACTTACACAAACATGAGCAGAACTTTTGGTCCCCAACATCCCAGCCTCCCCTCTTGCTCCTAAAAGCAGAACAAAGACAAGAGGCCAAATTCTCAGCCAGCATCACAGCACCTTGGTGCTCCCAGAGCTGTGCAAGGAAAATGTTCTTTGTTCCCATCTCCTCACTGTGAGTCCCTGGGTGCTGGATCCTCTATGAGCTGTTCCCCTGCTCTGCAGAAGGGGCATTTCCAAGAGCAATGACAAAGGTTTTATTTCATTGGGGACTGTAATCTGGTCTGGGCAGAGCAGGATGAAGTAGCTCTTTAAGGAAGGAATTGGGACCAGTTTCCGTTCTGGGATGCTGGGGTCAAGCACCCTTTGGGGTTGATGCTGTACCTCTCTAACACCCAGTTTCAGCAAAATCCTTTTTATTAATCTAATAACTTCCCCCCCGCCCCTATTATACTGTGTCATAGAAAAAAGGAATGAGTGACAGACTGATCTGAATGAAACTCCTCTGGCAGCAAGGACAGGAGAATAAGGATTGTGTCCTGAAACAGAAGGTTACAATAATATAATTGAGAACTGCAGGAAAGATGAGTTCAAAGTTTTAGAAAAATCCCACCTGGGTGTGTCTGTGTGGAAACACCTATTTCTGCATGTCAGCACCACTCAAAATTTAGCAAAGCTCAGCGCTATCCACTAGTTTCAAAACCTAATTTCTGCAGTTTAACACCAGTGGTGAGGTTTTTCCAAATAGTGCTCATTGCACTTAGAAAGGTGCCCACAAATTTAATAATAATCATTACAAAGTTTCTACATTCTTGCCCAGATTCCAGGGTTTTCCTCTAAGCTGGCTGGCCATACAGTAAAAGTTGGTAATAAATATCTGTCTTTGGTATAATAAAAGCAATGTTTATATTCTTGACAGAATGCATTTGTGAACTTACAGTCATTAGAGATGTAAACTGAAGGCAAGAAGATAACCTCTCTCCCAAATGTTCTATTTATTTCTGTAAAGTAATTTGTATGATTTATCTTATAGACTAAGGTTTATGGTTCACTTTGAACTCCAGGTTCTTAACTCAGCAATTGCCTGTTTGGGCTGAAGCGTATAAGTGATGGCATGACCCAAAGTGCTAGATGAAAGGAAAAAGACAAAAACAAGGCAGACTTCTGGGATTTTAACCATCATTTCTATATTCCATTGACATGTCTGGGTTAAATATTTTCCTTTAGAGGCCAATATGATCATTCCATCTGTATGCCATATCTCCCAGTGACAAGGCAAAGCGCAGAACACGGGCATCTTCAATGAGGCATGCCAGGCTGCGTCCAACGGGGAATGCGAGGAGGTCAAACGCTGGTTTTAGTCATAACTCCCAGTTTACACATACTCATAAGCAAGACTGCATCTATTTCATGATTCATAAAAGAACCATTTGATGTGGGTCCGCGTATCACTGCTGTGCTGGGCTGGAAAGCTCATGTGTTTTTTAAACAGGCTTCTAAGTCATGTTTGCAAGAGATAATATTTAATAATAAATAAAAGCAACTTTCCTGACTTTGCAAAGTCTAAAAAGAAACAGAGAAATGTGACCTGCCCTATTCATCCAATGCCAAGCAGGAAAAGCTGTTAACGTAACAGGAAAGATCCTACAACACTCAGGTTTTGGGCAGATGGACAGTATGTTGGTGCATCTTGGAAGCCAGAGCAGTGCTGGGGCTTTGCAAAACTCAGTGCAGGGAGCTGCTGAATAGGAGGGCTGGTCACAAGTTATTTTGGTTTTGTATTTTTATCGCCTTTTTATAAGAAATGTCTCACTTTGCTATGTTGAAAGAAGTGAAGTGAATGTGCTTTGCTAAAATATTCAAGGTTGGTATAACTCTGCTCACATTGGAGTGTGTCTTTCTGTTAAATAGGAACCACATCATTAGGGAGAATTGCTGGAGACAGAGTAGGACCTGGTTCCCATCACATTGTGGGTGATAGCAGTTGTTTCCAGGGAAATGCTTGCTTGCTTGCTTCCCTTCAACCCCAATTTTAGCAGATTCCTAATATAAGGATGTAGTTAAACACTGCTCATTTCTCAGCATCTCCACTAGTGCCATCAGAAGGGATGAACCAAATTCTCGGTCACTTAGCCTGGCAAAAATGCAAGAGACTCAAGCATGTATTGTGACATATAACAGTTTTCTTTGAACAGGTGAGAAAACCTAGAGTAGGAGGAAAATTATCCCTCATTCTCAGACCAGCTAGAAGATGGAGTTTATACTCTGTAGGAAACCTGAAGTATTCAAACCATTTTTCATTCCAAATCAGTGTCAAAAAGTCACCTTCCCTCCAAAAATAGCTCATAAACTGGGAATTTTCACCATTTTCCTTTGAAATATATATATGTGTGTGTGTGTAAAATATATAATGGAATAGAACCAGGAAAGTAAAACTATTAATTTTGTTGCATTTTTCCTGTATCTTTTCATAGTAAGGGTCCAGCCACCAAATACACTCTGGGTGTAGGGACAACATCATCCTCCCCAGGTCTCTGCCATTACATTAGTTTAGCACTAACGTTTGTTCAGTTGTTATTTTATCTGGTGGCACTGAAGCATAATTCGGGTTGGTAGCTGTCAGTGTCCATGCAGAAATCCCTCCCGAAGGTGGCAAGATCACCCAGATTAGCAGGAAAAATACTTTTTGTTCCACATAGGAGCAAAGTGGAAGTTACTGAAGCCATTTAATCTCCTGGATAACCGTTTGCATTTGCAATTACCTGCCCTCCTCGGCACTTCTGCTGTCTAGCCTGGCTACGTACGGTTTCTGAGAGCGAGGAAAAGTTGCGTGCTAAGCACTGGCTATATTTTGGTGCATTTAGTTATCAATATGTGGAATTCTGTCGAGTCCTGGACGTGAAAAATCCGTATCTTATCTGGCCTCTGCCAGGTCAACATTACTCACAATTCAGACACCATTTACCCTGCAGGGCTGAGACCTGTGTGATGCCTGGCTCTGACCAGTACTATTATTCACTTACTCTTGAGAACACTATAATTAATCAGAAATACATGTTAACACCCTGTCTTCTCTCCCTTGCCTCCATCAAAAATCCCCACCAGCCACCCAGCTTCTGAAAACCACTGGATTAAGCCCTTACTGAAGTTAATGGGAAAAAGCTCAGCAGGAATTCATCACAGTTGGGGTCAGCCTTCTGCTTTTGCTTGTCTCCCAAGGTAAGCAGAAAGCCTGGAAAATGGCAGCAGAGTTAGGAGCTACCAGCTGCATGCATTTGGTGTTTGCTGTGCTGGATACAACCATGGCAGAAGTGAAACAGAAACTTCCTTGGAGCTGACTTAAGTGGAGACAGATTTTGATACTGAAGCTGCTGTCGTGTTAGTAAATTATAATACAGTACAATAAAAATTGCAAAAGGAAGATGGTGATGAACAACTTGGAAACATCTTCATGAAGTGTCTTTACAAATGTGATTGACATAACCCACTGATGTCAGATAATGTATCATACTTAAGGGTTTTCCTACTAAAGTAACATCTGAGATGTCACCCAACAATTAACAGGGATGACAAAAAGTGCACCTCTAGTTACTCTTGGGGTTCCTGGCTCGAGGACACTTGTTCTTGCCCCAGGGATCATCTTCTCCAGCCAGTTCCTTCAGGACTATCAAAACCAATCTCAATGTAAGTGGTGACCGAGCTGCCCCCCACCTAAGGAACACAAGCTGTCCTGCCCAAATTCCTCCTAGCACACACATTTAACCCAAAACACGGAAAATCAGAAGCAGGACCTGGCTCCAGCGCCGGGTTCTCGGGAGCCGGCGTGGGTGCGGGCAGGAGCAGGGTGTACAATGGACCATCTGTTTCCCTCTGTTTTTATTCCCAGATTGGATCAGCCCAGCTTAAGAAAAATAGAGGCAGCCAGAACCCAGCACCGCAGCCCTCACTGCACGAGGGGCATGCGTACCCGGGGAGGTTCAGACATGCAAACCCTCTTGCAAAGGGAACTGGCGCAGAGACAGCTCACTGACTGGCTTGGAGAATTAACAGAAGAATGTCTGAGACATGAAAATTATACCAGAAAAAATGAGAAATCCCCCAAAACTCTGAGTGTTGGCTATTGTTCTGAGGCAGCTGCTTCACTTTGGCTCTGGGTGGTATCAAGTTTTCTGTATTTCCCTGGTTGTGAAAGATTTTGCTGCTCAGACAGCACTGTGTGATGGGGATATTTCTCCTGAAATTGTGTCCATTTTCCCCAAAATGTCTCTGAGTGGGGCCTGGGAAAGGCTCTGCTTGGGTCCCAACCCAGCAGGTTGTGACAGGCTCAATGCTCTGCACAGAAACAATTTCATCAGCATCAGGAACTAGTGGTGGCCTTGATGTTAAGCACATGATTAAAATCTTCGTTCTTTTAAGCCTTAGATATATAAATAGACACAGGCTGTAAGGTGCATGAGAATAAATATCGGCAGGATTCAGAGCCTTGTTTAGGCTCGTCCTGTGCATCAGCAAAGCTTCACTCTCTCCTGGGTCAGGCATGGAAACGTGCACAATTCTGGCTGGAAAAGCAGCTTTTTTTTTTTTGAGCAGGGCAGGTACTTGCCCTTGTGCATCCTCTATTAGTTTATACTGATTCTGTAACGATGCAGGAGCGGGGCACCAAATGGGATTAATCTACCTTGAAATCTTGTTCCCCCATCAGAACAGCTTTTAGGTGGTAACCTGGGGGTGACCCCCTGGGCTGTCCTTGCAGCCCCTGTCCCTGCACCCACCCCACGGGTGTCCCTCCACCCTCTCAAAGCGCTGATAAGCGGGGAGGCGATGGCTGTTTTCTCTCTTTGGGGCTGACCTGCTGCTGACCCGGCTCTTGACAGGTCACATTGCAAAGATGGTGGGGCACAGGGTCCCCGTGCTGGCACTGGGGGGGACGCTGGGACAGGAGCACGTCGGGACTGTCCTGGGCTCAGGGGACGCCTCTTGAGGGGGTTTAAATGGATTTGCTGTGCGGGAATGCTTTGGGAAGCCGTAGCCGCCTGCTCCTAATGTATGCACCTTCCTCATGCATGTGCCCATGTTAAGGGCATCTTGCAACCTCCCCCATGCACCTCTCTGAGGGTATTTTAAGAAAAAAAAATCTCTGTTTCACATCACTTGGCCACGTCAGCCCTGACTCAAGACCTCCCACTTCTCCACACCTTTGCATGTCTGAAACAACACGGTTTGCCATTTTGAGCTCTTCTTGGCAGCCCTAAGGTATAAAAAATCATAATAAATGAAAGCTGAGATAATTGCACAATAACACGACTCTGGGCTCAGTGGAAAAGAAAAAAAAAGAAACAACACTTGTTGCGAGATTCAGGGTTTTATCATCACAGCTGGAATCGTTATCATTAAAAGCAAATATTGCACACCAGAAATATCTGTTATGAAGCCATATGGGAATTTTGCACTAAAAATAACCTGCGTTTCTCTTAGTTGTACTATGGGAGAACCTCTGGACCCTAGCTGTAAACGTGTTAGGAGCCCTGTAAACAAATAATATCAATATCTCCTTTGTGGTATTTATGCCCTTCATAAATACAACAGGGAAAAAACCCCAAACCTTTGAAAAACAGGGTGAGGAAGCATAAAGAGACTATAAAACCTGAAGAAGAAGTCACTAGAAGAGAGACGAGCAAATACGGAATGCTTTATCATTAAGATCGTTCCTCTGAGAGACACGGGCTATTTAAATATGTATTTTTAATGCAGCTAAGCAATATAAAGGCAACACAGAGAAGTGATTTTAAATAAACAAGTAATAACTACCTTGAAAATAGATCAACAATGAAAGCACAACACAAAGCTTCATATAAATGAAGGTGCTGGTGGCAGAAATGTATTTTGCACAACAATGTGTATAATAGAAATGCTAACACTTATTAATAGCATAGAAAGATTTGCAGGAATACTATTTTTGGGCCATAAGGTTATTCATTTCAGAACTTTTGATTGTCAAACTCCTTCAGAAAAATGACACTTCCATTTCAGCTACTTTACCATACAGGTATTTTTGTCAAAAAATAATCTCATTCATGTTTTCAGAAATGGGTTTTTTCCTTTAAGTACTTCAAACAAACTTTCACAAATAACACCTCAGTTTTGCTCGTATTGCTCTGACAAATCACTGAAACAATGCTTGAAAACATTAGAATCATTTGACTCAAGGAGTTTAACATTTAGAATTGCGATAAGAACCGAAAAGTCACCGAAGGCAACAATGACTTTGAGTCCAAGAGCAAAACCAAGGAAAATCTGTAAAGGGAATTTGCAGTTAATGGAAACACCACTTGAAATATTTACCTTGTCACTTTACAGCATTTTCCATATAGATTTGTCTTATGTCCACATAAATACCAACCTCTCTGGCTCTCCTAAGCTTTTCCAGTGCTTATCTCCCCCAGCAACCCCACCTCCTTGGATCTCTGATCCTCCTGCCTTCGCTGCTGCCTCACACATACCCGTGCTGGGGACGGGTGCACGGTGTCACTGTGGGTGTGCAGGGGACTGTCCTCCCTCCCTGGTGTTTGCAATCACGACCATCCCCAGCCAGGTCCTGTTCCGGGACCCTCAGCGCTTGGCAGTGGGATGATAGGGGGCAGCTGTGGCAGGGGAGCCCCGGTTGTGATGTCCCTGCTGCCATCGTCCCCATGCTGGTTCACCCTGTGGGGTGATACTGAGGTTTAACTGTTGGCCCCAGGGTTGCAGTCTGCATGGAACCCCCTCACTCCTCTCCAACCCCCCAGCAGCACAGTTGCTCCGCTCCCACTGAGCCATCCCATGTGAGCCCCAGCCCTGGATTTCGGCTGCTGAATGGTTTCTGCCAGCCATATCCTTTCATGACCCCATTTCCAAAGCTTCCCCCGCACCCAGGAGCATGTGCGTCCCTGCTTGGGGCTTGGGAGAAACCCCCCTGCTTATTTAAACCAGATCGAGAGGGTGTGAGCAGATTAGGAGAGGATGTAGAGAGGCTGTTTCTGCCATGCTCGGGGCAGACTACATCTGTCCTTCATACGGGACCCTATAGAAAATGCAAGAGTTGCTGCCTGTTCCTGCCCTGGACTGGTCCCAAAAGTGATTTACCTGAAGGCACCCATGGAGACCTCACAGCCCGAGGGTAGTGGGCACTCATCAGGCCTTCCCCACAGCTATGGTCCCAAGGAAACCCAACCTCACATCATTTCCTGGCAGCTGGGAAACCTGAAGCCCTATCTATTCCTTCCCTCTGCTTTTTATAAATTAGCTCCCAGCATCTCAATGTGTTTTAAGAACTTTCCAAACACTTTATTTATCCCTAGGATCATGCAGGAATAATCAATCCCCTGAGCATCTGGTTCCTTTTGATTTTTTTTTTTCTTTTTTTTCCCCACCCCCTCTAATCTGGAAACCTGCTGGGGAAGCAGCAGGAGACCAGTATGATACCGAGTGACTTCATTTATTGGGTCTATTCAGTAAAAGCCCTCTTCCAAATACATCCTGCTGCTAAAGACAACAGCTGATCAGGGAGGGAGAGAGAAGGGAATGAGGCTGGGCAGGGAAAAGATGTTCATCAGGAATGGTGGGTTGAGAAGAGGATGAGATGTAGGGGAGAAAGTCAGGATGGCGAAGGGACCAGTGGCTGAGGACAGGGGTTGTGTGTGGGCAGGGAGCAGAAGAAAGTGAGTGTGGGGCAGGGAAACACAGGTAAAAGGGTAGAAAGGAAATCGTAGATCGATAAGAGGTTTTTCCATGGCAATCCTGGTGCACACACTGTGGCATGAGTTGCTGCTTAAAGTGTTGGAATTTCAATGGATGGGGCCAGGTCTCCTGTCCACAGAGAATGTGTCAACTATTACTCAGCAAGCTTATGCAATTTTCCTGCAAGAGTTGTACAGAAACATCTATATTACAATTACAGCAGTTTTTTAAAATTTAGCCGTTTTTATTTTGAAAGGATAAGCCAGTAAAAAGGCCATCACGAATATGAAATGAGCATCTTTAAGTGAGGGTTATTTCAGATGACAGATGTATCTGATACACCCTAGAGTTTATACTGGAAAAATGTCAGAGAAAAGATCCCTGTTGGGAACAAGTGGCACCTCTGTCAGCAGACACTGATCCCTGCAGCCCCAACATGCATCCCAGGTGATGGAACTGCCTTAGATCTAGCCCTGCCTGGACAGATTGTCCTGCCTCCGTCGCATTAATTTGCCATACTTGGGCAGGTTCCTTAAACCCAACGTGTTTGAAGGTTAAAAAGCAAAAGTCCTACCCACTCCCTTCGGCTCAGGGGCTTTCACCCTGTTTTCTTGGAACGGTGATGTCTGTGAAATGGTTCTCATCCACGGCACAGCCGTAAAATAAATAAATGTGTAAATCGACAGGGCACACTTTCAGACTTTGAACCGCAGAGCCAGAGAACCCGCACTAGTGTTTTCACAAGCTCGTGATTGAGCTCCAGCCCTTTGTAAACTTTTACTGGATTGCCATGGACGTGGCAGAAGCAAACAGTCTGCCTCAGCAATTACAAACACGCGGGGAGGCTGTGGCGGCAGGCGGCAGCCCGGGACGCCGTGCATGGCACCGCCAGACACGGGGCCGGGTGACTCACACCCTCCCCGACCATAAACCCCGAGGGACTGGTCGGAATTGCAGCCTGGCGGGGCCAGGACCGGGAGCGGGGCCCTCAGAGCGGCTCCACCGAGGGGGCATCTGGGCGACGCTGCTGCTCCCCGCGCTGCCTTATTGACCGCTTAAATCCTCTGCAGATCAAAGCGGGTCTGAGAGTGTCTTCCTAATGCTGCTTGAACTACACTGACCTTTTCCCCTGGAACCTCTGCTAACTCCTGCCTGTTACTCATTGTAAACAAAAGGGAGATCCAAAGGGTTTCCAATGGCCAAGACGGATGGGAAATGTTAGGAAGCTGGTGAAGGATGCTCAGGCAGATGACATGATTTAGGGAAAGGCAGGAATTCAGCCCCATGCAGGCTGGCAGCCCAAATCCACATTATAGTGCCTTTAACTTCGGCCGTGTCTCGCATAGATATGGCTTAGAGAAGATGATGAGCTAAAATGCTGGAGCGGCTCAACTATGCACTTTATAGCTTGGTTGTGGGTCAAACTGGAACGTAATGGCCAGCGTTGCTGAGCACGTGCCAATACCACGTCATGGTTTGCAGTTATGTCAGACAAAATCATCCCATCAAGTCAAAGGGACCTTGAACTCCAGAGGGGCTCTGCTTGGAGCTTTGAACCTTGTGGCTCGGCTCTGCTTCCAACACAAACATTGTGCTGCCATGTGGATGTTTGGCATTGAAGTTTATCCTCTCCTTTCGTATCTTATCCTCTTTGGGAAGTCCACTGGTACCTCACCTTCACTTTTCACCAGCAAGATGATGTGTGCAGACTTTAAATAACGTTAAACCCTGTCATGATCCATTACTCTTGATGTAAAAATTTATTTATTTATTTATTTTTTCTTATAATGCATCAGAAGTGTCTGTTTAATCTCCAGGGATGTTTCTGCATGGGCTGCAAAGGGGAGGAACAGTAATACACCCCTCTCACCAAACCCGAGCCTGTGCTTGTCCTGCAACACAGAGGTGAGAGCTGCTGGTGCACAGTGGCCACAGTCAGTCCTGGGTGAGGACCCAAATTCTCCTCAGCCCTTCCTAGTGGAAAGCGCTGATAATCAGAACTGAGATGGGTTTCATGTGTGATGACTTCTCAGGTTCATATTGAGGCACAGTTCAGATCAATTCTTCATGCTCTCCAGTGAACCGATGGTGAGCTGAGCCTGGCAGGTTCTCCTGCCTGCTTCTCCCGCCCTCAGCATCTTTCTCCTGGCCATCTCCAGCAGACCTGCTTCCTGGTTTTGATTTAAGTGTGGCACATTTCTCCCCACCCGTAACCCCACCTGCTGCCTGTGCCAAGCCCTTTATCTCCCCTTGGCTTGAAACAAAGGCACAGGGTGTGGTACGGTACCAGCAACACCAATTCCCTGTCAGATGGAGAGCGATAACATGGAGCTGCTCCTGCCCATCGCCAGGCAAGCGTCTGCCCCGTGCCTGGGCAGGCTGCCTGCCCCCAGCCCCTCCATCAGTTCATCTCTGACTTTTCCACATTCCCTTCCTGTGCAACCTGGCCCTTGGCCCAGGAATTTTCCCCATAGAGTCTGCCATGAACTCTCAGGCAGCCTCTGGGCTTTGGGGATCTTTGGCGTTAATGGCCAGGGATTTAGGTATTTTGGGAGCTGCAGTTCATGGTCCAGGAGACACAATTTGCTGTGCGGATGCTGGGCGGTGACTAACTTCTTAGCGTTGTGGGTTCTTTCTAATGGAGCTGCAAACATGAGATGGGGAAGAAGAGAGAGGGAATAACTAGTCCTTTGTGCTGCCCTGATACGAGAAGGTTTATGATCGCTTCACTGCTTACCTGCACCCTGTAAGCCTGCTCATTGCCATTGACACAAACAATAAAATTACTGCTACAGTTTTACCAAGTCAGGAGCAAGACGGATGAAAGGCATGAACTCGAAAAGCAAGACCAGATTTTGCAGGGGAGAGGGAGAACCCAGCCATTGCCCAGAGTTTGGTGTTTGTGGTCTGCTGGGCACACAGTGACCTCTACTGTCATCTCCCCAGCAAATCTTAACCCAGCAGGCGAAGGCAGATGGACACACGTCTTTTATGGCAATATGAGCTGAGATTATTGGCCAGACAGTGCTGTATTAATTACAGACGCGGCTGGGATGCCGCACGCTCGCCCCGACCATTCTTTAGTGCCATCTTCAGGCAAAGCTCAAATATTGCTGAGATCAAAGAACTGCGTGTGGCATCAGTCAGGCAGCCGGCTCCTCGTCCTGCCATGCCCAGGCTTCAGCACTTGCTGGGGTCCATATGGGTCAGTGATTTGATCAAGGACTTTTGAAGGAATACGGTGATGGGCACAGTGTCTCTTGCTTGAGATTAGGTGCTGAGAAGTTTTTCCAGGGGTTGAAGGTACAAGGTAAACACCAGCCCAGTGAGGTGGAAGTTGGGGTAAT
This sequence comes from Patagioenas fasciata, assembly GCF_037038585.1. Classification (NCBI taxonomy): domain Eukaryota; kingdom Metazoa; phylum Chordata; class Aves; order Columbiformes; family Columbidae; genus Patagioenas; species Patagioenas fasciata. Next base: position 8,418,165 of record NC_092535.1, on the reverse strand, counting down.
GTCAGTGCTTTTCTGAATAAAGTATTCACCTAAAAAACCTCCATTTATGGTCATGTTTTTAGAAAGGGTGTAGCAGAAAGGGCTGGGGATTCCCACTGTGCTGTCTTCCCCGTTCTGCTGGGTGGGATACAGGGGGCTGGTGGGGGCACGGGAAGGATTCAGCTCTGCATGAGTTCCAAGGACAGCAGTCCTGGCACTGTGAGCCCCAAAATCCTTATTGCACTTCACTTTGCTCAGACTGCTCCCAGCAAAATTTACCTGTGCGCAGCAGAGTTGCAGGTCTGACCGTACAGCCCGGATGGCCAGGCTGGGGTGGTCTGTGCTCTTTCAGGTACCTCTGAATCTCTGGAACAGGGAGAGCTTAGATGGTTACACATGACAACCTGGCATGCACATGCTGGGAGCAGCTCCTCTGCTGTGGATGGAAGTGACAAACAGAGCTGAAGGTCCCATTCAGACCCAGAGAACCCAGCAACTTCTGGGGGTCCCCCAAGGGGCTCTGGCATATTCATATCTCAAAGCTGTGACTTCCAGCTTTGCCAGCACAGGGACACGGGATGAGAAAAGCTCCAGGTTTGCCTGCTTCCCGCACACATCTGGCACAGACATGGAGCCGATCCTGCAAACTGTTGCTCACGTTCCTCTTCCGCTGGAGGGTTTTTCAAAGACCAGGCTTCCTACAGCTGATTTACGGCGCTTTTTAAAGCAAAGGGGCGATTCCAGAGAAGCCACCAATTATGTTGATGAAGAGCCTGACAGTAAACAGTGTCTTTTCTCCCTCTAAAAGAAAAAGACACAGAGAGAATTCAGCATCTTCCCAACATCAAAGCTAATAACAGAAGTGAAGTGAGACTCTGACCTTTAACAGCCCGCCTGTTAGTGTGGATTATATCATGTCAGCAGCCATCTGCAATATAAACTATACCTGGCTTTGATGAGACCTCTTATAGACCTTTAAATTGGTGGAAATACTGCACGGCTTTCTGCAGAGAAGAAACAACACGAATACCGAGGCATCAGCTATGCAGCACATAGGACGAGGGTGTCTTGCCCAAGCTGCTGGGTCACTGGGGCTGCTGTGACCCTCATGCAGCCTTATCTGAGAAGCTGGAGCCATGGCAGGTTGTGATGGTCCCTGCCAGCCTGAGGGTTCAGGTATTTCTGAATATTTGGGCCAATAACACCTCCTGGGCCTTTTTCTGAGAGCAGAATGAGGTCACACCCCTGCTCTCATATGGAGAGGTTGGCTTTCTGGAGACATCAAGGGTTTATCAACGCCATTGACAAATTCATCCATTTGGGCAGCTTCTGTCCCAATTTTTACTGGTCTTTCTTTTCATTCTTCCTAAAATGCTGCTCTCACATTCTCAGGGGATGGACAGTCTCCGTGAAATGCAGCACATGCCTTCCTGAAGTGTCCTCTCCAGTTTCACCGGGTGCTGGAGCCAACCTCAGGTTGCTCAGGTGCTTGGCCAAGCTAGCAACCTTATAGATTTCCAATTTCCCTGGGTTTCACCTTCATCTGGAGGCTGAGGAACAGCAAAATAGAAAATTGCTGGGCTAAAAATAGCAGGAGCTACTTCCAGTAACATATTAGTCTAAGTGACCAATAATTAAAGCTAAACAGGAGTAGAAAGCCTGGGAAATGCACGTGCAACGCCTGCATGAATACTAAGTACTGTCATTGGGACTGTGGCATCGCATGGATGTTGGTGACCATGAGCCGACACCAGCAGCCTGTGTTACTGGCTGGGAAGGTGTAGGAAAATGCAGGTGACATTGAACTATTTGAAATATAAGGTGCTCCAGAAAAAACATATGTTTTAAGCCAATTCTGCATTAGATGATGTCAGTGCTTCCTGGGAGCTGAGCAGTCCTCTGGTTAACAGAAAGCACAGCACTAACCAGCACCTGCGTGGTTGAAAACCAGGTTTCTTGCAGATGTGCGAGACGGGTAGCTCAGTGCTCAAAGCACCAGCAGTGACATGCAGAGAGCACTTGTAACTCTTGGGCTGTAAAGCCGTGTTTCTAACCTGGCTCTCCTGAGCTGTTTGGTGCTGCCATGCACCTCTACAGTGATTTTTTTTTTTTTTTTTGAAATTTCATCAATTTGCCTCATGGGAAGATTCCATGTTACTGCTGCTGCTTCTGCTAAGCCCCAGCTCAAGTGAGGGGACAGTGCATGAACTGTTCCACCTTGAAGTAAACTGCTTCATTTTGCTGCCCTCCTGCTCCTGGGAATGATGGAGTCATTTGTTGGTTGATGCCAATTTAGGAGCCTTTGGTACTTCTTAGCTGTACTGAAGACTCCAAACCCATCCTTTTCCCCCACGCTGGAGCTACTCTGCGAGTTGGAGACTGATCTGTGACCCTGATGGAGCCGAGCTCAGTGCTGGAGCATCCCAGCACTGCTCTGGTGTGCTAAGACCTGTGAAAAAGCTCTTCTGCATTGAAGCTTTGGGGGTAGATAAGGGCAGAGAGGGGTCGAGGATTGCAGGTGCTGGTGGCAGGAGTTTTCCTTCCACACAGAAGCATCTCACTAGTTTAGAAGGTGAAAGCCACTGGTCCCCAGAGAAGACCCAGAAATAGTACGTCTGATGGAATCGCAGAGAATCACTGAGATGCTGATCTGATTTCCTAATATGTTGAAACTTCACATGGATTCACAGGGGACTTGTTCCTAGAAAGGAAGTTTTCTTAATCATATCAGTAAGAAGAGGAAAACGGAGGAGGGAAAAAAGCCATCATTATGCTGACACCTGGAGATAACACTTAAAGCCAAGCATTGGGTAGGATAACTCTGCTCCTAAACAAAGCTGATTTATTAGGAAAACTCTTCTGTTTACAGTCCATAAGTTAAGGGCTCAGGGTTCTGTGCACAGCGGTGTTTCAGTCATCAAGGAATATGGTAATAATGTTTTATGGAAATGTCTGAGACTTCCTCCCCATGGAGCCCTGGCTATTTCTGTTATGAAATACACAATGCTTTCACGTCTCAAAGTCCTACACATTGAGCCATAAAGACAAACATGAGTGATTTTGTATCTTCTGGGTCTTTATGGTGTTATAAAATATGTTTTATGTTCCAATCAGTAGCGACAATTTATGAACAGAGAGGCTCAAAAAGATAAAACATCAGACTATGTATTTTAATATAGTTTGAGAGAACTGTAATGCCTTGAATGACATTTGCTCTCAGTGCACATGGAAAATGAATAGTAATGCAGCATAGATTGATGTTTTATTTCATTGGGAAGGGTCTTCTGTGTGAAGAGTTTTATGAGCGTTATAGACAATAACTAGTTGGCTTAAGGAGGATGATTTATTGGCCGTGTGGCTACCTTCTCCTAGAGTGCTCACGTTTTCTTAGTGTCTTGTTTGTGAAATTTGTTAGCATCGAGTCCAAGATTTTTTTTCCTCACTGCAAGTATTAAAATTAGAGCAGGAGGTAGACACCAGCCATTTTTATTAATGTTTCATTTTATTTACACAATGTATCAGTTATAAGAATGTATTATGAAGTAACACTGAAATGATCTATTTTATATGTAACTCCTCTGGGGAACGAAAATAAACCTGCTCAGAAGTGGAAGTAACACGGGTGTCAGACAAGAATTAGAGTATGCTCTTTGTTGAGTATTGGTCACGTTTAAGCACCCCATTTTTAAGATTACACTGAGTATTTATTGCTAGTGCTGGATTTTTGTGAGTTCAGCATCTTTTGGTAAATCATCCTCAAAGCTTCTGTTGTAATTCAGCTTTGGTTAAGCATCACTGCAAAGCACGATATACAAAAGGATGCTCGGGCTGGTGTTTGCACAGGGGCTCGGCTCTGCCAACAAAAAATAGCTGTTTAGTCTACAACAACCAGCCTGGACTTCAGCCTCTGAGCTCAGGATCTGGGATGGACTCAGCTGCAAGCGGGTTTTGCCATCTCACATCTGAGTATCTTTGTGCATGCAGCCATCATTGCCATTTATTGTGCCCAAACCACCAACAAACACCATTGCCAAGAATCCCATGATGGCAGAAGAAGCCAAGGGCCCATTCTCAGACTCAAGTGCATTTCTTAGTCACTACATTAGCAGGGAAAATCTAGAAAATGTGGTTTTTTTAAAGCCTCCTCATGAGAAAACAGGAAGATGAGAGCAGCCAGTCTTGTTTTATAAGCAGGTGGGAGTCTCCTAAAAGGACCAGCTTATGATTTGTTTGATGTTGGGCATTGCAGCTCTAATTTGCTGGTCTGCAGTGAAGCAGAAGAGAAGGCAGCTTGACTCCATGAAGAGGCGAGGGTTTGGAGGTTGAAGAGTCACTGCATGGGCAGGGTCTCTTCAGCAGGAGCTTTTGCACCATGAGAATGGAGTCAGGAGCTCTTCATGCCTCCAGAGTTCTCACACAAAGGCACCTCTAGAGCTGTTGGTCCCTGTCAAGGCAATGCCAGAGGTCAACATTTAATCCCTTAACATCCCCCTAATTGCACCTCCTGATTTATTTTTACTCTAAGAGTTTTATTAATGCTGTTGTCTCTCCTGTGCTTAGTACCTGCCCCTCCACAGTAATTAAGCATTAGCTAATATCTGCTCATTGAAAACCATAAGACAGCTTTATCATCAGGCAGGAAAAGACTGCATTGATTTAGAAGACACAGTTCACATGGCAATTTCCATGCCACCTTAAAAATCACTGCAAAGTGATCTCTATAAGGTAATAAACAAGATGCAAAATCACCATGATAACATTAATCACCATGAACTCACTTGATATTAATAACGACTGTGCCATGGATCTGTCCAAGGGAATTGCTTTGTAATGCAGTATCAATGTCCCATTATTTTAAAGTGTTACTAAAGTAAAGGGGAAAATGGGATTCTTTATAGGATATGTGGGATTTTATTAAGCTCTTGTGTGTGGAGAAGAATGGGAGTGTATGGGTGCATCTAGCAGTGATGACATCTGCTAAGGATGATCAGTTTGTCCTTTCAAACCTATGTCACCTGAGTCACCCTGTAAAACAACTCATCCTTAAAACCAGGACAGGGGAAGCTGAACCAGAGGAAATAATCCCAAGCATCAACTTTCTTGTTCCAGAGCCCAGAACAGGCAGGGGGCTGATGAATCCATCTCCTTTCCCACCATCTCCCTCTGGTGCAACCCCAGCTCCCAGGGTATCACGGGGAGCTGGGAGCAGAAGAGGCGGATTAGACCCTTCTGGTTGGCATGTGGTGAATTATGTGTTAGCTCTACATACAGCCGTTCACTAGAGATTTACCAGCTGCTTTTTGCCTAAATATTTGCTTAAAACCCTCAGCATATTTCATTCCATAGATTATTTTTTTTCCTACCAGTTATGAATCAGGGCTAAAAGCGTGTTAGAAAGAAAACACACGTTGCTGAAGTCGGATGTTGCATTCAATCAAAATCCATGAGAAACTGAAGACTGGTTGGAAATACAAAGAGGGTTGGTGTTCACAGTCCTGGCAAGCCAGTTGTTCCAAATTTTGGCTGAGCCCAGTGACTGGGACCAAGTCACCTGGATCAGATGCAGAGGGAGCTGAGATGAGCTCATTTCTGCAATTTTCAGCCTCTTCTACTCCAGCAGAATCAATAAGAAAAATGATTATTTTTATTTTCACTGTTTAATTTTTCCATTCCAGTGGTATAAGCCAGCTTTTCTGCCATTCCTCTAAGTACACAGGAATGCACTCAATTTTGCTGTCAATCTGGGAACACCTCTCTAACAGCACTGGGGCTCTCAGCTGGTGCCAGCCTTCCCTGAGAAGGGCCTGTTGAAGGCAGTTGTATTGGCCCAAATCATTATGGGAAGCACTGTAGTCAGGGATATGGAAAATACTCCATTTTATCTCTTTATTTGTTTCTGTCATAAAGTCAACATATCAAACTTGCACCGAAGTTCTGAAATTCTGCCCATCAGTAACAAGCAAGTTTACAAGGTGTTGAAAAATCTGTCTATCTGTCTCAGCTGTCACAGGTTTTTGCCCTGGATCTTCCTGAACACAGGATTTTTGAAACAACATTTTATTTAATCCAGGACAATAATATTTTAGAAGCTTTCCTTTTTAGTACAGCTTGAATTTTGATTGCCATCCCAGCAGAGTCAAACAAGCTGAGATAACTCACAGAAACCTCAAGTTGCCATCAAAAACTTCCGGCATTTGTATCCAAATTCAGGATCTGACCCCAGGAGCCAGACTTCCTCTTATGCAAGTCATCAGCCAGTGAACCTGGATGAATAATGTTCACTGAGGAGCTGAAACCTTCATTTGCCTACCTTTGCGGAGCAATGCCAATGTCTCCCAGTAAGGGAACTGGTACCAATGGGCACTGCAGGAGCTTTGCCAATTCAAACCAGCTGCAAATCTCCTCTAAGTGATTTAGTGATTGTTTTTTTCCAGGTCCTTAATCTCCTGGGTTAAAGCTTTACAGTGAACAGAGTACAGACCAGGACAGTCCAGCACTTCAGATTGCAGCTGCTAAAACCAGTCATCCCCCTCATCTCAGTGTTTGAAATAAATCCTTACATGGGTATCTTAAAGAGCCGGACTAACTCCCCAAAGCATTAATGGGTGTTAAGTGGTGTGCTGAGATAAGAGCACATCCCATTGTTAGGAATGACCGATAGAGCTCAGGGGTCAAGTGAAATTGTGCTTATCTGCTGGCAATTCAACCCTTTTTCTTCCTGTATTTGCTGTCCAGAATTTTCTTCTGGGGGAGAGAAAAGGAAAAAAAAAGAAAGAAGAAGAAGAAAAAGGAAAGTGTAAACCAGCCTCTATTTTAATCAAGAGTCAATTGAAAGATTCTCCAAGGGCTATGTATGGATGAAAGACAGACACAGGACTTTGGATGGAAAAGCTAAGACATGCCTTCCCTGCATGATGAAGCCTTTGGGACCACCAAATTATTATAAATTACAGGGAAGTCTGAGCTCCCTTCATGAAAGCAATAGTGCAGGAAAAGTCTTTTTTCTACTAAACAATGAGCAGACAGAAGTCTCCTTGCTACTTTCTTTAATGCACAGGAGTTGGCACCTAAACCTGCCAACTCTTTCCTGGTGCGTCCTGAATTATGAACCTCCAGAGGACGCACGGTGAGAGCCCTCTGGCTACAACTTCTGCATTGGGAAAGCAATGACAGCTCAGAGCTCCAGAGGAGACCTTCACCTTTCCACATTTTGCTGGACTCCAAGGTTTTTGTAGCTGTAGCTGATGTGTTTTGGAGTCAACTAGGTGGGAGAAGGTTCCCAGCTCTGGAACGGACTCTCTGTTCTTGGCACATTGGAGTCAACTCTCACTACCTGGGACATTCGCCCAGGATTTGATTAAAAGGTTGTTGTAACCAGGGAGAAATTAGGTTCTTGTGTACTGGGATGGGTCCCAGCATATCCATTTCACAGGGATGAGTTGCAGAACGAGCAATGTCCATGGTCTGGGTCTGCCTCACCCAGGGGCACCTTCACTGGGGTTCGGGGAGCACCTTAACAGTGAGGTGACATCAGAAGAAAGGGCGAGGTAGGAGAAATGCTCTTTGAAAGCAAATATTTAACCTTGTGGCTTTTGTGGAAAGGGACCACCTTTTTTAAATTGAGGAACTTGAAGACACAAGTGAAACAAGCAGCTGAACTTCTCTTTCTCCTGACAGAGCCTGAGGGGTGTTGATCACTCTGCGAAACAGTTTGGACTGCTTGGCTGCACACAACCTCTCCTAAACAATCCTACCTTGTTTCCCAAGGTCTGCAGTCTTTCCAAGACCTAAACCAGCATTTAGCTGGCTGGGCAAATTCCCAGTACTGCTGAGATCAAATGATGCTTTGCACTCACCTGCAGCAGGACCACAATCTCACCTCCCTGTATTTCTGTTTCCTTGCTGGTCACTGGACCAGGAGGATTCCATAGGTCTAACCACTGCAGAAATGTCTTTTGACATGAGTGGTCTAATTCCACACAATTGAAGTTGAGATTTGAGATGTAAATGCAGCCCAGTTAAAAGGAACAGCTACAAAATCCTGAGCTCTTTACCTAAAGAGCACATCAGGAAGGCAAGAGCTACATCTCCCCCTTATTGGAGTCCGATGAATCCCTATTAAAATATTATTTGAAGGCTGAAACAAACAAATGTGTTCTCCTCCGGGCATTAAAGAAGTACCATATCTATATACAACAGCGGTTATTCAAATGTTTGGCAGAGTACAGGTCTCTAACATGGTGTGTTAAAGCAATTTGTTTATAACCCTGAAGGAGCCTGGGATTTTGCCTCAGTTCTTCCGTTTCAGTGATAAAACAAACCCTGGAGTGTTACGAAGTTGGGCAGGGAGGCTTTTCCTAAGCTATCCAGCCTGAGCACAGAAATAAGAACGTGTGTTCTCCTTCCTTCTGATTAATAGTTCCAGTCAACATCAGCTAACTTATTCCTATTGACAGATCTATGAAATACTTGCAGAATCAACAGCTCTAAAATGGATGGCAATGCACTGGCACCATAAAGCCGTAACGTTCGTGTCTATTGCAATCAAGGCTTTTAAAACCTAATTACTTCTGGGTGACATCAGTCATATATTTTCATGTGAAATTACAGTGGCATGCAAGTGCCCAGCAAAAGAAAAGAAAACAAATGATGTCCTATAATAACAGAGAAGTGAACTATCATTTTTAATCTGGCATGAAAGCTCCAAATGATGAAGCTTAATACAACTTGTTAAAACACCTAACAAGCGAGGAGGTGATTAAGTATTGTCCTTTTGCCTCTGGGAAAGGGGATCTGCTCTCAGCAAGCATGGAGTGACTGAGATGGCCCTTCGGAGCTGATAGAGCTGCACATAAAGTAACTTCTAATGATCTCAGTCCACTTTGAGCCATAAAGATTTAGAAGGGACAATATTTTAGAAATGATCAAGTTCCACTCTTTTTATTAGTGAGGATAAAACACCTTTGTGGAGGAAATTAAACAGAATAAATTGCTGAAACCTTCTGCAGCTTCCGTCATTTAGCGGTGTTGGAAGAGGTGGCAGATGGAGCGAAGTGAGGGGAAAAACTGCCCTGTGCTCCCAAACTCACACATGAGGAGTTTCCAGGATGAACAAAAATCCTCTCTCTGGTAAAATCCTTCCGGACAACTCCACTGGCCAGATGCTTTTAGAGAAGGGCATCAAGAAATCTCACAGTCTCCAGCTCTGTTACCTTTCCAGCATTCCTGTGTTATCTCCCTCCATTCCTGCGGGGAAACTGAGGCACCCGGAAACCACAGTGGGGTTTGGGACTTTGCAGGATGGACAGACTCCCTCTGCAGCTGGGGTGAAGGAGGAATGTCCTTCGGAGGAGCACACGAAGGACTCCAGGGATGCTCCTGCCCCGCTCTCCAAATCTCTGCATTACTGCCAAATGACTCCAGCACTAATTGCTCCACAGGGACAAACCCACAGAAGTTCTCAGTTCCTGCAACGGACCATGGCAGAATCTACCACAGTTTTTTTCTTCTGACTTTTATTAAGGACACTTTTTTTTCAGGAGATGTTTCTTTTATGGTGTTTAAATTAAGTTTTCAAGGTTAATTGTCCAATTTGATGTCTTTGTTTCAATAAATAATTCAGAGACAGTTTACGTCCTCCCATGTAAAGATGCCTACTGAGGTTACAGTCGCAGCCAGGCACTTCCTCCGATGTGCTCTTAGCTAATGTGCTGAAGGTTTTTCCAGCTCATTTTGGAAGCATTTATGCTCTTTGAGAGGACATTTGAATGGAACTGAAGTTCACTGGAAGGGACCATAGTCAAGACAGCCAAAGCCACCAAGCTATCGATAAAGTCACTGCCAACGTCTGTTGTCCAGTGATTTTCCTGTTGTCAGCCACCGAACAGCAAAAGCACAGCAATAATTTTAGGTCTTAATAACAACCGCCAGACTTCAGTTCAGCAGGTCAAATTGAGGAGCCTTTGGGGACTCTTTGTGGAGCAGCTAACTCAGACAACCCTTTTGTGCAGGACCCTGAATTGTCACCAGAGCTGATAGAGACATTGTTAGAGATTTCACATCGCTAAACTGCTGTGTGGTATATATGAAGTAGCTTCTTAGTTACATTTTTATGGCTCTCTTGCAAACAATTTACAAGACTGGTTTTCCTATAGGCTTTGTATAATGGGATCATAACCCTGCTGGGACTCCCAGGTATCAATGCGAAAACCCTCTATAAATCATAAATATTCCTGTGGTGCCTTAGTGTGAGTTCCAGGGCTGGGGGAGTCCCAGGGGAACACTGCTGGGGACAGTGTTTGCTCCTGATCCCAGGGACATGGAGCTGGCAATAGAGAGAGATGCTGCGTCTCTCTGAGGAGTCTTGGGGGATCAATTAGTTAATATCTGTACCATGCTGTCACTATATGAAGTAAAAGATTTGCAGCGCTTACGAAACACCGGTCTTTTCCCTGTTATCAACCTCCATGCTGAGCTAACAGCATTTTCAGCAAATCCACCAGATCTAGAATTATTTTATGATCTCAAACCCATCATCTCTCACAGGTCCCCATGCAGGTTTGCTGGCACTGTGCTTGCTCACGGGTCAGCGGGTCATGGGGGATTCAGGTAAGAGCTGCAGCTGGATGAGTCCCGGTGCTGACACTGCAATGCAGCTCCAATGCAGAGCTCCTGGTAGAGCAACATTGATTCAACGGCATCGTCGCTGTCCTTTATTTAAAGGTCACATTGCAGGGGCTGGCTCTGCTTATGCATGTGCGTACCTAGAGAGGAGGTCTGGCCCAGGAGTTCGGGTGACAGTGAGTGGTTGTGCACTGTGTTAGTGCCAGGACTGGGGACAGGCACTGGGATAGAGCTCTCGGTCCATCCGCCCCATGCTGAGGATGCAGAACTCTCCAGGGTGACCAACCGTAGGGTACAGCTATGTCCTCACTCTGCAAGAACCTGGGGGATCAGCAGAGCAAAAGCTGGTACCTACAAGATGCTATTTCCATAGCTGTTTGGTTACCCCACCACCTATTTTTTTTTTTTTTAATCTACTCACAGAGAAAAAAAAAAAAAATCTGAATTTTGCCTGCTAGAGCAAATTGCAGCTACAAATATTCTCACTTAAAAAAAAATGCAGCTATTGGCAACCTGGCTCATAGCCGAGCAGGGCTTGCAGAGCAGCAGATTCTGAGGTTTGCAACCAGCAATGTATTCAGGAGGCATCTGATCGAAGCTATAAAAGGGGGGAAAAAAATCATCAAGGCAACATTGTAAAAGATGATAGTTGTTAAATCTAATTTCAATACTGTGTGTGCATAACCTCTAACTCGGAGGCATCTAAGCATTCCAGACATGGCCGGTGCATTGTAATTTTTGCATCGTTTCACATTACTCACAAGGTACATTAGATGGACACTGAAGGATGAATTATTCTTTTCAGCAAAACATTTTTGTGGAGTAAGTAAATTTATCTTGCGGGGAGAGTAAAAGGAAGAAATATGGCATTAAAATGTGCAGATCTGAGTTGAACACATCTCTCTTTTACAGGGAAACCATGATTTAAGTGCACTCTATTACTAATGTTTAATAAAAGCCATAATTCAGAATGTCAGGCTGAGGCTGTGTGCATTGAAACTATGATTTGGGGAAAAAATGACATGGACATTTTTCAGTACAGTAGCTCTTCTTTCAGCCATTTGTCTGCAGGCCTAAATTAGCTTTGAAACGTACTTTATCTTTTCTAAAAAGGCATTGATACAGCGATTATGTTTTATCAATTAATTTTACCCAGCACACCGATGAAGACAGAGGTTGATGCCGACCCTCCCCTGCCTGGCACAGGCCACATCGCTGTCCCTCTACCCACATTTCTGCATCATCTTCAGCTTTGAGGGACTTTGGGAACTTCTGCGCATTCACAGACTAAACCTCTGCCTGCCCGCAAGCGGTTCTCCCAAAATATTTGCTTATCTGGCTCTCACCAGCCACGTTTCTGAAATGGACAGCCCCTGAGCTATCAATACCATTGCCAGCAGACTGTATATCGCCCCGTCACTGTTGGCTCCAGGGGGAATGTGGGATGGACGGATCGATGGAGAAGCAGAGCAGCTCTTGCACGTCTCCTCCCTCAACACTTGGCAGCTCCACACGGGCAGGCAGACGTGCGCGGAGCTGACTGCGGGCTGAGCTCCGCTTGTTGATATTGATTCTTCTGAAAAGTGCAAATATCAAAGAGTTTGGTATTTCCCACTGCAGAGTGACTTCCCGGCAGTATCTGAGAGCAATAGCAGAACAGCAATGCTGAGTTTGAAGCTCCATCCCTGGTGTCAGAGCAGCTGGGCAGGGCATCCCCTCTGGAACACAACCAGAGCACTGCCCTTTTGTGATTGCACTGTTGCCTCTGGGAGGGTAATTCAGTCAATGGTGTCCCTCCTGCAGCTCTGTTAGGCACATCATTGAGGTTTGCGTGTCCCCGCTTAGGTGTCATTCGGAGAATGAGTCCCTCAAGGTCCATCAGACAGCTGTCATGCGGAAGTTTCTTGCTCACAAGCCTGCAAACACCAGCTGTGAAAGTTATACTGGAGCCTGAAGGTGTTCATGGACATACAGTTGTCAGAAATGCTCTGGATTTTGTTTTCCTTTCTCTTCCTCTACTTCCCCTCAATAACAGCTTTTTCTAGATTAAAAAAAAACCAAAACAAACAAACCCAAACCATCAAACCAGCAGCTTGTCTGATCTCTGCTCAGCACCCTTGCATGTGTGCAGCTGTCTCTGAGCCTGCTCAGATCCTGCCTCTTGATGCTTTACCGAATCTTGTGCTGCCTTTACCCAGGCTGGGGCCAGCTCTACCCACCTGCTCTGGGCACACTGCTGCTTGTGGCATCCCCATGGTGACCCCAAAGGACTAAAAGTCACATCGCGAGTGAAAAACCCTCCCCTTCCCCCTCTTCCATTGTCCTTCTCATGGCGGTGCAGGGTGCTGGGTCCTGCCTCAGTGGGAGCACGCTGATGCTGGGGGGGTGGGTCTTGTACAAACCCAGCAGGGGCCGTCTCATTGCAGCCATTCCATCCTTGGGAGAGTCATAAGCCAGTGTCCCGCTTGCAAGACAGCAAAATCTTCTCAAAGTCATGTACACAGGTCAGTAACACCTGGATTTAAACCAAGCCCAGCGTGAGCAGTGGAGGGAGCTGGTTTACACCAGCAGAGGATCTGGGCCATTAAACATCACTTTCATTTACAATCTGACCTGCAGCTGGGACATTTATTAGCACAAACCAATTCCCCTTGGGGCAGGCAAAGCCAGGGAACTGGATGCTGAGCTTGGCCCTGGTTGTACCTCTCCCGGGGAAACTCTACCTGTGAGACACTCTCCTCCCAGGCACCCCAGTGCCCGCAATTAAACTCTCCTTAAACTTTAAAGGCATACTTAAATGTGTTTTTATGGCCCCATTACTTTCTCTTTATAACCCGAGGTGAAGGCTGGAATCCTGTCCTAGACATCTTAAAGGTTATATGTACAATTAGCTGGTTCTCATCACACCCTTTAATATTTCACTTCATAAGCCAAAACAAACCCCCATAAATCTGCCAAATGCTGTGGCTACAGGATTGTGGGGGCACTGGTGGGGTGAAGAGGCTGCCAGCCCTCCCAAATATCAATGGGTGACTTAGTTATGGAGAAAACAGTGCTGGATGGGAGCTGGAGCTGCCTCCTGGCAACTCCAGCAGGGATCCAGACTCCTCTCTCTTGCTCCTGTGATATTGAGGCAGAGTCATTAATGACAGATGTGTAAACTTTTGCATGGAAAGTTGCCAATATTTTGCATACTTATGCAGTGCTGCCATAAATATTAATGCAGTGCTAATATGGGAAGTTCCACCAGCTGTGTCCATTCTCCCGGGATACTTCAACTATTTATATTTGGGGTAATGAGCAAGCTGTTATTATATAATCAGGCTGTTGGAGAAACCTTTGGAATAAAAGTCTCGCTGAGAATTAACCAACAACCAGAGTGTGTTTGGAGCCACAAGACATCACAGATTTAATGATGGAGGGTTTGACAGAGCACAGGCAGGATAGGAGAAAAGCAGGAGAGAAGGAAAAAGGTGCTGAGAATTAAGCTCCTGAGTAATTAACGCTGATTGGGAAAATGATGGTTTATTTGCGGTTAGGAATTTGGTTTCTTCCATAGCATCAAGCTTCAGTCGTGGGACCAGCTCTGGGAAAATACCTGCTATTTATCTTTAGCCTTAAAAATGAGTTGTGTGCCCATGCTGGAGTGGAGATGAGATGCCACCGTGCTCGTGGTTCATGTTTGAGCTCCCACAGGCAGACCCGGCTCCCATGGGAAGGAGGAGGCAGCTCTCCTGGAGTCCTACATGGGCTCATATTAAGAAAAATAAGTTAAATACCCCCCAAGCCCAAACAAACACCAAAATTCCATACTTGCAAACACAAAAATTTCTTGCACAACATATTAAGCTCCCAAAGGAGACAAAAATGAGGAAAGGTCAGTCTTTGCTCGGCGAAATAGCCGCTTCTGCGCTGAAAACCACGAGGCAGAACGAACTGTGTTGTGCTGCCCTCTCTCCAAGCACAACCTGCTTGCTTAAATCAGCGCTGGAATGATGCTGCTTTCATCTGACTTGAGAATCAGCCCTCTCTGCTCATGCTAAAGCTGGATTTGTGTTGATTTTATTACTCTTTTGGACTCCCACAATACAAATGACTGATGAGCCAGATCTGTGCCGCATCCCTGAACTCTTCTATTGTCTTTTTTTTTTTCATCAAATCTATGCTTTTTACAAGGCAGACTTCTTCCTCTTTAAAAAAATTCTGGAGAACAGTTTGGAAGTGATTTAAATCCCCTCTCCTCTTTTTTTTGGGGAACGATGAATATTTAATTGAGTTGAAGGTGGATAAATGATCATTTTCTTCAACCTATATGGTAGCAAGTAGTAAATTACTTTGCTGGGAAACCCAGTTATAATTGCAAAATTGATAACAGAGGTGTGAAAATTTACACCTGTGATAATAAAGACTAGCTTCCCATCGTACATCGACATTATATCTTATGAGTTATCTCTCGTGCATGATCTACATATTTCATATAAGCCAGCAATCAGAGCCTTCAGCTCACCAGGTAAGAAATAATCTGCTTTTATATTTCATATGCATATATATATATTACAAAGAACAGGACATTCTGTATGCACCTACACACCTGCACAGCAGAGCTCCAAGGGTGGGTGTTTGTGCACCTGAAAACTGATAGAGGAACCCAACGGTGTGCTGCAATGCAGAGTTTGGAGGCAGCGTGGCAGGGAGGGGAGGACAGAGCATCCTAACCTTGGGCAGACCCAGATTAAAAATCACGATTTGCCATCCCCTGACTCGAAGTTGGGCCCCCGAACAAGAGGGATCTGCCTTCCCCTCTCCATCCTGTCGGCTTTTCCTCTGGAAACTGCTGAGTAAAGGGAAGCACAAAACTTGTGCTCCGTTTTGGCAGTGGCCATAGTGTTGGGGTGGGGGAGCAGCATGTGGATCCCTGGGGGCTTCGGGGCCCTGCTCGGGGTTCAGGACCCCTCAGAGGCTGCTGAGCTGCTGCCACATGCTAATGAGGTGATGCCTGGCTGCTAATTAGGCAGTGCAATCAGCAGAGCTCTCAGCAGAGCACGCTGAAATGAACCCTGTACAGATCGAAATTAATACCGAACAACCTAATGGGCAGAAGTGCACTCGCCAGTATTAACCAAAGAGGAAATCAAACCCTTTATATCAAGCTTTCACTAGCAGGAATTGCCCCTTTAATATCCAGTGAGGGTCTCGATGGTAACTCTGAATTAATCCATAATTTGGGAAGATTTCCTCAAGGTCAAGGTTTTTTGTTTTTTTTTTTTTTCTCCTAAATCTGGTTGTATTGGGTGCAAAAGGGGCTGGATGTTATTGGGGGTCTCTATGACATTGGTGGGTTGGTTCAGACCTGGCAGAGTGGGGCTGGGGCTGGCAGCACGGACGGTCATTAAAACCCAGGGATCAGAGCCTTCAGCCTGAATCTGAGACTAATCCATTACCCCCTTCACAGGGTATCACTTGGAACTGGACCTAATACTCTCTGTTTAGACTAAGAGAGATGGTCTGTTTTAAAAAGTTTGGACTGGTTAACAGTGTCATATTCAAGATTTCTCTTGCAGAGGTGCCAAAACCATAAGATATGTAAATTGCCTCTTTCTCCTCATTTTAACATGTCATTTCATGCTTTTATATAGATATATATTTTACTAAGCACTCTGTTTCTTAAGATATCATTACTTTGATCTTGGTCAGTTTATTAAGGATAATTATATGGAAGTTCCCGTGCTTTCTCCAAGTCGCAATTGGCTGAGATGTGAGCATTATGTTAACAAGGACATATTTTGCTGTACATGATACAATCTTTTTTTTTTTAGCGGAGGAAGAAGTGAATCATTTTCCTTCTCATTTTCTCCCTTTCGATATTTTTCTTGAAGCTCATTTCAGGAGCAAGACATCTTCAGCTTCCCCTAGACTAAAGCAAGAGACAAGATGCAAGAGCCATTGATTCACCTTAGGGAATACTTTGGAGAGATCAAAAAGTGCTCGTGTGCAAGCTGTTTCCTGTGGGAGGAGCGTGGCAGTACAATCAATCCATGAATGCATTGTAAAATCAATGCTCTGTATAATTAGGGCAATCCAAGGGTAAAAAAAAAAAAAAAAGAAAAAAGAAAAGGAAAAAAACCCAAACAAACCAGAAGATCACCAATACAGAACGGGACTCTTGAAGGCTGGAGAACTCACAAGCCTCTGAATGAACAGATTTTAAGTCCATTTCAAAGGCAGAGAGGGAAGATCTAGGGGGATTGATGCAAAACCCTTTTATCTTGGTGTTGGCTGCAAAATGCCGAGAGCTCTGGGATGTTGGTCACAACTGAGACGATCTCCTTGATTCTCAGCTGGGACAACCAGTGCTTCAGCACCTTGACCGTCACCCATCTGTTTGTGGGAAATCACTTCCATGGCAAACCCAACCATCCCCCTGCAATGGTGGTGGTGGAGATCTTCCCCGTACCATTGGTATCCCCAGTGGCGCAGAAAGGCTCTGACCTCGAAAGCTAATTTTCACATTTAAATATTTCCAACCATTTCTCAGGGACTGAATGAAGCTGGATCATAATTCCCAGCTAAACACAAATTTTAACTATAGATCATGAAAATACAGCAGGGTATAAACAGTTTTCT
This sequence comes from Patagioenas fasciata, assembly GCF_037038585.1. Lineage (NCBI taxonomy): Eukaryota > Metazoa > Chordata > Aves > Columbiformes > Columbidae > Patagioenas > Patagioenas fasciata. Next base: position 8,400,939 of record NC_092535.1, on the reverse strand, counting down.
TTTATATGGCATTAAATTAGAAGTGAAGCCAATTAAGTGAGAAGGCAAAAACTCCTTTGCATTAGCAGTCACTTTTGCAAGCCCGTGGCGAAAGCAATAAAGAGGTTTTGCCTGAAAAATCCATTTTTTAGGGTATGGGGAGGCAATCACAAGCTGCCAGTCTTGCCAGAGCGTGCTACAGCTCTTTAACAAAGCTTGGCTTGACAAATCGGGCTTTTAAATTTAAAGGCTAAGCCGCCCTTCAGCCTGATTTTTAATTATTCAGTGCAAAAAGGCTCTGAAGATCCAACCTGTCCCCAAAGATCCTCTTCAGAAATTGGACTCCCAAGCAGCAAGGGGCAAAAAACCAAACAAATACTTTGCCTGGAGTGGCCACCAACCCGGTTAATGTTCCTCAGATGGGTCATTAGGTCTTTTATGGATTGTCAGCATGGAGAACCGCTCCTGGTTCCAGGGCAAAGAAAACTGCTTCAGATTTAAATACATGGCTCTTGTGGGACACGACACTTTCACAGGACTGCCTGTGAATTTGGCAAGAGCCCTGAAGTTGAGAAAGACAGATAACCCTGCAAATCAGAAAAGGCAGGTTTTCATCAATAGAAAATTACACATCCCTGGTGAGAACTCCCATCATTATCTATCAAGAAATAAATTGGCCTGAGTTCCCCTTAACTGGTTCATCTGCCAGGATCTCATGGTGCGAAGGACCTTTGCCTTCCAACCAGCCATTGGTTCGCTGGGTATTTTAATTGCTTGTAAGCGTAACTATTACTAGAAAGATGGTAAAGCTGCTGATGCCCCTATTTCAAAGAAAAGTGGAGGGTTTTCTGGAAGGATTCATTGACCTGAAGCGCTCTGACCGGCGGCACAGGTGGGAAGGGAGAGGTTCCTGCAGGGAAGAGGTGCAGAGATGTATCCTGATGTGCACTTATGTAATAAATCTGTGGTTAGAGCAATCCCCAGCCATCTGGAACCAACTCCAGGAGGAACGTTCAGTGTCAGAGCTTCATTTTCACATGAGGATGAGAAACATTCTTGGGGGGATGAGAAAAACCCTGGCAAGGCTGTGGGGCAGTTTGCTGAGAGACCTATGAGTCTTTAAATCCAGTCTTTGGAAGATACATGGATTTACCTCAAATAAAATACTTGGGAATGTGAAAGGCAAGTGTCCCTTTTCCTTTGGGGAAAGGGCATGAAGGTTGTGTAGTGACAAGGACAAGGTTTGTCGATCACTGCCCAGCTGACAGCACACGGACAAAGACAACTCTGCCGAAACAGCGCTTGGGCTCCACTGGCAGGAGAAAGCTGGCGTGCCCCAAAATAAATGCCCCAAAATAAATGTAAGGAGAAAAGCATAATACCCTCAGGACGATTTCTGGCACCGAGCTGTGAACTCATGGGCTGGAGGAAACAGGGAGGGGGATGTGACGTGGAACATCACTGCTGTAAGCCCGGGTGTTCGGCGTCCTCGGCGGGCGAGAGGCACGGAGAGAACACGCGTGGAGGGGACAACTATTCCAGGAGAGGGCACTCGTGGGAAACAGCAGCTCCCGCCGCTCCGGCCGCGGGCAGCGGGACCGGCCGCATCCTTGCGGTCCCGGGAGCGGGATCCCCCGGTCCCCAGTCCCCTCCGGTCCTGGGAGCGCGACCTCCCGGCCTCCCGGGATCCCACTGTTCCAGAGTGCCCTCCGCCTCGGGGGTGGTACCCTCCGGGGTCCCCCTGTCCCTCAGTCCCCTCCTGCCCCGGGAGTAGGACCCGCTGTTCCCCTCCAGCCCTGGGCCGGCAGTGACTGAGGAATTAACTAGAAGATGAATCCTCGCCGGTCCACGTAGATCCTCTCTCATGCCCAGTCTATGCTGGGCCGATGCTTCCGTGTGCTTCTACTTGCCATCAGTCCTAATTAAAAAAAAAAAAAAAAAGAAAGAAAGATGTACAAAAAAAAAAGCCCTTAGGCCACTGGTGCAGTATGTGAGAGGGAAACATCATGTATGCTAATTGGCTTGAGGTACTTACAGCAAGATTGAGACTTGTAGCGTTGCCACAGATTGTTGGAAATTCCTCCGATAAGCTGACAGATGAATGTGTCTCTCTCATGGAGAGGTGAGAGAGCAGGAAAATACTTCCAAGAGCACAGGCAGCGAAGCAGATATATTTCAGGCATGTCAACACACCGGGGCGGGGAGAACGCTGTCCACTCACTGCGGGAAGGATGGGGGGAGAGAGGGAACAGAGGGGGAAAGCAGCGGGCAGCTGATCTGCTGGCCACGTCCTGCCACCCGCACACTGAGAAGCAGCTTTTTGTATGAAGAGCTCCATCAATTTGAATCAGTCCTTGTAAAGCCAGGTGGGAGCGAGTAGGACTAACTCTGCCAGGATCCGGCCCATAGCATTTCGTACGCCAGGAAAGAGACGAGCTGAGATTAATGTCCCGGCAAAGCTTATTGTTGGGACCTTCTTGAGCCATAAACCATGTTTGTTTGTTTGGCCAGGGTTTTAGTTTGGGATTTTTGTTTGTTTGCTTGTTTTCACAAGGGGGCCTTGTTCATCTTGCACCACAGAGACTTCCACAGCTGGTGGAAATGCCGCTGCTGTGTCAGAGCAAAACCCTGTTCTGAAAATACACCGGAGCCTGTGGGACATAGGGTCTGTTCCAGGCTGTGTCTCCCTCCTCCCCACCCACACCAGAGCTGCATTATGCCTCAGGTATTGCCCAGCTCAAACCATGTTGCTTCTTCTCTCCAACTACATGAATGCATTTGCACAAACGATTTCCTGCCAGTTTAGAGTGTGTAAGGAGCAGAAATGGTTCTGTGGCATTTTAGTGAGCCCCCAGTTTCTAGATCTGGGTTTGACTCCTGACCCACAGAGAAAATCCTGCATCTGACCTTGAGCAAGGTTGCTTTCTACTTCTGTGCCTCAGTTCTCCCATCAATAACACCTTCTTATTAACACCTTCTTTCTTCAAATTTTTTTCCTCAGTCTGTCTAGTTTTCTGTTTCTTTCCCATATCTGCACACTGTGGATCCGACTGGACTCTTAACTTAATGGGCACAAGAGACCCTATTACTATAAGCTTCATGCAGTAGCTCTGTCTTTAACTCTGTCTGCTATTTGCTGTGGGAAATATCTCAGCTTTCTCTTTTCAATTGTCGTTAGCAATCGCAGCAGCTGTGGTGCAGGACCCAGGGATTTTCTGCTGAAGTCTAAATGCAGTTGACAACTTGTCGAGGGTTAGGATTGCGGGGTGACAATCAAACCCTGGCAGATGTATTGTTAACCTCCTCTCCCCCCCACTTCCCCCTTTTTGCCCCTCCCTCTCCCCCCTTCCCACTCAGGACAGGCGATCGGGAGGGAAAGAAGGACAGAGAGAAGAGAGTTGGAAAAGTTAAAGATGTTTTACTAATGCTACTAATAAGAATAGAGAAAATAATACAAAATATACAAAACCAATCTTGTAAGTCTCAGCAACTGCAGAGCCAGCACCCAAAGTCCTGGATTAGACTCTGTAGCCAACCGGAGCTGGATTCAGTCTGTCACTAGGCCTCAGTTCACAGGGACGACCAGCAAGGTCCTCTCCTAATGTCAGCCATGAGGAAAAAAGGGAAAAGGCAAAGGGAAAAAGGGACGAGATCCTCGTGATCTCCCACTTTTATATGAAGTATTCACGTGAATGGAATGTTATACACCGTTGGTCAGTCTCTCGATCACCAGTTTCTCGTTGCCCCTCTCGCGAGATGTCCATCCGTGCTTATCAATAAGTTTGCATTCCATTGCTAGGTTTAACCAAAACATGTGTCGGGTTCTCCAGGAAAATGCAGCTAATATGAAGGCTTTAGCTGACAGGCAAAAATTCACTAAAAGAGAAACTTGTTTTTTAACAAAACCAGGACATTCCACCCCTTATAATATGACATTCACTGAATACTTAAACCTTATCAATACAATCTATCAATACAATCTAATTAATCACTACTACTATATATATATATACATATGTACATATATACACAGGAGTAATTAATCAGTGGACCATCCTTTGAAAAGTTCATTAAGTTCATTTTGTCACAACAGTCTCCCAGGGCAGGAAAAATGATACAAGTGCATCTCATGACCACTGTTTGTGGGTTAAGGACACCAACTTCGAAGAAGGTGTCGGGCGCCACTCGAAGAAGCTAGCTCTAGTTTCATCACCATTGTCTTGATCTGAAAGACACTTATTAAACATTGTTAGTGCAGCAATTCACATCATACAGTTCAGCATTGCATATTTTCACCTGAAATCAAATCCCCTTGAGGTACACACCGAACTTCTCCATCCTTAAGCATCACCCACCAGGTGCTGCCAGGTCCCTGGGCAAAAACAATCCCACGAATAGGTTTGCCTTTGCCTGAGGCAGGAGTAACCCAGACTGCCTTTCCTAACATATTTTTCATGTGTACTACAGGGACTTTATCTCCTTCTACAGTCCGTAGAATTTCTGATTGGGCAGGCCCGGCTCGATTGGTTGATCCCCTGGTGTTGACCAACCAAGTGGCTTTTGCTAAATGTGAATCCCAGTTTTTAAAGGTTCCACCACCAAGTGCCTTTAGTGTAGTTTTTAACAAACCATTGTACCTTTCAATTTTCCCAGAGGCTGGTGCATGATATGGAATATGATATACCCACTCAATACCATGTTCTTTGGCCCAATTGTCTATAATACTGTTCTTGAAATGAGTACCATTGTCTGATTCAATTCTTTCTGGCGTACCGTGCCGCCAGAGGACTTGCTTCTCAAGGCCCAAGATAGTATTTCGGGCTGTAGCATGAGGTACGGCATATGTTTCCAACCATCCAGTGGTTGCTTCCACCATTGTAAGTACATAGCGCTTACCTTGACGTGTTTGTGGAAGTGTAATATAATCAATCTGCCAAGCTTCTCCATACTTATACTTTAACCATCGCCCCCCATACCATACAGGTTTTAACCGTTTCGCTTGTTTGATTTCGGCGCAAGTTTCACATTCATGAATAACCTGTGAAATAGTGTCCATAGTTAAATCCACCCCTCGATCACGAGCCCATTTGTATGTTGCATCTCTACCTTGATGCCCTGAAGCATCATGGGCCCACCGAGCTAGGAAAAGTTCACCTTTATGTTGCCAGTCCAAGTCCACCTCAGCTACTTTAATCTTAGCAGCTTGATCCGCTTGTTGGTTGTTTAGATGTTCCTCGGTGGCTCGACTTTTAGGCACATGAGCATCTACATGACGAACTTTCACAGGCAGGCTCTCTAGCCGAGCAGCAATGTCTTGCCACAGTGTGGCAGCCCAAATGGGTTTACCTCTGCGCTGCCAGTTGCTTTTCTTCCATTGCTGTAGCCACCCCCACAAGGCATTTGCTACCATCCATGAGTCAGTATAGAGGTAAAGTATTGGCCACTTCTCTCGTTCAGCAATGTCCAAAGCCAGCTGGATGGCTTTCACTTCTGCAAACTGACTGGATTCACCTTGTCCTTCAGTGGCTTCTGTAACTTGTCGTGTGGGACTCCACACAGCAGCTTTCCACCTTCGATGTTTTCCTACAAGACGACAGGATCCATCTGTGAACAGTGCATACTGCTTATCAGTCTCTGAAAGCGTATTATATGGTGGTGCTTCTTCAGCACGTTTTACTTCCTCCTCATCTGGAGACATCCTAAAGTCTTTGCTTTCTGGCCAGTCTGTAATAACTTCTAATATCCCTGGACGGTTGGGACTTCCAATTCGAGCTCGTTGCGTGATCAGTGCAATCCACTTACTCCATGTAACTTCGGTTGCATGATGTGGAGAGGGAACCGTCCCTTTGAACATCCAGCTCAGCACCGGCAGTCGAGGTGCCAGGAGGAGCTGTGCTTCAGTGCCGATCACTTCTGAAGCAGCTCGAACTCCTTCATATGCTGCTAGTATCTCCTTTTCAGTTGGAGTATAGTTGGCCTCAGATCCTTTGTATCCTCGACTCCAAAAACCTAAGGGTCGACCTCGGGTTTCTCCTGGTGCTTTCTGCCAGAGGCTCCAGGTAAGTCCATTATCTCCGGCTGCGGTGTAGAGCACATTTTTAACATCTAGTCCAGTTCGGACTGGTCCAAGGGCCACCGCATGAGTTATCTCACGCTTAATTTGTTCAAACGCTTGTCGTTGTTCAGGGCCCCACTCAAATTGGTTCTTTTTACGAGTCACTCGATAGAGAGGGCTCACAATGTGGCTGTAGTCAGGAATATGCATTCTCCAAAAACCTACAACGCCCAAGAAAGTCTGTGTCTCCTTTTTATTAGTAGGTGGAGACATTGCTGCAATTTTGTTGATCACCTCCATTGGGATCTGACGACGGCCATCTTGCCATTTTATTCCTAAAAACTGGATCTCTCGTGCAGGTCCCTTGACCTTGCTTCGTTTTATGGCAAAACCAGCATCCAAAAGAATATGAAGTATTCTCTCACCTTTCTCGAAGACTTCTTTTGCTGTGTCGCCCCATACGATGATGTCATCAATATATTGCAAGTGTTCTGGAGCTTCACCTTGCTCCAGCGTGGTCTGGATCAGTCCATGGCAGATGGTAGGACTGTGTTTCCACCCCTGGGGCAAGCGATTCCATGTATACTGGATGCCCCTCCAGGTGAAAGCAAACTGCGGCCTGCACTCTGCTGCTACAGGAATAGAGAAAAATGCATTAGCAATGTCAATTGTAGCATACCACTTGGCTGCCTTTGACTCCAGTTCAAATTGCAGTTCTAGCATGTCAGGCACAGCAGCACTCAGTGGTGGTGTAACTTCATTCAGGCCACGATAGTCTACAGTTAGTCTCCACTCGTCACTAGACTTACGCACTGGCCAGATTGGGCTGTTAAAAGGTGAGCGAGTCTTACTGATCACACCCTGGCTTTCCAATTGACGGATCAGCTTCTGGATAGGAATCAAAGAGTCTCGATTGGTGCGATATTGCCGGCGATGCACCGTCGTGGTAGCAGTTGGCACCTGCTGATCGTCAACCCTCAGCAGTCCTACAACAGAAGGGTCATCTGAAAGACCAGGCAAATCAGACAGCTGTTCAATTTTCTCAGTGTCCACAGCTGCTATACCAAATGCCCACCTATACCCTTTTGGGTCCTTAAAATACCCTCTCCTGAGGTAGTCTATACCAAGGATGCACGGAGCATCTGGACCAGTCACAATGGGATGCTTTTGCCAGTTTTTTCCAGTTAGGCTCATTTCAGCCTCAACAACAGTCAGTTCCTGGGATCCCCCAGTCACTCCAACAATATTGATGGATTGCGTTCCTTTATAATTAGAAGGAATTATTGTGCACTGAGCACCAGTGTCCACTAAAGCTTTGTACTCCTGGGGTTGTGTTGTACCAGGCCATAGTATTTGTACAGTCCAATAAACTCTGTTATCCCTTTCCTCCACCTGGTTGGAGGCAGGGCACCTCTAATTCCTGTTTTGCACAGTCTCTGGGTGTGAATTAGAGGTTCCTTCAAGAGCATCAGAATCTCTTCTGCTCCTTTTGTAAACTGGAGCAGCCACCTTCCTAGGAGTTTTTCCTTTTATCTCACGTACTCGCTCTTGAAGTTCTGAGGTAGGCCTTCCATGCCACTTATTCATGTTTTCTCCCTGCTCATGTAGGAAGAACCACAGTGAACCTCTTTTTGTGGGCTGTCTCTGCCCTCTCTCTCGAGATTGGAAACGCCTTCTCCTAACAGCTGAAACATAGGTTTGTGCAGGTCGTGAACGGTACGTGTCTTCTCTGAGCTCTTTGATTTCTTGCAACAGCTTTTCAAACCGGTCATCAGATTTTTCACACAGTTTCTCCACAGCGGAGACACAAGCCCGTAGAGAACCAGCAAGGCTGTCCTCAAAGTACCGGAGCTGCTCAATCACTTCATTAATTTCTTGTATACCTCTAGCCGACCAGACCATTCCTGCCAATGACTTAGCATATGCAGGTGGTGCACTTTGTACAAATCTGCGCCACATAGATTTTGTACAATTGATTCTATCTGGGTCTGTCCCCTCTTGGCTGTTTGGTCCTAGATAGATGATCTCTCGCACAGCTAATTCTCTCAGGAACTGGATACCTCTCTCCATAGTATTCCATTTCCCTAACTTGGATATACAATCTTCCTTGTAGGGAAATCTGACTTTCATAGCTGCCAGGAGTCGGGTCCAGAGAGTAGCGGCATTAGACTCTCTTGAAATTGCCCTATCAATGGTGGAATCTTTTGACAGAGATCCCAGCTGCCTGGCTTCACCACCTTCTAATTCAATTGTTTCTGCCCCATTGTCCCAGCATCGCAGCAGCCAGGTTAAAATATTCTCGCCTTCACGACGACTAAAGTCTTTTCGCAGATCTCTCAGCTCACCGGGAGAAAAGGACCGAGTGGTGGTCACTTCATCTCCACCCTGTCCTGATGATGATGCCTCTTGGGTTGATGTTGGCCCTGTGCCATCACCTGCTGCACGGGTAGTCTTTCTAGTGACTTTCTTACAACCAGCAACTGATGCTGATATGGGTTCACCATCATTTGATTCATTTTCAGAGTCTGAATGACTGTCACAGTGATTGCTGTGGTTACAGCAGCAACAGTGCCCAGTGTGTGAAGACGGGGGGGCTGCCTTGTTAGCCTTTGAGGCTGGAGAAGTAACGTTATCTGCAACGACCTTGGCAGAGGAGCTCTGCGGAGGAGCTGTAGCTTCAGCCTGTGAAGCCGCGGTTGGGGGGGCAGTGGCTACAGCAGCTTTGGCTGTTTTGCCTTTTCTCGAGCGGCTAGGAGTGCTTTTTGCTAAAGCTTCTGAAGACGCACTGCAAATCTCAGGACTAAGAAGAGACGCAAACCTCCTATTGAACCTCATTTCTCTTAACAGTAACACAAACTGACACACATTCAGCAAACCAGATAACACCATCACAGTTCTATCAAAGCTCCAAGGGTATTCAAAGTTCTCTAACACATTTGCAAACTGTCCCAGCGAAATCACAAAAGTATTGTTAGTCAGCCTTTCTAAAGATTCGCTTGACCAATTAGCAAATATAGAGCCATTCTGCTCTTTAATCTCTCCTGGAGGTTTTTCAAGGTAAAGCAGAAGCGAGTAGAAATTCATTAGCGGCTGCAGAATAATGAAATAAACCAGTGCCAAACCACACAGAATCATCATGACCGCTGTCCAGTTTCTTGTTGTTATATAATGAATACTTCGATTCAGAAAGAAACACCAACACAGATATGGGATCAGCGAGCACAATGTAGAAAATAACTGATACAACTTTTGCCATAACATCTTTAAATCAATGTAATTCACTTTGCCTTAATACCACTAAATAATATCCCAAGCAAACAGACGCGCGAGTATCACAACTCTATGAGTTGGCACCGTGCCAAGAAAATTGAAAGGTACGTCAGAGCAGTACAAAAGCCAAAAATCTCCAAATTTACCCCTTTCTCTTGCCCCACGTTGGGCGCCAATTATCTGTCGAGGGTTAGGATTGCGGGGTGACAATCAAACCCTGGCAGATGTATTGTTAACCTCCTCTCCCCCCCACTTCCCCCTTTTTGCCCCTCCCTCTCCCCCCTTCCCACTCAGGACAGGCGATCGGGAGGGAAAGAAGGACAGAGAGAAGAGAGTTGGAAAAGTTAAAGATGTTTTACTAATGCTACTAATAAGAATAGAGAAAATAATACAAAATATACAAAACCAATCTTGTAAGTCTCAGCAACTGCAGAGCCAGCACCCAAAGTCCTGGATTAGACTCTGTAGCCAACCGGAGCTGGATTCAGTCTGTCACTAGGCCTCAGTTCACAGGGACGACCAGCAAGGTCCTCTCCTAATGTCAGCCATGAGGAAAAAAGGGAAAAGGCAAAGGGAAAAAGGGACGAGATCCTCGTGATCTCCCACTTTTATATGAAGTATTCACGTGAATGGAATGTTATACACCGTTGGTCAGTCTCTCGATCACCAGTTTCTCGTTGCCCCTCTCGCGAGATGTCCATCCGTGCTTATCAATAAGTTTGCATTCCATTGCTAGGTTTAACCAAAACATGTGTCGGGTTCTCCAGGAAAATGCAGCTAATATGAAGGCTTTAGCTGACAGGCAAAAATTCACTAAAAGAGAAACTTGTTTTTTAACAAAACCAGGACACAACTGTATGAATCTTATAGCCAATGTAAGTAGCTAATGCAAATATCAACATTGTACTAAGAAACACTCAGGAGCAGTAAGTGACTGATAGAAAAGTGATTATATGGACTTTATGTTAGAAAGTAAATATTTACTCTCTGGCATTGACAGCTGCCTCAAGCACCATAGATCTTAAAAAGACATTGATTTGCCCTCCTCCAGCCTCCCTTATCTCCTACTTATGAAAATATCTGGCAAATAGTACATCATCTGCTTCCTCCATAGCCCAAGTGCCTCAGAGCAGCCACTCAGGTAATTTATTTGGTATCCAACAGTGCAATAGTTAATAGTAGTGCTGGTGGTGTCCAGTGATGCTCCTGCTTCACCAATGCAGAGCTCTGGCTGTGGGTCGGCTCCTGCCCTGCTCTGTGTCCAACCACACATTAAAAAGCAAAAAGAAAAATTTTAAAAAAGTTTTATCTGCAAGAAATCTTATCCCTCAAAGAAGAAGTAGAAAAGAAAACAACCTGAGAAAATGCGACTGTGCTCTTTCAGAGCAGACTGGCGGTTTGTGGCTCCCCGAGCGAGCTGCTCTCCTCTTTGCCCTCCTGGAATTGCCATGAAATAACGTAAATGAAGTTGAGCTGCTCGGAGGCTGTCAAGTTTCTAGGACCTCCTTGGCAATCAATTTAACCTCCTGGAATAATTTTTTCTTCTGCTGCCTGAATTTGCTGAGTCAGCGATGGGTGTCCAGGGGCTGCCTGCAAAGCCGGTTCCTGTTCCATGTCCCCATGAGCCACCCAGGGACTTCTCTCCCATGCAGAACTGCTGACAGACAAGGCTCTTCACGCTGTCCCTTCTGCCTTGCTATTTTTGGAAGGGGCACTTGCAAATGCTGTGGCTTCAAATGACTACATTGTCATCAGCCAGAGGGTAGAACAGCCTTCGGGGGCAGCTGTGTAAAGCAGGTTTAGCCTCACTGCTCCACCCAAGGGACAGGGAAATTCCTTTGGGATGCTTCAGCATCCTTGAGTGGAGCAGCCGTTTTAACCTCCCGCTGGCTCTAGAAGAGAGAAACACACCATGCTCCCTCAATTTTGTCCCTTTTTGGGGCTCGCTTGCCTTTAGAAGGGCTGTTGTAGCTGCAGGTGGCATTGGTTGACATTGGCAGGGTAGGCTGGTGCATGCAGCCAGTGACCGGCTTCCCTCCCACCCATCGGAGCTGCGCCGCGCTTCACACTGCAGCAGCTTTCTCTGCACAGTTGATAATTACTCACCTCGGAAATAAATAATCACAAAGTGGAGGATACAGAGAGTCATTTACAGAAGAACCAAGAGGACTTTGTCTGTGTCCCCTGCGGAGCCTCCACATCAGCCAGAGGGATCTGCCCAAGCAGCTACCTGAGCATTGTGCTCAATAATTACTAACTACATGAACATTTATCTTTTATTTTATTTTGCTGGATGATAATTAAGTGTGAGAGTCTCTCTGTGCTTCTCCCATACGTGTAACAGAGAATAGGACCTGCCTTGAAATAATGTGACCCAGTAAGATGCCACCCAAGAAGAACTCTATACCCTCAGAAAAGTGATTCAACCAGAAAAATCTTCCTGATAAAGCTCAAAATACAGTGGCAGTATAAAGTTTTCTTCAGGTACGTTTAAAAGAAGAGGAATAAGAAACACATTTACCAAGTTCATAAAACCGTGACCTTGAGATAGAGGTCACGAAGACAACACTGGCTTTGGTGACAGGGTTGTGGCACAAGGGGACAACCGTAGCAACCTGGAAATGAACCTTACAAAGACATTTCAAGGAGAGATTTGCTGGTTAATGGGGGTTTGGTTGTTTGCAACACTGTTGGATTCTGCTTTTTCTTTCACCATAGCATCTACAGACACTGAAGTAAATGAGGTTACGGGTATTTTGCATCGGTAGCGGGGGCTCATTGCATCCAAATTGTGCCACAAGTCAGAGCTGGGGTTTGATACGTCCTGCACCCATATTATTTACAGGCTGCCTGTCCCTATTGCTCTCCTCTTCCATCAAGTCCCGCTGCTTGCATGAAGGCAAATCACTCCAGGGACTCTGATAAGATTATTCCCGTGAAGAAGGCAGGCGAGACGGGACCCCCCTGTTGCAAAGCCAGTGCTTTTTTTCCTCTTTCTTTAGTAGGTGCTCCAGTGTCTGCAATCAGGCTGGAAGAGTATGGGCCAACACAGACGTGCCTGTAAAGTTTTTTTGTCATCAGAGCGGAGAGGTGTGTGGATGGAGAACATTTTCTTCATACAGCTAAAATTCAGGTTTCTTTTATTTTTTGATTTTTTTTTCTCCACTCTTCATGCGATGCCAGCAGCTCGCAGAGCAGCTGCCTGCAGTCTTAGGTGTGCATTAACTTCTATTTGATTGCTGTACAGCAACTCTTCTTATCTTTGAAAATTAACCATTTCATAAGCAGAGAGAAGGTGTCTCGCAACGTGAGCGTAATGCACCAGGCATTGCACCAAAGACTGCAGAGTGCACCACTCCTTCGGTCAACGCTCAGTCTTTGACACCTAAAAGAAAAAGTATATTCCAGCCCTGTCAGATGAACAGAGCAATTATGCAAATCTGTCTTTAAGAAGATACTATTCTCATGACTTTTTAATTTTTTTTTTTTTTTTTAGTGAGAAGCAATTTTTCACAAAGATCCTCACCTTTTCTTTGCTATATAATTCAGTGTCACTTACAGTAAATTATATTTGTGCAGTTTCATTATCACATCTATGTAAATTCTGCTGCCCTCCAGTAAAATATCCTCAGACTTTAAGATGCAAAATGATGTTGTTAAGATAGAGTGTAAGATAAAACAAAGGAAAGGCAAGAAAGGTGGTTCCTTTCTCTGCATTGACTGTATGGATGTTAATGAGAGTCATCTCCATGTACAGGTCTAGCATCTGGTTGCTATATTTGTTTTAATTGTAGATTTATTTTTTATTTCAGGGAGAAATACAAATCCAATTTGTGCTCTCTTATGACACAAACCCCTGCAAATTTGGAATAAATCTATAGATGAAACACCCGTGTGCTTTTTAATTGCTCCTTTCCTACTAACTAAATATTGTGGGATATTTTAGGGTGAGATATGAACTTTCCAGCTTCATCTTTTTTCCACTCCCATATTATCCTGGCTGCCTGCTGTTGACTCCTTGTAGGTCATTTCCAACAACATAAGCAAGACAAGCAAACAGCAAAATTGCAAGATGCAAATGTCCTTCATTTTTGGCTTTGAGTCAAAAAATAATAAGTTGACAATAACCCTGCCAGAATATGCAGCAAGGGTGACTGCATATTTCTTCCTGGTAGCGTGACAGTACAAGGGAGCTGTGCACCGGGAAGAGACAAGTCTGTGTTCCTTTGGATGCTGCAGCATGTGCCTTGTCTTGGGTTTTAAAGGTTTTTCTGGATAAAGCATAAATGATTCCATGCAGCCAGCAGCTCATTTCCCCTTCTTCAGCAGAAAAAGTAAGGGGGGGGCAAAAAAAGCGCATGTGATTTAAAATTATGTTAAAATAATACTGAATGAATCACAACTTTTCTAAAAAGCTGCTGCAGGGGAGAAATTCTTGTCTGGGTGGTGTCTCTGGTGAGATGAGAGAACCGTTTGGGACCCACAGGGGTTGGAGATGAGAGCCCAAACCTGCATTGCTGGTCCCCAGCCCCCATCATGCTCCAAAATCCCACCCAGGCATCTCATGGGTCCCCAAATACTGTACAGTGGAGTCTCCTGTATCAACACCTAGGGCTTTGCACCTCAGGACAAACTCAGTTCCTGCTGTCAGTCTGGGGTCTGTTTGTTACCTCTGCATTTCCTGCACCATCCTGTTGCATGTGGCTGGTCTGTCTCTGATGCTGTCGTGTCTCAGGATTTTCTTCTTTTCCTGTCTTCAGCCATCCCTCCATAAACACTCTTCAAACATCAACCCTTCCTCTCAGATCTTGTTTCTCAAAAGTTTTTTAAAATCTAATAACTTGTGTGAGCATCCTTGGAGCTGAAGGGTTTGAGGTGGCTCCTCCGGTGTCCTCCCTTCTCTCCAGAGAGCCACAGCTTCCCACCATGGCCAGTCCCTTGGCACCAGGCATGCACAGGGGCTGTCACGCTGCTGTGCTGCTCACTGCAATTACAATAGGGGCATTCTTGGGTGTGAATTGACTAAACCATAGAATCATGGAATAGTTCGGGTTGGAAGGACCTTCAAAGCTCATCCAGTTCAGCCCCTGCCATGAGCAGAGCCATCTTCACCAGCTCAGGTTGCTCAGAGCCCCGTCCAGCCTGGCCTGGGATCTTTCCAGGGATGGGGCATCCACCACCTCTCCGGGCAATCTGGGCCAGTGTTTCACCACCCATCATCATGATTCTTCCTTATATCCAGTTGAAAATTTTAGGTTAAAACCATTGACTGCATGAACTCCTGGACTCTTTGGAGGTCAAGATTTGGGACTCAGCCACCATCTCAAGATCTTGAGTTGATGTTGGTACTATTTATCACAAGAGGAAGAAGCAATGAAGTCTGGCCTTGGAAGGACACTCATCTTTCAGAATTCAGATTCCTCCCAGCTCAGTCCATCTCTTATTTAGCCACGGTCCAGCTATAGCATCAGAATCTCTTTATCTCCAGCCAGGAGGAGACAATGGAGAAGAATCCTGCAGTGAGCAGCACTTTGGTAGTTTGTGATAGATGCGGTCTATCTCATTACTGAACAATGAAACTTTATTGTTCCCTCTGTTCTATTGATTTTTATGTCTCCAAAGCTTGCTGGCGAACTCCGAAATGAATATCTGTCAGAGGAGGAGGACTGCTGCTGCTGATCTGCATCTTTGAAGTGAATGTCCATGGATCAAGTCCCGGGGCACCATTTCTGATGTGTCTCTGGGATGGGAGGGCTTCCCCAGCACATCCCTGGGGAGTCTACAGGGGCTGAGAACTTGGTGAGCATTTGTCCTTCTTTTGCCCTGCTCCTTGTTCTGCACCCGGCCTGAGGGAAGGATGTATCTACAGGGCTTCTCCACAGCCTCTCTGCTGGAAAAAAGCAGCGTTTTGGCCAATGTCCATGAAATTCAGCATGAATCTTCTCCAACCACTTTGGCTTAGAGATCTGGGCTCCCTTGACAGGGTCTTCACTGCAGACTCCAGCCTGGGGCAGTGCTGTGCCTGGCAGTCCCCCTCCAAGGGCTGAGCACAGGATGAGACCCCACATCTCTAGGACACCGTCCCCCAGATGCTTGCAGCCTTGGTGTGTGGCCAACCTGCCTGCAACGCTACATTCAATATATATATTATTTGTTTTGTGTTTGTATATAGCCCTCAAGTGGGGAAGCATTTGCCCTGAGGTCTACATATATATCTGGGAACTTTGCAATTAGTTAATATTTTATGCATAATTCATAAAATTATACTACATTTTCTGGGAATAATTAGCTGACTCTGTACCTCTAATGAACTGCAGGTTCAGCTACGACAAATACATTGGGTGACTCCAAGGGATAGCAACACGCAGGCGCCTTTAAGCAAAGTTCAAGCAGCTCCTAAATTAACAAAAGTGAATCCCCAAAGATGCAGTTTTTATGCACTGAAGCAAGAAGGGAAGGCTCTTGTCTCATAAGCCCCACTAGCCATCATAGCCCAAGAAGCAAGTGCGAGAAAATAAGAGTTATTTGCTAATTGGGAGCTGGGCAGCTCAGGTGAGACTTTCCTCCTTTTGCTTTATTTCGGTTATTGTGTGGAGCCATCACGGAAATGATCCCTGATGTGGAAACACTGGGATAAAACCGGGTATGATTGACACCAAGGTTTTCAGGCTTAAATTGCAAATTTCTTTTAAAATCCTAGTCTGAATTGGAGGAGAATGAAATCTGTTTGGGCTGTTCTGGTTTTTAAGATAAGAAATCAGCAATTTTGTCAAAATGTTTATTTCGACAGCCTCTGTGGGTGCAGGACAGTCCTCTCCTAAGGGACTCAGCCCCAGCACCAAATTCCTTTGAGGCTGCCCACAGAGGGAACACTGGCTCTGTTTTGGCACTAGCTTTATACCCTAAAGTTGAGAATTTGAGTACTGGGCGAGCATTGCCTGCCATGACACAGGAGACAACCTTTTCTTTTGGCCTCTCACTTTGGGGCTGAATAACTGGTACAAACCCTGGAGCAAAGCCCCAGGGTGCTCCCAGCACACGGTTGCTGCCTGCACCCAGGCAGGGACCTTTGGCGTTTGCTTGTGGAATTGAATACAGATAAGGCAGAAGAGCATCTTCTCCTGCCATGCTCAGCCTGGCTGCTCCGTCTGACCCACCACCAACACCAGGACCAGGTGACACGATGCTGGACACTGACAGCATCTCCAGGGCACAGACTTCTCCTCCTAGCTCCCTCCTGCTCACGGATGTGGGCAGAAACGGGCTACTCCCTGAAGATGACCTCAGAAACCTGGAGATCTAATACAAGGCTACCAATAGTCTAAAATATTAAATTTTCCCTAGACGGCACGCTCCCTAAATGAGGAGGCCAGGCGAGCCTGTCCCGCAGCAGGCAGCTACGCTGCCAGGGCACACAGATCCGCTGCCAGTAATTGACTTTAAGTGGAGAGCTGCAAACTGGTAAGTATATTAACTTCACGTGCCTCTCTGACATTTTTGAAAAAAATTAGATTTTTGACTCTGTCATAGGTACAAAAGAAGACACGGAGAAAAGCTATGCATGTCAGGGGGTGAGCACATTAAGGCAGACGATGGTGACACCTGTCTGGTTGAGTTTAGGCTGACAAAATTCTGTAAAGACACCTCAGTGGAGGGAAGAGGATGCTCAGGAGAAGCAGCCCTGGCAGGGCCCTCCTCGGAAGTGTAGCTCACTTTTTTTAATTAGGTTATAACTCAATTACGAATGCAAGGCTCTTCATTCCTGACAAGTTTTCTGTAATCTTAATTCGATCTCATGTCAGAAGGGTAAGTTCTGCTGATAACCAAGCCCAGCTAAGAGTTTAACTAGAACAATAGCTGATTAAAAGGGGTTAATAGATATACCTCAAACAGAAGTAAATTAACGGGAGACGCTGTCTGTTGGCTAATGGGATCAGAACAGTATTTGTTTAGTTTATGAATGATTAATCTCCCTCTCTTGGCATTCCTCAGATGCTAATTGCACTTAGGGAGCTCGTGTTTGTTTTTAGAAGAGTTGGAGGTGGCAGAGGGAAGGCGCTGGTTGGCCCAAAGGGGAGCTCATTCACCCCCCGTAATGGGCTCTTGGCACAGCCAGGGGGAATATCGGTAAAACCACACTAAACCAGACCTGACCCCAAACGTGTGAAAGTCTTGAATTAAATATATCATTAAAGTCATTTAGAGAATTTTATGGGAAAAATTGTAAAACCCTCAAATGCACCAAGTGCCAAAACGCCTCTTACACCCCTGTCACAAACCCCGGGCATGACCGGACAACAGCGGAATCCCACACCACAAAAATATTTGGATTTTTCCCTGAAGAAATATTCCAGGCTGATCACAGAAAAACTAAAAGAAAGTCCAAAGGAGGGAAACCACTTCCTCATTGCAACTTTTGCATTTGACAATTCAAAGCAGGAGCGCAGAAGCATTTGTCAGGAGCGCCGGGAGGGGAGCGGTAATTGCCTGGAAGCAGCCACAGATGCAGGGCTCCCTCCAGCTGCTCCTGCATCACTAAGAGATGACCAAATCATTTTCCTCTCTACACACTTGTTAGCATTTTAATCCTCTATTATCTTTCTACCTAGCAACATAAATGTGCTATCTCAGCCATGCTTTGAATTTACTAGCAAACAAACCGTTTTAAGCCAAAAAAAGGGTCTTTTTTCTATCCAAAGCTTAGCAAGCATGAGGTATTTTTTAAACAAAGCCCTGCCAAGTGAGGCCCCAAATTTAGTGAGGTACCAAGGCATTTGCCACCAAAGTCACCTGGCACCAACCAGCACAAACTTTTGGCATGTTTGCAAAGGGCTTATTGAATCTGGAGCCAGGAGGAGCAGTTTTGGAAGGCAGGTACCCATCCTGAGTGCAGCATTCTTCCAGTAATGGGTCAAATTATGTTTGAAGCTATGACAGTCATCTACATAAAGGTACCTGGTCTCATCAAATTACTGAGCTGTGATAAAGGCCAATTCCTTGTTCAGTTTAGCTTCGAATGTCCCAGGTGATGGTAGGGAATGACTTTATGGATGACTAGGGCTTTACCAGGGGACAAATATTTGAAAGACACAAGGAACATTGGGAAGACCAAGCCAGCACCAATTATGTACAAGACCTTATTTTTAGTTTGGGGCAAACCTAAGTGATCTGAGGCGAATCTCATTTTAATCTCAAAATTCTGCTGTTACCAAAATTGCATGCTAGGAAACTGGATGCTCTTTTACTATTCTCCATAAATAACATTACTTTGTGCTGCTCCCAGGTATTTCATTCATCACTGTATTGTATAGAAAGCCTGAGCTGAATAAAACCTTCTGAAAAAAGATGAGGAGACGCACTCTGCCTTATGGATTATTTTACAGTTAGTGAAACCATTCGTTTTCTCTGCCTGCTTTCCACAAACGTGGAAAATAAACCATATACTGGGAGGCGTGACTTCTACTTTTTGCCAAAGAGCATTGAAATAAATTCCCTGTTAGGGAAATCATCTAGAAATATTGGTTTTAATAATAAAGCACTGGATTATTTGCTTTCCAGTTTGATGGTGCAAGCAGCACCCTGCAAGGTTGAGGGAAGCTCTAGTGAGGCAGATATTTTTTTTTGGCCAAAGTCTGGTGGGGGTCAGAACAGGGGCACGGTGTGGGTACAAATCCATAGGACCCTTTGCAAACCCTAGATGGGGGCATAGGCGTTGCTTATTTCTGGAATATGGGAACAGATAGGAAGTGGAGAAGCACCAGAGCATTTACTAAACATCCTCCTGTATCAGGTTCTGAAGCCATTTGATCCCCCGAACTATGATTATTTGTTACCCAAACCAAACTCCAACTGGGGTCTCCTGAGAGCTTATGGCAAGACTGTTGGCCACAATGTTTATAAACCCAATGAGATGCTTATGAGTACATGGAGGATGTACAGACGTGGCATCCAGCCTTATCACCCCTGCACCCTCACACCTGCAGGGCTTATTGCCTGCAGTAATTGCAAAAATGCTGCTCCTCAAAGTGAAGTGGACTTCACACCTGGAGGTATAAGAGGTATAGGCACACATAGGTGCAGGTATGGAGCTGGTGTGCAAAAGAGACTGTGCTAAACCCTTCTTTGAAAACTATTAAACTCACCCAAAGGCAGTGCTGGAAGGGCAGGTTAGACACGGTGACAAGTCTCATGTGCAGCTGCTGAGCTTTGGGACCCCAGGGGAAAGCCTGAGGCAATGGGTGTCTCTTGTAAGGAGCTGGTTGAGTAAGCATTGCCCTCCAAACCTTCTCTTTCACACTGAAGACCCGCATCTGAAGCTGAAACAGCCTTTTGTAGAGCCCAGAGCAGCCTCCCAGGCAGTAGCTTGAAAATACTGTGTCTTTTGCAGGCGCTTACAGCTGCAGGTAGATACCTAACGAGATTTTCAGAAGCACCTGGGCATGTAAAGCACCTCATTCCCAGTGCAAATGCCACCAGGTGTCTGCCTGCATCATTAGGCACTTAATTGCCTCTGAAACCTGGCTCCTGGGAGTAGGATGGCTGCTGCCAGCATCACCCCGGCACTGAGCCTTGTTCTGAGCTGGTTGCACTGCAGAGCGGCTCCTGTGGGATGTAGGGGCTCTTGGCTCTGATCCTGCACCTAGTCAGGTTTCTCCCTGCCTCAGTTTCCTCATGCAGCAGCTAAATTATTCCTATGCCTTTGGGCAGTCCTTTGAGATCTCCCACTGACAAACTGCATCAGAGAGAGGTGGTACCAAAGGGCTGATTATTGCAGTTACTGCTGAAAAAATCCCCTTTACCTGCGAACCTGGAACACAGCATGGCACCAAGTCCAAGGAACTGGGAGCAGGGTTAAAAACATGTCCCAGCAGAGCTGCCCTTTGGCTGTCTGTATTTCCAACTTGTCCTTGCACAGAAGAGCTACAAGGCGAGGAAGTTTTTACTTCTTGCGCAGTGACGAATGGTCTGGCCAGGTAACAAATTCCAGGCTGGAATATGCCTCCTCAGCAACCCAACAACGTGTGATTGCAGTGGGCATTGCATTAATTTGTGAAATGTCGGGTTTAAATTGGTTTTACAGTTCACTGGGAGTGTGAGGCTGCAGCCTCAACAGTAAGTGCCACTTGCACACAACTGGAGGAAATAATGGCAGAAACTGGTCTCTGCTGCTGACCCTCCAGGACTGGGGCTAGCAGTAAGGAGCAGGGATCAAGTCAGATGTGAGCTAATAAATACATCTATGCTGTATGCAATCATGCAAAAATACACAAGTGCATGCAACTTGGTTGCTGAAAATTGCTTCTGCTGAACTACTTTTGCTCCTGTTGCTTGAATTTCACTTGTGTGCAACACTGCAAGATGGGGCTTTGTTTCCGAAAGCGCCAGACATAAACCATACCTGGGATAGAAATGACCCAAATGGCACAAATTCCATGATGCACAAACCCTGGAGACTCCAGTTAACTCCTGTCTTCAGAAAAGACCTTTCCCTGCTGGACAGGTCCATATTTGCTCTGTTTAAGCATTAGTTCAGGTGCCAGGCTCAGGATCAAGCCCGCGCTGCCCCGTGTGCCATCGCTGTCCCTTAGACCATGGGGCGAGCTGGTCCCCACCACATCCTGCTATTGAATCCCATCAGGTTAAAATGTGGTCACACACCTGACATCTCTGCAAAACCCGGCAGCTTCCTGCCCTCCAGATCTGCATGCTCATCCTCAGATCTGCTTGCTTTAGTGTTAAAACATGTCTCTTCATACGTTTTACTCCTGTTAGCACAGCCACTGCAGCAGTGATTTCAGGGCAGGAGCTGCCTCCCTTCCCATCACTGTGTCCCACGGATGGGATGAGCTATGGCTCGTCTTCACCTCCAGAGCCTGGGGTGAGCTTGTTGAGCTGCTGTCCAGAAAAAAAACAAAAAGCAAAACAAGCAAAAAAAGCAAATAAAAAAAGAATCCCAAACAAACAAAAAGAAATAAACTAACCCCCTTCATGCCTGCTTTTTTTTGTTTGTTTTTTTTTTGTTTGTTTTTTTTCCAAACCTGGAGAATGAACTAGAGCCTCTAAGTCCGGAATCCCACAAGGGTAGTAACAGCAAGTCACTTTTCAGAGTGTAATCACACTTGGAGAGACAAATATCTGCAGCGTGTCTGCATGGGCAGGATTCATGCCCAAGAGCCGCCAGCCTCCTCCAGCCCCTTCGAGCCCTGCGAAGGCTTTGAGGAACCTCGGCACAAGTCTGCTGATTCCCCCTTGGTTGTGTTTTATTTTATTTCATCGTGTTTTTTTCTCTCAAGCAGACCCTGCTCTCGGGAATCATTTGGTCTTTATTCTAATACGTCCCTTAACAGGCAGGAGGCTGCGCTGATCTCCATGCGATGTGTCTATCATCTAAGTCCAGGCATTTTAATTTACACTGCAGTAAAAAATTTGGCACCAAACATTTTCTACTTTGAGCCACAACGTAGAGGCTGTGCCAAAGGCTTGAGTGTGCTCGCTTCCCTCTTCCATTTGGGGGTTGCGTGCGTGGAACGACATCAGAAAGAAAACCCCCCAAAATCTGAGTTGGCAGTTTTTAATCACGTCAGCTCAGGATAGCGTTGCTGACATGACTCTGCCAAACAAATACCTGTCTGTCTGTCCAGAGGAGCTTTGCAGCACGGAGGAATGCAGACAGTATCTCCAGTGTCAGAGGCTGTTTCACTCTAGGAATAGCAGAAAATATGGGTTTCTTTGCTTGAGGAGGCTGCTCGGGTATGGACGGGCTCCCCAAACCCCTTGGGTAACCTTTGCAGCTGGGTTGGGGAAACCTCCACCAGAGGAATGGGCTTTTGGGGATCTGCAGGGTCTTTCTCCTGCCTCTCCCATCCACATCAGAGTGATGCGGGGGTTGGTGCAGCCCCACGCTGAGCTCCAGCAGCCGAGGGGACTCCTGTGCTGCTGCAATGCAGGGCTGAGTGCAGGTTGCAGAAAACGAAGGACACACAGACACTGCAGAACTGGGTCCAGAGGCTGGAGGGGAGGATCAGAGCCCAACCCGGTGCTGCTTTTCATTTCCCATTCATTTCAAACCAACACCACCCATAATCAAGCAGCCAGCAAAGGCCACCTGGGCATCACCACATTTCGGAGGTGAAGGGGCAGGAATGCAACCAGGAATAGGCAGGACTGATTTTACACTGCCCTACATTCCTTCCCTAATGCTTTGGCAAGAAGCTGGAGCCAGTTCCTCATTGTTTATTCCCAAAACAGCTCTTGCCTTTGCCAGATAAGATCTGGGAGAGTCACCTCTCCTCCCCCCCTGGGGCTGTTCCTGCTTGGGTTTTTAAGGGAGGAAGCACTGACTCAGTTGGGCACAGGAAAATGCACTGATGGGAACACACTAATCCAAAACCCTCAAAAAAACTTCAGAAAAGAGCAAAAAAAAGGAGGAAAGCAATTTTCCTTCTCTCTTTTCTTGCTTATTTATCACCCACGCTGTTTTCAATATAAAACAAAGGGAGGACAAAAAAGAAGCAAAAAGCCACTGGAAGTGGGGCGACAACAGCTTTCCCATTACTTTTATGCATGTGAATTGTTCCCATGAATTAGGATATTTTTGTTCTGTTTTGGACACAATTTCTCCTAAATTAGAAGGGGCAAAAGGTCAAAAAGAACATATTGAATAAAAATTTCAAAGCAAGAGGATGATTTTCCTGCTTCTGTTTCCTTATCTTAGTCTTGATTCTTGCTGATACACAGTGGCTTCATTTGCTCCTGTACTTTTACTGAGTAAACCACTTGACAAAAACTAGCCCCGGCTTTTTTTTCCACAGACTATCTTCAAAACCTGCATCAACATGAATTTAAAAGATGAACACACCTTCAGAAGACAGAGCAGAAGGTAAAAGACATGGAGTAAAGTCTTGGACGATGCATATTTGCTATTGTGCAGAGAGATGGGGAAACAACCAGCAGTGAGAAACAGCATGAGGAAGTGGAGGCATCTTGGTGTGTCACATGCTGCCAATGCCTCAGGGACAAGAAACAAATGATCGACTGCTGTATTTGTAATAGGATGGAGGGTAAGGGATGGTGAGCAGGGAGACATGGTCCTGTGGCTGGATGGAATGGGAGGGAGAAGCTGATGGAACCACAAAAATCCACCAGTTGGGTTGACATTTGACGAACATTATTCCTTCAATTCTCTGTCTCATTTGATGTCCTGATGGAGTAGCTGAGGTCCTGGGCATCCGCAGAGTGGGATGGAAAGTAACAAGGAGAAGTGATGGGAAAATGGGACTAAGAACAGGAGAAGGGATAGAAGACATCAGATGGGGACACAGCAATTGGTACATGGGGTGACGGGCATTAGGGAACCTGACTTACAGAGCATAAAGGAAGCAACAAGGAGATGGGGGAAAAAAAAACAGGAATAAATATTTCGAGACCTGTACTATTCATGACAGCTGTAACAGGTGTATATCAAAAGCTCCTACAAACCCTGGAAATTTCATTAAGAAGTCCACAATGCTTGGACATATATGGAGTTATGATACTCCTCATCCTTTCCCGTGTCAAAACCCTCCAAGCCTCAGCTACCTTAAAAAGTTGTTTATAATAGATCTGAGAGTTTACATCTTCTTAATGCCACCATATAGGGTATTTGCAGCTGGATATATTTGACTGATACAGTGCATTCTTTATGGTGATCATTCCTTGATTAAAAAAAATATTTTTTCTGTGTCAGGCACTTTCTGTCACTATCTAGCATAAATCAATTTGTCACATAGATGGTAATAAAACAAGAGGTGTTTGTTCTCTTAAAAACCACGTCCAAGCAGCTTTCGTAGCATCATTATAGCCGTGCTCCACTGTCAGACTCAGCGGTCCTTGCTATGATGGTCCCAGGAGGGCAGGACCGCTCAGTGGCACCAGAGGGTACATGGGGAAGAGTCAAGGACTCTCCCGAGCATCACTCATGTCACCAGGGTCACAGTTGTGTCCCAGCACCAGGGAGTGAGGATTGAGCCCTGCGCCAGCCACTCACTGCAGACTTCCCCAAACAACCTGGATCCGAACTGAAATATTTAAAATCCTGGGGTGTCCTGCCCAGAGTAACAGTGCTGCAGGCAGCGGGTCAGTACCTGTGAGCACCTCCATGTATTTTAATAAGAAAAAACCTTTTGTCTCACTACAATGACTGTCAGAGTCCCACAAAGTGATGCTGAAGCCACTTCTCCCTTCTGCAAAATATTCTCAGAAATGCTGCTTTGCAAAAAAAACCCCACCCTTGTTTCTCATAGAGAAATATTTTTATTTTTAAAAATTTCCCAGCCTGGAAACACAGGACAAGTCAGTGGTGCTGCGGGAACCTGAGCACCAGCTTGGCTGCTGGGCCATCCATCTCCCACTCCTCACTTCCAGAGCTTCTCAAATTTCAACTTGGCATCTCTGCTCGTAAGTCTACTTAACCATTTTAATAGCACTAAATGGAGTCTGTGTTACTGCCCTTATCTGCTCTCAATGTCTTCCGGGTCACCCATGCTTAGTTTACTGTCAGAGACAAGTTTTTACTGCTGTCAGCACTGCAGCGTGGCGGTACCTGCAGAGCAGCAGGCTGCGGGCTCGGCTCTGCCTTCTTCCTCCTTCAGAAAATTACCACCCGCAATCTGATTCCCGAACATTTGTCTTGCGGTTTTCTTAATTGGTGCCATCAAGGAAATGCTGGAGAAAAAAATAATAAAAATAGAACACGCTACACAGTGGGGGAAAAAAAAAAAAAGTGATATTATCTATTTACAATCCTTTTGTGCAACGATAATAATAATTAACATAACAACAGTGACTAATAATTAGAATTGCCTGCATTAAGTTAAGGACATGATTTTGTTTTCCTTTGTGCACATGCAAATCTGCACTAATTTTCCTCTTGTCACCAGGGAAAAAAAGAAAAGTGCGAGAGGAGAATAAGTCCACAACCAGGGAAAATGCATTTAACTGGGCACATGCAGAGGCTGCACGTTCACCCCAGTCCCTTGCTCTCTGCCAGCAGGGGTGACCCCCAGCACCCACCCGGCTTTCCATGCAGGGTGCTGGGGGCTTTGCATGCCCCTCTGTCTGCATTTGGTCCGTAGGAAATCTGGTCGGCTGTCTTTAAAATCCTCCCAAGCAGAACAATGCAGGTGGAGATGATAGAAGATGCAGAAAAGATGCACACGTGGCTTCATTTGCACCCCCCTTCACTCCGAGCCCTGCAGGTTGGATCTGCAGCTCCAGCAGCTCAAGAAACTCTTTGTCAAATTAATAGATTTAAAAGTAGAAAACTCCAGCTGAGAGTCCGAGCACACTTCTGAGATCACCCGCTCGGGTTTTGCACCAGCAGCACCGATGGAATTACTTTTACTCTACACCAGCATAAATAAAAGCAAGATCAAGTCCTCTGCCTGGGAGATAAGGATGCAGTTTTACAGTCTCTCTCTCCTTATCAAACCCAGACTTCTTAATACTTTGGAAGTATAACGAGCAAGATTGAGGAAGCTCCCAATGGCTTGGAGGCACTTCTTGCCCCTACTGCCAGCAAGTGGGCTCTCACCCTTTTCCTCTAGAAATTCAGAATGTGAACAGCACTGGGGCTGGATAAATGGTCAGTTATTTATGAATAGATCATTTATTAAATGGTTAAAGTAATTCTCGTCAGCATGAAGGTGCAACAAATTGCAAAAGAATAATCAATCTGTCCTGCAATTTGCAGGGGTGGGAGACCACACTCCCTGTGTGTCTGGTCACTATATTTAGCACAGATACTATATTTTACTATAATACTATATTTAGCACAGATACAGTAAATGCATTCCTACATGGAAACCACTCTCCCCAAAGATCGCTTTCTGATAGCGGGCTGCCAGTGGAGCCTCAGGGGCAGTTTGATGTCCCTGGGTGTATTACTGGGTTTTTTCTGCTGCAGGATGCTCACGGTGGACACGGCGTTACTGGAAAATGAAACTCCGGACACAGCGTTTGAGCCCATGAACTGGGATAAATCAAATGTAACAGTTGTGACTTACCCAAATAGCCACTCCAGCTTTGGAGTTATCTAGTTACAAGCACGTTGCTCCTGCTTCATCCAATGCTGGGTCTTAATATAGCTTTTAAATCATTGCGAAATGAACTTTGCATTTTATTTCCTCGGACTGTGAAAAAATACATTGCTGTAACCTGTCCTGCGATAGGAACAGAGGCAGTTATTTATATCACATCCAGCAAAACACCCTATGAAACATAAAGTAAACTGGAAAATCAATATTATTATAAGAATGTCTCTGGGTTCCTGGTGTGTGGGGCACTGTATCTCCAGGGTTTGCCCCCCACTCAGAGCATTTGCAGCTTTTCTAGCAGCAATGTAATGTGGGAAGGAAAAGAAGCAACAGGGAAACTGAGGTAGGGTACTATTTCTAAAGATAAGTTTATGGCACAGCCAAAAGGCTCCATCCTCACTGCCCAAGTCCCCTGGCAGGGAACAGGGGTGTCCCAGCCCAACGGGAGCATCTCTGCATCAGAGCAACAAATACAGGGGCTCTGCAAAGCGCTGCAGGGATGATGTTTTGGGGGCTGACTGTTTCTGGCAGTGATTTAAACCAACTCATATGAAGTCCTGGACTATTTTAGGGCAGGTTTTTGTGCTGTGCCTCCAGGTTTGGCTCCTCTGCCAGGGCATCCCCTTCCCCAGGAGCCCCTCCTGCTTCCTGCATCCATCTGCAGTATCTGTGGGGACAATGAGCGTGACATTGTGGTTCTTTTTGTGAAATGCCCATCCCTTGGAGGGGCTCAGCCCCAGAATGGTGGCCTGGGCTGGTTTCAACAAGGTGGACTTGCTCTGCCACACTGGAACAAAACCTCCTGATGGACAGACAATAGATCCCATTGATGAGAAGGGAGGAAAGGAGACACAGGTTGGGATGTGCCTAGGACAGCAACCGGAGCTGCTTTGCCTGCACTAATGCTTAGCATGCTCTAAAAACACTGATCTATGGATATCACTCCACCACCCAAGCACCTTTTGGGTAAAAGAAACTACTGGAGCAAAATCGCAAGGGAATTTCAAAGCTTGTGGCACTCACAATTTGCTTTTAGATCAATCTTCTCTATTTTGGAGGCAGTACCACAGGAAAAACCCATTGCCTTTTTTCCTGTCCAACCAGAACTGATGTCCTCACTGCAGCAGTGGGCTTGGGAGCGTGATGGACTCGATGGTGGTGAGTCCACGTCCTCGCCTCCCTCTGTCCCCTGCATCCCTGGCGCATCGCACACAAGGCACGCTCTGGATGGTGTCGCGATGGCTTGGGAGTGCGAGCCGCCCTGTTGCCTGGTTTTATTTTGAGTGCGTGCACAGAAGGCAGATAATGGCAATTGATGTGCTTTTTCCTTCAGGTTTAGGTTTCCTGTCAGCTGAGCCGCAGATAAACCATAAACACGAAGAACAAACAAACAATTAGCCTCCCTCGGACCCAGGCGCAGAGGCACTCCGCTAAGGTTTATAGCCCTTTTCCAGCTTTACTGCCAAAATAAATCTTTCACCACCCGCTGCCCAATCAACCCCAATACAAAAAAGCTTTTATTGTTTGTTGCGTATTGTTTTTTACAGTAGATATTTGATTTTTTTTATATTTAGGAAATATTAAAACAAGGTTGTAGATAGATAGATGGGGACCGACATGTAAATTATATATCAGTCTGGAGGATGTGCTGGCTTAATTCTTCCTGATGTGGGACCAGAGGAGAGGTAGAACAACCTCTGCTTCCTCTGAGCTGTGGTTTTCACCACTGCGGGACCTCCACGTGCAGCATCCCTTGGCCTCATGCACCCATCATTGTCCTGTTTGCTCACTGATGGGTACATGAGGCCGGATTCTGCCTTGCACAAACCCCAGCGTCTACTTCATTACCCACATTTATTTTTCAAAATGAAAAATTTTAAGATAAATCTGTTTAGGAGCCTTTTTGTTTTCCATCTGATATTTCTATTTACTCATCTAGGTAGGTTTTTGGTCACTGGGTAGAAATTCCCTTCATGGTATCACTAGTGCATCACTGGTATAAAAGGCTGATTCAGTTTTGGTGGTAAATTACCCATGGCCTTTTTTTTTTTATTTCATATGACTGTGAATTTTGTCAAAACTTTGTGTGGCAGTTTAATTTCATGTCTTTATTGTCCAGCGAGGGAGAGCTGGGAGTGCTAAATTAATTTCCGTGGTGAGACCAATAAATTCAGCTCTCCTGCTGTAAAAGATACATTAATTTTGCTACATTCCTTTTTTTTTTAATAGACATAAAGCCACCTGGATAAATACAGGTTGCACACAGAGAGCAGTCATGGGCCTGGGCACAGAGAATGTCAACTGAAATAAATAAGTCAGATGTTAATAATACAGTAGATGGAGAGAAATCTCACTTTCTTTTGACTTTGCTTTTTAGTGTTTTTTATATAAGGTGAGGGAAAATGGTAGAATCCAATAATCTCATCTACCTTAAAGACATGAAAAGGAGATGAAGATATACTCTGAGTTTAAAATATTTGGAGTTTTTAATGTTTAGTGTCAAATATGTAGGTTTTGTTAAGCAGAATAAAGGAAGAATTAATCTCAAGTACCGTGCACTTGCACATGGGACTTTTCCCTCATTATATCTTCACTGCCAGTGGGTAAACCTTTGCACCATTTTTAAAGGACTTTCTTAGGGATAAACAGGGAAACCTGGGACTTGAGCCTTGTTTTCTGCAGGAGTTCAGGAGTAGCTTTCCATTAAACAACAGAAGTTGGCTGGAGATCTCCACTAATATGACTGGGACAGCAGACGGATGATACTCTTGATGTGTCAGCTCCAGAAATGGATAAAATAGAAACCCAGCTAAATCTGGGAATAAACTGTATTGATGATACAGAGAGCAGGAGGAATTTGAGTTTGGTGTTTGGCTTGGTGTTCCTGTGGCATTCACTGTCGAGAACTGGGAGAAACTGGTTGGTCATTCAGCTGGCACACAAAATGCTTTGAGCCACAGGCAGATGCATTTGCTAGAGAGAAGATGAAGAAACGACACAGCCAGCACTGGCCAGAATTAAGATGCAATCCTGTGAGGGAGGATCATCTTTTAACAGGCTCACTGCAAAACCTTCCTTCTTTATGCTAGAAGTGGAAAGTAGCAAACCTCAGAGTAGTGGCTGCCCCAGGGATACATCCCTCCAAGGTCACCCAGCTCAGAGCTCTGGATTCAGAGGAGGTTTTCAGAAAGTGCTCATTTTACGGTTGTTTTTTGAGCCTGATTCTGGTCTGGAGGGTGTCCTGGTATCACAAATTCAGAAGTCAATTAAAGATACATTGAAGAACTTTTGAGATGAATAATTGGATGGTGCTTTAGTTCCTGAGTCTGAAAATCAAAGCCAGGGGCCTCCGGAGGCTTGCCGAAGTGAGGACAGGCAGTGATGCCAAATGATGTCTGAGAGAGCTCCGTGTCCACAAGAACCCTGCTCACGGCAACGCGTTCCCATTTCTTAGACGGATCTCTGTCCTGTGCTGTCTAGCCAGCTCATAGATTTCCTGCCAAATTCTCCTTGCTGTGCTATTACCTCATCCCTCTGACACACCGCTTGTCCAATCTGACCATTTTTCCTACCCTTTCTGGAGGGTGAACTCTCCAAGACAAGGACTTTGCATCCATTGCAGGTCCACGTTGTCCTCTGGCCCGATCCGAACACTGTGCGGACGGATGCACCTGGGGTCCTGCAGTGACTTCTCTGCAGGGACCTTGGGGACTATTTTCTCTGTAGGTCTCAACTGGTTTGGGGTAGGTAAAGCGAGGCAAGGTCGCTACGCGTGCCTGTCAAACGCAGTGGGAGAAAATCTATAGGACAAAAAGTACAGCCATATTTCCTTAAAGTTCATAACATGGTCCCATCACTGGCAAGAAGGAAACAAAGCAGAGAAGTCAAGAAAAAACCCTGAAGATCAACTAACCTTTGTGTGGCAGAGCAAACATAGGAGGCTGCACCTGTAAATCATCATGCAAATGATGCTTTAACGAGATGAAGTAACCACCACCAAGCTTCCCCATGCAGCCCCAAGGCTGGAGAGGAGAATTTCACTGAGAGTCCAGAGCTCAGGTGCAAAATGCACTTGCAAGGAACAGAATAAAAAGGGCGATTTAAGACAAGGGTGGCCATAAGTGGCAGATAAGAAAACACAATAAAAAGGAAGATTTCTTACTCTGCAAGTAAATCCATTTACTTCAAGGGTACTGCATTTCTGTGATACAATAGCATAACATTTTTATTGGGGACTAATTGAGCCAGTGGTATAATTACGACAGTAAATTAAGGCCTGAAGTATACTTTGAATTTAGGAATAAATTCGTAAATACTTCCTTATCAGTGGCATGTAGGAAAATGGCCAGACTGATTTAGCAAGGAGAAATCCTTACATAGTGGCCATCTCAAGAACATTATGAGCCTTCTTTCCACATAAAAATGAGTGATACATTCACAGCTTTGACTACAACCCTTTTATACATTGTTTGGTACAATCAGTTTTGCTAGCAGGTTAATAAAATTTAATTAATAATTAATTTAGTCTTACAATTGGGTATACCCATTTTTGATTACTTTATCATCGCAGTGTATACATCAATGTGCAATGCAGAGGCCAAAACCGATCTGTCTCTCTGAGTGCTGATGTCTGCAAGCCAGAAACGGTTTGCAGATCCAGGTCCAAACCTGCCAGGGATGGGATGCCCTTTGCAGAGGAGCACGTACCTGCAGCCTCCAGCTCTCAGAACACTCCTTGGGCTCTGTGTGAGATGCAGATCTCATCTCTGTACCCAAAACAGAACTGATCCTCACTGTTCCCAAAGCTGTGTCCTTTCCTGGATACCCACCACTGAACTGGTACCCACCAGTGCAGGTGCAAGCAAGGGAGAAAAGCTGCTTTGCCTTTGTGCTTGGGGAAGTAGTAAGGGGGGGTCAGAAAAGCTCTTCTTGGACAGACTGCACGTGGGTCTTTTGCCTGCAAGGCTGAAGCAGAAGTCTTAAAACCCCTGTGTTTCTGCAGACTGGTTTTGCTTGCTGGTTCCAGCCATGCCCATCCGAACAGTCTCCCGGTCAGGAAAATAAAAAGGCAAATAAGCAACAAGCCAGAAACACTCTCAGTCAGTTCCTGCTTTCCCAATCACTATGCAGATGATTACTGTCCAGGATATCCTCAAATTAGATTAATAAATCAAACTCCAGCTTTTCCACTGGAGTAAGTTTTTTTGCAGTTCAACGACAACCTGGGTGTCTTATGTGTTGAAGGAAGGTTTAGCCACATGTATACCCAGCAGAAACTGGATATTAGAAAGGAGAAAAGCCCTCGAATAACGTGTTTAATGCAGAAAATGCCATCAAACTGTTTTTTATGGAAGTGTATCCCTCAGAAACTGCTGACTTCTCTTTTATTATATTTAGCAATACAAATAGCTGAGGACTGTGTTTGGGCCCATTGCAGATAAAGTGCTGGAAAGACAGTCGGGGAGTGAAGGGACATTTATTTCTCTTACTAAGATCTGCACCATGCTGCCACAGCCGGTGAATCTTATCTCTAAGGCTTTTCTTGGGAATAAAGCATTTAGCCTTTGTAGCTGGGTCTTGTTACAAGGAGCCTAAGAGAAGATTCAATTATGTGCCACAACACGGGGAAAGGGGATGAGCAACATCTAAGTCCTGATGCAAAGGGAAGAAAGTCGTGCGGTGATCACTGATTCCCTGAACTGCACACCGGAGATCTGATTGACCGCAACAACGTGAATATAGAGAGAAAAAGAAAGATGAGAGCCTGGAGTATTCCCTAAGACAGCCACGATCTTGGGCATAGGATGCCTGCAGATGTGCTGTCCTGTGCTATCAAGATCTCTATAGTGTTTCTCCTTGGAAGGGTTTACAGATAGAGAAATATTGCTCTCCCCAGAGATTCCCCTAGGAAAGAAAAGCAACAGCTCAATGAACATCCCTTTCTCAAGGAAGGCAATGTAGCAGTCTTTGAATTTATTACTGTAATTGCTACAGGAATTATTAATAACCTTGCTATATCCTTGCTAACCTAGTCTCAAAACCAGTCAAGACCAGGGGAAGATATTGCATGAGTGTACCTATTAGGCAGTTCTATACTCTTGCAGATGGACTTGACAATATTAAACCCTGGCCAGATTTGGCCAAATATGGTGCCAATCCCTTGCTGAGCTGGAAACCTGCTCAGAGGACGGCGTTTGCACCAAGCTGCCAGCACATCCCATGCCCTGCTGAGCCTCACCTCCATGTCCAGGCAGCCACGAGCAGATCCAAAAGCAGGGCAACCTGCTGGGTTTTCATCAAAGGCTCATTTATCTCTGGTGAAAGTACATGACGGATCAAATGTTTTGCCTTGATTAACGATGCTAATTAAGCTAATGGATCTGAGTAATTTTACAATTGATATTTTTCTGTAATTTTGTTTTTGCTCTGCAGTAGCCAGGACTTACTGCCCTGTCAGCTGCTCTCCGTCATGTTCAACATTATGCACAAACATCATCTTTAAGGTCATATAAATAAACAAAGCAAGAAAGCTCTTTGTATTTATCTCAGCCCTCCCCCTGACACCTGCTGCACATTCTCAGGTTGTGCAACAAAGCAAGATTTCAAACGCAGGGAGTAAAGTCACCCAAAGTAGTATCCTAGCAGAGAAAAAGATTGAATTTGGGGGTCAGGATGTTAAATTTGGCTTCTAGAAACTCAACTTCTCATTCCAATTCTACTACGAGTATCCTGGGGGCTGTAAAGGAGCCACTCTGTTCCTCATCAGTAAATTGAATAAACGAGGCAGGCTGTTGGCTTGCTGTGGTAGAGGCTGCAAATGAATTTTGTGTGTAATACACACACAATTTTGGACTCAACGATCTTAAGGGTCTTCTCCAACCTAAAAGATTCTATGATTCTATAATATGGGTATAGATGTGCAAGACAGAGGGATGCTGAGCTAGATTTGGGCCCCGAAGGTGATGCTGTAATGCTAATGAATATCCGAGGGACAGAGCATGTTGATTAGGTGGTATTGCAAGGGACTGTTTGCCTGGCACAAAACCTCTGTGCACATGTAGGAGCAAAGAGCAAGAATCGGACATGCATTTCGTGGGTGCAGTATTGCACACACTGAGAAGCCTTTAAAAACCCTGTCTGTTTTATGTAGTGCCTCAATCCCCACAGGTAGAATTTGTGGGTCTTTATTTGTTTACAGGACACCATCAACCAGAGAGCCATGTAACTACCAACCATGTAATTACACTCTAAGGCAAGTTCCACGTGTTGACAGGGTAAATAAAATACCAGCTCATTTTTTCCCCTCTGCAAGAGAGGGTTATCATGAGATCTTACAGCTGCGAATTATGTAGTAATTATGACTTCAATAACCAGGCAACTTCCAATATGGTTACCAAGTGATTACCAGAAACAGGAGACTATTATATACTGGGTCCACATGAATCACAGACACTGGAGACTGATGTGGCAGCTCCAAACACCATTCCACCAGTTCATTTTCCAGTTTTTATCCAGTCTAGTTTCAAACACCTCAAACAATGGTTTCCATGACCAACCCTTGGAGATGATTCTGCCCAACAGGAGGAGAAATGCTGAAGTTCATCCCTGGAGCTCTGGCTGTATTTATGCCTCATACTCCTCAATAACAACCATCCTGACCCTGGCTTCAGCCTCCTGAGTGTGCCTGAGGCTGATGGCTTTACAGCAACCGAGCAATGAGCCAAGAGCAAGAAAAGCTCCATCCAGCCTTACTCAGCATGCTGCTAAAGCAATAATTATATATGTAGTGCTACAGCTCAGCGGATAGCACCGGACAATATCTGTAAGCTTAAATCTTGGCAAAACTTGCATAAATGTCTAATCTCTCATGCTGAGCATGCTTGCAAGAAGTGGTACACCTGGAAAACAAGAAGGCTGTGTGGGTGAGAAGAAGAAATGAATAATTATTTGGGAGGTGTTAATATACTTCAGGTTTTATGCTTGGACTGAAACAACATTTTATTATGTGTATATTTAGTGAACCTAGAAACAAGGTCAATGGGTCAAGAAGTAAATAACTAAGAGAC
Organism: Patagioenas fasciata; assembly: GCF_037038585.1. NCBI lineage: Eukaryota > Metazoa > Chordata > Aves > Columbiformes > Columbidae > Patagioenas > Patagioenas fasciata. The sequence continues at coordinate 8,366,497 of NC_092535.1, read as the reverse complement.
ATCAGGGTGTGTGTCCTGCTCTGTGTGAGGGCTCTGAGGAAGGAGGCAGGAGCTAAAGCTTTGGATCTGCCTGAACTGCAGAAGAATTGTGCTGTGAGATGGAGCCCACGTTGCCCAGAGAGCCCAGTCCTCTACCCACAGGAGCTGCTCACCTCCAGGACAGCAGCTGGGGGACCCTGGGCTCCAGATTTTGCATCTCTTGGGTGAAAGAGGTCTTTGCCTTGGCAGATGGTCCATGGCCAGGTCTCTGCTGAAGCTGAACGAGTTACACCTGAACTACTGCCCAGACCTATTTCCTGAGTATGTGTCACTTTCATAAGAGCAAAGCCACATACCTTTCTTCAAACTCTACAACCTTTTAATTCAATTTTTAATTATTATTCCTTATCATGCTCAGTGTGTTTCTACTGCACTTAGGAAACTGTCTCTCATGGTTAATTTAACACCTGCAAATTCCCAAAGCTGTTAACCTAAATCTAGTGGATAAAGTCTTTGCCATACATTTAAAAGATCATGAGGTCAAGTCTACTTGGGACTGAGCTTTTGTTACTAAGCCCACAGGGTATCTATTTTACTTCCTCTATATGATAGACCACTGTAGGGCTTTATACTTATTTATCATCATTAACGGAGACATTCTGCAGTTGACTGAAATTTTATGCAACAAAACAAAATCTCAGAAGTGAGTGCTTTCGGGAATATTTCTTTACCATACCCTGCTTGAGAAGGACAAATATTGATTCAGAGACTTTGGGTACATCGATTATCCTTTTAGAGAAAGCACAATCGCATTAATAAATCTTGGAATTTTGCTCTTTGTGTTTCTGAGAGACTCTTTTCTCAGCATAGTCACATGCTGAATAACTGATTAGGGTCTCTTTTATTTGTTTTGCTTTTTCCCCTCTAACACTACAGTGCCAGTTCTGTTGAAGTGAATGTGAGCCTTTTTGCTGCCACCACATGAAGCCCTGCCTTTCCCCCTAAGCACATGTACAATACAGAAAGGGTCACTAATCTTAGCTCATAAACCTCTTTCAAATGACAAGCTATTACTTCCCCAGCATGTAAGAACTAAGGCTTGGCTGCCCTTTTACTTAAAAATGGAGGGAAAAGGAAAACCTTGAGGGATAAACCAAGGCCAAGCTTTTCAGATGGTTTTGAATGATAAAAGAAGAAAATTTCAGTGTCCAAGGTCACCACTCATCATAAAGTTCTTACTATCATTCTCTTCATTCAAACTATATAACTGTTGATTTTATTATCTCAGAAGATCTCCTCTGCCCCTATAATTGACTGAGAAGATTCAACATTGCTGATAATCCGAGAGGAGGATCTGTGAGCTTCCACCACAGACCAGAGGAGTCATCTTCTAATCTCCTCATGAACTGTAACATCAACATGCCCGAGACTGTAGCTGGCCAAGAGATCCGGTGCACTTACAAGCTCTTAGGTGAAAAAACACAACAGAACTGCTGAAAAAACTACTCCTTCCTCCTTCTCCGAGAGTATGGAAAGCAGATGACGGGTCAAAAGGGTGAGGGTGAGGCTCTGATGTGTCCCAGCAAGGACCCTAAAGGAGTGGCTGTTTATCCTCGGATGAGGAGCAAGCAGGACAACCATCATGATAGCAAATGATGCCATTCTCCTTGAACCTAAAGGAAATCATTTGGAGGACACCTGTGATCCTGATAGATCAATGGCAGGTCAGATAGTCCTCAGAAACACATATGATATTGGCATCTTCCTGGCACAGCATTCCCAGAAAATCCACTCTTGGCCAATTCCTCCTGAAATTGAGGCAGGTAATGTGGCCTCATAAATCAAGGATTGTGGGGAATCACATCGGAAGACTGGACTTGCAGTTCATTCTTATCAGTGTTTCTCAGGTCTTTGCTTGCTGTCAATAGCCCTCCATTTGATGTGGGAAAAGGCATTATAATACAGCTGTAATTACAGTCCTCTCCTTTTGGAGGCTCCTCAGCAGTTACAAATGTGTGTTTAAGTCAAAGGAATTGTGCTGATGTGCGGCCAATGAGGATCTGGCCTTCGGTTTTAGAGACACCACTTGTAATTTGCTTCAATCATTTTCCTGCAGGGAAACAGCACGGCAAACTATCTATACATGGATGAGAAGAAGCAAACAGTATTTTCCACACTTTTAAACAGATTTAAGCATGTTGGTTTATAGCAAGGACACATATACTCGCCAAGTTAGGAGACACAGCCCCGCGCAAACCGTACCACCTTCCCACCAGAGAATGAAGCACAGTCCCCTACTCATGTTTTTTCAAGTATATGTGGCACATTACCTTAAAAAAGAAAGCAAATATGAGACATTTCACAATGTATTTTTCTTCTAGGTGAGTGGGAAAAAGAAGCTGCCAGGACAAAATTCAGACTCATCTCCTTCTGCCCCGCAGAAAACTGTTTGGTTAAACGTAGGGTAGGAGTGGTACTTGCCATGTCCCCAGACCCTCTCTGCTCAAAAAAAAACCCCAATTTGCAACCTGTCAGTGCTGGGGCCAGGCTGACAGCTGGAGGTGACTTTGCATGATGCCACCGTGCCTGTTCGGAATAGGAAGACACCTTGTAGATGATAGCTCAGCCCCCACGAACGTGGCTGCCCTTCCCCAGCGCTTGCTCTGTCCCTTCCCCAGTGAGGAAGGAAACCTGAGAACGCTTTCTGGTGAGAGCAGCGAGCTTGACAGGCTCATAAATATCACACTGCGTACCCTTCCTTTTCTGTCCTTTGAGAGAAAAGACTGACACTAAGGAAGCATTTGATCACATTGGATTTGTGCCGTTTTGTGGCTTACTTGAATGAGCTGACGGGGAGAGCTGGGAGCAGCAGAGACTGGGGGAATTTCATGGATGCAGTGGGGTTGTTGATGGAGAGACAGGACAGCCAGGATCTGCATGAGATATTGGTGGCTTTGTTGGACAAGTCAACTGGAAACATCCCCGTTGCCCATCAAGGAGCTGAAGACAGAAGGGAGCAGAGCAGGGCTGGGGGCTGAAGATGTCTCCCTTTGGAGAGCCCAGTGCATGTGGCTCTTGGGTCACACTTTCTCATGACTTAAAGTGAGGGGGAGGAGGAAGAAGAGTGAATTGTGTCCTAAGTCACCCTGGTGTGTTTACATCATGACTTCTCCAGCTACACCTACGTGTTGCTGGTGCACAGGGGATGCAAGGCAGCATGCAATGGGTATCACCCCGATGGCCCTGGACATTCAGCGTCTCTGCTCCGTATAAAGCGTTTCCAGTCCTATTTCCCTTTGCTGTATGCATGAGAAGGATGAATGCAGAAACAGCTCTGCGTTTGCAAACTAGTAAAAGGTGCTTTTTTAAAAAAAAAGCACCAGACCATCTCTATAGATAATTTCTCCTCATTTTCCAGGGTTTGTGGCTGTAAATTTTAGCTCTTGACACAATCTCTAGTTGGGACAGATTGGCCGTTTGAAAACCACTCTTGCTCTCACTTTGGAGCTCTGGTTTGCCCTAAGATATGGGCTCTTAGTTTGCAAATGCAGTGTAAATTTATAGTGCTATGTAGAAGAGAATAAATGATTCTTTATACCAGGTCCTTGGATTTTTTACAGCTCCTATGAATAAAATACAAAAAGACTTGAAAGGCTTTATTAAATAAGAAGGTGGGTGTCTTTAGAATGATCAGTATATAGGCATTGTACTGGTGTTGCAAACTGTTGGTTTTAAAGCCTTTAGGGTAATCTATAGTTGATCCAAATGATAAAACAAAAAATACTTTCCACTACTAGACGTGGAAATACCATCCAAAGACTACACCGACCTTCCCCGAAACAGAAGAATTGAAGGATAAAATAACTTTTTGGATGTGGTACCGTGACTGATGGATTCACATTTTACATGCAGGATCACTCGTCTTTCTTGCTAGGGAAATCCCAAACTAAGTTCTTCCTTGCTGTGTTTACCTTCCTGTCCACATGCATTTGTGGTTTGTTTATTTTTTATTATTTTGCGTGTGTGTGTTTTTCACATTAGCACTTGCTTAATATATCACAGCACATCATTTACTGCGCTCTGTAGCTCCAAGACCTCTGCATACCTTTCGCTCCTCACAAAATGAATTGCTGGCTCAAATATTCAAATATAAAAAGAATACCATCACACAGTATACAAGCAATTTGTTATCACAGTGTGCAAACAAGGTAGAGAGGGGAATATGCTAGAGTAAATTTTATGTATAGCTACTGTGTAAATTTGCCCATTTCCCATGAGTGGTATTGTCACTATTAATCGTAATAGCGTTTCTAATATGGCATATTTCCAATATTTTCTCCCTAATTAGGATTCCGATCATACAACCCCCATTTCATTCCTGTTGTGGTTCCCCTTGGCTTTCTGTAACCTGCCCAGCTCTTGTGGAAATGGTGACGGCTGGTGGCACAGGGGAGGAGCAGGAAGGGCCACCCCACAGCCACCGCATCACCCAAGGACAGGCAGCGTGTCCTTTGAGCCCCTCCTGTGTGTGAAGTCTGTGGCAGGTCTGTGTTTGCAGAAAATGTTGTTTCTAACAACAGGGAACTGAGCAGATTTCTGTGTGCTGCTATTTGCTCCTGGCTCTGTACTAAAACGCACATTTGTGTGTAGGTTTAGGGGGGAAATGAGATTTTTCGGAGAGTAGTACTATATAGTTCGGTAGGAAGAGAAAGGGAATGAGGCAATTTCTGAGGCTTGGCTGTGTGGAGTGCCCTTGACCATGACTGCAAAGGATTCCTGACAACACTGATGTGCAGCAGGAGTCTGGGGACAACTGCTCCAGATGAGGGGACCAAGGTGTGAGCACTGCATCTGCATGAGCCATTCACCCAAATGATGAGCAAACTGCTATCTCAAACTGTTTTAAAGTGCAGTTTCCCCATTTATACACACAAGGTTTAATCCAGCCTGTCCTTACCTCTTCCTCAACCCTGCTACCATGACTTCTGCAATACCCTGATGCATTCTCTTAACTCTTTGTTATTTCAAACACACAGTTCCTCTTATTTAAAAGAAACACAGAAAAAAGCATCCTTTCATGGAGGTCATACAAAACACACCTGCATTCGTGCTGCCAGTGTCAGGTACAGGATGCCGATGCTGTGCCAGTGGAGATTTTTCATGGAAAACGCAAGCAAGTCAATAAGAGAGGCAAGGGAAGACAGCAAGTAGCTGTGGTAGCATCGAAACTGTTAAAAAAAATAGATCTGGTTTGGTTTAAAAGCTGAAATAAATCCTATAGGGAACTTCACGTATTCTGTTGGTGGGAGGGTAATTTTTCTGCAATAAGCTTAGAGAGTTCCTGCTCTGTGGTCTCGACCAAGACCTTTAACTTCCTCTATCTCTGCCTTCTCAAGTACAAAGGGAGAACAGCAGTCTTATCCTGCCTTGGTAAACACTTCAAATGCCATGGAAGAGGGATATAAAATATCTTCTAGTCCTATGAGGTGAGAAGGGCAAGGCAGAAGATCTTCACACACCATGGATTAGGAGAGCTCCTCTGGAGCATCATCAGTTTGACCCATTTTCTGCCCTTTCCAAGTGGGGATAAAACAGGAGAATAGACATTCTCAGCTGGGCTTGAACCAGTTCAGCCAGGACTGGGGCTATTCCAGCAGTTCCAGTATTAATGCTGTGGGGTTATAACCTGTCCTTAGAAAAGAGGTAGAGCAGATTATCCTCTTCTTTTTCACATCTGAGAAGTGTGGGAATGGAACAATTTATAAGGCACCAAAAATAACCTACAATCCTTTCAAATACCCAGAGGAAAGAGAATATTCAAAGTCCAGTAAATAAATGGGGACAGTGTTGCTGTGACCCTTCCCAGCCCCTCTTGGTCCAGGTTGCCCATTATGCAGTAAATAAATAGCTATCTGTTATATGGCTATTTTTTTTTAATAAAAACACTTCAAAGTGCTTTGCTTTCCCTTAATTAAAAACACATCAAGCCATGGATAAAGCTTTGTGAAATGGCTTGTTGTGGCATTGCCTTTTACAGCTGGCAAGCAAATTTCTAATAAAATGGTTTTTGAAAGGAATATTGCCTTCATTCAAATCTCCTATAAAAACTACCCATCCATTAATTCCAATTAATGACACTACAGCATTTCCACTAACACTGGTAGTAATTCTTGGCTAATGGATGATTTTCAGCAAAATCAGAATCAATGTAAGTTTGGACAGGACCCTTGCAGAATTAATTTACTGCCCCGATGTTAGTTGAACCAGAGCACAGTGGTCTTCTCAAGCATATAAATCACAGGAAAAAAGCCCCAAAAGCCATGAAAAAAATAAAGCTGTGACTGGTCCATCCAGAGAGAAGGGACTGAATTCAAGCTGCAAGAAAGCTGGGGCAAGTGGTTGCTGCTGTGAGTCTACAAGGCTTCACTCAAGCAAGATGCAACATTTTCTCCCAGCTACAGGTCTGTGGATTTCTTCCTCCTGAGCTGAAGGTCCAAGTCTCAGTGGGACTGAGAAGCAACATCCAGTGTCATGCTGGGAGCAGTGGGGGGATAAAAAACAGGATAGAAATGTTATATCTGATTAAGGGAGTTGCTGGAAGGAGCTCCGAATGGGTCTCTGTCTTTTTGCTCCTCCAGTTGTATTCAGGTTTTTTATAAATATATACACACACTGTATATATATGTCTACATTTATGTTAATACAAAATCTGTAATGTTTGCTGTTCGGTCGCCAAAAGAGAAGAGGAGAACCAATTACACACTGAACTGGTCAGGAAACGTTGAGTAAAAATAAAGTTTCTGTCTGATAATTTCTAATGAAAACTGAGGAGCAGAGCACAAGAAACGTTTTACTGGGGACTGCATGGGAATAAGAGGCTTTGACATACAGAGATAAGAGGAAAATTCGCTCTGCCCCTAATAAAGGGATTCACCTGGTGATGGGAAGGGTTAAAGCACTTCTTCCTTTTCCTAAAGGACTTTAATTAACAGCTGATCATGTTGCTTAATCTATGCATCTCTGCCTACCTGCTGGTTGCTCCTTTGTCCTTTCAGAGAAAGAGTGGTAAAACTTAAATTGTTGACCTTGAAAAGCAATCATCCTGCAATCACCTCATTGGAAGGACTAACAGCATCTCTGGGAAGTCCACATGAACACCAAGAAGTGTGGACAGCACTAAAATCCTGATGGACAAAGTAAGCCTCTTTTCCCCTTTTATATACAATCAGTTTTACAGCCCTACCAGCGACCCTACTGCACGTGGAAACCTTTGTGTGTAAGAGCAAAATAAATTGCAATGAATGTAAAATTAGCCATGTATGCAGGGAGATCTGGGATGCACTAATTTGCATCTGTTCACCAAAATGGGCCCGTCGATAGTCGATAGAGCACAAGCAGCAATAGCAAAAGAGCCGTCGTGTTGAAACCCACTGGCAACACATCAGCATGGGCCCAAATCCTTGAAACCCCCCAAAATATTGAGAGCATCCCATAATAGTTCCTCTGTGGATAAAAAAATTCCCATTGTCCACCAGGAAGGAGACCAAAGAAATGCCTGGTGGGATGACAGCACATCCTGGATGGTGACGGAGCAAATATTCAGACCTTTTCCTAAGCTCATTGACCATCACCGGCTACTTCCAGGCCAGCGGATGCTGGAAATGGTCTTATCGGCAAGAGGCTCAGAGTGATCTGGGATCGAAGGCTTAAGAATAGAAAGGGAGGTTATTTATGCTTTATTTCATGTATCAATACTGTGCGAAAAATGCAGAGAGCAGCAACATGAGAGATTTCTGAAAGAGAAGAGACACAAAGGCAAGCTGGGGGATCGCTAATGTAATTCTTTTCTTCTTTTTTTTTTTTTTTCCTCCCCAAAGCATTCATTTTCTAATGATTCAGCCGTGCAATTCAAGTCAACTCCCCTTTTGTATTGTGGATTTAGGTAGAAAACCCAAAGGGTGTTTATTTTACAATGTATTACAGAGAACCGGCATTAACAGCCAGAAGTGCAAGGATCACGAGAGCCAGGGCATGAGCCGCTCTTGCAGCAGCACTCGCGGGCTGGGCTGGGTCCCAGCAAAACTCCATGAAAGATCCTCATCAGCATCCCTCCCGCCGCCACTAGATAGGGCAACTTAATAGAAACAGCTTCCAAATCACAGAGCCCTGTAACCTGTCATTTTCTGGATGGCTTTATTATAGCTTTCCATGTCTGCAGTGTCAGAAAAAAAACCAAAAACCAACAGGTTCATCCTTTGGCAGGTTAAAGGGATTGCGGGGTTTCCCGGCTGATGGTAACACCGTGCTGTGCAAATGCTGGCAGCAGAGGGAAATGTTATTTCAGCTGGTAATATGGAGCATTAATGAAAGGAGCTGCATCTGCTGGGTTGTAGCAATGTGTCTAAACACGAGCTCAAACAGGCTGTTGGAAATTCTCCGCCTGGCCCCAGGGTGGTTCATGCTCAGATTTCGGGGGCTGTGGGATGCAAAGCATCACCCGTGCCCCATGCAGGGGTTTCCCAGGGAATCTGTTCTCAAACAAGGTCTCGATGTTGCATTTTGAAAACTTAATTCCAACCCTCTATCAATGGAAAATGTGCTTAACACTGAGCCATTCAATAAGACTTAAGCACTTGCCTAAAGCTAAGCAAGCGCTTAAGCATTCACCTGGTTAAGGATTCTTTCATGAACCGTGAGTGAGACATGGTGTTTTTTAAACTGATTGATATATTTGGAGTAAGTCAGTATTAATGATCATGTAAATTAAAATCTGGAAGACATCCAACTTTTTAAAAGCTTCATCTGACACTGCGGCTTCTTGCAAATCGACATTGTGTTCCAAAGATACCGACATGGAAATGTGCTTTCACTCACAGATATTTCTGGGTACAGGTTGCCTTTTAAAGAAGCTCTAGTAATTACTGTGACAAAGCGATCACGAGGGTCAGCTGACATTAAGACCAATTTGGAATACATATTGTTCAAAAAAACACAAACATGCCCATCGTTAATAGAATCAGTTAAAAATATCTATAGTAAGATGCGTGGATGTTCTTTGCCTTGTTTGCTTACTCTTTCTCATGTGACAGCGGTCACCCAGAAGAAACAAAATGTCAGGGTTTGGAGCAACCCACTTCTTTCTGGCATTGTTTCTGTCCACTCCGTTGAATCCTGGACTCCCCACCAGTACAAGGGCCACCAGATATTTTCCCTTCCCTGGCCACATTCATACGCTGGAGTATCACACCCAAAGGCACGTGGGCACCCCAAATATATCTCCCAGTGCCAGCACTTTTTGCATCATCTCTGTCCTTCAGTGATGTCCCCTTGGCTCCAGCCAGAGCCGTTCCAAGGGAGAGATCCTGGGGCTGCTGCATATACTAATCTTGTAAACGCTACTCGTTTTTGCCCAGGCTATCAAAGTAAAATGTCTCTACAGTGCAGTACATTTATTAAAGCCCTAATGGAATTAGAGTCCTCCCACCAAAAAGCCAGATGGTTGGTGTTTTTATGTTATTAGTTAATGCAATTTGGTATTAAAGTTTTCCGTTTAAAACAGCGCGTGTTGTTTTCTTTATGACATCTGCGTATATTCTGCCAGGAAGACAAAGTTATGTTTAAATAGGGCCTTTCCTTTATTAATGAAGTCAATTCAAAGAATGACCCAAATGAAGGGGATATTCAGTTTTGGAAACAATCACCTTTTATTACTGCAGGCAGTGCTGACTCTGGGAGCCATAATGCTGAGCATGCGCTGGAAAAAACCCTCCAATGTCCATCGTGTTTAACAGCCACCAAGAATCAGGAAGGAGAAATAAAAACTGCAGAGTGTCACAAGAGACCTCATATTTCTGTCACCATAAAATATCTTATTCGCAGTGATTGGCAGCTGCCAGCGGTGCGTGGGGGCTGGAGGAGGGATGTCCTTGGGCGAAGAGTGCTCGGATGGTCACACGTTTTGCTTGGTCCTCATCATTCATTTCAAAACCCACCACCATAGCGCAAAGGCAACTCCAAAGACTATTTCACAGGCGGGCAAAAGGCTCAATTGCACACAATGCCACTTCCCTCATTTTATTCTCTTTCTTCTTCCTTCAGTTTATAGGTGTTTTACGATATAACAGCAAGGACAGGTCTCTCTCTGATCATACTGGGCTTCCCCAACGTTGATGAAAAATGCTCTATGGGGGATGCAGGACCGGTGTGGGAGGACCCAAGGGACAAACTCCATCCCCAGGCACAGGATGCACTGGGGGCGGCACAGGGACCTGAACCCAGGCTTTCCCCCATCATCGTGTAGGATGACTTTGCCCCTCAGGTCGGTGTCACCTAATTCCCCACTCCGGAGCCGCAGTCTTATGTAAAATTGCTGCAATTTACTGGTTGTCTCCTTTATGCCAGCCCCACAGCCTTTTCCTTTTCATAGCACACCCTCATTACTGACCTTTCACATTTAGAATTAGGCAAAATGGAAGATAAAATCTTCATTCTACTCAGATAAATTTTGGTTTTCTTTTTACTACATACTCTCTCTTTTCTTCCTTTTTATTTTTTTTTAAATGCATGTATCTCCAAGAGCCATCCAAGCAGCAGCAATGCCATCAAGCAAATGCTCTCAGCAGTCATCACAGTTGTTCTGAGATGTGAAATACCCACAGATTTACACTGCAAACATTACCATAGCATTTATGGACACACACTGCCAAGAAAGCTGGGCCAGATTTTGTCTGGATTAATCTCTAACCCAACTGAAGCCAGCAAAGAAAAGTCAAACTAAACCAGTGAGGATCTGAGTTGCAACGTGGTTGCTCTTTTCCTGCATATTAACATTGCTTCTAAGTCAGTAACTATCTGCTAATTAGGAAACTACTAAAAGGTCTCAGATCCATCTCAGACAGGAAAAGTGAATCAGCAGAATAAAATGAAGTGAGGATTTTTTCGGTTGCTTAGACATCATCCTCTTCCTGGGCCATCCAGAGTGGATTTCATGGCTGCTGGTCTTAGAACAGAAAATAGGATGTCTTAAAAATGGGTATCTGGGAGACATATCTGGAAAGCTGCTAAACTGCAAAGCACAGATTGAAACACAATAATGCCATACAATGATTTCTATTCTATTCTATTCTATTCTATTCTATTCTATTCTATTCTATTCTATTCTATTCTATTCTATTCTATTCTATTCTATTCACCAGCCCTGCATGCGCACCTTGCCAGAAGTGCATTGTGCAGTGCAGCTCACATCTGTGACGCACGACAGATTTCCTTTCCTGCCTCCTCTCCCCAGGCCTGGAGCTGGGTTTAGGGCATGGTGCTTTGCATTGCAAATGCTCAGCTTGTTCGATTTCTAGATGCCTGTAGTACTCCAGCTTCACAAGAGACAATAATTCCTCTGTGAAAACGGGCTGCACTGCAGGGTGTTGGACATTGGGGTGGTCTAAGTGGTCTGAGAAGAGCATGAGGCAGCTCACACCATGCAGAAGAGCTTGTTCCTGTCCTGTACAGGTCACTCAGACCTCACCAAAGCAAAGGGCGAGATGATTTTAACAAAGTATTTGGGCTGAGGAAGATGGGAATGGTTGTGGCTACACAGATCATCTGGCTACAGAGCGTTCTGCATCTGCACCAGGATGCAATTAATATAAAATTCAACAGTGCTGAAAAAAAGCAGAGCTCAACTTGTCATTTGCATGCCAGAAAAACTTCAGCTTGGTTTTACTTGCTTGTTTTCATGTTCTGCATTCTCTTGCCAGCTTTTAGAGAGCACCTAGCAGAAGCAGTGCCATGACCCTGGGAAGGGCAGTGCAGGTGGTGCAGGAGCTGAGACAACACTCAGGACATGAAGGACATCACTCAGCACATGGAGGACATCACTCATCTGCATGTCTTGCCTGACTCCTGGCTCCAAGAGCAAAGGCTGGGGTCAGGCTGGGGTGCCTTGGCTGTCTTGGACTTCTGTGTCCCCAGTATTGGCAAGAGAGGGTCAGATTCAGCTCCTTGAGTTCCCTAAAATTCCTAAACCAAGACATGAGTCCCAGGGTTTGCTCCTTGGTGTTTCTTTGATAGGAAACATAATCTCCTCCAGAAGTGCTGCCTTCTTCCTGCTGGGAGCTGCTCGAGAAATTGGAGCCATTCAGCTGTGGATGAAACTGCCCTCCTCTCTCTGCTTTGCTGCAAGAGAGAAGTGCTCCTCGGAAATTATTCTTTTCTTTTTATTTTTTTTTCTTCACTTGAAGCATTTCCTGTAAACCAGAAGATATATGACTGTTTCAAAGAGTTTTAATACTTTTACCAGTAACTCCGCAGCGCAGTTATGAAGAAGTGAGGCATTGCGGGTGAAGAAGTGCATGGCAATTTAGAAGATTTAATAGAAGTCGATTTTACACTTACACACATTAACATTCACACGGGCTTGATGAGAAAAAAAAGCACCATCCAGTATTCTCACAGCTACATGATGCTGTTTGCCAAAGCCTTTAGTTATAATTAGTCAGATTAAACTCCATCCATAGATAGCTTTGACTCCATCCAGAAAATCTACCTCACTTTCTATTTTTACAAACCATGCTGACAATAAGTACTCTCACATCTGACAGGATATATTGTCTTTGCCCGTTGCCTCTTATAACCTGACAGTGAAAAATGTACACTTCAGCATCCAGGGAGTCATTTGTTACCTCTCCACTTCCTTCTAATTAATGAAAACATAAGGGAAGAAACAATAACTGGGTCTACTGTTCAGGCAGAAAATGATTATTGCTCAGATGAAATAAAAATATATATTTTTGGCACCTGATTGCCTCAGCAATGACATAATCAGCAGGGATTTTTACTGACTATGAAATAAAGATACATATAACTATAAATGCAAAATACTTAAAGGTTTCCCCCCCCGCTTCCCTTTGCATGTAGTTACACCTGCCATAAAGGCTATCTTAAAGAAGATAAAAAAGAGGTGTGCTTTATAGACAAATGATTTTCTTACAGAAGAGTGAGAGATTGAACCCAAAAAGCAGTCCGGGCTGGCTTCACTCATGGAGATGTGTTGCTTGGCATGGAGCACTTCGATTGCTGTATTTGGGCCAGGTAGCATATTTTTGTGCTGGTACATGGGGAAATGATAGATACAGATGAAATCTGGAAGTCAACAGAGCACATCCCAGGATTTGACTCCAGCGTGAGTCAGCAGAGGGGCTGGGGTGCCATGGGGACTGGGGATACAACCTCATCAACACAAAATGCATTTCCCCAGGGGCTTTGGGGTTTCTGCTGTGAAAGGTGGGGGTTTCTCCAGCCTTTTTTGAATTTTTTTGCTTTCCACGAACACTACACCTGGCCAGGGCATTTCTGCTTGAGACATTCATGCCCAAGACCCATCTGGTGAAACACCTCCAGGGTATTCGAACTCATTTCAGAAATCTGATTTTCCAATTCATCGTCCACTCCTTCAGACTTTACACAGTAATGTCCTGAATATAATGACTGTCCTGACCTCCATAAATACAGGGCAGTATTTTCTCAGTTGATCAAAATCACTGAAAAAGTGCTATTCCATTTCTCAGAAAGCAAGTTGCAGAGAGCTGTTGGGATCAGAACTGATGTCTTCATTACCTGCCAGAAGTAAATGGAAAACCGGTGAAACTCAGGGAAAAAAAGAAAAGAAAAAAAAAGAACAGCAGTGATATGTTGATATTCTAGTTTCAACTGAGTGATACTCTATTGCCTGGTCTGAATGAAACTATGAACAGTGCAAGATGCTTTAGTACACCCAGGTACTAAACCCAAGCCTCAAGTAACCAGTGACTGTCTTTCATCTTCACTGTAAATCCAATGTTGGGCTTGCACCAAGTATAGACAACATATCAAAGTAAGAAAGTGTTGTTATTAATGGGACACAGTGGCTTGCAAGGATGGATGCATGACTATCTAGGAGTAACTCACCCAAAAGATGTTTCATTCTTTCAGAAAAAGGATGGATACTCAAGTTAATAATTGTGATGCACAGCCAGAAATAATTAGAGACTGCAAGACTGGCAATCATAAATTACTTTTCTTTTAATAACATAACGAAGGCAGAGTCACAGAGGTAATAGAAAAGTGCAACTCAAGCAGAGAAGTTCAAATGAAAAAATCAAGGCCAAATTCATCTCTTTAATTTCTTTCTTGCACAAAGAGCAATATAATATTCACGGTTTCCAATGGACTAACTTAAACTGTAGGTGATTTTTTCCACAGCCAACTTGTCTAAGGGAGAGGAAGAAGTAAAATCTTAAAGGAGACCTCTGCTGGCTCTTTAAATCTATGAAATATAACACTGGAAAGATTTTCTCCACATCTGCAGTGGGATGCTCCGGGTGATGGTCATTGTAGACAAGAGTGGGTCTGGTCTAACAAGCTGATTGCAGCTTGAAATTCCAGTAGAAATTCTGGATACCAGCCAGGGATGCTAATGGGAGCACCAGAAGCATAATTCTCCCATGGGATTTTCTTGGGATACATCAAAGTGAAAGTTCTTCCATTGACGGAGACATGTTGTCCACCCTCCCACCTAGTTTGCTCCCAGAGATGGCACAGCAGAAATTAATAGGCTTAACACAGGCGACTAAGCTGGCACGGGACAAATTATCCTGCAGTGAGACTCTGAATGATTGACTTAGTGCCCGTCTTTAGAAGCTGGAGTTGGTTTAGTTCAGTCTGCAAGGTGCTGTGAAAGCAAGATCACTGAAATCTGCTGACATGATGTTATCCATTGCAGTGATTTTCTTTAATTACGGTAGAAGCTGAAGATCCTTTTGTCTGTACAGTATGATAGACTTATTAAAATATAATGTAAAACTTGAAACGTAACAAAAGGAGATTAAATGATTCCTAAATCAGTTATTCTTTGGGAAAAGAGGAAAGGCTTTGCTTCCGTGCACATGCAGAGATAATAGCAGTATTTGCATTACAGTAGAATCTGAAAGCCCTGAGCTTGAGGTTCAGTTGTCTTGGGTGGCATCAAGCAAAAAAAAATATACAACCTTTTACATGAATATAATTAAACATGGTTTAATATATTTTCCAATGTGAATGTAAACATGTCTGAGACAAAAATAGGCTTAGTTTGAATTGTACAGATAACGTAAGCTGGAGATTCCAGCAGGACTTTCAAGCAGGAGTCTGCAACTTGTTCTATTTTAGTTTGACCCATCCATTCTGCTGGGTAGTCTCATTAATACAGCACAGTTTTACATCAGAAATATCCCCTTTGAATGATATGAAGCCTAATGCATTCCTCCCACACTAGAATAAATATAATATGTGGTAAACGTATTACGCCTGCTGATCCTTAATGTAACTGATTGATCATCAATTTTCAAAAAGGTAAACCATCATTGGGTAGAAAATAGATCAGCTATTGAGCCAGGCAGTTGTCTTCTTTCCTGAATGAGACGCTGTGTGCCAAACCAGAAAGAAACAGCTATTTGGCAGAACGGTAGATGTAACTAATACCTTTAGGACATGTTGGACAAAATTATTTGTTAGTAGTGCTCCAAAGACTGGGAAAAGGCTCCAGGACCACGGTGCATCTCCCATTAGTGGCATGAAAACCACTTTGTGGTGCTACAAGGCCCCACATGGAGTAAGGAGCTGTCGCTGCCAGTAGTGGTGCCTGTTGACTTCATGGCTGCTGGAAGGACCAACAATGTTCTTCAGTCCTCGTGGTCTCCATCAGGACACCTTGTGCATGGGTAAAGCAACACCAAGACACGTTGCTCAGTAACATGATAGAAGTCCTTCAACAAAATGAGATTATCAGCTTTCTCAATCCAGTTTGCTCTTTTAAAAGCTGTATGTCAGTTTACATCAGACCCTTTGCTGGCTAATGGAATATATTGAAGGGACACTGTCAAGGGTTTTCAGGCCACAGGTTTGACCTACCTTAAAATAGTTGTTATTAAATGGGATAGAAACCTGGACGCCTTTTTTTGTTTGTTTTGGTGGGGTTTTTTTTAAGAGGAAAATGACACTCTGCTCTTGCAAATTTGATGCCTGCAATTAAATTTAAAAATCAAAATAAAAGATTCAGATCAAAAGAGAAAAAGAAATGCTCTTTATTTTGTTTGGGTCTATAGAAACACAGTCGTTTCTCCTTTTGCAGCTTCGCAGCCTGTTGCTGGAGCTGCACTGTCATTGCTGCTGAGGCTGATACACACACAGAGAGATTCTGGCACAAAGCTCCCTTCCATTAACATATTTTTTCTATGAATGGCACTGTTTGTCCTGCAGAGTGGAAAATCCTTCTGCTTGAAAAAACGGTCTCGAGGGACCACCTCTAAAGAGAAGAAGGAAATTTATTCACCCAGGCTCACACGGTCTTGGTCCTTCTGCTGAGAATGACAACCAGCGTGACTCCATGTGTCAGCAGAGGTCCTGGCTCAGGAACCGGGCTGAGAAATATGGAGTAATTTGATGTTGACATTAAAACCTGTCACCATCTGAAGCAGCAGGGGGGGGGTTGAAATAACAATATTTGCTAAAAGGCAGAAGATAAAATCACACGATGAAATTACTGCTTCAGAATGACCTTCTAAAAATACCTGCGGTGATCAGTCTGGATGGCTGGAGAGCTACGAACTGGAAAGGTGGAGACTGGGCTCTGAAACCAGGTTCTGCCTGGAGGGAGGTAATTTGCACCTTGCAAAAACACTGTCTCCAAGTAAATTAAGGTCATAAGGAATCACAAAGACACGAGCCAAAAAGAGTCCTTTCATTGTAAACAAAGGAGCAGGAGGGAAGGCTCCAGCTTCAGCCAGCAGCTGTCATTATCTCTCATTAGTGCAAAGGTTAATGAAGAAGGTCCTAGCACACCTCCCACAGTCACCATCCCCTACAAAACAGGCAATGATTCATTTGCTGCTCTCCTTTTCCTGCATCCAGTGACACCCATTAGAGTTTTCCAGGAGCTCTTGGCAGCAGGATCTGCGTTTGCATTTCCCGCTGCCTCCTGACAAGGGTGACATTGCTGATGGACCTGTGGCAGGGCTGCATTTCCTATTCCTTGCATAAATACCTTTGGATTTCACAATCTCTTTGCCACAGGCAGGAGCACAAATACACAACTGGGTACAAATCACCCCACAGGCCCACATACACTCTTAATTTCCAAGGCATTAGCGGCAAACTCCGAAGATCCATTCCAAGACACAGACAATAAAAATGAATTAACCGAACAGTCATTAGGATATAATGTGGTAGCGTTAAGGTGAGTCACAATATAATTACCATTATTTCTAATGGAGTTACCATGCCATTACTGCAGAACAACACACCTCACCTCCACCTTCCAATGGGTACACACTTAATTGCACACGCACTGTGGTGTGCACTTGATTCGAGCACAAAAATCAAGGAGAGATCCAGTACTTGCTTGGAAAACTGCAGCCCCAATTCAGATGTGTGCAAAAACCACAGGCGCTGTTAGTGGTTGCGCTTGTTTGAAAATCTGGGTCTGTGTCAATGGCATAAAAATGAACCTTTTATTGACTACAGGGAGTTTTGGATCAGGACCCTCAGGTTTCTTAACAGGGATTCCTACAAAAAGGCAGATTAGGCTTTCATGATCCGTGGGTATTTAAGTAAGTTTTGAACCTGAAGGCCAAATTCATCTGCATTCATGGGAGGAACAGCAGACAAAAGGTCGTTTACTTTTAGCAGCCTGCAGGAAAACACATGGCTGAGGCAAAGGCATCGACTCCTGATGGCCCCATGAAGGTCAAGGCATCTGCTCCCCAATCCAACCTTTGAGAAGACCCTTGGCTTCAGCAGTGTCCTCCACAGGTTTGGGGTTTTCTTCCCTCAGGACTCCTGGTTTACAAGGAGGTCAATGGACTCTTCACAGTTTTCATCTAAATGCCAGGTTTGGGCATGTTGGACAGTTCCTGAGAGATTCTCCATGAGGAGCCCACAAAGGCAGGGAATATGGGATGTGACATAAATGTATTCTGCTAATGCTGTAAATCAGTCATCTCAAATATGTATTTAATATAATAAATTTGGAAGACAGCTACTGTAGGTTAAGTGGCAACTGACAGCACTTATAATGAGGATTAATATACATACAGGTCCTACAGATCTGTTAAACTTCAATAAATATTTATTATAATCCACTGGTTCTTAACTTACACTTGAATAAATTGGCTAATGTTAAATAAATAGAGAAGCATGACCAAAAGGAGTGGGCAGAAGCCTGTCGGTGCAACCGACATGACTCACAAGGAGTACGTCCTAACAAAACCCAGCCTAACTAGGTCTGTCTCTGATGCCAGTTAGTTCAACAAGATTTGCACTAGCGCTTTAATTTCCAGATATGTTCCAGAAGGGAATTTTTTGTGATTTTAGATGAGATGATCCTTTTCGTTCAGAACATGGTCGAGGGTTACTTGTGTTCTTCCTAAAGAGCAGCTTTTGCTACAATTATTCCAACAATCCCAAGAGGAAATTAGTTATTCTTGACTATATTGCCTTCGGATGCAGTCTGAGCATGAAAAAACAACCTAACTTTTGCAGCTTGAGGGAAAAATTGCACAAAATTGCTCCCATCAAACTGTTGTGTCCCAGTAGTCTGGGGAAGCTCCAGTTGGAGATATCTGACCAGGGCCTAGGGGTGGTCCAAATGCCATCTGACCATCTCTCAACATGGCATCTCTGACATGGCTCTTCCAGAACTGACTTGGTCAAAACCAGCTCAGGTTCATTTTGTGAGCTGGAGGCATGGCAGAGTGCCTGGAAGGAGCAGATTTCCAAAGGTATTCGGGTCTCTTAAGAGGTGGGAGGCAGTTCAGTTGAATTTCAGAAGTGCTTTGCCTTAAGTAAGCATCTAATTCACTGCCTGTGCTTTTGGAAATGTTACCAAGCACATATCTGTCTGCATGGGTTGGTGCCTAATTGCCGTTGAAGGTCTGGCAGGGGTAGGGACTGCATTAAAAGCTCCTCAGACATTCTAGACCAGTGTGGAAGGTTTGCACAAGGCAGAGATGAAGAACAGGGATTTTTTTGAGCTGGTCAACACAATGAGTACAGAGCATGCTGTTTTGCTAAATTATTTTTGCTCATTGCTTCCCCTACATATTTTTTTTGGTGATGTTTCTTTTCCTGACTTATCAAAGCATTCTTGGATCCTTCAGAAGAATTTATACCCATATCTGATGACAAATTACCTTCTCCTGTAAGTGCAACACGGGGCATTCTCTGCTGGCTGGCACTGCTGTGCATTACTATCTTTCATGGATCATCTTGTTGGCTTCATCTCCCACCATTATATCTTTGCCTATGATAACCTCCTTGACATTGTCTTACTGACATTTTCTTAGCCTTCCTGGACCCTTTTCCTACTGCTGTCACGCACAGGCTTGCAATGAATATTTCCTCAATCCCATGTGACAGATAATAATGTTTTTCTTAATTGCTAATCACATCTATTAGTGAGTTACTTGCAGGAGAACAGTTAATTCCAGACTGCTTAGAAATTCTGCAGAAGGGCTGAGGGTACGTGCCGTGCTTCCCAGGGTGAGTCCCAAGCCCTGGGGATCTCTGTACCACCACTGGATCTCCAAGTGATGTGGCTTTGTTCCCAGCCCTGGTCAAAAGAGGAGGAGATATCAATGTTATGGCTTAGGTCAACTCCATCCAGCAGCACAAGTCTTTTGTAATGCATTTTGGGGAGGAAAGATTCTGTAGGAAAGGTGGACTTGTAGAAAGTGGTTGATCTGGGCAAGGGCTTAGCTCAGCAGAACATTGGGCACAAAGTCCCTCAGAGGACATCCCACCTGCTCCTGGGCAGGGATGGGACCCTCACTGATGCCCCCAGCTGCAGTGGGTTGCTAATTTTTAACACCTTTGACACAATGCTGCAGAATTTCCTTGGCTCAGGCATTGTCAGAGACTCAGAAACAGTCTCAGGGATTAGATAAAGGTGGTGGGGTGACCCCGAAAGCCAGACAATCCCGACAACTTCAGGGAATTGAAGTAAAGCCAGAAGTAAAACCTGAGTGAGAGCCTAAAGTATCCGTGCAGAACAGCCTGATGGGAAGATAACTGTAAGAAAACGGGGAGGGAGGGGGGTAAAATGAAGCAGTGAGAGTTTGTAAATGGGAATCCTCAGGAACTGAACATGATTACCTAAAGACTCCTGCACTTCCTCCGAACAGCTGCTTTCTCTGAGCTAAATAAATCATGCATCTTGTTACCTTACCCTGTACGCATAGAAAAAAAGTGCTTAAGTAAAAAAGCACGGAGCCCTGCCAGCACTTTGTTTTTCCCACCAGTCTGCACCTCTCTGGTGTCAGCTCCTGATCTGGTTTCTCTCCCATCCTCCCCCAGTTCCTCTGCTCCCAAACCAGTGCGGCACAGCCCTGGCTCTGACCGATCACCAGCAGTGGCCTGAGATTTGCAGTGGAGGAGCCTGATAAGAAACCTGAGAGCAGGTTTGTGCTCAGTGGGGTGGGGTGGAGTTCTTGGATCATCTCCACTGGTGTTCCTGCCGCAGCCCTCATCTCCCCAGGGGTGCTCTTCTTGCTCTTCAAAACCTGGCTGAGGATGGTACCTTGCAGCAGGCTGCATTTGGGGGTGCAAAGCGCACCGCTGCCTTTTGGGGATGAGTTATTAGAGGTAGTGGGTCTTCGCAGAGGAATGTGAATATCAGGAGATATTTCCGTAGCGTGCACCAAACCATGAGTGTCCTTTTTGGCTGATAAGCACCAGCACAGTTAATCTGGGAGGGAGCGGGAGGCGTGCTTGCTGGAGGAAGATGCGGGAAACCAATTACAAGTTCTTATACAAATCCAAATGCGTCTTCCTAAATACGCCGCCTCTCAAAATGAGGCTGAGATTTAGCTTTCACAATAAGCCTGACCTATGAACTTTTTAACTTGCACATGGTTTCAGGAAATCTAAGTCATCCTATCAGGGAAAAAAAAAAAGCCACTTTAAAAAAAATCTTTTGCTTGTTTCTTTATTCCAGGAGCAGAGTAATTTATGTACTCATTTAATTTTGTTCTGCCACAAACAAAACCACAGTATATAATGCGATCTCTGTTGTCGGAATGCTTATTGTTGGAAGGACATCGGAGAAGACATAAATGTCCCTGACACAAAAGAAGATCCCAGGTTTCAGAGAGATCACACAGATTGGAAAATAGGTGTTTTTTGGTTAAATTTATGAGTGGCCCTTTGTTCTTTCCTTTATAGTATGATAGCATAATAATCTTTTAAAACCACAGTAAGAGCCAGGCACCTGAGAGATTGGTGCTTTATAAATACTTAAACAGATAGACCGCTATGAAAATCTTTTGTTCTGCTGCATTTTTGCCCATTGTTAATATTGCTCTAACAATGCAGGGGGAAAAAAAAATCTCTAATAATTGAAAAACATTTGTGTTTGGAGGTGAGGTGGTTAGTGTCTTCGGAGAAATATCTTCCAAAACAAAGAGCATTAAATTACACACAAAAACTGCAGAAGCAACGTGCTGCTTTTGTGTATATGTGCATACAGAGATACGGAAAATCTCCCAGCCAGCCAGTGAAACAGCCGTATTTCATGGTTACGACAGTATCCGACAGCTCTATTTCACAACTTCTGAAAAGTCAAAGAAAACCCAACACTTACATCTTGCTGAACTAAAAAAAAGAAAATCCTCAACATGTGAATTAGCTCAAGTCAGCTGGTGGGTAATGGGCTTGGTTATCTCTAGTGTCACCATTTCATCCCCCAACAGCAAGATGCTGATAAGAGAAGATGGGGGAAAGCAGCCCACCAGCACCCCTGGGCTGTCCTTGTCCCCCAGGCAAAATAATCCCTTCTCCTGCCTCAGTTTCCCTATTAATAAAGGAAGAGCATCACATCACTGTACCCCACATCAGGGGTTTGAGAAGAAAGGGTGTTAGCACCACCTCTGTTTGTCATTAGTTTTGAAAACATTGTTTCCTTCCTCTTGTCAGAAACACCAAACAGAAGGAAAAAAAAAATTAAAATAAAAAAATAATTTAAAAAAAGCACTTTGTGCATAATATCCACATGAATTGTATGCCACACTACACGTTGCATCCATGTGCATTGGAAAAGTCTGCAGGTGGCCCCTGGGAGAAGTTAGGAGATGTGGGGTTTTTAAGCACCATTACATTGCAAAATGGGGATGCAGCTGCTGCTTTCATCTGTTGGAAAAGTCACAGACAGCTTCTTCCCTTGGTCTGTCTTTGCTCATGGGGCTGAGATATTCTCAAGTAATGTGAAATTTTGCAACAGGTTCAGTTAATGGAGAGGTGGGACCCTGCACGAAAACAAACAAACAAAAAAGGTGCTTTTTATTAAAAAACAAAACAAAACAAGAACCTGTATTACCAAAAGGGAGAAAATCAGCTTCAGAAAGGTGATACTGAAATAAACACTCTTTTTTGGGTCAAACTATAGATCAGGTGTTACAGTTGTGTGATGTAAGAGCCAGATCTGGTGCTGACTTAGGAGACTTTGCAGGTGGCTACAAAGCTCAGAGTTGACCTTTCTCATGTCATTAATAAAAGACAAAGCCAAGTAAAGATCATCTCTTCACTAGGTGTTTACAGTGTTTGGTTTTTGGTAGGGATGTGCCAATTTGTCAAGACCTTAATTTTTTGAAACAATTTATCTGTGTTGAGAGAACTGCTGCTGGCAAAAGCTAATTCCACCCAGTGATGGACTTTTGGGTCAAAGTAAGAAAAAGAGACAAAAAAGAGAGAAAGCACATCCCCAGCAACCTTATCAGCCAGGAGCAGGACAGAGCCACATTCAAGCTTCTGTGCCAATACAAAATTGATTATTCATACAAGTTCTTATGCAGAACAGAGAAGGACCAACCCCGGGTGACCAAGAACCTCCTCGTCACCAGCGAGGTGGGAAGTGGCTGCACCAGAAGGTTGCTGCAAGATGCCCAGATTTTCCAGGAGCTCCCTCAAGCATCCGGGGGTGATGGGAGAGTGTATGGGGTGGATGGTTTGCTCGGTTTGGCTTCATCCCAGGAAAGTGCAGCATCCTCTGCAGGGTGTGAAAGCCTGAGTGACCTGATCCTTGTCTCAGGGCACTGTCCAGTCTTTTGGTTCAAGATCAGATTTTGGCCCAAAGAAAACCAGAAATCAACTAAAAATTGCTCTAATTGGGTCAGTAATCTGCATTTTATTAAGATTGGAAATATTTATATTACAGTAGCTTGGTATTTTAGAAGGCTATAAATGCATTTTTATATAATCAGCATTTTTAAAAGTCTATAAACATTCACTATGTTTGCCTAATGTACTATAAAAGCTTCCAAAGGAGCTGTTATTATCCAACTTGTCACCTCACACATGCTCCGAGGAGGAATCTTTTTTTTCTTGTCTGCTGTTAATAAAATGAAGCAAACCATTAACAGCTTTGGAGCTGCAAGGAGAAGTAAAGGGGCTTGTAATCTTGGACTCCAAAGGAAACGTCTGCAGCTTTGCTTCTCGCCTGTTTGAGATTCCCAACACGCAACAACAATTTCAAACAGACAAAATCAGTTTAGGTTACATAAATTCAAAAGCCCAAGCCTGCCTCTTCTAAAGTAACATCTTGCATTTTGTTTGGAGTGTTGCAATCTCTCACACTACATTTTGAACTGGTTCAGTTTTGCAGTCTGCCGTGCATCTTCCTTCTTTCTTTAGTTAAAGGAGATTTAATGCAGAATTAGTACATGCACGCATAGATGCATTATTATTACGTACGCACATACATATATATATATGTATATATGTACGTGTGTATGCAAATATAAAAATATATGAATATATAAAGTCTAGCAGGCTGTGTGATTGCACCTCCAGGACCCACCTCTCCTGGCACTCTTTGCATGCCAAACTCCAGCGCTATTGCCACGTGGAACAAGCTCCAAACCAAGTCCTGGTAAAACGATTCCACACATTTTGGAGAGCAACACAGATATTTTAGTCCCTGCGAGCTCAAGCGCGATTGTGGTATAAATCAATTAGTGAAGGGAAGAAACCTGTGTGCAAAAAAGCGGGTTTGGGATTTAAACAATCTCTTAATTCACATCTCAGAGATTTGCTTTTGGTTCATCTCTGTTTATAGTTTGCTCCTGTTCCCAACATATCTTGGTGTCGGGATGGATTCTCAACCCCAGGGAACCTGTCAGGGCTGTGATAACAACTCAATCCGAAGAAGGGCAGGATTGTGCCTGTGACAGCGAGCGGCTCTTCACAGCTCCTCTGCCACCAGGGCTGGATCCTGCTGGGGCACAGGGACCTGCTCCTCCCAGGGGCTACATGATTTTGGATAGGGCTGAAAACAGCATGAGAACCTGTCGCATTTGGTATTTGGATTGTCAAAAACCCCAATATGTTCCCAAGAAGGTAACAGGCAAAGAATTCCCTCTGTGCTAACTGGGATGATATTTGGGGTAAAGGCCTTTCTGGATGAATTTGGAGTGGCCCTGGGGTAAGCCAGGGTGGAAAAGGGATCCGTGGCTTCAGTTATTGAAAGGGTATAGGCTGGGAAAGCACTAAAAGTCCCATCTGATGCTCGAGGGGACCATTTTGGACATCCCTGGAGTGATAAAAAACAGGAGACAAAACCAACGGATGGGGTTCACTCCAGTGCAGGAAATTCTAGGCTGTTCTGCAGTGTAATGAGTTGAAGGTGCAAAGCAGACATTGGTGGTCACAAGGACCATGTTGGTGCTCAGGAGTGGGGAGCCCAAGGGCTGCTCTGTGTTGTGGCCACTGCAGAGGTGGCTCTGGAACTTGGGGACATGAGATTTCATGGTTTTGCTACCACACACCCTGTCCTGGGCTGTCTGAATGGTGACAGTGTGGAACAGCCTGTCCGCAGGACTAGGAGGGGACAGAGGGAAATCCAAGTTCCCAGCACGGGTTCAGGAAATCCATCAGCTGAGACAAAGAGCCACAGCAGCCCAGGACAGGCAGCAGACACGTCAGCCGTAGTGGCTATTTCTGGCATCGTCCTTGGAGCTGGGGAGCTCAGACACCAGGAACAGGGAGGCACCGCTGGGACCTCCAGGGAGCCCTTCCCACCTCGTGTCACTATGAGGTGATTCCTACAGGCATTTCCCATCCTCAGATGACTTGTTATCACCTCCCAACAAGTGCAACAACCTCAGATGAGTGTTGCCTGACAGGCTCACGTGGATGTCACAAGTCGAGGTATCTGCTGGGATCGGCACTGCTGGGTTTCTGTGCAGCGGCACACAGACCCCATGGATGGGCGTCTCCATCACAGGTTGCTCCATGTTTATGGATCGCTGATGGGAGCAGAGGGTGTTGGGCATCTCATTTGGGTTCATGCCAACTTCCCGCCCCAGCTCTGCATCCAGCTACCACCACCCAAGCACGTGTTGCCAGTTACCAGTCCCTCCAGCCCTGATGTCCCAAAGCCTGCCCATGCCAGTGGTCCATCAGAAGCATGAGGTGTCCACAGTGTGGAGACCTGGTGTGGGCAGGGTGGGGGGGCTGCTGGATTCAGGAGATGTTCCAGGATAGGGGGTTGCTGCAAACACGCAAAACAGGTTGACTGAATGCAACCACTGTCACTTTTGCCATAATTTTTCCACTTTCCAAAGGTAAACCCCTGTTATACTGGACATCTTTACTTGGAAGCCAGGTCTAACATGCGTTTCGAGAGCGGTTCACCTGCTTGTCTAGCTGCAAGCCAAAGGCAGTGCCTGTGCTGCCAAAATTGTCCCTTCTTGGAGTACTGCCTCAAGGCCCAGGAGATGTGCTGGTGACCCACATTAACCCACCATGGCAAGAGGGGTTTCCCCACCTGGAGATGGGGCTTCCCAGTGCTCCCCATGTAGAGCAGAAGGTCCAACATCTTCCCAGCCCACAGCATCTTTGGAGACACAAGAGAACAGAGGTGGCTGGACCAGGGAGTACCCCGGACCTTGTGGTGGGGGACTTGGACCCAGCACAAAGTCTTTGAGTCCCAGTTTTTCCCTCTGTAAGGTGAAAATCAGGATTACTAAAACTTCTTCTCAACCTTCTTATCTGGGTATTTTTCTCCCACGGAGGAAGAAATATAAATTAAAGGAAATAAAGGGAGGAAAGGAATAAATACGGGAGGGACCTAAAGGTCTTCTGGCATGGACAAGGTCTTCACTCCATGTCTCCCAATGCCGGCACTTACCAAACATAGCCAGGGCCCCATGAAACCTCAGGCTGATGGAGAGTAGTAAGATGAGCTCCCTCTTTATTTGGCCTAGCTAAAAATAGCGGAGGGGAAAAAAAAGGCAGAGTCAGGACCCTGCAGGACCAGTAGTCAATGGGCTGCGAGGAGCGATTGAACTCCAAATCCTGCTCAGCAGCCTCCAGCTGACGGGCTATTTTTTGCCGTGGTTGACTAAATATGGTCAGGGAGGGAAGAGCAGGAGCAGGGGCCGCTGGCCCGGGGGTGCGTGTTTCGGATGCTTCGCTGGGTATATAAGCACTGGAAAGGTGGACTCGCTTTCTGACCGGTGCTTCCCCCTCCTTCCCCTCCACTAGCCCCCCCCGGGGTGTACGTGTGTGTGCTGTGACCCCCCAGCCCGGGCTAACCCCCGGGTGGTGGAGGGGTGGGTGAGGAGGAGAAAAGCGGGGGGGGACCGGGCACTTCTGCAGGCGCAGCCCTTTCACATCAAGGTGTGCTGCAATCCGGGCGGGCAAGGTTGCTGCTCCTTAACTCCTGCCGCGCCGGCAGCGCTGCCCGGAGCCCGGTTGGCCGGAGGGAGCCCCGGGGGCAGCCCCGCTCCCCCCCGCTCCGCCGCCGCTCGGCCCCCGCGGTACCGCGCTGCCTCCCGCCTCCCCCCGCGCTCCTCCCGAGCCGCGATGCAGCAGCGGGGCTGTAACTGTGGTGGTGCTGGGTGGAGGGGTGAGGTAAGGGTGGATGGGGAGGGGAGGGTTTGCCTGATCTTTTTTTTCTTTTTCTTTTTTTTTTCTTTTTTTAATTTTTTTTTTTTTTTCCTCCAAGTGAGGACTAATACCATTCCTGGGCCTGCTCTCTTTTTCCCTTCCTGCATTAGAGATTGGCTATAAGGAGAAGGCTGACGGCTGCAGCATGAAGCGCATTATTACCTTGTGATTCCATGACCCTCCTCTATGCATCCCTAACTCTCGAAAGCTGATTCAGCTTTCAGCTAGTGCTCTGGTGAGTCCTCTGCTGCAACAGAAGCTCCTAACTGGTATGTCTTTTTTTTTCCACCCCCCCCTCCGCTTCCCCTCTTCTTCTCTCTGCCTTGCCTTTAACCGCTACCAGCTCAGCATGGTTTTAAACACTTTTTCTAGCCAATGCAGGAGTACCCAACTTACCCGCTGACTTAAATGTGGGTTTTTGCATCTGACAAATGGGTGTGTGTGTGTGTGTCGTGTGTGTGTCTGTGCAGGGATGTGCTGGGTGTGTGTTTAATCTCTGGATGGGTTAGGAGATCTTTCCCCCCCCCGTTTTTTTTTTTGTTCTGCTGTGGCATACTCTGCATTTAAAAAAGAAAGAAAAAAAACCCCTAACAAACTGCAGAGCAAGCAGTGCACTAGAATAATCTGAACTGAAATGTTAGAACTTTGACATGCCACTGTTCTGCAAGGTTAAACCGGCCTTTAAATGCCTAATTCAGATACAGGCTGGCTAATGACACCTGGGGGGAATTGGGGCTTTATTTATTTATTTGCAACGAACTAGTGCTATGAGCTGATACCAGCCAGAGCAAAAGGGTGAAATGTGGTTAAACTTAGCCTAACTTGCAATGATCTCAATGCTGCGGTGATTAACTGTTAAAATGCCGAGAAGTGAGCATTAATTACAGGTGCATGGTTTGTGGCTGATCAGGAAGAGAATATGAAGAGGAGAAGTTAGGTTTTCCTTGCAAGGGTCTGGAATTCAGATTACACTTCATACATCAATTGTCTGTTGTTGCTTCAGCAGCTTGGAGTTGACTATGGTCATTATATTTTATATGATAGTGGTGATACCTAGTCACATAAATATATAGACATCAATATTGTGAGATGGATACTGTGGTACATACACACATGCACACAAATTTGGGTGTGTTTTACAGCATGCATATGTCTGGTTTACACATCTTTATACATAGGGATATAAATGCTATATGTAAGCAGGTGTAACATATCATCCAAACACAATGCATCTCCAGGCTGTGTTTAGAGTAGGAATACATGTATATGTCTCTGCCGGAGAGAGTGTACGCTCAGCAATCATGTGTAATTGTATAGGCAGAAATCTGTGGTTTGTGCTGTCAGGTTAATTACTGGTTTCTCTCGAGCGGATGGTTGTGTCTGTATCTCCCAAGGACTGAGCTCCATGTCCAGCCCAGCCCCTCTGCTCCGCTTGCCTCTCCCTCCTCCAGCACCCGGCCCCAGATACAGGCTGGCTCCAAAGTCCCCAAAGTTTTGTGCTGCACAGCTCCAGCTTGACTTTGTCCCCTGAAGCTGAGCAGCACCTGGAGCCTGGGGCAGAGCAGGGATATAATACACAGCACCTTGCTTTCCATCCCTCCCACCATCCTACTCCTGCCTCCTCCTCCAGGTAACACCTCAGGCTCTTCCTTTTTATTTGTCCCTTGGCCTCTGCACTATCCAAGTCTCCATCAATTTTTCTCCTCTGAACAACCACAATTTTATTGCGCATGTTTTTCTGCTAAGAGCGAGCCCAGCAGCTCCGCAAGCCCAGATGGGTTGAGAACGTTGGATGATGCTCACCCACCACCAATTACTCTTGGTGGCAGCTGCAGGATGGGAACCACAGGGTGCTTCAGGCATCACCATTAAAAGCCCCATCAGGCCATTTATCTATTCCTCCACCAAAAGGCACAACCCTGGAAAGCACGGTCATGATTTCATGCAGAACCTCAAAGCAGATTTACATCTCCAGGATGAACTTTGCTGCCGTGGTTGTGTTTTTGTCTTCAGTTTTAGTAAGGACTTAGAAGGTCATTTTCTCAACTCTTAATTAGTCCCTCTTCAGTGGCCGGCAGCTGCTGTCCCATTCATTTACAGAAGTTGGGGACTGTTCAGGACAGCCTATGTCAAACGCATTTGAAGAAATCAAATTGGATATGAGTTGCAGATGTTCAAGGGCCCAAGAAGTCCAGTAGCTCTTCTACTGTTGTCGGTCTAGAAGGAAATTCGATACCATGGAGTGCCTTGGCTGTGCAAAACCCCCGACCAGCACTTCGATTTTTGGTTTTTTTTGGATACTAAGCACTCAGACTTGCCCTCACACTCCTCAGCTTTCCCTTTGCTTTAATTTCACTGCAGTCATGCATTACAGTGGTGCCACAGCTCCATCTCTCTTCCCCTTAAACCAAACTAAAGGTTGAAATTTGCCTCGAAATGAAACAAATAATGATGGTTGAAAGGGCCAACAAACTCAAGGAATAAGGAGGGGAGCTGCACAGACCAGGACTGAGGCATGTGCTGGTGTTGCTTGGGTGGTGTAAAGCCATTGTGGGGGCCAGAGGCTGAGCGCACTGTATTTACACCCCAGTTTCACATGGCCTTTGCTTTTCAGTGGTGCTAGAAATCAACGGGGAGCAGGGAAATATTTCCTCCCCAGCCAGCACTGATATTTTAAAAAGCAGTGGCGAAGCATCGATGCAATTAGGTATTCCAAAGTGCTTAGTTTGCCACTTGCTAAGTTTACTTAAACCCTCTTTAAAGGCTTCATTAGAAGCCTGTGAGGAACGGCAAAATTCATTAGTAGGAAGGCGGCCATTCTGCATTTGCCTGTAAATTGGTATCGATCGGCGGCGGCGGCGGGGCGAGGGGCGGTGGGTGCAGGTGAGCGCGGCCGTGCTGAGCGAGCAGGCAGCAGCGCAGGCAGCGCCCGCCGTGACCTCCGCCGGCGCTCCCTGCCTAAATCCTGCCCATAATAGCCTCCTATTCAGCGTTCGCAGCCCTGCCACTCGGCCCCCACATTGTTCGGGAAGCTTTAAAGCTCAGCAGGGCTGTGAAGAGGTGAGGGGAACAGCCAGCGGCTGCGCACAGGGATGAGCCCCACGGGTGCAGAAGTGACGAGCAGGGGTGCACATCCCACGGGGGCTGCAGGAATAACTCAAAAAAGACTTTGGGCCGAGCTCCTGGCATCTGGCTTTGGCTGCTTTTTATGTTGCATATCTGCAGGTGTCTCCCTAAAAACCCTTAGCTGGCGTGGAGCTCAGCCGGATGATTTATTAGAAGCAATTTTTTATTATTTTTTTTTTAAATACCATGAATTCCCCAAAAGGCATGTATTATATTTTGGGGTTTGCTTATCTGCGAGGTAGTGTCTCTCTCCCAGTGACCAGCAGAGGAAGAATCATTGGATTCACTAGGTAAGACGCTTTCTTCTTCCTATGCTTTAATCTCTACTTACTGATGAAAGCAATTGCTTGTCTGGAGCTGATGAGTCTTTTTACTCTGGCGAATGGAGCAGTCCTTCCTGGTGTCGGTTTGTAAATCAGTAGCTGGTCATTTGATTTGGGGCTTTCTGAAAACAAATTGGCTTTCTGTTTCCAAATTGGAGGATGGAGTCAATTGGGAAATAATATATGTCTAACTTTCCCCCACATGGCTTTGTCTGAAATTATCTCTATATACATGCAAAGCAAATCCCTCCCACTAAACCACTTTTTGGTGTTTTTTAATTGCTGAAAGTTTATGATTTCAAGTGAAACACCTACTTTTTAGGTGGAGCGGGAGGTTGGCTTTTACTCTGTGCCGCTTATGTGACAAAGAGCCCCTGCCAGGGCAGCCACCGGACCCACTGCCACTTTGTGTCCAGTGAATTATCCAGTTCCTCTTCCCAGGGACCAAAATCCATCACCTACCCAGGGCAAAGCCCCGGATTGCCAGCGAGGAGTAGGATCCGGGGGGTGTGTGTGTGTCTGCACATGGGCTGGGCAGGAGGAAAGTCTGCTGGTTTAAACTGAGCCGTAACTCACTCTCAGGATGTAAATTGTAAATCAGCGTTATTTTTCCTCCTGTGACCATATAAATGCGCATATTGAAACTACCTGCTTGAGAGACATACTTCTTTATATGCCCATATGAACCTGGGAAGCTATGGAATGTAAAGAAGTATGTATTTCAGGTGGGAACCCTTCTCAGAGGAGCGATGTGTGACCCCAGGTGAAGGAGGGGAGAAAGACAGACAGATTATTTTATATGTATATTTTTTTTTAACTGCCTGACCTGACAGACCGACTGGGGAGTCAATTGATGATCTTGTTCCAGCGCGTGTATTGTTCTGTCACTTTGCCTGTGTCAGCAGGTGGAAATGCTCATCAGGACATTAAATATTCAATATGCTGACTGCGGCATGGGCTTTGAAAGGCGATGCCAGAGGAAGGCTGGCTGTCCACTCCCGGGTTTTAACAGGGATGCAGGCCAAGCGCTCCTATTTCTTGCTTCCCTGTCAAGGCTAGATAGCCAACAGAGCTGGCTGATCTCTAAATCTAGGAAAATCAAAAGGAGATAGATGGCAGGAGAAGAAAAGACGGAAACAGGGTACAACAGTTGTGATTTGGGCGTGCAGTGTTCTAGCTTTAAATTAGTGTGAAAACTCTACTTTTCAAATCTTTCCTGTCGTAAAACTTTTTGTGCTTTGAACTGGAGAGGAGATCTTGTCAGTGTGAGGAACCATCGAGACCAGCTAGAGCCAGCGGAGTGCTCTGAATATGGGGGATTATTTTTCCAAAGGAAAATAAAAAAAACTAGCTCCTTTAATTCCAGCTTTCACTTTTCCTCTTTAATCTTTTCCAATGTAAAGTAATTGGCCATTTTTCCAGGATCCTATAATAAGGCAAGATGAAAGAAACTGGGTTTAAATACAAGTTTAACATTCTGTGTTGGTAGGAGTCATGTCCAAGGGTGTAAAACTTCCAGCCCAAACATCGTCATGCATCTGCGCTGCCTGTAATGACGGGCAAAACCGAACTCCCCGGAAAGCCTCTCCCCAGCTACCAGAACTCACTTTCCCATCTCCATGGGGCAGCTGAGAGCAACATTTTGCTTTTGAGTAGTTCCCCTGCAATCACAACATCCTTCTTGGCTTGGCTAATGGGCTCCTAAGGCATCCTTTGGTAGGTGTGATACCTCAGCATCCCACGCGGAGGTGCATCAGGTCTCACCCAGCACAGCATCCTCTGCCAGGCATGGACAAGGCTGGGAGTTTGGATTTCTTGAGCCTTTATCCAGCTCTATTCAGGGTGAGCGCTGTCATCACTTGTTACACGTACGCCAAAGGGGATTTAACTCTAAGCAGGCGCTTGTGAATAGCGGGTTAGAAAAAGCAGGCTGGGTTATCAGGGAGATTTCCTACGTTTGGGAATTGGTGGGCTTTATTAAGAGCTTTTTTTGTTTGTTTGGTGGAGGTATGGGAAGTGCTGAGCCCATTCCTCATGGAGGAGAGGCCTTTTCATTGCCAGGTAGCTTTGGGAAGGCTGGGTTTGTGCTGAAGGATGGCTGATTTGCACGACATCCCTGTTGCATTTTAGGATGCTCTGGCGATGCTGGGCCCTGGGAAGTTGGGGTTTTCGCAGCTGATTGTGGTGGGATCTCTTGGGGCTTTGCTGGAGGGACACACCGTCCCCCTGGGCTCAGCCCTGCCAGCAGCCACCCTGCATGGGGACGGTCCCCATGAAGATGGGTCCTGTGGTTGTCCAGCCTTGGTTTTAGGGGTAGATTTAAGTAAAACACTGTTGAATATTGGGAAATGAGCTGAGCTCGAGCAGGAAAGCTCCAGTGCCCAAGCAGGATTGCAGTTTCACTCCCTTGTAAATCACCAAAGTTAGCTTGAGTCTCAGGATGAAAAATGAGGACAATTCTCACCATTCTGGATATAAGATAAAACTATATGTTATATATAATTTATATATAAATTTTCCCTTCCTTCCTGCTGACCTTTTGCTTGACTGCTTCTCCTCCTGTCTTTCCTTGTCCTTTTCTTGCTTACTTTTCTTCTCTTGCTTGCTTGCTTTCTGCCTTGCTTTCTCTTTTCTTTATATTTTTCTTTCTTCTTTCTCTCTTTCTGTCTTTCTCTCTTTTCATTCCTGTGTCTTTTCTTCCCTTTCTTTCTTTCCTAAGCCCAGGTTTTACTAAAACTCCTGTGCTGCTGTGCGTTGCTCTCACGAAGGTGCTCGCAGTCTGATTTACAGTAGATACCTGCATTCCTAATGCAATTTTTAATCTCCTTCCCCCCCTCCTCTGAATTAATATGCTTGTTAATCACACAGAATTGCTAACTTTAGGAAGTCACTAAGTGCTCAGATTTATTTTTTATGTAAATATTTTCAAAGCCATAATTCTGAGCGCTGTCTCACAGCATTGGCAGTGGAGGTGGCAGGGGAGGCTTCGCTGTGGTACGTGTCCCGAGGCACGCAGGCTTGGGTGATGTTAAAAATTAAACGGGGAGTAAATGTGTGGCCCCCTCAGACCCAGAGCAGCCCCTCGCTGTTGGTGTTGATGGAAGCTGATGATGGCCATTGGCCTTCATCAACCAGTTTGCGCCTTTCTTCCACCTGGCGGCAGCTCCTCTTCCCTTTTATACCTTTTTGGATTAAAAGTGTGACTGTTACACAGCAGTAGGTCCACTCTATTTGGTAGCTAGAATTAAGCCACTTCTTTTTTCACTCTTTATAAAGCGATGAAGATCTCCCAACCTTGAGCTCTGCGGCGGGAGCGTCGGTGCTGGCCTTGCCGCGTGCGGCAGCACCGGGATGCGGGAGCGCCCACCCATCCTGCAAACCATGGGCTGTGTGGTGCCGGCTGCAGAAACAGGAGCTTTGAGACTTGTAAAAGCCATAAATCCAGTGGACCAAATTAGTTAAATTTTTCTATTCTATGCCTCACAAAATCCAGCCGTTCTCAAGATGAATTCTCCGCATGTAAGTGGAACTACCAGCAGGTAGAAGATGGATATTTTGCACATGCATAAGAGAGCACAGGGACAAATTTGTGCCATGCGGTTTTCCCCAGCGAGTTCTTTTTTCAGTTTTGTGCATTTGTTATGTTGATGATCCATTATTACTGCTGTTACTATTACTTAATATTAGAAGACAGGTGGTCTCATAAATTCCAACACCCTCTTTTCTTTTTTTTAAATAAAAAAAAGGGGGGAGCATGTTTGCAATTCAAGTTTAATAGTGCATTCATCAAGAGCAATAAAGCATTTTATTGCACAAGTATTTCAAGGGATGTGCTGGCCCTGGTAAAAGCATTAGTAAAGGGGTGCATCAGCAATCTCATTTAAAACTGTCGACCCAACGTGAAAAATGTTGCGTTGAAGAATAAACTGCTATTAAGCATGATTAGATTGACCTGCAGGACAGATATTTTAGCTGCAGCAGCACAAGTCGATCAAAGTGAGCATCGCTTAGATTGCAAAAAAAAAAAAAATTTAACGCCCTAAATTAAAAATGAATAAACCTTAGCATATTTAGGACCAGCAAGTGACTTTGGGTGTGAGATTCGTGCATTTGATTCGAAGCCGTTGGAAAGGTGGGAAAAGGGGGGAAATGTATTAATTGCTGCCCCTTTAGCATACATTGAAAGTATGTTACTCAGATCAACCAATCAAAAAAGAAATTGTGCTGACTCAGCATTCGGGCTAGACTGCACGTCCGATTGCAGAAGAGATCAGCACTGCACTGCAGTATCTTTCCCTGCCTTTGACACCAGCCTAGCTGGGCAGGGCTTCCCTTGTGTTTCCCAGGACTGGTTTAGGCCAAGAACAAGAGAAGGCCCTGAAGAGAGGAGGAGACAGTCAAGGTTGCACGAGCCTCAAGCTGCTAACGATCCTTTTTAGTCAGTAAGCAAGAGCTTCCATGTGAGGTTTGCCCTGCCAGATGCAAGCAGCATGAATTGCTTGGGAATATATCTATTTTTAAAGACTTTCACCACATCTTGCACTTAGCAGTGACTGTGGGCGAGGGGGTGGTGTGTTCCTTGCAGGAGAAATATCCTCGCTCCTCAGCTCCAATCCCTCCCCTGAAAGCACAGGGCTGATTTGAGTTTGTGAAGTCGATATCTTCAATGTTTGCTGCTTGTTGCTGAAGTTACTCTTGACCTCGGCCAAGCAGGCAGCGATGCTGCGAGATGCTTTCCTGTTGGGATGTGGGATGGAGAGAGCATCTCAGAGCTCCAAGGATGGGAACCAAGGGCACAGGCTCCATTGCTGCCTCACTGGGCTTGCAGACAGTTAATGTAGCTCACCTGCCTCAGTTTCCCCCAGAACCAGAGTAGGTGCTCACCATGTAATTGTTGAAGCTGTTGTTTGGCCAAAGTTAGAGGAGGCCAAGCCAGGTTGATGTGACTGCCCAAGGACAAGCTGGTCCTGGGTTTGTAAGGACCTCCCTGCTTTGGCATCAGCTTGTACGGTGATGCCTGGCACATGTTTTGGGGGGGATGGCACTGTGGCCCTTCTGCACTTGTGGTGAAATGGGAAGACTTGTCTGGACTCCCCAACATCCCTGAGAGGGTGCAGGGTGTGAGGTGCTGAGGCTGGACCTCCAACCAGGACCCTATGGAGCTGTGTCTGCTTGGGGGACATCGAAGCAGGAGCGAGCTGGGCAATGTGGTCCCTGGGATGCTCCAGCTCTGCTCCATGATGCTCTGGAGACGTTTTTGTTCACGCTGTTTAAGGCAGATCAGTGTGCATCCCTGCTTTAGTTTGTATTTTTGCAAAGCAATCTGTACAAAGGAGCAGAAGATAGTGGTGGATATCCTTGTGCACGAGTGGAAGGCTTTCAGATACAGATATGTCTTGAATAAAGCAGAATTTAATAGCCGAAGGTTTGAGCAGTTGGAGTGAGGCAGGCTACATGCCGGGCCTCAGGGGAAGCAGGGCAGCTGACGTAAACACATGCAGGGTTTTCCTTTTTTTTACCTTTTTTTTTCTTCATGAAGCACAGGGCTGTGCCTGTGAACGCCTCACCATGCCCAGATATGGCCTGTGCTGGGACCTGTGCCGCTATCTCAAAAAGCCCCCAGGCAGCCTGATGAGCCTGGGGAGGACCAGGGAACAGCTGCTATAAATAGTGCTCATTCTCAGCTGCCCTTCTGGTGGGACCGGATTAGGTGACATCTGGGCAGCCAAGAGGCGCGGGACTCGTGACCACCGACTGCAGAAGTCACCCAGCAGCTGTAAGGACAGGAGCCAGCCCTGCAAAGCCCTTACATAGGCAAGTCAACCCTGGCATTTGGGGAGTTGGATAAAGTGATGAGAGAAGGAATCCAGTGACCTAAGAGCGGTCAAGAATAAAATTCACCCCGATGGCCGCGGCAGTGCTTCCAATCTGGGAAGTCACCCGGTGTTGGAGGCAGGACTTGGCCTTCGGCTGCTGGAGCTGTTGGGCGCAAGCGAAGGAAGGTCCTGGGAGGGAGGCGGCAATGCGGGAAGCAAAGCATCACAAGGAGTTGCCGAGGTGAAGAGATTGGTGTCCTCTTCTGGGACAACATGGGTTAATTTGCTGGCAGTGAGATTGCTGGAAGCTCTGATTTAATATTTGTGTTTACTTCGGATAAACAAATTAACAAAAAACCCCAAGTCTTAATAATTTAAGGCACCAACTTGATTGAGGCTAGTAGAAAATAATGAATCCCATAGAGTGATTTCACTCCTAACATTGCAGAAGGTGGACAGTGCATGTAGTTTATGCCTCTGTGGATGCAATATAGCTGTTCCCTATATGCGAGGGATACATGTATCTATAGGTTGCAGGAGTGTGACCCAGCTGCTGTAACAGCAGTGGAAAGGACTGGGTTTTGCTTGAATCAAGCTCTGCCTTGAGTATTTGAAGGGAAAAGACAGAACAGGTAACAGGTACAGTTTGGCTGAGCGGAGGAGGCGATACCCAGGGGTGATGTCCTGGAACATGTGAAATGTGGCATTCTGGATAAAAAGCAGGGGGTGATGCTGCAGCTCGTCCCTGCTGCGGAACGGGGACTGGGATGCAGGGGTTTATATATGGGCTTTGTCCATTCCACTCCTCACCGGTGTCAGGGCTGTGATGCACAGGGAGCAGCACCACTTTGCTCTCTTTAAATTAAGCCAGCTTTGTCCTAAGGCCTTGTCTTTGAGACAATAAGACGCACCCGCACCCACTAAAATCTATTGTGCCATTTTTGCAAAGACCAGCAAAAGTCGCCCGTATGCCTTCCCCTCCCTGTCCTCCACGCTCATTTGGCCTATTTGAAGCTGAATTTATTCCAGGGAAGGTCCCCATCAATTTGCCTTGCTCTTTTGTTGACAAGTTTATTAAAAACCTGGGCAACTACGTATTAAACTTTTATCAGTGTCGAGGAAGAATATGTCCTTTGAGCGGCCACAAAAGTTATGGATTGGGTCTTAACGTTTCTTGTTCCACTGTTTGGCTGAGTCAGCGTAACAAAGAAAAGCTGCCGCTTTTTTTTTTCATTTCTTGCGAGACAGTACCCTTAACAGTGTAAGTAACAGTGTCAATAGTGCAAAAAGGTTTTGAGTCTGGGTAAACATGAGACTTCTTTTTTTTGGGGGG
The DNA here is from genome assembly GCF_037038585.1 of Patagioenas fasciata. NCBI lineage: Eukaryota > Metazoa > Chordata > Aves > Columbiformes > Columbidae > Patagioenas > Patagioenas fasciata. Next base: position 8,328,971 of record NC_092535.1, on the reverse strand, counting down.
CGGTGAGTTGAGTGTGTGGCCAAAAGCTTTTAATAATTTGAATTATTAACTTAAAATGGGAATAAAATGTGAATGCTGGTGAAAGTTCTTGCTTCTTAATTCTGAGTTAGTAGTTTTGGTAATATAACTGATACTTTCTAGTGTTGACATGAAAAAATGCCCCCCAAATTAATAATGTTTGTTGTATCACAAGTGTTGTGATTCCATCCACTGTGAGGGTGTGAAGGGGTTGGAGCGCTGGCCCTTGGCGATACCTGGTTGGGGATGTACCGTCGGTGCTGCTGCGAGATGGGATCCTTGCTCTTTTTCTTTAGTCATAAGATGAAACAAAGAGGAGGCCAATATGTTGCACCAAAGAGGTTAAAAATAAAGCGTTAGAATCACATAACCTAGTTCCCATTTTGCCGTGCAGCTGAGTTTTCAGGAGTTGGAAGAAGGCTGAAAAATAATCGGTGAGAAGAATTTTGAACTGATAGAACAACAGACAGACAGGGAAAAAAAGTGAGTATCTGTGGGACTGAGCCACAATTCTTAAACACTGCCATATAAATAAATAAGTAATGGTTCCCAAACAGCATCTTTCTCTGCCTGTCACCGCGTCCAAGGATTTTTTAGTTCTTAAACAGGTTTGCTGGCATAATTTGTCAAGTCCAACAGGGAGGTTTCTGTGTGACAGAGGATCATTTTTCACCACGCACAGCGGTGCACCAAAGCAGTCCTGCAGGCTCCCAGCAACTCCATAATTAGATAACAGTTAACATACGTGTATTAGATGGCTCATCATTCATGCCATAGGACACAGCCAAGCCCACTGCTGCCGATACTGCGCCGTGCCGAAAGCAGGCAGGGAGCGTTCTGGACAAATACGTCTTTCTCCAGGAGTTTATCTGCATCACCATTTGCTCCAATTATAACTAATTGGACACATATTGCATTTTCATAGCGCCTAATTTTCTATTGATTTTAACGGGACTGCTGGTGTTTTGTACTATTAAGTGGTATCTCGTATCAGTTGCTGTTTAAAAATGCTGAGTACACTTCCCTGTATGGAATTATGCAGTCAGCAGATGTTTTAAAACCTATTTAATTGTTTGGTCCATAAAATGCACAAACTGTATTAGGGAATGGCTTTGTTCTCTTTTGAGTGTGTGAGCTGAAAAAATCCAAGCCCACAACTATTTCCACCGCTGGTTTCAGGAGATGCAGCTCCCAGAGACCTGCTCAGAGTTTGCATTTCGGGGAAAGAGCTTTGGAGGGTCGGTCTTGGTCCCGTGTGGAGCCGGAGCATCTGCAGCTTCTTCCAGGTATTGATGCTCTGTATTACCGGAACAGATCAGGTCGTGCTTGAAATATAAGACCTTTATTTTTACAACAGGCCTAGGACCAAAATTTGGATTAAGACAGAGATTCTGATATTGAGAGCTAAGATTTTGGTAAGGTTACTTTTGACTTTCTGTGTATCTAAAGAATAAGGTGATAATTGTGGGGTTTTGAGGCTTTATTCTCTATCATAGATATTGCCATGTACCTCGGCAATACATCCAAATAAAACTAGACTATCAAATTAGCCACTGCATTTCAGCAAATACTCAATGAAGCAGGATGAAAGCAATAGTTCTCTGTTCAACATCATTTAAGGAAGAAAAGATTTATAAGAGAGATTTAGGGGAGGAACAGAGAGGTGGCCTGGCAAAAAGCATTTCCAGCAATGCACGGTGGATCATTGGATCATGGATATTGGATAATGGTATTAATGGCAGGGAAGGCAGATAAGAGGTGATGGAAATTATGTTATGGGGCATCTGCGTTATCCCGGGGTGCTGGTGAGCTTGCCAGCAACTTGCTGCCTTCTCTGGCCATTAGCACGAATCACCTTGTGCCCATGGGAGACAGGTGAGTTCATGTGGGTGTATAAATTAAATAGACACTTTATTAAGTTCAGGTAATAGTTTTGGTTTGAAGGACTGAGTGGCTACTGCAATGTCAGCAACTGCTTTAATGCACAAAGGAACTGAGTGCTTTTTAATTAAGTCAAATAAAATCCAAGCGGAAGGCTCCCAAGCCTTGTCTGGAGTCTACTTTTTGGGCTGAATATCTATAATTTTAGAGATGTTAATAAAACACAGTCCACTTTTTCCCCATAACAATATAAGTTAAATTAATATTTGATGTCTGTAAGGGAAAGGATAAAAGCAGCGAGGTTGTATTTTCTGGTTTACAAATGGCACATTGTGCAGAATACAGTGACTGTGGCATTGATTTAAGCATCCTCACAAAGACACCATGCAATAAAGTTGAATCATCTACAGTACAAGTATGGCTCTTTGGTGGAAAAAATAGCAAAGTGAGGGAGTAGACATTTTCCTGTATTATCAAAAGCCACTTCATTTTGGGGAAATTTCCTCTGATTTAGTAATGTTTGGATGGAAATCAAATAACACATTAGCTTGAGGAACGGGGAAAAAAATCTTCCAAAGCTAATTACGAAGGGAATGTGTACTTCATTAAGATAAAGTTGTAGGAAATCAATGTTCTGTATTGTTGTTTTTTCCTTTTGATTGGATTTTAGGATGATAAATTGTTAATGCATTTGATCTAAAAATGATTTGTTTATTCAGATGAAGAGTAACGGTACTTTGTCTCATTTGGCCTTTTAGCTTGTAATGATAATGGCTTGGAGGGATGCTCGTTTCTCAAAAGGGTATCGGACTGGAATAGGCAGGAGATTTCTGGACTCAGAAGGATGGGCCCTATGCAAGGGTTCATTGTAGGCTAATTCTATTGCATGTTGAATCTTCTGCTTCATTAGGAATATCGACAAATGCTGATAAATTCTTTGGCTTTGCTGTACTGTCTATAACACGTCTTTATTAGAATACTGAGACTAAAGTGGAAAGGTCTTCTGACCAGACCCTCTTACATCGCCTACTACTGATCCTCCTTGTCATGGCAATGGTTTGCTAATGACACCCGGGCCAAACCAAAACTTAGGTGCTACCTAACAGTCAATGGAGAGGGAAAGGTGATGTTATCTTGGCTTTGATTTGCCTTTAACAAGTGCTGCTTGCTCTGTGTGCCCATGGCTCTCCAATGCAATCCTACAGCACGCGTGGACTGTGCCCAGCTTGGGGATGTGCTGGTGTGATGGGCTTGGAGCAGGGTCCTGCAAAGGATGACACCAGCACCTGATCTTGGCCCTGGGGGACAGAGAAGCCAGAAAGGACCTCTCCAGTATGAGACCAAATTGCAGGAGGAAACGGCTGGACCTAGGTTCACTGTGGACAGCAAATTTAAATTTGGTGGTGTCGGGTGGTTGATGTTTTGAATCCATGACATGGTGCTGTTGCAGATGGCACTTGCAACATCAGCATAGGCCAGAAGGGAGGGTGACACCAAAGCCTTGTGTGGCTGTTAGGGCCAGGCAAAGCTCTCCCACCAGATCCTGCCTGCTGAAGACTCTGTAATTCATCTTGCTCAATGGTTTGTACAGCCTCAGAGCCCAGCCTGGCAGTACCTGGGCTGGCGGAGACCTGGGCTCTCCCTGCCAGGGGGCTACAAGCCCTGGTGTGTTGCAGCCCTCTCCAGCCGATAGCGTAGGCTGCTCTTTCTCAGCTGCTGGGAAAGCCTCACCACCAGAGAGACATCATTAGTTTTGATTAATGGCATCCAGAAGAGAAAAACTAATTTTCTAAAAAGGAAAACCTCACCCATAACTCACTGTGGAGAATTTAAACAAAATGTTACAGAGCATTCACGCCGACTCACATTGATTTCAAATGTGTTCCTGGGCAGTCCCTGAAGCAAAGCTGGGGGGAGTGGAGACAGCGCTTGTCAGAAGATGCTCAGAGTAACCCCAACACTGCTCTCCCACAGCACCGTTTTCAAATGACTCTCCCCAGAATACCAGCAAGCATTCATGGGGAGCAGAGTGTGCTTTAAATCTGCAGTCATGATGCTCAGGCAGGTTGGTGCACGCTAACCTGAAATCCACGTGCCCGGCAGGGTTTAACTTGCAGGCTCCGTGCAGCATCGGTCACCGATGGCACTTCCACCTCCTCCCAATCACCGGTAAATAATTACTTTCCTTTGCCTCCTATAACTCACCGAAGGATGGATTTAATACTTCCAGGTCTTCACTGTCTAAGTTTCCATTTAGTTCCATGGTTTGATTGTCTCTTGAAAAGGTACCTAGAGATAACTCGATTAAATTAATTGTAGAGCTCTTTTTAAGAAGCTATTCTCTCTCTCACTGTCTCTCTCTCTCCATTTAGTTATAGGCAGCATAGAATAACAGGTTTGGGCAGTTAAGTGATCTGCAGTACTTACCGTTACAATGCAAAGCCTGTATTTCTTGGGGAGCTATAATGCTGGTCCACTTGCAATATTTCTGCATACAGTGGTTATAAGTGCAGGTGCTTTTTCCTAGGATCAGCTTGCAGCGTGGTGGGCTGCAGGAAAGATGGGGGAAAAGTCACCTTTGCCTTATGACGCATATAAATTCTTTAAATAGGTTATGCACATGGTGATGTGCAATATCTGCTCGTGGCTCTAGGTTAAGAAGGGAAGGCCTAACTTTATTGGCTCCCACTGCAGAAATGATCAGAGCTGCCATGATTTTTAAATTTGATTTATGGAGTTATTTTTAGCAGTGGGGTGGTCATACTGCAGGGCTCTCCGGGAGGAATCAGCTCCCCAGTGCTGCAACACAAACCATTGACTTGGGCAGTGGCGGTGAGGCAGGACTGCCTGGCAGGGGCTTGCTTTCATTTTTTGCCTGATTATGAGATTGCAAGAAAGAAAAGTCATTTTTCCATTCCCTCCCTGCCCCTTCTTTTTCTTTCCACCCTTTCCTGTTGGTTTCTGATGATGGCAAATACAACTATTGCTTATCTCAAGCAGATCTCAAAACCACTGGTTTTAATTCCAGACAAGAAAACACAGGGTAGGGAGGCTGAGCCTGCTAACCGCTAAAAAAGATTTCAGGGATTTCAGCCTTTTTCCTCCCATTTGCCAAGGAGACCCCGAAAGGGAGAAGAGCAAGACTGACTTGGCTGTGGGCTGGGCTGGTGCTAACAAGGAGCATCTCTTGGCTTTACCTGCTGCTGCTACATGCTGGGTGGCACTTCAGATACCGAAACACAAGGCGTGGAGGATGGCAGACCATAACAGGTTGAAAGGAAGGTGGCAGGATATAACAGTTAAAGTATCTGGATTAAAACAATAGCCTTTACTTATGTCATGCTGCAATAGCAATGTGGGTCTCAAAGCAGATGAAGCCAAATATCGGGTTTAAAAATGCTCGAGGCTGGTGCTTACTGCTGCAGACTATTCCACTGCTATTAAACCTGCCTCTTTAATTCAGACCTGCTCTTCAGCTGCAGCTGCTAAGAAGCTTAAATAAATCCTGACTGCCTGAAAGTGAAGCCATTTGAACCAGCGCAATGTCAGGCAGCAAGTTCAGAAGAGGTCCCGGCGGCTGGGAAAGAAAAGACCCCAGGGAATTCCCTTCTTTACTGGCCGCAGCCCGTGAGGCCAAATGCTTTGCTAAAGCTGGTAAAATGGAACCAAATCAACTGTTCAATGGATTTGGTCCCCTTCAACCAGCTGTAGCTGTGCATTGATCTCTCAGATGCACCTTGGAGGATAAAACACTTGAACCAGACGGAGGCAACTCAGGTAGCAGAAGACAAATGGCCACGTGAATGCTGCCGATAAGGAAATTATGATGACCGGCATCTGCAGATCTATCAGTTGTGCTCTAAACTGGTGGGCTGAGCCTGCATCATTATGTGGTCACCAGTTAATTCTGCCTTAACAGAGACCACTCAAGATTGATAATCTCTATCATCCTCCTATATTGATCTCAGCTGCAATTCAGGACTGTGTATTTCAACTGCAAATGCTGTGCGTTTTCGTATGTATTCACTCACACCCACCCAGGAGCCCTGTGCCTCAGTGTTTCATCTGCTGCAAAGAAGAATAAAGGTTTTGATCTGAAGTTCCTTCCTTGTGTTTTATACCATGCGCCGAGCTGTTCATTTAATAAGTTCTAGTGAAGAAATGGGGATTAGTGGGGCTACTAGAGCAGAAAATGAGTTGGGAATAACAGCTATTTCCTAATTGCCCCAAATTGCAAATACCCACAGCCTGTACTGGCCAGCAATGTGTTGGTTTTTGTTTGTTTTTTTTTTTTTTTTTTTTTTTGTTTGTTTGTTTGTTTTGTTTTGTTTGGGAGATAAAAGCTCTGATCCTAAAAAAGGGTTCCCAATTTGACTTTATTGACCTAAAAGACTTGTGAGGTGTCTATCCCAGTCTGATGCTTATAAGCACTAATGTCATGCTAATGGACATAAAGAAAATCACTTACTTTCCCATGTAATAATGATTGGTGGGAAAGTAAGCCCAACGTCATCTTTTCCTAACCATTGTAAATCTATAGGACTATCACAAGCCATGAATATTGCTGGTATAATGAGCCATTTGAATGCAAAAGTCTGACGTGAGGTTACTCACGTCTTTACTTCTTAACGACAGCTGGCCCAAGTTAACCCCTGGCATGAGACGGTGCAGAGATTTTCCTCTTTTTACACACCAGAAATTTGGTTCACTTGACTCCATGTCTCTGGTCCTTTAGGTACCATTTAACTGTTCTCACTAGGGCCGAGAGTATTCGTGTGCTTTAAGATAAGGAGCTATTTGCTGGATCTGAGGCTTAACATGCGTCTAATGTTAATGCCATTGGGTATTTAAAAGGCAAAGACATCAGGAGCAATGTTACTGCAGGAGCACCTTTCCTTGGCTAAAAAGAAAACGGTGCCTACTCGCTTCTGCTGGCTCGTTTTTCTGCACTGCAACAGTGCATAAACATCCATGCTGAAATCCTACTGAAGTCTACGTGGTTGGGGTTTTTGAAATTATTTTTTAAAAATGATTTAATTATCTGTTCCCACATACTTCAGTTAGATCAGGCATGTACCCAGTATTTCTGCCTGAGAACAGATCCAGGTTGAAGAGCATGTGCAGAGCTGAGAGCTCAGCTCACCAGCTTTTTCTTTCAGGATGCAGCAATCAATGCTCATTCTGAAAAGTTTGCTAAGATGTCAAAACTTCACTAAATGTGACTAGTGCCCCTATAGCTGCCACACAGCGAGACCATCTTCCATGGTGAAACCCCCTTTTGCTGAGCCCGGGTCTGTACCACAGTGACGACAGATACATTTCCAGGGAGCTGCTGGGAAGATGTAGATTCTAAGTTGTTCTGTTACTTTCTGCCTTTTCTGTGGTTTGTCAGTATTGAAGTGTAAATACACCAACAAGGAGAGGCTATGGTATTCAGAACTGATCAGAAATTTTCCTCCTTTTTTTTTTTTTTTTTTAATTTGGGTGCAAAAGTGGGAAACAACAAATTAACTTTTGGATATTTTCCTTCATACCACCAGCTGATTTCTTCAAAACATGTATAAGACATCACGATTTTTTTTTATTTAGTTTTCACAAGCACAACCTCTTTCCAAACACCCAATAATAAATTCAAAAGGGCTTTGACTTAACCTAACAGAAGAGATGCTGCAATGTGCATTTACTGACATTGGTGCCTGGAAAGAGAGGCAAGTGAATAGCTCCAACAACTCTTCGCATTAGCACGGGGCCAGTTTGCAGTAAGGATGCTTGGGGCTTTCCGGCTGTGGCCACACAGCACAGCTCTGCCATTGGCCAAATAGCCCAGTAGCCACCACCTCTGTAGCTACAAGCCGCTGGCCCATGTCTTGGCACACTCTATCACTGCCAATTATTTGCTTTGCAATTAGCAGCGCTGGTTTCTGAGAGCTACCCGAACCCACCTCCTAATTGCCATCTCAGAAGCATCAAGTGAAAGCATCCACAAGCACCACCTTGATGCTGTGGCTGTCTGTCCCAGGATTCATGAACGAGGATGGAGACGAAAGCACAAGGGAAAGGGAATCCTCAGCACAAGTCCCTAATTGCTGGCAGTCTGGGCTGTGGATGATATCGGGACTCTAGAGGAAAAGGTTGAGTAGAAACAGATGCTTCAAGCAGGCTGTGGCCTGGCTTTCCAAAATACCACGCTCCTCTCTCCTGCTCCTGCAATCTGGGTTATTCTCTCTCATTCCCCAGGGCTGCATTCAAAGTAAGCGCCACCATTATTAAAATTCTTCGTTGGCAATGGTAATTAAGTTACTAAAAAATGTCAAATGAGGAAGCTGGAGGCATCGTGACTTGAACAAAACCGTGGAATGTAAATGTTTTTCACCTTAAAGAAGCATGATCCGTATTTAGGTACCCCCAAAGCCACCTGAGCCATGAATAGCAGGAACGTTTCCCGTTCTCCTGAAGCCAGAGGAAATATGAATACACAGGGGCTACAAAAGTTGGGCCGTGTATTTAGCTGCTTAAATGTGGATCCTACCTTCGGGCACCCATGCTTGAAGATTTCTGCCAATAGTTTTATTGTCTAAACATATGTTTATGGAATGGGAAACTCAATTCACTTAGCAAGGAATTTCTATAACAATACAGCCTATTGTGGCCTAATCAGAAGGCAAGCAGGTAGACTGCAGGGGAACTTTGTAGGAACTGCTGATACATATAGGCACAAACTGAAGGCAAGGGCCAAAAAATAACAAATATCCCTCCCAACAGTTCGTGTTTCAGCCCTGCTCACTTGCCAGTCCCTCCTGATGCCACAGCAGGGTTTTGGAGCAAATTGAGCTGCCCAGGTCGTCAACCTGCCCATGGTTTGAAAATCAGATCTGCTTCAATTGGTTTCCTTTAAAGCATAGCTCTAAGTGAAAGTTTTACCGCTGACTTTGAAAACCTCAGGATCAGGTCCTGGCTAAGTCATTATAAGCCTTTAGCCAACCACCCTTTAACTGCATAAAATCTAATTGTCCTCCGTATCCTCTGAGAGGCTGCTCTGATGGCCCACCAGCCACTGCTACTTTCCTGGAAACCCTATTAGCTTCTCAAACAAGGCAATCCTGAGGACTCAGACCTGCAAACCTTTTGTGCAAATATTAAATAGCAGCGAATAATTAGCAGGAATAATCCATTTTGCTTGACCTTCTTCTGTAATAAAGACCTTAGCTGGCAAATGCAAACGTTATTTTGAGGAGCAATTCATAATCTAGAGCTGCTAAACACATCAGCCTAAATACACTAATACTCTGATATCCACCGTATTTATACAGGACTTAAGATAGATAAAAACAGACACATTATCTATCCCAAAGACCTGAGTCCATTCATCAGTCAAATGTAGGAAAAGGAGGTATCAAAAGAGGTGGTAAAGAAAAGACCCTCTTTAACCATTGATACATTTGCAAGTACATCTATGGGTGGAGCAACCAGGTCACTTGGATTCTGTCCATGGAGCTTTATGACGTGTATCCGTTTCCTTCATCTGTTTTTTGTTGGTTTTGTTTTGCTTTGTTTTGTTTTGTTTTGTTTTTTCTGAGAGGAGAGAAAAGACAGGACAAGCAAACCAAAAGGCAGATAATTGTTCTGTGCTGACAGTTTGTCAAGTAAAGGAAGCACAATTTTAGTCAAGAGATCCACATTACCGCTTGAGCAGAAGTCTCTTCTTTTCCTCCCAGATGGCATTGACGTATAGCCTGAAGGGGCTATCAGGATACAAAGCTAAAGATGGTTAAAGACATTAAAAACTGTACAATGTGAGCACCATCTATACCAGGATCATCATCTAGGAAGAAGATTAATCCTGACGTATTGGGCAGAAGACAGACCTTCTACTGGTGTTATGTATAGCCAACAGTATTTTTTGAGATAGACAAAAAAAGTATATATAATCCTGCTACTAACCAGGCGTTTTCTAGTGGGTCTTTATCGACTCTTGAAAAACTATGACCAATAAATGGAATGATCTGCCTTCCCCTTGTTTTCTGGGTGAATGATGGCTCCTGCAGTGTGTTTATCACTGAGTGCAGTGACTCGCTTGAGCTGTTCATGTCTGACTCCACTTCCCAGCAAGATATGGAATGCACCCTCTTCATGGCAGGACCACCAGCATTTCCCAGGTCCTACCAGGGTCTCTGTTAATAATAAATATTGCACTCAGAACAAGATTGTAAATCTTGCCATAGGATGGAGGGAATTTGCAGTTCTGCATTCTTTGAGTCTAGTGCTGCATAAGTCGCTGTAATTTACTTGCACAGAGTATGGGCTTAATACTCTTGTATGTTTTTTAATAAGCTGCACAGGCCTTTTGTACAGTGGGCGCAGCTGGAGGGATAGAGAATTGAAAAGAGGGGACTTCACCTGCAGGAAAATATCCTCTACTTCCCCCCAAAGCGATGAAAATGTCAATACTATTGACACAACCCCTAATTAAAAATGACTGACATAATCATGCATATGATAGCCGTAGGACATTGGTGTGGATTACATAAACATTGAGATGTGCTGCACTTGTTTTCCAAAGGAATAAAGGGCTGGAAGATGGAATCCTCTGCACATCTGAGCAAGACAAGAAGAAGGATGCTCGGCTCCCATGCACAGGCTGCTCCTCTGCTGCCCAGCCCCAGTGAGCTCTGCAATGGTGAAAGCCTGAACTATTTGCAACAACACGATGAAACATGTCCATGTGCACTTCTTTGGCTGAGGTTTAAGCAAACGTCCTTTACTTTGTGTTTGATGTGGCCAGACAGCATGTGGCGGGTTCCTGCATCACTTCAGTTACTGCGGCACTGCTGAGCTGTAGTAACACCCCAGCCTTGGGTGCAGATAAGTCCTCCTTTTTCTCCCAAGGCATAAAATTCTTCCTTTTGGAAGAATGTAATTATACAGGAAATACCTTGTCAATGCCCCACGAAAATTATTTTCTTATGTAATTGATCTACCTGGCTTAGACAGACATCCTATATTAATGTTCATCTGCTTATGCTCTTGATATTAATGTATACCCAGGCATCTCTGCTGTCTAGAGGTAGTTGTCTTATTGTACAACACCAAAAATAAACAGTGTGATGTTCTGTGTAATCCCAGGGCTGCAAAGTAGGGTTGCATCACTGAGCTGGGGCTGAGCAGAAAAGCACCATCTGCTACAGGTGGGCTACAACAGGCTGAATAACTGAGTGATGGAGGCAGAGCACGGCCAGTTTTTCTCTTGAAGGTACAAGAGACTGAACACCAAGGACTTCTTTTCCACCTCCATGTGAGACAAGTATTTCACATCACTTAGCACCTCCCTCCGATAACATTTGCCTCCAGCTCTTTCTGCACTCCCCCTTCCATAAATCATTTTGTGCAGTGCATGACAGATCACTTCTGCTTTCTCCTTTCACTGTTAAGCGGGGGGGGGTGAAGATTAAGATTGAGAGACAGAGAGATTTGAAACAATTTCCCAATGCGCAAATGTTCTGCCATGAGCTGATATCCTGCCAGGGGTAAGAGGTGTGTGTCCCCATGCTGCAACCACACAGGACCGAATAATGAATTATCCTGCAGTCCCTCCTCAGTATTGTGGAAGGAATTCATTTCTATCCCCCTTTCATGAGGCAGCCCATTCTCCTGCTCCTGGGCTCCCCTTCCCCCAGCATCTGTCACCCCCTCGCTAAGGGACACTCGTTTACCGGACAATTTATGGCAGGATAGTCAGGTCACACTGTCTGCTCCTGCCCATGGCTGTGGGTGGAAACGAGTCCATGTTTCCCTAAAAACCTGCTCTGAAGATGACAGCCCTCCTTTCTATCTCTTTTGCTCCCCAGATCGGCTGCCAAAGCTCCTGGTTTTGTGCCATCATAGTTTTACTCAAAGAGTAGGAAAAGCAGCTGTGTCCCCTCGCAGGGTGGTTTAACAGGGCTGGTAGTGCCCTGGGCTGAGCTGATCTGCCTGTTTGCTGCAGCGAGGTTTGCTCATCGCTTTGGTTCCAAGTGCCAACGGCTGGGAGCTGTCTAATAAAATAGATTTCCATTGCAGGGACTCCCGCAGAATTAAAGGGGAATTTCCAACCCTGAGGCCTCTTCTCCCTTCCTGTGCTAAAACTCCTCTTTTGTGAAATTCCAGCATGCTCCGTGCTTCAGTAATGAAACACAGTAATGAAATATAATTAGACTTTTGTCTAATACCATGGCAGCGATATTCCCAGATGGACAATAATCCTACTTAGTTTGCCCCATCTATCTTTGCAAGACAGTCTGGGGTTTTTACACAAAGAAAAGAGGAGTGGAACATGTTAGTTGTTAAGTATTTAGGGGGAAAAGTGAATCACCTTGAAAGTAAAGGCATAATCCATCTTCCTGTGGTGAGGAACATGGTTTGATGAGCAAAAAAAGGCTGTGAAGGATAAAACCTGGGACAACCCCTTGAGCTGGGGCAGTCCCAGAAAGAATCAGGAAAAGAAAAAACCAAACAATAACTGCACCATTTGTGGCACAGGGCATTTGTGCCAGCCCTTCCCAAGTCCAATGATCCTGACCTCAAAACTACCGTTGCAGAGGCTTAAGAGTTGTATCCTTCTTCATGTTAAAGCAGATGATGGAGTGTGAAGCAGTCAATCAAAAAAGGGGATTTAGGGAAACAGCTGGGCAGAGATTTAACCCAACTCCAGACCCCCTACCTCTTAAACCTTGGAGGAAAGTTGAAGATGGATCCAGAGCTTCTGCATTGTGGCTCAGGTCCATCTCCAGCAACTGCAGAGGATTCATCTAGTAAATACACACAGCCTGACTTTGCAGATTACCCACTGGCAAATGACCCCTTATGTCCATGGGAGCTCTGCCCGTGTTGGGGTTGCGGAGAAGCCGGAGCTTGCTGGAGTCTCCCCATCGATCTGCTGGTGGAGTTACTGCAGGACCTGGTCAACGCTCACCACAACCAGGTCTTTGGGCTCATAACATCTTGTCGGACCCTGTGCTGCAGTGAGGAAGAGGCTGGCAGGTGTCTTGGGCCATGATTTAGTCAGGATTGGCACTTGTGAAGAGCCAGGCTAAGGCTGGAAAAGCCTAGGAGTTTGCTGCTTGTGCTGATGTTGATGCATGCAATTCCATGACTTTACCAAGACAGCATCACCTCCAGTGAGTAAAGCTGGAGTTAACCCTGGTGTAACAACCCCACTTCACTTTGAGGATAAGCATTTCATGCTCCGTTCTAGTGGAAGTGCTGAAGACTTCCAAATACTATGTTTTCTTCATTTTAAAACTTTGATTGTTCAGCACACAGTTTGACACTGGAAATTTTTATGTGGGGTATTAATAGGTTTTCGAGCATGGACAAATTAATTCCTGAGTGGATTAATTTGATGCATCTTTTAAATGGAAAACTGACATACTTTTTCCATCAGAGACCCACTAATAAAGTACATTTATGTGGTTAATGTTTGGGGTTTTTTTTTGCACTAAGTGCAGTACATAAAGTATAAAACTACCAAATCAATAGCCAAAGAGTGTATAAAAATGAGACTGGGTGATCAGAAACCATGTGTGATCCACCCTCCCTTCGGCTTCTTGGGGGACTCTGATTTCTGTTTCTGCTGCCGAAAGATTCATTCCCCGAATCATCTCAGGATAGCGAGGCTGCAGAACTCCAGGTGTCCTTACAAGTCCCAGAGGAGAGCGGGCATAACGAGCCACCTGCTTCCAGGGGTCTCATGGCATCAGCTCTCCTGCAGCCCTTCCTATTTTTAGAAGTAGCTAGTTTGAAGATATTGGGTTTTTCTTCTTCGTTAGTTTTCTTATTGTATTGCAGAAGAAACTGTGTAGCAGGAATTCATGTAAAAGACAAAGGCATCTTCCAGTACATTTGTGCAAGGAGCCTGCCTCAGCCTGCCAAGGAATCTGCACAAACTCCCCCTTTTTTTGTTTTTATTTTTCAGCTGGAGTTCAGCAATGTTATTTCAAAGAAAACGCCTGCACAGCCTTGTCTCTGCAAACACTGCAAGCATCATTCGATCAGTGCAACTCTCTCGTGTGAGCTAATTTAACAAGTGGTTGCTTTGCAGGCTGTGGAGAATTGCCTCTTACCTAATAATTCCACTAATTTGCTTAACTTTCCCAGATTGCAAATGGCCCTACTCTGAACAAGCAGCTTTCTAAATGAACCCCCAGACAATTTCTTGACAAGAGGGGAAAGGAAAGGTGGATGGCTTGGGAGGTTAAAGCTCAGAGTCTTTTATTTTTGACCTTTGGGCCAGCATTCAGATTTGCTTGTTGGGAAAACTACATTCAAGATATATTTTCTTCAGGGATTTATGCTACCCTTTTGCTTGTAATTATTCTCACTTGATGTTTTCCATAAATTAAAGATGAGCTCCAGTCCTCTCAATTATCTTGTTAGAGTCTTCTTATTTGTGGCTGTGAGCTGCACCACCAGGATCGCCGTTCTTGAAAAGCTCCTGGTCAGTGCAGGAGAGAAATAAGGAGTGTACATGGGTAATACAAATGTCTGAGCAACCCCAGAAAGAAATGAAAACTGCAGTAAAGGTAAATGTCAGACTATTTAAAGACAATGTTAACTATTGATTTTTCAGAGGAGACTACCTCTTCAAACGATGGCAAGCATACCTTCGGGTACAGACAAGGCAACCTAGATAGATTGGGGAGAGAGGGAGGCAAGTGAGCTGGGAAGACGGAGATTTTCCCAGAGAGCAAAATGAATCCTGTTTGAAGCCTTTTGGATTAAAGAGGTGGGTTAGTTTTTTTCATAGAGTTCACCCTTCAACCCACTTAAGAACTATGCCTTTTCCAAGAAATGAAGGGCAAAGAAACCCTGATGAGCAATAAAGAGATAACCAGCAAAGTACTCGGTTCAGCCGTGTTTTCCAATGAAAAATGAACCCTTGAGCACACCCGGTGATTTGTTGCCGAAGTGGCAAAGCTCACCCAGGTTCCTGATTCTGCTTCCAGCAGAGATGCTCGTAGTTCATTCTCACACCCTGGAGCAACTTGCACTCATTACATATCATTTGGCTCTTCCCACCCACACCTGCCTGCACGTGAGCTGGGACCACCAAGGTCCCGTGCTTGCTGCCGCTGTGGAGATCCAGGCAGGTAGCAAAAAGCAGGGAACAAAATGATCATCGTCCCTGTGCCTACGGCTAGGAACTTGTGGGGTATTATAAATAACTTGGTAAATTTTTACCATTCTTTAGTACAACAGGATAGACTGTGATTTCATACTGTTTAAGAGAAAATCAAGCCTAGAAAAAACGGCTTGTTTTCTAAGATATACATGTGTGTATCTATATTAGAAAAAAATATGTGTTTATATATATTTTTTATATATATATACATGTACATATATATATGTGTGTGTGTGTGTGTGTGTATATATACTTACCTTATGGTCCATGCTGTGATATCTCTGTCGAAATATCCAGGAGCAGATATTACTGGCCTTGGATGTGCACATCTGCAGGGAATTGTTCTTTTCAAGCTGCAGTGCAGAGACAAAGCTATACATGGTGCTTTGGGAAAACGGCATGATAAGAATTTAGTCAGGGGATTTAAAGGTCTTCCAGACCTGCATTTTCAAAGGGGGAAACTTCTTATCTCGATGGGTTCTTTGGAACATGAGGAATGAAGGATCTAATCCAGTGAAGTGTAATGTCAGTGAGGGCGAATTAATTTTGCATTTGGATACAATGCCTTCTTTAGAGGCTAATTTGGGTCTTAAAATAAAAATTATTATATGCATCCACACAGCAAGGGAAATGGGTAACTCTAGGGGGCCCCTGATGACTTTGGCAGATTTTGAAGTGGGTACATGAGAGGAACAGAGCCTCCCAGTGCCCTGCGTTTCCCCTCTGCAAGACTTTTGGGTGCTTCAATTTAAAGATCCCCGTAGGGCTTATACCCCCAGCTCACCTTCTTTGGCAGCCAGCTCAAGTTGCAGAAAACCCCAGTTCCTGGGAGACCCCAAACACGGTGCAATATGGGATTACTGCCTGGGGTAACTTCTGATTTAGAAGTATTATTTCAATGAGGAGGTCTTCAGACAGTGTTAAATGATAGATGATATAATTTTTGAATGCGATGTTCATCTGAATTTTATTTTCTGATGTTTTGACTCATTGACTTGATGTCTCTCTATTATGCACACACCTCTGGAGATGTTGCTGGCAATGATTATGCATAGCATTGAGTTAGTGAATAAAACCACTCCAGGAACTGCTTTACAGATCACAGTATCGTTTTCTCTATAATTGTCCCACAAATGGTGGAAGTTATATGGAGAGAGCAGCGTGCTCTGACAGACTGCATATTTTTGCAGTGTGCATCAGATCTCGCTTCGGCTTCTGAGACTTATTTCTGATGGTTCTTGGGGATTTAACTTTAAGACCAATGTATTTTAGTAGCCACAGACGCTCCACTGTTCATGTCATCCAGCAGCAACAGAGGATGAGCTGTCTCCTTAATATGGATGAGACACCAATTTATCTAAGTTATCACCTCCCAGTCTCTCATTCATCTCTGCTGTTAACTGCTGTGTTTCTGACATCCATACCTAAACTATCAGCAACTTCTTCTCCTTCAATTGAAAACATAAGTAATTTTTGGCTGGAAGTTCTTGTTATGTATATAATGGCTTCTTCATCTCCCAGCTGGAATTCAACCATCAGGTGACTGAATCAGGCTCTGGACGCCGCATTTTAAACACATTGCACAGATCTGCACAGCACTCTAAATCAAAAGTCAGGGTGTCTTTCCACCATCTGAAAATATACGACCAAATTAGCATGTCCCAGGCTTACTCTGAACAGCACTGCAGCCCCGGTTGTGCACAGCCCAGGCGTTTGCCTGCAAAGTCAGCAATTCTTTCCCCCTTCCCGATGCATTCCCAAACCAGTGAAACTTAGCCCTACGTCTGGTATTCTCTTTATAGAAGACCCCAGCAGTATTATGTATCAAATAAAGGTCTCATTACTTAGTTTCTGCTTCCTTCATGCCTTTGCTCTCATTAATCATCCTGTTCTTGAAACTGATGCTACAAGCCCTTAGGACTGTCTGGCTCCCCACTCCTCAGTTAAAGGTTCCCTCCTCTGCAATTTCTCTGCCCCTCCGTGCTGCACGTGCCACGGGGACCACCGACCCGCTGGGGACCACTGGTGCTGGTCAGACCAGTGCTGGGTGCCTGGACACTTCTTGGTTCAGAGCTTGTGCTTGAGTCTTAATGCAAAGAGGTGGCCTCCTGTTTCTGCCCAGCCTCGTCTTGGGGCACGTGTGGATTCTCTGGCTGCTAAATACCCCAGCGCCGTCAGCTTTGTGCGTTGTAACATCTCTAGATGCAGCCCCAGTGCCAGGTGAAAAAAGGAAAGCTCTTTAGTTGTGCCCCTAATCTGTAAATTTCATCCTAAATTGCCCTCTGAACAATGTTGCAATTGAGCAGACAGAATCTGCGTCATCCCCTTCTCCCCCATTTGAGTTCCCGTTTGGCTTTATTAATATTTGCAGGTCCAGCACAGTGATGACTTTGAACAGCCCCACTCTGCCACCACCCTCCCCACGCCATGCACCAGTGTTTCTGTTTGCGGGCTGGGACCCAAGAACTTGGCTGCTTTCTCTGGGCAATATATTTTTCAGGAGCACAAATGACTTGTATAAAGTGCTGGAATCTAATTCCCTTTGTGCTGAGGATGCAATGCAAAAAGGCAGAAGAACAGGGGAGTGCAGATCCCCCCTCTGCTCTATGAATTCACCAAATCCAGTGGTTTATTCATTTTAATTAGCCTTGGAATTCACATATAAGTTTGTGGGTATATATCTATACACATATGAATTCATATAATGACATGTAATTCATTTAGAGTTTGGCATTTCGGAACAGGTAATTAAAATAGTTCATTGTTGATTAATCACTTGCAAAATAAATTATTAGCAATATCACTGTTAACATTATGTTTATTACTACAATTTAGAGAAATTAAGGCGGTTCACTTACATTAAATTAAACATGAAAGCACAGATGTAATGTACCCTAGACAATATCTATTTACTCAGAGAACAAATGTGATGTGTGCATTGCAGTACATTTGCTGGTTCATACATCTTGGATGGCCTCTTCGTGTCACCACCAGAAACCTAATACCAACACACAGACGATTCCCATCTCTTTCTGTAAATATAAAAATAGGATCTGCTGGACTTTAGTGCTCGCTGTGCACTGCAATGTGCTCCTGGCAGCTCTGGCTGATCTGCGGATGCTGAAGGCAGCTGGGACCTTCCGGGGACGGATGGAGGATGGCTTTGCAGTACTGCAAAGGTCCTAGGGAGTGGGGACGTAATAAGGTCATGAAGGGCCACACCAAACACAACCCCCCAAAAACCAGAAATGGGAAAGAAAATCAAGTTTTTCACTCCTCAGCAGGACCGCAGGTCGCTGTTATGAGCCAGATTATACCCAAACTGCATGGAAATGCAATAAATCTCAGCCTAACTCTATGAGGTGCCAAAGGCTTCAACAGTTTGTTTAAGTGGAATTTGATTTTTAAGCAGCTCTCTTCTAGGGTCAGGACAGATATTGTCCCGTGGGAAATAAGTATCCCTTGCTTTTGACTACTGTTTTGTCTTGAGGATGTTCAGACTGGAGTCTCAGGGAGTAATGGGGACAAGTCAGTAGGGACGAAGAGGACACAGAGCACCTCACGGCACATTTTCTGGATCTGCCTCTCTGTGGTTTTATACCTATGGGAAATAATCTATAATTAGGTGTATAAAATAGCTCTCTGATCTCCTTGCTTCTGGCCCAAAAGAGCACAAAATTGATAACTCAATTATCGCTGCTGGAAATACAAATAAATTAAAAGCACCTGGTAGGAGGAACTCTACCAGAGACACCCATGCAGCAGAGCGGATGCTGCTCTTTAATTGTGAGCTCAGAGGCAATTAAAGCCCCAAGGCTCAGGCTGGGACCAGACTGATCCTTGTGCTCTCAGATATGTGGGAATAGTCACACTCAATGTAACAGAGCTGAATGTCCCCCCGAGTTGATGGCACAGGTTGGTAGAAGCACTGGGGACAGGGAAATCACCTTTCCATCGCAGGAGAAAAGTTGGGGTGGAAGCTTTGGAAATGGTGACATTCTCTGGGAGGAGAGGGACCTCCTGAATGGCTGGTGAGCTGAGCTCGGCTACAGGGTGAGGAAAACCAGGGTTGGGTTTTAACAGTTTTCTGCATAGGAAAATAATTCATGCCTAATCCTGACCCCAGCAAATTCCTATGAGTTTTTGTTCTGAACATACAAGCAGGGCAATGTAGGATATTGAGGGTCTTCTTCACTTTTTGCCTACTCATCTAGCATTTACAAAAAACCCTCTCTCCACTGAGGCTTGTTTTTAATGACTCCTGTGCTGAATTAACAGTCTACACGGGTGTGACAATGACAACAGTCACTAATGACCACTGTGTTTGTCTAAGCCACATGCTGAGCTCTGATTTCAGTCCCTGCCACAGACTCTCTTTGCAAAACGGCTTCTGGGTCTTTTTAAGCAATTTAAAATGTGTAGAATGAGCTGGCCTGTCCATCCCTGCTCCTTTGATATTCTGCTGCCTGGAAGTGTCCTTGAGTCACCAGGGAGCACCTGTAGGGAAGTGTGACCTGGAACGATGTGAAGAGCAGGAGGAGAAAAGCCTTTGAAATTTCATATTGCATTCAATAACCAGTGAAATTATATTTAAGCAATCTGCCCTTTGATGCAATCTCAACCAGATCAGAAGGGCAAATGCAGTTTCATGAAAAGGTCTGGTTTTATTAGGCAACACACTTCATGGCCTGATGAAGAGTGTGTGACGGTGCAGACACACAGGATACATGCAGGTTTTATTTTAAAAAGGAAAGCGAAAGTGCTCCAGATGATCCCCAAAATCTTTGTGCCAGAAACATTCCACCACATCATGACACTTCACTCATTAAATTGTTTCCTGGATGAGGGAGGGCACAGATTTACGTTTCTGGGGTGCCATTGCAGGGTTCAAATGATGCAAACCCCAGGCAGGGTCACAGACACCCCGTAATGGCCATGCAGGGGACAAGGCATCACCTGGGGAAAGTGCCAGATCTTCTCATCCCAAGCACCATGCTGCCCACTCCCCTTGCAAGGCAGCACAACAATATTCACTTTAAGACCACAACAGGTTTTTTATTTAGGCAGTAGCATTGCCCATGAAGATGCCCAGTGCACGTCATCCGTCCTCTGCCCATTGCTTGGGACAGATGTTAGAACAATTCTATCCGAAAGCTTTTAGCTCCTGTAACTGATGATTCATATTTGTGCTGTAATAGCCAGATACTGAAATAATAGTAAGGATTTAATTGTTTTAATGAAAGTAGATTTTTCTGCATTCAAGTCAATTTGCTAAGTTTGGATGACGGAATGTAAGACTGGATTTGGCTGTCTTTTCCTTTGCCCTGAACAAAAAGGCACAAGTGATTTCAAAAGAACAAGCTTGGCATACTAAAACTTTTAATAGGTAATATCTGCATAACTAAAGGCAATAGGAACAGCCCAACCTGAAGAAAAAGGGTTTTACGGGAATTAGTGTCTCGCTGTCACATTTGTAGAAGGGACACATGCATTTTTCAGATCTTTGCACATTAATGGCTGTATTTGATTCAAAATACAGTCAGTGAACCCTCAGTAAATGGAATTAAATGGTATGTGTCTGATTTGAGGGTGACAATCCACCAATTGTTTCTTGTTTGAATTACTACCTGCGTGGCTGGGCACAGCGGTAATTGAAACTATAATGTTTCATTCCTCTTTAGCTATAATTTATCTGAAAAGTTCATTCACCGCTATTCTATTCTCCTCCCTGAAACCTCTCCCTTAACCATTACCCTGATGTCAAGGGCTGCATCCTTTCTGTGCACCCAGATTTTTACCTGGCTTGAGCTCGGCATTTCGAGCACATAAGCAACCTGTGCGTCCATGGACCAGCCCCATCTGTCCCCCTTGCCCTGGCCACAGGGCTTGCTGCTCCACAGGGCACAGGGCTCCTTTTCCTCAGTCTCAGGTCTCTGCTTTGCCTTTGGCTCAGAACTCAGGTGAGCACATCCTTACAAGATTCTTCACATTTCCCTTCAAAACCAAGAGTTTGCAGTGGCTTGAGACCATCTTATTTTGTGTGACTCCGGATTATTGACTTCAGGTCTCAGACCTACCTGTAACTATAAATGGAGAGGTTATTTTCTTCCGTCTGTGCCTTGTTTTGTTGTTTTATGTGGTTCTTACACACTACACAGAGGTAGCTGTGGCTGTGGCAGTGCTGGGTATATGCTAGGGGTAACAAATAGATTGCCCCTCTTGACACTACCCATTTATAAGAAATTTCTACTCTTTTTTCACCCAATATTGATAAACAGAAGCAAACGGAATGTATTTTATTCACTCATAAAGTCTGACATTTCCAAAGATGGAATCAAATTATCCTCCTCATCTCTCTGCAGATAGCCGGATTGCTGTCTGGGTATGACTTTACAAACGCAGACTAATGACACCCAGTAAGGACTCCTTGATTTCCTCACAAATAATACGAACCACAAGAGCCAGACTCAGTGTGTCAGGGTGACAGCACTTCTTTCTCCCATGGGACCAGGCTGGAAATCCCTGGGAATCCCTTGACCCCTCTGTCAGCAATGGGGCATGTTCTTGGCAGAGGCATTTCTACAAAAGCATTTGCATCTTCTTGAGTTGGTGCCACTGTCTGTGGTCTGCTTAGGCCTCAGGAGTGATGAACTTTGGATTTTGTCCTTGCTTTTGGGGTGATTTAGGTGAAAATCCTGTGTGGCTCATGTGCAAGTTGTCTGGGAAGGTGATGGTCCTACAGTGAATTGCATGGAGAGGCAAAGCTCTCTGCTGCCTGCAGACACAGAAGGATGGAAGGAGGAGCAAAGAGGGGATCATAGGAAAGAAGGTAATGAGATTTAAAAGGTAATTAAGGCTGATGGCTCCCAAACACCACAATGCTCATAGCTGAGCTGATGAACCCAGGGGAGAGCCAAGTGCCGGAATAAAGCTGACAGACGAGGTGCGGCAAATCTTGAAGTGCTGCTGCAGGGAAGGTCCTCGGCACATTCGAGTCCTGGAGCTGGCCCGTCAGTCCAGGCACAAGATGTGCAGAGATGCTCCTGCTCTGGGAGGCATTCATGGCATTGATCTACCAACCTTCACCTCCACTAGGGGATCCTGGCACCTTGACAAACCATTTGTGTTTGAAACACACTGAGCTGAGGAGAGGGGTGGAGAATAGCAATGCGCAAGGACAGACTGGCATCTAAATGTGGAAGGAGCATGGCAGCCCATGAAGAGAGATCTGGGGAAGGGGTTGGGATGGAGTGAGACAAAGAACCTGGAGGACAAAGGCTGTGAGGGCAACATGTCACCCAAGGGCAGAAGAGGACAGTTCCTCCCCAGGGAATTCCCTGCATTTCTATACCAGCACCAGGATGACCCTTTAGTCCCTGTGGTGATGAAGGAAGTGTCTCCTCCATCCTCTTCTGGACCCAAAAGCTCTGGAGTTTCCCCTTCCAAAGCTGATAGGAAAGCTCTCGGTGGGCTCAAATATAATAACTGTTCTGGGCAGAGGGAGAAATACCAATCCAGGTCATGGCACTATTTTCTCTATAAAATCCCTAGCAGCTAAAGCAATCCCAGCTGCCACAGATGGGAATTTCACCCAAAATGAGACCTCAAGAGTCAGTCTACAGTGCTCTTCTTCACATGCAAACCGTCACATACACAGAGACTGTCTTTGCTAGGAGTTGTGCTTCTTCATGCCTGGAGTCACAGAGCCGTACCAATTTAAACCACCCTCGCCTTTTCAAGTTCACCTACTAAATATTTCTTTTGCTCACCTTAGAGTGTAGGCTGAATAATTAGAGCAAGTGGCTGCATTTCTCAAAATATAACTAGGATTTGTAAGTGCTAGAGGACGTCGGCAGTGCTGGAAGGGAAAGGTAATTGACATTCCCTTCAGGAAATCTCTTCAAAAATTCGGGTGCTGGTTGCTTTGGATTTATTGTCAGTGGTACAATACAAGCAGGGAATATGATAATCCTTTCAGGCAAATAAACAACACAACCAAAAGCAACCAAAGCAGAAGTTCAGCTCTGCTGCATCTCTGATGGCAGAGAGGGACCGGCTGTGACCTGGCTGATCTTCCAGCTCTTTTGCACCAAACATGATGTTAGGAAATTAAAATGGAAAAAAAAAGCCAATAAAGCTTTTGTAAATGGGACTAGAAGGTCTCATTAACAAAGCCAGGACCCTGCAGACAAAGCCAATGAGGGGCTGAGTGCTCAGATGTCCCTGGGACGCTGAGGGGAATGTGGTTGTCTGTGCTATGGCAGCTCTAGGGTTTCCTGAAACGCCGCAGTGAAGCCTGGCTGCCCGCAGCGGTGCACAGCGACAGGGTGCTGATTAACTGCAGGCTCCCCTGGGCTTGCCAGGATTTCCAGAGAAACGATGGAGAGAATTCGTGTGGCATCCCACACCCCACTGTGATGAGAGGAGAGCCTGTCTGCTCCCCAGCCCACATGCCATAGATAAATAAATACCTGTGTATGTGAGAGAGATATATATATATGTGCACCCACACTGCTGAAAATGCAGTGTATATGTGCTGGGTGCACAGCACAGCCTTGATTAACCCTTGCCTGAGTCGCCCCTCCTCTTGTAACAAAATATGCATTAAATTATAATCTTACGACATGAGTTTGTACCAGCCTCGCAGCAGCTTCTGGTTAAAGTGCAGCTTCGATGCCCTTGCCATTGCGATATTTCTAAAAGGGAACAAATTATTGTCCCTTATCCCAGTCCCATTGTTATAAACCACCTTGAGTACCAAACTGCTGCAAAATGAAAAATAAATATTTTTTAAATTTCAAGGGGAAGGGGTTTGCTGGGTGCTGAGGTGCTGTGACCTTGGGGCAGCTTGGGCAGGGAGCTGGTCCCAGGGGTTGTGAGCCCTTTCAACAACTCCTGCTCCCCCTTCCCCACCTGCAGAGGGTTTGAGGGAGTTTTCCAGTGGTTTCCCTTTAGCTGCTGATTTACTAGGGGCAGAGAAAAGTCTCCTTCCTTGCCTGCTTTCAAGATACTGCTCCCCACCCCAGGCTGCCCAAGCCTTTGACATTGCCATGTCTTTACCACTCACGACATGACAGACCACACGCCTCATTTCTGCCTGGGATCTGTCTTTTCCCATTCGGTGATTTTGTAAAAGTGTGTCTCCAAATCTCCCCTCCTTGTACCTCTGTTTCCAAACTGCAATTGGGTGTCTTGTGGTTTAACTGCTGTCGAGAACGCAGCAGCTCTGGTGCATCTAAATAGCTGATTTTTTTGGGATCTGATTCAGGTCTTGCCTTCAGTCATATCAGCTTGGCTGCTGCAGTGGGAACACGGTGTTAAATGTGTTGAAGTGAAGGAGAAAAAGACTTGCAAGCGTCAGGTGCAGCATGGGGAAGCGGCTGGCGGCTGCACCTTGGCTCCCCTCCACCCGTGCTGCCCTGGACATCGAGGTCCCTGGGCCTCCCGCTGCTCCCTGTCTAAATTTGGTGCATGCCTGGAGCACGAAGCAATGTCTGCCCTCCCGGGCTGCAGAACTTCTGCCTGGGAGATGATTAACACCGACACCCTGCTTTGCCTCCGGCTCAAATGCCAGGGTGCTGCGGTGATATCGTGCCCATGTCCCTATAAACTTTTCCATCCTCCAGAGGCACACATGTACCAGTGACATCCCCGTGCACTGTCCCCCTGCCCTGAGGACATGAAACACTAATAATTATGGGTGCAGCTAAATGCCTGTCCATGCGGGACTGAGAAGGGGAGGGTGGACCACAGGGTTGTCCATAGTCATCGCTGCCAAGGTGCAGGTCGTACCCTGGCGCTTTTCCCTGACCTGAGCAGATCAGATTTAGAAAGAGCCCGGGAGGCACTTAATTCTTGATTATCTGCAAGCCACTTATCCCATGGAAAAGAGTTGGCAGGGAGCCATGCAAAGGGCTGGGTGGCTCTGGCAATATTTAGCTCTGCTCACCAAGATGCCTTGAGACCCTCAGCAAGCTGCAGGGACCACGACCTTCTGCTTCTGAGGCAGCAGCGCAGACCCTGCCAAAACCAGGGGGCATTTTGTGACATGGAACTGGGCAGGGAAGGAGCAAAACCTCCAACAGGACCGTGATGGCAGGGCGCTGCAGCCACGATGCTCACCAGCACCGCTGCCATGGAGCCACCATGGCTGTCACCAGCAGCCACGTGGGTCCAACGGTGGCTGTGCTGGCCGGGGCTCTGGCTACCAAATGTTCACACATAATTCCTGACCTCAAGTCGAAAGTATAATTCTTTCTGCCACATCTGACATTTAGCTGTACAGCGATCCTTGCCAGGAAATTGCCATCGTTTCAGTTCTGCTCCCAGCTACCATTCTGATTTATATTTTTGTTTTTATCCAGTTTTTCTGACTTGTTTTGGTAGGGTGGACAAAATGTTCTCACTCAAGACAGATGACAGTTTGCCGATAAGAGAAGCAACTTATCACAAACAGCTCCGATCCTTTCTCAAATGCTTAGTCTGTTGGAACAGCTTTAAAGTCTAATGTGATATTGTAGGTTAGCCCCAAATCTGCTTTCCCTCCTGTATTTCATACTTTATGGCTCCAAGCATCAGTCCTTTTAAAACAAAACACTTCAATCTTTTCAGATCATCCATGCTTTTCTTCCTTTTTCACCACCCCACCACCCCCCCTTAAATTAAGTTTTTTGAAACTTCTTTTGGTATGGCAAATAAAATAAACACCATAGACGAGTGACCTCTTGGAAGCTTGGTGTCCTTGAGTCTAACTTTAGAAATCATTTGTCACAGGCACAGAAATGTGCGCTGCAATCAGAATTAGCTGCCAGATTATTTTTTTTTTCAGACAATTATATTGTAATTTGAGTGGCATTCTTGAGAATAGCTCAGGTTCTTCAGCCTTCCCCCCATGCCCCAACAAACTGCTCACTAAAAGAGAAAATTTCTGTCCTATTCTGTTTTTAATTTTTTTATTATGATTATTTATCATATGGAAAATAAGTGAGAGGGAAAAGAGAGACAAAGAAGCTGAACAGCTTTGAGCTCTGGAGATAAGCCCAGTAGGCTAAGAGGGTATTATACAGTTGGTTTTAGTTCAGCAAAACTGGGACTTCCTACCAGAACTGGGTGAATAATTCGCAATTAGTGATTTGGGCCAGAAAAATGCAGGTTATTTCAAACCTTGCAGCTTTACTGAGTGAAATGCCCTCTTCTGCTCATAATTTGTATGCTAGCAAAGCATAACATGCTCTGATCAGGTGCTACTGTTTGAAATTGTAGATTTTGTAGCAAAATCACTTTCGGTCTGCAAATGTGTTATTTTGATGCAGCCATTTATCTCTAACACTCAGACTGCGTCAGTGACTTGCACAGGATGTGGGATGCACCCTAGAAAGCTTCTGAAATGCTTTTGGGAGCTCCTGGTCCCTTCCAGAGCAACTGCAGGTTGGTTCATGTCGCTCCAGGGCACATGGAGTGGGAAAAACACCTTCCTGATCACTGGGTTTGGATCATGGGTGAGACCTGTGCAGGGAACTCACTTGAGTAATTTTTTTTGGGGGGGGGAAAGCCTCTGGATTTGTAGCATTAACTGTGAGCAGGAGAAAGGGTCACTGTCCTGAAACAAAGGTAGCCGAAGCTGCTACACGTTGGCTGCTCGGGCGTCAGGTCTCTTGGAGGATTTTGACAGTTGATTTTGAAATCTTGAAAGACATTTTTGGGGCTCAAAATACTGCTGCCAGCCTCCATTGCTCATCACATCACCACAAACACCTCTCACTCGTGTTTGCAAGGAAGGTGTTCCGGGAAAAGCCAAGCTTCCCGGCCCTGTGAACCATGATGCGTCAGGGTAGAGTCCATCTACCAGCCATGCCAGAGCATCGCTCCTAAATGCCTAAAACTGGCTGCACTTGAGCAGCACCGACCTGTCCCAAAAAGGGTTTCACAGCCGCATCCTAGCCGATGGCTGAGCATCCCGGCGGGCACTGCACGGATCCTGCCGTCACAGGGGACATCACCAGCCACAGCCTGCAGACATCCCACCAGCACCAGCAAACCTCTCCCAAGGTCAAATCCCCCCCAAGCAGCACAAAGGACCCTCCAGGGAGCACTAGGAGTAACGAAGTGTGAAATTCAGGTCTAAATACATGTACAGCCAGCAAGGTGCCTCTTTCAAAATGGGTTGTTACCTGGAAATAGGGCACACGGTGTCTTGTAAGGGCACAAGCTTCATTTTCCCAGTGCTGGAACCCCCCATGCTGGCAGCTCCCCCTGCAACTTCCTGGGCCCTGTGGGCACAGAGGCAATAGAATGAGACACATTCACTTCTCTGTGTGATGGAGTTATCCTCCTGCCAGTAAATAAATGTCTATATCTGTACTTCTTGCTTGTATCTGAGGAGGCGATACTGTGTGCTGGGCTCTTTCAATTTTTCATCCTCCTGGAGGGAATATGTGATAGGAAAAGCCTAAAAATTAAAAATAAAATAAAAAAAAAGACAGAGTGAAAAGCCATACCTCGTACCTTTTCAGCACAATCTACCCAGTTATTTTCCTTCCTCTGCCTTTTTTAATTTTAAAGCTTCCTCCGAATGTAGGTCCCATGTCAGGAGGACATTAAGACACTCCTGAAGTATCTCAACTTTAAACCACATCCCACGGGAAGGACACTCATCATCTCTCGCATCTTCAGCTAAAGACACAGCATTTTATCTGGGATCCAGAGTGTGTCTATAAATATCAGCCCATCTCGCAGCCGGGCAAGTGATCGGTCTATTACAGAAATGGGTAATCTAAATCATGGAGCTGGCCGGGGCTCTCCCATAGTTAATCTTTGTAATGGGAGGGAGCTGGACCAAAATCTATGTATAGCTGAGATGGCAGGAGCTCCAGAAGATATATACAGTTCAAACACCAGGGAAAGCTGTTTCCATAAAGATGCCCAGAATAATCCTGTCTCCTCCAAACTTTCCTCCAGGCACATGTGCCACCACGGGACAGAGGTGATGGGGGACATGGGCGAGCAGTGACGGTTGCTCCGGAGGTGTGCAGGTAGAGGACAAATCTCAAGAGGGATCTTCAGAAAATAAGATGAGCAAAGACCCATTTCTCTGCTCTTCCACTGGCAGAGGAGGCTGGATGGGTGGCCACAGTGAAGAGAAAGTGGGCGACCAGCTTGTTACTGTGCCGTATCTGGATCACAGACAGAGAGTTCTTGAAATGCATCTGTATAGCTAAACGTAAAACCTGATGGGATTTCCAACCCTTTGATTTCTGCTAGCATTTTACTTGCTTTTTATTATCCCAAATACATAGCTTTTTAAGGTACTGATCCCTCTGAGAGAGCAAACCTGTGGTTAGTAAGCAAAACCACTATGCTCATTTCTGTTCTATTACAGGAAGGAAAAAAAGGGAATAAAACCCCCTAAATTTGAGGTAATTTGCTGGGGATTTTGTATATGATAGAGACGTCTCTAGAAAGTGGGAAGAGCTGCAAAAATCTAACATGGCCCTTTAGTGAAAGGTGTCAAGTTAGCGAATATCAACAAGGTGAGATAAAAGTGTGGTGGTGTCAATGCATTTTGCGTGTCTGTAGATCACAAACTGCCCAGCTCCCATCTGTCCAGACCAGGACCTGCTTTTCTGGTTAGTTTGATGAGGTTTTGGTCAAATTTCATGAGGGCTGTCACAGCATGGGCTGGCAGCTCCTCAACAAGGATTCTGCTGCTCTTCTCTGTTTCCCACATCTCTGGGGAAGCACAAGGAGATCTGGGGTGGGAAATGTCCCCTTCCCCCGGGACAGAGAGAACCAGCCCTTCCGAATGTGGAGATAAATTTTGAAGCCACCACTGAGAGACAACCACATCCCCATAAAGTGCTGGCTGCTCTTTGGAATGAAATGGAGATTTCACCTGCTAATTATAAAAATGGCAGGCAAAACCCTGCACGGCATGATTTCTTACATTAAACAAATTTTATGGCGGAGAAGACTTTTAGTGGCACTCTTTGCAGACCTGGCCTTTTGCCAGTTCGCTGTCATTAAATCTGCCGATCTTAAGTATCAGCTGCACTTATTCAAAGGGGCTATAAATAACAAACCCTGAAGACTATTAAAGGAGCCAGCTTCCTCGGGCTGTTTGTCAAGCCTGTGGACAGACTGACATCGCGAGCGTTGGGGCGACCCTGGCTGATGCTGAGCATGGGCAGCCTAGCACCTCTCAGGACAGGTTTTTCACATGCTCACAGATTTATCTTTTATACTGCAAGACACACGTGACTTTTCCATTAAAAGAAAACCTCTGTTTAGGCTTGCGACAGATAGCACTTGTTCTCTTAGGGTTGGATGAGTCCTTGGCCACATGTCTGAAGCCTGAAAGTGTTGAAGCTTTGCCTAGATGCAAGGGTTAAAAATGAACAGGAGCATGCAGAGAGGATAAGAAATGGAGCTGGGATATTTTATAACACAATAAGGTGTTTTAATGTGAAATACAGCAGAAGTCACCACTCCCAGGACATTTATATGCTATCAGCTACACTGGCACTCAGGGCCGCCACAGTTCTGTCTCTCCTCTGTGGTTTACCCGATGAAAAACCAGCAAGCCCACAGGCTGTGTGCGCCCCCCAGCACCCCAAAATGCCCACGGGTTGCAGGCAGGATGCTCCAGGAAGCAGCAGCCGCACTCCGTGTCACTGGTGCAGCCCCTGTGAAAAATTGCTAGCAGTACTAATGTGTGGGTAATGACCCATGATTCAGAAATGACTAAGATGCAGGAATTAAATTTACAATCAACTTCCTTTCTTTTTCTTTCCCCCTGGAACCTTGAAACCAAAGTTCCTAATGAAAAAAGCCCACCAGGGCAGGTGACTGCAGGCAGCCGCAGTATTGAAGCTGGGTGCTGTCACCGTGCCAGGCGTGACACGGGGCTGCTTCAGTGGCAGGTTAAATTGATGACACAATCTCAGGAGAGCTCACTAGTTGATGCCAGGTTTATTTTTGTAAGTGCAAACTAATGAAATTTAGAGGTTTTAATAACAATAAAAAAAAAAAAAAGGAAGCTACAATTTTAAAATGAAATTCATAACTGGACCGAGCGCCAATCGCATTAAAGAAATGAGCAGCTCAGGCTTTTTCCCAGAACAGCCTCCACATTTCTTGGCAAGAGGCAGGGAGCTCCAGTTTGTCCAGTTTGTCCCAGCGAAGCTCCTGGCTCTGCACAGGTGATGGAGCAGGGTCCGTGCAGACATCGCACCGTCCGTCTGTCCTGGGCTCAAACAGGGGGAAACCAGAGTGAGGGGCTTGAAATGACGTTTGACCCACAGCAGGCACTGACTTCTTACCAACCGCTTATCCCTTTCCCATTCCCCCATTGCTCAGCTGAGGGGGTACCTCACTCATCATGTTCTGAATTTTAAAAGGTAGCCAAGAAATTGCTTAAAAGGCAGGGAAAGGAAAGGGAAAACAACCATAAACCCACAGCAGAGTTATCCCAGAAAACGAAGTGGAGTTTGCAGGAGGGGAGCTGTTCAAAGAAAAAGGCAACCTTGAACAACTCCAACTAGGAAGGATGCATAATTTAGAGCAACCTGGAGGCACTTTGTACCTTGTTTATTTTACAGACTTTCTGCTCTCTTCTCTCATGCTTCTCCACTTCTCACAGATTTGGCCCTAAATACTCTGTCGGATCAAAGAAGATGGAGGGGGCTATTTTCAAGAGCAGGGACAAACATATCCACAGTCACTGAGGCCACCAGGGGCCGAATCTGGAGAATAGCTGTGGTTTGGTTTTGCTCTGAAACAGTGATTCTGTAATTGTAATACTCTAACATGCACCAGCTGTAAAAAAAACACGGAGGCGGGATACTTTTCAAAACCATCAGAAGTCTCTCTTCCAACCCTTGGCTGCAAACTCTTTAGGGCTTGCAAGAAAAGGGTTGATTGTTTTTCTCTTGCTTTCCAACAGAAATGGTTAAAATGAGCACAGGTGTGTTCTGGGGTCAGCACAGCTTGGCCTGGGCTGGATTTAAGCCAACACCAGCCTGAAGTACATGGCAAAGGCAGGAGATGAGAAGGAACCTTCACATCTCCAGCCACATCTACTGGTGCCCTAAGCGTAGTCCTTCCTCTCTCTTGGCTTAGGCCCCATCACGGAGGTTTACAAAAGCTGCTGGAAATCACCCCAGGAAACAAAAGGCAATTGAGATTCTTCCCCAAATGTGATGTTTTTGTGGCAACCCAGTAAAAGTGTTTGTGTGTGCTTGGGGAACAGGATAGCAGGTCAAGCTAAATATGGACAGTGGTTGCCAGAAGAAATCAGGAAGTTGGAGGTCGTCTGAAGCAGACGTATGACAGACTGTTTTCTGAATCATTCTACATCCACTGCCACGATGACCCTGGGATGCACCTGGGCTGAAGCTGGTGGTGGTTGTGCTGAGGTTTTCCCTTCCGCTGTGTTTCTCCTCCTAGTTCTTTGCGCTGGTGGCCTTTCTGGAGGAAGAGAAACTTGGACTTGATGGGCTGGAACAGGCACTGGAGAGCATGGAGAAGCATGGAAATCCATCAGAATCCATCCCCATCTCTGACACAAGGAAGAAAATGAAGATGCTGAGACATGAGCTAATGAACACACGAAGGGAAGCGAGGACAAGAACGTTAATTGCCTGTACAGCAGTGCAGCGAGTCTGAGCAATAAAAAAAAATAAGTGGGAACGACTAATTTATGAGTGCAAATTCTATATGGAGAGCATGACTTAAACTTGGGGAGAAAATCCATGTGCCTGGAATATTAAAATCAATAGTTGTAACCTATTTAGAAAGAATTGAGTGGGCAAAGAAGGTGCAGGAGGAGCAATCAATATCAAAAGTGACATTGCCGTGTTCCAGGCACTGCTAGAAACTTAAGAGAAAGGGACCTCAAACACAAATAAAAGCCGAAAGATGCTTCTTTAGACCATCAAATCTCATGGACTCCTTAGTCACACATCTATGTAACAATTAAGAAAATTTCCCTGTGCTGTCCTAGAAAACATCAACCTAAAGTGATGTGAGCTGGAGGGCTCACGCTGATGGTTTTTGGAATTTCTAAATGTCGTAGAAGGTGATTTCCTAACCAAAACCAGGAGGATCCTCTTCAGGATCATCAGGGCAACTGGAGAACTGATCACAGATCCAAAAACTAGCTACAGCCAGCACAAAGGTGACCCCATTTCAGTCATACGTGCTGGGCACAGACAGCAGAAAGCCTGAGCTGGGAGTAGGTCCCTTTGGTTATCAGCATCATAAGCCAGGTCACCTGGAGGATTTTTAACAGAAAACATGAATGATATTTGGCAACTCTTTGCTTAAAAGCACTCTGGATTCTCAGGAATCTAGTAAAGCCTCAGCATTGAGAAAGAGGAGGTTGTTCTGGTTAAAAATAGTTCAAAGGGGAGTGAGAGTAGTTTAAAATCACCCAAAGGAAGGGAAAGTGGATAATGAGGAATGAAAACCAGCCCCAAGCAGAAGGTTGGTAGGTGAAACCCATGGCCAGCAGAGCTGAGAGCAGTAGGGGAGTGCTCTTTAGATATAAGAGACTAAAAGTAGTTGTCCAGACAGAATAGCAGACATTAAAAAAAGAATGCACAAAAGGCAGACGCTAAATATTTAATTTCTCTATTTGGGGACAAAAAAAGCTAAGTGAAGTAGCAATGTAACCTGATGTAATCCGACTCAGGATGTTAAACAGCCGCTACTACAGCTAGAGGAATTTTGGTGATAGGCAGCCATCAATATTCAGTGCCTGGGAGTTTTAAAAGCCATCCTGGGCCGGCAGCGTCTGCAGGGCCAGGAGTTTTCCAGAAGCCCGAAGCAGCTCTGGCTTTGTGCCAACGCACAAACGTCAATGAGGAGGATGACTTGTGTAATTATAAATCTGATTGTCTGATGTTGATTTTGTGAAAAATAATGAAAGAGCTGATAAGGGACTTGATTAATAACAATTTAAGGAGAATAATTAATTACAATCAACATGAGTTAATGGAAAATAGATCTTATTAAATGAAATTGATATAATTTTTCAAGAATGTGATTATAGATTTGATTGATTTAGCACATTTCATCAACACTGCTACGTTTGACTTCTGCAAGGCATTTGACTTAATGTTGCCTCATTTATTAGGAAGCTAAAACAATGTAAAATCAACACTGCAGGCGCTAAACGGATGAAAACCCCGCTGATATGTTTAAACATATCAGAGAATCATCCCAAGTGGCTTTGTTTCAGTTCATCATTTTTCGCAAACGCTGGAAAATCAAAACTCATTACAATCAAAGTTTGCTGATGAGACTTGGAGTAGGACCACGGTCAGCGTGCAGATTGGGCTTCTCCTCGGATCTGCATCTTTCATAAACCAGATACAGGCAAGTTTAATGTGGGCATACTTGAAGCCACGCTTCTAGGAAGCAGGAATTCACTGGGGGGGAGGAGGGATCCTCTTACACAACGCTGGAAACTTGATAAAATAGCAGAGTGAAATATCTCCCGTGTAACATCTAGTGGGACACTGCAGCTATTTCTGGTGTCTGCGTGTCCAGAAGGATGGTGATGAATGGGAGAGGGCACACGAGAATGACTGAAGCGTTGCAAAACATGCCTTATAGTGACAGATTCAAGGACCCCAATACGCTTAGCTTAACAAAGAGAAGGTTAAGGGATGGCTTAATGACAATCCAGATGTATTCAGACAGGGTACAGAAACGCAGAAAGAGAGAGCTCTTCAATCTAACAGACAGAGCTATAAAAAGAGCCAGTGACTGGAAGCTGACATGGGTAAATTCAGACTGGAAAGGGTGTGCTTTTTAAACTGGGAGAAGTAACATCAGGGAAACTTCCCAACAGACAGTTTCATTACCACTGGCCATTTCAAAATAATAGTGATTTTTTTGTTTTGTTTTTGTTGTTGTTGGGTTTGTTTGTTTGTTTGTGTCATATTCTGGATCCACTAAAGATCACTGTGAAACAACATACAGGAACTCACATGTCACAGATGGGGTGGTCTTTGGTGTTATAGCATTCCTAATAATAAGTATTTAAGTCATCATCCCCAAGCACTGAGTGGGACAGCCCCCTTTTCTCAGAGTTACTGATCTGGCCTTGCTGGAGACTCACATAGACACCTCAGGGTTATTATGGCTTCATCTTTGCCAGTGGAAAGGCTGGAAAAGTACTATAAAATCAAACCAGCAAACTCAGCACATACCCCTCCATTATTAAAAAAAAACTAAAATGAAGTGCCAAAGAGAGCAGCCAAAAGCAAATACACGAAGGATCCAGTGATCCAGTTAAATACTGCTGATCACCATCTGTTGCTTTAGTCTGATAGACTTTTCAGGGATGTGACACATCTGTATTCCTTAAAAGTTACTAAAACTGTAAGTAAAAATGTGTAGTTTGATAATAGGCTTATCTGAGCCCAGGAAACAGCAGAATGAGAGACGTGATCTTGCATGGTGGGACTTTCTGCAGCAGCTCCCCCACACATCATCTCTCTATTTTGGGAGCTGGTGAAATTCTTGGAAAGTCATGGAATTCTTTGAAATTCATGGCAATTCTTCAGCAGGAGCTCTGGGTGCAGACCCCTCACTTGGGCAGCTCCAGGAGCCGCCCATTGATTTCTCCTGAGACTGGTCTGTGAGCCCCAGCTGACATCTTACTGTGCATCCAGATGCACTGGGGACCAAACAGGTATATCTATCTATCTATCTATCTATCTATAGATATATATATATTATTTTTTTTTTTCCTTTGGGTATGTGGATATTATTTCTGGGTTTTCAAGTGCTGGAAACAGTGTCAGGAAAAAAATTTCCTTCCAGAGAAACACTGTGATGGGTGAAGCTGTTTAGATAAGAACTGATATCCCAAAGCAGGACAATTAAGGTTGTTTTGTAACTGATTTATATATAAGTGACTTTATCTTCTGGGAATGTCTTTACCTTTAAAAGAAGGTCTTTACCTTATATAAAGAATATACAAGAGATGTAATTTGTTATATTAACTTGTAATGAGATCAGCAAAGAAAGAACTCTAAGCCTCTCCACAGCTGATTTGTGATTTCCCTCTGGTTCTTTGGCAGCAAAATCTACCCAGCTGTAAGTTTTGGTCCTTGTACCTGAAGCTGGGAGGCTGGGACCTTGTCTCATCCGCCCCTGCTGCCTATGCCAAGAAGCTCCATGCTGAGCAACATCAAGGACTCTGGGTCCTGAGCTGGGCAGGATTCAGCTCTGGCATGATTCAAGCCATCGTTGCTGTCCCCATCACCTGCCACCTTTGCCACTGTGACCAGCACCCAAGAGCCAGACCTGATCCTCCAGATTATTAATTAATGGGGAGGAGGCAGTGCTGGAGGATGCTGCTGACAACAGTAGCTGACCCTGTGCCTCCTTCTGCATCTCCTGCTCAGGACAGAGGGCATCAGCAGCAACTTCTTCAGCAGCTCCAATTCAGTCTGCAAGATGCCTTTAATCCAGGTCCATGTTAGCCAGACAACAAGATTTCCATTGCTTGCAGGTTTTGGCTCAGGAAATGTGCAGATGCTTTTGAACTGAACAACTTAGGCACAAAGTTTATGTTTTGTCAGAAAAGACCTGAACCAGCAGAAACTGTTTTAAAGCCAGGGCAACATCATTACCATAGAGATAAACACTAGTTTAATGTAGTTCACTGTAACGATAGACCGTTTATTAAAACACTTCACCATTTAATTTATCCAGCATTTTATATTGAAGAGTGTTTTCATTAGGATTCTACTGAAAAACCAAAGAAGGCATTGAATCATTTAATACACTGACAGCTTGCTTAATTTATTTAAGCACAGGAGTCTAATTCAAAAAAAGCAGACCTTACACAGTGCCCTGTCTTTACAGTTCAGACATACAAGGTCCTATTAATTTCAGGATAGGGCGCTATATGATTTTAGTTTGAAATCCCATTATGTGCTTTCCTTTGGTCAGCAGCCATCTGCCAGAGTTGCCTATAGGAATCCCTCCTGGTGGACATCATCCCAACTCCATCCATTTTTCTTCTACTAATGCTTATAAGCAAATAGCCCTTCGTGTTTGTCACCTGGATTTGTTTGGTCCTCAATGGACCACAGAGCAACCGACGTGGCTGGAGCAGCAGAGATCAGCAGGGAAACAGTGGCAAATGCAGCAATCCCTGAGGTCCTCAATGAAATCTTCAATTTAACTCTCACTAACAGGTGTTCCTGGCTCTGGAGCACTTGGTAAAGTCTGTGAGATCCACTGCAACATATTCCAGTCTCTGTTGGTATTGATTTAACTGGTGACATTCAGTTCTCCAGCTCTGGGGTGATGTATGGTGAGGTTCCACCAGCCCTGCCCTGGGAGGTGCTGCAGCATCAGGACTGTCCACAGTTGTCACATCAAAGTTGTCACATCCTCCCTGAAGCAAATCCTCCACTTGGTATTCTGGGTGCTCGGTTCCTTGGACAATCAAGCGCCTGTGGCTTATTACTGATGTTCCCAGATCTACCATAATAAATGGCAGAGAAGAAAATCGTCCCCTCTAACAAAGCCCTGGATGATATTGGGGTCCCCGGTGGCTCCGTGTTTGGCTGCTTTCCAAGGCTGGTGTTGAAGCAGAACCTTGAAAACAATAGCACATTGTCAACAGGGTGCACAGGACATCATTAATAAACATTAGGGAGCTTGATATGATCTGGCAAAAGCAGTACAATGAAATGAGGTACCAAAAGCAGGATGGAGAGGAGGGAAAGAGACCTGAACAGGGTGTTTAATGACTCACCAGACTGTGAAATGCAGCAGAGAGCAAGGCTGGGATAGAAAACCTTTTAATGAATTCAACATGTGTGCACCCTTTGAAGGTTTAGCTCCCCATTCCCCAGCAATGTTTGACCCACCTGAAGATACTGATCATATAGAAAATAATAACCAGTAAGTAATAATAATAGTAATAATAATAAGAGCAAGACCTTCATCTCCAATTCATATTTATAATCCAGCAAATATCTCACCTAAAGCCAGAAGATTTATGGGTTTGCATCTATAATTAATATCCTTCCTTAAGCAAGAAAGGGTATATTTTCATACAAATAAATCTAGTGCTCTAGACCTGGATTTTTGAAGACTAATATTTAAATCCCCAGCAAAACATGGTTATTGAGTGTGTAGATACATAATACAACAGAGACACACAATGTACATATATATATAGAT
The DNA here is from genome assembly GCF_037038585.1 of Patagioenas fasciata. Classification (NCBI taxonomy): domain Eukaryota; kingdom Metazoa; phylum Chordata; class Aves; order Columbiformes; family Columbidae; genus Patagioenas; species Patagioenas fasciata. The sequence goes on along the minus strand of NC_092535.1, from coordinate 8,291,704 downwards.
AGCATTGTTCATTTATATTCAAAATAAATAGATACAATTTCTCTTTTAAATGTAATAGATGAAGGTTAAACAGGGAACAGGAGGAAGATGGGGAGGTCGGCTTGGTGTCTGCTTCAAACTGTTCCTGTTTCCCAAAAATTCAATTTGAATTAGACCTGTTGCTAATGGTAGGACTGTTCCTGGGCGCCAAGACACATAAAGGGCTTTGAGACAAAGGCAATCGATCTAGTTTTAGTTTTATGGGGAAAATAAACGGGTGGATATAACAGTAAAAAAGTCAAACAGGTTCAGGACTAATGAAGTGACTCACAGGAGGTTAAAATTAAAACACCTTTCCTTTTCTCTGTTCTCCCTTTCATACCTCTCTTCCATGAGTGAACCCTGTATCTGCCCAAAATAGCACTCCTTGCTCTCTGAATAGTCTTTACAATCATGTTTCAAAAAGTGTATTTGTTCTTTCTGTTTTCTCGGGGCTTCTTTTCACTTTCCTGAGTTGCAACTAGCAGAGTGGGAATGTGCTGGGTAAGCAGTCAAACCAAAACTAAGAAAGGACAGCTTCTCTGGTGCAGGCAGGGATTTATCTGAAAAATATTGAGAATTACTGGAAATTTAAATGTAGGCACTGTTCCAAGGTCAAGGGTGAAAGCATCAGTTCACTTAGTGCTGCACTTACCAACAGAGGTAAAGTACTTCTGCTGTTCTGGATCCAAAGAGTAAAGATAAGAACAGAGCCCAGACACTTGTATTTATACTGCCCTAAGCTGTATAACATCCCCATTTAACTGAGGTTTTAATTATTCATGTTTAAATACTATTCATCAAAAAAAAAAACCTTCTGCCCTCAGTCGTTTCAGGAGCTCAGCGCTGACTGTGTGCCAATGCAAGAGCTCATTCAAACCTCCCGGCACTGGCTGCCATGAGTGTGGAAGGAGCTTCTTCCCCAAAATTATGGTCTCCCAGAAGATAGATTATACCTGTGGGAAGGAGGAGGAGGGAAATGGTAACAATACTGGTGCGGTGCAGCAAAGTGGTGGTGAACTCCCTGGCAGGCTGGCTGCACCCTGCTTTGGGGCATCAGCTCCATCACCTGCCAGCTGGATGGACAGACAGTCTCCTTCCTCCCAACGTCACTTCACAGTGTCAGAAAATCTCTGTGGAAATGGGAGGAAAAAGAAGAAAAAGAAATCTTGCAAGTACATGAAGCTGTGCTGCTCCAAAACCCAATCACTGTGGAAAAGCTTTTTCTATAGACATGTTGCCCATCACACCCCATACATGATTTTTAACCCCTGAAGAACCTGGGCTGTGGGTCCATGGCCATTGCGGCTGTGAAAGGGGGAATGAATTAACGGCTGGTGCTCTACAAGGCCAAGTACAAATAGCACAGGGGCTTGGGAAACTGCAACCAGCATGGGGTACTTAGCCAAGGCAGAGCTTTGCTGCAACTTCATTTTCATGATTTAGCATTCCTGCTGTAAATAATTGATACTAATGTAAGTGAGATAAGAGACAGACTGTCTGTGGGCCGGGAGGAAGTGGATCCTGGTGACATCCACCCGAAAATGTGCTTGCGCATTTCTCTGAACTAAAAACGTTGAAAAGCCAAACACAAAATCTGAGAGGTGGGGAAGGGAGGAAGGATGGGAAAGGTAATCTGTGGATCAGCTCTGAGGACTTAATCTCTCTAGGAAAAAGCTCCTGATATTAATGTCCTTAACACAAGAGCTCCAGCACTATCACTTTTTAGCTCTGCATAAACATCACTCTCACACTAGTCAATAAGCTGTGTTTGCAGACTATCAGAGAGATGGGTGGGTTTTATCATGGTTTAAGGAATCAAAACATCAATACAGGGGGTACATGGAGCACACCCCTCCTCATCAGAGACCAAGATGACAGGAAAATGTCTGTGAACTCCGTATATTTGATGCCTTTGGCTTAGGTTATCTACAAACCAGCTGAGTACCAGGAAGGAGCTCTCCTGCATCTTAGTCTTTGAAACCGGAGAAGGCAAAATTATATATCTGGTCCTGCGAGGGCAGCCGTGAGACGGGTGATGGAGACAGCTGCTGCCAGGGTGGGGAAGGGGAGATCTCCCTGCTGGGAATGTTTGAATCCAGTACATCCCAGGGGCCATTACACAATATCCTTTTCTAAATCCCGGTTTCTGAGGCAGCTATTGGCATTTCACATCCTCTGAGCAGTCTGCATCCGGTGGCAAACAGATATTCTTCTCACCCGGCGTGACTCAGCGCCCATTTCCATTCTGTCTAGCATACACAAAAAACGGTGATGTCAGCTGAAAAAAAAAATGACATCACCGTTGAGCCACCTTCCAGCTCTCCACAGAACTTTCTCCATCTTTACACCCCACCTGTTTTACCGGTTGCTCCTCAGTGCATGAACCTTCCCGTAAGGTAAGTATGCCTGATGGTTTTAAATTGCTGGAGGATGCCATATGTAGGTGAAAGAAATCTTCAGCGGCAAATCCTTCAGTTTAAACTCTTTCCTTGTAAATGTAGCAGAGGATCCCTCAGATCACAGGTCTCCCATGCCCGAAGCAGGCAGGTTTGTTGTACTCATGTCCCAAAGGCCGTGACTTTACACATCACTCTGGGAAGCACATCCTCAGAGCTCTGAATTTGGTTTAGAATATAATTCTTAACCTATAGATTTCATGCAGGAAGCTGGATGAAAAGAGCTGCTTCAGAAATGGTAGGAAAGAGCAGCATTGACTCATCAGTGATACACACAGAGAAAGCTGGAGAGACTTTCTCATCTCTAACGAGATTTTATGATTCAGTGAATAATGCATATTAGCATAGTACTAACTAAAAAAATCCATACTCATCATTTACTATTAATTAGTTATCAACATTATCCTATTATTAATTATTAACATTTACTCTATCAATCAGCCCCTGGCTGACTGATAGCTTAAAATCTTGCATAAAGATTCTTACAAGAGGCTACAGTACATCACATAATGTGCTTCACAGTCGGGCTGTCATATCCTCATCTATAAAGCTTTTTACTAATGCACTTTACAACATATCTTACAGTACATGGATGAAGAATGTGGCTGCACCCAGTAATAATTCCATTAATTATTAATAAAGCATTTACAAATGACATCCTTATTTAAAAATGGTGATGAACACATTTTGTTTTAATGCGGATGCGGCGTGTAATTTGTATTTCCATAAAAAGTAATGCTGGCAGCATGGGTCAGGGAAAAAGTGACGAGATCTTATGATCTTTACATTAGAAATGAAAAGGTGAAAAAAAACAATGGAGAAGATGATTGACAAACAACAAAACGTTGGGATAAGGCTGACCAAACTGCAAGGTGATGGTTGGAAGGAACGACTAAAGGTGCCACGCAAAGCTGAAAGGCAAAAGACCTTATTCAGTGACCTTGCTTTGTGGTTATTTCAATAAAGCTCTATCCGATATTAATAAAGTCTGTGTTTTCACTGCTTTCGCTCATTCTCAATGTTTTCAGCTGGCTGGCAGCTCATCAAGACACATTAACCACGCAGAGTTTGCCTTTGCAGCACCTTGGTAGCGCTTTGTCCTATAGGCTTTCTGAGACGGCAGAATATTTATTACATACAATATTTCACTGAGGCTACTTACGTCAAGAGGCTATAAATACATTGTTCTTCCTAGTTTACTTAAGGGATAAAAAGTGAGTAGCTAAGTTTACAGATCAGGCTCAAGCTCTACTAATGTGTGGTCTGTTCATTTTCATATATATCTCAATTGTTTGAAATTATTTTCTAAATTAATCCTATGAGTGATTCGTGACTTACTGATCATTTCCGAGCACTGCTGCTCAATTTGTGCAGCAGTTGTATTCAGGTTATTACACGTATTATGCAAGAAAGGTTAATTTAAACTCATGACGCTTTCTGGTAACAAAGCTGTGAATATTTATATTGGTCATCATTTTCAACTGAGAGCTGTGAGCCAAGACCTTCTCCTACCAAGGTTCAACTGTTTAAATGTGTGCTAACTGGGGATGCAAAAATGCAGGTAACTCATTTCCAGCCACACTGGTGGGAGAGCTTTGATGGTCAGCAGAAAGTCAGCAGATTATTTTCAATTATTTGTTGTATTTTAATATTTTTATTATTATTTTGATCTTATAATTATTATTTTAACTCCTATTTAATTTTTATTTTTAAATAACACTCCATATTATTTTTTTTCCTGAAGTCCATCAGTGCTTCCATCAGTCTGGATGAAGAAGGTGTCCGGATAATTCACAGACCATAGTGTATTTGTTCACATGTAGCCAAAGCTGTGAATGGTGAGTGAGGTCTGAGTTTCTGCAGAGTCAGAGACCAGAGGAAAAGAGATCTGGATCCTTCATGGAAAGATAAGGAAGAACATTGTCTTGGGCGGGACCTAGGTTTGGGTTCGGCCAGGCAAAGCTGCAAACCGGACCCAAACCAGGCAGGAATTTTGTGTGAATTATTTTCACACTCCTTTTCAGTGTCCCATCCTGGTATTCATGGGTGACAGTGCAAAGCATGACACATGACGTGGCCCTTTCCCCAAATTTTCAAGTCAATAAACACAATAAAAAGTTAATATCCAGTGTTTGCTGACAGCAGTGCCAAACAGAACATTCTGCAGCCCCGCTCCTCTCATATCCAGGTGTCACAGAGATGCTGCTGTAGTTACAAGTCCCCTTGTGCGAGGCTGCTTTGAATTTCCAAACCACCAGCAAGCTGGTTTTTCAGAGCTGGCTGACAGAGGGTTTATTTATTAAGGTTTGGCTGTTTGCAGCAGCGCCGGGCAGCAGCAGTTCCACGCAGTTATCAAAAATCTATTTTCTCGCAGAGTCACAAGTAAAATATCAAACCTCCCCTGAAAAGCCGAGCACAACATTTACATTTTAATCTTGCGAAACACTTTCATTTGTGACAAACTGGGTTTTTCTGTGTATTACAGAAAGGAAAGGCAGGGGGGTTACAGAAGAAAGCTTTATAGCTGTGGGAGTGAGCGCAGGCTGTTTGATGTACGTGATCCGGCCGGAGTGGCACGGTGACCTCCCCATCCACAGTGACAGCAGAGACTGTCACCCTTCAGCACTGCTGGAGCCAGGGGAAAAAGAAAAGCAGCCTGGCCCCAGACAGTGCATGGGCATCTGGCGCTGAGTTTAGTTAGCGGTGGCATTTGCACATATAAAAAAGGCGCGGGGTTGTAGGAATAAGCATCTCTGTGCTGCCAGCTGCCGTGCACAGTCAGTCCGGGCTGCACACAGAGCCAGGACAGGAGGTTTGAACAGGGGCTTGTGTTGGATTTGCAGTAGCCATCTTCATAGCATCTTCATAGCCTTCTTCATAGCCATCCTCAGTCTCGGCTCCCAGCAACCCAAAAGCAAAGGTCTGCCGGGATGCACAGCTCTGAGCCGGGCTGGCCCTGTGCAATGCAGAGGTTTTTCTTGCACCCCTCAGCACCAACAAATCATCCTGCCCCAAATCACAGCTCTTATTTCACTGTCTATTTACACCTTTACCTACAGGGTGTTCGGGATAAAGTGAAGGTGCTCATTGGACCCACACTCTACCGTCTGGTGATGAAAAGCATCTCTCTCTTTTCCTTGTTCTCACCAGCGTTGAGGTCCTGTAGTGCCTCTTAGAATCGCTGCAGCAAGATATGAATTATGGATGAAATGAAAAATCCCAGCCCGGTGCACATAGGGAATGTGCAAAGCACAGAGCGATCACCTCCATGTGGCGCACGAGCTTTGCTGTGTGCTGTCTTCAGGTGCGCGATGCCCAAAAGACTCTGCTCAGCCTCAACCTGCGGCCCCTCATCCCACAGGGCTCAGGATCCCCCCCTCCCAAGGGCTTTGAGTTTGCAAATGATGACATTCATTCATTTGAAAAACACCCCCTTATGCTTTGTGAGATCTTCATGTGGAGGTACTAAGGGCGCTGGATGGATCCACTTTCTTTTGAATTTACACATGGAGCATCTCCAGCGGTGCAGACTTCAGGCAGGATGGGTGTCTGCTCCCAGCGTGGGAAGGGCTTGCCCTGGGGAAATTTAGCACCTTGCAGATTCCCCCCACTCCAGGTTTGCTCCCGAACACGTGAATGCACATTTTGCAAATGAGGTGATGCAGGAGCCCCCAGCCAAGGCTGGGTTGCAGAGGAGCTCCCGCAGCGGGTTGCAGAGGCGGTGGCTGGTTCCTACCAGAGCTCCTGTCTGCAGAGACCTGTTGGACAAGTGTTTCAAGGTAGCAAAAGACTCAGGTTTTAAGGTTTTGTGATTTGGGGAAGCTCAGTCTGCCTGCTCATAACTTCTCTTTCAGAGAAGAAACTGCCTTTTAGAAAGCATTTTTTAAATGTCTTTTAATTTTTAAATGCTTTAATTTCTCCCTTGCAAACACAGTTCTTGCTTTTGTGCACCATCTAATAGCACATTGCAAATGTGTTTCCACACAGCCATTTCTGAGTGTGCAATATCAACATCTGTGCTAAAACCAAGCAGAAATTTTTCCCTGAAGCAATATTTTGCTCTGCATTATTGTTACTTTTTCTTCTTAATGGTTTGCTTGTCATAGGGGCTCTTCAGCCTCTTAGTTTCAGGAAATGAAGGCTCCCTGCTTCTCCCTCCTTTTCAAAGCCAGCCCTGGCAGGCGAGAGCAACATCACCCTTGTCTCCTCTGTTAGAAAACTCTTGCTTAGTGCTCGCTAAAATTATACTGCACTGAAGCATCTCACTGAACTGGGCCTTGGCCTCTCTCTGCATCATCACACAGAGCCCAGGTTGACATGCCAGAAGGGCAACATGCTGCAGCTGGACCAGACATCCTTCAGAGCTCAGCTTTGCAGCAGATGAAGACTACTGGTTGGAGACTGAAAAGATGGAAAATAAGTAAATAGAGAGGTTTCTGCTATTAAAAAAAGTGATCCACAGGAGCCAATGGTCAGCCTCCTGCAGTAGCTGAGATGCTGCAGCTGCTGCTCAAGGTCTGGTTTAGTTAATGCCGGTGTGGTACCGTTATCCTGTCCTCCACATGAGCAAGCAGGATAGTCAGAGTTTGTCCTGTTTTGAACACCAGTGTGAGATAACTGCGGGTACACAGCTGCTCACCAACGGTATCAGCAGCACCTGTGCTGAAGGTGCTGATGAAGGTCACAAACAGCTGAGCAAAGTGCTGATTTCTGCCTGGGTAACAGCATTTAAGTACCTTTTTTGACTTAGTAGGGCTCTCCTGTAGACTCTTTAGTAGCTTCCTGTGTTTGCCCTGGCTTGTTGTTTGTGCCCTTTTCTTTGGGAACTGCTTTTCCAGGCCAGTTAAGTTTCTATTATTATTTTTGATCATAACCACAGTGGCAAACACTCTCCTGTGCATGTATTTAAGCTACCCAATGTGGTCGGCTTTTTTCTTAATTTTGATTATTTTAAGAAGTCCTTTAGCACATCAAATAGTCTCCATAGATCAGGATTTACAGGAAGGTCTTAAGAGCTGTCAGAGTAATGTTTTTTCCAGCAGAAAAAGCTTAACCTCCTCTTAGATCTTTATTTCTGTGTTGTCCTGGGTTTGCAATGTGATGAAGAGACGGTGTAGCTGTGGCAAGTACTTGGATACAGATATCAGGATGAAGGAGATGTGTTGTCACTTGTTTCATTTTTTTAATCCTATTTGAATGTGTCAGTCAACTGCCTCGAATCAAAGAAAGTGACAAGGAGCCTTTAATAGTTGTGATTTGGAAACTTCAAACTTACTTTTTTTAAAATGCTGAGTAAATGGTTGGTGGGCTCTTGTAAATCATAACATTTCTAAATATATCAGAGAGGCGCTCTGCCAAGCTGGTGGAGAAGATGGTGTCTGTATCTATTGACTTCTTTTCCCCCTTCAGATTACTTTCGCATTGAATAATTTCAAATCATAATGCAAAAAATCAGAGGCTCTTAACAAGACTAGCTAAGGCTGTGATTAACGAAAGCCTAATGCGAGCTACTGTACAGCCCTTAGAAACCAGTTAGCTCATCAGTGTAATCACAGAGGTGGAAATAATTAAAAGACCATAAACCAGAGGTAGCCTAATAACAATATTTTCTTTTGACCCAGAACTGGTGGGAAGAGGATGGTTTACTGGGTTAGGAATAAGAGGAAAGAAGACTGAAAGGTCTAGGAGTAACCATCGGCACTGAGGTCTCGGGGCTGGATCAGACATCTAGAAACAGAAGTAGTTTTACAGCACTGTAACCCAGATTGCAGCAGAGTCCACTTTTTTTTTTGTTCCTTTTCTTCTTTTCCAGGTTATTAGCAAACACAGTATTAAAACTTCATCCACCTTGCAGTCCCTGAGCCCTCCAGGTTTGGTTTCAGGCAAGGGAGAAACCGGTGTCCTACGGTGCTTAAGAAGAAAATCCTGTTAGAGGATTCCCTATATTTATATAGCTTACAGTGTATTTATGTATGTTATTTGCTATAAGCCTCACAGGACTCTAACAGCTGGTTGAAAACCTCTTCCTAAGAGGGAAAAGTCCTTCTGGGCAGAGAAGGGAGGTGCAGAAGCTGGTGAGGGTAGGAGTTGTTGCCAGAGCTGCTCCCAGGAGCTGTGTGCTCAGCAGACCCACCACTCTCCTCGCTCCTCAGCCACAGCCCTTGCAGACATCCCCGTGTCCTTTGGGCAACACCAGCACCTCAGTGTGGTGATGAATCCTAAACAACCCCCAAAATGTGTGCCCAGTGTTTATCCAAGGGGTCTCTCAAGCATGGCTGTTCAGACCCATCTCTTGTTAACAAGAGACATGGGACAGTGTGATAAGCTGGATCTCAGCCTTGGTGATTAGAAGTGACGTACCTCTTGCTGCTTGATGAAATAGCTCCATGCAATGGGCTGTAAAAAAACCAAACTGGTAATTTTCCAGTCAGGATGGGTCGCCATTATGGCCATCTCCATCGGTTCTTAGCATTTCTGCCACGGTTTTGTGTGCATTTCATTTGACCTGGGTATAATGAGCAAAGAATAAAGTAGCTGGAGACACACAATCAAGGATCATCTGCTGGAGCTGATGAGTATGCAGAGACTGCTAAGTGGGTCTTCATTACCTATTCACATACTAAGAGCAGTTCTTGTTTATTTTTCTTTCCTAGGTGAATCTGTTTTTTAATATCTTTTTGTACTGATCTTGTCTGGGGGTGTGAGGTTGGAAGAAGAGTACCACCACTGCCAGGTAACGAGATTATTTTCATGAAAACATAGACTGTGACATCAAGTTAGCAGCCAGCTTAAAAGAAGAAACAACGCAATGCCATTTAGAGAAGGAAGGAATAATTTTCCCCGGTGACAACTCTAATGGGAGGCAGAACTTTATCTCCTCTTCACAGTTCAAATGAAGCATCACAGCAGCAGCATTAACTGTGCTTCCATGTTTCCAGCTTGTCTTTTCATTAACCTTTTTTTTATTGCTGTAGCAGGGAACACGCTTTCCAGGGAGGGATTGCAGGGCCACCGCTGGAGATGCAAGCCCAGGATGTCCCATCCCGGTCCCTGGTCACACGTGGTGCTATTGCAGCCAAATGGATGAGCCTGCTGGTCTGCGCTGCATGAAAAGGAGTTTGCAGTGAAAAGGGGAAACATGATATGTATCTACAAGTCTTCTGGAGAGCTTTTGGAGCAGCAGGTTGTGGCCAACCTTGCTCCAGGAGCCCTTTCACCACATCAGCTCAGCTGTGTGAGTCCCATCCCGGGATAACCTCAATGGTGCAGGCAGGACAGCACTTAACCCCTGGCAGCAGCAGCATCTTCATGAGTGAAAGGTGCATTTTTCAGCTACCTACCACACAGGACATCACTTATATTTTCTCATTTAAGCTTTTCTGTAAAACCACGGCTCTGGCTGGGCCAGGACGGTTAGTTTCAGATGCCTCTCGCCTTCCCAACCGCATCCATCTGTGGCCAAGGCTGCCCTCTCCCGACATTCCTAGTATTAGGGGGATGCAGCAGCTAAGCTGCACCCCAGCCTGGTCCCAGCCATGCTGTGGACACCCCAACAACGTCCCCTCCCAGTGAGCACAGACCAACAGGGCTCCACACACCTTCGAGGTGGTCTGGCCCCATCACTGGCTCCTGCCCATGCTGGGTCCAACCTGCACCCCCCTCCAGCAGCATGTGGGTGCTGCTTGAAGAACCCCCCCACCAAGCACTGTGTTGCTTTGGAGAGAAAATTGCCATCTCACCCGACCGACTCCTGCCCTCCCAAACCTGCCCAGCACCTTCTGGTTTTATAATCTGACACTTTGGGAATGAGTACCACACTCACCTTTCTCTGGCTGAGGCTGTTCACGCTGCAGGCTATGAGGGTGACACTCTGGGAAAGCCCATTTTAGCATCGTGCTGCTCCAGGAAAGCATTTTTGTGTGAACAGCAACGTGAGCCAAGCACTTGCACCCCTGGGGTTTGTAAACAGCTGATCTACGAAAGATTACTTTTTTTTTCCCTCTCTTCTGCTTTTGACCTTATTTGCTGAAGATGAAACATCATCTAACCTCCCAGGAAATGCCACGATTCTTCAATCTGACATGAGAACACAAATCTTCTGTAAGAGCGCATCCATTCTGCATCTCAGGTCTCTGAAACCGAGCTCTGGACACCAGTGTGGGAATCACAGCATCCTGAACCCAGGACCGCAGGACCTGAGCCCCACAACATGGGGTAAGCAACAACCCCTGGGGTTAGTCAATGGCCGAGCTGGTTTTGCATCAGTTCCTCATGGAAAAACTGGGATTTCTTGGGCCTGAAACACCTTGAGCATCTTAAAGTTTTGTGGGAGAGGTGAAACCCTTCCCACACAGTTCTGCTTGTCTGGCTGAAACAAAACGCAGCTTTAGATCTCAAAGCAATGTACATTGCCATCCTTCACCCTCCCTCGGTCACCTCCTAGAAGAGGTTTTAAAGGCTGTTGCATGGCTGAGATGTGGGGCTTTGCACGCCGGCTCAGCCAGCACAGCCCCAGCTCACGTTTCTGATGGGGCATTTCCTGAGCATGATGCCTGGGGGTTCCTAACCTCCTCTGTACAATCAGCCTTTGCAGGTTGCATCTCCCCCTCACTATCTCGGGGGGACCGCAGAGGCCTTTCCGGGAAGACCATGGGGCTCATATGTGGGGTGGCTGTGGGGCAGCTGCACGGAGCTGCTGGTTATTTGAACTTAAGAGGTTATTTCTGGGAAGATGCAGTTCTCATGCTGTTCTACAGCTTTCTGCCTCTCACCCATCATGAGAGGATTAGAAGACATTATTTTGCTCAAGGTCCAAACTACTTTACCTGGGGTGTTTTCGTCAGTGTGCAGATCTCTCTTCTTTGTGGTTTATTCCAGGAGCAGGGCCCCCCAAGCCCCACTGAACCCAGGGAAGGACTCGGAGACACTTTTGCACTTTGTTGTTTCTCTCTGGATCAGGTTGGTGATGTTCCCACCTCCCAGCATCCCAGCATGCTGGGGAAGGTGTGTTTTACTGAACCCAAAATAATGAATAATGTCCTCTCCAAAAGCCTCAGAAAGCTGTTTTGTTCCCACTCCCCCCCACCCCCGCCTGGACCACTTTTCCTCGTTTTACCACTAGATGGGAGAGTGAGACTGGGCTAACACAGCTGCTCCCATCCTCATCCCGGTAGGAATTCCGAAGGGAGATGAGAAATGAGAAATGCCCGCAGGTCACCCCGCAAATCCTCCCACCTCGGGAGGGTCGTGGGCAACCCCCAAAATCTCTAGTTATTGCCTCACCCCAAAAATGCCCAGTTAGGGGAGACTAACACTTGTCCGGTGCTTTCCCTCACTACTGGTATCCAGCAGTAGCCCTCTGCCCTATTGCAAGGGGGAAACACTTATACAAAGACTAGAAATATTATTGGGGTGAAATACCTCATTTTTTTTTCATGTACACCTGTTGTAGAGCAGAGGGAGGTGGTGAAAGCGCTTGTGATTCACTCCTCTCATCTACACCCCAAGTTCTGCTTCCCAGGAAGGTGGGTGACCCCGATAATTTTTATGGGAGGTAAAAATAAAGCAGCATTTTCTCCTCCTCCTCCTTCCACTCCTTTCTCCTATAGGACTGTTGTGTAATGGTACTCCAAGCAATACCATTTTCCTGCAAAGTTTAAAAACGGGCTGGTGCAATGATTGCATGTGCAGGAGGAGAATTTGTGCCTGGTCTGACTCCAGTCGCCTCGGGAGCTGCTGCAGGTGAGGGAGGGGAAGGCACCTACTTCACTAAATCTTGTTAAATTTACTTTCACTTCAGCACTTCCCATCTCCTGAGACAGTTCCTGAGGTTTTACTGTAACTGGGAATGTTTGGAAATTATATAATTGCAGAAGAACTTTCTCAACCAAATCAGATTGCCCACGTTGAGAATTTTTATTATTATAAGATTCTGGTCTTTTAAAAATGAATCTCTTCTTCCTTCCTGAGATTTCACAGGTCCTGGAAGAAACCTCATAGGAGCCAAATTCTCCAACTGCCTGTGTGAATACAGCAGGATATGTAATTCCTGTAATTTGGAAATTATCTTCTTGGGGGAGTGGGGGGGGAAGAGGGTGTTGTCTGCCAGACCTTCCTAATTTGCAAGCTTTTCGGTTAAGTGATGCAACTGATTTGTTTAATGCCCGGCACAGTTGGGCAATGAGATGAAATAATTCTAATAAACTCCCTAACTGCAGTACCCTTGTTGCTTCTGATGGGGTTTCCTGGCTTTGCCTTCACAGAAAATAGCTGTCATTATCCTGTTAGAGAGAAATAACAGCTTCTTTGGAAGAGGAAGCTTGGTTGGTTTGGGGTTTTTTTACTGGACAGAACTACTCCAATTTTCCACAAGCAACAGCCACCCCACCCTGTGTGTGTGCAATGAGGTCACTGAGTCACCAGCACAAAGAACCGTCTGGCTTGTGCATCTCACTGGGGAGGACCCAAAAACCCCTCCAAGGAAGAAAAAAGACATCTGTTGCCTGGAATAAAAAATAATAATGATAAAAAAGAATAGGCATTCCAGATCTGGCAGGTTCAGGATCTATTTTCTTGTACAAATGCAGCTTCTGGGTGCTGGGCAGAGCCTGGCGTGACAGCAGCATCAGGACAGTGGATCTGGGAACATCCCCTGCTGCAGCAGGGCCAGGGCTGGTCCTCACCTCCCTCTCTGTGGGATGAAGGTGTGAGCAGCCATAGGTTGTCTCTAATAGATGGTTATTCCTATATTTGCTTCTGGCCATGGACAATTGTGGCAGAAGTTCCTGCCCTCGGCCAGACACCTGCTGCTCCCTGTGCTCCTCAGATGCCAAACGTTGGGTAAGCAAGTGTTGGGGAAAAAAATCTCAAATGCTCAGGACCTGCTTTGCTATACTGCTGGTCTTTACAACTCTTCCTCTCTAATCTCCCTCTCGCCATCCTAGAAGAGAATTAAAAACCAGAAAAAAAACACTAACTGGGGAGAGGGACTACAAAACAACTGGTATCCTGGTGCAGCCATGCTCAGAAATGTTGTGCCGATGTAGGATGCAGGCAGAGCCTCTCGGTAGCTGGCTCACAGCATCCGTGTGGACCTTGGTGATAGTGATTAAGAGCAAAAATTAAGCAAAAATTATTACATGGGTGAACACAGGCCCCAGCACACTGGGGCACCCCCAGATGGAGGGCTCTGCACCACGAGGGATGGGTGACACCTGCTCTGACCTTGACCCACATGGGTAGCTCTGGTGGGGACACGATGCGGTCTTGCAGGTGCAGAGTCTGATCTCTCCTCTAGACCTTGATCCTGCAAGAGGAACAACAGGTATGGGTTTTCAAAGTCAGCCAGAACTAGTGGGATCCAGGCCTCACCTGATATAGCAACAGAATTACCCACATGAATTGTTTTCCGTGTTTACAGGGGCAACATTTTTCCGAAGTTCAAAGTCTTTCTCTGCAGAAAGCATGTGATGTGCTTCGCAGTGACGACGTAGTTTTGGTGCTACGAACAATTTAAAAAATCAATTTTTTGAGCAGTATTTTCTGTGTTTGTAATCTCTGGACTAATTACAGCACTGGAAAATCAATAGCTATGTGGAAATCTTTCCAATACGGCTAACTAAGCATGCTACATATCATGCTGGAGTATATTCTTCACAAACACACAATGTTCATCACCATCTCCCAGGCTACATGGGCAGATTATATACACTGTCAATAAGTGTTTATACTTCATCACATTGCAATGACAATATTTACCCAAATCTGCAGGGGGCATTGGGCAGAGCAATTAGCACAGGATGTGAGATCTGGAGCAACATTCAGTGCCAGCACGTAAAGCCAACAACAAAAAGAGCTGAAAGACTTGGTTAGTTCAACAGGTATCTTCAAAAAGATTATGAAATAAAGTCATTAAAAGTTCATGCTTCAGTTATAATGCTGGGTTTTCATCACCTTTGGTGACTGAAAACAACCTTTCTCTAGTGTCTTAGCGAGAGTGAACTAAGGTTAAGTGGGTAGTTCGATGGCGATTGCACTTTAAAAACACATGTAAAAAGGAAGGGTGTTGCTCTGATGAACATGATCTCCTCTTGCTGTGCAAACACGCTGTGTTGACTGTGGCAGCTCGGTTGGAGCTAAAGCCCAAACCCTTGTGCTGACGCTCTACACCAGTTCCCGTGCTCCACGGGTGCCGCTGGGACCTGATTTGAGTCGTTGCCTCCTCTGTCCTGCCCTGCGAGAGCTCAGCGTGCTTCTTCTTGGCACGGTGGAGTTCGTGCTGCTGCTAAATGAAGGGTAAATATCCCCATCAGACACGGTGCAGAAGCACAGTGAGTGAATAGGAAGCAAAGCCCACAGTGCTGGCGATTTTCTCCATGCTCCCGCTTGCATCACTACTTAGTACAACCAAGCAATGAATTCTGAGCTGTCACATGCCCATGAAAGATTTTTTTCTCATTTTATGTGTTTTTTTATCTGATTATTCTTCATAGCTTTTTTCCGCCCAGCGAACTGAGCAGAGAAAAAGTGGGATGGGGGTACATCTCTGCCCTTGCTCTCTCCAAGCCTGGGGATTCCTGCAGCTGCACCCACAGCTCTCTGGGCTGGTGATCATCATCCCAGAGCAGAGCTCTGGGTCTAGCGACCCATGAAAGTGCAGAGTGTATTTTTTCCTAACCCTCATCTCATGAGACAGGCCACAATTTATAGTCCTTGCTAAATAAGAACTTAGCAGGTTAATTACGCTCAAAGAATTTAAATTTTTTGAGCTAGGCATGACCCATGTAATAGTCTGGATTGTAATTATTGTTATTATAAATTACTGCTTGCATTTCTGTAGGACTCCCATGTCCAGCTCAGGAGCTCCTGTGCACGGTGCAGTATGGGGGCACAGAGAAAGGAGCCCCTCGAGCAGTGACAACCAGCCCAGAGCGGCAGAGCTGAAACCTAACACGGCCGGGGGGCTATTTATGGTAAAATCACTGCCTAACCTGCACCTAGACCATGCACTCCCACGGTGTGGCTTTGCTTATCTGGGCTGCTTTCAGCCAAAAAGCAACAATTACAAAAATATTGTGTTTATCATCACTACAGTCAAAATATCCCTTTTAACTCCTAAGCCTGAACTGACCTTGATGCAAACTCAGGGCTGCCAGATGCCACGTCCTGTTCAGACTTGATGGGAAGACACCTGCAGCTGCTGCACTGAGCTGCAACCTGCTTTCTCTTCCGATGATGCCATCTTTGGACTTTTCCACGATTCTTGCAGATGTGGTGTCATATCTCATTCAAATAAAACTTGATTGGAGTGCAAGAAATCACTTCTATTTCTGTCTTAGGAGGGAAAGGCTGTGGTGTCTGCACATCGCCTGGTGGAAAAGACCTGAGAAAAAAAGAGTTCAGGACCTTCCAGAATCTTTCAAAAAGTAGCTAGGGCTCTCTCTTACCTCTCTTAAAATTAAGACATCACATTTTGTGCATGCTCAGCAGTGAAGTTCCTAATCCCGTTTCCCGATAACCCAGAGGTACATATTGCAGTGCTGCTGCTGGCTGGTTCATAACACGGTGAGAGCAGGACAAGCAGGGAGGGATCACTGCCATCAGCACCTTGGGGACATCCCGAACTAGAGGTTTGCATGGAGACAATTTGGTTTAACAGCCACAAGAGCATGTGTCACCCATGAATTTGTCTAATCCTTCCTCAAATAGTTACACTTTCAGTTCTGCAATGCCCTCCAGCAATAGTTGCCACTGTTCCATCAGGAGCTGTGCATGAGTTTGCTTTAAGCCTTCCACTTCGTCCTTTCATCTACAGGATCATTTGCTCTCACAATAATAAATACAGCTTGGAGCGCTGAGCAGGACAGGTTCTGATGCTCCAGTCTGCAAAACCAACAGGGTCTCACCGAGGCGGAATAACACAAAATCTGGTAAAAATCACAGGGAGGATGTTCAGAAGCGCATTTCCCACTGCAAGCCAGCACTGGCCACTGCTCTATATATTTCCTGTTGATGAATTTCTGTCTCAGATTAAAGTTACAATAAAAACCTAAAAAAATATTCTTTCAGAAATAAAAAGTAGTTCTGTACTTCCTTCCTGGAGATCTGTTGCTTGTTCTGCAACAGGAGATGTGAATCATGGAAGTATTTATAACAGCGATCTTAGGAAATCATCATTCAGGCACCAGAAACCTGTATTAGACATTATGTCTTTAAAGAAATTGTTTAATACTATGCTAACCTAATCTTCTGAATACATGCACACTCAACTATATTAAAAATGTAAATGTTCCCACAACCAGACTTTACATGATGAATATACAAGAACTGCCCTTCTTTCCTAGTCAGCTCTGTGGATCTTACATCGCATTTGATGGGCATTCATGCAATTTGTATCTGCACAGATTCAGCCCAAAGCGTGTCACGATCATCTCAGGCCCCATGTGACTTACAGGACTGAACCTGAAGAAATATCTTTCAGCAGTTGCTGGTGATGGAGCGATTCCAGTGCTGAGGGAGCCTCCAGCCAACTGACTTCCCTTCTGTGGCACTAAATTTGCATTCATTAAAACCAGAGTTTTAATGATTTCTAGAGATTTATAACAAATGGCAGCCCAGAGCTCCTGACACTCCCAAAGTTTCTGATAGAGGTACAACACATCATAAATCCACCCTGGTGTGAAATATTGAATGAAAATCATTGCAGGTGTATCTGCAAGTGTTAACATGACCCACAAAATCTGGGTTTCAGTCAAACTGAAATGATCAGAGCCTCCCAAACCTGACGGAATAGTAACCCATATAATAACAATAATATAGTGATAATAATGTTAGTAGTTATACTACTAGCATGATAAGAGTCTCCTTGTCATTGTTTATTACCATCACTGCCCTGATCACTCTCAGCTCTAAGGATGGACAGGGTAGAGGTGGCCTCATCTTTTCCAAAACCTTTGTGCCCACCACCAAGCCCCAGACAGGGAAGCTAGAGCTGGAGATGAATGCAGCTTGGCAGGGCTGGATGGGAAATATGGGGGGTTTCCCCAACTCGGATGCTTTTGGTGCACTGCTTCACCTTTGCACATTTGTTTTCTTTTCCACCCTGTTTATTTAAAATAGAAATGGTTTGAAACAGGGCCTTACTCATCAGTGATTGTACAGCACCAGTGAAAACAATGCCCAGTGTACAGGAAGCTATTCATACGTAATAAAGCAACACCAGTGTGTGTCCATGGAGAAAATGTTTCCTGCTTTTCCTGACCGCAGCATGTTGCAAGCAGCAGGCTCTCCCATATGTAATTTTGCTTTAAAAGCTAATTCAACAACTTAGCACAATAAGTGAAAGCAAAACCTGCAAGTAGCCACCTCCAACTCCAAGGGGCACAGCAAGAACGGGACAAAATGATGAGGAAGATATGAGCAGCATGTTGCCACAGCCTGGGACGAGGCTCAGCGAACTGCAGATTCTGCTTCTGCCTTGGCTCCTGCTCCTGTTCATGGTCACCTGTGGGTCCCTGAGCCCCCACAGCAGCTGTGGGGACAGTGCAGACATGTACTGAACAGAGGCAAGGACCGCAGGGCTGAGCGTGGTGGCTGGATGTCACACCTTGGGCTGTGTCTTTCCTTCCTCACTGCCTTGTGCGGTGTTAGCTGGGGTTATCCATTAGCCAGGTTATCCCGTGCACTTTGGATAATGGATAGCTGATTGCACTTTAAAGAGCTAGACATACAGTGCCTGAATTATTTATCTCTGAACATGCAGAAACAGGCCAAATTCCCAAGTGACGTGAAACAGCCCTTTTAAGAAATGCAAAGGGGGTTGCAAAAGCTGCTCTGGTAGGCACATGAGAGCTGCATGATCATGTCACATCTGCTGAGATTCTTCCTGCCAGGGTGATTTACACCCTGAAGGGTGTAGAATGCTCAGGTGTGGGTGCTGGTCCAGACCCTCATCCGTGTAACCACCCAAGGGCCCCCTCTGTGCCTATAAACCAACCACTGTGACACCAAGTCCCTGAAGAGCGGAGAAAAAGGGCCCAAACAAATGTGTCAATGCAAATCAAAGTGGTTTGGTGTGTTCCCACAGCTTTTCTACACAGCTCCTTGTCCTGGTTTCAGCTGGGATAGGGTTAATTTTCTTCCTGGAAGCTGGTGTAGTGCTGTGTTTTAGATCTAGGATGAGAATAATGTTGATAACACACTGATGTGTTAGGTGAGTTGTACTTCCTCCGCAATCATTAACCTGAATGTGCCCAGCCCGATAGCGTCTGGCGCTATATTGCACCAATAAAGATAATGCCACAATATCTGTGTTTACGCCCCAGATAAAATAATACCCATGCATCTGCTCTTGGACTTTTTCTTCCTTTTATGCGAGGTCAGCTCGTTGCAATAGCTGGAAGTAAAGATTAAATCCTCGCCATTGCTCTCTGCCAGCACAGCCGCGGATGTGGCTCCTTTCAGCACGGCTTCTCCCCGGGGTCCGGTGCGTGGGTGTATCCCAGAATTTCTCCCTGAGCATCCCGGGTAGGGGAACGGGACGAGGGGGCAGCCCGAGCCCTTCCTGGGAGCTGTGAGGCCCCAGGTGCAGAGCGGGATGGGAAATTTGGCTTTTTTCTCAGGATGCACCTGCTCCTAGCCCTGCTCTCTCCTTACCCCTTTATTCTCGCTCCCCCATCCCTCTCCCCATCCTCCCCTTAGGGCTCCTCTCCCCGCTTTTTCCCCCCACAACATGGGATGCTCTCCTTGCCCTTCCTCTCCCCTGCTCCCATCTGTGTCCCCCGGCATCATCCTTTTCCCCCACCCACCCCTCTCCTGTCCCTCCCCATCTCCCTCTCCCCCCCACCGCGTTACCCCCACTTTCGCTTTGACCTCAGTTTCCCCGCCATTGGCCGAGTCCGTGCCCGTATCCGCAGCCGATTGGACAAAGCACCCGTCCGTCAGGGAGGCATGCCCGCCCCCACGGCGGGGGCCTGGGAGCGCGGGGGCGGCGGCGAAAGGGGCAGAGGCGGCGGCGGGCGGCAGGTACCAGTACCAGGGGCTGCGGGAGGGATGGAGGGGCGCGGCGGGGCGGGGGCTGCCCGGGAAAGCCACCCCCCACCCCGGCAGGACACACCGGGCGGTGCCGCACGTGTCTGCGGGAGCGGCGCGGGGAGCCCCGAGGAGGCGGCGATGGGCGCGGATCATCCGCGGGGGGATGAAAAGCCCCGAGATGGGGTTGGCCCGGGGGCTCGGGGAGTGGGGTGCTTGGGGGGTCTTGGGGCCGGGTAAGCGGTGGGGTGGCCGGCGGCGGGCAGCGCTCCGGCCCCGGGCGTGCGGGCTTTGTGCGGGAGCGGGGGTTTGATGGAGGAGGTGACGGTGCGCGGCGGGGAAAGCCCGTCTTGCTTCAATGGGGGCGGAAAAAGTCGTCAAAATTGCCAAAGTCATTGAGATTTTCCATTTGCAAGTCATCTCCAGTGATGCTTCGAACCGGTATTTTTACCACGTTGTAACTGGAATTCGTTAGAACTGACTTGCTTGTATGCTTTATTTTTTTTTTCTTTCCCTTTTATCAAAACCTTACCTTTCTATGGGAAATTAAAAAGCAGCAGAGAAAAGGCAGAAACTAAGAAAAGCTAGTAAAGTGTCGTGGCAAAGTGATGCCTACAAGAAGTAGAAAGTATGTTAGTAGTGAAATGGTCCTTGTTTCAGGAGGGTAGTAACTGAAGTTAAAGGAGGAAGTTGCAGGCGGCTTTCATCGCCTGACCTATATACTTCTACTAACCTATTTGTTCAGATAACATGAATCAAAAGCATTCTCATAATAAAAACGTGTTTTTCAGTTCTGAGAGCTCAAAAGGCACAAGCGGGCATTAATCACCTGAGTTTGTTGTGTCAGCATTTTGTTACCATTTTATAGATTGTTTGGTTTTACCAGGCAACACACTGCAAACGTGAAGTTATCCCCGTCTGGCATCTCCTTTTTTTGATTTCTGGGCTCCTACTTTCTATAGTGTCACTTGGTTGTAAAAACACGCATTAAGGTAGTTTTTGAGGGGGAGCGAACACAAAGGGGATCTTTGGAGATGTAAACGTGAGAGAAAGAACGGAAAAGATGAAACGGTGGGGAGAGAGGGTTAGTCAAATAATGAAAAGGAAAAAAAAAAGTGGTTATTTATATGCAAAGAGGTCTAGCCTGCAGGCTACCAAAAATGATGAGAAACTGAAGCAGCAGCACTGTGCGCTGGGGAGGGACAGACCACAACCACCTGCGGCCAAAACCTGCTGGCATGTCCGGGCACAACAGCTTCGCCAGATGCCCCGTGAAATAGCCATCCCCCCCCGATATTGCCTCGATTCGCCCTGCACATGTGGGTCCAACCCACAAACTGACAGTGGCAAAACCATGAAGTGCAGCCCTGGGGTGACAAGTGAGACGGGAAGCGGCGATTGCTGCAAGGGTTGGATTTTCTTGGCCAGCGAAACCAGGAACTACCTGAGCGAGATTTACTAGAAATCTGCACAGAGATGAGAGATTTACGGGCATGAGGGAAGGTGGGATTAGCCACTAACAAAAGAAATATCCACAGGCTTAGAGAGATCAGCATCCAGCTGCTCCGTGCCTCATGATTTCTGACTTCAAACTCCTTGAGGCAGCTTCAATCTCTTTTGTGCATAGAGCATCCCGGGGAGGATCCTGCTCTCTGATTTGGGGCTTTACACCCTGGTGTAGCACAGAAAGTGAATTATGGCTTTGCTTTACACTGCTTATTTCACTCAGTCCAGCCCCAAAAAGCATCGCTGAACAGTTGGTTTGGTTTCTTTTCTTTCAATTGATCGTTGCAAGCTCAGAAACCTACCTTTGCCTACTGGTTTGGTCACTACCCGCAGGTGAAGGTGCTTTTATGCCAAGTATGCTGCTTTACCATTTGGGTTGCTTGTCTTTCTCACCTGGTTCCTTGAGCTGCTGCCCATGAGTTGATTATTCAAAGCATGGGACATTCACATCTTGCAGAATCCCATTAATGCAACAGCAAATGGTAGAAAAACTTTTCAAGACTCTGCAACCACTTAGCAGAGCTGACAGCTCGTTGCTGAGTGAGATGCTGAGTATGATTTCAAGGGAAAGGTTCCCCCTCTGGATTTTACCAAGGTTGCCATGTAAAAGCAATGTGTTGGAGCTGTTAACCACGCACAAGGTGTTTTGGATGCGGGCTGCCCTGAATTGCATTGGTGTTACTGTCTTGATTTCGATGGCCTCTCTAAAATGTGCTGTGCTTTCTTCCTACATTTAAAAACCACTTTATCTGCAGGGGAGCAGGATTTGGGAGCAGCAGTAGCCCAGACCACACCGTGGGTGGGATCGGGGGCTCTGCCCGCTGGGTCCATGGCAGCTCGGCTCTGCCCGTGCCTGGTTTTCGGCAGGTCCCCAGCTGTCCCAGCCCTCTCTGGCCATGGCATCTCTAGATGTAAGAGCTGCTCCTATCCTGGAGCCACTCTTCCTTTTCAAAACTGATTCATCGCTTGACCTCCCCGTGATAGAATTAGTTTTGTTCCATCTTGACCTTGAGCAACCTCCCAGTGTGCAAGTGGTGATGCTGAACTGGGGGATGTGGGAACAAAGAGTTTCTGTGGACGCTTTCTGGGAAAACGCTCTGAGAGAGGTCAAGGATTTCATCTGGTGTATGAGACTTAGACAAAAGTATCCATCCTGCTTCAGTAGCTGTGATGAGTGATTGTAGACGAGTACTCAGAGCGACTCGCTAACTTTAATAGGTTTTGCGTCAAGACCTCTCGTTAGTACAGCCGAGAGCATGAGATGGGGCAGTGAAGTGTTTAATGTTAACAGAGTAACATTATTCTAACCTTAAATCTCTCTTCAGGCAGGAGTACCCCTAAATCTGCAGTACTACCATGTTGTTGCAGTCAAAAGTAGCGGCATTCCACTTCTAGATTGTAAATGAGTTTTATGAGTGATAGAAATACGTTAGTGTTGGGAAACACTTGGCTTATTCTTGTTCACATTGTCCAGCAGAGTGCTGACCTCTTCCAGCAGTTTTTGGAATTCCTGGAGCAGGGGAGACACTAGTCCCATTTCTCCTCTTGTGCTATTCCCCTGATGTCTGTATAGTTGCACTAACACTGAACTTGATCACTAATGTTAGTGGGTAAAGTGTATTACTGTATGGCATCAATAATCTTCAGTCATTTGAATTCTTGGAGCTTGTCTTTGTTGCTTCAAGAAAGAAAGCTAAATACTAACAAGCTTTGTTTAACCATCATCCAGTGGTTCAAAGGAGTTAGAGTGTCATTTCCATGTTGAGGAAGCAAGGTCAAACACTTTTTAACACCATTTTTTTCCCACAAGAAAATACTTTGACTTCACAATGTTCTGAAAAAAATCCAAGAAAAAGTACTTTTTGGCATTTTTATAGCTATGGTTTCATATTTATGAATTCAAGTGTTTGGGTATGCTATGAGTTAGGAGCTTATTTTTCTAGATAGCATAAAGAGATAAAAAAAATACTCTTAGATTCTAGAGTTCTGATAAATAGTACCAGCCCATGACAGAGAACTAAAAAGTCCCTAAAACATCTGAAGGACACCAGCTCTGTTGGATTTTCTCTTCCCTCATAGCCTCTCCTTGGAAAATCACATCAATCTTTCTAGCTTAACGTACTCCAGATAAATCAGATTTGAAAATTCAGTTAAAGATTTCTTTTGCTTTAAACACGCTGTAGGAAACAAGCTCAGCCCGTGTTGGAGGCTGCTCTATCTTGGCTTGGCTGGAAGGGTTTTCTAATGCCTGTCCCCATAACCGATCTGATCCTGCACTGCTGCAGCATCACTGAGGACAGGGCAGGTGCCATGCGGTTTTATGTTAGCATAAGATTTCCTCCCAAAAAGGGATTTCCTTGTAGTGCTTTCAGAGCAGCCTTTACAGTCATCTTTGTATTGCTGGAGTGGATTCGGTCTCACGGAGGATTTAGGCCCCAATGTGGGTCTTGGTTACAACAGAATCAGCGTTTTCTTGGAGTCCCCCTATAACCCTGGTCAAACCTTGAAAAGAGTATTTTAAGAGGCTGAAGAAAGTGAATTAAAAGGAGTGAAAAGTAGTTATCCAGCCTGTGGTACACTGATCATCTGTGTCCAGTATTCTCGTTTTAAAATAATTTAAAACATTACTTATTTTTTTCAAGAGGCAGTAAAATAAACAAACCCAAAAAGCAAAACAAAACCAAACAAACAAAACAACAAAAACCAAACCCTTCCTTGCCTACCACCACAAACCAGCCAATTTTTATTCCCTTGAGTTATCATTTCTTGGGGAACACTGGTCAAAACCAGTCCTCAGTGACCTTGTTCAAGCTGATAACCAAGACCAAGGTTATGGCGCTGTGTCCGTTTCTTGTAGCGCCTTGGCAGGGGCTGTAGGATGCAAATAGGTTCTTAGCAAGGAAAGTTTAGAAGGCCAGAAATGAAAACCTGCATAGAAGCAGGATTTCCTTGAAGGCCATTTTCAGATTTCCAAGTAAATCTGTGTTTAAGGCTGCCATTCCTCTCGTGTGAGGAAAAGGAGGGTACGAAGCAGAAGCTGTTTCCACATTGCACATGGACAGCAAAACCCTTCTGAATTCCAGCAGATGTTTTGGGTTGACGATGGGAACATTATATGCCTGTTTATTCCGTTATCTCAGGAAGAAGCACCATTTGGCAGCAATTTGCTCTCTGGCAGTAAGAATGAATTAGGGACTTGATTGAGCCTTGTCGGATGAAGGACGTGCCAGCCTGCAAGAGGGATGGCTTGCAAAGGGCCTCTGCTCACCTGTGTGCACACCTTTCTCTATACATTAGTATGTGTATTGTTTTATGTGTGTATGAGATTGCTGTTTCATGCTGAGCTGGGTTTCTTCCAGAGACCTGGTAGTGCAGAACAGTATTGCTCAGCATTTTGCCACCAGCATCTCTCAGAGGGATCAGGGGAATCTCATCTCTGCTCATCAGCAGGGATTTTTATTTATTAAGATGCAGCCAAGGTCTGCCTGCCGGTTTGCAAACTGTTGTGGCCATCGTTGAGATTTTCAGTGCTTTCTACATTAGTGTAGCCACTGTAGGAACTTGCAGCACGAGGACTCACCATTGAAACAGACCTGAGGTTCCTAAGGAAGGTGCCGTTTCAGGTTGGCTTCTTCTGCCCATCATCCTCGGTGGCTGTGGTCAGCAGCTCTGCATGCTGCCAAAGTCCTGTCTCATGCTCTGTCCCACTTCGCTTTGGGTTTGGGTTCCCACCCTTCATCTCATAGTTGTCGTAATTGTAGCTTGTGGTTATGGTGCTAGTTTGGGGATTTTGAATCTGAGAGTGAAGAGAAGTCATCCCTTTGAAAGTGATCATCATTTCCTCTCGATTGCACAATAGGGATGTGCCCTCTTCCAAGAAATCCCAAAATATACCACAGTGTGTCAAGATCTAGGGTGTTGCATGGTCAAATGCAAATTAGTTGCAAGCTGATGTTGTAGTTAGTCCAAGTGGGTGAAATAGGATGAAGTATGATGCTTTGGTTTAGCTCATCTTTGGAAGGTGAATAGAAAGTGCTTGGTGCCTGGAAACTTAGATGCTGCAACTAACACAATTAAATTAACTAGTGTTCCCTGAAAATACAACAATTTCAGAATGAACATGAGGCCTTGATACTTATTTTAAAAATGTTCTTTAAGCTTCAATGGATGTTGCTGCTGCCCTTATCTACAGTCATGCTGAATAAAGCTATAGCTAAATGAGAAGTTAAATGTATTAACGATGTGTTAATGTTGGAAGTTCATGCACTGATCTTGTCCAAACTCCCTTGGGCTGCATCAGATTTGTGCTGAAGGGGTTAATTTTGCACCACCTGGCTTTGTGCTAGATCAAATATTGTTTGCATTGTGGTAGCCAACATAAGGCCAGAATAAGCTCAGAGTAATATGCTTGGCTAATCCAACAGAAATATGATTACGTGCCTGTTCCTGCGCCAGATCATATCTGCAGTAATGGGTGATTTAGTGATTGTGGAGACGCAGCTCGAGGGTTGTAGATAACCTGGATGTAATGATACCCTGGCAGTGGGGCAAGAGAATGTCTAGCTCTAATTAGGTACTCAACTTTAAACAAATAATTAAGAGGGATAAATCCCACTCTTAATGCAAAATTACTTCCTAGGGAGTTACCTGAGATATAGAAACCAGGGTTATTTAACTTTGTATTTTGCATGCTGGAGTGACTTCCTAGGTACTAATCTGAGGTTAACCAAAAAAACCCTGAACAGCTGGAGTTCTACTGTATCCTGCAAAATGTCCCATTTCAAGCAGTGAGTTCATTTAAGTGCTGTCTGGGAGGCTGTGCTGTTCCCATGCTTGGCAGGAATCTCAAGACTAATACCTAAGAGGATTAACGAGCATCACTGAACGTTAAACAAGATCCAGACTAAGCGGTGTGCACCAGTGAGCTTGTGCTCCGGGGGCTCTTTGGGGAAGCTATTACTTGCTGATCTGGGTTTGTGTAGGAAATACTCTTCCCTCAGCTGAATCCTTCCTGTAGTTTGTTTCTCCCGTGCTTCCACTTGATGTGTTGCCACTCTCCACACATCTCACGGACTCTTATGCTCACTGAGGATGTTGAATGTTGCAGAGGATGCTGATGATCAGCAAGTTTCTTTCTTCCGTGATGCATTTAGCTCTTTTCTTGTACTCTTTGCAGGTCCGTGGTGTTTGATTTAAGAGGAATGGTTGGGCATCAAGCCCACCAACACAGGGTTGAACTGGAGAACTTGTCATAGAAAGCTCAAACTAAAGACTGTCATTGGCCGGTAGAGCAATACAAGCCCATGATACACCATTTTTCCCAGAAAGTCAACTAATTTTGGAGAATGGGGGCTGGAAGGCAATCTTTTTCTCAGAAAAAAAAAGTGAAGTATTGGGTAATTTGCATATTGAGATCCAACTCTGTCCACAGCATGTGAAAAAGAGACAGCGTGGAGGTTTTGCCCTGTGCCAGATCTTTCCATTTACAGAGTTTCATAATGACTCAGGATTTCACATAGATTTCTTCTCATGCTGCAGCAGAAATTGGGGATGTAAGATTTCTATTTGATCTCCAAATTTTGGTCTATTTGGACCATTTGAAAGGAATGAGGCATTAAGACCCTGCGAAGGAACGATGCCCACTCCTGACAGCTCCTCGCTCGCAATCGGCAGCAGGGCAGGTCCAGCGGGTTCTCTCAGGGGAAAAACAAGTGGGGAAATGTGCAGATTTCTCTGGGTTTTTTTGAATGGGTGACTGTAGAATAGGGGGGCTGTGGCCTGAGTTAGGATATAAATAGTTCTGGCTCCAAGCACAATTGTGTTTCTGCTTTTGCTCTTATGATCAAGCCAAAAATAGATTCCCCTGCAATAGAGTGCAGCCGGGTGTAATACATGAATTGATCATTCAGTGGGGAAAAAAGAAAAAGGAAAAAGCCAGATGAAGGAGGTATCTCAATGAAAAGGCTGTTATCCAGCAGCGATGTAGGAGAAGAGCCAGTGGAAAAGCTTTTGGAGGCTTTGCTACTCCAGCAATGACTGTTGCCCTCTGTTTATGAGGAGGATGCAGTAATTCTGTATTATATTAACCACTACCTACTACAGAAAGGCCTCGTATTATTTGTGCCAAATCCTTCTTGTGGAATGGTTTTCACAAAGTTCCATGATATCATTTCCTCTGGTTTGACCTTTTGGTTTTTACCTTCATACTACTGAAACTGGGAGGATGAAGAAGAGCAAGTTCCTGTAAACCATGGTAGATATCAGCATTATTCTGTTATATTTATCCTGTAGTTGACAACCTTGCATTGTGTAATGTAGGTTGTTGCATTTTTTGCATTTTTATTGCTTCTATCTTTAGAAGCAGCAAAGAATTGCATGTCACATTCTTCATTCATCATCATAGAGGATTTGCCTGAATCTGCATCTTCTGCGTGGAAACAAAGAAGGGATATCTAAAGGAACTAACTGGTAATCACTGGGAAAAGATTACTAATGGCTGATGCAGAAACATTAGCCTGAAAATTAAACATCCTTAAATGGTTTGTAAGGATCCAAATGATGGAAAATAACAGCGTGCTGTGGACGGGGCTGGATGCTGGGGAAATGCTGGGGGTTCATCTGCGCTGGAAGAGCCCCAGAGACACCCAGTTCCACGGGCAGTAACAGTAGCTGGAGAGCACAGGACGGTGCCAGCATGAAAACGTTCTTGTCGTTGGTCAGACTTGTGGATAGGAGAAAGATATGAAAGCAAGAGTGACATTAAGGAGAGGAATTAGGTATCAGAGCATAAAAGAAGCTTTTGTCTGGCTAAGCTTTGCTATGGCAGAATATAGCGGCTCGGTTAAATCTGCTTTGTGCATTGGCACCGTGAGTTTTTAAAGATGGTCTGAGGCAGCTGCAGCCAATTGTATTTGCACAGATAAGCTGGAACAAATAAGTAAGCTCAGAAAATCTGGCTAGATTTGTCTTCAAAGCATTTTCAAGCAACTAATTGAAAATTATCCAAGCCACCTTCCTGGTTTCTTGCATATTATTGCGTTAATTTGCCAGTGAGTGGAAAGTACTTGGAAAATATACAAAGGATTTGTGAGCGCTAAGCTTTACTATTTGGAATGTATTTAATTATAAATATATCCTTTCTCATGTGATAATTTAAAGCCAGCTTCTGCTGCTGTCATCCATGCTTCAGAGTCTGGCAGGACTAATTATGGAAAACCAGGTCTCTGACAGGAGGGATGGGTCAAGGTGTTCCTGGTATCCGACAGCGGTGGGTATGTGATCAACTTGCTGATCTTTAGCTGTGTTTCTCTTTCCTGAAATGTTTCCGTGTGTGCAGGATGATGCTGTTGCTGCAGGAATTGCCTGTGAAAGGCTCCAGGCTGGTCCTGATGCTGCTCCCAGCAACAGCAGCATCCTTCATATTGCTGAAGCAAAGGGATGTTTTTTTAAAACGTGCTAAAAAACCCAGGGTTCGCACTTAGTGTGAGCTGAGGAAAGTTCCTCAGCTGCCAGGAAAACAATTCAATGTTGTATGTGAGCAACTTGATCACCCTGTGCTTTATCTCCCTTCCCTGAGGACAAGCCCCATTCACAGGACGAGGACGTGGGTTTATCTCACTTCTGGCAGGCTTTTCTATTCCTAAAGCAGCGAGTGGATTACACTCGATCCATATGGTGTTTATCAGCTACGAGAGA
This sequence comes from Patagioenas fasciata, assembly GCF_037038585.1. Taxonomy (NCBI): domain Eukaryota; kingdom Metazoa; phylum Chordata; class Aves; order Columbiformes; family Columbidae; genus Patagioenas; species Patagioenas fasciata. Next base: position 8,262,998 of record NC_092535.1, on the reverse strand, counting down.
AGTAATACTGATAATCCTCTGAAGCCAAACTATCTGAGAAAAATTCAGTACGTGTTACCAAGAGAAATTAAATGTACAAACCCAGATGGATTTGTCCCTTTCTGAAGTAGCATGAACTTAATACCGGGATATTGACTTTCCCCAAAGTCAAAGTATCTGTTTGCTAAGGTCAGATTCACTCATGCTTTGGGCAGAATAACATAGAGCACCCAGTGCAGCTACAGAGCATCACCTGGGGCTGCTCCTCCCTGGTTTACAGTGCATTTTCTGATCATTCTTTAATCCCCCAATTCTTCTCCTTAGTAAATATCTCCATGTATGCCATAGGATTGAAAAAATGATTAAGCCTGCTCATAAACTGTAAGCTGTGTTCAGCTATAGAAAGCAGAAGTTATGAATAGATGCTTTTTGCCGCAATAATACCCTGTAAAAGTCAAAAACCATAGAATGAAAGGGAAGATTAACTATTATTGGGCATGCTTCAACAAATGGGATTATTTTGCATGTCAGTTACGAGTTAATTTGAAACATTAATCTAATCACAGTCCTCAGCAGAGACACAAAATGTTTTTAATTGGTCCTGTGACTTTTTAAATGACCACCTGATGAAAAGCTTGTAAGTTTTATTATTGCTTTAATGCTAAATATTAGCTGGGGGAAGTCTTTACAAATTCCATGACGAAATACAAATCATCTGCCTTCATTGCCTTGCTACTTTTGTTGTGTTGGTTTGGTAACGTTGGCAGTCTGGAACCAGCTGTACAGAGGGAAAAATAGATGAGTTAAAATCTTGCAGCAAAATGAGTAAATCTATAGCAGGGAGATAATAGCATTGGGCCTGATTCAACGTAAACAAGAAATCATCAGCTGAGTCATTAAAAACAGATGAATGGGAAGCAATAAATGAATAAGATGAATAAGAACGATTAGGAAGTGCATGAAGTTGGTTGGATTTTTTTTCACTTAAGATTATATTTTGTCCTCTAAAGTGGCATATGGCTCCTCTGAAAGCTAATATTCCCAGTGAATGTGTCACTGCTGGTTTAGAAACACTTTGAGAGATGAAAAGCAGCTTGATGGACAGAACCTGTTCCTGCCCAGAGCTGCTGGGTACGAGTTGTTAGCCCAGGTCCATTGGGACATGGCCAGGACCTAAGATTTGGGGGTAGAGAAGGGGAAACATCTGCCACTTGGAGGAAAGCCTGGTTGCTTTCTTGGGAGTGTTTCGTCCCGTGTTTACTGCTAGGACTAAGAGTAGGACTAAGGGTAAGATTAAGGGTGACCACAGTCAAAGGGGAGGATGATGCGATCACCTGGGTCTGGTGGCCCAGACTCCTGGTTCTTCAAGGAAAAGAAAACTTGAATGAAAAGCTGTAATCTCTTCCTTGACTCGTGTAATATTAAAGTATCAATATATATTAATGAAGTATCAGAGGAGATAACACAGTGCCAGTGAAGAGGCAGTTGGAGTGTTTCCTCCAGGGTGAAACTGCCCCGGTTGGGGAGCTCTTGGCTCCTGGTCGCATCAGCTGATTAACAGTAATGGGCTTTTTTTTAATCTACTAAAATCAGTGATAGCAGAGTCAGTCGTCAGCCAAGCAACCTTGTTTCCAAGTGGTCAAATATAAGATCAGACTTATGTTTGATATGGGGAGCGTGCAGCTGGCTGCTGTGCAGGAGGCGTGTTTGATTTACACTGGGGTAACATGACCAGTTCTATGCCTTAGAGCCTGATCCAGTACCTAATAATCACATCTGACTTTAATGGAGTGCTAAGGCACTCTTATTTATTGTTTCCTATATTGCATCCAAAGATGAGGAAATAGATTTAGCGCTGTAAGAGTCATAAGAATGCTGGAGGGATGAAAAAGTGAAAAAATATAGTCTTGCATCCTAAGCGTTATCTTTTTGTGCCAGCGTACTACAACAGTCTGTCTCTGCAGCAAAAATTCAGTGCCTGCAGTTAGTTTATGCGTTTACATGTTACACATCAAAGTCATCCTGCTCTATACTCAGCCAACAAAAGTACAAGTTACCTGGAGGAATTCAGCATGGGCTGTAAAAGTTGTGCCCTCCTGGATGCCCAGCTCACCCTGCCCTTGTGCAATCACCAAATTCCTACTAAAATCTGGATCCTGAAATATTCTGTGCAGTCTGTTCCCCAGACAGGGTAATGAAGATAGAATTATTTGCCAATGAGAGGTGAATCTCATTTGTTTAACTTGCCTGGAGGGCCAGACCTGTGGTAGCGCTGCTGACCTGATCTTTAAAGCAGCAAGTGGTTTATTCTGGGCTGGGAGCAGGACCTGCATGCCGCTTTAAGCATCATGTTCTGCCAAGTCCTCCTGCCCTGGTGCCTGCGAGAGCCGCTGGTACAGGGAAGCACATCAGTGCACACCATTATCTACCAAGCAAATGTCAGTGAGTTTTCCCAGCAACACACAGGTGAGTTTTAATTTATTCACAAAAGGCAGCGATATTCCCAGGTTACAGTGGTCTGAACAAGGTTCATTTTATTGGGGAAACAAGTGCTTGTTTTTCCTGTTCCCTATTGATGAGGCCTGTTGACATTTCAAGAGGAACATTTTTCAGGAACCTCTTGAACAGCTATTGGCAAAAATATTGGGAAACACAGGGTGCTTTGAAGATGCTCTCTAATAAAACGGTTCTTGGCTAGCATTTGTTGCATGTATAAGTCCAACATTCAAGGGAGAACCTTGTTGTTTTCATATTTATATTTCAGCCAAGGCATTTAAGAAAAAATGCTCTTGGTTGCTGGCATGATCAGGTGCTGGGATGCGCAGGAACCGTTTGAAAGAAGGCATGTTGGCATCAGTAATCAGGTTAGAGTCAGCTGCCTCTGCCCTCCAGCTCACTCTGAAATGACATGTAGTCTAATTAGTTATAGAAAGGCTTTTACTGAATAGCTGTAAACAGATCCGAGGGCTTGGAATAAAACCAATCTGACTGTGGAAACTTTTCGGGATAATTATAAACTGTTATTGGCAGACTGTGAAAAAGAGACCAAAGGACTTTTAACAGTGGGAAACTTGTAGCTGTGCGTGCTGTTCCCTGCAGGGGAAGGTTGTGAGGGTCCAGCATCTAGCCAGGGGCTCTTAGAGGAGGGATAAGGGGCTTCAGCTGGTACAGATACTGCCTTTAGACTTGACTTTTTTTTTTAATGGTCTTGAATGTTTTGTTCTTTTCTGTGATGTTAATGGTGCCCAATACCTGGGGTACCAAGACCCCCCATGGCGGAGGGCACACATCCAGCTGAACTGTGCAGTGAAATGCTAATACTCATTAAAACAAAACAAAACACAAAAAAAAAAAAAAGAAAGAAAGGTCTGATATAAAGGCATGTGTAAAAATTCTCTCTTCGCAGATCAGCCAGAATGGTTCTGGCTCAGACATTCTCGCCATCACGCTGCTGATGTAAGCGCCCAAAATTGCATCTCCCAGGTAGGCAGGTGCTCGCTACCCCACGAAGCCACCTCAGCCACCAACACCACCTCAACCTGCCACTTGACTCTTGTGTTCCCCTTCATGGCAATGCCCCAGAATTCGACTGGAGAAAATGGCTTTTGTTTTGCACAGACACTCGACTTCTCCCGCCTGTCTCCTCCTCCCAGTGATGCCGGCCGGACCTGCGGCACCCCCTTGAGCAATGGCACCGCATCCTCCAGTGTCCCCAGCCCCTCTGACTGTGCCAAACCCCTCTGCTCCACCACCCCGGGAGAGGAGGAGCCCCAGTTCAGCGAAGGGATTAAATACGTGTCGGCCGAAGGGGCGGAACTGGCGTGTGGCTGGGGCGGATTCACCCCTGGGTGCTTACAGCTCTTCAACACCTCCAAGGGTGTCTTGTTCTTCCTCTGCGTGGCCTCCTTCCTGCAAGGCATGACAGTGAACGGCTTCATCAACACGGTCATCACCTCCATCGAGCGACGCTTCGACCTCCGCAGCTACCAGAGCGGACTGATCGCCAGCTCCTATGACATCGCCGCCTGCGTCTGCTTGACTTTCGTCAGCTATTTTGGGGGGAACGGCCACAAGCCACGCTGGCTGGGTTGGGGTGTACTAGTCATGGGCTTGGGCTCCCTGCTCTTTGCCTTGCCCCACTTCACCACGGGCCGGTACGAGGCGCGTTCGGCGGCGGAGGTGGGGGTGTGCGGAGGGAACCAGAGCCTGCCCTGCGCCCAGGCTGCCTCTAGCCTCTCCAGCTACAGGTTTGTCTTCATGCTGGGGCAGTTCCTGCACGGGATGGGAGCCACGCCGCTCTACACGCTCGGCGTCACCTATTTAGATGAAAACGTCAAGACTAACTACTCCCCTGTGTACATTGGTGAGTTCAGCCGGGGCGGGGGGCAGCTGGGCGATGGGAGGGAGAGCCGGTCCAGCTGCCTTAGCACTGAACGGGCCACATTGAGCAGTTTCACAAAGAAGTCCTCCCAGTCTTTTGTTCCTGATGATGGGTGAGGTGGTAATCAGAGGGAAGTGGCAGCTGCTGGGGTGATTTTGATTATTTACAGACAGGAACTGTAAGTGCAGCTGGGTATTTTCACTCCTGCAGTGCACGCCCTGCAGATCAGAAGGTGCCTCCTGCTCCCGGCACGGGGCTGGCTGGGGAGAGCTGCTCAGATGCTGCTGGTGCAAAGCACAGCCAAGAGAAGAGGTTTATTTCACTCCTCTGCTCTGTATCGCTGATCACTCAGCAATTGCCATATGCTTACAGTCCTGTTGGGTGAAATTGCTGAAAGTGCTGACCTTGTAGCAATTTCAAAATTTAGCAGTCTGCCCATACTGTTGAATCAGAAGGCTGTGCAGGGAGAGAAGAAGATCACAAGGAGATTATCAGTAAGTTGATGATCTCTGCACAGCAGTGAACCCAAATAAGTGCTGGTGATGCCGTGTTTAGTGTAGACATTGCGTGTTGTCAGTGAGGAGACGACTCTGCCACTCATCACACCAGCAGTGGGCTCAGCTGCATCCCTGCTAAAGAATAAAACAGTAACTACATAAATATGGTTTTCCACTGAGCCAATTTTACCTGCCCCCTGCTATAAAAATTCCCAGGCTGGATGAAAACGTCTCTCTCGTTAAAACTGTCTGGCTTTGTCTCTCAGTGGCTTAGGGTAAGGGGTGTGAGGCGCCAGGAGGTTGAGCATCCCAAATCCAGGAAGGAATCAGGCTGCGGTGGGGCGGGGGATGCTGGGTACCAGTGATGCTCCGCAGCATCCCTGGCTGAAATCCTGCCATTTGTCTAACACTGCTCGTTTTCCCTTTCAGCTGTTTTCTACACTGCTGCAATCCTTGGGCCTGCAGCGGGTTATCTGGTAGGAGGAATGTTTCTAAATATTTATACTGAAATTGGCAGAGAGTAAGTCGTTAAAAAAAATAATCTTGTTCCTTTTCCTTTATGCTATATATTTCCTTTGGGGTAAAAAACCAATAATAACAATCTGGAGAAATGACCTGGTGGCTGGGTGGAAACATGCCCATGGAGTTCAGCTGTGTTTCTGCAGGGGTGCAGAGGCTGGAAGGGTGGTTTGCATTAGTGCTGCTGCTGGAATAAAATTGCTGACAAACCTGTCAGCTTAAATCCTTCCTCACGCTGCACTGCCTGCGCTAACGAGGCTGCGAGCAGCAGGTGAATTTTCTGAATGACTTCCCTCATGAGGCAACGCTGCCAGCAGTGCTGCTCATCCTCCTGGTAATCCAGCCGGGATGCTTTAGTCCCTCCTTGCTTCTGTGTATTTGTGATTTATTCTTATCTCCTTACAGGCTCTTTGGCAGATAAATGGGTTAGGAAGGGGCAGTGAGTTTCCAGGGGATGGAATGAATTGTTTCTACCAGTTTTCTTGCAAAGGGTGGCTCTGAGGTGGAATAAGGATCATAACAAGCCCCAAAGCACAAATGAAATGGGGAGAGGTGAATGTGCTAGCCAGAGATTAGAGGAGAATTAAAGGATGTAGTTTCTGGGGCTTGTTAAGTGTTATGCTCTCTGATAAGGCAGGCAGTGCTTTGGTGTGGCAGGAGGGATGATGGACGTGGCATCCCCGGGAGATCACCATGGGAGAGACCAGAGCTCTGTTTCCTTCGCTGATGTCCCACTGTGCCCCCCAGCCCCTGCCAGCTTCAGCAAAAGACATGCCGAGCTGTCCCGCTCCGCTCCAAACCGCCACCTCTCTCCCGGTGTCCTTTCGGCTTAATTTCTTACAGGATTGACATCGCCCCGGAGAACACGCTGTGGGTGGGGGCATGGTGGATTGGCTTCCTGGGGGCCGGAGCTGCCTCCCTCCTCATCTCCATCCCCATCCTGGGGTACCCCCAGCGCCTCCCAGGTACATGGCCCAAGAGAATTTGGGCTGTTTTGGGGCTCACCTTGGGGTTTGCATCCTTCTGCATGCCTGTAGCTGGGGACACAGGGGCAGAGGAAGAGCTTCAAGTGTTTAAATTTGAATTCCTACATGGGTTTCACCCCCGTGTCTTTCCAGCTGCCTGTTTCCCTGCTCTTCCCTTGCAGGCGTTGGCAGAGGGAGAATGTCACATTGTATTTTCCCCCTGCAAATCCACCGTTTCGGTTGCATCTGCATCCTGTGTCTCACATGCTCCTTGTTCCCATGTGCCTTTCGTTTTCAGGATCCCAGCGATACATTGTTATGAGGGTGTCAGAGGCTCATCAGCTAAAGGATGGGAGCCATAAGAAAGCATCAGATCCGGACTTTGGGAAAACAGTTAAAGATCTGCCTCGGTGAGAAATCCACCCAGTGCATGGGGTTAAGGGAGCCAGCGTTGAGGTGATAGATGCTCAGGCGTTGTGGTCTCATTCTCTCTCCTCAGCAGCATAATTTCTACGTGTTTTCTTGTCTCTGGCTTCACCTGGCCCAATTGGGTGTTTCCCAGCATCCCCTCCTCTCAGTCCCCTTGGGGCTTTTCTTCCTTTCCTCTGTTTTTGTTTGTGTTAGGTCCATGTTCTGTCCTTTTAATGAAAAAAGAGAGTAAACAATACCTTGATTCTGACAGCTCTGTTCCAGTTCCAGGGCACAAGATATCCTGCACTGTAGCTTTCAGTTCCTTTTCTCTTTTATTCTACTTTTGCATTTTCCAGCCACCATTTCTGTGTTACTATTTCTTATCTCTCTTGCAAAGCAGTGACACAGCAATGTGCTTAATCACAGGGCCACTGCTTGGCTCTGTGCTGTGAGTAAGGGCACTGGTACCAAAGGAGGTTTGGTTAGGAAGTGGTTTAAAGGGATCCTGGGTGGGAACAAGTGAGTGGCCAAAATAAAATGTGGCACTTTATCCTGGAAACATTTGCTATGGATCTTTGAAATATTTTATGATTTGTATTTTGTGTGTGTTGAGTTGTGTTTAAATGGCCTCAAGTTACACCTGTGGAGGTTTAGATTGGGTATAAGGAAGAATCTCTTCAAGGAAAGGGTTGTCGGGCATTGGAACAGGCTGCCCAGGGAAGCACTGGAGTCACCATCCCTGGAGATGTTTAAAAGACATGTAGATATGCTACTTGAGGACATGGTGTAGAGCTGAACTTGACAATGATGTTAGTGGTTGGACTCGATGATCTTAAAGATCCTTTCCAACCTGAATGATTTTATGATTCTGGAATAAGGGCAAGGGGAGAGGTGCTGCTTTATTTACAACTTTATTTAGTTGGTGTGCAAGCTGTGGATGTCGCAGAGATTCCTTTCAGAGCCTGCAGTCAATAAGGGGATTTTTCTTTTTTTTTCATTGTTCTTGTGACTGTTCTTAGGGAGGAGTTTGCAGCCATGTGAGGCGGCTGCCCCACGCAAAGGGAAGCACTCAGTACTGCCAAACCCTGTGCCACTGCCAGCAATTACTTCTGAACTTTAGTTGTGGCGTTTGCCGTCGTGCCACAGAGAAGGGCTGAAGCAGGTGCTCAGGATGAGCTTTTCAGCAACAGCCGCTCTGTGCTGTGTCAGCGCCACATTACACGCTGGGCTGAAATTCTTGGAGATTTCTTAGGAAGTTTACCAGGGGTTAAGGCGGTTTTATGAAGAATATTACATTGAATAGATTTCAATACTGTTATTAAATGGCATTCTTGACTGGGTGCCATTTTCCGAGGTCATGGCTTAATCTCTGCACGGAAATTAAAATCAAAACCTTTATTTAAATAATGATAAGGCTATGACTAAAACCAACACAAACAGGGTAGCAGAGATGGAGGAAATTCAGTGGTTGATGCTTTTCTTGCTTCTCTGGAATGAAGTTCTCACTGTTCCTCAGGAACAGGGGTCTGACAGCAGGTATGGATACAGTCCTCCTCCAGGACCAGCTTCTTTCACCCCTTGTTTCTGAAGAACAAATACCGGAAGGTGGGCTACTCCTATCAGATAATTCAGATCAGTCCAGACCTTAGTGTGTTTTTGTTTGGAAGCAAAAGCCTGATGGACTTTGGTGTTCCCTGCTTTTGATTAATAAAAGGGAAGTGCCTTAAAGGGTTGCTATTCTGAAAACTTGCATTAAAGAGGAGATCCCATCTGTGCATGCGGCTCCTGGGGACACGTGGGCCAGGCTGGAGAGCAAGGCCAGAGGACACTGTTGCTTTTGGTTTAGTAAGGGATTGAGTGCTACACATTTTCTCACAGTACAGACACTAATTCTCAATAAGATAAGCAGAAATACTGATGAAATAAAATACTAGTCTGTGCTGTCAGGTCCTTTCTAAGCAAGCTTAATGAATTGCTGTATTCACAGTGCTGCCTAAGAGCAGGAGCTTACAGGAATGTGGCCAGTACAGCTTAATCCTCTGCCCTGAAGAGACTTCTGTCTTCATTCTTGGGTTGAAAAGGCCTGATAAAATAGCATTTTCCATTCTCTGGTTCCATATGATTGATCTCATGAAATAACCCCTGCTGTCAGTGCAGAGGGATTCAAACAGAAGACACGTAGAGCTGTGCCAGGAAAGGAAGTTTTGTCCTAGTGAGCTACAGGATTGAGTTTGTGGGGATAACTCACTGGTCTGTTGGGCCCTGATCTTTTATATGAGAAACCATGGGCAATAATTCACTCATCCCTCTTGGATTAGTTGGCACGATGGGGCTTCGGTTTGCCCCGTGGCTTTACTACTTTATACAGAGGGAGGCTGGTTTACATTCCTGCAGGACATATATGCTGCCCCCTGCTCCCTTGGTGGTGTTGACAGTACGTGTCATTTTTATGTGCTGGATATGTCCCCGTTCACATGCTGTAGGATTGCATAAATACCTGTCTATTGTTATTGACTCGTTAGCTTGTGGCCGGACTCTGTTGCAGAACAATTACGTGAGGACACAGCACCTGTGTGTGTCCATATCAGAAAAGACTTGCAGGGTCAGGCTTTTATAGATGGTGGGATTCTTCTCTTGGCAGTGCTGAGCCTCCTGAAAATCCCTTTGGCTGCAAGAACTGAAGGCAGCCAAGACTGTTCAAGAGTTAAGTGGGTTTTTGGTGTGTTTGAAGCCCTACTGATAGCAGTGAAGAGGTCCCTGTTGACTTTGGTAAAGTTTTATATGTTGTAGCTCCTCACAAGTACATCTTCTGTCTACAAACAGATGAAATTACATGAGTAAATTCTTATTCTTAGCATTGAAAGGAGTTCCTCTACATTTTCCTACCTGCAAGTCTAACCTGTTGCCTTTGGCCAAGAGGGATGAAATCACACTGTTGCCAGGGGACAACTCCTCTCTTTTCACTTGAACTGTGAGTAGTTGAAGGCACTGTACGTTTTCTCCCTCAGCCACAAGGTTGACAAGTGTTTTCTCACTAAGGTATTAGGCTTTGTGCTTCCAAATAAAGCACAGTCAAAAAGATCATTCCTGGAAAATAGTTTAGTAAATTAAACTGATCCCAACAGCTAGGCAATGGTTTGTATAAAGCCCACTGTAATCAACGTCTAAGAATCCGTGGTATTTCTGTCTTTCAGCTTCTTTGTTTTGGTATAATGAAATTCTCCACGTTCTGTGGGTAAAATTGTGTAAATCTGGTGCTGAGCCTCAGCACATCTCTCCCTCCATTTAATACAGTAGGTTTTCTCTGATTTCAAAGCAGTAGGTGGTAAGTGGCTGTGCCTTTCAATTCAGCGAGCATCTCATGGCATCCTTGTCGCTGCCATGGCTGCGGGATGATGGGTTTGTGCCTGTCTCAGAAATGGGATGATCTGTGGGACTGGGTCAGGCCAGGCTTGGGGAAACTCATGCAGCAGAATTTCAGGCTTGTTACAAAACACTCCCTGCAAAGCAGTGTCAACCCTCTTAGTCCAATATCTGAGAGAGCAAAAGATAATTGAGACCATTCCATGTGCCTGAGGGTGTTTCTGTGTCTCAGAGATGGAATTGTTGCTGGATCATCTTTCTGCATATAAATGACACATGGCAATTTTTCAGGCATATCTATGGCTCTCTACTAAATCCCGGTGGGTTGAAAATAAAATGTATTTGCTCAACTTGTACATCAAACTTAAAGTAAAACTGCTTAAATTGAGAGAGAAAGATTGCTTTATGTTTTCCAGTGAGATATAAGGTGTCTTGGAGGTGTTTCCTCCATATAGAAAGGCTTGCTTGGTATTTCCCCTGAGCTACAAAACATCCACAGTTATCAGAGATTGTTATTCTCACGAGGACATGGTGCCTATGAGTAGCATGTGCGTGCTTGAGGATGTAACACAACATTGTTCCCTGATCTTGGTTGAGATAGAATTCCCAAGATAGCTGCCATCAGGGATCAATAAAACCTTGAAATCATTGAGATTTGGTGAGAAGTAGAGTCCTTTCAGTATTGTGCCATTTAGGAATGAAGATAGAACAATTCCCAGTAGGAGCAAGAGCCAGATCAAGCTGGCATATGAGGGACATTATATATTAGAGCAGAGTTTGAGGGCAAACTTGTTGATCCCCTCCTGCAATGGAGACCATCTCCACAAAGCACCAGCATCTACACTGTGCAGGCTGGCAGGGCTCGATAAGCCCAAGTGTTGGAGCTCACTGCTCTTTCAAACCCCAATTACCTGCTTTTGCTTTTTTGCTTTCAAAGAGATGCAGCATGATGGGATGCTGCCGCATCTTACGTGTGGTCCTTCTGACTTGAAGATAAAGGACAGACCTACAATCAAAATATGCCACAGTGGTTCAATTCCAGTGTATTTGTCCTTCCCAGATCAGTCCTGCTGCTTCTGAAGAACCCCACCTTCATCTTCCTCTGCTTAGCGGGAGCGACCGAAGCCACCCTCATTGCTGGGATGTCCACATTTGGACCCAAGTTCCTGGAGTCTCAGTTTAGTTTAAGTGCCTCTGAAGCCGCTACCTTTTTTGGTAAGGAAACCAGGTTTTTTTTGCAATGTTTTCCCATTTCGCCTACAAATACAAGAGCACTGTAGCTCATTTAGAAAGGAAACAAAAAAGCTTTGCAGTCCATTTACAGAGTGGTTATTATTTTCAGCTATTAGGATCATTTTGCATCAGCACATCTGCACCAAGTGTGTTTTCAGAGCTGTGTCTACTGACATCAAGAAGAAATGTGTCACTTCTGTACCGATCTGTTACCCTCTAGAGGAAGGCAAAATAATTGTGGTCTGTTCCTTTTAGTGCATTACCAGGAAACATTAACTAAACGTCTCTTCTAATGAGGGATGTCTGAACTGGGGGATGTATTTCATCAGCATCCCCAAACTGGGAAGATTCTCATTTAATTCTCATATTATAGACTGAAGAAGTGGTGTCCAACAGGCATCAATACTCATGATGTGCTCATTAAAGAGTCTGTTTTAAGATCTCTGGGTAGGAAAAGCTGCCTGACCAGGCTCATACCATGTTACCCAGGGTGTTACCAGCACCACCTCCTGTAGCAAAGTCCACATGGCAACCAAGGGATTATTCTCATGCAGACATGCTGCAGTGAATGTATTCAGACACAAAAACTCCTTGCTGACATTTCTAAACTTATGTTTTATTTTCCCCCTTTTTTTTTTTCAGGTTATCTGGTTGTGCCAGCCGGAGGGGGAGGCACATTCCTGGGAGGATTCCTCGTGAATAAATTTAAACTCCGCTGTTCAGGAATCATCAAATTATGTTTACTTTGCACAGTGTCAAGTCTGCTGGCTATATTCATTTTTTTTATTCACTGCCCTAACATGCCGATGGCAGGAGTAACCCAGATGTACGAGGGAAGGTAATAGCAATCATCCCATCTGTCTTGTGCTGCATGACCCTGGTCAGAATAGAAGGATAACTCTGAATACACGGTGCTGGTGGTAGTCATGTGTGAATTTGTTTGGGATGCAAGATGATGTGCAGTCAGTCTTACAGACAGATACTGAGGCTGAGACTCAATATAAATGTCCTAATTTTTGCATCTAGTTGGGGTTTATGGAAGAGGCTCCCCCATTATGAAGGGAGAGGATATGAGCACTAAGTGTGACATGCTCCACTCTTCAGTTTCCTTCACAGGATCCCCCATCTCTATCCAGTGGGATAAATTGGTTGGAAAGTGGGAATCTCCTCTCCAAGTGGAGGTGTCTCCCTATGAGCTGGTCACTTAAACTCCTTTGGTAGCTGCTGCAAAGAGACAGCTCCAGGATACAATTCCTATTCATGGTTAAAATTGGATGAGATTAAGCCCTTCCAACATCTGGCTTTATGCTACTTGGGGATCCACCACATGTCCTGCTGTCCCCTCTGCTCATCCTCTTGCTCTACCCATTTCCTTCTGGAAAATTTTGTTCAGTGTCTCTCCACTGACCGTTCCCATGTTTTCCTTAGTGCTTTGCCTGGTGGCCACCTCAACCTGACAGCCGCCTGCAACGCCGAGTGTCACTGCCTACAGGAGACCTACAGCCCTGTCTGTGGCAGCGATGACATTATGTATTACTCTCCCTGCCATGCCGGCTGCAAAAGAGTGTCCAAAAACCTCAGGAATGGCAAGAAGGTATGTCTGACAGCACTGTGTATTAACAAGGCGGTGACACATCTTTGGAGTGATTTGGCTGGCTCTGCAAAAGTGTCCACAGGTTTGAGCTTTGCTGCAGATCAGTGTAAAAGCTCGGTGCAGGAGGGATGCTCCCAGACACCACCTGGGATGATACCCTGCTTTGCCTCTCTCAATGTGTCCAACTGGTTTTGTCTCACTTTGGGTCAAACTGTGTTGAAATCTGTGGTAAATCACCCAAACAGATAAAGAGCTTGGTAGGCACCTAATTACTGTCACAGTGCTTATTTTGAGTCTTCAGTGCACATGATGCAACTCCTCATCCTTCCAGCATGTTGCTTGTAGAGATAGACAAAGGCTTAAGAAGGGTAATTGTGACATTTAGCATTCAAGGGCTGCCTGACAAAGTTAATTTCTCTTGTTTAATAACCTGTTCTGAAACAGAGGTGTGTCAACAATGCAGCTTGATTTCTGCTTCACTCCGCTCCAGGACAAAAACCGGCTGGTTCCTGCCCTCCTGGAATTTCTTTCTTTTTAAAACTTTGACTGTCACCACACTCTCCTTGGCAAAGCGCCCACCAGCCTTTCCTTCCCAGGTCTATCAGGAGTGTAGCTGCGTTGAGAAAACCCTCCTGCCCAGCCCTGGCGATGCAGAGGCAGGGAAATGCACCTCCTCATGTGCCAAAAGGCCCCTGCTCCTCTTCTTCATGTTCGTGGTGATCCTCTTCACCTTCCTGAGCAGCATTCCTGCTCTGACTGCCACTCTGCGGTAAGCACAGGATCACTTTATCCTCCACCAACACTGCAAGAATCCACCTCTTTGTCCTTCTGGCTCAAGCCATAGGGACAGTGTGATGGGAACCACCTTGTTACTCACAGCCTGGAGACATCGGGACTGATTCCCTGCTCTGTCTAGCTGGGAAAGCAAATTTAGCATTGTCATTGGGCACCCATGTGTGTGTCCCAGTTTGCGGCAGTGGTGGGGAGACACTGCACTGGGGTCAACCTTGATCTCCAGAGGGGATGGAGGTCCAAAGTATGGTGGACCCAAGCACATGGCGTTGCGGGGTGGAGAGGTGCCATGCAGCCTGGCAGTATTTTTAAACAATCCCCTTTTGCTCCCCAGGTGTGTCTCCGACAGGCAAAGGTCATTCGCACTCGGGATCCAGTGGATTGTAGTCCGAACACTAGGTATGGAACAGAGTGAATTTGGGCATGGGTATGGTCTGTTGGCTTTGTGGAACATGTGCCAAGCTGTTACCTAAGAATAAAACAGGTTTGGTTGGAAAAGGAGGGGGTAGGACACATGGTGTTGAAAGGAGGATGTTTTTTCTTGTTTGCTGTCATTCAGAAAAACCTAATTCCATTTGCATATGGTTTGCAAACTGAATGAAGGACCTGTAACGTTCGCCGCTGGCGTTGAAGAGCAAAGTCCAGGAAACATGTCCTTATTTTAAGAAAAAAGGGGCAGGGGCATTGAAGGCTCCTGTGCCTGTCTTTTGACATGTAGGTCAGGGAGGTCCAAAGACCCGCTGAACTCTCAGATCTTGAAATTCAGTGTATTTTGGGTACCTTGCGGCTCTGGGTACGGCTGTAGATGTTGTGGGATGAGTTTGCTTAATCACAGTAGCGGCAGAAGGGCCTGATGCTTTTCTGCAAACACCTCACATCTTGCAAAGCCAGTGCATAGAGGCTGCCCAATCTGAAGGTCCACTCTCTCTTCCTGCAGGAGGCATCCCTGGCCCCATTGCCTTTGGGTCCATGATTGATAAATCCTGCCTGCTCTGGCAGGACCAGTGTGGCGAGCAAGGTTCCTGCTACGTTTACCAGAACTCAGCCATGAGTCGATACACCCTCATCGCTGGACTGGTCTACAAGGTGATGCTGCCTGTGAACTTCGCCCTCTGATAAAGGGGACAGGTCTTTAGGGGACAGCGTTTTGCTCTGGGAGGGAATTTTACAAAGTTGGGTTGTCCTGATCTGCCCCCCCCCCGCAACCCATTAGACCGTCACACACTAAATGTTCTCAGGGAAGGCAAAAGCTCCATTTGCTTCTTGCCAGGTAATGGTGCTCCAGACACCATCATTCTCTTAAATTCCTATTACTTTCTAGGCTTACAGCTTCTGTTGCACCATATGAAATGTCTCCTTTTCTCTCTACAGTTACAAAAGTGATTTTTTTCTAGAAATAGAGTAAAATATGTAACTGCAGCGTGTTATTGAGGATGAGGGATGGCATTATGGGCAGGCTGTAAATAACCATTCCTGGATCACTGCTAGAGAATAAGAGAGCTTAGCTGTGTATTTCTTGTTTATTGGCTGAAAACCATCATTTTAATGCTCCCGAACAACTACTTGCACTGTACAGTAGTTTTTAGCAGTTGCTGTGACAAAGAGCCTTTAAAAGCCTTCCAGCACATGCCTCAGGTGGTGTCGATCCACAGAGCTCTGTGCTCCAGGTGTCCATGTGAGACTCAACACCTTTCCAAATTCTCACTTTCCCATTGCTATAGGATGGCTAAATTCAGATTTTTCCCCTCTCTGGCTCTGTGCGCTGGTTCTGCTGCCCAGGTTGGCCTTCAGCATCATCCCCTCCCCAAAGCTTGGTCAGCAAATCTCATCCCAAATGAGGGCTGGGTGCCTGGTTTTGGGGGAAGTGGAGAGTAACGGGATGTCTTCATGGCTGCAGGTACTTGGGACAACCTTCTTTATAGTCGCCTGTTTACTCTACAAACCCCCGCCAACAGAATCAGCTCCGGGCAGCTCGGGTGCGTCTGAAAATGGCAACTGTGACCTCCAGGAACACAAACCTTCGTTGTCGGCTGAAGAGCATATATAGCGCTGCACATGTTGAATTGACTTTCTCAGTCTCAAAAATATGATGAGAAGATGTTATGCAGTCCCTAGGGGGTTTTAAATTAATAGTAATATTATAACATTTTTTGGTTCAAGATAAATAATTTAATTAACCACTGGTGTGCTTGCTATTTTCTTAATAGCAGAAGCACATTTAAAATTGTGTGCTGATGCCATATGCAATTATTTAATTTTATTTA
Source organism: Patagioenas fasciata (assembly GCF_037038585.1). Lineage (NCBI taxonomy): Eukaryota > Metazoa > Chordata > Aves > Columbiformes > Columbidae > Patagioenas > Patagioenas fasciata. The sequence continues at coordinate 8,247,000 of NC_092535.1, read as the reverse complement.
AAGAAAGGGCTGCCGTAGCTTTGTTCTTTGTCTGTGACAAGCAAGGACCGCATTCTCCACTCATAGAAATAAGCACCGGTAACTCCAATGGAACATGTGGGGTATAAACCACCAGAGGATCTGGGCCTTAATATCTCAGTTGTGAAGCCAACTGTAGCAAAATTCCTGTTGACACTTCCTAAGCCTGGGAAGAGCCCTGCTGTCCTGTGGGGACAACTGGCCCTTAAACTACCGTATGCAAAGCAGACAGCCCCGGCAGTGTCCTCCTTCTTCCTGTGACACGGCATTGCTCCTTTTGTTCAGGAGCAGGTTATCTAGTTATGCAAATTCACATTCCTGTGCACTGGGAGATGGGTTTGTGAGGAAATTTGTCAGGCAAATTCATCGATACACTACAGGCAGCCATCCCCGAGAGCTGCCGAGCATTGTACGTTCACTGCCTCATTCCATCGCAGGGTTTACATCATGGTGACACTTCATTTTTTTTCTTGTGTTATTTAAAGGTGACGCCTTTTGTAATGCACTGTGCAAAACTTGAACTTCTGGCTGTTTGTTGGGGGGCGGGAAGACATGAGATACAGATCTATGCAATGCTTCTCTTCGGTTGCTCTGTAAAGACATTGAAGTTGGGTATATGGGAAAAGTCTGAATGAATTTAATTCGTCTCTGGACCTCTAGCTTAAGGGCTAGCTTACCCTAAGGACAGGCTGCCCTGTGGAAAGGGGATGCTGACTTGGAACTGGCCTGCTTGCAAATACAGAGGGCAGTGTTCCGAAAACGACCTTCGAATGTGCACTTGCAATATTGACCGGGACCTTTCTGAGGGTGAGAAGTGGAATTTGGGTAGGTGTATGTCTGGCTTCCCTCTCACACCAAATCAGGTAAGGCTGGTGCTTAGTCTACCTGTATTTGTACAGCCACGAGATCAGTACAGCTCCAAGGGGCTGTGGCCCCTGGAGTCTACACTGTATAGATATAAACCACCTTCCTAGGGATGGGACCCACATTACTGAGCTGCAAAACTGACGCTTCTATTGTGCCAGCTGCTCCTTAGAATTACTTTGTATATTTTGTATATTTTTGCTTTCATAAGCAGACACAGGATGAGCATTTGTCTCCTTTGTTAGCAGAAGACCAACTATCAGAGCAGAGGTGAAGCTGTTCCCATTGCAGACAGGGATTGTGGTGCTGGAAGCGTGGTCCATCTTCAGGTTGATGGTCAAGAAAGCAGATTCTTCCATACACAGATCCCATTCCAGCACAGCCCAAAGGAAGTGACCTTCCCATTTCCAAAGCCTGCAGTTCTCAGCCTTTATCATCTTGATCATCTCAAGTAACCACTGGAAAATCTAGAAGTGCTCAGGGTGTGAGATGGAGGGTGGCTTTGGCTGCTTGAACATGGGCAACTGGTACAGCTTTGGGGCACAGTGTGCAGGAGAGCCCCATTTTTCCAGGGAGGCAGGATTAGACACACTGATGCAGGAGTTAACCCCAACATCACCCAGACACCAGAGGCTTCACCACAACCTCCCACTGGGTTTGGAGCCACCTGCAAACACGAGCTGGTCTCCAGGACTGCGATTGCCTTTCCCAGCATACAGACACCCTGGGTACAAGCAGGGATCTCGGATGGGGAAAATGCATGAATGTATTTTGAGGACATACTTTGTGTATGGTGTACTTATGAAAGGTAGAAGTTTTTCTTAAGAGGTGTGTAGATGGATATTGCAATGCAATTTTAGTGTTTATAAAATGAGCTTTATCTGAGTGTGTCGTTTCCAGAGCGAAAGAAAAGCTGGTGGCTTTCTGGACATTTATTATGCTGCTGTGGGACTAGTAAGTCATGGATTTAACTAAGCAGCAACAAAGCATTCCTTTTCTGTAAACAGGTTATGCAGGTGTACAGGTAACTTAAAATATCTGAAAGTGTGTTTCCCAGTCTCATATGAAGTATTATATTGCTACAAAAACACAGAAATATAACCAGTATTTCACAGGTTACTTGTGTGTGTGTTTTGTCACCCTGTCCCAGCTGCTCTTCTCGGCAGGGTGACTGGATCTGTGCTGCCAGGGCAGCCCATGCCACCTGCCAATGGGGTCAGGGCCACCCCATGGGGATCCAGGCTTCACCACAGGTCATGGTACCTCCAAGGAGGAGCATTTGGATTTAGGTTTGTGCTTAAATCGTGGTGATAACAAGGCCCCTCGTGGATGCAGGAGCTGCGGGCAGCAATCGTCTGACTGGTGGGACAGCAGGTGACATTGAGATCCTGTGGGTCAGTGTCTCCTACTGACGTACATTTCCTTCTGAGACTGAGGATAATTGATTTTAGAAGCAAAATGAGAATTTTGGTTGGTGGGGAAGAAGAATTGAAGAGGGATGGTAATACCTTTGCTGCCCTCCTTCATTCACAGACCAACCCTCAACAGCCTCAGTTTCCCCTAGACCTACACTACACAAACGAGGTTAAAGTCCTGTGTCACCTATGGTTTGCTTAAGGAGTGACTCATGTTGTTAAAGAATACAAACAAACACTGATTGGTATTGAGGAGAAGCCACAGGGAAGAAAAACAAATGAGCACCCAGAAGGGAGTCCAAGCAGGAAGAACTGAACATTATTTGTTGTAGACAAAAACCCAGACAGTCAATGAGCTGTTTTTTCTCTAGTGTGGACCTTGTTTGGAAGCTTCCTGGAGGTTTTGAAATGACAGCAAATAAAAGCTTTGAATGTGATACACAGATGGTTTTGCTGAGCTTCCTCCCCTGCTCCTGCTGCTGTGGCCTCTTCTACACCTGGGAGTGCACAAGAGCCTCAATGTCTCCCCTTGGCTTCTCCTGCCCTCTTGGCCTTGCCATAGGCAAGAACAGGAGCAAATACTGATAATTCACTTTTTACAGTTAGGGTAATATAACTCAGGAAGGAAATATATATATGTGAGTGTATATATATATATATATATATATATATATATATATATATATATATACAAAACCAACCAAACGTGTTTTGATTTCATCAAAAGAAAGAAACCCCTTCTTTTTCTTTTGTTTCAGGGCGTCAAGAGCCTTTTCCTGACCTCAGCCCATCGCTGTGGGTCGCTCGGGTTTTGTGTGGGGACCATGGCCCCAGTGCCACTAGATGGCAATGGAGACAGCAGGACAGCGCTTGGCCCAGCATCGCTGTGCTGGTTGATGTATTCTTGTTGCTTTATGGAAAGGAGAAAGGCAGAGCAGGGCACTGAATTTCAGATTTGCACCAACAAAACCGCAAATATATTTTATAAGATCCAGATCGATCCAACGTAAGCTTTTAGCATCTGGAAACAGACCTTTTCCAGGAAAAATAGATATTATTTGTAATCAGAAAGTGATGCAGCAGGTGAGGGTCCACACAGACCGGCTGTATTATTTTTACGAAAGCTTGTAAATTCTTATTTGAAGCCTTCCCAAGCAGGGATGGAGAGATCCGAGCTGTCAATCGAAAGACAAGTTCTTGCTTTATATTTTTCCTTTTTGATTTTCTTCTTCCCCCGAATACCATAGTTGCGCTCACTGTCAGCCTGAGCCTGACTCTGCGTGAGGTGAAGATAAATCCTCCTCCTCAAAGAGCACCGTCCCTTCTCTGTGGTGCATGGCTCCATCATACAGACCCTAAAAAGATTAAAAGGTTATTTACCTCTCTTTGGAGGGTAACCTGTGCTGTTCCCCCTTTACCTTCGTGCACCATCGTTGCTGTGTTGTCTCTAAGCTGGAAACCAAAACTGAGGAGTGTTTGGGGGGTGATGGACTAAGGGGGTACCAGCCCCCCAGCCCCAGGGCATGACCCAGGTCAGAGACTGGTGCTGCGCAGCTCCATCCTCATCACTGGTAAAACTTTGGGCAGTGGAGCTGCTGGGCTTTTTGGAAAATATGGGTTGCAAAAAAAGGGTATAAAGGCTGATAGGGGAGGAGGGAAGAAATCTCTGCCTTGCCACAAGCTGACAGGGGGATACATGCAACACCAGAGCAATTCGGGCAACACAAAGAGGGGTTCACAGATTATTTCTTTGCTGTTTCTCCCCATAGCAAGATTTTCCCTTGGGTAGCCAAGACCAAGCAGTGTTATTCTGCCCATACAGTGTTAGACCTCTCTGATGTGACTTTCCTCTTGCTTCAGACAGAAACTGAATTGACTGCAGTCAACTAAGTGACACAGTATGAGGAACAGAACTGAAAAAAATAATTGAATTACAGGAGGATGAAATCTTTACATCCCCACAGGAGATCCGTGTTTGTTTTCGTTGTACAGCGAAGCCTACCTGAGTTTTCCTGCGGTTGCACAGAACACTTGTTTTGGAGCACAGCAATAACCCCGGGGTGCTCTGGTCCAGCTGAACTCGGTAGAAAACCTTTTATTGAGCCTGGTGGGCTCTGGATCAGGCTCATAATTAATAATTTCTCTGGCTTGCTTTAAAACCAAGTAGCAATAAAGAAGAGTGGCAGAGTAAAGGAAATGTGTGTGTTTTACCAACCTGGGCAGACACAGCCCAGCAAACGTGGTGATGGGAGATGTGTGGGGCAGCTGGGGCTCTGCTGGGGAAATGGCACAGGATTTCTATCCAACACTTCAAGGGGGAAGAGTATGCTGGCATTTTCTGTAGTGAAAATAATTCCCTCTGGAACAGAACAAACGCCAAAATTTTCTTGTCTTCCCTCAAGTTTTCATGTTGACCTGCACAAAGCAATTTTAGAAGATGAAAAGGAGACTATTCTGCTCCTTTGAATTAGGTGCTGCATTTCTTCTCTGGCTGAGGACCCTCCATCCAGTTTCCTAGAGGCACACAGAAGACTAAATTTCATGTTACATGAAAAATTTCAGTTATATTACATCTTGCTTGCTTGATTACCAATGTTCTGTCAGTTAATGTCGGGTCCTGAGAAACCTCCTAGAAGTTTATACAGTGGGATAAGTCCCGCAAAAACTCTCATTACAGACCTACCCTTCTAGTAAGGGGGAAGCAGAGCCACTATAAAATTGATATTGCAGTAGTTCAGTGAAACACTAATGCACTAGTAACTATAGAAACTGTAGCTCTAGACATGGATGCTCAACATACTAGTGTGTCCTGGTTCAAACTAATATGAAAAAATCTGATCTCTTACTATTCTTGCAGTCTGGTTTAAAAATACAAAATCTCTTTCAAGTGGAGCAATGCTTTGAAAGACGATAAAATCTCAGGCAAAGCTTTGCTCCTCAACAGAGGGGGGAATTACCATCTAACTGGCTTTTAAAGACTTGCTGCACCCCGTGCTGAATAGTCGCTTCTCCTGAGAAATGGCCAAAGTTGCTAAAGAAATTCAGTCTGGGTTTTCTGATGTGGTGTTAATCGTTCTTTGACAATATATTAAAGCTTTTTATTTTTTTTTTTAATTTTTTTTTTTTTTTTTGCATAATAATCTATAATTCCCAATGAGCAAACTGGTTTAGTGCAATCCTTTTAACACTTCATTTGGATCTATGCTAAGGATATTCTCTTATTAACCATTGAGGCATATTTCTTTCATTTTCTCTCTGCACTGGTGAACTGAGCACTAGGCAGTGTGTCACCTGCATCTATGTGGATCAGATAATCAGGAAGAGAACTGATGGAGAACCGGGACACCTTATCAGTGTTTTTCAGGGATCACACACCTTTGTAGATGAGTATTTTTCTGGACTTGTGAGCATTTCTTGCATCTTATCTGCTTCTTGTCTAGCTCTGAATCAAATGATGCTCTTCTCTTCCAGATAAGCCTCATCTCATTTTTTCATAGCCCTGTTATTACCATTATCATGAAGATCTTGGTAGCTCAGCGTGGGATGGCTGATGGGAATGCCCAGTTGGGTTTTACGTTCCCTGTGAATCCTGCAAATGCTCAAGAAGCAGGGGAACATCTGGTCCTCCCCGAGATTCACCTGAACCACGTGCTCCAGCTCTGGGGGTGCTGGGGCTCTTGGGGTCCCTCTTGCAGCGCAGAGCAGATTGACGAGCTGCTAAACCTCTGCCTTCAGCCTCAAAAATTGAAAAGCTGAAGGGAGAACTAGAAATTTTCCCACATCTATCCCACAATGGTCTTCTGCTCATCTCAGTGGTGTCTGGGGAAATCTCTCCCTCTGTAGCATCCCAGAGCCAGATGGGTGATGCTCCTTGGGAGGCATGAGCTAGAGAGCTGGAAGGGAAAAAAAGAGAAGTGGCTATAACCATGTTTTCCTAATCTAATTAGGCAAAAGGAACATCATTAATGCTCTGCGTGTCTAATTGATTAACATTCCCACTAAGCAAGAGGTTGCTCTCATTAGTGGAGCTGTGTAGCTGCGAATGCCTCTGCACCTGAAGTTGCAAATATGTTGCATTATCTAGAAGGCACATCTCGTTTCTTTGTAAAATACTTAGCATTTTTGTATGACTGTTAGTGATGAGGGGAACGGGGGGACATGACAGGAGAAAAGCACTCAGCACAGAATAAGCAGAATGTCTTGGAAAGTGAGGGTTTGTTATATTTTGTCTCATTAGCAGCAAAAGGGAGCAAGATATTTTTCTTTTTCCTATCCCATAACTATCATAAAGATTTTCCATTCTGCATGGGTATTCTCACCTATACATAAGTTTAAAATTAGATGAGGCTAAACCTGCAGGTGGGCAGCTTGAGAGGCTGCTTTTTCTGACCATTTTGCCATGTTACCCAGCAGACTGTAGCTGTATTTACCTGGGCCTGCTTTCCCCAGCAGCAGAAAATAGTCCACAAGTTACACATGGCCCACCTGAGGGCAAATGAAAGCCCAGAGTGAGGCCAGTGATATAAAAACCCTCATAGTTGTGGACGAGGCATTGCCTTCCCTGGTGGTGTTTGGTCTTGTCCCCTGGAGCAGTGACAAATCCCCTGTGAATCTGGGTCACACCGGAACAGTGACAAACAAACAGCACAGCCTGTGTGTGCTTCAGCATCTCCTCACAGCCAGCTCATCCTCGGGTTTGTTCTTCAGAAATGCATGTTAAAAAAATTGCAAAAAAAAATGCAGCCGATTGAGTTTTAAGCTCACTTTCTACATAATCATTGTTGAATTTTGTTCCTGTTTCTTTGAGGGGAAAAAAAAAGTTACTTCTAAGACGCTTTTGCAAATAACTCTATTTACAGAATTATTTTTGCATTCGTGTTCTCTCAGGGGAAGCAGTGGGAAAGGCACCCAGACTGGTTGTATTGTGATCTGACTCACAGATAAACTGCTTGATGAATCTACTTCCCAGGCTGCTGCTACTTTAGTTTGGCATTTGTTTTGTTTTGGTTTTTTCCTTACATTTTGCACATTTCCTCTTCAACACTCGCCTTCCTGGGTGTTGTCTTCCCTTTCCATTTTGCAGGACAGAGAAACCAAAAGCTCAACAGGTTAAAGAAAGATCCCATTGCAAATGCTGCCCAGTGCCAGGAAGCAGTTTCGTGTTATGAAAGTTTAATCTTTGTTTTTTATTTTTCTGGGTTATCATTCCCAAAGTGATGGAGCTCACCATGATGAAACCCAGAGCTTGGACAATATTAATATGAAAACACACGAATTCTCTCTCTACCTCTGCAACTTAGGAAAAAGCACAACATCCCAGACCTGAAGGCTCATTTCTTTCAAAACACATCTTTTGGGCTATTTTCAGCCTAAACCAAAGCTACTGTGGCTTTGGGGGTCCCTGCCTGCATCTATGCCAGCTTTTGTATTTAAAGAAACACTGTCTTAGCTTATCCTGCCCAGGATCACAGCAAATCCTCTACCTCTTGAGAGCTTTAGTTACCAACTTTCATGGAATTCTTATACAAATCCGGTTGGTAGATTGAAACAGAGTCTGAGCAGCTTATACCCCCCAGGCTGTGGGACCGGTGCCCCTGGTCTCTGGGCACAGAGCATCCTTTGTGTAGCCCAAACTGAGGGACAACCATCCCCAGGCATCTGCCCCTCTCACACCACAAAGGAGGCCACTAGCTCTTGCCATCACCTTCCCAAAATCCCTGAAAGAAATAAGACAGACAGGAGATTTTTATCATCCCCTGGATTTGCTCAACATCAGGAATAATTGCCATGACAACGTGATTTTCTGTGTGCTCTATTAAGCCAACCTCAGAGACCACAGTTCCCATGAGGGTGTGGGTGTCCCAAAGGTTTTCTGTCACGTCTTCCAGCCCTTTCGGGGATGTTTCAGATACCGTAGAAGGTCCAAAGTAGCAGATGTTATATGCTCAGGCACCCAAATCCTTCTTCAAATGTCAGCCTCTTACGGAAATTTCTCACTGCAAAAATCCACCTTGCTTTCCTTCTGGCATTAGGTTTTTGCTTTATATTGTGCATTGCAAGAACCGTGAGTGGGAATATACTTACACATTTATAGACAAAGAAAGAAACACTAAATGAAAGATCAAGTTATGAATTAAAGACAAAACAAATGTAATTACTGCAGAAAGTAACTGAGAGCATGCAAATACTGGAATGGGTTAAGGAGGAACATAGCACCCAGCATTACCACATTTGCTTCTGTAATATCCTGTTTATAGAGATAAATCTAAACATGAAGTTTCAAAAGAGCAACATTTAACCTCCCCCATGCCAAGTGTTTTGATTTAGGCTTCTCTTAATGTGCCGGATATAATTAAAACTCCTAAGCAGCTGTTGGAAGTGGTGAAAATATATCCTTTCCTACCTGCAGCCAATTGAAGGGAATACTTGAAAGCTGGCAATTAATACGACACCAGCGAGATATCACTCATGTTAACCTTTTCTCTGTGTGCTGCTCTGACATCAATAATGTGATGGACTCTTCTTTTTTTTCACCTTCCTCTGCTCTCCAGCATTCACCAGCTCACTGCCTGAAGCTTTTTTTCCTTTACAAACATAAAGACACGGAGTTCAGATGCTGCAATTGTGAATATCTCTGTGGGTTAATGTATCTCCCACAGCCTCTTCTTCCTAGAACCATCAACACTTGGAAAAGCCTAAAACTGCATCCTCTTGCCATCCCACTGGCTAATTAGGTGTTAAAAGCCTGGATGATGACATTAAATAGACCCAGATTGGAAGTTACCTTGAAGAAGATCAAGGTGAGATCGAAGCTACATTTTGACTCAATATAACACAAAGACCAGGTAGATTAAGTTAAAACTGTATCAGACCCAAATGCTGCCAAAAACTTGGGCTTTTTAAGTACTGTTCCTGCTAAAGAAGATACCAAATACCAGAAAATACATGGTGAAACCAGCAGCTGAGAGAGAAATGCTCATCTCATTTTTACTCATCCATACCCTTAAGTTCCTCAGCTGCTTTTCTCTTGATTAATTCCCTTTGATAGGTAAACCTTCCACCCACTGTGTCTTCCCTGTACACAGGCTCTTCACAGGTGCTCTGAATTCCAAGCTGTGGCTAGATTATGGTCTACAAAGAATAAAAAACCAAATCATGACATATTTAGGGAATCCTGTAGCTGCAGGGAACAGAGGACATTCCCCACATTCCATGTGTTTTTTCCTCCTGGCTGTGACAGCACCTTGCCAGTTCTCGGTGGCACTTGTCTCGCTGCCATCGCACCTGATCCTGCAAAGGTTTTCCTCTGTGTTTGCCCGTGGTGCTGTGAGCTGTGCTCTCAGCTGCTCATTTGGGCAATATCATCACTGTAATTAGAAGGGGGAAAAGAAATACAGAAAGAAAAGAAGTCCTGGGGTGTGTAGGGAAAATGATGAGGCTTTTTTGTGATTTCTCATTGCTGTCTTGATCTGATCAGTGGTTGCAGTAAATAAACACACACGTACATAAATTCACATAGTCTAGCTTTTTCCAAGTCATGCTCTCCACAGACAGAATACAAAAACCATCATCATTTGATACTATAAGTGGCACAAAACTACTTGACATTTTTCATTGTGAATATCAAGCTTGTTTTCTTGCCACTGCAAATCCCCGAGGATACATTACGCCTGGTTATCTGCATTCAACACATTTCACAGGGGGACATGTTATAAGAGATGCAAGATTGACGAAATTAAAAATTCACTTGAATGTAGAAGGCAAATCTATTTCTTGTTTGGCAGGCTCTGGCAACTGATACTTAAACAGCTCTTCATGCATATCGGATACACACATGGCACTTCAGCTGGGAAAATCACTGCCTGACAGTCTGGAGGAGAAACAGGCAGTTTGCTTCACCCGTCTGATCATGGATCATCAAAGCTGAAGTTGCACCAAAGCTGCTTGAGTGCGTTTCAATCTGGGGAATTCAGAGCTACCTTTACAAACCGGCTACGTGGTTTGCATCAAAGCAAATTGATTTTAACATCCCACCCTTGCTGGGCTCAAATACACCCGGCATGGGGTGGAAGGGGAGAGAAGTTTGGTGGGGTTCCCACTGGGTCAGCTGGGAAAAGGCAATGTATAAGACATTTTTGCACCATTTCTCGGCAGATTTGCTATCTTCTGCCACCAGGCATGGAAGCTGGAAGAGCTAAAACCTGCTGTAGGACTCAAAAAGTATCTGAATTTAAGGAAAATGGGCAGCAGACCCTGCTGACTGCCCCCAGTCTGGCAGGCAGTGATCCCAACGCTTTGCACTGAGTGAATCACAGGAACAGAGCACGCTTTATTAGAAGACCTCCTCGTAAGTTATTAGTTATTATTTAGACTCAATACCAGACAGCAAAATTTAATCAGCCAGCACTGTGAAACAGCAGTGAGGGAACTCTAGCAAGCAGCAACAAATTGCCAGAGGCTTTATGAAGTTGCCCCTGTGGCTTTAACTACTCATTTTGCCATATTTGTTAGTAGTCCTCCTCTGCCTGCTTCATTTCTGCTAAGGAGAGGCTGTAAGCATCGCTCCTCTCCACCATCCCTGCTTGCTGACCTGCTGCGTTTTCACCCAGGACCTCACAGATGAGACTTCGTGGTTGGTAGCACATGGGCAGGAGAAGAGTAACCAGGATTTTTTTGATGAAGGACGTATGGTCTACACTGTGTTTACCTGCAAAGCCAGCTCACCCGGTCCTTGAACATTTAAAGAGAGATTGACTTTCAAAATGACCTGCCCAAAACTGCAGTTACCTGGTTTATAATGCAAGAATATTCCCAGGCCTTGCTCCTTTTGATCCTGTCAGTTCGAACTGGCAGCAGAACCTGCTGGGAAGAAGATGTAGCTTTCCCCTCTTACCATTTTTTTTTTCCTGCTTGTGTTTCAAGTCTGTTAATTTGTTCTCAGGCTTCATTGACTTGACAATAACGTTGTTGTATTAAGATCATCATTCACAGTTCCTCAATTTTTTTCCCTTTCCTTGCTGCTGCTGTCATGGGTGAACAAGAGAGTACTTTAAAGTGAAATGGTAATTATTTATCATCATTGCTGAGAGATGCTGAATTTCCCAGTCATAACTTCACAGCTAATTTGTTTCGTAGAAACAGCAGAGTGGACCACTGGGCTCCTCTCACTTGTATTCGGAAGGTGACCTTTTAATTAAAGGGACTGAAAGAGGATTACCCAGTCTGAGATGGCAGCTATGAAGGGTGAGCATGACAGATGTACACGCGTGAGGATAAAATGGAGAAATCATGAGATAAACTCAGCCTCTGGGTCTCCTGAAGAGCTCATGGGGGCTGCAATTGCTTGGGAAAAGCTTGTGCTGTCTGATGTATTCAGCGAAAGTGAAGCCCTGAGAACTGTGTTCAAACATCCCGTGCTATTAATGCAAATGGAAGTCATCACTGGTGCTGCTGGGATGCATCTGAATCCGCACCAAGAAGGAAAGGGAAAATGCTCTAGTAATTGTTTTTCCTGGCTTGTGGCTATTGACAGCACTCTCTGAGGCAACACGTGGTGTCCGAGAAGTCTTTTATTTTAATTTGTCTTTTTTAAATGGAGGAACACATTAATTATTCCCAGAACTCAGGAGAAGCTTCTTGTGCGCAGTCTCAGGGTTATTTCTCAATATCCATGTCAAACCACATTGTGTCTCTGTGATATACGGAAAAAGAGGGTAGTAAATACCCCCAAGCCTGAAAAGATAATGCATTATCTTATTGCTCCCCTATCCTCACTAACACCATAATCTGATGGAATTAGGAGAGAGTGTTCAAAAACCAGCAGAGTGGATTTTTTTCCTCCAAAGCCATAGGTACCCATGAACCACTGCTGCACATTTCCAACTTCACTGAGGATCTTGCGTGAGAAGCGATGCTGCCATATCCGAGCAGATGTGTAGGAGCGGAGCCATATGTTTTAATGGATTATCGTTCCCAGGTGAGTTATTGCAATCGCTGTCCTACAGACAGTAGCAGTTGTTAGGAAAGAATATAGAGGCTGAGGCAAAGCACTTGTCTTGACAGGAGATGGTTTCACAGTTGTAAGAAAAAGAGTGTTTAAGGTCTCTGTGACTGGAAGAGGTGCCAGGGTTTTCTCACCAGCTTGGTCCCTCTTCTTTTCTCCTCTCAGCACTTGGAGGGGCTCCATCCCGCAGCTTCATCTGCTTGGCTTCCTTCAGCGAGAGCTCCGCTGCCTTCTGCTCCGCTTGCTGCTAATTCAGTCATACAGCTCCTCCGCCAGCCACCTGGTGCCTTTGTTAAGAGAGGAGTAAACCTCAAACTGTTCTCTTTCCATTTCTAAGGGTAAAAATTGTCAACTTTTCTCATGTGTAGAGTCATGAATATGTAGGAAATTCAGAGACACCCTCAGAGGCCTGATCCTAACTTAAACCTGATCCTCAAAGACCAGCTCAGAAATCACTTGTCCTGGGTCTTAACCATTATGCAGTTGATGCCCTCTCCCATGATCTTTACCATGTCCTTAAGTTCTCCCTTGAGTTTGCACTAAATGAATGGAATCATACCTGTTAATGCAAACTGGATAGGGCACTCTGTACCAAATGTGGGAGAGGTTTTTGTGAATATTTCATCACGTCCTGGCTGAGGTCAAATGGAGGAATAATGAAAAGTCACAAAGTATATACCATTTCAATTAGGAGGGGGTGGAAAGAGCCTCAAGAGAGGCTTTGCTGGTGGCTGGACTTGGGTTGCGGCAAGGGAGAGCTGCAGCTCTGGACACTACAATGGACCATCTACGATGTGATGGTCCTGGGGAGAAAGGAGTGTTGGAGAACAGAGCTGAATCACCACATCAGGACACAGAGGCAGTTTATATGCACCATGAGTCTCAGGGATGCTCATGTTTGTGTCCCACAAGTCTTGTATTATTCATGAGAAGCTACAGCTTTTTGGCTGAGGAAAAAACTGTGGATGAATCCTGATTTGCTTCACACCCTGCAGATAGTGATTTTGCTCCATCGTCTCCACCTGAATAAAAGAGATTTGAATGTGGCCAGTGTGTTTTGAATGCTGGAGTGACAATATGCATACGCTCATCGAGGCTGTCAAAAGACATGTAGTGATGGAATTGGGAAATTTTACAGTCACTGGAAAAGCGTTAGAGGATATCACGTCTCCAGGGCCACAGAGCTCTTAAAGCACTACCCTAGCCATGACAGTGCTAATTGTGCTTTGAGATTCATTGGCTTTTGGGGAAAATGTTATGCTTAAAAACCTACAGGAGCCACCAGCCCCTTTTGAACCACCAGGACCTTCACTTTTTAGTGGAAGAGTTCCAGTATTGCCATAACCTTCCTTCTCCATTTCAGGAGCTTTATCAGAGTCTTAGATGATATTTGTAGGTCTCATTGGAATACAGAAACTAATGAATAAAGAAGAAGAAACCAAAAGGAAATTAGTTGTTAACAACATTACATATGCACACATACCCAGGCCAGCCCTTTCTACAAGGCATGTGGAGAAAGTGGGTGTGTACAGATTAATTACACTTTATCTTCTGGTTGCCAAAGAAATATAAATGAACCATGCCGTAAATTTGCCACTTTTTTTTTTTTTTCCTTTTTTTTCTCTTGTTTTTCATTTTAATTTGCCTTCAACAGAGTTTTAAATACTGATTCCAATATAATGTGCTTTGCAAGTAGCATTAGTGTTGAGTCTAAACCAAACATTATCTGATTAAATCTTGACCCAAATGAGTTTGTCTACTTTCTGTGCTTCTAAATACATATTTACCATATGTTGCCTCATATGCTGCTTTTCTTTTTTACTGATACTTTGATCCAAATGTTATAGTAATCATATGTTGCTTTTAGTCACGAGTCAAACAAAGTTTCAAGTTTGTAACCACTTTTACAAGTCTGAAAATTAAATAGCATCAACATCCTGGTCAATCCTGATGTCATATCTTCCCATCTCTAGAAATGGGGGACAAAGCCTAGGTGGACACGTGTCTTTGCCTGTACTAGGTCTGCCCGAGCACACAGCACCGCACAGCTGCCGCGGGACACCTTTTATGGCGCAATGCCATGTATGGGTTAAATTAATCTAATTCTCAGATGAGAAGCAGAGTGACTGAAGTCAGAGCACAAAGGCGCCTTTGCTTTCTGGAGTTCTCGTACAGATCCACCCCAGGTTGGGGATGACGCCCCTTCCTGCTCTGCTACTTCTCCCTGAGGTTTCATCTCCTTTTAGCCCTGGGAAGGGCAGGGACAAAGCCGAGCAGCTCCTGGGGACTGCAGCCTACAGGTCAGGGACCCCCCTGGGCTCTCAACATCCTCCAGCTCAACAGTAGCAACATCACAAGCCTTTTAGCAGTTGCTGTGTTTCCAGCCCCAGGTTGCACTTGAATTCTCAAACGAGCCAAAACAGAAACGTGTCAGATTGGATCGAGGGCTTTGGTTTAACAGAAACAGCCTGGCTGGTCCTGGGTTCTTTTTCTCCAGCCTCCTGCAAGGAAAATGTGTGTTGTCTGCTGGGGAAGGCTGCGCTGTCCCGCTGCTGCTCCATCACAGGTTGCATCCCCTGCACATTCCCATGTGGCTTCTCATCATCACGCAGCAAACTCAGCTCCTGGTTTAGAACACAGCTGTTGTCCTCCTGCCCTTCTATGTGCAGGACACGATGCCCAGTAGCAAAGGGCAGCTGAGATGGCAGTGGAGAACTGGTAAAGCCTGTCCAGATCCTGGAGCAGAGCTGGAGATGGCCCAGATGTGAAGCTGCAGTAGCTGCATGTCCACCAGTGCCCAGCCACACCATTCCCAGCCCTCTGGGCTGCTGTGCAGATGGGCTGAAGCATCCCAGATACTCCATCAGCCACTAGGAGCTGCAGAAGCAAGACAATAACCCAGTGGCATTTTCCTGGGCACTGGGTCCGGCTCTGGCTGTGCCATGGCAGGAATAAGCATGAGGAAGCGTTTTGCAGGTAACGGGCAAGCCGACCCCTTTGCTTGCTCAGCCATTCTCTCTGTTCTCCTCTTCAAGGCTGATTCTAAAATCTTCATTATAAAATCTTCAAAGAAGTGTCAATCAGCAGACACAGCAGCAAAGCAAGAGATTTTGTGAGCCTGGGGGTATTTTTATTCATTTATGAACGGTAAGCAGAGGGACACCATCTGTTATCAGATAATTATTTTTTTCCCTTCCTACCAATTGTTTCTGTGTTTGCAGCACGGACAGTCCCGTGAGTCTGTCTTGCTATTGTTCATCGATTTTATAAAAAAATCCTTAACAACATTAGAAGCATCTGAGCAGGGACCCCCACTGCATTACCTGCATCTTCCTGAGCAGTACGTTTCAGTGATCTGCAGGTCTGGATGTGGCCCGTTTCTTCCCAACTTTGTGGTTACTTGTCTGAGATGCACAAAAGGAGAGTTTATTTCAAATTTATTTCGTGTTATCAGAGAGGAAATGAGTAAATCAACAGCCACAAGCACAGAGAAGTGGTTGTGCTAGCGGCTGTGTTTCCAGGTTAAAGAAAAATACTTTGGGATTCCGCCTGTCTTTTAATTTACACCAGATCTGTGCATCCGTGGCTGAGGCTGTGTAAATCTTCTTTGCTCCTATATGAAGATTCTTGACATGGTTTTTATTCCCAAAGCAAAGCCTCTGTCCCACAAGCAAATCCTTCTTGCGGTTCCTGGGGAACATCTTTTTTGTCCAAATTTCCAAAACAAATGTGAGAAGATTGTACAGACCTCGTTTCTAGGCTGCTGCTTAAAAATGTCTTGTTTTTTAGGCTGGACACAAGGCTTATAAGATTCATGTGTATATATAATATTCAAACTTGTTCATCAACTTAAATCAGATTTGACAGTGCCTACAAAACCTTTGAATACCTGGAAAATCTAAATCTTTTTTTAGATATTCTTCAGTATTTGCACTGTTCAAGTGAAAGTGAACATTTATCTTCATTTGTTCATGGATTTTATTTTCAGGATTCTCCATTCTGTGAGGGTAAAATAAATGTAAGTTATTGGTAATATATATTCACACTCAATTCCTCTCTCCCACCCCTCTTTATGCTCACACTAGTTGCACTTGCTTGAGCTCTTCCTTTTTTTCCCTGTTTCCTAGCAAACTGTGGTTATAGGTGGAGTATTTTCTAGTTCAAGCCAATTTATAGACTTATTCAAGCATTTAATTTAAAAAGAAGCATGTAATTATAGAAAAGTACTTCAGAAAACTTTAATCTCTATACCATGAAGCTGCCTTGGGAATGGATACACCTCACCACAGGCTGAACTGGGACCCCAAAACAAAACCTGTGACCCAAGATGCTTCAGCTTCAGCTCTGTGGTTGTGTTGCTGCAGCCTCAATGTTGCTTTTGATCCCATTAAACACACCTACAAAAGAGCATCTCAAGGGAGTGGGTTTCTGTCTGAATAGCAGAAGTTCCTGTGTTTAGTTTAAATACTTAACATTTAACATCCTCTCACCCCATGCTCAGAATTTGTTATAAACATAGGGATTTATATCTTCACTGGACAGAAACGGGGAGAAAAAGGAAAAGCTGCTGTTCTTACCATGGACCCAAATTCACAAGTGTTGGCCAAACCACGTTATGTATGGTATTTTCATATATTATGAATACCATCCAAGATTATTTGCCTTATTGCACTGCTGGTGCTGAGCCTAATGATGGTAATGGCAGCTCTAAGCAGGAAGAGCAGGTTACCTGCAGTTCTGTTGCAAACTGAGCTGCCTGCTCACTCCTTCCCTTATTCCAAAGCAAGAGCATTTCTTTGCTTATAATCACACAAAATTGACTTCACTCATCTGTGACAGGGTAGAAATCACACTCCAGAATGGGGGTTGCTCTTGGAGCCACAGGAAAGGTGACTTAAAATCACCGAACACCATTTAAGCCATTTAGGACCAAATATCATCACCAGGGTGTCAGCAAACCCAAGGGCTGAAGCAATGGGACCATTTCAAGGGATGTTGTTTGAGGTGTTTGCTCAAAGCCAAAACCAAGCATGAGGATTTGCTGCTATTTTCTAGGTTGGCAAAAAACCACATAAACACAGTCTGTAATAATTAGCTCAAGACAGGAAGATAGACTTACCTTGAGTTAGAGGAAGGGGATGGATTTTGTCCCTCCTATTTCTCCACTTATTTTGGTTTAGGTGGTGGCATGGGAAGGTTGAAGCACATTGGTGGTGTCTGGTAATTAACTCCTGGAATTAGCTGAGAGGTGGCAAAAATGAGAAATTCCTGATTTCTGGAGCAGGTCTGGGCAGTCAGGGAGCCAGCATGGGGCAGGACCCGGCCACCGATCCCAGATACAATGGAGACAGGCCACTCACTGAGGCTGTCTGCACCCCCTCCCCATGAACTGGTAACATTTCAACCTAATACGCCTTGTAATTAGTTTAATATAATGTATTTCAAGAACAACAACAAAACTTGTGACTTCCCAAAGAGAAAATCGAAGATGCTTACCAGGAGTTGCTGTCATTATCGGCACATCTTGGGGCTCTGTCTGCGTGACCAAAAAAGATAACAAGAACGGTGATGATTACTGTCGTCATGAGCAGTTCTTCTCCAGCACATTCTGATGAGGATCAATACCACTGGGACAGAAGGACAAGGTGTTGCAGCAGCTCTGGATCTGCTTCTCCCTTTTCCTCCTGATGATATGCAATGTAGGAGAAACACTGCACATCACTGTGCATTGATTTTGTACTGTTGTGTATTTCTGCCCTCTAAAATTATAACTTGTGCAAACAAAATGAGGCAGATTTTGCCACACTGACTCTAGTATTGTTTTTTAATTTTAATTATTGTGTTTCATAGGTTCTATTTCTCCTTGGTCCTCTCTGGCAGAAGACCATCCCTCCTCGCACTGAAGTCAAGCCATTATATTGTCAGTGTAGCTCCAAGAAAGGCAAAGACTGTAAGCCTCTCTCTGCACCATCCCCTTACACAACAGTTGTGCCAAGCTGACCGGTGGCTGCAAAATTTGCTGAAAGATTGGCTGAAGAATCAGAGCAAATCCTGGAGAATCAAATCATTTAAAGAAATCTTTTTGTTAATTGAACTCTGTTCAGCTGTCTGCCAGTTCATCTCACAGCCCCTTTTGTGGCAGTTATTATCACTTCTGTGTTTACCATGTAGTGAAATATTACTTTCTTTGATTAAATGATCATTGCTGAGCAAGAAGGACTCCATTTAATTTTTCTGACCTGTTTCTCAGCCCTGTCATCAGTCTGGCTTTGCTGCTGTTTAGCAATTCCTTGTATGAATGCACCCTTCTACCCAAATCACTTTATGGACCTTTTCCTCCAGCGTTCAAGGCTGGGTGGGCAGTTTTTGCTATTTTGCTGTCAAGTCTTGTACTGCATTAAAAGAGAACTGATTTTGGTTTCAACATCCCTACATGGGCTTTGTGAGCGAAAGAGAAAAAATGCAGCCTGTGTTCTTGCATAGAACTGGGAAAATGCCTTGTGCATGCATTGATTTGGTACCTCACTGTAACACCCACTCAGGATTTCCTTGGTTATAACTGCACTGCTCTGCTCTGCTCCCCTCTAAAATCTCTCCCAGTATGTATTAGATCTCCTATTATTTCTGTATGCTTGGAGAAATATAGTAATTAATTACAGTTAAAGGAGTATTTTGGGATGAAATACATTCACTAATTTCCTTTCCCCTCCTCCTCAAGTAAGCCTGTGTGCTGCCTTAAACCTGGTCTATCTCTGTGACTTTTCAGTGACAGGAGACTGTGTGAGACGGCAGGTTGGATAAAGCTCCTGGTGAAGATTCTGAGCTAGAAACAAGCTGTTACTTCAAATGCCCTTTTGCACCAGTGAAGGACTCTTTATTTCAAAACAAGAGGTGGATCATCTTCTTTAGAAAGTACTCTGGAAGAACCTGAGAAAAAAGCTCAAACAGTGTTTTCTTTGCACCATCTGCTACAGTATTCCACAAGAAAAACCTTTGCTCGTCTCCCAGCTACAGGTGCGTGCCCTGTGAGCAAAAGAACAATTCTAGCAAAGATACAAAGATACCATAGGATCACCCCTTTGCCTTGGTGTTAGGTTTTGAAAAGATATTTGCAGCTTGGACATGACAACAAGCAGCGGGGGGAACTCTCTGGAAGCAGAAAGGAGCACACGCTGCAAGAGCAGACATTGTTTGCTGCAAGATGTAAAAATAATATCTTTTTTAACAATGAAACAGTTGGAAATATTTGTGCTTGGAGTCAGAACAGTTTGTTCGTGATTTATGAGAAAGTTTAGAAAGACAGTTATTGTCCAGAGAGTTCCACTTCTCGGTAACATCTTTCCACTAAATCAACCAAAGATTTGTTTCACACAAGCTGGGCTTTTTTTTTTGTTTGTACATTTCCTCAACGCCTGCAGTTCCCCAGGCAGCTCAGGTCAGATTTACAAAAAATTCAGGCACTGAATGCAGCTACAATCAAGTCCCAGTATCACACTGAAAAGCACTGAATGAGCTCCCTCCCTAACAGGAGCTGAACTGAATTAACCTCCCCAACCATTTTTTGTAGATTTTCTTTATTCTTTTTTTCGTCTCCTGCCTCCTTTGCCTGTTTCCTTACAACTTAATTAAGAGCAGTTCCAGGACTGCTCTATGTTGCAGCTTGGGGCTCTTACCTAAATGTGGAAGGAACTTGGGAGGCTCATGCGGGCTCTTGTTCCTCCTCTTGTAATAATTTGGAGGAACCTTCTCATCACTTGCAGAGGTTGCAGAGCAGCAGAGGTTGCAGAGCAGCAGAGGTGCAGAGCAGCAGAGGTTGCAGACCAGCGTTAGCATCCTCTCCTTGCGCAGCAAGAGGGATGCTGGCATGGGCTCCAGCAAATCCAGGCTGCCAGGCTGAGAAAAATGGGAGGATGTGGGCTCTTAAAGGGAAGAATAGCAGGAACGAGCCAGATTGCAGAGTACAAATAATACATATTCACAGCAGGTCACGGTGTGCGTTGGAAGACACGAAATGCCAAATTTTCAAGTCTGCTGGAGCGGCATAGAGTGACTCAAAGCTGGTGTAAGGTGTCCCAGGAAAATTTCCACTGGGAGCCTTTCAGGGGTGACCCTGCTGCCCTCTGCAGCCCTGGTCACCCCCAGGGAGAGAAAGGGCCTTTCTAGGTGTAAAGGACCAAGGAGTGTCTGAACAAATGTCCTGTTGTTCAGTGACATCTGGCCAAGGAGAAAGATTTACCAGCCCATGGTATTTCCAGCACTTAATAAAAAGACTCACAGTAGGACAAAGCACAAAGCATGCCTGGTGCTCTGCGTGTTTCCTGAAGTCCAAGGCATTTAATAGAGATCTGGGATAATTTCAAACGTGTGAGAAGGTCACTAGGAAGAGCGTTTGGCTGCCAAGGATTTTTATTGCGCTGCTTTTTCATTTGTGTTTTAAAATTTCCAGGCACACCAGAATTTTGAAAAACAAGAGAAACTATCTGGGGGGATGAGAAAATGAGGTTAATCTGTGATTCCTGAGATTTCCTGGAAAATGTTGGTGCATTATACGAGGGGAAGGGCCGGTGCTGAGCTGGGAGCTGAAACCGGAGCATCCCCAGCAGCCAGGGCTGTGCTCCGGGCGGCACCGCTGAGCGGAGCTGTTAGAAACGCCGCTGGAAGAGCAAATGCGGCTCTGGAGAGCCAGGGCTGCAAAAGCAGATTAAATCCTTTAGAAACAGAGTAATTGCCAGTCTGCATGTGCACTGAGGGTGTCAGCACCGCGCTTGAGGCTGCAGCAGACTCCCAGCTGCAGAAAATGCAAACTCTCCCCTCAGACTCCTCTGTCTCTTTTCTTTGTATTTGTTTCTGGAATAAAACAGAGGATTTTTGAAGGGAAACCCTGTGTGCAGTCTGAGAATGAATGCCTATGTGTTGACCACTTATATTATATACTATAAGATAAAGTGCATTTATTGCCATGAGGAGTCTGATTTAGGCTTTTGGGGGGATCTGAAACCTACCTTTATCTCTAAACTAAATCAGTTGATATCTTCTGTGTGTGTCCAGTTAATCTATCAGGGACTATCAGCCAGTACATCTGTTAACTTTAAAGGAGTTTTGCTAAAGTAAAAGGCTGAATTTGAACATGCAGCACACAGAAGATAAGACCTGTAAAAGGTGCCTGGACCTCTCATTTCCCAGTTGTCTCTGCCCAGAGACTGATCGTTCTGCAGAGTACTTCTCTTATCAATATCATCGTACATATCCTGGTGTGTTCTGATTTTTGGTTTACCTTTTTTTAATCTGCTCAGGGCTGCTCTGGGTATGGTCCGTCCACTTTGCCAACCCACACACCAATGTGCTCACACTGCAGAGTCTAAGCTGGTTTCTCCGCTATGAAAATCAGAGGCAATAAATATCCCACATATCAACTGTTTGGATTTAAAATACTCTCTTGAAATCATTTCAGCCAAAGGCAGTAAATAACATGCAGCCATTGGGAATCTGTTATTGCTCATCCAAACTAGCAACACTTTATTTTGCAATATGTTGCATGTAGGACGGGATGCACTTACACGCCTGTAAGTAATGATGTAGTCAATATTGTCACAACAAAGTTGATATATGTCCCTTTTTCTATTACCCCTTTCTCCCTCAGTTCCCTGTTTTTCAAGTACAGTATCCTCAGAAAAGCCCTGTACACCCCAGGATTTTACCTTCCTAACCCACCTTAGACACTCCTGACTTTTAGGGAAAGCCTGTCTATAGTGAATACACCTGGAATTGATTTTAAAGGCTGGAATCAGCCCAGCGTTTCCTGACTCCGGAACCTGCTCTAACAGGTACTTGGAGCTGGGTGCTCAGACCTCCATCGCAAAAACCTTGCTGCTGTCCCTTAGCACCCGTCTCTGGCAGAGGATTCTCTCTGTTGCTTCCCGTGCCCTTCAGAAAAATCCCATCAGTGAAATCAGACTGGAATAGGATTAATGTGAACAATTCCTAGTGGTCCCCAATTGCAACTGGAAAAAGCAAAGATGAAAAACATTAGGGTCAATATAAGAGGGAGGGAGGCAACCTGCGGGCATCGCATCTGGGCGCCGCGAGACCCTCAGCTCAAAGTCCAGGCACTTTTAATACATGAGGTCTTTGGGTGACATTTTCCTGCAAGATTTTAAGTAAATGCCTTGCTGTAACATTTGAGATCAGGTGTCTCTTGGTTTCCATGATTCTTTTCCTTTTTAAGCCACAGACACACACATACAAAATATATTAAAACGAGCCCAGCTTAACTAAAAGGTCGGCTGATTCAGAAACAAACAGCGGGGATTTAGGTTGGAGGCTTTGGCGCACAAGAAGAGAGTGGTGCATTTCCAGCTCTGCTTTTGCTGGAAGGGGAATATGGATTAAAACATTGCAGGGAGCAGAAGTGAGGGTAAGAAGAGTTACTTCAGTCATTCATTTCATTATCCCACACCAGGAAAGGAGCTTCACACATTCCCCTGGCCATGCATGAGCAATGGCGAGGGCAAAGGGGTGCTGGATAGATGTGCTACATGGTGTGGCACGAATGGGATCAACACCTTCCTTTGGCAGGGCTGAACGATGCGAGGACAGAAGGTAGAACCTGCCCGAAATAAAAAAGCTTTCTAAAAAGAGAAAGGAAGAGGTCGACGCCTTTCCATCTGGAGAGAGATGAGAGTTTATCTTACTTTCTCCTTTGCAAAGAGTGACCCACACTTGTGCATGGAGGATGTCAAAGCTGTGGCCCAGAGGATGAGTCCTTTGCTCTAACTCAGATGTATGAGGAAAAGGCAGAGATATCTATCCAGGCTTCATGTATGTCTGAGACAAAATCACCAAGGAATTCATGGAATATATTAAATTAATTAGCTCATAGAAATATGCTGCTGAGGCCTTTAAAATGGGAGAACCCAGCCCATTCGTTGGGAGGTCAGTTCTCTTCCAACACACTTTTATGGAAGGAGAGATTTGGCTGGTACAAACTGCACCAGTTTGTTAAAAGTATTGATTGTAAATCAACAAGCCACATTGATTCCAGGTACCTGATAATTCAGTGTGTAATTAGAATTATTTTTTAACTGTATCTCTTGATGTTCCCTGCCAGTAATTGGTGTGGGGGAGAAGTGGAGGAGGCAGCACGTGGAACACTCAGGGACAGTTGCTGGGATAGAGCAGGGAGATGTGACACTCTCCTTGTTTGCAGCTGTGCTTGTGTATCACCTGCATACAGAAACATGAGGCAACAGAATCCAAACCAGAACATTTATAGAGACAGCTATTGGTACAAATGTGCACATCCACACTGTAAAATTAGACCAGCAGATGGGTATCTTGTCTGTGGGGATAGCAATAGCTTTCTACAAGGCCAAAATGAAGTTACAGGACCAAGAAGGGACAATAACTCTCCATTATAAACAAAGATCCCAAAGGAACTCACTTGCTGCCTCTCTAGGAGAAGTGTTTTAGTCCAGGATTAGGTGTTTGAACTTGGACCATGGGGACACCCAGGAGAAGGTTTGCACCCCAGCTGCAGCTCTGCTTGAGGCATCAGTAGGAGAGTACAACCCACCAGTTGTTCCATGTTCCACTTTCCTTCTTCAAGATAATTATTGATCCATCCCAAGGACCTGTTCAAAGACCAGGAACAACGGATGAGACCAGCTGGGAACACCAACCCCAACAATATCTTCTCAGCTAATAGAAATTTTCTAACAGACACTTTCAAATGAAAGGAACATTGGTATTAAGAGATTATTAGTCATTCTTCAAACTAGTGTGGGATGAATGCCGGAAAACATTTTTCTCCAAATTTGTGTGAATAAGTTGACTAAATAAATATGATTTTGGCTAGTCTGCCATGGTGATCCTATTGGATGGATTTAAGAGGAGGAAAGTTTGGAGAGAACATTGAGTCTTGGCAGATGGCTGTGGCAAGTTCACTGTTTGCATACAGAGATGTTTTGACTGATTGCAGGATTCCACATCTTCTTGCATCACAGAGGTAAGCAGTCTGCAGGACCTCAGTGAACAGAGGGCCCACTGGCTGGTAGGAACCAGGTGCCCAACACCTGTTAATGAATGGGACAAATTACAGCTGTCTTTGGATAAATCAGTGATTCTCTGAGATTTTCCTAAATCTCCTCTATGCATTTGTAAAGATTTTATCGTGAAGACAACTGAGTGGACGAAGAACTCGCTGGAGTTTTACAGGGCCACTGGCTGGCTCAGCACCCCGAGAGGTTAACTCCGCCACGGACCGCTCATCCTCAGGGGGTCCTTTCATGTAGGGGATCCCCTTGTCACCCTCAGCATCACCGTGGAACCCCACAGCCCCTGGTCCTGCAACAGGGCAGCTCAGAAAGGACCTCACATTCCCAAACGTGGATAAAATCACTGATGGAGACAAAAACAAAGCAGCTCACTGCTGTGCTGTGGTGCTGAGGATGCCCCAGGCAGATCAGGGCAGAAGAAGGCATTTTAGGTGTTTTCCTCCTCGTTCAAATGCATTTCTCTTAGTAGCAGCAGGTGAGTGGTTATTTGGGGACATATGGGTGTCCAAGTGTGATGGGACATCCTTGGTGCCTCCCCTTTCTCCAGAGGAGAGAGGAAGGTGAGAGGGGTGGTAATGCTCGGACCCCCTCACCAGCCCCCCAGCCCTCAGCTTAGACCCGTGCCTCTGTCTGACTTTGCAAGGCTTGGAGAAGGGGAGTGGTGACGGGGTCTCAATGGGGAGGGAGCTCAGCAGCACAGGCCGGACCGCGTTCCCTTCCTCCACACACACCCCGGGTTTAGTTTAAACACCGGAGTGGGGCTGCAAAACCCCATTTCGGCGACGGGGAGAGTAGAAAGGGGGGCCGGGGGAAGGCAGAGCCGGGCGCGGCGTGGGGTGCGCGGTCACCGGAGGTGCGTGGTCTCCCGGGGTGGGTGTGCGAGGCGCGTGTGTGTGTGTGTGCGTGCGTGCGTGCGTGTGTGTGTGTGTGTGTGTGCGTGTGTGTGTGTGTGTGTGTGTGTGTGAGCGCAGGGAGGCTCCTGCCCTACCAGGGCACATCTGGGCTCCGGGAAGCTGCAGAGAGGAGAGAGCTGGAGCTGCGGGCTGCTCACAGCCGAGGCTGCCGCGCCGGGGAGGGGGTGGTTCTGTGTGTGTGTCTCACACGCACACGCTCGGCAGCCCGGGAGCCGCAGGCGCCTCCTCCCCGCCGCATTAAAACGAGCCAAGTTTCCCCGCCGCGGGCAGTGGCACGTCGGGTCCGAGCGGTGCTGCGGCCCCGGGGATGCACCTGAACGCTACGGCCCCGGCCGTGCCGGGCGGGCCCCCCCACCTCCACCCCGCCGGCTATGCCAACGCCTCCAACCGCTCCGACCTGCTCCCCAAAGCGCCCGACGAGGAGGACCTGGACGTCAACACCGACATCTACTCCAAAGTGATGGTGACCGTCATCTACTTGGCTCTTTTCTTGGTGGGCACCGTGGGTAACTCCATCACAGCGTACACTCTGGTGCGCAAGAAGTCGCTGCAGAACCTGCAAAGCACCGTGCACTACCACCTGGCCAGCCTCGCCTTCTCCGACCTCCTCATCTTCCTCCTCTGCATGCCCATCGAGCTCTACAACTTCATCTGGGTTCATCACCCCTGGGCTTTCGGGGGGGCCGTCTGCAAGGGCTACTACTTCCTCCGGGACGCCTGCACCTACGCCACGGCGCTCAACATCGCCAGCCTCAGCGTGGAGCGCTACATGGCCATCTGCCACCCCTTCAAAGCCAAGAGCATCATGTCCCGCAGCCGCACCAAGAAGTTCATCAGCTGCATCTGGATCGCCTCCTTCCTCCTCGCCATCCCCATGATCTTCACCATGGGGGAGATCTACGGCAAGGACCAAGATCCCGACTCCCTCATCTGTACCACCATCGTGGACGCCTCCACGCTGAAAACGGTCATCCAGGTGAGGATCCCGGCGGCCGGGGCTCCCGGCGCAACCGAGAGCGGGCAGCCGCCTCCTTCCCCGGGCTCGGATTGTCAAACTTTCCGGAGACGGGGGAGCAGGAGAGGGAGGTTGCGAGGAGGGGAGCGGCTGGGGAAGGGGGGTGTTCCGGGCGGCCCCAACGGGGCGGACCGGCCAGGGGTGCGAGACTTGAGGCGGGTTCTGGGCTGCCCCACCGCGCACCCCCTCCTGCTGGGCTGAGACCCCTCACCGGGGTAAATCCTGCCCAGTCGTTAAAGCAGCCCCGGGCCGGTGCAGCCACCCCGGAACTCCCCCCCGGTGCCCTGACCCGGGGCTGTCCCGGAGCAGGATCCCCATGTGCAGCCGTCTCGGGCTGGGGATGCTCGGGTCCTCCCCAGATGTGACAGTTCGTGGCCAGAAACCCCACAAATCTCCACCCTTTCTCTGCATTTTCTGTGTCTCATTCCTTCTGCTGGAAAGGGGCCAGCAAGATCAAAGGAAATAAAACCATCTCTCCTCCTCTCCAGTTACTTTGCTTGGTCCAGAGCCCATTTCCTCTGTGCAGTGCCAGGTTCTCATATCAGAAAGTTTGGGGAGCAAGGTGCAGTATAGGCATCCAAAAAGAAACGACATCTTCAAAGCCAGGAGCTGGTATTTTTGCTGTTTTGGGGAAATCATAGCTGGTTTAACTAGCAAACCCCTTCTGACTTCCAAACGCTTTGCTGGTCTCCACACAGTGCTTAATCTAACACGCCCATGCGTGGCAAAGATTTCAGCATCAACACTTGCTGTGCTCCAGTGCTCTGAGGGTTTGAGGCATTTGTTTACTAGAGCATTAGGCTTGAAAAATGCAAGAGACATGGAAGGAGAGACAAAGAGCAAGACACCACTCTCCCTTTGCTGCCAGGTTCACGTGTGATTGCTTGTCAATCTTTTATTTGGAACATGAATTTCAGGTGCGGTTTAATCAGCAGCCAATTACAATTTAAAGCTGCATGTGTACTAAAGCCTTTGAGATGTTCCCACAGTTAAACAGAGGGAACTTAAATGGGAGCAAATCAGAATAATTCCTCTCACTAAAAGAAGGTGAGGGTACATGCAGTTTGATTTAAGCCCAGATCCTGTAGATGTTTAGACATGTTTCTCTAAGTTTCCCCCTAGACTGCTCCAGTAAACAAAAATCCACCCCACACAGAAGCAGTGAATTCCCTCTGTATTTTGTCTTAATGGAGAAATACAGCTCCCACCATCTCAAGAGGCTGATACCGAACTTTCCTCTTGAGATGGTGGGGGCTGTATTTCTCCTGTAGATGCTTTGTAGGTTTTGCCAGTGGCATCCCAGCATACTTAACCCAAATTCTGTACTCTCTGAGGAGGTGTGAGCCATCTGAGTTGAGAACAATGTGGCTGAAATACATTATTTCCAGTCATCTTCCTCTTAGGACTAAACTGATGCCCATTGTTGCCATTATAGAGCTAAAACCAGAGGATTATTTCCTAGCCATGTCTTTGGAGATTATGTTTTAAACAATTCTCAATGTATTTTGTAGTCTTGCTATTATTCAGGCTATACCTTACCCTGATACCCAAGTAAGAAGTAGGAAGGCATGAATATGCAGTATCCGAAGTTCACCTGTGGGTTTTTCCTCACGTATTTTATTTTATTTGTGAATTAATTTAAAAGTAAAAAGGAAGAGGCAGCTGTTGGAGGAAAGAAAGGGAGAAAGAAAAATAAAAAAGGCAAAACCGCAGATCCACCACTGTGCTGATTCTTCTCAGGGGATCTGGCTACAGAAGTAGATTTGCTAAGATAGGAAGGTTGTTCCAGCTTCTCCCCATTCCTGCGAGCGCAGGGAAGCGGCGCACAATGTGATGCTGGGCCCCGGGCTGGGGAAGGCTCAGGGTGAATAGGCAAAGCAGCTGCAAGTCGGGTTGTAAGTGCATTAGTGAAACCACCTCACAGCATGTGAGCGGGTGTTCTCACATGGTAAGCTGTGCAGAAGTTTAAAAAATGACAAATAATGGAAGACATGCGAAGGAAAGGGCAGCGGTGATGTGGAGAGTGACACACAAAGGTCAGAAATTTGGAGCCTTGGTCTTTCGCTGCTTTAGAGCAGGTCTTTGCATCTCTGCATTCATTTTGTGTCTTTAAATTAAGCAGAGCAATAATGCACTTGCACAAGCTGGCAAATCACTTGTAATAGATCACACAACATATTTCACTCCTCTTCCTGTTTGGCACACTGTCTAAAGCAAACTGGGATTTTTTTTGGAAGCCACTAGTCCTCCAAGAGGTTTTTTTTTGTTGACTGACTGAAAGCCAGTCCCAGAACAGAGCAATTGTAACCATTTATAGCCTCAGAGCCCAGTGTGAGCTGTGATTCTGCTGGGATCATGGCAGGAGAACATTCTCCCCTGGACTCGAACAAGCTTCCCAGGATGAATATTTGAGTGTATTAATTTAACATCCCTGCTTTCAAAAAAGTTCCTCTGTGTTTGCTTTGAATATTTAACAGGCATTCCTGAGTGAAACCAGACTGTATGAACAACCAGGTTTCCTTATAAGAAGAAGAAAAAGTATCTATTCAAACAGCAGTCAGCATATTCGACTCTTGCTCATGTTACTTAACTTGTACCACTTAAGCTCCACAGCAACCGTAAGAGCTAATTACTGATATTCTTCTAGTAATTACAGATTGCTCAACACAGAGCACACTGATAAGCAGGAAGAGCAATAAGTGAGATGTTCTGCAGGTTGTCACCACATGTCACCACAATCCGCAATGCTGGGCACTGCCAGTCTCACCTTGTGCCATTGAGATGTGAGCCCTGTGTGGCCTCTGGTACTTAATTCTTTACAAAGAACTGTTTCCCAGCTTGGTTTATCTCCAACCCTGCAGCTGCTTAAATCAGCCTGTGAATCTGGTTTATTATGTATTCTTCATTGCTCGGCTTGCCTGTTACTTCTGTCAATCAGGGACGTCTGGTTTGAATATTGGCATCAGCATGGGATCTGGTAACAGGAATG
Source organism: Patagioenas fasciata (assembly GCF_037038585.1). NCBI lineage: Eukaryota > Metazoa > Chordata > Aves > Columbiformes > Columbidae > Patagioenas > Patagioenas fasciata. The sequence goes on along the minus strand of NC_092535.1, from coordinate 8,217,729 downwards.
ATTTTCATGTATAATCCATTACAGCCACATTATTTAGGTGTAGTTAACACTTTAGCTGGCAGACATCCTCTAAAACACACCACAGCCAGTTTCAGAGTTTTTTCCACATATATTAAGCACCTCATAAAACCATCCTCATACAAATAAATTTATGTTTTCATGCCACTTCAGCTGGAGGAGGTTTTAAAAGTTACTCCTTGTGGCAATAACAGATAAGAGAGTTCTGATGCATAATGAGATGTTTCCCTGTTCACTGGTGGGTCGGTACCTGTGGCTTTGACTACTTTGCAGCCCTATTGACTCGGGGTCAGCTGCCCCAAAACAGGAGCTGGCTGAGTGTCCCATCCCACCACATGCAGCCCTGCATGTCATCAGCATCGTACACTCTCAGCCCCATTTTTCAGATTGCTGCTTCCTTTATTACATTCAAAGCTCTTTTTTTTTTTGAAGAGGTCTTTAGTGGAACTGGGGAAAGAGGGGAAGTTGAAAGAAATACCAACAATGCTGGTGCACCATCAGTTTCAGCACATAGAGACAGGCAGCTCCTTGACCTAAAAATCCCAGGATTTTAACTGAGCCTAGATTGGGAACATGTGTAAGGGAAGACTGGGTCACGGAGGAGAGAGCAATGTGTTGTCTCACTGGCATGGCATGGTCTGCGTTTGGGTGGCTCTGCTGCAAAATGTCCCCTAAGTTATGGCAAGTGCCTGGGTAGAGTCTGACACACACTCTTGTTTTATTTGCACGGGCAGCTGGTGTGAACCCATTTATTAAAACACATGGCAGCAGGCCCTGCGCCTCCGGAAACTGTCACAGCTCCATCAGCTCCAAGTTGTTCATTTGATAGTGGCAGCTTTTAGGGAAGGACATTGGGAACTTCTCTGGACCTCTGGTTTTGGGTTTTGAGCTGTTTTGTGGCCATTCTGCTTTGCACCAGCCCACCTTGGCATGGCTGCACCTCTCCTACCCCTCCGGATCGCTTGTTTATCATGTTTTATGAAATCTGCTCATAGTTCAGATGATTTGTTGAGTAAATAACTCTTCACATGTAAGAACTGCTTGTCCTAGGAGGTCCTCTGCTTTATTTCTTTGTACACTTCTTGCAGAGCTTTCAAAAGAATGTGCCAAAGAGCCCCAGGTCTGAAGAGAATGGGAAGAAAGGACAGGGCGTTGGATCTGGGAGACGTGAGATGTGGTCTGGCCTCTCAGCATCCATTACCATAAACTCTACACACTTTTCCAAGGATGTCTATTCATTTTCCATTTGTCTGAGAGTCCCACAAAGTTATTAATTTTATGCATGCCGTCGCAAACAGTCCCTTACACTTTCCTCTGGTGAGGAGCACCTCGGTGGGCTGGTGCAATGAGCTTTCTGCTCTGATGGCACCCGGTCAGTGCGGTGGAAGGCAGAGCTCTGCCCGACAGCAGATCTGTGGTGCCATGTGAATAAACATGAAAAGCATCTCTCCATAGTACATGAAAATAGCAACCCATAAAACCAAATGGCTGAATTTTCTGCAGGTTTACTGGCAAATCATCTCCAGGATTCGTCAATGGCTTCAGTTCAGGAATCCCGCATTTATCCTGATTTTGAGTAGAGGAATTGAAGTTAGTTTCTTTTCCTCAGCTCGCAGCCAAATTCCTGCTATGGCTTTTAATAACAGTGCTGTTTTAAATCACTCGCTACAGCTCTGTGCTCTGATAATCCCACCCGTTGGGCCTGGCTGATAAAACTGTTTCGGCTACACACACACACACACACACAGGATCTCTGCCCACCAGAGAAGCCCATGCCTGGGTACCACTAGCCTCTCCTGCAGCACAACAAATTGCCACCTTTGTGACAGGACTGTGTCCCTTCTGGTCACAGTGCTGCCAGCCCCTTGGGTAGGCAAGGAAATGAAGATATTGGTGCTTAAATGTGTCTGGATCCATCTCCACAGCGATGGAGAGAGACCCCACCCCAGTGAGGATGCCCATCTGCGGTGGTGTGAGCATCCCTAAAAAACTGCCTTTTTCCCACATGCTACGCAGAGAACTCAGGGCTTTAATTCAGCATATTCATGGCAGCCCGGTTTGCCTAATCCCAGCCCATTTACACTGTAGTCCAAATGCAGCTACATCTAAATTAAATAGGCTCTTGTGTTCATTGCTTTACATAACCACTTGGCCTGCTGTGTTTTGTTAGTTCTTACATAATTTCTTCCTTTTTTTTTTTTTTATTTTCCCCCCTACCCAATTGATTTTAATTCACTTGATTTCTTTTACCCTCCCCCTTCCCGAGATGTCAGCTGGAGGACAAGGAAATGTGGCTGATGAATTTAGCTCTTAGTTTTTCCTCTTAACAGCAGTTCGTACAGGCAGAGGAGATGAAGGTAATAGTGGTTCCTCTTCCCAGAGACAGAAAAAAAATAATCGGCTGTCTTTAATCTTCTTCCAGATCATTTAAAACAGCTATTTAATTGTCTTCTCCCTGCCTCCCCCCTCCTTCCCCTTAAAGGCTTTTCCCATCATCTCTGTGCAGCATCTGCTTGAGACTCACAGATGGCACTTTCTCCTCCCGACGTTTGGAAATGCTTCTGTGTCCTGCCCGAGGCTCCAGGAATGGGGCAGCCACCTAAAGAGTGGCAGGACATGCCTTGGAGGACAAGGGACAGAACAACTGCTCTTGCGTGAGCCCCGCCATGGAAAGGGAGCTCAGCGAGACACGGTGCCACATGCTGCTCCTCTACCTGCTTACTGACACCAAGCACCCACGGTGTCCCCTGCCAAGGCTGGGCTCAATAGCTCCATTCTGCAATTTTGTGTGAGGGCGTGATCACTTGAGAAGGATTTTTTTTGCTTCCTTTAAATGAAACTCTCAGGGGAGAGGGCCAGGTAACTCATCGTGCTCCAATAACATCAGCCCCCACGTTTTGCTTCCCGTGGATGCCTTTTTTCTATCCAATTTCAAAGCATCTTGGGTGTGGGATTAAAAAGAAAAGCTGATGATAAATCAGTTGAGCTGATGAGTTATTCAGGAAACACGTGCTTGGGCTGGCTTAGAAAAGATGATGGTGATGGAGTACTAACCCTGTCTGGGTAGCAGACATTTCTGAGCTACTGGTTCATTCCCAGTATTTTCCTGCATCAGTCAGTAAGTTTTCCATGGATGGGAGGGAAATAACACTGAGACAATTTTATATCCTTATACCCAAAGCACGTGTACCTGGAGGCCCATCCTCCTCCTCCTCCCTGCCTGGGGTACCAGGAGCCATCACCGCTGCTCCTGCCAGACAGAGGATGCTGTGGGATGGGGCTGTATCTCCCCAGGAGCACTATTCTTGTCCTTGGCCTTTGGAGAAGTGTGCCTGGAGGAACTGGTCACTCACAGGTGGTTCCAGCATGTGGGATTTGCTTCTTGTCTCCCGTGGCTTTTTCACTTCAATAATTCTCAGTGCAGAGAGTATGCTGCTGTGCACAACTTCATGGAGGTTGTTTTTCTCTTAGCGGGAGAAAAAATAGAATGGACAAGGTCTTTTTAACTGAACTTTTTTTGAGAAAGTTCATTGAGGTATCTTTGATGCTTTTAAGTTCTCAGGGACTAGAGACAATTGTTAGCTGAAGACAGAATCGGAGATGAGATTTTCCTAATGGAAATGGAAAAAAAAAAGGAAAAAATGTAAACTTTCACAAAGTCTTCAGTATCTGAAAGGGGTTGGAAAAGCATCTCCTTTATGCAAAGTGCTCATGGAAAAGCTGGGAGTACCTCTAAACTGTAAAGCCACATGCAGAGCAAAAAGCATATTCAGTATCAGTAAATCAGAGAGGCACTGGAGTGACAGCTGAGCCAGGGGACGTGCCCTGGTTCGGTGGTGTTGCTTTCAGCCTCTCCCTGCCCGCCCGTGATTTACACCCAGCCTGTGGATTTACATTTTCCCAGATGCTGAACCCTGTGCAGTAAATCTTCCTTTATAAAACTTTCCAGGTTTCTCTTTGCCAAGTGAATTCCTAAATATATAAAAGAGGAACAGGCAGCCTAGACAGGACTGAATGTATTGCCTGTTTTCAGCATTTTCCGTTCTCTCTGAAAATGCCTTCTGGTACTTTCCTGCCAATTATTACCCCCTCTAGATAATAAAGAATAAATTTAGGGCCACTGCTGTTACAACCAACTTGCACTCATTAAGTGAATGATTTACCTTGCTTCAAGAGATCTGTTCCTCCTCCAGAGGAAAAGAAGGAGTTTCACAAACACTCCTTAGCACAGGGAACCCCAAGAGATTCTTGGGATCCTGGAAGATGAGAACCTTCATTTCAGGGACTTGGGGTGGATCTGATTTATCCTTTCCGTGCCTTCTCGCTTGCTGAATGACGCCAGGAGAGATCACACCTCAGTGCAACACTTTGGATGTGCCAAGAAGCCCTGCACTGCCTGTGTTTGGAACTGTCATATGTTAAAATATCAGAAGTGGTCCAAGTGCTGTTTCCTGTGGGGCCAATGAAAACCTACTGTCCCTTCGCTCACCCGCTGCCTCTGCTCTGCTGCTCAAGGCTTTGCACAGTCTCTGGCAGCAGGAGGAGCAATCTCATCCCTGAACCATCTCATTTTCATCCTTCTTTCACCTCGAACAAAGGGGTCTACTGACTTATCAGCTTCACCCAGACCTGTGGAGCAAAGATCTGTTGCGTATCAGCTGTGAACACTTTGCTGCAGGATGGCACTTAGCTCAACAGACCCCTATATTTGATCAGGACTACAAGCAGCTAATTAATAGAGTCATTGCAATACTATAACCTATTAATTGTAACATAATCAAGACCAAGTGCTGAGCCAAATAAATGTGGTCTCAATACTTGATAGGACTGTCATATTATTTTGTTCCCTTGTAGAACTTGGTTAATAAGTCCATAACTATTTGAGTATTTTCAATACCAAATTAACCAGCTTTTCCTTCCTATTCTATGATTTTTTTCTAAACCATCTGATAAAAATGCAACTCACTCAGCCTCTGGGAAAGTTTAGCTCACTGCTCATATCACTCTATTGATTTCTCCTGCAAAGATCTTACATTTTATCCTCACGGGGACAATTTATACATTTTAATATACTTGTTTCATTCAAAAAAAGAAACTCACAGGATTTAATTTCCCTCCCCAAAGCCCATGTTTTGTTTTTTATCACTGTCAGTCATGGGCTTATGATATTTTCATACTTGCTTGTTCCTTAACTCCAGGTATGTGAAGTGTGATGAAGCACTGTAGGAGAGGAAATATAAGTTCAGTCTAATAAATAGATATTGGACCTCAAGATAAAACAATCAGGTGGTAACAATAGGTGTACGCCCCAAACTCTTAACAGACTGCAGTCACTAACCCAAGGGACAAACTCTGACAAAACAAAACTACTGTTATCCAAATAAATGGGATAAATTACAGGGGGCAGGGTGGTGATAATAACAAAAGACAAAGAGGCCTTAGGTCCCAGCACCCACCTGCCCAAGCTCAGCTTCCAACCACAACCTACCCTGTCCGCCTGCTCCCCCCTGCTCCTCCCAAATCCTATCAGATCCTGTCATGGCTTCCCACGATCTTGCCCTGTTTCAATAAGATTTCAGCTTGGTACAATCCCTCAGCAACCAGCTCTTTGAATTCCCGCTCTGAAGGGTGGCTCCGAGGAGTATTTCAGGTTACAAACATTGGTTGGGCTTTAGGATGGAGCAGCTGAGCTGAGTCAGAGGGAGCTGCTCTGCTCTTTTATGAGAAAGAACAGGCATCTGGTTCACCAGTGATACTAATGCCAGAGGTCCTCTAGGAAAAGAGAAAGGAAATGAATCATGGCAGGAGCTGTTTTTTTCAAGAATGAGATGCCAGGTGCATTGCTCCTTGCTAGCTCTGTCTCCTCCAGCAAATGAGGTCTCCCACCCCATCACTCCCTGCCTCACCTGAGTTCCTCAAAAAAGGGTTAGAGAGATGTGATCTGCAGGGAATTGCTGTATCACAGGGGGACAATGCAGGTCATCCACTTTCATCCATGCTTCTTTTTTTCCTCCTTTCTCTCCCTTTTATTAACAGAAACATTTCAGGAAAGACTACCACATATACAGGGATGTTACAGTCAGAAATAAAGCTAGGTTGTGTCTTCATTACTTTGAAACAAGTGTGTTTGGGAAAGAGAAAATTGCAGGGTGTACTCTAGAGGTTTTCTGCTATCAAGTAGTGTTGTGCTCAATTCCATCCCTTAGATATTGCCCAGGCAGAAGTGGCGTTTAAAGGCTCTTAGGGGCTGTTCCGCTCATTGCGAGGTTACATCTCCTTGCTCTTGCACAAAACAGGTTCAAATGATGATTCTGTTTCCTGCTTGGAAGGTTGCTGCTTTCTTCCCTGTGAAATAATGGAAAACTTTGTTAAACTCAGCAGCTATTTAGGGAAAAAAAAGTAATTGACTCAGTTTCAATTAAAACAAACAAAAAAAAACCCTAAAGCAATAAAAACCCCACTGGCAGCCTATAAAAAGTAGAAGCAAAGAAAAGGGCAGAAACAGGGCAAGAAATGACAGTTTTATATACCTCCTGCTGAGTGGTGATAGAAGAGGCCCTTGTGCCTGCAAAACAAAGCTGGTTTTCTGTTAAAGCAACTATTGACTCAAACTCCACAAGTGCAGCTGTAGCTTTGCACAGAATCTGTGCGCCAGCAAACAGACCGATGGCCTCGCATCTGCTCGCCCCGCTCAGCCGTGCCTCTGCCTCCCAGCCAAATTCAGCCCGTGCCAGGAAAACCTTCAAATTCAGCCAAAGAAAAAAAAAATGTGATTTTTCAAGAGAAGGAGCTGGTTTAGGTGATTTGCATGACTTTTCCCTTTTCCCAGTTTGATGTGGCTGTGATGGGTGGCTTTTGCTGGGGCTGTGTCCGGCAGGGTGCAATCCCTGATTTTCCATGCGGATTTGCACTAACGCCTTTCCTGAGCCGCCCTCATGACAACGGAGAGCAGCTTGTTTATAAAGCCGTGCATATCGATCCAGCTGTAGGGATTATTTTGACTTGTGGCCTGTGGGTGCTGTTGAGAAAAAATTGAAGCGCAGCTGAAAGTCTTCTGGGCATTAATTCCCTTTCAGCAACGAGCCTCTTTTCTCTCTTGGATGCTGGTCCACACCCCTGTGCCTTACGCTAAAGGCAAATCTTAATAATTAGTAGATTTCCCTCTATTTCTGTCCTACAAATCCCACGTAAAAGCACATTTGCAAAACCTGCTTGTGCTGCATTGAACCAGTGCATCGATCGAGCAGCAACTCCTCTCCAGAGCCAACATCCCCATAGGAGCAATGCTGCTCTTCTGCCAAGAGCTGACCTGTGTCTGGGGCCTTTCAGGTCAGTGTCTCGGCAGTGAGGAAAGCACTCAGGTGGAGAATGGGTCTTTCTGCCTGGCTGCTTTCACTTATAAACAGATACTTGTCCCAAACACAGGGTTGGTGTCGCAGTGGGGAGAAGCTGGTTTTGTTCCTCAGAGCTAGGGGAGTGCTGTGTCCAGCTCTGGGCTCCTCAGTTTAAGAAGGACACAGAATTACTGGAGGGAGTCCAGTGGAGGGCTACAAAGATGCTGAGGGGTCTGGAGCATCTTTCTTATGGGAGGGAGCTGGGGCTGTTTTGCCTGGAGAAGGTGAGAGGGTATCTTGTTTATGCTTCTAAATATCTCAAGGGCGGGTGTCAAGAGGATGGACCACACATTTTTCAGTAACACCCAACGACAGGGTGAGGGGTAACAGATGCAGACTGAAGCATAGGAGGTTCCATCTAATCACAAGAAGAAACTTCTTTACTTTGAGGGTGCCAGAGCTCCGGAACAGGCTGCCCAGAATGGGTATGGAGTCTCCTTCTCTGGAGACATGCAAACCCACCTGGACATGACCCTGTGCAATCTGCTCTGGTGAAGCTGTTTTAGCAGGTGAGTTGGGCTGGGGGATCTCCAGAGGTCCCTTCCAACACCAACTATTCTGTGATTCCCTGAATCAACAGGAGATTCCTGGGAATTGCCCAGGAATTGGGTTGGCAATCAAAGATGTCTTCGCCGGTGGTGAAGGGCTGCGCCCAGTGTCCCAGGAGGCTGATGGGGAGGATCCTTCCTGGGAATGAACCTGATGAAAATTGTTACCAGCAAACATCAAGGAAGAAGCCATGAAAAATGACTTTGCAGGCTGGGACAGCGGTTGTTTTGATAGGTTTCATACCTTGATTCTCTATTCCATTGAAGCTTTGCTGGAGATAAGCGATGTCACAGAAAACAAGGCTTTTGTGTCCAGTCACAAAGAATGAATTGTAAAGACTGCTGAGGAAAGCAGAGTTATTATCAAGCGAGACAAGAAATTCAGCTGAACATAAGCATGGCTTTTTCATTTCTAATTCTAGCTACGATTTGTCAGAAATCTGGCTCCTGCCAAGCTGCTTGGGCTGGAAATGGGGCAAATTGACAACAAAATGTGTATTGGTCACCCCTAAGAAACCACCTTGTTCCAGGACTGACTTACAAAATGCTCCCAGGTTTGCCTTCTGCTGACAACATAGCGTTCAACAAAAATTTCACTTTCTTTAGGAGCATATGGTTAAGGCGGTAATGTCAGGATGGGGCGAGGCTGCTGCCCTGCCAGCCTCTCCCAGATGTTGGGCAAAGTTTTGTGTTTAAATTGTTTTAAGGTGAACAAGACAAGCTTGCCTGGAGCGCCAGCATCAATCCCACAGCAAAACCAGACTGATTAAATAAACAGAGATTTGTCTGTTATTAGCGCTGTTTAGATAACTTTGAAATGCTTATTCTTCAAAATAGATGAATTACACAACTATTTTGCCTCTTTTTGGCTCAAGAAGGAATCAGTGAATTTCATTTTTCAGAGCAGAACATTTGTGCTTTCTTACTATGATTCAGGGAACGGTTTTGTACTTTGAAACCGATGCGCGGATGACTCACGATGACACATTTTGTGTTGGCAACGGGCCTGGTCTCGAAAGCCTCGATGCACCGTGTGGTCTGGGCTGTGCCTCTTCAAAATTTGGGCTTGCAGCTGTGATGACCCTGGGGGACCAGCTGCGAAGGGATTCAACCCTAGACCAACCAGAGTGTGAGCTAGCATCAGAGCTGACTAGGACAGACTTTCATGACCTTTTCTAGTTAGAGTGCATCCTCATGTTTGTGAAAAGTTTCATGGGTCACTTCCAGATTTTCCTTTCCGTTTTGCTTTTCTTCCTACTTTTTTTTTTTTCCTCCCAGTTTCACACCTGCAATAACTTCATTGCTCAGCCTTGGGCAGTGATGAGGGTGCCCATCTGGGACTGAGGGATCCTCCTGTCTCCCGTGTGATTTTCTTTTCATTAGTAGCCTGCGAATGAGACAGTGAAGGGACTGCATGAAGGCAAACCCAAAAGTGAGCTGAAGCAATCCTACAGGACAACATGGCCAGGCATTTCCTGGGATGTGCATGAAGGAGCAGAGCGTGCGAGATGCACCAGCTTATTGGAACAGGCTGTCCAGGGATGGAGTCACCACCCCTGGAGGTATTTAAAAGGCATTTAGATGAGGTTCTTAGGGATATGGTTTAGTGTTAGAGTTAGGTTATGTTTGGACTCCATGATGCTGATGGTTTCTTCCAACCAAAATGATTCTATGATCTCAGAGCTGTGGGTACCCACTGCTGCTCTCTCTCTTCTTCTCCATTCCACGAGCTGCATCTGCAATGTGACCCGGCTCCTCTTTGCATCCTCATGGCTCCACTTCAGGCCGTGTTCCTGCAGATTTGCATCACAGTTTATGTCCTGTAACACTTTGTGGGCATCCTCTGTTTTGGAGCTGTGGTTGATTGGTTTATTTGTTTGTTTGTTTTTTAATGCAGGCCAGATAACGTGTCAGGAAGGGTGGGAGCATGGGCTAGGTCTGCTCCCCAAATCTGTCCTTGCTGCAGTGAGAGAAAAGTCACTTTGCACCGGAGTTGTCCCTGGTTTCTATCACCATAAGTGAGAAGAGACGGAGTGGTGCAAAAAGTGTTTTGGAAACTGCGCTGTTTAACTCTTCCTTTAGTGTGTTATCTATCAAAGTAATTACATATGGCTCAGGAACCTCCAACTGCTGCGAAGATATCATTCTCCTGTAGCTTTTCTATTTCCATCTGATTAAAATGTTATTGTTTCATTCACGTTAGTTTGCATTTTAAATAAGGAGATAGGGGCAGAGTGGCTGATTGGTAGCTTATTCTCTGCATGGGTAAAGATAAGCATTAATCACCCTGTCATACTCGTGTTTTCTCTTTCTTTATGAATCTCAGACATCAAATTGCAAATAAAGGGGAGAAAGAGCCTGGGTCTCAATGACACTTGATTTGCTTTCTCCATTGTGTCTCAGGGAGGGACAGTGAGATGCCCTTGCTGGCTGCTGGGACAGTCACTGGCTCCATATGAGCTGCATTTTGAGAAACAAGGGAACTTTCACCCCAAAACAAAGCTCTGCTTTGGAATTTCATGGGTTTCCATCTCCCGATGCCTTTAATTTTCACTACACATTTTACCACTACCACATACCTACCTCTTCGGTATGTCAAGACAGCAGAGGGAGGAAAGAGAGGCTGGGTGTGTGTACAAACACCCCTATTAGAAACATCATCTGAAATAATCCTCACCATAAACAACGCAGTGTGGCTCAGCAGCCCCTCATATGCCATGATTTGCCCCCACAACAGCCATCGTGCAGCAGGCACACATCCACATCGCCCCAGGAGGCTCAGCAGCCTCGGGCTCCATCATCCCTCCCCACTCCCGGGACATGAAGCACATCAGCTGCAGCAGAGGTGATCAATGGAGATCACGTTAAATAGGAGCAGAGACTCAACACAGCTGGGTTTTGAGGTGGGGAACTGGAATCTGATCGGGTAAAGTCTCCCCTGCTCCAGGTGATTCTGTAGCCCTGAAGCACATGTAAGGTATTTTTAGCAAACCTAAGTTTACAGAAGGTCACAGAGAAGTAGAGCATCAGCATCTGGGAGACCTGTCATTCTGCTTCCAGTCTAGCAGGACTAACACATTGACTTATTTATGAGAGCAGTCAGCTCCCTTCTCTCTGTGTGTAACAATCTGCTTTACCTCTCCCAGCACAGAGAAGTAATTTTATTGTCAACAATTCCGTGTCCTTAACAAAACCTTAAAGCAAGTTAAGCAAGATTTGAGGGAAATGGAAATGTTCCCAGATATTTATTTGTTTTTCATTCATTCCAAGATACCTCAGTCTTTCATTGTCTAAACCAACAAACAAAAATCCCTGCTCTCGCTAAAAGGAGAGGGAGGAAATCATTTTTCAAAACTTGAAGACTGCTGGATAAGCCCTTGGCCCCAGAAATTCCCAGGGCCTGTGCAAACCTTTGGGTGTTAATGCCATGCTCGCTTCTGTTGATTTTCTGCTGGTTTGGATCTAGCTCCATCTTCCAAGTTGAATGAGGGATTGGTAGCAACCCACCAACATCAGAAATTCCCAGTTAGCTTTTGTTCCATCTCTTCTGAGCTGCACCAACAGCCCTTCCTTGCAGGAGTAAAAGTATCTCAGTGAACAGCAAACTCTAAGCAATTCATTAAACCTTGCAAGGCAACATCCAAATACTTTGTGGCCAGTTGGAGAAGCCTAATCTGTTAGCTGGAAAATGTCCATGTCAAAAATGACTAATCTCAGTACAGATGATACTTGGAAAATGAAGATATATGATGCTCTCTGCAGAAAAAGAACCATCAAAATGGCAAGAGTTGCTCAACAAGCACGAAGAGCAAGTGTGCAAGCCATGACAGCACTGTTTGGCTTATTTATATCATTGTGTGTTGATGTATTTGGGAGATGACATGGGGAGAAGTGGCCATGGGCACATCGCAGGCTCCCACCTGCATCCTCCAACCCTGCAAGATTTTGCCCGGAGCTGTGATTGTAGCAGCTCCAAATATCTTATTCCAGGCCTAAAACAAGAGCTGGTGTGGCCAAGAATGAAAAATCTGAAGCAATAGGGAGGGGAAGCTGAAAAAGAAGCTAAGGAGAGAAGAAATGAGGGCTGCCCACGTGCTGCTATTGCAGACTGTGACCCCCAGAACTGGGTGATTGCTGCCCGGTGCTGAGCTAGAGCTGATGTGGGCACTGTATTTGTTTGATTTCATTGATCAGATTGTGATGGTACATCAAACAATGTTTGCCATGAGTATGAACAGTCCAGAGCTGGTTAATCAGTGTGCGGTAGTTAGGACGGTCAACCACCGAGATGGGCTTGGCTGAAAAGATGGAGGTTCTAAGCTAAAATGCCCTTGTGCTTCATCAATATAATAATTTTCATGAAAAAATCCCAGTTCTTATTAAATAATTGCCTGTCATAATTGTCTATGAAGCTGTCATTACCAAGGAGTCAGCTGTCACTTGCACAGATGTGCTCCTGGAGATGCTTCTGCCTAATTCTAATGAAATGGCCCAGCAGGGTGTTTCTACAAGATATAGAGATAGCCCTGGGGCGCAGAGGAGAGCGATAAATCTCTGCCCTGCCTTTCCCCAGATGTTGGCGTGGTCTCTCCAGGCTGCAGTGGCAGGAGAAGCTGATCCAACCCACTGTTCTTATTCATTCTTTAGTGCTGGTCACAGGAAAACTGGGGTTGAAGACTGTGGAGATTCATCTGCCTATGGCAAGAGCTGCATCCAGCACTCATGGGCTGGAGCCGCTATTTCTCCTTCATCCTTTCTTTCCCCTGGAAAAGTTCCTTCTGTACTTGGGAGAACAATGGGGTTTGTGGTTTCATAGAGAAATAATGCATTTTCAAAGGAAAAAATATGTTTGGGTCAAACAAAGAAGAATGAATTAAGAAATTTATCAGGGATGAGAGGAACAGAGCAATTAATTTGGGGTTGACCTACAGCACGTTGTTTGCAAATAAAACATCTACTTTGAGCTGAAGTGAATTACCTTGCTTCATTTTTGGCTTACACCCCATCTTTTTCTTCTTTCTTCTTTAGCTTAGGACAATTCTGAAATAAAACAGAAGTTCAACGTGGTTTTTTTATTTAATATTTAGAAATGAGATGTGTTAGTGTTTCCAGAGAGATGACAAATGTTTGTTTGAAATATTGTTTTTTGTCAATACTGTTTATTGAATTTAACAGGAAAACTCAAGTAGCTCTTGATTTCCTTCCAAAAATTCATTTGTCATCAGATTCATGATTCTCGTAAGAAAATTAGCTGTATATAACTGCCATATCCTTAAGCAAGGGCAAAATTCTGTGCTTCCAGGCCTGCAACTCCCCATCCTTTTTTGTCAGCCTTCACCTGGGTGACTTGAACCAGGGACCTCCAGAAGTAAGAGCACAGCACGTCACCACCTACATTAGAGGCTTCATTCTGTAGGAGGGGACCTAAAGACACAGCTTTGTGGTGAAGATGCATATAGCAGCTACACAACATTGACAACACAGGTATAATAAGCTTACAACACCGTGCAATATATCCTTAAATGGACAAAGCTTTTTCATTCTCCAAACAGATCTTTTTCATGATATCTTTTTGTACATCTTTCACTGTCTTACTGCAATGAGTCAAAGCATGTCTGATTTGGCTTCGTCAAACCCAGAGCCAGGATCCACTTCTTTTAAGCATTTTAATTAATGTGTAATAAATAAGGAAACACATACATAAATTTTTCCCTACAAGTTAGACACAATCTTCTTGGCATTCTCTCTTGAGTTACTTTGTTTAAAGTATCTGTCTTTCAGTGTGTCTCTTTTTTTTTTTCAGTCTGCTCATGTTCCTTCACTGCAAAAGATCAAATGTTTTTCCTTGTCTGTGCCAGGTATATACCAAGGAGATCCTGGAGGAAGAGTATTTAATAAGGTCTCTAATAGGCTCTAAATATAATAATCCAAATAGCACTCAAATGGCTGGTTCGTCTCCTTCTTTATGTTTGGTTCAGGCTCTTTATTTTTGTTCTCAGGTTGTGAGACTGATTTTATCATTAAAGATCAGATAAATCCCTTTTTTTCATCTAAATGATCCCCGCTTTATCAAGAGTTGTGCAGCAGAGCAGAACTTCTCAATGCCTTTTGGAAAACTCAACAGGTCCTGTGAAACGTTTTGACACACTCAAATTAGGTTTGAACTCTACCTTTAGCATTAAAGCTAATCCTGGTATTGCATTCATGCATTTATTAAAAAAGCCATTTCTTCTTGCGAAAGGAGAACAGATCAGAGATGGTAGTTTCGCAATTGCCCTTCTCAGCTCTCTCCTGTAAGCTGTGAACCTGAGAAAGTGGTCAAAGTTGGCATAACCTTGTAGCTCTGCTTTCCCAAATTAAGCAGTGCAGGAAATAGAAGGTGAAATAAATAAGAACCATAAGCAATGGAGAAGAGAGGTACTTTCAAGAACAGGCTGGGTACCCTTGGAGGGGGATTGCAGTGTGGTTGGGGTTGGGGATGGAAAGTTGATATATGAAAAAAAGAAAAAAGTTAATATCAAATAGAGCTGGACCTGATGAGAGAGAAATGAAGGTAACCATCAGCAAACTGTGTAAGATTCAGATGGTCAAGAAGGACAATGAGAAGGCAGGAGAAACGTGCTGTGTTGTGGAGATGGCTGGATGTGGGTGACCCAGCTGTGGTGCCTTGTCTGTGGAAAGACAAAGCCATGGATCTAAAACATCTCCAAAAGAAAACATTCACTGCAGTGATTAAGTGCTGAACAGCAAATCCAATGGGCTGGCCCAGACCTGCCTCTGCTTTGGCGATTGTCCTCTGTCATCCACACATTGATTGTAAACAACAGCCCAGCAGGGAGCTGAGCCTGGAGAACGTTTAATTTCTGTCTTAAACAAAATCAAGTGATGCCTCCCTGAGCTGGTAATTCAATACAAGCTAAATGGAGGGAATGAGTCACATTGGAGCTTCCCATTCCCACCAGCTTTACCTGCAGTGCTTTACCTTTACCAACCCCATTTAACTGCATCAGCCGTGAAGGAAGCAGCATTTGCATCCTTGCTTACAGCTACTTTTGAAACCACTTAAATGATAAGAGGCAATCGGAAGGAAAATGCGCTCCCGCCCTTCTTGTTTTGCCCATGATGCCACCCTTGCTGAGTCTCGCTTGCTTGAGGCATTACAACCCATTGCTTCATGGGAAACATCAGAGTGTAAAATAAGTGGTTTTCAGTGTAAAACAAGCCCTCGCCTTGGTTCTTGCACACCCTGCTTTCATGTCCCTCCTCCTCTTTCAGCACTTTAGTGTCAGAGAAATAATTGAGGACATGGATGTTTTAATTTCTATGACTTGGTTTCGGAGTTAGCAACATAGGGCTGGTAAGAGTCACTTCTCCAAGGTGCCGCAAATTCCTTTAAACAACTATGAACATCGTTAGCAGGGCAAATTATCTCCGCATTGGTGAAAAAGCATGCTTTTTCTCTGAAATCTGAATTTTGCTTTATTCATTTATAAAATCCATGTACTCACTCTGCCAGACTGCCATTTCATCTCCCCTGTGCATGTTTTTATTGCTTTTAGTCAAAGCAATATTACACAGGAGTTAGATTGCAGTATGGAAAGTCAGACTTCCCAAGGGTCACTTGAAGGCTTCATTTAAAAATAAATCTTGCTGCAAAACAGAGAAAGTCATTATGAAAATGCTTTTGAAGAAGAGATTTAGATCAGATCTAGTTATTTTCTACCTCTGTTTATTTACCTGAAAGACAGGAATAATAAAAACTTTCTTCTATTCAGGAGGGAATGGACAGTTTTGCTTAATGAATCGCTTAATGTCTCTGTCCCTAAAATGCTGAATAAATTCAAAGTACTTCCACCATTTTGGCACTATGTTTGCTCTTCTCTCTCCATGCAAATTCATCACAGTACCTGAATACTGAGCTCTAATGAGAATTCTCTGCACTTAAATGGCTGAAATTAAAATATCGCAATTACCGAAGTATCTTCCATTAGATGGAATTATTTATGAGAACGTGTCACTTAAAAGTCTCTCAGTTTTTACTGAATCAGAAATCAAGACATTTCAGGCTGTTGTCATTTTTTTTTTACCAGAGTGACACAGGAGCATCTCTTCCTACATTGCAATAAGTTATTTGGGAGAACAGAATCCAAGATTTCTTACGTTATGTTCTCTAACAGCTGTGGTTCAAGTAGAGTCTCTCAAAACATTTAAGAGCTGCATCTTCACCAGTTTTGATGCTTATCCTTCTCATGCCTGGTTCTTCACGGCAAGTGAATCTGGAAGGACTTCAATTTGTTGTTGTAGCATTCAATTCAGTCCTAGCAGTTGACCATAGAGAGCATCACTCCACCAAATAATTACATGTTTCAGTATTTTTGGCAGAGGCAGACACGAAATTGGCACTCCAGGTGCTTTACACCCCTCCTCACATCTTCATAATTTGGAGGGTTCATTTTCTAAGGCCACACTCAGATCCCAACTGAGCAGGTCACTCCTCTGATACTTCAGGGCTCCACTGAGAGAAGTTTCTTTTCAACTGGAAGTGGTAAACAATATTAGAAGTGTGTCTGTCCTCCATTGTGAGGCATGATTTTGTAGGCAGAGAAAACATCTTTTATTAAAATAATGAACTGAACTGAACTGAACTGAACTGAACTGAACTGAACTGAACTGAACTGAACTGAAAAACAAACAAGCAAACACAAGATCTTGGTGGGTTCCTGGGCTAGCAGGTCCTTCTTTGGTCTCAGGCAGGAGCAGACACCTCAGTTATGGGCCAGAAAATCAAATTTTAGCATAACTTGCTTGTCAACAGGCCAGCAAGTGGGACTCGGTTTGGTCCCTGTAATGCAAAGATGCTGACACAAGAGAAGGACCATAACACCCCTGGGTGCCTGGCAGCAGGAGAGGTATTAATAATAATATGTCAATATATGTATCAATATATATTAGAATACATGTATTAATGATATGATATGATATGATATGATATGATATAATACATATTAATAATATGTGTCAATACACGTATTAATAATACCTATTGTCCCTGGGGTGGGGTGAGCTGGGGACATCCTGGTGTGCCCCCAAAGCAGTATATGTCATGGTCTGTCTCATGTTATCTAAAGCATTGACAGTGGCTCATCTCAGAAGGAGGTTCTTATGCTTAAAATACATTCCTTGGTTTAAGGGTAGGAGGGGGTCACTGTGAATCTCGGGGGTTTGTCAGCCTTTTGCAAATAGAAATGTTTCTGAGAAGTGAATAGTAATATTGCTGGTTCTCAGTCTCTGCCTCATTGTTGAAGGGAGAAAAAGGACAGGAGAAATTAATTGCAATTGAAAGGTATCAGATATTAAAAGAATGAAGAAGTCGTCAGTCACTGAAATGAGGAGAATGTTTCATTAGAAAGCTAATTTGCTCTTTATTGAGACTGATACGTGCAGGTCCCTGCCTGGCAGGATCCATCAGCTTTTGGCCGCGAGGCTCTGAGTGGAGCCAGTCCTCTCCTCTACGGACGGGCTGATCCTGCCCCTCTTCCCCCCCCACATCAACCCACCTTCTCAGGAAATCCTGGAGAAAAATAGAGTATCTTTAAAGCAATTTGAGACAGAAATCAGCCACCAGAGAGACAGCAAGGGCAGGGTCTGGAGCATCTCACCTCTCCTGCTTCCCACCTGGGGCTTCTGGAGCGGTTGCCTGGGGAGGTGGTTTCATCAACCTTCCCTCATTTCACGCAGTAAAGAACATGACACATGCTAAAAGAATAGCAGTGCCATCCCATAACTTCTATGTAAAAGCAGCTTTTTGCAAACAGACATAAGGAAAATGATCACAGGATGATTTCACGGTCAGATTTTCTTCAAGAGCAGCATCAAACAGAAATGTGATGCATTGGTTCACTGTTGGGGTAGCAAAGCCAGATGTTCCTCGTGCTCCAAAGAAACGGTGCTTCATTTCTCTGTGCTCGTTCTGAAAACAGTTTCGAGTAGTGAATTAAAAATTAAAAAAAATAAATAAGGGCTCTGTTCTTGGCTATGAATATTTATGACAATATTGGACTTGCAAATCTAAGGTAATTTAAATGTCAAAACTGGTGTAAAGTCTCTCCTTTGGAGGATAAGTCAGAGAAAATTAATCTTGATTACAAGTCACAACATTGGGAAACTAGCATCTTAGGGCATTAGTGATAAACACTTCTGTACATACCCTTTTTCTGTCATGTATTTTACAAAAATGAGAATCAATTTTAATAAAAAAATAGTCCCTTAATTAGCCAGTTAGGTAATTAACAGGGAAATCCTGGTTGCATTCATGACACTGTGATTATTTCATCTTGCTAAATCACCTCCTCTTTTGCAAGGACTGCATAACTGTCTCCATAACTATTCGGAGAGGAACGTTTTCTACCTGAGACTGAGTCATGTCTGAGCCGCCTGCCTTAGTGATAAAACCAGCAATTTTTGCACTGAAAGTCTTTGGCTTAAAAAAAAGAAATGATTTTAGTTAACACATACAAAAGGCCAGTGTAAGCAAGTGCCAGAAACACCGGCTGCAATGTCTCTGTGTGCACAGGATGATGTTACCAGCTGCTACACTCAGATCCCTGAACAGGACCATGAGTTACTGAGAGAAACCTGCAGGGACTGAGCTCCTGATTCTTACATTGCAGGAGTCAGGGTACTGGAGGCTGGTTTCTGCTCCCAGCTTCTAGGTCAAGGTTTTCAGCCGTTTCCCCACAGACACTTGCAGTTTTAGGAAAGGTAAATCTGAAAAACAACCCTGCTGTTAGCAGGCTGCAAATTGCTATACAGGAATTTGAAATGCCATGGAGAGATTTTTCTAAACCTGCAATCAGAATCTTCATTTAAGGAATAGCAATTTATATCTTTGCAGGCAGCCGCAGCTCCATGCAGAATCCAAGGGGTTAGTTAACCCAGCACCTCAGACTTGCCTCATCTGTCAGATTTTAGTCAGTCCCAAATGGTAGCTACATCCAGATGCTTTTGAGGTAAGGTCAAAAAAAACTTTAGAATGGAAAAGAAGCCACCCCACAGACACAACATCTTCCCCATGCCACTCTGGCTGGCTGTATTCTGCCTTGATGCAAAGTAGGTTACATAAAGACTGTATTCAGTAATGATTCCTCAGCAACTACACTAGAAACAAATCTGACATTTGGCCTGTTAGTCTCATTTGCAGCCTTATCCAATAGTATTTGGTTCCACATGTTCATTTTGCATTAAAAAAAAAATAATCAATTTTGGGAACTGCAAATAAAATCGGGACTTGTCTTTGCTATGGTTTGCAGCAGAAAGCCTTGAGCTTCTTGATATATTTTGCCTTAGGATAGTTTTCTGAAAGACCATGTGGATCTGGGGTTACAGTGACCTTCCAGCTGCCCAGTTGGGCTTTGGACCTGCAGCTCACTGGGAGCTGACCTGTTCGATGGCTTTTAATTAGCCAACACTTTATGACCAGGGAAGGATGGTTCTCATTCTGTTTCGCTACTTATGCTAGATTTAGGACTTCTCTCTCTGCTGTCACCTTTCCTTGCTCATCACTTGAGCCAACGTGTCCTTCCACACTGTCGCTACTATATGTGTATTTACCTGCTGATTCACCTTCACAGTTTTGGGAGGCAGCTGCTGAGCACCCTGGAACCAGGAGATCCTCCGAGCTCCTTGGAGACACCAGGTCTCTCTGCAGCCTTTCTGTTTGTTTCCTCTACCTGGCAAAATGGCTCTTCTCCAAAACTGTGCCCCCTCCCACCTCCTCAGGTTGACACCTGTAATTCTACAGTGAGAGCAGCAGAGTGCATTGTATTACTGTAAAAATATTAAAAAGGCCCTTTTAAGCAGTCTGCAAGTCTGTGTATGAATAGTCACCCCTGTTTCTCTTAGGGAGCTCATGGTTTCCCATACAATAATGTTTTAAGACCCAAGGTGATGTCTCCACAGCAGCCCTCAGTGCCCATTGCAGCACAGGTAGACCCATCTCAGCCAGCCTTAATGTCTCTACTTGTGGAAGGTGACACTGATTGTGGATGGAGATGTCCAGGATGACTGTGTCCACCTAGGAACCTCTTGCAGCAGCTGCTCTTCTCCTTGAAATCCCCACTATTGCCACGCTGAGCTAACCAAGCCGTTGCTCATTGCTCATCTCACGCTCCACTGTGGCTCCAGCTCCCAGCTGGGTCAACCCTTCCATCCATCTTGCAAGGAGAATGACCTGTCTCAAAGCTTTAGACATGGAAATTGCTCAATCAAATGTAGATGCACCATTGTGCTCAGTTCTCAAGCCTCCTTTGAAAAAAAATAGCTTCAAGCATCTTCAGCTATCATGCCTTCATTTTTGTCCCTTTCTGCATTTATCTGAGCCATTTGTATTAATATTTCATCCTTATAACACAGAAAAGAAAAAAATAAAAGGTACACACATCGACTGAGAATGAATGGGCTTTTTTTTCCCCTCTCTGGATAGATTTCTTCCCTTTCCTATTCCAGCACTTCACATCCTCAACTCTCCATCTCTCTCTTGCTGTAAATACCCTCAGCAATGGGTGGACTCGGCACATGTGCTGAGGAACACGCAGTGCTGTGGAAAAATCAACAGCCACACTCAGATCACACAGCCTGAAAAAACGATAGACTGCAATATAACAATATAATGACACATCTGGTGATTAAAGCTGCCCAACAAAGACAGACATACAAACATGCTCCCACTCGCACTGGGAACACAAGAGGACCAAGGCACTCCCACTTCACCCTGTATCCCTATTTTTGTCCCACTGGCATTCAGCTTACGAACTGGGGGACGAAATATAATTAATGGAAGACACATAGCTAGTGTGTGATAAAGGAAGAAAGGCAAATGTTGTTTTGCGTTAGATTTATACCTTGCTCACAGTAAGAATGAAAAAACCAAAAGGATTTCGCCAGCATAAGAGAGGTGTTCTGTGAAATAAATATGCACTTTACTCTTTCAAAAATAGAAAACTGCCTGGCTGTGACTGATATTTTCTCAGGTTCAGTAAGATCATAAAGAACCTGAGACTTCCATGAATAGTCCCGTGATGATAAATCAGTAAAACAAATCTATAAATAAAAATGTTGTTCTTGATTTGCCTTGGTCATACTGCTCAAGCGCAGAGAAGGAGATAATTTTAGTCTTCTTCAAGACACTACCCAGCCAACACTTTTTCTTGGTAGCTCGTCCAATCACTCTGATTAAGAGATGCATAGTCGGGCAGGAGAGAGATTCCGGAGAGATGAGCACATGCTCAGCGCTACTTGACCTTGCTTGTTGTCAAGAGGTCAGCTCCATTTCCGAAGCAGAACATCTTGAAGGAGAGATGGAGATCTCTCCAGCCCACTCAAAGCCTGATGAGAAGAGGGACAGGTACCACCTCCTGGAAAGAGCTGACATGGAAACAGGGACTTCAAGGGGGCCTTACAGCATTAAGTTACTCAAGAGAAAGCTAAAACCTCGTGTTGCCAA
Source organism: Patagioenas fasciata (assembly GCF_037038585.1). NCBI lineage: Eukaryota > Metazoa > Chordata > Aves > Columbiformes > Columbidae > Patagioenas > Patagioenas fasciata. The sequence continues at coordinate 8,196,268 of NC_092535.1, read as the reverse complement.
ATGTCACTGCTGTACCAAGGTTTTTACGTCCATCAGATGTTAGACTAGGAGAGGTGCTGGTTGCTGCCCCTGGCTGTGGGGCATTACTTTAGACTGCAATTAATCTGTGTAAACTGGAAAAAAGAATTAAGACCTAAGATCTGCACTGCCACAGCTTAATAATGCAACTTGAGAAGGAACTGTAGAATTTTCTCTATAAACGGAGGAATGTTCCAAACTTCAGCTTTAAAGTTCAGACCCCCAGAGAGATTGTTAGATTTTAATTGCTACCTTAATCAACATTTATTAGTGCTAACCAAAGCTCCTCGTGGATGTAAAATTCAACCCATTTGTCAACTACTAATTATTTTAAGCAGTCAAGCTGTTATTTTACCAGCTATGTTATTGTGACTTTTCAGCATATGTGAAATATTGCAAATAGCTTCATAAAATTTGATCCTGAAACAATTCAACAGATAAATCATTCTTTGCCATGATTTCACTTGCCTCTCTAGACATCTATAATACCTCTTACCCTCTTTCACCTCCACCTCACCTGGCAGAATGTGCAAAATCAGAATCAGGTCCAATGCGCTTTTCAGTAGGAAAACGATTTGTTCTTTCCATTTGTAGTGATTTGGTTTGTGGTGGGTTTTTGTTTGGGTTTTTTTTTTGTTTTGTTTTTTTTTTTGTTGTGTTTTTTTTTTTTTTTTAAATTAACACTCGTATGTCCTGTCATCATCCAACAGAGTGTGGGAAGAAAGCAAGCACAAGCACCACTTGATTTAACTGTTTGCTGCTCTTCACAGTTAGAAATCTTTGCTTATGGTACTCCCATGCTTATGCTTTTTGCTTTATTTTATTCCTAAAACACTGACTAGTGCTAGCCTGCTCCTGGTGACTTCATATCCATGTAGGCAAAGCCATTTGTTTTGATTACCAGGGCTCAAATGATTCAATATTACCAGAACAAGAAAAGCTGAGGGATAATTGACTGTCACCATGGTCTGATTATTTTCTCCTTTTTTGACATGCTCTGTGAGAGAATATCCAAGCATAACAGTCTCATTCATTACAACAACTATCCCAAGCATGAATTGAAGAAGTGTGGAATAACAAGTAGATGTCAGAAAAGCAAGGATCTGGATATGGGCTCGCAAAATCAGTTGCTGTGATTTATTTGCATGGCAAACGCACCCTTGTTAAGGCTGCAGTGGCTGCCACCCCTTCCTCCCACCCAGGCTGCAAAACCCACACATCGGGAGCAGGAGCATCAGATGGTTGCAGTTGTGGCATAGGGAAGAGAATGATTTTCTTGATTTTGACAAGGACATCGTTAGCCACCCTCAGCATAGAGAATCAACCCACAGCAGGGGAAGCACCAAGTCATGGAGGGACTGTCTTTGTGTGAATATCCACCACGTGGACCCCCAAGGCTTGTGCAATGCCCAGTGGACAAGGAGATAGGCAAGAGGATAGACACAAAATAACTGCAAAATCTGGATTAGGATTACTCAGATGTCAGGAGCGTTAGGCACTGTATGAACATTTATTCAATTATTTAGAGGGCTGACAAGCAGCAGAACTGGAGAAAATGAAATATGTTGTGATAAGCAATGGGCAATATCCCTTTGGCAAAAAACAAGTAGGAAGCAAAATACCAGCAGATAGCGAGAACTGAAATCCAACTGCACCGGCGAAGTATTTATACATATTTCCAACCTGTCATTTGAAGCTGAAATATTATTTTCCCTTCAGTAGAATACATCTGCTGGGGAACGTGAGGGGGAAATAGTAAAGGAGACCTGCATGTTCAAAAGGGAAAATCAAGAACATTATTCACTGAGTTTTTTGTTCAACCAAAAATACTGCCCCAAATAGTGTTATGGATAACTAAATCTGAGGAACAAAGCTGAGGCCAGTAAACTGAGAGCACACAAATTGACTTTATTCTTGTTTGCAAGCAAAATTGGGTAAATTAAATTAATTTACCTTGTAGCTCAGTGTTCCCAATCTCAGGAAATTAAGAAGGAGGATTTCCTGAAGGAGGGAAGGGGGAAGATTTGAAGCTTTCAGGTTAATGATGACAAGATAGATGAACATCACTTTTGCTCTGTCACTTCTTCCTTCCTCCCTCACCAGGTAGAGATGGGGAGGCAACTGCCATCCTGGGCCAGAACCCTTCCGTTTTATCTCCCAGATATCCCACTTAAATCAATAGCAGGAGGCCCTGGATTAACTGGAGTGAGATGTATGAGTCCCCCAAACCCATCTTCATCAAGTGTAAGCCTAGTGAGGATTTGCGGTCTTTTTTGCTTGGGGTTGGGACCTTTTTTTAACTGTTTTGCTCTTTCATTTTTCTAAATAAACATTCTTTTATCCTTTAGTTTTATTGAGTGATAAAGCTGAATTCCATGATGTACAACAAGACATTCTGCAAAACACAGTGGCAAACATTAAGAGGTGGTTTTCTGGCATTTAGAAAGGTAATGAAGAGCTCTGAGGTCTCCAGGGAGTTTGATATTTAGGTATTACCCTTGCGTACAATTAGGAATAATAAGCTTTATATCAAACACTTATGTATGAATCATACCTTTTTGCTATTACTTATGATAAATCTGGAAATACTTTAGGCCACAGGATTGTAACTATGCATAGAAATGAGGTTAAATGATCTTTTCAGGTATCCAGTCAAGCTCAGGAAAACCATCATTATTCAGTGCTCTGACATCTTTGCCAACCCATCATGAGCAAGAGCCCCATTTAAGTTGTTCTGCATCAGATGTTGTTTTTTATGAACAAATGATTTCTCCATGGAGGGAGATTTATGAATGGAAAAGCTGGTGGAATGTTTTTTGCAATATAGATATGATGGATTTTTTTGTCAGTATGCAATTTATTTCCATCTGTTCTGTATCTGATTAACTCCTGCAGAGTATGTGATTAACTTAACTTCTTGAGATCATTAGCTGCTCTGCATTCCCATTATAGTTCATCAGTGTGGGACCACACACAGGCTTGAAAATGTTACACGTTGGTTATTCTTAATATCTTAATCCACATTGACTGGTCGTTCCCTCATGATGGCAGTGGATCTAAAGAGACAAGGCACATTACCAGGAAAACATCACTACTCTGGAGCAAACACAAGACACTAATGAAAATGGAGTTTAAGCCGATCCTCCTCATCTAGAGCTAAATTAAGTTATTTGGAAGAGTTCGTGTCTGATGTGAGCCAGTTGGAGGCAACACTGCGGGCATCCAGCCAGCCGAGAGAGGAGAGAACCACTATCCTGTGAGTGGTTCTGGCCATGGCCACGTTTGTGTTTCGCAGTAGGTTGCACAAACTTGCACACCTCAAAGTACCGCACAGACGCAAACAGTGCACGCTGTCACTATAAGCCTTGTAGTAAAATGCATTTTCTTCTGGTATAAATATCTACCGATACAAAACCCGAAACATCTTAATAGAAGCAAGCAGCCAGAGCTCATGCGCAGGTCTTGTGCGTTGTCCTCCGACTTGTCTTTTGAGGGATTTTCCTGTAGCAATTAAGGCCATTAAATGGATGTGTCAGTAACAGAGACTCACATGTCCTTGCCATGCAATTAATTATCAGTCTCATCAACATTAATGGATACTGGGAAGTAGAATCATGGGGACAGGACCTGGTCCAGTCACTTGGGAGCATCCATCTGATAGTTTACCTTCAGACTTGTGTGCTCTCTTTCTTCAACTAAGCAACACTACCTGCAGCTCCCTGTTCCCAGACCCCATCAAAAACAAGGAGAAAGCTGAGACTCCTGCAGGGGTCCAAAATACACAGGTTTAGCCAATCCAGGCTTTTATGGCTGGGGCCAGCTGAGTTATTTAATCAGAGGTGGATTGGGAAAGATGTGCCTGTGTTTGAGGCCTTCCTCTTTTTTTCTTTTCTCCTAAATAACACACATTTGATGTCCTGCTTATCTCTATGTTTAGATCAGGCTCACATATGCATCACTGCTCTGATTGCCAGATATTTAGCTGCTTCTGCCTCCCATCCCTTGTCCCCATGCAGCTGTGTCCTGGCTTCAAGGTTTGCATCTGCAATTCATAGCTGATCGTAGCGTTTTGACATCAGATACCTGTGCCTGTGAGCAATGTTTCACGTCACTGTAACCTTTATTTGAAATGCCTGGGTTCGTTATTTAACACTTTTGAAAAGGCTTTGCTGAGACAGACTGAGGGTGCTCCTCAGTCTCTCTGGTCTGCACTTGCAGCTCCCAGAGGTGAATAAGGGAGGTGTTTGGAATGAGGCTAGAGCAAGATGTGTAGGATCCTTACTCACCTATAGCTGATTAGAAGAGGTACAGGGATAATGGCGTGATAGCAACCAGAGAATATTGTGGCCATTTCTCAGAATGTTTTAAAGAGAAAATATTACTTGGGGTTTGGTATCTTTTCTTTTGTTATTCATTAAGTTAACGATAAGATGTAATGTCCCATCACCGGGATCTCCATCAGATATTTGCATCCTGCTCCTGGTTCTGAGGCAAGGGCAGCATCGCTTCACCCAGCTGCTGAAGCCCCAGGAGGTGAAGGGATGCTGCAGTATCCACATGCAGCACCAAGTGAGCCTGCCCAGGGCACGCAGTGCTACCCACCCCTGTCACCAGCCAGCCCCTGGCCAAGGGTGACAGCTGTGTCACACCATGTCACACCGTGTCACACTGTCAGGGTTGCTTGAGATAGCAGCCAGCAGAAATACAACCTGACAGGTGAACCTGCCCGAGTTAAAACTGGTGATTTATAAAGATTGAGCTCCTGCTCGAGCACCCTGTTAGAGCTCCAAATCTACACACGGGCTTCAGCACTTGGCCCTGTTCCTATTTATCCAGGATTTGTGTTTTCACACCAGGATGCACTCACCTGAGATAAGGGCCGGTGCTGTACCCTGCAGAATGGGTCCCCACTAGTGCTGGACACACCCTCGAGCATGTCAGATTCTTTTGTTTATTCTCCTACTTCCAGACTCTTTTAAGCCTCCACCTGCAGATTTAATCTAGATATTTATTAAATGAATGATCTGAGAGAGGAAAGATTGGAAAGCTTTTCTATCAAAATCTATTGCTAATATACTCTGAAATTAATAAAATTGCTCACGAATTTCCAGAAGAGCTGGATTCCCTTCCTAGGCTGTGATTTTTCAGCTTTGTCATTCCTCACTGTACCAGATAGTGGCTACAAAAGCAGTTGTTGTTTTCTTCCATCACTCACAAAGGCAGAGCTCTCCTGCCCTGTTGTATCTAACGAATGGCATTTAGCTGATAACCGCGAGATACTTGGCATGGAAATTCGGAAAGCTATGCAAAGATGTGGTTTAATTAGATGGTAATTTATTTACTGGGGGGAAAAATCCCTTTGGTTTTTTCATCAGATGCATCCTGTGAATATCAAGCACGAGTGCCATTGCCAAATGCTCCCTTTGGCATCCCAGCACCGTGTGCCTGTCCCCTTCCTCACTGGTCTTCCACAGTTTGCTGTGTCCAGGAATGCTGGATACTGTGCTCATTAAAGGCTATTTTCCACTGGGTGGTTATAAAAATGCTAATTCCGGCCACTGAGATAACTGGTAATTTTGTAAAGTACACTTAGTCGAAAAAGATTTTTTGGCAGCCGAACATTGATGTAGCAGAATGTGCTTTTCTGATTGACATATGCTAACAATACTGCCTCCACAGTCAGGGGGAGGATAATTTACTTTTCATTTCCATTGGAAATTAGGTGAACCAGAATGTGGTAGATTGTTACATCCTAGCTATGTGGTTTCATTGATTTGCTCAAAACCACAAATCAAATGATACCTCGCATCCACAGACCTCTCCATCATCACTTCCAGGAAACCAGCAAAGACAAATATCCTCCTGAGATACTTTTCAGCTTCTTTGGACTTTCTCAACCATTTCCCCAGATGTGCCCTCGAGGGGTGGCTGGATCAGGGGAGAGTCTCTGCAAAGAGAGATCCTCCCCAGCAGAAATGGGAAAGGCTGACAGGCGTTTCACAGCTGGCAGACAAGTGTTCTGTGGGGAAATGGAGTATGAGAGCAGTTTAGAAAGTCCAGGTGAGATTTTACTTGCTCAGCATCATCCACACTTCTCTCCATTTTAATTGTCCTTCTCACATCCCTAAAGAGAAAAGGGATAAAATTGCTCTGAGCATCCAGCTCGCTGCTGGAAGGGGCCATGTTTCTGGAGATGTGATGCTGACAGAGACCGAGAAGTTGGCTCTGCCGTCACCTCATTTATCAGGCGATGGGGGAACAGCTCTGGTGTCTGCCACAAAATCACTGTCGCAACTCAGAGCTAAAATTGTCCCTAAATCTCAGTTGCCCCCCATGTCCCCTCCGAGGGTCTTGCTCCTGCTGACAGGGGATCCTGGTATGTCACGCTTCGTTTGCTTTGTGCAACTTTATTCACTTATTTAGAAAAAAAGGCTGGTTTATGGGAAAACACAAGACGCAAGTTCAAAAATCTTCTGTGATCTCAGTAAAGAAACATTTTCTTATCAAAACTCTTTCAGTGACAATATTATGAATAGTTCTAGTTCTCGGCTTTTTTATCACAAATACTTCCAGTGGAGGTGTTTAACTTGCTACTGTTTCTCCAGGAAGAGCCTCTAGCCTAGTTTTTTATGTTTAGCCACATAAGTGCTCCAAGATCTCTTAAAACATCTACAAACACTCATTAACAGTCTGAACCCCTTCAAATTCGTGTGCTGATGGACCACGGGAACAGTCAGTTGCAGGTGGCTCAGGTGACTGAGTTTTGCTGGGAGGGAAAGTGACCTTTAAGTGCCTGTAACATGTAATATCGCCCATATTTCAAATACATATAAGACAAAAGTCTGAGTTTTAGGAGGGATGGAAAAGCCTTCTTCGTCCAAAGTGGCCTGTGAGTCTGTGTTCCTCCAGAAGTCAACTTGGAGCACAAAAGAATAAACCTTTGCAAAACTTCTTTTACAGGACTCATATAAGCCCTCCGGGGAGTCCCTCTGTGAGGTTACATACTCATCTTCTCCATCACCTTTGCAAGTGAACTGATGTCTGCTTTTAGTGGTAACCCAGGGAAACCACAGCAGCCAAATAATTTGAGGGACTAGTTGGTAAAAGCAAATCACGTCAGCAGGAAGCTCAGCAGAGCCAGGGGAGCAGTTTTCAGTAGAAAATATTTAGGAAGAGTCACAAACCCAAGCGCTCGCTTCTGCTTTTGTGTCGCTTCATTTTGCTCATCCCTTCCCCTGTGTCTCTCCCACACTCCTGTTTGGAAGGAAGAAGAAAACTCATATCACATTGAATTCTCCAGTCTCACACAAAGTCTGATTTTTGTTGATCTGACCAAGAGAGTCTGATAGCTGCATTTTTTTCCCCTCCAGAAATGTGACTTAATTTCCATTTTTCTTCTCATGAGCTTATGAAGCCCTATTTTTTTTGCTCTGTCTTCTGTGTCCTGCAAAACCCTGTATCATTTTAATGCTTCATGTTTTGGCTGAAATCAAAATTCCCTTTGGCAACAGAGGGCTTAGAGAGAGGCTGTGTCATTAGAGAGTCAGAGGGGCTGGGTGTCTTTGCAGGGCAGGTGCCCCACGGCTACTGAGATGGGGCTGAGAAGATCAGTGTCACCACCTTGGGGACCATGCAGGTGTTGTACCCCTGAGGACTGGCTGAGTCAGAGCGAGTGTCACTGTCATGTCTTTACATTCATTGAGTGGTCAGATAGCTCAGCTGAGTCTTCATGGGGACAGGGTCTAGGTACAGGTTTCTGCTGGGGGCTCACCCGCAGTCGACATTCATGTCATTACCATAAGGAAAGGTCATTGTTCTGTACTAGACAAAACATGATTTGGTCCTGAGGACTAATCCCATCCCACAGATGCTGCCAGCCTGGTGTTTGAACGGCTTTTAGAACTGCACTGATTACAGGAGTGACAGCAGCATGGAAGTGGGTTAGTGTTTCATGCTCTCCTGCCAGTGGCAAACATTGTAGGATTGATTGTAGGATTAGATTTTCTTCCTTTTTTTTTTTTTTTTTTCATGAGGCTTTAGCACACAGCCACAGGATTTGTGGTGTCAGGTTTTTTTACTCTAGAGAGCAGCCAGTGCTAAGCCTTTCCATGCCCAGTTTTGTACTTCTGCACCATGCTCGTGTTGCGCATCGCTGCCCGTCACGGTGCTGAGCAGAAACCTTGGGTCTGGTGGGTTCACACTGATGCAAACACATCACTTTTCCTGGAGTGAAGAATCAAACTGAACCACATTTGGTGACGGCAGAGATATGGCCATACCGCTCTGCTTGTGCATCCGAACAACCCTGAATACAGAATTAGTTTAGATCCAGTATCACATAAGCTGTCATTTCCATGGTGAGTCAAAATAAAGCTCAAGACTTTCAGGTCAAAAAAGAACCTGGACATGGTCTAAGTCCTCTCACCCATGACCAGAGCAATCTCTAAAGGTATATAAGGATGCAAAGGTTTCCACAGGTGTTCAGCTGAAGCCACTTCAGTCCCACTGCTATTAGGAGTTTCAGTTCTGTAAAAAATCCCATTAAACACTTATACAAGTCTTCCTGCTCCTGAAGACCTTTGAATGTGCAGTCTTGGGGCCCCAGACCAGCTCCTCTTGCAGCAGGTGGGAAAATTTCCACTGTTTGAGGCGTCAGCTCCAGCAGTGTGTAAAGTCACCTGGAAATGAAGTGTTACTGCACCAATGTGCACAGTGTGCTGGAATCTGGACTCACACAACCCCGCAAGCGGCTTGCCAGAAAAAAACACTGAATACCGAGGGTTTGCAGGAGGGGGATTAGCTTTTCTTTTAAACTATATGAGAGCTTTGATACAAATCAAGACATGGAAAAAATCTTTAAATATAGCCTTTCTTAGAAAGCATGCAATTTTCACACTTTTAACACAGCCATTCATAAAAGTGAAAGTCGATGCTATTCTATACAATTTCCCACACTCTTTGAAGACTTCCCAATATAGTTATGGAATGAATCAAGGCTTTAAAGAAAGCTCAGAGAAGACTTTTTGAGTTCTGCATAATTATGTTAGGCGAGACTAATTTACAGGTAGGGCAAAGGTTTTGAATGAAAGCCAATAAACTCTGAAGCTCAGGTGACAAAGCATTTCCAGAGTTTAAATGTTTCCTTTTGCTGATGTGCAAACATTGTTCAGCAGTAGGAAAGAAGGAAATTCAGCAACTAAACCATAGAAACATGACTGGGGAACTACAGGGCTTGTTTCTTAGTCTGATCCAGTAAATGTGAGCAAATCATTTCACCCCTGTGTGCACCAAAGCAGCCCAGCTGCATCGTGAAGGTTAAATAAAGGAAGCAGGTTCTTTACAAGCACAAATTACTCTGTCGGTGAAACTATGTCATTTTGGACCAGCTGAGAACTTGGTCCCTGCTGCTTAATGATCCTTCTTTGTGTCTTGAAGCGACTTCAAAAGATAACTCTTCTTTATATGCAGGTGGCTGTGAGATGTGTTATCTTTTAGAAACTTAGAAAACTGCTATGTATTTAACAAAGGAGGCCCTTAACAGTTTGCGTTGGATGTCCTCAGTCCACAGAGGAGCTCTATTATTATTAACTAGCATAAATGAGAGATGATGTTGTCACCATGTGGGTTGCGAGAGACAAAACCCAGCTGGCACTTTTGCTAAATGTGTGGAGCTCTGAAGAAGCACAAAGCTGTATAGTGACTTGGTCCATCTAAAGATAACTTTGACAACAACAACACTACCTATCTTCACTAAAAGAGAAGTTGCAACTTTCTCAAAATTATGAACAAAGAAACTTAAGTGCTTCTGATTGCCAATGAACCTGCTCCCCATGTGCTTATGTGTTGTTTTGGTTTTTTTTTCAATGGATCCTCTATAGCACCCTGAGCGTGTGGTTGGATTCCTTCTCCATCTTTCCTTTCATCTCTGGCATTTCTGGATCCCTCCAGAGCAAAGAAACCACACACCTGCACTAGATACTGGGTGTCTCCATCCCAGCACAGAGCACCCGGTTGTAGATGAGGCTTCCCTGGTTTCACAGTTTGCAGAGAAACGTGGGGTTGGCTTGGGGTGCAGGGTTGGTTCTGTATTCTAGAGCACCGAGGTGTAAGACGTGGCTGTCTGGGGAAGAAGTTAGTGGCCTTGCAGCCCTACCACAGGGCACAGTCCATATTGGTTTTAGTAGTTGCTTCCACAGAGATTTGGAGCACACAGTTTAGTACTTTTTAATATTTTGAGATTATAAAACTTGAAAGGGCTTTTAATTTGACCTAGACTCATCTCAGTGATGTTCTGAGCATCGTCCTGAGCTGGGCAGCAGAGAGGACAAGCCCCAGGGGTTTGCATGGCAGGTCACCATCCCACCACAGCAGCCTGCCCACAGACACACAGGCAAACACTGCCCGCGCCTCGATTTCCCTGGGCAGCCGTTTCTTGAGCTCAGTTCCAGCAGGGTTTTTAGACAGCGCTTAAGGCCCTCACAAAGCCTTCCTGCATTAATTTGACACAAAGAGTGACTTCCACTTGATTCAATCACTGCTTAATTTTATCTTCCATTTAATTTTATCAAAACTGTAGTAATCAAATAATTTGTACTAAAAACATTACAACTTCCACTTGTTTATTCTGATCAATTCTAGTCCTTTCAGGCACAAGGTTTATTAGATAATTTGATTATAAGATAACAAAACACTCGTTAAATCTACAAGGAAAGGACAGAACAAAAAAAAAAAAAAAGGAGTAAGTTAAAAAAATCCTAAGGATGGTTCATAAAAAAGAAAAAATACAATAACATGCTGTTATTTAGAAGTTTTAGAAGTCATGCTACGCACAATGAAAGCTAAGAAGGATCCTGCTGTTCATAAGATGAAAAGATCAATGGCCTGTTTCTGTTGAGACATTTACAGCAATGAACTGCACTGAAAAGGGGAAGACAATATAATTGGATGCGAATGAATTTACCCTCTTTGAATGTTGACCCATGTGAATGAACATATGTCAGTGGTTTTTGATTTTTCCCTCTGTGCAATAAGCCTTCAAAATCCAGCAGAGTAAGAGAAGGGAAGAAATCTCCGCTGTGGGCTGTTTCTCTGCTGCTTTGAGAAAAAAAAAACCACAATCTCCTGCACTACTGACCCTTCCCATCCCTTGACCGTGCCACATCTCTCCTCCCCACAGGTTAACACTTTCATCTCCTTCGTGTTCCCCATGGTCGTCATTTCGGTGCTCAACACCATCATCGCCAACCAGCTCATGGTCATGTTCAAGCAGGCAGCCCAGGAGAACCAGGTCTGCACCATTGGCGGGCAGCAGACGATGCTCAGCATGTCCATGGAGCCCAGCCGCGTGCAAGCCTTGAAGCACGGCGTCAGGGTCCTGCGTAAGTACTCAGGTCTTTGGGCATGGAACAGGCTAGAGGTGTCCAAATAAATACGATTTGAAGAGTAGCAGGTTGAAATTGGTAGACACTTTCACCCAAAACGTATCTTAAATGAAAATTAACTCTCTTTGGAAACATGAGGTGTCCCCAGCTGCTTTGACATTTGCCAAAGTTGCCCAATTCTTATCTTAAAGCCCCAGACTTCATTAAATAAATTTCTTTGTTCTCTTGGTGTCTTTCCTTCTCCACCTATTTCTTGCTGAGTCACCAAAAGTTTTCTAGGGAATTTTACTGTCTATTTTCCACTATTTTCTTTTTCTCCCAGAGTCACTTTTCTGAGTCCTAATCTTCCCTTAAAGGATTATAAAAACAAAACAGAATACATAGGGAAAGGAAGTTAAAGAGATATTTGAGTATTGTTTAATTAATTGTGCTCAATGGAGGAGAAGCTGATAAATGAAAATTTCAAATTTAAGGAAAAAAACATATTTCGTGCTCTGTGAAACATAAACAACATGATATCATCAAGTTTTTCTTTTCTATTTCTGGCCGGCTCCAGCCTGAGCTTCCAAACAACCACATGTAGGGTAATCACAAAAAATACTTTTATTTGTTGATATGTGGAGCTAAAGAACAGACCTGCTCACACACGGACGCTCTGAAAAAGCCAAAGTAGCCCATTATTTTAATGACCCAGTCAACAGCAACTTAAGCCTTGCATATCTTGCTTTCTTCCTTTTTCTGCAGAGCTTTGGTTCAGAAAAAGTTTCAATAAAACATCTTACAACCAGGAATTGAGATGTGCTGCAAAATTCTGAATGGCTCAATGAAATAAGCTGAGGAGAAGACCAAAGAATCTGGTAGCTTAAACTGACAGATGATAAAGCAAAAACTCCTCAAAAATAGTACCCCAAAAAAATCTAATAAACTGTGTCAGTGCTGGTTACAAACTGTGAGAGTCCTCATGCACATTAGATGGTGAGTGTTTGTTAGCAGAAAGCTTTCTGACCCCTGATTTCATGGCAAAGCTCCAGGTAGCTGAAGTGCTTTGGCCAAGGCCACTTTTTGAACAAGTGAAGAAATCCCTAGAGAAGACACCAAGAACCCCCATGAGATAGGGATACACCCACACCGCACGCCGTGCCCATGCCATAGCCGAGTCACCATACGCACCCCGGCTTCGGACAGTGTGCTGGGAGATGCCTACTAAGGAAAAGGAGAAAAAAACCCAGAAGACATTAAATTCCTCATATCTTGTTGAGCTGTGGTTATTTACTCTCCCTGCACCCTGGTTAACCATCATCCAGAGCCTTGCTTCAGTGCTGAGCCTGCAAAGACGGGGCCACGCACATCTCTCAGTTCCCCACTATCTGTTTCTGGATGCTTCTCCCTGCTGCCAATAAGTGAGAAGCTGCCTTTTCTCACTTGTACAACAACACCTCACACCTCTCTCTGTACTTTTAGTATTGTATACTCTATCAACATCAAGAGAGGAGACCTAAATTTACACCTGCTGTTTCTTGAGCATTGCTCGGGGGTGGTGGACAAGCATCTCTCACCAGCGGGTCCACGTTTTCTCCAAGATAATGAAAACCAGCCCTCCTTTCTCCAAACAATAAGCATAATCTTCTTCTCCAGGCAAATTTTTGCTTTTGTTATGTGCTACAAAAGCTGAGAAAAGTTAGCAAAAGTGAGGGCTTCAGCCTGAAGCTTGAAATGGTGTAAAAGCAGGTTAAACGTGGCTCCACGACCAGCACAGATATTAAGGTTCATCTCTGCTTTGCCACCCTGGCATCAGGACTGAGCTCCTTCCCCGCTGGGAAGACAATGAGAGAGCATCCGCTTTCTCCCTTTCTGGGCTGGGGAAGATCAAATAAATAAGAAATCCACCATCAATTTGCCTGTGATTCACCACAGCATGTACAAAGGCTTTTTTTCATCTGGCAGGTGTGAGCAAAATCCTACTTCACTTCATTTTTCAGATGCACTCGATTACTGGAGCTGCTTGATTCACATTTACTTTTGTCACCTGCTCCCTGCAACTTTTGTTTTTTTAATAAACCAGGCTTCTGAGATGTCTGAAAAGTAGCAAAAAATAAACAAGCATGCACATGGTTTATCCTGGGATCCATAGCAGCCAAAACCATGTACAAAACCCAGGCCAGTTTATGGAAGAGGATGAGAAAAGAAAAATGACACTTATTCTCCACAAATCAAACTGTTGGCAAAAATTCAAAGCTTCGTGGGTATTAAAGTATTTTCCATTTCCAAAAGTGAACTTCAGCCTGAGGTACAGAGAGCTTGTTTTTGTTTTAAGGGTGAAGATTTTCAGAACTTGTAAAACTAGTGCTCAGAAAAGAAATTTGTGCAGTTTGTGGTGTGCAGAGCTGTTGAATGAGATCAGAGCAGCAAACACATTTCTTCCTTTCTCCAGATCTACTGAGATTATGTATTTATTTACATTAAATAGGAGCTAAAAGTGGTCAGGCTAATAGCTTCATTCAAAACAACCACAACATCATTTTCCTCCCCTTTGGTAGCATATATGTGCTTTCTTGGCTCTGCCTGACTTTGGTCATGTACAAATTAATTAAGGAGATCAGGACCAAGGAATGAGGCAGCCCTGCTGCCTGGGAGCCAGCTTATTATTTCATTAAGCATCTGATTTCTGATTGTAATTCCCTCTCTGGTCTCAGCATTCATCAGGTGAGAGGATCCAAATTCAGAGAGTTGGACATGCTGGCAGCTTCTCAGCTGTTTTGTGAGGATAATGGGGCAATGTCTGCACCAGTGCTGCCGCTAAAAATACCTCCCACTGAGATATTTCATACCTTCCTTCACCCACCCAATATTCCTGCAATTTCTCCAGTTACAAACGCCCTCAATTTTTTGTTATTATTCCTTGGCTATATTGTAGTGCTGGGAAACTGAGTCTTTTGGGCACTGTGTGATGCTTCATGAAGGGTGAATATTCTCTGACTGTACAGCTTGATATGCCAATCACTTGATAACATCCCAAATAAATCTTAAATACACGGGTGCACAAATGCACCCTTGAGAACAAGGAGCCTTCAGCAGGTAAAACCTCATGTACGCTGCCCAGACCATTGCGTATCCAGACACAGAGAAAGAGAAGGAAAGATTTCTAGAATGGCACAGCTGATAACAGTGTTGAGACAAATTAATGGGCATCAAGGGGAGGCTTTGAGCGTCTGTGGGTGGACATCGGTTAAGCCTATTAAAGTGTGATCAGTTCCAGGTAGCATTTGCTCCCTTACAGAAGCTGCTTAGTGAACACAATTATAAAGCACTTAGGGAGGTTTAACTAATTAAAAATCTATCCTTCAGTCTCCCACAGCTGGCTGGGTGATGCCTCTGTGAGTTGATTTTTAGGAGATGAAGTCAAACCACATTTTTTTACTGAACATCTAAGAATTTTAGAATTATTATTTCAGAGTCTCTACATTTCTTCAAGTAATACTAAAAAATTGCCAAGTATTAATGAAGAATCCATGCAGCCCACATTTCATCAACTTGTGTATGAATAATCTCTTTTCTGAACAAATGTTTTGAAGAGTTCGTTTATTTCTTTTCACTGATGTTCCAAGTCTGAGCAATCCATTAGAGGAGGAGAATATTGCTATGAGATTTAATGTAACTATCCCACAAACAAGAATAACAAATAATGGCAAATACTTTGCAGCCACAATACACAGAGGAGCACCAGTCTGAAAATCTGCACCTTAGGCAGTTGTATTTTGTAATTCCTGTATTCTAAGGAAATCAGATTTGTCTGATCGTTAATAAAAAGTCTGAGCAACTGCAAGTGGAGTTCGGCAAAACCCCTGTGATATTAAGCATGAGTGGAAGCTGAGTTTAACAGCTGAAGTGACACATTGAAATTCAGAAGGATAAATTAGTTCTATAATGGTTGTATATATTTCCCAGAGATGTTTGTATGTGTAGCTTTACTTTCCAGCCTGCCAAGCAGCAGGAAGAGAGTAGTGTGGAGTCACTTTATAAACCACGGCCGTGCCTCTTGGGAGACAGACACTCTTTTTTTCCTCTCCCAAGATGTGTCCCTTGGGCTGGCAAGACATTTCTGCTGGGATTCAGGATCTACTGCCTGCATCTCTGAAGACAACTTTAGAGCCCGACCAGCAGATTTTCCAGGTGTTAAATCCTGTCCATATGAGTGTTTAAAACGTTAACTGATGTGTTTTTAAACACAAAGTCCGGCCAGGGCCTTAGTCAGTGCAGAAGCATGAAGTAAATACAGCCCCAAGGTCCCTCTGGTGAGCAGAAACTGTTTGGGGAAGAATAAAGGACACATGAAACTCGAAACTGGAGAATAAAGAAGAAAGGAGCTGCAGAGAATGCCAGTTCAGGTTAGACATGATCTTACCAAATAGAAAGAGCCTTGAACCTGGTGAGGAAAAGACGGGAACCCTTTTCCATCCTTCAAATGGGAATTTTATTTTCCTTCTTCCTCCTTCTCCTCCAAACACCCAGACATCCCTGGGTGGAATGGCACAAATGAAGCTTAAATGGAATGAAGCCATTTCTTTCTTTTCCCCAGAATTATCTTAGAAGGAAACCGAGCAGGACTCCCTGGTTTGCACTGTCATCAGGGACATGCTGTTTGGACCCTGTTCTTGGGACAGCTCTTAACCTTCATTTTCTGCCTTGCTCCTGTGGATGAAATGAGTGCCAGTGTATGATTTAATCACCAGCATGAGCAGGGGCAGGAATTCACATCCATTTTCAAATCTGCCAGCTGAAGCCACTGAAAATCAGGATTGGAGAATATAGGCTAGAGTACAATACGTCGGGTTTGCATGCCAAAAGGTTTTCTGTCTCGCTTCCATTAACAAAGAAGTATTTAGGGGAACATGGCTCCTTTCATGCAAGATAGTATCTTCTACCCCTTAATCCAAAAAAGAAACGATCCTTCTGCAGTAGGAAAAAAAGAAGGAAAATGGTACAGAAAAATAGA
Organism: Patagioenas fasciata; assembly: GCF_037038585.1. Classification (NCBI taxonomy): domain Eukaryota; kingdom Metazoa; phylum Chordata; class Aves; order Columbiformes; family Columbidae; genus Patagioenas; species Patagioenas fasciata. The sequence continues at coordinate 8,179,876 of NC_092535.1, read as the reverse complement.
ACGCGGAGCTCTGGCTGCTGAGAATGGAAATTAAGGAGTCAAATCTAATGTTTACACTGCTCAGTAACGTGCAAGAGCACAGGGGGATTGCATCCAGTAAACGCTGAGCGTTTTCAGTGGTGCCTGAAGGAGCTGAGGGCTCCCCAAGACCTTTGCTATTCTTAGTTTCTCCCTCTTTGCTCTCCTGAGTACTACTGGTGCATACTGGTGGGCCCCGATCTCTGCTGGTTGATATCGACTTTTATGGAAATCCTTTCTTCTGCAGCCTTGTGACCCAAATACCAGCATAAGCAGTTTTAATTTTACTAGGCTCATCCCCATCCTTGCAGCTGCCACAATCCCTCGTTTGGGGGCCTGATAGTATAAATATTGCCCACAACCCGTCAGGTAGTGCATCATGTTAGAATAAACAGCTCCTCGGGGTTGAACTAGGCAGTGCCAGCTCCATCTACACTTGGCCCAGCTTTTACCATCTCTCATATCAAATGGTACAGTGACACCCGCTTCCCTTTGTGAGAGACTCTCTTTGACTAAATAAGCACATAAAACCCAAGAGCTTTGAATACACGAGGACTTTTTCTCCAGAAATCAGCATTAATGCAAACCCTGACATGAGCCCCATAACACTGTCCTATACGTTACTAGTACCAGCTGGAGTGTGTATTTCTTGGGCAGAGCTGGAGACACAACCACCGATGAGATGAAATGCAGAAAAAGCTGCGAGATGTTATTCAGATGGGTCAGTACTGACCCAAGCAGCTCCTGCCTTTGCTTAGAAATTACAACATGATGCTCCCCAGCTGTATGTATTTCTGCTCCCTTTGAAATGCAGTGAAAAACAAATAAATTGGTCAAAATCATCTGAATGAAGCTATCAAGGAAGGTTGGATCTGAGCTTCTCCGCAGGCACCAGTGGAGGTGGCTGGAAGAGGGAGCAGCATCTCTTTTCTTGCTCTCCTGGAGAGAAAGGAGGAGTGGACAGAGGGACACCCTCGCCTGGGGCCATCCCGGAGGGGACGGGAGAGGCAGAGCCAGGAGGAAGACAACAGCCAAGTGCTTTGCACTGCAGCAGCTCCCTGGGTCCCAAGTGAGTTGGCAGCAGCAGCACATTCCCCATCACCACCCCTGCCCTGAGTCACACCAAGCCTCAAGTGGCCCCAAAAGAGGGATGGAGGGCTGAAAATCACTCCCAAATGTGTCTCCCATGCTCAGTTAAACCAGCCACCATACACTCACTGTGGTCTTTTTGCACATTATATATTGCTCCATGCTCATGTTAACCCAACGTGAGCTTTTTGAGATGCTGGCCCTGGAGAAGGACTGTCTCCCAGCTTCAGCCACAGGATACACACAAGGTAAAATCAAATACTCAGTTCAGTCTAATATAATTTAACTTCCAGTATTGCTTCCACATCCAGTTTAGCCTGAAAATCAAAATTGGCACAGTTTAAATCTTCTTTTGCACAATGAAAAAGATGTCACTCAAAATTTATGTTTCCCTCTGCAGCACTTCCTGCGAGAGAACAAACAAGGGCTTGTTCTCCGCCGTTCCTCCTGTGTCTCTCCCTTTCTTCCTTGGGCTGCAGTTCAAATGGGCAGAGAATAGCGGCATTATAAGACAAAATAGAAAGCCATAGGATGCAATAATTCAGGTTTTAATGTGTGTTTACATTGGGAGTTTGATTTAGGGAGATGCAGCTCAGCGGAAGGATCATTTTCCAGTCGGCTTGCTCAGGTTCCTTCTCTGCTCCCCAGCCCTGGGCTGATCCATGGGTTTAGCACCTCGTTTTCTCAAACGTGGGAAATATCAGAAGTTCATGGAGCAGCCCTGCTCCTAGTAAGACCACACTGAATTAATTAGAAGGGGGGGCTGTATCTGGTTTATTTTTAGTTCAAAAAATAGAGGCAGGAAATCTCCAGTCTCACAAACACTATCCTGGACAGTCACCCCCAACACACATTGGATCTAATCTTTCCCCTGCTGTGCTCAGCTCCACCAGGCTGACCTGCTCCGTTTTGCACCAACAAAGAAACCCCTCTGTTAAGCCTTAAGATGGTGGAGAACAGGTCTTAAGAGCCAATAACAATAACAAAAATAATTTTGGCAGCCACTTTGCCCGTCACATGTTTTACAACTCACCTGTTTTGATAAGCGTGAGCTCAGAGAGACGGAATACAGCAGCAAAAGCCACCAGGTATCTGGAAGAAAAGGGCATTTTTACCCTGTGTTAGATGAAAGTTAATACATCTCCGCATTTCAAATCCGTCTCTGGGGAGGGGACCCAAGAGGGCAGGATTGCCACCCTAAATCTGCTTCATCCCTTGTATGATAAAACTGAAACATAGGGATTAAGGGGAACAAATACAGGTCAGGGTCTCCTAATCTGCATGGCAGGGGCTGGCAGCACAGAAACGCTCAGCGTGTTATCCAGCTGGGATTTCAAAGTCAGACCATAAGTGTCTCCAATGCACTTAACTATGTGTTTAATAGAGTTTTAATTGCAGAGTGATTGCATGTGATATTATAGAATTACCAGAGATTACCTAATTGACTATTGGTTTGCTGAGGTTAAACAGATATCTCTCTCAATACGTGTTTTTGCTGCTATAGATCCCTGCCTCTGTATTATTTGGCACAGCATTTTCTGAGCAACAGAAGCAGAGATCTTCCACCAGGAGAAAACCACTTTCATTTAACGTGTTGGTAAATTTAACAGGCAGATGTGTGAGACACTTAAAATTGGCTGTAGAAAGAATCCGGATCCTGCTGTTCTTAAAAAGCTGCATTCAGGGGTAAGCAGCTGGAAAGTGCCAGTGTTTGGGGTTTCTGCAAAAATTATGATGTGCACAAATGAACTTGTGTTGGAAACCATTTGGAAAGCTGCTTTCACAGCCTGAAAATCCAGCTAATCCTGCACAGGCACTGGGAAAGCAGATGGACAGGAGCTGTGATGTTGGCTCCTTCCCGTTGGCCCAAGGCTGATGGATGGAGAGGGAGAGGCTGGAGAGAATCGCTTCTCCTGTAGCCCCTGGAGGCATCTCCTGGGGGATCACGGGTGGAGTGCTCCATGCAGGGCAAACCAAAGGTCCATCCAACAGAGAAATTAATTTCTAGAGGTGGCCAAATGCAAGTGCCCAGAAATGTGAAAGAGCAAGGCTGACATCCAGCACTGCCCCGAGATCCCCAGTGGATTTCCACACTTCTCCTGCGCCACATGTCATTTCTGGGCTGTCCCCATCAAAGTCCCAACAAAGCTCCTTAGGGCAGGATCTGACACAGGTCAAATTCATTCCCTTGATGGCATCTGAAGAACCACATGCCGTCTAGTGATGAATTACATCTGTGATCACAATAACCACATAGCAGCCAAAGATATTCAGATTGAAATAATGAATTCACTTGGACAAGAAAGTAAAAACAGACCCTCTAGCTTTTTTTCCAAAACTTGTCCCTCCAGCTGCCTAAAACTTTATCAAATAAATTATTTTTGCAGCATTCCTGGAAGATGTTCTCATACATCATGCAGTCTGATGCTAAAAGAATATAACCATTTCCATTGTTAGTTATGTGTTTAAGAGCAGAGATAGCATATGGAGTGGAAGTAAAGCTGGACACCAGGAATTATGTAATTTCTGTACAAATTAGGCAGTGACTCCACTGGTGATGACACCCACAAAAATAGGGCACAGACACTTCCCTCCCCACTTTGTCACTGAAGCCTCCCCTGTGCCTCTTGGCTGAGAAACGGTGATGGGGAGATGCAACCACAGCCAGACTTGCTCCTCCCGGACTGTGTTTTTCAAGGAAAAACACATCTTCTCCAGATCTCCTCTATGAGCTATGGCATAGTCCCTGCGGGATGGCAGCATCTGGGTTTGGGACATATCCACATAAATATTTTCAATCCCAAAGCAGAAGGAAAAGCAGCTTTTGCCTCCACATGCCAAATCCGCATTGCGCTGGTGGTGCGTAGCTCTGTAAAAGAGCTTTGCTGCTCCGTAGCCCTTTACAGGTCACATAAAGGACAAGAGTGATGCGGCCCTTATTCTCTGTAGAGCAAATTTGGGATAAAAAATTAACATAATTATTTTATTTAGCCTTGATTTTCTTCTTGTCTTTTATTGTGTTATGTTTTAACTGAGATTTCTTTATTTCCTGCTAGGATTCTGCCAGAATCCTGTCATTTCATACAGAGGTAGAAATGCATATTACAAAAGGAAACAAATCTTTCTCTTGATTGCCTGTTATATCTAGTCCTTAATCTAAATTGACAAACATGCTCTACCGGCAGCACTTTAATCCTTCAGAGTTGTTGCATTTTATTTTCCTTTGTTTGATATCCCTCGGCAGGAATCTGGAAAGGAAAAAAATGTGTTGCCTTTCTCTGCTTACCCTTGTATTAATCACTTTTATTATGGTAATATCCAGACCCAAATGTCTTGTAATCACTGTCTCAGGTATTGCACAAACGCAGAACAAAAGGATGAGTCTTGATTCCAGAAAACAGCTCCCAAGGCTGTTTAATGATCCCCAGCACTGCAGGGACTGTGGCCAGTGGCTCCTTGTAACAAAGTAATGGGATTATAGTGTCCCTGGCTCCTTGTCTACCTGGATGAAAAACACACACTAACCGTCTCTTCAAGTACTTTGGACAAAATACCCGATGTCACAAGGGCATGAAACACAAGGATGGATGCAAATACAATTTTATTTTTGCCAGTGTCTGAACTAGGCATCAGCAGTCTTTTATCTGTATCATACCTTCTTTTGTTCATAATGTCACTGCCCCTGTACTTACAGCTATTTTCTAATATTTCTGTTATGCTTGTTTTTGCAGACATCTGCACAATAGTTGTCCCTCAGGGTTATTAATCCTTTGCACAATGGCAACAGAAGAACAAAGTGGGACTTTATGAAAACAGTTTACAGCGATAAACACCACACAGACACGTTCCTTTTTCACCCCCGGTGAAGAATTGCTCACGAAAAGTAATGGGCTTTTTTCATACCTTGCAGGTGCTGTGGTGATTGCCTTCGTGGTCTGCTGGCTCCCGTATCACATACGGCGTCTCATGTTTTGCTATGTCCCCTCCAGTCACTGGACAGAGTGAGTCACAATGTGGGGGATGAGCTCCCCCTCTGCTGGGAGGGGTAGTGGGGTCAAGCTGGGGCTGCCAGGAGCAGAATTGGGGATGGAGATGGGGATCTGGGAGCAAAGGCATTCTCCATGTGAGGGGTTAAAGCCTCGACCTCCTAATTATTGTTTTGTTTTTCCTTTTTGTATTCCTTACCATTATTGTCAGCCAAATTATGAGTCCCAGTTTTACTATTAAATCCCCCAGATGTGGGTGAATGAAGTGTTGGCTTGAACCAAAATGCATCTGCATCCGCTTCTTTCTTCTGTGGCTGCGACCACAGACCTGCCCCTGTTAACAACAGTGATGTATATTCACCTGTGACGGTCCTTGATGAAATGACATTTGGACAGGGGGGTTTTCTACATCTGGAGTGGATCGCTGTCTCCATGGTGTAGATATCGATCACTGGCTCTAAGATGGAGAAGCTCCTGTCAACACACAATTTAGCTTCACGCTGCCGCATTTCCTTAGTGACAGGAGGGATTACACAAGTGGGGAGATAACTGTGCTGCTTACCCAGGCTGGGGCAGCTTATTTACTGGGTTTTGCAGGGATTGGATCAAAATTAAATTCTAGTAGTTGCCACTGATTAGAAAATGTCCAGATTCTGAGAGAATTTAGGGACAATTGCACACCTACATTAAACGCACTTGCACAATTCACAGATGTGCAAGGATACATGGACAGCTCTGTTTCTCAGCAAAGCAGCCATGGAACTGATGATTCATTTTAGATATGCAATTAAATGCTAATGCTGTCTGGGGATATATGCCCAGGTAGCCTGAGACTCCATGAGACGCGCTCAGAGAAAAATGTGTCTTTTGTCCCATGGTGTTATTTCCCTCATCTCTCAGGCCCCAAGTTTCCTACAATGAACAGGAAAAGAAAAATAATCTAAAACACCAAAAAGCAGAACAACTATGAGGCACTAAAATTTCTTAAACTCCAAGAGCAAAGAATAGTAATTTAGCAGTCTACTGGATGGAATTGTACATCCATCCATAGTAAAAAAACAAACCCTATCTTCAATCAGGAGAACAGAACTCTAGGCACAAACTGTTGTTTCTTGTTTGCTTTCCTATACGAAAAGCACTTAAAGCAGCAATCAATTATGTAGTCACTACATTTGCTTTGAGCAAGAGGGGTAGAGAAGTCTCTCTGCAGTTAGTGTGAATTTATGCATTGTGCTTGCATTAACTTTTTTTTTTCCTTCTTTCAAAAGCCATGAGCGATTTTAGGAAAACATTGAATTTACAGGCATATTATGAATGGTGAACCATCAGTACAGCAGCTTATCAAGAGCTTGCAACAGCTTGACGTGTTCATTTATGAATGCATGTGCTTACCCTCAAATAGGAGAAATTTTTGCTGTATTAATTCTTGACAAATACATAGAGAAACCCTGCTTGTAAGAGCTGGAAGGGCCACTCAGTGCTTGGCAGCACGGAGGGGGTGTGGAGGTCTCCGTGATGTACTCCAGCACACACCTATTTATCTTTTGTTAGACAGTACTCAGACTAACAAAAAGGTCTTTCCATGGAGATAAATGATCCTGTGGAACGTCTTCCTGAAAATGAGACTCACATTGTTCATAAACACTTTGCCAGCTCAGAGCTGTTGATTTCAGTTGTCCCAAGGAGAGAGATTTCCAAAAGAAGAGAAAATTAAAAAAAAAAAAAATACTCTAAGCATTTTCGACAAATTCTATTTGAAAACATTCTATTTGATGGTCAGGATATGTTTCAAACACGTGCTATCATCAGCTTGCCCCCAGAATAGAGACTGCTCTCCCAAATTACAGACAAATCCCAACTCAGGGACCGCTGAATGAGCTGGTGAAGCTCTCGCTGCCAAGGGGAGGGTAATCGCATCTGTTACTGGATCTCGGCTCTTCTGCAGGCTCTGTAGACCAGAACTGCAGCCAGAAAAGTCAAGCTAATGTATATGCATGACACAGAAACAAATTTCCATCTGGCTTCTCAGTTTCCAGAATGCCATTTTCAAAGACAAAATGAAAGCATGAGGTAAATGTGATGGCATAAGGTCATAAATAAGTTTCTGCTAGTGATTGGGGTAAGACCTTTGTAGAGGCATTTGACTGACATTTGTCCAGCTCCAACTGAAAACACAGATGTTTTCTTGGTGGCTCATGCACCATTGCTAAGACCATATTCCCAACCAAGAAAGGCTAGCTCATCTTTTCCTCGCCCTTGTGACTTTGAATTATTTCAGTTCTCCACACACTACTTAGATTTTTATCTTTCATCTGTCCTTGCAGCTTCCTTTTCAACTTCTACCACTACTTCTACATGCTGACAAATGTCCTTTTCTACGTCAGTTCAGCAATCAACCCCATCCTCTACAACCTGGTGTCTGCAAACTTCCGACAGATCTTCCTCTCTACACTCACACTGCTGTGCCTGCCCTGGAGGAAGAAGAAGAAACGATTGGCCTTCACCAGGAAATCCAACAGTATCTCCAGCAACCACACGTTTTCCAGCCAGGTCACAAGGGAAACTACATACTGAAGCCAAAGGAGGAAGGGAAATGCATTTCATCGTGGAGTCAAAACTTGAGAGAGGCCTCTGTGACTTTCATGCATGGTCTCCAAATTCACATAACACGAGTGCATTTAGCAAAGTCATTTTTGTTGGAAAAATAGGCTTTGTGCTGCCAGTAACTTTGAGGTTATTTTAAAGCATTGGCCTTGCCTCTTGTGAGTAATGTCTACACATTTTGTAACTTCAGTCTGGCATAAATCCAGGTGCAGTGTTAACTGGGAAGCCAAAATATGCTAAACTTAGGCAAAATCATACTGCATTTCATCCTTTTCTCAGTGCAGAGATGCCATGTTCACATCCAAGGGTTTGTGATGATGTCTCTTGGCGGCACCGAGCAGAGAGTCTGATGAGGAGAAAGCAGGTTTGATCAGAAGGGATGTTTTTGGAGAATGGACATGCTCATCTATGGGATGTTCAATGAACAAGGAGTGAAAACTCAGGGAGCCAGGTGGTTATTTTAGAAATATAACTAAATTATGATTAATATGACCTAGGTGCTCAAGAGAGCCACTCTGGCTCCTTGAAATTAAATACCAACAGATGATGCCTTACCTAGATTGGGGTGGGTATGGCCTGGAGAAATGGGGAGTCATCTCTTACTTTAGGGCGTATATAGTGCCTGGCATGGTGAACTCCCTCTCTCACTGGTATTGGTACTTCAACACCAATAAATAACGAAGTCTCTGGCAAAGAATGCAGAAACTGTGCCTAGCTGGAGTGCTGAAAATGAGCAGAAATGGAAAATCTTACTGTTGCCATACTGTCAAATCCTATTTTTCAGCATGGAGAACAGTTAGCTGACCTGCATTAAGAGTTGAGAAAACTCCAGGCTCATGAGGGTTCCAGGCTGCTCAGATAAGAGCAACCTGCCCCAATTCTGTGGGACCTTCCAATCTTTCCCATTCTTATTCCAGTTTTACTTGTTTCTTCAACATTTTCACAAGGCTGATGTCTCACATGTTACAGCAGTTGTAGGCAGCAGGGCCTCCTGTTCTACCTTTTGTTTCTTTTTTCTACTGGACCTGTTGGCACCTTGTTCTGCACACACAAATCTTCAGATAGTGCAAATGAAGAACACAAGAAGTTCTGATCTGGGAGTCTTAGCTCTAAAACAACTTTCTTTTAGCAAGCCAGAAGAAAAAAAAAAAAAAAACAAAACAACAATAGATCTGAAAATTCTCTTTGAAATTTCTCAGCCGGTCAAGATAAATAGCATGAGCTTTTCTCCCATACAGTTTCCCATCTAACAGCCCGGTATGTGATGCAGCAAATTGCTCCAGAGCCTTTAGCACCAGAGGTCACAGGCTCCTGGGACAAGCTGAAGGGCTGTCCCCACTGTCACATAACCAGATGGTGACTTGCATGAACCTGGAACCAGCAAATGATCCTGCACAACCTCCGCTGTGATTTTGCTGGTGGTGACCTTATGACCCCTCTCACACCACACTTCACTAGGAGAGCAGGACTTGCCTCTTTATGATGAGAATCTAAAAGAGCCACTTGGCTCATTTCAGCTTTCTGGGCTTTCCCCATAACCTGTCACTTTTCAGCTAATGAGGACCCTCGGTATGTGACAGAAGTCTCAATGCTGGAGATGTGGATCTGGCCCCAGTGAACCATCACATAATGATGGAGACCAGTTACTGATCCACTGGGTACCAGTGACTTCTGCTACAGACCTGGTTACCATCAGCCATTACCTCCAACCACACCTACCAAGGATGGGAGATTATTTCAATGCCTAGCACAGAACCACTCCAAAAGAAAGGGCTCAAAAATATAAATCAATGGGGCTTTAGTTTCTTCTGGTTCAGCCAAACTGCAAGCTCGGTCCTGTCATGCCTTCTTTTAATTTCTTGCCCTGGTTGTACCAAACAGAGGGTAGAGATTATATTTGACAAAGCACTTTCATTGCTCATGCACAGTTGACTCCTTTTTGGCAGGAAAAACAGGTAATGGAAAAAAACAGAAGAGAGAGAGAGAGAGAGCGGTCTCTTTAGAAGGAAATCTGTGAGAAACCAGCAAATGTTACTTGTGTGAGTGTCTTGGAAGTGGCTTGGGCAGGTTGGAAGAAGAAGCTCTAGAAGACCTGTACATACTGCCCTGTGGGAAAGTCCAGGTATGATGAGCAGAGGAAGAGGAGTATTAATATCACACACTTAACATTGGCCTTCCAGGCAAGATACTTCCAGTGTTTCTGGAGTGGACTCAAATTTTTTAACTTCACTTCTAAATAAAGCCAACAGCTGGGAGGTGGTTTCTGAAACCTCCCACAGAAGCTGTAACTCTGTGTTGCTTTGACTTTCATTAGGATTTAACATCCTGCATGTCCAGTTGCTTTTGAAATGTTAAACATTATTAATATACTTGTTCAAACCAACCTGTTGAAATGTGCTTGATTATCTTAGAAAACACTGTACAAATAATTGTTTCACATAAAATGCTTGGCTTAGATTTTCATTACTGACATACGCTGGCAACTTACAGAATATTTGATCACAGCTCAGAGAAACTGGTAGGTTTATTTTTGGTTTGACATGAAAATGGGAACAAGCTGGAGTGAAAACAAACTTATCATAAACTCTTTCTGCAACGTTTGTTGGGCCACTCGAGTCCTGAAGAGCTGATTGTGTGGGGGGATTTATCCAAGTGGTTTGCTGGTGTCCACAGCTCTGTTCCTGCAGTTTAACATGGGAGCAGACCTGAGTCTATGGCCTTAATCTGAGACTGCAGCTCAAAGCTACCTCTTCCACTGTCCAAATCTGACTACCTTGAGCTGAGAAGTGTAGGTTACAGTTGGCTTCATCCTCTCTCCACTCCTCACCTAGTTTTGTGATATTCAACATAGAGATTTAGTTCCCTTGAGCTTGAAGAAGTGAGGATAACTCACTGCAACAGCTCACGATTTTATAAAAGTGTGATACCATAGAGAAGAAAAAGGTACAAACTCCCCAGCACATAACAGAAAAATGGTTCTTTGCATGCCTTTTAACAACGGTTGAACTACTAACCCAACAAGGTTTAGCTTTAAACCTAATCGAGCATAAGTAGCTGTTGCCAGCAGGTGAAACTCATCCTCCCAATGCTTTGTATTCCTGTCTTGTTGGAATTCACTGCTGGGGCAGGGAGGCAAGTGTTGGTGTGGCACGCTCTTAATCTATGCAAATTTCCTATAAGTGTTTTGAACTATTTGTTTCGACTAAGAAAAAAAAATCTGTTGAACCCACAGATGTGAAGTGTTGCCAGATGGATTCTGAGAAATTCCCATCTGAAGGGAGTTGATCAAGCAACCTCTTTAAATGTTATTTTGAGGTTTTGTTTCTCTTCACAGTGTTCTTGTCAGGGCCACCCATTTGGCAGCATGTGAAATCAGATTTCAAAGTCCTAATGCTATTCGGAAATTTCCCCCAGACAGAACTTTCTCACCAAAGCCCAGTACACATCAGTGTTCGAATGCTCTACTGAGCTTGTCTTTTTTATTTTGTAAAGTGCATGAGCCCTCGCTTCAGTGACTGCGCCTGTAAAAGAGAAAACTAAATGGAAAAGTCAGTGAGGCGGGTTAACCAAACACATGCTGTAGTGGTAGCAGGACCTTCGCATTTATAGCATCAAACATTCAGCGAAATGCAGACCCAGGGTGCGCTGTTGCTGCAAACAGCTCATTTTGTAGTTTGAACCCATGTTCTGTGTGTCTGTCATCATGACCTGCCCTGGGGAGGGACAGACATCCAGATGGCATGAGAGCGCTGGAGCTTCCCCATGCAATGCCTTGAGTGTCAGTCTGGTACCTTCCTGGTTGTGGTGTTTGGTAGCTGTTTAAACAAAGCTGTGTCTGCTAGAATGTCTGTTTCTTAACATTCCAGCTCAACAAGATCTTCTATTCTCAGTCCGGATGCATTTAGTAGGAAAACAGAAATTGCTACTCAAAAATTTCATGATGCTGTGTCCTGGCTTTGTGATCAAGAGTCCTTCCCTAGCCGCGCCACCTGGTAGTCCTGCATATATTGTATTTATGGCAAATAATTTTTCAAGTGCACCTTCTTTTTTAATTTTTTTTTCTGAAATACAAAATATTGATGTGCTTTATTTTCTGTGGCCTGTTGCTCAATGGGAAAACAAACCTGAATGTTAAAAGTGCGTTGTCTCCTTTGTAATATTTTCTGTGACAAAGGGAAGGAAGAGGGTGTAAAATCCTTTTGTGTAGCAATGGGAAACACTCTTTCGATGTAACATGCTATTATTGATACTGTATTTACTGAACAAACTGTAATGAAATGGTTGCTTCCTGATATAGCCTTTGTACTATATGGTATTTTATTTTATTTTGTCATTTATTTATCCTAAGAAATAAATATCGGAATTTAATTCTTGGACTGGTTATGCTTCAAAAGGCAGCTGCGCCTTTATCATACAACCTGCTTCCAGGGTATCTGGCTGTGGTCTAAACTGGTGCATTCTCCCTGTAGCTCCCAGTTCTGTTACGAAACAGCTCAGCTGAGCACCAGGAAAATCCACAAAATATTCATAGTTTTTAGCCATTCAAGCCAATTGTTTTGATTTCTGGCAGAGGTAAAGTTTGCTTGGAAAGCAGCAACAAAATAACATTTAAATATTTGGAATCATTCATGCCTGGAAAATTCATCTTCTAAAACCCAGTTGAAATGCATTGCTCTCTGAAAGCATTTTGGTGCTGCTTCCAGATGAGAAGGGCAGGAGCCTCTATTGTCCCTACACCATCAATTATTAAAGAATCAAATAGTTCATTTTATGAATACTTTTATTTGGTATTCAGCCCCGCTCTGTTAAAAGGTGTGTTTTCAGTCCACTGCCTAAGGAGCCACAGTTCGTATCTTCAGCAGTGAAAACCCACAACACGTGGCAATGTCCTTGTTTTCTGGCTGCAGGAGATTTTTGTGCAGGGCAGGATGCTCCCAGCAGAGCCTCCGTTTCTTGTGCAGAAAAACAGACCATGTTAAAACTGCAGTGAAAAATGTTGCCCTCTGCTCGTGACTTCTCTAGCTTAGGGCTGACTCCTTGGAAAAGCAAAATTCCTGCGAACCAGAGCTTCTCCATCCTTCCATGCAACCCTCTCACCCAATGTCATGTAATTGGGCATCACATCACACCCCACCAATTCAAAGGAAAAAGGCTATAAAGGGTCAATGAATTCCTTCATTCTTTTAGAAAGGCACAAGGACTATGCCTCGAGCAATGAGGAATGCTTTCAATTTGGCCCGTGTTTCTCATTTCGATTATAGAAGTAATTTCCATAGTTCACAAAAGGGAAATTTCAGGTGCCTTTTGAAACAAGTGTTACATTTAAGTAAATGGCATCATAAAACTTAATAAACATCCACTCAGAAGTTAATTTATTTAAAATGTCTTTAAATCCTCCTCTGCCTTATTGAATTTGTTTGAACCGTAGATGAGGTTGGAGTACATTCATGAGGGTATTTAAGCAGTAAGGCAGCTCATCCTGGTTATTGTTACAGGTCTCTTGTGGGGCTGTGAGGGATGAAGCAGAGCGAGAAGCAACTTTGGGCAGTCGAGTGCAAAACCCCTCCAGAAGAACAGGAGCACAGACACAGCCCTGAGTGCTGTGGGGTGTCCAAACCAAAGTGCTGATGTTGTTTTCCAGGGGAAAAGCACCCACCAGTCAGCCCAGTCTCCACCAGTTGCCAGCCCAGCCCTGGGCTCATGCAGCCAAACACCAGAGGTAAAGGCCGGTGACAGAAAGTTGAGGACCCATCAGCTGAGCTCACCAGGAACCGCAGCTACTAAAGAGAGAGAAAACACAATTGTGTCATTCTTGAAGACAGGCTTACTGAAAGCAAAATAAGTGGAAAGAGTCAAAAAAACTTAAATGAAACTTAAATATCTCAGAGCTGGCCAGAATACCATCCAAGGTGTGGATAGAATGGCCACACAGGTACCCACGCATAAACTCACTATAAATCTTTGGTATTTCAGTGGGGAGCTCTTCCTCTTTCTTGCAAATCCTGGCTGGCTTGACTGGTTTGTATTAGCAGTGACATTATATTTAATTACACTTGGCTGCTTCTCTATGAAATCCTGAAGAAATGGGAAGCAAAATCCTTCACCCTTTTAACACAAAAATGTAGAACCATCTTGTAAAGCAGGAACAGTCGACTCTGCTTTCACACTGCTGCTGCTCTGTGGAAGAGAGGAGATGTCTCAGCTTTCTTGCAAACTGAAGTTACACAAAGGAATAACTATGAACCCACAGCCAGGAAGACCTACTGTTTCATGATCTGCAAAGGTACAGAGAAAAGAAGGAACTCCTCTCTTGTGAGCAAGATTACTGTCTTGGACGGACCATTTCATCCTCCCTCATCGTGATGAAACATAGGATGAAGGACAGACAGACCACATTGTGCTTCAGTCGCATTCAGGGTTGAACCAGGTAGCCTGGGATTTCTTTGTTCCTTTTTTCTGCTTCTCCTCTCTCCTGTCTTTGGAAGCTGCTCAGCAGGAAGGGCACATCCAGCACTTCTGCAATACAGCTTTCAGCCCCGGGCACCACTAAAACACATCATAATTAATCAGGCTGCCTGATTGCTCTGTATCTCATCATTACTCCTTAACTATGTAATCTCCAATGAAAACATTCACATACCATTTTTTCTTCATAAGCATCTCAGGGCTGAGCAGGTATCAGCACTGCGTCACACAGGTCCGTGGTTCATCTCTCTGCCAAAAACAAAGATGCAAGGGAAGAGTCCCAGGGCCAGAGCTCTAAACAACCAGAGTGGGGGTTGCACAACATGATGCTCGCTCCTCTGAAATCACATTTTCTGTGGAATAGCCCCACGGGGCTCAGACAGAGACCAAACACTCAGCCACTTTCACCAACCTGTACCTGCGTGCTGTACACGGTCACTTGTACACTTCAGCACCCCAACATCTCACAAACATAATCAAGATGTAATAGCAGTCATTATTGAGATATAACAGTGTTAGCGCACTGCTAACAACCTAGAACACTCCATACCTTCATTGCTGGAAGGGTGCTCTTGTTTTATGGTATAGATTTCAGGCACAGAGAGCTTAAGGGATTCATTCAAAGACCGTAATGAAATCTTGTAGACCAGAGATTCAAACCACAGTGTTGCCAGCGCAGTCAACTCTGATTCATCTTCCCCTTCATTCAGCATAACCAGGTAGTCCATGAGCTATTTTAAGCCTCCATTCCAAGACATATATTCTCAAAACATGCCAACATTCAACCGTTTAAAAGCAGCTTCTCACTGGTTGTCAGCAACAGCAACAACCTTGGCACTTGGCAACTTTCAAAGTGCTCTTGACGATGTTGTTATCCTTGGTGTCTGCTTCCACATAGAAAACATACAGTTTGCAAAAGGTGAAGTATTGCGTTCTGAATTTTAAAAATGCCCAAACAGGAACAAAATCCATTAAATAGGAACGACCTTAGAACTGCCATGGAGAACTATAATGCAATCTATAACACCTGACATTTTTAATGTTCTAGTCCTTCTGTCCAGTTGAAAAGCAGCTACAACTGTCAACAGCATTTTTAATACAGCTCCCACACAGAGTATGTGTTCATACAAAGTTCCCACATTACCGCAATAAATCATTTTTGCCTTCCTTCAGACAGTCAGATTGCAATAAGATTAATTTATCTTTGCCATCCTCACAAGCATGAAATTAGATTTTTTGTGACCATCCCAGAAAAGTGCCTTCTGTAGCCAATGGTGTTTCCTGACTCAGAACTTGAGACTTACCCCCCTCCTTCCTCTGCACTTGGTCTGGATTAAGACAAGCAAAAGGTACAGGGATTGTAAACCTGGTCAAGACACCACAGCAAGGCAGCCAGACCGGTTGATTTTCTTGCCCAGAGAACTGAGCATCCTTCCTGGGGAGGGCTGATCTAGCAAGACATGTGAACACAAGCCTACAGACTTTTGAAGTAAAAGAAAATACAAATGTGTGGAGCATTTGTGAGCCCAGAGGAAGGCTCACGTGCACAACTGGTATAAAACAGTCTGCATCTGCAAAGAAACCCAGTTTGTGTTTTTAAGTGACCCAGTCTGGCTTTGTTTGCTTCTCTTTTCTGAAGCTTTTTTTAAAAATATCATTTGGCTAGGGGGAAATGAAGCAGTTCATTATGTTAGCAGCTCCACAGCCAATCTTAAATGCCAGAGGCGTTGATCAGATTAAACAGAAATCACGGTTCGTAGCTTGTGTCTGGAAGGAACAAAGACTCTGGTCCTGATTTTGATTGAGTACAGGACAATATCTCTTGCTTATTGTATATATTGCAAGGGCAAGGAGGAAAAGTGTTTATTACAGCATACCTCACTGCTTTTTAATATATTATTTATCATATAGAGGTCACTGGACTTCACAAAACACCTTTTCAGATTTCAGTTTGTATCTTAATAAGTTTCCATGGACTCGGGGAGACATAGTACGTGCTCCCATGCTGCCAGTCTCACACCGTTTATACACCATTAAAACCAGCTCCTCACCGAAGAGCAATGTCCTTGGCTTAGTACAGTTAACTGGTAGAAATCCCTCTGATCTGTGAAACATTGTTATACTCTGATTCCTGAGGAAGAAGTGCTGTCTTCTGGGAAAACATTTCATCAGTAAGCTTGAGGAAGAATAATTGTGGGTGCAAGTGGCAGATTTATACCCATGGTGAATAGGAAAGCCAAAGCTACTCATAGCCAAACACTAAAATAGGAATTGTGGAGAGCTATCTCTGCTCCACTTATCAGTCTGGAAGGCAAATGCAAAATTAATGAACCTCTGTACAGAGAGATAGAGGCAGAAAAGGTTTCTGCAGGGAAAAGATCTGGCTTTGTTTGGCCCCCCTTGAAATGCATGCCACCCGAAAATTACTGACTTTTCAATGCTCAACTGTGAGGAAGATTGTGTCATACCAGCTTATGATGTACGATGAAAGGTACAAAAGACTCCAAATGTCTTCAGAAAGCACACGTGAAATAAGTGCACAATAATAATTCTATTTGCTTTCTGTGTTTCTATATACATCATGTCATCAAAAGGATTTGCAGACTTTTCCCAGAGAGCTGATAGTTGTGTTAGTAACATCAGCATGTAACAAAAAACACTGGAAAAAGGAAAGGGAAAAAAGCGAACATTCTGCTCCTGTTGGATTTTTGCATCTCCACAAATCAGTCAAAAGCTTTTCTCTTCAACCAAAATCTCACTTCCACTTGTTTACAACAATTCATCCTCCTGTGCTATTCATTTTCCTTGCAGATTGCCTCCAGGGCTCAGGGCCTGCCTATTTTTTTCTATCCATCTCTCCAGGAGGCATCATAGGGTTTGGAGATTGGTTGTCTTGATCAACATGAAAAGGCTGTTTTAAGTAAAAAGGGGCTGTGAGTCACAGCAAGACTTCGATGAGCCCAATAGACTTCCTTAGCAGTTGGCATCAGAGCGATGGAGAATTAGGAGCTATAGGACTGAAGTGAAATACTGAATCAGATCATAAGATGGGAAAGACATTCTATTGTGTCAACAACTGATAAAGCTGAGGAGGTTGCATTTTTATTTGAAATTGAGCCTACTTCTTGTAAGGCACAAACTGCAATTTCTCAGGAAACGGTTTAATTGTGCACAGACAGAGGAATACAGAATAAAGCCATGATCAGAATGAACTAGAAGCAAAAAAGGGCTGGTCAGAAAATGCACCCAACGCAGTGGGATGAAGGAAGGGCAAGGGTACAACCCCATTAACCTGCTCTAGTAAAACATCCCCTCACCAACCATCAGAGTAAAGAAGAGAAGCAAAGAGTTAAGTTTGCTCATGTCTCCCAGCACATGCTTCTTCCCACAGTTGCTGTCTCTTTTGGCCAGAGTTCTGTATTTTTCAACTGTTCTCAACTCTCTCTTGGAGCAATTTTTCCAAAGTGCAACTGAGGACATTTTCCCTTCTGCTCAGATGAAATTCACTTCTGTGCAGTTTGGTAGCAGCTCCTTGGACCACCTGAAAGCATCTCCTTCCTTTAGTTTCTAATCTGTACATACCCAGCTACAGGGAGAGTTGCTGAGACACTGGAAAGTCAGTGGGGGAAGAGAGCAGAAGAGGACAAAGAGGATCTGAGCTGATGCTGCGGAGGCTGAGGAAAGGGGCACCCACCTGGCTTACAGGAGAGAGAAGTGGGATAGCAAAGAAGGAGCTGAACTTTCAGATTTGGGGAGATTTGCAAGATTCTCTGCTGCCAAATACAATTACAGAGCACGCCAAGATGCATCTTCACCTGTACTCCCCTTCTCACCTCCGTCTTTTCAATCACAGATGTTTTCACCATCATCCCTAATTTTCAAAAGTTAAATTTGCAAAAAAAATGGTCAGTCTCAGATTCTTAAAACTTGCGTGTGTTTGGTTGGATTTACCTCATCTCCACTGCTAATACCCACAGCTTTCCAACCAGCTCCTTTTATTCAGGATTAACAAGGAGAAGTTTCACTTGAGCAACTGTGGTTACATCCCATGAATGTTTAAATTCAGGATAATTTGTGTTTCTGCTCATATCCAAGCATCTGATCTATAAAATGGCTCGAGTCAATTCTACATTTTTACTGTTTGTGAGCAGAAATATTTCTGGTTTAATGATACTGTGAACAGATTTATTCCTGGTTTTGTTTTCTTTAATAAGACTGTAACTTTAATGAGAATTAAATACTGAGACTTACAGTATACAGATTTTAAATAAATTTGTTCACTGGTCAAGGCAAAAAAAGAGAGTATATTTCAATTAAATTGAATGTTAGCTTCTATCTACTATTCCACCAGCAATAATGAATTGCAATCTGAAATACAATTCATCTCTAACCATAAATATTCATAGCTAAAGTCCTTATTTTTCCTTGAACTGTTCTGTGCTAGTACAAAATCGAATGTTTCAAAAGTCAAACACTGAGACCTCATCATAACCAGATGTACCCAGAACAACTGTGATGCAGAAAAGTGGATTTCATTTCAAATAAATCAAGAATTGTGTTGGGAGCAATGCTGTATACTGAGAGTTAATGTGTGAAATTTGCATAGATACATAGAAAGCAAACCTGAGACAGGCAAAACTGATCTTGCACAACGGGGTGAAGATACTGAGATATCACAGACAGATATTCTAGCCCCACCATGGGGATCATGAGCAGCCACATATGAATCTTGCTTTTGCAGCTCATCTGAAGGACAGCACTCCTGTAAGCACACATCAGCTTCTTTTTATGCATTATGTTGAAAGAGGAGCTCACTTTTCAGGTGAACATCTCCAACAGTCTATAATCGTTAACCTTATATCCCCTTGGCTGGCAGCTCGCTGTCCCCATTTAAACCACACCAGGAGTTTGCAGTTTGGCGTCCCCGGAACGCAGGTAGCTGGGGAGTGAGACATCTTGAACTGATGCTCCCATCCTTGGATGCAGGGACAGAGGCACATGAGGCTGTTTGCAAAGACTGTTTGTGCACACAACTGCACGGGGATGGCAAAAGGAAGAAAGGGTGTCTTATAAACCTCACGGTGAATGGGAAGACAAAGGTAATCCAATTACTCTGCACAATGATGTTACCAAAAAGGATGGAGAACTTAAGTAGATAATTGTTTACCCTTTGTTTTCATTGTTGATTCAAAACTAGCACAATTATTTGTGCAGATGATGTCTCAGTTCTAATTCACATGGGGTAACAGTGCTTGTTGTGCCTTATGAACTGTTAATTCAACACGACAGGTTTGACCTGAGAACACTAATAATGTTGTCATCTCAGCTGTCTGTTGGCACAAAGCTGGACTGATACATTATGTTTCACCCTTTCAGGCAATTTTGTGAACAAGAGACCTTGCAGGTGACAACTCTGTACAAGAGGAATGCCTTTCCTTTTTCCTCCCTCCCTTTTTTTAATTACAAAATCACTTTCCCCATCACTTGAAGTTGTGGTCCTCTTTCACTTTGGGTTCACCACTGAAATCACTGCTGGGAACAGCTTCAGTTATTACATCCCATTTCCCATTTCCCCTTGCTGCCTCTAGCTGAAGTCATTATCGTGTCATTGGATTAAATGGATGAAAAGCAAAAAATACATACCCATGCACTGGGTATTCATTATTGTGGTAAGCACCTTGGCTGGTTCTCTTTTCTAGCTGGGACTTACTGAAGATGGACAGATCATCCTGAGCATGTCACCTCACTTGTGCAGACCTGCAAAGCTGTTGGTAAAGCACAAGTGCATCTTAAAAGCTACTTGAGCCTAAAGGCCAGGGCATGGATCACAACAGATTCTTAACAGCGTCCAAAGGAAATGATTCCCAAACGCATTTCAGACACCAAATATCCGCTGGGAAGCCAAGCCGTGGGATGCCTCTTCTCACAAACTCCTCCTCTCCTGCTGCCAGCGGATGCCAAAATAAACTTGCTCAGATGCCACATCGGAGCCTGGAGACAGGCCAGGGGAGAGAGGGAGGAGGTGTGGGGGTGGGCGAGGGGGAAGGACTTTTTCCCTCTTTGCAGACATCCAGTTTCATCACTGACAAGTCTGACAGGTGGAAAGCAATTAGGAAAAAACCCTACTCACAGGTGCCCAGCTTCTCTGGAGAAGTTTCTCGCTTCTCCCCATTCCATTGCAGTAGCTTTTTGGTGCTGACACAGGGCAAGTGAGCCAAAGCAGCTTTGCCTCCTTGGTGCCACAGCCCTCTTGCTTAAATTGGGACTGGGCCGAGGTCTTTGTCAGCTAAGCAGGTAAAGTGGCCACAGTCTCTCTGCTCGCACACGTCGTGGGACCACACATCCACCACACTGCTGCCCACACTGTTTGGAACAAAGCTGCAGAGAGGCTGGTTGCAGTCGTCTGCTCTTGTTTTCCCATGAGATGCTAATGAAATGTCTTGGAAAGACATAAGCTATTTCAGTTTGATGCTTAGCAAAGCAAGGACAAGGATTAGCCTATTAAGATGGGTCATTTGGCTTCGAAATTCAATTTTCTATAAAATACTAAAATGGATCTAAGCGAAAATATCTATGTCAGAAAGACAGGTCCTGCCAATTCATCATCAAACAGGCTTGACACAAAAGCAGAAGATGCGTTCTAACCCCTCCCAAGGTCAAGTTTGAATTTAAACACACATGTTGCATACAATGTTATTATTCAGCTACACTTACAACAACCCCATGCAAAATAAATGTTCTTCAAATTACTGCTGCAGCAGTATGAATCACAGGGACCTTAATGTTTTAAAATTCCCTGATGAGCTCTGCTCTGCAAGATACTAAGCAAGATTAGCCCTGCACCCTGAAGTCAGTAAGGGTGCAGAGCTGCCAATGCTCGCAGGATGGAGCTTTTTCTTAGACAGGAAAGCTTTTCCAGAAAAAACAACTGGGAGAGATTGGGAGATTGGAACCGTGCTCAGTTAGAAGCCATTTGGGTTTAATGTTTCACATGCAGACACCAAGAGCAAGCATCAGCAAACATGGTCAACTAGCCACATGGGTGTTGAAGGGTTTAGTTTCTTGGTACTTAAAATGATGGACTCAAATCTCTGCTCAGCCAGACACTTCGTTTGATGACAGGAGGAATCAAGTCACCATTTTGATTTCTCCTAATTTTAGGACATGAAGGATAACAGTACTTATGGGTGTGAGAGCAGCAATGACACAGTGAGTTGTTCCTCCTTGGGAAAGTGTTAACATGAGCTGTGAAGTTCCTGCTCATAGCAACAACAGAATGACACCAGTGGCTTTCCTTAGCCCCCAGTAGTGGTCTCACCTCAGTGAAGAAGTCTCAACTCAAGAAAAAGAGGCCCTTTCTATCCATCTAGTGGGCTTGTCAGGAGCTTTTCTACTTAGTGTTTGTTCAGGGATGCCCACCAGGACTTCTGAGGATGCTGCCCACTCATCCTTGCCCACATGAGATATCTTATGCTATGAAGCCTTTCAAAAGTTTTCCCAATTAACGACAATCACTTCTTTCCTGCAAGGACCCACCATGGTCTGGTGATCAAAGCCAATATCCATCATCGGGCAGAGCTGCATTGTTGTTATAACCCCACCTTGCTGCAGTGAAAAGCTCATTAATGTAGCTTGCATTCGTCACCGGTCATTACATGTAGGGCTGACATTTTGAAATGTTTGGAAAATCACACAGCAAGGTCCCCTAACACCAGCTTACTCATTCCCTCCCTAAAAAAAGAATCTGCCGAGTAATGACTGACAGAATGTCTTATTTGCCAATGTCTCTTAGTCTGCACTCATGAAATTTCATCCTGATTCCTTCCTCGTAGGACTTTCAGAAAGCCAAGCTGATTTTATTGAAAGTGACAGGAGATAACAGTGCCTTATAATAACTGCTTTTTTTAAAAAACCATATAACGTAGCAACCTCAAGCTCACTGATGAGCAAAGGGATGCCTTCCTAAGTCACAGGCTATAATGTAAGCAGCTAGAGCTCTCCTTACCCTCATTATATCCCATGTAGAGAGGATGACCTAGGAGGTTAGCACTGACATCCAAAGCATCTTATGATTCACTTAGTCCCCTTATGGATAACAAAGGAGGACATAGGATAGGAGCTGAAACACTGGAGTGCATCTCCCTTCTGAGGGACATTCTGCTAAGATGGAGTACGAATAAAATGGTTTGCTCTGGCTTGTTATTCTAATTTATTCCTGGAGATGGGTGATTAACTGCTGCATAATACCAAAAAGGGAGTCTTCTCCACATTGGCCAAGGAAAAGCCATTTGTGAGACTCAAAGTAATAAGTGGCTGAAAAGTTACCCATAGACAAAGGGAAGATTTCTGCCTACAACATCTGCCTCTCTGAGATGGGTATCAGTCACCAGGTATCAAAAGGACAGGAGATGTAGCAGGTTGGAACACGGGAAGCTTGAGATCAGAGAAACTGGTTCCACGTGTGCTTGAGTTGTGTATCCAGTTGCACATGTTGATCAGTTGCTTGGCTGCACAGCAGCTCCCAGGAGTGTCTGCAATTCATGCACAAGCGCAGAAAAGAATGGCTGCACATCTTGTTAGAAGAAAATCAGGCAGTTTGCTGAAGACCAGAGACAGAGCAGGAAGCAATAGTGCTCCTGAATTCTGCTTTTTTGCACAAAACCATTGGTGCAGAACTATCAGCATCCTAAAAGAACATTCACATAGTTCATTTCTTCCTTTCAGCCCCATCATTCTCCAGTGACTCTCAGTTTACCCCACTCATAATATTTTTTCTCCAACAATAACAAAATTTATGCTATTTTTGCTATCCTTGAATTTGCTGCACATTCTGAATAGCACTCTTGGAAACTGATGCAGGGGGCATGCTCCTGACATTTGAAAGCAAGAAGTGATTAGGGGGACTAAAGTCAGTCCTCAGATTCTACTCCTCAGCTTAGCACAGCCAAAATGGGACAAAGGATTACATTTATGATGGTACTAAGCTCCAAAGAGACTGTCAGACACTTCCACACATGCACTCTGGAATGTCCCCCACAATGTATCTGCATACAGACATGCATTTTGCAAGATCATGGTGTTACATGCATGCCTCAGAAAATATGCACGGATTCTTGCAAATGCACACAATAAATTTGCATTCTGACTTGTCACCCACACCAGAGCTTGGTGTCTTTGCACTGTCTACTTTGCTGTTCTTTGCTTGAGATGGTGGAATTTCACCTTGATCTCAGCAAGGGTTGGTGAGCTCTGATGTTTTCTCCTCACAACAGCTCTCTGCATCAGGTCCAAAACAATAAGCCAGAGCAAAAGAGATGACAGAAGTTCCTGAAAGTGTAGCTGATTCTAGGTGCACTCATTTAGCAAAACATTTTATGATGCCGCATCTAAAGGACATTGTGTGAAATTAATTATACTACATTTAATTAGTTCTCTTTCTCCTTTTCAGGTTCTGCTACATGCATATTTCCTTTCTTCCTGTTCAATTATTCTACATTACTCTCTTTCAACTCCCTTTTTTCATTTAGCACTGTAACTAATTCTGTAGCTGGTTGTTTACTTATGAAAGTGGAACTGAGGCAATTTGTACAGGAAAAAAAACAACCCTTCTGTGCTACAATATGCTTTTTTTTCTAGTGGCATTCACCAGACACAGACTCTTTCTGCTCCCCTCGTAGACCCCAAACAGGTAAAATTACCCCTGACTGCATTACACGAAGCAGGGCTACAGCCCAGCTTAGATCTGTGCAAATCCTACCTTCTTGGCAGCATTTTAAAATCAGGAGGAGCCAATGTGAATGGATGCCTATCAAAGTAAAAGAAGTACATCTAAGTCTGCACCTTTGGGGAGAGAATATATCTGATCAATTTTCATCTGAAAATTGATCAGTTTTCAGTGGAGCTATGTTAACCCAACTGTTTGGGCACCGGATCCTTGTTTGGATTAGTAGAAATTCATATTCCTGTGCCGGAGTGATTACTATTCTCAATACTCATTTTTCAGCTGTAACATGATGTCTTTCACCAGACAGAACGATGACTTGGCATAAGCAGGAACAGAAGCGATAGCATTAACACAAATATACCAAAAATTATCCACAAACTGATGCAGAAACTATTGGCAGCAGAAGGACCAGAGGAGGAATAATCCAACGAGCACTCACTGATCGAAGGGTTTGGATGAGTAAGGTGGTTGATGAGATGACGTGTGTTATGCAGTCAAGGACAATTATACATTAATTTCTACCATCATGGGCAAATACTGGTTAGCAAACACATCCCAGGGTCTATTATTATATTCCTAGAAGCAGCCCAGCCTGCACCCATCACTGTTGGATGATGGTGACACTGAAGTTAGACAGTAAAGCACTGTCTAAGGCACCGATGGCAACAAAACCTGTGCAGCTTTGGTTTGCATCCACAGTAAAACAGAGGTCTGCCCTTCTCCCAGCTCTCAGTCTTTGAAACAACAACTTTGATGAGATCTTGCCTCTTTCTCCCTTCTCTCAATTTTGCTAGAATGTCTTTGAGATTTAGATACTGCCATCACAACCAGCTAAAGAGATGCTCCGTGAGCCCAGATCTAAAGCCAGGCTTCCAACGTTAGAATTCATGCAGAAGGGGAACAGGTATTTTGAATCCCTTTTCCTGGAATCTTAACTTTGATGTGCACAAATACACAAGTTAATTTGTTGTTGAAGAGGAGAAGTGAGCGAAGGTAGCAATACATGAAATTGCATTAATGCTCTCTTTTCTTTGCCAATAAGAATTAAAGCTTCAGGGCAAAGGTCTGTTCTTCACCCAATTTTATTATGTGGCCTGGATTTAATTGTGAGCATCCTTTATCAGCTCTGTTCGTTCTCTTCGTCAGACTCCAGATGCACACGTAAGAACACACATCAGTCTTCCCCTGCTATTTCAGCTGTCCCTGAAATACTGAAGTACACGTTTTCAGGGCAGCATCAGTGGCTCCTGGGATGCCAGAGGGCAGCTTAAATGAAGCTGGACAAAAACATCTAGCCAGTTTAAAAAGTGCCATGTTATAGCCACATTAAATAAATGTTGAGGTGGCTGGAAGAAGAGCATGTCCTAACATCAGGTTGAGGATTTAAAAACACGAAGAAAGGATCTTTTACTGAAAAGCCAGCCTGGAGAAGTGATTACTTATTTTGTTTACCCAGTTTTGCCTACAGATCTGTTTTTTCTTTGCTTATTAATCACTCAGCTCCATTACTTATTTCTTTATTCTTGCTGCTTATATACTATGCAGTTCTTTGGGTTTTTTTTCTCTCCGTGCCCTTACAACTGGTTTTCTGAAGTTCCCATCACAAATGATACTGACAACGTGATTTTGTAATGCAAAATTTCATAATGAGGTCCTTTTCCTGCATCATCCCAAGCATATTAATTCAGAAGTGGAAGCCTCAAAAATGGCACTTCTACCACACCTTCACACTGAAAACTGAGGTCAAATACACGAGGAGTCTGTATTTATGAATTCTGGTGAGTGTCAGCAAGCACAGCCTAAAGCTCGAATCCAGAATGTAAGGAGACCGTTTATAATACATAAATACTCTTGGTCAGTGACACTGAATGTGGCACAAATGTTACTGTAAGAGACCAGCTTGTAATTTTGGGTCAGAGCCAACTGAATTCAAAGGATGATTTCCTATCATCTCTGATAGGCTTTGGGATCAGGCCAAATTTGCCTTAAATCAGGCATCTGGCATTTAAATAAACTAAAAGGCTTCTTAAGTTGTGGGCTTCCAGTCAGGCCAGCAGCAATGCGTTGTGCAAAGACAAAGCTCTCATGGAATATTCCTTCCTGGCTATAGTTTTGTCCCAAGGTGACAAATTGTTTTCGAACTGACTCACGTGATATAAATCTATTATAGATGCTCTGTGCATGTCTCATGATGGGTTTTCCTAATTTTTAAATTCCTTCAGGAAGCATATTTTAAGTGTATGAATTTATATATACCAAAAAATAAATGTTTGAAGGGAAAGGACAAAACAAATTCACTTAAAAGAAAAAGAAGCAGGAAATAACAGAAAATTATGTAACTTGTAGTATGTCAGAGTAACTATCTTGCAAAGGAAGAGATAAAACCCTTGTTTCAATTATTGAAGTGGCCTGTCAGAGATCTTTTTGTTCAGTTGAAATCTGGTTTCTGCTCAGCCCTTGGAAAACTGACCCAGCATTTGCCTGACCTGACTGGCACAGATGAGATGTCAGCTGTGCTACAATATACATGGTCTTGGCTGACTTGATGATCAGAGACTCCTACATGGTGAGAGGACCTTGACAAGACCTTCCTGACACTGCTCTGCCAACATCACGGTTTGGTTATTTCAGTTCTGCTACACATTGGACATTCAAACAGTTCCTCAGCTGCTGCTGGTTTATGAGGAGCAAATGGCACAAGTTTGGAACAGGAAAGATCAAGCTTTCTGCTGCCAAGAGGCTCTCAGTTTATTTGGGTATCGCTAATCTGCACTTAGTATTTTCATGCTGGGATAATCATGCAAAGAAAGAAGTGTATGCATAAAACCCCTGGCACTCAATATCTAGAGGATCTGGTTTTGGCCAAGAATATCATACAAGGAATTTCATGTGTTTAATTTTCTGGATCACTAGTATTTACTCCATTTCATCTGTATCTTTGACTTTCACAGCCTCTTCATTCTCAATGACACAAACAGTTCTTGTCATGTCTTGTTGATAATCTGACTGTCATAAAACCTCTCTTAGTGTTATTAATCTCTCATGCAAAACCATGTGAGCAGAGTCCTCAGACTTACCAAAGCCTGTTTCAAGAGCCTCTTGAAAGCAGTTTTCCAGTTGCATCTGACCCACAGATCAGGCTACAAATATGAGGGCAAAATGTCATATGCATAGAGACTTACTGCAAATTATATATATACACTAATGTTAGGTATGTGATTACCAACTATTACCAAATTATCAAATCAAAGGCACCTGTAACTACTTCAGCTCTAATTATATTGATTAAACAACACAGGTGCAAAGCATAAGGAGTTAATCAATTGCTGAGCACAGTGAAAGGCTCTTCTTTCATCTCAGGAAGATCCTTGGATGTAATTATAAAGATTCAGGTTGCCTCACAGTGCTCAAACTACGTTAGGGCAATGCGCTGCCCTTTGCAATTTCTGTCATCTATCAGGTTTATCTCCCTGTGTCCTCAGCTCTCCCAGATTCGCAGTGACACCCACAGCAGGAGCTGCTGAACCCTTGAGCTTTTTGCCGTTCGTTTGTTTCTTCTGATGTGAATTGGATGCGTTGGGCAATCCCGGGGGAGGGTGGAGAGCAGGGAAGCAATTAGCAATCCAATCCCTGCAAGGATGAAACCATTTAATCTTCAACAGCTGTGTGGAGGCAGCTTAAGGGGTGATTTCTTGAATGAGGCTCCTTCTTATTGCTCTCTTTTGAAGGAGGGCAAGAGTCAATTGGGATGTTTCTGGGTGTTTTGTTGCTTTTCTGTCTCTTCAGTTTCTATTTTTCAGCTATAATAGGGTGTATGGCATGCAGCAAGGGCACAAATGTGTGATATGATATAAGTAGGAAAAGAAGTCAAGCTACACCACTCTTTGAAAGAAATTAAATGTCTCTGAGTTGTATTTTTTTCTCAGCATCCATCTTTCTTGAATCTTCTGGCTAAATGATCAGGTCTCCTGGTACTGTTTCTCCTTCCTCACCCCTGGAGAGGATTTTTATTTCCAGTAGTGGGCTGTTTTCTGGGGTTTGTGTTGGCTCTATTTGGTGTTAGTGTCTGTCCCAGAGACGAAAGCAGTGCTGGTGCTTTTGGGAAACAGAGTCATGAAATGTGTACGAGCCATGGACATCTGACACCTCTATCCTGGCACACCTGGTTAATAAGAAAAACTGGAAAAAAGTTGATGCTGTGACCAATTATCTGCTGGTAGAAGCTATTGCTTGCCCTTATTATTTAGTTTACTATAGTACCTAGAAACAACAGCAAAACCAGAGTGCCTCTGCGTTTGATGTTAACTCAGTCTGTTGCCTGGGTTTTGTTGTCCTCAAGATCTAGAGGCCCAGGAGCATCAGATCAGAAGTTTCATCCTGGGCTCATCACTGTGACAGGTGGGTGAGTTTTCTCCTTCCTGAAGATAAGTCAATTTTTTTCTTAAGCATCAGCATAACTCTTATTGAGTCTTCACACTAAATATTCTATAGTTTAGTTAGTGTTATTGTTTCTAGAAAAGGAATGATTGTCAGTGCTGCTGTGAACTGGTATTTTCTCTGGTTTTGAATTGAATGAAAAGTCTAAATTAACAGTCTGCTATAAAGATGACGAGGTGGCAGCAGCTGTCATGAATCTGTCTCTCTGTGGAAAGAAAAGTGGAGTTTGCTGCTGATTCGCAGATGGTAGATCTGGGTCTCAGACCAGCGTACAGTGTGCTAAGTGGAGCTACACTGAGGTCTAATGAATTAAACAGCTGTACCTGCAGTGGGGAGAAGATACAAATCCTCTGTTACAATCAGAAAATAACCAGCCAAATTATTTCCACCTTGCTGTTTCTTCTGGCTCCTGGAACGGTCTTTTTCTTAGGAAAAAGAACAGGATGAAAGATGACAGTCTATATGGCTCTAGGAGAATATTTGAACAATTTCCTAGATGCCGTGCATCATTTTGCATTGGTTTCTCTGTCAGCAGATTCAAGGCAGGTGGGGGAAATTCCCCCACCATAGAGGGATGTAATGATTTCATAGCAGCAATGACCTGCAAGACAGGCAGTAGGAAGTGCTACAAACTAGAGATCTTATACTGTGAGCGTGCTGGGGAGACGGTTAATGCAGAGTCTGTCCCATACAAAGATTTGCTGTGGGGACTGTGCATAGATGAGCAATCCAGACTCCAAAATTCTGAGTTCAGTGGGATTTGTGGGGACAGAAGACAGAGGCATGGCCAAAGCACTAAAATTTTCCAGATAGTGTTGTCTCTCTGCTTAAACTTCATCTCTAGAGAAAAAGGGAATATGGGATTGAAAGAGCTATTGACAGAGCTTGGGATCCAGAAGAGCCATGCGATGTGTCAGTGTTTTTTACCATGACTGCAACATAAAAAGTTCGTCTTCCTTTCCTTGCCTGCAATGTGCGTTTGTTGTTTTCTCTGCTTAGTAAAAAAAAGAAAAGCGGAAATGCAGTTCTGCTGTTGTAGCCCATCTCATAAAGCATCACATCTGATGTGATAGCTGGGAGAGAAAGTGGGTCACTCCGCTACAGCAAGTGGCTTTAATTAAACTTCCTGCAGGATCCATTAAGGCACAGTGTTCACACCTCTAATTTAATCTTTTTTGGGTGGTTGCATATGGTCACAGGATCTCCCTTTCCCCCAGCATCCTCTGTGCCCTCTCTCTACTCCATATAAAAACTGTAAAGCTTCTTGAGCTCACAGGTGGGGGGCTGAATTGGTGCAACCTTGGGGATTCCCCCTGACGTCCTTCTTCCCTTGTTGCTCTCCTCCTCAATGGCCAAGAGAAGACAGGCTGGCAAAGAAGCAAGCAGCATCCAGCTGGTACCTATAAGTACCAATACCAGACCTCTAAACATTGTCTTGGGAGATTTTGATGGAAAATGCAAGCTTTTAAATAGCCCTCTGCAAAAATATTTTGCAAGATAA
Organism: Patagioenas fasciata; assembly: GCF_037038585.1. Classification (NCBI taxonomy): domain Eukaryota; kingdom Metazoa; phylum Chordata; class Aves; order Columbiformes; family Columbidae; genus Patagioenas; species Patagioenas fasciata. Next base: position 8,150,052 of record NC_092535.1, on the reverse strand, counting down.
TGCATCCTGGTGTAAAACAGTGAGTTGTGCCATGGTGCCTCCTCCATCACATTGCATTAAGTTGAGCTCAGCGGCAGGACAGTGTATTTATGCAGCATCGTGGTGTATTAACTTGAATTTGTAGGCAGTGTATGTGCATCATATGATAATGGTTTGCTGTCAGCAAAGGTTGTTGGAAAAAGGAAGACTATTAATACAGACATAATGAAAACAGAGAGAGTGGTAATAATTACATTTCCTGGTTCTTGCTAGAGGTCTAGTGGGGCTCAGGGACTGACATGCACATCCCAAACACGGCAAGAAAGGGGCAATTAAGGGAATTCAGAATGGGGCAGAAAAAACAATTATTGCCACAGAAGATGTAGCTGGATGGACAATTTCTTTTTAAATTTGGAAAGATCCGACTTCTTTTCCCTGAAGCTATATGTCACCAGGTAAATAACTATTCATGGAGATGCTCTTGGGAAATAGCCTCATTTGGAAGCTCTGTCCCTGAAAACAAACAAGCATTTACTTGGTTTATAGGAGGAACAAGGTGTTTCTTGGGAAAGATCTAAAGTTTCAGCTGCCTTATTTCTGTCTACCAGGCTTCTCATCAAAGACATAAAATTTGATTTAGCACTGGATCGCTGAGTCACCTGTAGTTTAGCCATCACTGATTTAGAGAGACATCAAGCATAAATGGACGTGGAGTATAAGACAATGTACATTTGGTATTTTTCTCTCAGATACAGTAATTTATAATACTGAAAACAGGGCACAGCTGATTTTAAAGTGATCTCACCCTTGGAGAAGCAGTGAAAAACTTGTTAAACTAAATCTTCTGCAGATATCTTTTCAACATGTACATATTCAGAAGACCCTGGAGGAACAGGGAAAATAGAAGAGGCTTTTAGGATCCCACCTGGCAGGTGAGTCTTGCCATCAAGATATTAGCCTGTGAGTTAGAAGAATATGCTTTAATTCCTGGCTCTGCAAGAAATGCTCCCTGCGACCTTTAACATACCGTTTATTCTTCTGCTGTCTCCAAAATAAATAAAATAAGAAAAAATCTTAATATATTTGCCCAACCTCCAAAGGGAACTACAGTGATAAATGCGTTCATGCCCCTAAGGTACCCAAGTAATGCCATGATCATGGCCTTATTAGACCCAAGACAGATGCTCCATGCTTTGGTCCAGCGCTCACCTACAGGTCACCATAACCTATAAATGGATGTGACAGTCACACAACAAATTGCAGGGCTGTGGGAGAAATGGATCTGTCCTGTGCTTCTGACCCCATCACCTGCCCTCTGCCCACAAATGCATTTATTCCATCCTTCCCCATCTTTGCAAGCTCCAACCTGCCAGTGTTTGACAACTGAATCTCAGCTTTGATGAGAAAAATTTAGAGATCTGCTTTGTGATAGTGGCAAGATGAGCACGATTATAATTGAACAGTGCTCACGTATCAGTGTAGCAGGGTGGGAAATGTCTCTTCAACTCTATCTGCATTATTCCTTTGCATCTAAAGAATATTCAAATGAAAACCCTACAGTCACCAACAACTAATATCATTTCCAGTGGCATGGAATAACTTACCATACATTATCAAAAAACAAAGGAAAAATATAATAGTTCTAGAAAGAAATGTTGTTCAGAAGGAACTCAAGCGGATTCAAAAGGAATAATACAGCACAAAAAGATCGCTGCGTCTACCCTCATCACCAGCTATGTGTAGCAAGTGCAGCATCAGCTGTATTACCCTAAGGCAGTTCTGTCAGGATCAATGACATCTTTAATTAATCTATCCAAGGCAAAAACGAAGGAAAGAAATCTCTGCATTCAATATTTTCTTTGCACTTTGTATATCCAAAAATAAAAATGAACTTTGGGGAAGACAGTGTCAGAAGACATTTTGGTGCCCAGACATCCATTTGCAGTCCCTGTACTTCCCTCCCAACTGGCCTGAAAGATGCGCTGATATAGGAACCAGTTGTCTGTGCCAAAGAGGTTTTGTTCATGCCCTTTCACAGGTCTCACACTTTTAGGTTCTAGTCTTTTAAGAGCCTGATTAGTCACAGAGATTCTATTGGCCCTTTGGTAAGGGCTGACCTCCATCAAATTTGGGTGTTATACCCTTCTCATGAGGATATTTGTTTGTGTGCATTCGGTACCTGGTCTCTGCTTCAGTTTCTCTGAGGCAATCTAATGAAATATATTAATCTCTCAGTCTCTAGTTGCTAGCTTTTGTTTTTAATTTTCTCCTTTGTTTTGCACATGGAAGTTTGAGAAGTGAAGTCGCCAGGGGGCAAAATTTAATTTGCGTGAATCACGCACCTCAGCAGACCTGATAAACCAGAGCACTGGGAACACTACCAGCCTAGAGACGATGCTACAGATGGCTGCGTGACCTCAGGTAGACCAGACTGTTATTAAACATTATCTCAGAGCAGCTAATTCTTTAGAAACTACAAGTTTCTTAAGCTCTATATTGACATTCTAATCTCCAGCATTTGACAGTACAAGCACAAATTCATCTTCTGGCTGACTCTGCAACCCTCTGCTCCTCTCATGTTGACAGATCTCAGCTGAAGCACATTTTCAGTTTTCTTGGCAGATAAGTCAAGGATTTTTGCCATCTGAGCAGTCTCAGACCAAATTAATTCACTGCCAAATAGACACATGCCCAGCTCAGGACACGGGGCACATTGTTCTATTGGCAGAAAGCAAATGCTGATGGTCGAAGAGAACATCTCCAAATGCAGGTGACCCTACCACACACTTCCAAAGTGAAAGTGTGGTTCCAGTCCTGTCCAGTTGTGGGCACTGAAAAATCCAAGGATTTTATTCGATTTTGTTTATGCACATACAGATGTATGTAAATTTACACACAAACACACACACATCCACAGGTGTTTGTGGGTGTGTTGAGGCACATCTCTCCAAACAACCTCAGCATAAAGCAGAGCACAACTCTGAAGTCGATTGAATACTGTGCAGTATGCTTATTTGAAAGAAAAAATAGAGTAAAAGAAAGCATTTTTCCAATTGATACAGCCTCCCCAAATGCCTTTGCCTTTACTCAAGGGAATTTTTAATACTATATTAGGATTTCTTGGTGAGTTGTAACCATTTCTGCATGAAGGCTATGGATGGACTCTGTGCTCCTATACCATGGAGCTTCATCAGTGGTGCAATCAAGACCTTTCAGGCAGCTCAGATGCCTACAGGCAACAGATTACCTGGGGTGCAAGGAAAATCAGAGACCATCTGAGGGGCTTAAGGAGTTTCTCTGCTTTTAAACACGATAATGTTTTGCCAGAAGCAGCACCCTGTGCTTGTTATAAAACACAGTTCAGCAAACTGCATCTAGAAAAACCTCTTGCTGCTGCCACTTCACACCTTGTTTGCATATTGTGCAGGGCCACTGTGGGAAGCAGAGGTCCCTCGGACTCCTTGGGTCTCTGTAATTTCTCAAAAATAGGCAGAAAGGCAGATGTCATGGAAAGAGCACACACAGAAGGTCCAGACAAGGATTTTCTCATCAAAGGAGCTGCCTGCTGTGTTTCTGTGACATTCGCTGAAAATGTGTGTGTATTCTTCATAAATTAATGTTTAAAGAACATACAAGTCAGACATCAATCACCTCCCATCCTAATGGAAAGAAGTCCCAAAATCTGTGAATATTTGCTAATCACACCAGTGGAAAGGGCAGCAACTCAATTAGCAAATCCATTAATTATTAACATGGTATTTGTTTCTTCACTTTTCTGAGGAAACACAGCAGAACACTCAAATAAAAATCAGACTGCATGATAAAGGCAATCCCTGAGTGTGTATTTATTGACACCCACTTCTTAATTTGCAGAGAGCTGCCACCTAGAAGAAATAAAGTCCTTGTCTGAATGTCATTTCAACAAAACCCACATGATGTGCTGAGGGATCCTCATCCTGCTGGTGCCACTTCTTAACACCTGCTGGTGATCACAGCAGCTTCATCTGCGGGATTCTTGGCTGGCTGCTTGATTGGGTTTTTAGAACTTGTCATCCCTGTGAGATGAGGATGGTCCCATCCTGCCATCACCATCTGTCTGAAGCTCCAAGACATGGTTGGCCATTCTTCTCCTTCTCACAGCACAAATGTGTGCGAATCGGTCAATTTGCATCTTTTCTGCATTTCCCACCTGAGTCCCACAGTGACAGTCACCGCTGGAACTGTCACCAAGGGGCGGGACCTGCTGAAAACACGTTGGAAGCTAAAGAGAGATGGCAGGTAGGAAGAATCATTGTCTTAACTTTGTGAGCAGACAACTGAGGTAGGTAAATCTCACTCAAATTTAAGAATTGAGCTTAATGCTAATTCATTTCTTGAATCCTAGCCCAGTGTCTTACCTGAAACCCATTTTCTGAGCTGTGGCTGTGAAGGGCTAACTGAATAACTACGCTTTTGTTAACTTCATTATTTTGGATCCCATTCTGTTACCTTTCCCCAGCCAGGACAACATTTAGCTCTGCAATTCATCTCACTTAAGCCCCAGAAACTCCATGGAAAGAGCAAGTCACTAATCAACTTGTGAGCAGACAGAATCTGGCCTCTGGAAGGGGCTGGAATGAAAATGGGAAAGCAGAGGATCTCCAGGGAGTTTAAAGTGTCTGTCAAACACACACCAAAGCTCCAGTTAAGTGGGCTGTGGGTAGTTTAATCGAATGGCATTATCCCAAAGTGAATTCATTTGGTAGTGTATAATGTTAATGAACCTCGGCTGCTCTTGCTGAAAATAGAGTATGAATGTGCATTATTTTGAGTGCACACATTAGCCACTGCTAGTTCCTTAATGAGTTTTTCAAAGACTGTGTCTGAATGGAAAGGTTATGGAATAATAATTGATAATGGACTCTTATTTTATTTGGTACTACTTCCTAATTTAGGGGACATTAAAAGAATGGTAAAGAGAGATAATTTCTTTTCATCAGAGGTATTCACATTGTGGGAAAAATGAAGGATGTATGTTTTACACAAGTTATTTGAAACTCTCAGATCCAGACAAGCTCAGCTTTGACAGAACTTCCTTTTCAAGGGACAATTTCCCTGCCAAAAAAAGAGTGTATTTTTCATGCAACTTTTGGAACCTGCCAGCTTTGCTGTAATCAACTTGACTGATGCTCCAGTTCTCTTTAAAGAGCAGATCTGCATCTCAGCTGCTTCAGATGCAAGGACAAAGGAAACAGTGACATTCCAAGAACTGAAAGCCATCAAGGCACTGGCAAATGCATTGATGTCCAAGAAAAGAAATGGAGCTGAAGCTACAGGGCAGGCTTTCATGGAGAAAGAGGGCTGATTGATGGAAACACAAAAGAAGGCCAGGGTCTTAGGCAAAGACAGCATCAGATTTCCTGTAGCAAATGGAAACAGCTCTTGAAAGAGGTTTTCCTACCAGAGAAGACCTTTGCACTTTTTAAAACCAGATTATGTAGCAGCACTCACAAAAGCAGAGACAATTATCCACCTGAAACAGCAGAACACAACGTACCATGGAGCATCTTCTGACAAAGGGACTGAAAGATGCACCTTTTCTTACCTGTTTTCTAATAGAAAACCCTATAACGTCCTTTATAACCAAAGTGAGGGAGAAGTCACCCTTCCCCTGAGGAGGGTGAGCCATGAATTCCCCCACCACCTTTCTCCTGCCCCTTGCTGAACACTGTGTTGCTTTAGGGTTTGCAGAGGATGGAGCCAGAAGCACTGAGCACTGAGCAAGTGCTCAAGATCTACAGCCAACATTTGAGGGTGGAAACCAAGAGAAAAATCTGAATATAGGCTGTGATGAGGTGGTCTGGAGTTCGGGGCTGGGTTTGTCCATGCACAGCAGGAAAGCTGGACTATCTCAGTCCTTTTCAAAACCAGATTCACTATGAGAGTTCAGAACGTCGATGCCCATATACTGTCCTTAATCTAGTTTGTAGGGGTGGAACAAGTCAGATTAAAATTTTTGGAAATATTTTTGGATATTTAAAAACACCCCTGACAATTTCCAGGCTGTGTCTCAGTCTCATGAAAAATTGGATAGTATTGTACTAAACAACACAACGAACATCAACTTCCACTGATATGGTTTATGGCTTGATAATAGATGACCTAATAAAACGGTAGTAGCCACTTCTGTTTGTCTGAACCTCATTTCTGCATCACAGATCCCGGAGAATATTATCATGCTGGAAATATGTGAAATTCAGGCCCGTTCCCTCTGATATGTTATAGCTGTTCTGTTCCCATCCCTTTTCTTCACTCTCATATATAACCTCTTTCACTTCCACTCTTTTTGCTATCAATTTCTTATTATGAACTTTTGACGAAGCAAACTGTGCTTGGACTGAACACATATGAAAAATGTAAATTTCTATGTTTATTCCACATAATTATGCCTCAACATAATAAGGTTTGATTTCACGCGTAAGGGATCCATTTGCACACAGGAACTCTCTATGCCTTTGCTGTTTTCCTTTGCTTTATAAAATATAAACACCACAGTCTGTATGTGGTTGTGCATTTCATTGTATCTCATTTCCACACTTCAGGTTTGCTAGCAAATCATACTCCGTGATTTATAACAACAAAATGAGACTAATCTGTCAGCTCTGTCACTGAAAAACTGACATGTTATAATGTCTAGGGAATTGCCCCTAATCAGACAATTAGTTAAATTGCAGTGTATTTGATTATTGGTAAACTTACCAGACACTGAAGCACAGAACAGTCAAAACCCCTTCAGAAATAATTCTTCCTTGGAAAGCTGTTTTGTTGTGTCAGGATAACATTTGCCATGTTGAAGCTTCTCGCCCTGGATTAGCAGAGTCTTTCATGTACACAAGGATTACTGTATTATTTGCAAACTTATTCACCAAATGCTGATGCCACGATTAATCAGAGTGGTATTTTCCTGAAAGTCTGGGATATAAATTAAACCCTGAGGCAGACTAATATCATTCCAGGCTGTTCTGAAGATCATGGAGGGACAGTGAGGCTTAATTAGATGCTCTTTCATTTCAACCAGAAATTTAATTTATTGGAACACTAGAACCAATCTTTGACAAAATCTTTATACTAACTGCTCTTTTGCTCCTGTGAAGGACTCCAAAGAATCTGCTTTTTCCACCGAAAACGTTTCTGATCAGGTCCTGCTCACAATCATGCCCCCTCAAACATATTTAAAGAAAGGAGGGGATGCATGGTATTGATCACAAGAGAAAAACATCTGCAGCTGTATCTGTCAGGCAGATGCAGAGCATCCTGAGATGCTCCACCTACTCCAGAGTTTAAAGACGAACCAGGAACACCTGGCAAAGAGGGAGAGTGAAACTACCAGATTTAAGCACAAAGATGCCTCTTGCAGCCTCGCCGGCTTGCTTGCATGGCTAGAAAAGCCTTTTTATCAGCTGACAGAAAGTATCCTTAGTACTGCCGAGGGAAGCTCATGAGCCTTTCACTCCTAATTCAGGGCTTTAAGAGAAGAGAGGAGAAGAAAAGTTTGAAACAGGAGATAAAACGAAAATCCTTTCTTAAATTCAAGTGATTCATAGAAAAAATTTATTCAAGGTTTTTCCTGCTATCAATTAAAATACTACCATATCAGACAGAAGACAGATGTTTTCTCCCTGAGTGTAAGGACTGAGAATTGAGAGACACAGATTTAGTACTTGTTCATACCTGGCTACAAAAGCTGCACTTTTTTTGACTTATTTTGCCACACAGTAGATAATTACTGACATAGAGAAAGTAGATTTGCCCCGAACCCTCTTTGAGGGTGACCATGGTGGGCCATCTCTGGTACTTGATGCATCCCTGGTTCTGGGTTGCTGTCCCGGAGGCCCGACAGGATTTAGCACCTAAAAGTTGAAGCCAGACACTGCAATAGAGTAAATAAGATCTTGTTATCTTCAGATCAATACTGGGTGTATTCCTGGCCATCTATCAAACAAACAAAAATAGGTCAAAAGCCAGGTAAATAGGTGAAATTTCACGTCTGTGATGTACTTCGAAGTAAGACTATAGGCTTTGATGTCTCTTCTGGCTTTAAGCTCAGTAGGGTTTTACTGCAGTACTATGACTACAAAGCAGTCCCTGGTCAGAGCTTTTATATTATTTCATGTAATACCATGGTGGTGCCCAAAGGACAAGGGGAAATTGTCTTGACAGAGGATTTCAGTCCCTCAGGATACTGTCTTTTATTCCCTTCAGAAATATTTTTCTAGAAAACAAATTCAATTTTCTAAAAACTAACCTTTTTTTCATGTGCAACACTGAGGAGGAACAAAACATCTGGAAATTTCATTTAACAAATTTTAAAAGTAAGACTGTTTTTTGGGGCTGCATGTTCCTACTGGAACACCTCCAGCTCCTTACTCAAGGCTCTTTTTGTCTCCTCAGGGGAAACATTATAGCAGTACTGATGTCCTCATAGATTAGACAATTTCTTAATAATTAATGACAGTTTTCCTGTGCAGCTTGGTCAGCATCCCACTAAATAGCACAAAACAAATGAGGTAACAACAAAATATTTAACTGGTAGGTAATGTAGGGCAAGAGCTCTGAGTTTTTCTTTAATTTTGCCATGCACCTTCCAGTTCCTCGTGTGGGAAGCCTGTTTGGGATTGCACTTCTTAAAATAGGTCATTAAAGACCCTCAGGAAAGTGAACTCAAAATTTTACTCTCAATAATATCCCCGAAGTGCTGTATTTTATGCTCTTTGAGGGCAATATACTTTAACAACTCTGCAGAGGCTTCATCCCTGCAGTGTGGTACCCACCCAAGGGAAGAGCTGAGCATCTCCAGAGGACAAAAGTCTAACCTAAGTTACCCTATGGAAAAACCTCTCCATTTCTCTCAGCTGAGTAAACAGCGACTAAAAGTGTATCCCCAGCCTGTGAAAGGCAAAGCGCCATCGTCCTGCCCATACTGAGCTCAGGCCACAGTTCCTCATCTCCTTCAGCAGCATCAGGGACCGACACGCAGACGAAGAAGCGTGATGTTGCCATCAGAGAAGTGCTGCCTTATTAAATTATTAATGTGCTGCTGCTCTCCTGAATGCTCCTGAGAAATTATTACCTGAAGAAAGTTATACTTTATACATATATAAGGATAAAATATTAGGAAAAATTTTCAGAAGCATTAGGTATCAGTTACCGTGGACTTTGGTTATACAATTTCACTCATGTATTGAATTATTTGAAAACATTATTCCATTCTTTATCATGCAGAACACTAGCCACATGGGATAACCAAGCACAGAGAAATACGGATCTGTTACTTGCTGCAAAAGAAGACCAAATTATAGATTAAATGGGAAAAGGTTGAAATATTTCATGGCTAGAAACCAGGTATGTAGTCTCCACTATTTTCACACAGAGAAGTGCAGGCCACAAGGCCACATACAGATTAAATACTGTGTAATTATGGTGGATAATTGAGTTTGGCAGGACTTGCAGAAGTCTCTCCTACAGTGTTTACAGAAGTGTTGAGATTTAAATATCCGACCATAGGTTATCTTATATTCTCCTACAGTCTTTCCTGAGTATATGCTACATAATAGAAGCAGAAGAAAATTACAACTATTGAAGTCATCATATCCATTTACCTACTGAGTGGGGCAAACACATTAAAAAAATAAAAATAGTTGGATTTGGAAATATTTTTTTCTGTTGGATCTTACAGCCCCATTCATTACCTGTAAAAAAAAAAAAAAAAGAAATCAGTATTGGGATGTTTCAGCAGAAATCAAAAGTCTTCTAAACCTGGGAACAAATTCTGTGCAGACTGAAAATTCCTGTTACCCCGAGAGGCCCGTGGTTGAAAACCAGCAGAGATTTGAGGCAGAGCTCAAGTCAGAGTGCACATGAACCTCTTATGTTGTGATCAAGTCCAGCCCCAGTTTAGGATTAAGGTTATGAAATGCTAGAATTATGTAATCAGAAATGACGGCAGCAGATCATTTATCAAGTTGCTAGGGAAGGAGGGCTGTTCCTGCTAAATCAGACATGCCTTTATTTTAAATATTCTCCAAAGAGAACTAAGAGGTCTTTGAATTGGAAGGGAGAGCAACAACCAAAAATTGAAGCTGCTAATGAAAAATAAGAGGCTGAATCCTTAAGTATGGCTTAAAAACTGCTGCTCTGCACAGACTAAAACACCAGCACATGTAATTTGTCTTCTGTGTGTGAGAATATTCACCCAGAGCCAGAGCAGACCCAGCGACACCCAGTGCCATGACAGCTGTAAGGACATGGGCAAAGCAACATCTGGAAATACATTCTAGTAACATTAAGGTTGCCTTTTTTGCCTCTAAAAAGATTTTCCAGTTCTCTTGTATCACAGGTGCCTACATGGCCATCTCACGAATTAGTAAATAGGATCACTGATCAGAAAATAAGAATTTCAGGCTATTTTTCCATCAAAAAGTGATGCCACCAACTTTCTGAAAGCTTTGGGATGCTGTAAGCTTGGTAGTAATCTGATTAAACGGGAGACAGAGAAGAGGCAGATTGCTCTGTGGATGGGTGAATGGAGGATGGATGGATGGATGGATGGATGGATGGATGGATGGATGGACGGACGGACGGATGGAGCTGAATTGTTGCACTTACCACCAAGGGTAGGTCCCATTTGTGGCTGTGTCTGTGAATAGGCTTGAGTTGACTTTCAACCACTCCAGTACCGTGAGCAGCACAGAGCTCAATGCAGGCTGGGAAACTCCCTGTGGAAATCCAGCACTGATTGCAGCTGTCAAGTAAATTATACATTGGGGCGATGCCTCCAATTACTCCCGATTCAGGTAGTTAAAAAGTAATCTGGGTAGAACTGTGTGACCTGACAATTTTCATAGACTAAATATAATTGGTGTCATAATTAGGAAAAGATGCCAGCTGGTAGGTATGATTTAAACACAGGTATCCGTTCAACACGTTCTGTGTAAGAACAGGGGAGTTCATCAGTTCTTTAGCCTCCTTCACATGTGCTGTTTGCTCTCAATTACAGTTCCTCTACTCCAGTTTGTCCAGTGTTTACCTTTCAAGTCTTACAATTTCTACTGTAGTTAACTAAAGTAATGGGTTCTGGAGACTGTCCTGAGCATATTCCTGTTCTGGGGATGAATCCTGGTTAGTAGATGCCATCTCGGGATAGAAGAGGAGATGAAGCACTGAAGTAAAATAACATTGCTTCAACTTCTGCAATTTGTTGTAGCCTTCTTGTAACTGCCATGCACTGTCTTTGGGCAGTTGCCAGCACAGCCTTGTCAGTAGCTTTGCCTTGATTGATGGTTCTTGTGCTTTGCTTTCTGGGGCAGGAGATTCAGGGACACATGCTCAGCACTTGCTAAAGGGGTTAATTCACATCATTTAACAGCTTTGCCCTTGTCTGACTCAGAAGTGATGCTGAGAGGTTCTTAATACAGCTCTGCTCAGCCATCCCAATCCCAAATGATGCCAGTTATGGGAAAAGGTTTGAAATTTGGGCCACGAGTTACAGCTCGGGTGACGTTCCCAGGTGAGAGAGCCCTGTGGCACAACCTGGAGGAGCTGGGAGAGGTGGAAAGTTTCCATCGCTGTTCACCGCGCAGAACAACCACAGCCAGCAAGACGCAAATGACAAAGATGCGCCGTGTTTCCATGTTCAGTAGAATACCTGCTTCATAATTAAAGACTTTCAGAGCAAGAAGCATTGCACGGTGGGTTTTATAGCAGTCTATAAGGAAGCAGAAGGGCACTGTTTGTGCTCCGAGATCAGCTGGGAAGCCTGTAGTTAAACAGAAAAGTTGCTCAACTGTTTCCATCCCCAAATGTCTCTGCCCTGAGGAGCTCACCTACAAAATCAAAGCACTTACAGGACATAGCATGGAGTAACAGCTGGGGTGAAGGAAGCTGGATGCTCCCAGGATATTCATAAGGACATTGTTCCACAAGCAATGAAGCCTGGTAGCCTGCAAACTGGTGTTTTATTGCTGGATTCTCTAGTATTTATTAAGGTCCTTTTTTTTTTGTCTGAAGTCTTCCCCAATTATTGCAATATTCATAACAACTCTTTCTTGTGTGTCTTCTCTGGTGTCTGCTCAGGGCTGTGCACCCATTTCCCTCAATGAGAACATCAACGAAGTCCACCCACTTCACCAGGTTTCCTGCTGCTAAGAGCTTTTTCAGACATTTATTTCTTTGGATACTCTTCCTGTCCTATGAAATGAAACCGAACTTACCATTTGGGACAGAAACTCAGAGCCTGTTAACATAAAAATGCCTATGGAACGTGAATTAAAAGGTAAAACTAGTGAAATATCTCTGATCCACTGAAAATTGGCCTTTCTTTCTTTCTTTTTGGGATACCTAAGTATTTCAAGTGGCTTGCTGTAATACCCAGCTTTATCCATCATGTTTCTTTCAGTAGCTGAAGACTGTAAGTCCTTGGGATCACAGGCTGTTTTTATAAGAAACATCTACAAATGCCTGATGGAAAGGGATTCTTCCTGAATTTTCTGGCTAACATCAAAGTCATATGAAGAAGAAAAATACCTGGACATTGAACAAAAATCCATGCCTTTTCAGTCACAGGAGAAGGCAAAAGATCGTTCTGAGTGTAGCTGGGGCAGAATAAAATTAGTAGTTATGACCTTTTAATTTTTAAATTAATAAAACCTCTCTTTTCTATTCCCCTCCTATTTTAAAAAATAAAATCACTGAAAGATTTTGGAAAGTTTCACTTCTTTTGGGTTTTTGAAGTTTGTCATAGGTTGGGTTTGTTTTCCCCAGAAAAACCTGTCAGAGTGGGCAGGTAGAATAAACCCTGGCAGAAGCCAAAGTGGAATGGAGTTTAGGACAAGCAAAGGGAAGTATAAAGGAAAATCCATCCTGAGAACATTCGTGCTCCCATTTTCATCGGTAACGTAACCATTTTGGGCTCAGACATAGAATAGGCCTGCTGACTACCTGTGCTGGTATTCAATTTACCGAAATTGTATAATAATGTGAGTTAATATAGCCCCAGAAAAGGCAAGGTAAAGATATTCAAATCTACCTAAAAACTACTACATCATGAGATCAATATATCATTAATTCAGAGAGAAACTTAAGAACTGTTTTGATTACTGAAGAGTTGCTCTTGACACCCCACTGAGAGCCGCATGTGCTAAAACAGTTGAAAATATCTTTTTAAAGCTGCTGGAGGAATCCTTTGTGTTTTATAACATAAAAATTACACCTTGAGTGAACTTCTGAAGTCCCTGACAAAACCACAAAACCTTATTCTCCTTTCATTTTTACCAGCAGAATTACAGTTTATACTGATAAAAGATAGGAGAACAAATAAACCCAGGTTGTGCACTAATGCTCTTGGAAGGCTCATTAAACTAATTGGGGTTTGTTCCCAGGGGCTCAAGTCCAGTCTCCCTCCTGCCTCCACACCAGCACATCCAAGGTCAGCAGAGGTGGTTTTACCCCAAGACAACACTAAGATAAGTCCAAAGGAAAAATCCAGTGTAACTGAAATGAAGCACCGCAGGAGTTTTAATACTACGAGAATTGTAATGTATGCGACTCAGTGGAACCATATTTCGTCTGAAAGGGTTTCTCACAGGAAGCCAAATCACATTCCTTCATTCAACCCAGAGTAGTTAAATTTGCATTTGCAAAATGAACACCAATTTCTTCATGACTGTTCGCTCCTCCAGGAGAGATTTGTTATGTTATGTGCCATTTCTATCACGTGCACAAATTCCCCACCCGGAATTGTGGTTGTTTAGTTACCGCAACCTTGTGCATACAGGTCAGTTCCATATCTAATGAAGAAAGAGCAGATATTAATATATTATAAACATTAAACATGCAAACCTGGGATGCAAATATGAATATTAGTCTGCAATTAGTGATCTGTCTCTACCAGTAATTTTAATGCAAATAAAGAAAGGTGACCTACTTTAGCACATCAGCTCTTCCCTGATACCGAAGGTTCTTGCAAGATTCTCTTTTTGCTCCAGGTTAGAGTTTAATCTTTGTTACCCAGGTGTGACTGTGGATCTACTTAAGTGACTTCAGCAGCTATTGCACTGATCCCAATAAGACGATTTGGACTGGACTGACTCGCCCAATATGTCATAGTGGATTTGTGACAGAGATGAAAAGAAAATCCATGAGTCCTGATGCAGTCCCTGCTGTTCTCCTCCTTACACAACACTGTTACATAAAACTTCTTTCTGGGGAAAAAAAAAAAAGGCAGGGGGGAGAGATGGAAAAAAATAACATCTTTTTGGTTGTAAGCCAGTTTTCTGTATCAACATGGCAGTTGCCTGTGAAGTGAAGCAAGATTTCCTTATAGCACCATGTGACAAGGCTAATCAAAATAAACATCCAAAAAATAAAGAAATTAAGGGTGAGGTAGCAGACTGTGGGGAGAGCAGATGGTTATTTAAAATAACAGCAAATTTTGCATGCTGACTGCAACCATAGCTCTTGTCACAAAACATAGTTGTTAATGGCAAAAGAGAAGGCAGGAACATCATCGGGGTATTTTGTGGGGTTGGTGAAAGCAGAAAGATTAAAAATATATGGGGAAGAGGTTGTTCTCAGCTCTCCACAAAACCTACCCCAAATATCACTGCAGAGGCAGGGGACACAGAAATGCAGTAGGTGGAAAGAACATCATATTGATCAAATTTGTCACACAATATAAAAGGTGTCTCACAAGCCCAGGGATCAGACACTGAGCTAAAGAAGAATCTTTTGTCTACCCAGAAAAACAAACAAAAAACCAACCAAACAAAAACCACAACATACACACAAATCAAACAAACAAACAAACAACCGCAAAACCTGTCATTTACAGTAGTTTAAAACCCAGAAAAGCAGGTCTAAGCCCTGAGAAAGGAGCTGGGAAACCAGGGCTGCACCAACAACTCCACTCAAGCCATAATTCAACCTAATCCCCGTGCACAAATCCACAGCTTGAGTTCAAAGTCCTGGGTTTAGCCAGGGGTTTTGCTCATCCTGTCATTTATCTCTGTTAACTGTGAATTCATCGCTGACCCTCTGGCAGAGAGCACCAGCAGGTTGGTTTTGTGCCACCACCCTGTGCCCAGGTTCCAGCCATCCCAAGAGAGTCAGCCGAGCAATGGTATCCACTCAATATAAGACATATATGCTTTTAGAAGTGCACAGAAGATACCAGTTTCCTTCTAAGCCACTAATTCTAAACTGTTCTTTACTGTGAATCCCCCTTTAAGACTGAATAATAAAAATAATAATCAGAAATTGCAGACAAATTGCTTCCTCTCTACAGTTAAAACTTTCAGAAATGAGCTGTCAGCACATTGAAAGAATGGAAAAAGCAGCCGGCTCTGCTCTGCGCTATCAAGAGTTTTTAGCACACCAGACACTTTAGGATCTTGGCACAGTGAGCAATAAATGCAGAAGAAGCATCTTTTCTGTCTCCTGCAGAGGAGGGGGAAGTAGAGGGACACATTCTAAAACCTCAAAAGCTGGAGATGACGGTGCCATAGAGGATGCAGCTGGAGGCTTTTTCCGAGACAACAGGTTTCTATGGAGTTCCCACCGCACATCGGCTGCTGGTTTGTCGGTCAGAGTGGTACCCACCCCGTTCTGACTGTCTGGATGCAGGAAACCCTGCCAAGCATGTGGAGGTTTTAGAGATGGAGACACAGCAACACAGTCCTTTCCCCAACACCTGCGCACCGTGTCTATCAGAAAGGTGGAAATTGCCAGTTTGGATCACTCCCAAAGTCCGTTTGCTTCTCTCGCCTCCTCTGACGGTGGCAGCACCAGATGCTTTGGATGAAAGTGAAAAAAATCCCTCAGGTACCACAAGCTGGGCAGCATCCCTCCAATCTGGGAAAGCATCATCTGCCTTAATATCTGTATTATCCTACCCTTCCAGCCGGCTTTCCGTCCTGTCTAATATGTTTGTGAGTTCCATGACTGTGAGAAAGCTTTTCTAGGAGCTATTTCACTCCTTCAGCTGAGTTTTCTATTGAATGGCAGCTTCAGATTTGTTGCATCAGGCTTCTCCTCACTCAGATACATCTCACTTCTTGTCGCACACAACTTCCTAACTTCAAATACATTTACCAGTTATCTCAGCACCAGAAAGGACAAAGGCCAAGGCTTATTGCCTGCCTAGAGACACAGAAATTTTCACTTGTCTATCCTGATAAACTGCTGCATCTGAATAGCAAACAAAATTAAAGTGTTTTTCTAATTCATTCCTCATTGCACAAATCAACTGTGTGGATGCTCACAGTATTTAAGAACGTGGTCTGCTCAAAGGTGTTTTCTGAAGAGAAATAACAGTTGTGTTGAGAGTCTGAATTCCTGGTGACTGGACTTTATACAAGATCCTTCTGCAGCATTATCTACATAAATTACAGCTCTCAACTCCCTCAGAATTCATGCGTCTTTGTACATCCTTTTCTTTAAACTCTCAGATATTATGCAACCACTTTATATTACCCCTCATCAGCACAGTATCCGAACACTTCCCACATAAAAACTGAGAGTGAATAAAAACTTCAGTTAATTCTCTGTATTTCTTGCACCTTGGAGCTTTCATGGAGGTTTTATTTCACGTCACTCTTTCTTTTTCATTTAATGTTACTTGATTAAAAGCGATTTATGGAACCTCAATGTCGTTTCCTAAGGATGATTGTATTTGCTGGGACTCACGGCAGGATAAATCTCATTACTAGCAGACAGAACAAGGATATTCCCAGGGTTACAATATGCAGGTGGGAAAAAGATGCGGTGAGGCACCATCCTGCTGTTGGGGAAGCAGAGCTATACACACATATATAAATATCCTAATACCCAATTTCCTAGTTCCTGCCAGAGCATTTGACTAGAGCTTTTTAGTCTGTTTAATTCAGTTTTGTAAATATACCCTACCTGAGTGGCCTAATACAACAAAAGATTACAGCTTTCTTCATTGCCGAAGGCCTTGAAATTCAGCACAGCAACTTCATTACAGAATCAACTTATCGGATTACATTAGAGTCCTTCAGATTTAGAAAATAGACACCTGGTGAGCTTCTATATTACATTTCCAAAACTTCTTGCATTTAGCAGCATTTTGAATAAGTTTCTTTGCAAATTAATTTTGCAGTGTGATTAAATTCTTACTGAGTTACTCTATACAGTGATTCAAGCACTCATGTGAATATGTGATGAAACATAAGATTAGACTCACTATAGAAGCAGAACAGGAACAAAAATTGCACATCTATGCCTCTAATACCCTAGTAAACATTTGCTTTGCAAAACATACAGACTTGAAGTTTGTATTATTAAGTACTACCCCAGAAGATATAATGGGGTTTATTGTCATGTTTACAAGCATTTTTAAAGTAGGAAATCTTTCCATCAAATGTTTTCTGCCTGCAGCCCCTGGCTTGCCCAGTGAAGCACCAGCCAGGTAACAAGTAACCTCCAGTTTGTCTTCAAACCATCTGTCCTAAAGGCAGCTGTGCACTTAAAATATCTACAAACCATTTTTTTCGCCTCTATCTACATGGCCTGAGGAAAAAAAAAAAAAAGAAATTGCCAAGAAACCAATTCCCCTGCCCACTGTCTGGGTTTGTTTGGGTTCCTCCTGCCCAGTGCCACCTCTCCCACCCACCACAGGAACCAGCAGGACCAGAACCAGCAGGATTTTCACCAGGGAATCACCCAAATAATTCATAGGACAGAGGAGAGCTGCAATCTTTTTGCTTAGGTGGGGGGCTCTAAAGCTCGAATTCCCCCTCTCCTTTTGCTTTGCCACTTCGCAGTTAACCCTCCCTGTTACCTGTGACTCTGTGGTTGATGGTCCAGCAGGTATCATTCTGTTCCTGCTTACAGACAGATACACAAAAATACCTAATGGCCTCTTAATCACTTAATCTGCAGACACCTTCCCCATCAACAGTCCACAAACACCCATGGAAAGTCTTCACCTGTTTCACTAAACTGTAAACCTGGATGTGGCTCCTTCTTATGGAATTTGGCGGGCTGGGCTCATCCCAGGGGAGCCGCCAGCACTTCTGTCCCAGCAGCCTGAATGCAGATAACAAACAGCATTCTCGGACTACACAATAAAAGCCGGTGATGTTGACCACCCAGTAAACCTGATGAGAGGTACTTATCTTCCCAATTAAAGGAATAATATAGTAGATTCGGATGTGATGATTGCAACTGTTGTCACTGTCAGAGCCCAGGTGCCAGACAGGAGCAAAACCTCCTCGGTTTTATCTCCAGCCACATGAACTAGAAATATTTTCCCTGCTCCCCTTCCTGCTGCCCCCCAGGATGACACCCCCCAGGTGTCACAGATGTCACTCATGTCACCCAGGACCATCCATCCAGCCACACCACAGCAAACGCAGGACTGTTGCCACACTGGGGCTTAGGATTTGCCCAGGGACTTCATTCCAGCGCAAAATTGCTGTGATTAAACCTGTTATTTTCACAACACAGCCACATCCAGCACTTGGCATTTCGCCCGTACACAAACCTGTTGTTATCTGTGTCTGTCTGATTCCCATGAATGCTGGTGTGTGGTGTATTATAGGAATAGCAAATGCAAAATCACTGCCTGGAAGGGTTTTATGACCGAAACAGAAACACCACGTTCCACAGAGGAATGGATGAGAGACAAGAATGAATACGGGGCTGTGGGAATATCTGAATCCTGCCCCACTCAGATATTTAGTGTGATATTGAAAAAGGCACTTCCGGGTTTGCTTCTATTAGTTCATTTCTGAAAGACTGGGGCATTCTTATCTGTGAAGCCTTTAAGCTCCTCTATTAGCCTGTTGTTATGAATTTGTAAGTATTACAAATTATTCTGTAAGGAAGCAGTCACAGGGGATGGAGACTGAAGAAGTCTATGAAAAAAACAAACCTTCTGTCTGTATTGATATAACAGTTTGTGGTCCTCAGAATGGGGTAGTGGAAACCTGTGAAAAGGTTAGAGAACTAAAACATTCGGGCTAGAAAACATCATTCCTCTGCTCTATGGTAATTCCAGGGGGTGTGATGCAGGGATCCAACCACCCAGTATCCTCAGCCGGGCTGCACTGAGCTGCTTGACCATTCTTAAAAGAAAACCACTTTTGCATTACAAAGTCAGAGCTGTGTTTAATTACTGGTAAAGTCACAATGAATTTTGAAAGAAAGAAACTGTCAGAATGTACCAAGAAGCCAAGAAATGAGCCTGTATTAATCTTTGGCTACCCTCACTTCTCAAGAAGACATGAATTTGCAGGTTGTGTGAGCTCTCAAGTCGGTGTCACCACCAGGTCAAGCCACAAGGATTACAGGGAGTTTTCATTCAGCGGCTGAACGCAAAGGCACAAAAAACTAACAATGATTCTGAAGAACATTCAGGTTTCCAGTTGTTGACATCAACTGAGCTGATAAAGCAGCAAGAAGACAGCTGCTTCCATCAAACAACAGAAATTTGAGATCTGATGCTTGATCCTACTTATCTTACTTATAACATTTCGTTAACCATCTAAAGAGAAAAACAATTTTAATCGAGTATTTCTTGGCAGAAGACTCAATGGAACAGTAAATTGAGGAAAAAATTCAGACTCACAATGCAGTAATAGTCATAATGAAAAGCTTTTTCCCTCCGCTGCCCTCTCATTATAATAGGTCACAAAGTTTTAAAATTCTATTGTCTTCAATGGTCGGTGATTTTTTGCAATATAAATAGCAATTGTTGTTCCAAACTGAAAATTAACATGTAGGGTTTGGATACAGAAGTTTCTCGTATTAGGGCATACCAGAGATATTAATATTACATCTTCAGAGGGTTTTGATTTTGTTTATTGTCTTGTTTTCTTAGATGTTTGAGGAATATGGGAATTTAAACCTCTTGGATGAGCCCTGCCCCGTTGTGAATCCACTGAAACCTCCACCTGGGGGGTTTCCAACTCTCCTACCTGCGTAAGGGAGTTTTGCAACCCTGTATCTGGAGCTGGACCTGGATCTGTAACTGCTCAAACCAGCAAATGTCTAAATCTGAGGGTTTGAATTAGATCTGCCTGTAACAAATAAAAAGAAGATCATTTTTAAAAAATATGACATGACTCTTCCTTTAAAAGCATCAAACAAAATGTTGGTAGATGCAAGTTCTCTGCTAAACTTACCACAATGGTAAATATTTTCTAGTGGAGATTTAGTCATTCAAAAGAAAAACTGTGTGATTATGTTTAACATCGTCAAAAGTAGAGTGCACTTCAGGTAATAGCTTCCAGGGAGAGGAAATAAAACACTGGGAATAAAGCCATCCTTTTAATCTTGTAAATCTTTATTATCATTGCATGAGCAATTCAGAATTCTGGTGTGCAATGTCAATAGGACCCATTATAGTTCACCTGAGCCCCGGATTTCCTACTGGTAAAGCAACAGGATTTTTGTATTCTTATTACTTTCTTAAAGTACATTGTATTCTATTATATGGCAAGATGTGTATGGAACTTTCATCTGCTTCTAACAGTGAATAAATAGAGAAAAACTTCTGGAAGTCAGAAATACAATTGGAAATTCCTGTCTCAGGATTGCTAATGAACCCGGGGCCTAACTCAGTGTCTCTGATATTGCTGAAACTATAATAATAATAATAATAATAATAATAATAATAATAATAATAATAATAATAATTTGATATCTCTGAGCAGCAAAGATAGCTGGGAAAAGAGCTGTGTTCTGAAATACCTGGAGTTAGTTTGGTTGTAAGTCTGTTAGTAAGTTTGGCAAATATAAATGAAAGATGTCAAGTTTTCCTGCACAGGTACACAGTCCCTAAAATAAAAAGTGCACAGATACCTGATTTGAGGCACATGAGTTAAGAAATCGTCCTTCAACCATCACACTGTTAGTAGTTAATAAACACACTGATTTTGTGTGAATGAAGGGTCAGCTCCCTCTGTCCCATCCAGCCAGATCCAGACACCTTGGCAAATCTCAAAACTACTATTCTGTGAAGGAAGATTCAAAAAAAAAAAAGAGGATTTGGAGGATTTTTATCCTCCCTGATTCTTTTGATGGTGCAGTAGCACCTCTCGTGTGTTAAAGGATCTCCAGCCATTGGTACGTTCTGTATCAGCATTTCCTTGGGACGCTGGAGATCCTTTTCTAATGGGAATATAAGAAAAGTGTGAGTAATTCAGATTATCAGCAGAGACAGTTTTAAGAATGGGATAAGAGCAAGAGATACTGGATTTCTCTGACATGGAGCACCAGGATGTGGGGGTGGGATCCAAAACCAAAATGTGATGTGTGCCCAAGCATGAGTGTCTCATACCTCACCTTCCACTTCAAATCTACAAAGAAATAATTAGCGAGCCTTTAAAAGTATGCCCCCACTGCACAGATCAGAGAGATATTTTCTTTGTAAGTTTCTCAGTTAAATGATGAAGTCAACTGTTATGAAAGAAATTAGGGCCTTCCTGACATTCAGAAAATAGCTTAAATCTGATACTTTACCTCTGATGTTGTGTCAAGGAGCATAAAACCAGCATGAATGGCTGAGGCAATTGAGAAATCCTGAATAGGAGGAGAAGTTCTGTCTCTTTCCAAAAAACTTACAGCCACAGCTTGCTGTGAAAAGCAGTGCAATGTGCTCACTGGCTTTGTCCTTAACGTGATCATGCAAAGTAGCTGATAGTAATCGTGCTGCCCTGCCATCATTTACAATGGCATCTGCTCTCTTTCAATTTGATGTAATTTTCATTGAATTTCGGTCTGTCAGGTTGCCCTGCCATAGGATTCATGTGAAAATGAGATCTTTATTCTAGGCGGCTGATGCAGTTGAAGAATCAGGAAGGCTGCTATCCATTATTCAAAGGGAAGAAGAGTATTTCAAAAATGAAAAAAGAAAAAAATCTCTTTAAATGTGTAAGTTTTCAGTTGCTTTCATTCCAGAAATTAAAAAAAAAAATGAGGCTATTCTAAATAAGATGTCTATATATCACAGCTGGCCTCAGGATGCTCTAACACGTGTTCAAATGGGAATTATGATACATGTGTAAAATTACTTACAGACCTGACACAGCAAAGAATGAATACTGAGAGGAATCTGAGTTGGAGTTTGGGGTGAACACTCACTTCTGCAAGCTTGAAATACCAACTTTGGGGTAGAAATTACTGAGCAAAACAGATTAAAATTTAAATTTACATTTTAATTTAAAATTAAAGATGGACAGTGATCCTAGCAAAGTAGTAGAAGTCATTGGCCAAGTCAGCCTGTATCAATCTGCTACAAATCCTTTCAACACTGGAGTTTAATTATGTCATACTCCTAATAGTGCAGAAGGTGGTAATTAGAATTCTGGAGTGCAGTAGAGAACTGCTGATCCACTGGGCAGGTTTATGTAATTAAGTCTGTCATGAAGACAACATGCATAGTTTGTCAAACTTCTTAAGCAATAGCTCGTTAGCATCATTGATTTATAGATCAACTTACATCATCTCGGTCCAGTTTATAAAATCACCGAGTTACAGTATACAAGCAGCAATGCACTGAAATACATGCCTGCTGAATCAGAAAACAAAAAGTGGCTTTGTGTATTGGCCCATAACAAAAAGAAGTGCATGTACTACTTTGGCAGGATTGTTAGCTGTATCTGTTCCTTTTTACAGGAACAGATATATATTTATATTTTGACATAGGCACGTCAGTCCTGACAGTGTTGTCTACAGCCTTTCTGTAAACCTGTTTATTTATTTGAGGGTTTTTTTCCCCTCCTAAGATGCCCTAGGGATGCACATGGTGATCACTGACATTTCGTTGGCCATGAAGATGGAAACACTTCATGCTTCAGATCTAATCCAAATACTTAAAATTACTGATAAAGTTACTCTGGCATTTTTGTGCTGTTTTAGAAGGAATAATTGGCTTTGAAATACGTGATACAAACTGCAACCAAAAAAATAGAGAGTTGGAGGTTTGAAATATAGTAAACAAATGTCTCCTGTCTCTTCTTACAGGTGTCTCCTAAACAGCCAAATAGATAGAAACAAGAATACAGCCTATATGAAATTCCACCTTCACTGAAATCAACAGATTTTCCCCTTTGATTAACACGTAAGCATAAGACAAATTCGTTTTGTTTTGTTTCATTTTTCAGTCTGTCTGGTTTAGAATTATTAAAGATAGTGGTGGATTCACTGAAAATGGTGAAGGATAAAACTCAGAGACATTGGGCAACACCAGTAAGTTGTTCCTGATCCAGGACAGGAGCATCTGTCCGCTTGGAGACGAACTCTGCCCCGTGTTAGAAGCATCTCCTACCAGTAGAACCACTGCAAATATAACCATGATTTCTGAGAATCCAATTTCTTCTCCATCAACTTTACACCCCGGGAGGAATTTGGCTCAACAGATAAAGCTCCATCACCAGATATGTTGGTTTATCAACCATTCCCTCCTGTAATTACATTCTTTGCGCATGAGGATAAACCCAGAATGATACAGTTCTGGTTTGGTTCTGTAAATCAAACGCAGGCTTGACATTTTGGAATCAAACCAGAAGTGTTTATAAAACAAAACAGGAGATGGGACAGGCCTTTTTTCTATGACTAATGAGGAAAAAAGATCCTGTTACTGGCGCTTTGTGCAGTTTCTTGTTTGACAGACACGTAGAATCTAGAGAAATATTCCCCCACATCAGACAAGTCCAGGAGTTCTTTGACAAGTTACTTGGCTCAGTCCTGGGTGCTGCTACTGGCTTGTCATTATTACAAGCCAAATTTCACACTAACCTGTTGTTTCCACAGCTTTCTGTAACAGCAGCACTGCCTGGCTGCAGCTCCAGTTGGTTCCTAACACATTACTTTTTGCCAATGCAGAGGATTCATTTTATAAATCAATCTTAAACGTCACCCAGATGATGTAGCCGAATGGATGATGCTGAAGGGCACCTAGGAATACTTTTGGATAGTCAAAGTTGATATGCAAAAAAGGGCCCTAACATAATCTCTCAAACCCCTGACTTGCACAGTTCTGCCAAGGTTTGTATGTGCTTAAAGGTCTATATGGACTTTGTGAAAATCTTCTGCTGCCCTCCACCTCAGTGAAAGGCTGAGTGTGATCACCATCTTAATGTCAGAAAGTCAAGTTTAATGCTTGGCTGCTTTCCTTCAGAAGATCCTTTCTGTTTATGCTGGCTATTTTTTTAGAATTATTTTTTAAAATAGTATTTTTGTTTCGAAAAATAAAATTTTAAAAGTGCCCCAGAGAAGAAAATGATGATCTGAACAATCCTGATTGCAACACAGAAACTCTCAAGGAAGGGAATGCCTTCTGGGTTCATGCTGGCCAGCTGGGACAGGCTGAGGTTGGTTTGGTAGGCACTTCAGGTACTTTAAATAAAAAACACCTTCAGTGAAATGTGCTGCGGTTCTGGGATAGCCAGGCATCCATGAACTGATTCTTGTGCTCACTTTGAACAGGTTCATTCTAAATCCATTCATTTTTCTTTACATTTCTCTGTCAGCCTGGGATACGATGGATTTATTAAACTGAAAAAACAGTGAGATGGCTTTTCCTTCCCCAGCCCATACTCTGCACTGGGATATTCTGAAGCATAACAATAGCAATAATGAACACCCCTGTGCGTGCTTAAAGATTATTATTTGTGCTGCTTTCGATCTATTTTTCTAAGGCTCGCCATCTGATGCCCATCTGATACATAGCCCCTCTCTGCTGGGAGAATGAGCACAACTGATCACAAGGGAGAAGTTCAGTTCAAGAACATATGTCTCAGCAAACAGAACGTATCCTCTGCCTGACAGCTGCTCCCCTTTTCTCTGCTGCTTCATCCACCCTCTTCTTTTGAATTAAATTCCATATATTTACCCCATAAGAAGCCATGCAGACCAGACCTGAGAGTGAACTCCTTGTTCAATGTTCTTGTTTAAAATAATCAAATGCACCTTTTTGCTAAGAACTTACGTAATTAGGAAGAAGCTGGAAGAGGCAAAGATGCTCTAAAGGGCTGTGTGATTAGACTCTAACTACAAATAGGTTTATAATTTTAGTTCTTCCTCCTTGACAGGTTTAATGAGGAGAAAAGCACATCTATGTCAAACTATCCTCACTGATCTGTTAAAAGATGTGCAAAATCATCAAGCTCCAACTTTTGGCCAATTCTCTGTTAGAGCGGAGCTGCCCACAGATTTCACACTGAAAGGCGGATTTGGAAAGTACAGGTAAAGCTCACAAATCAAATGAGAACTCCACTTTTCAGGAAGTCCTTGTCAGTTAGAAAGGATATTATATTTGGAAATACTAAAATATGTCAAGGCACTGAGGTTACTTATCTTGTAGGAGGATTTATGGACCTGAGAGTAATTCAGTGCAGTACTACATATGTACTTCTGCATGTACAAACTACATATGCAATGAAAATGGCATAATATAGTAGCTAATTACTTAGTCTGCCAAAAATTAAACCCAGCTATGGCTAACGACACACTCAGCATCAGCCAGCAGTCACAGCCAGCAGCTGTAGCAGGGATCCCTGTCCATGGGCTCCAGCAAATCGCGCCATTTTTCCTTCTCAGTTTCTCTAGAATAAAGCTGGTAATGCTCTCTGGGGGTCTCAGGAGGTTTCATTCACCTACATAAGACAAATCTGTTAGAATCTATATCAAAGAGGTACCAAAAACCCCAAGTAAAGTGACTGGTTTTAATGGAAAAGCACACAGATTATATTATTTTGCAAACGTTCATGTGGCAGACCAAGAATGATCCAGGATTTGGACTGAAGTTTTTACTTTGTTAAGGGCACCAACACACGGTGTTCTGAAATAATGACAGAAATAGTTGTAGTCATATTGCTTATCCCAGAAATTAAATGTTTCTAGAGAGAAAGACAAATGCTGGGTGTATTTTTCAGTTGATCACACTGCAATGTCTTATGAAATATCAGAATGTTCCTGGGGGACATGACCTGATACAGCAAAGGGCTGAGCACCCCTGGTTGATATAACAGGTGAGTGGATTTCTAAGGCTGAAAGCAGCCTCAGGAGTGGGAAGAAAAAGAGAGGAACTAAATTGTGCATGTCTTACGTTGCTGGTATCTGCTTAAAACCAAAAGTAAGATTTCAATTTGAACAAGGGGAGGGTAAAATTTTCGGAATCTGAAAAATATCCCTAAAATTTAAAAAGAGAAAAACTTAACTCTGGTCTGAATCCAGAGAGGATGGTGTTATTATAAGGTCTTGTATGTTTCCTAGAGGCATTGAAAGAGACAAGGAAATTTAGACACAGGGAAATGTAATTATTTGTGATTGAAACAAAATAGCAGCCAGTTCATGCATGTGCTCTTCCTGTTGAATTAACATTATTCTACTGAATTAAATTACTTTCATATGGTACTGTACTTTCTGAGGTAGCCATATGTTTTTTCACATGCTGTTTCACATGCTACTTATTTTAGTCATCAGAACTTAATGACATAAAAATTGCTATCTGAGTTGATATGGTTATTCCCTCTTGATGACAGTCTTTAAGCAGAAGCATAATGTGACAGATGAGAGTGCTGAAGCTCAGTGTTTCACCCAGACTTGAAAACAATTAAAAAAAATCTTCCTGCAAAACTTTGAAAACTATTCTATGGGGAAGCAATTTTTCTACTCTGTAATTTATTTGCTTTTCTTTCTCCCTTCATTTTTCTACACCTAGAAATGTGGATGAAAACAGGAATTTAAGTCGTTCAGGAACTCATTTACTCCTTCTGTGCAGTCATCACAGGAAATCACAACCCTCTCTTTGGTAGCAGCTCAAGATGAGGCAGCAGCATAGTTCAAACAAACACTGGTAGATTGAACAAGCCAGGATCCAAACCACCAAACTTCCCAAGGCTTCATGGGTGAAACTTTGCGTTTAGCTCATTTTGAACTTTTACTTAATGTTAAATTAGTCTGTTTGGGTATAAGCATTACATCAGACCCCAAAGAATGATATAATTCTTTAGGTGTCAAAGGTACAGAGAGTTTTCAGTTGCAGAAAATTGCATCTTAATAATTAGGATAATTTGCAAGAAAATCATGTCTCTTTGCTTGTGGATTTTTTCCCCCGCTGCTTTATTATTCACTCAGAACAGTCATTCTTTACATGTGATGTCATTGTTATTTGCTGTTGAAATAATTTTAATGTCACAAAAAGGATTAAGACTTCAAGGGAGGAGTGAGAAATAGGAAAACCTGATCACCTAAGCAACAGAAGTCCTGTTTCATGCCTCTGTGCCTAATAATACCTACCAAGGCAAAAAAACCCTGTCACCGAGGGAATGATACATTCTCTTTCTTCCCAAACAAAATGCTTTTTACGCCTTAAATGACGGGCAGAGCTGGTAGGCTCTGAATTTTTCAAGAAAGCCAGGCATAGATATTTGTTAAGCATGTCAGGCTGATAGAAAATGATCGTGTTGTGACGAGCGGTTTGGGGGGTTTTCCAGTGCGCTCTGGACCCTTCCCCAGCACCATCTCCCACCTTGGCCGCTCCTCATGGTGGGATGGTGCACGTTGGGGTGGCCAAGGCTCCCCTGGCAGCCTCAGACCCCACTCTGCCCCCGAGTGTCACCTTCCCAACCCTCTGGAGACCCCAAATGCACAAGAACAGGCCTATGGAGGCCATTTGGGCTGGCAACGTTGCACTACCTTCTTGGCTGGCCCAAGAAACTCTGAAGTTTGACAGCGGTCGATGAGACACTTCTTGGAGGCATTTGGTGGCCCTGTCCCGTGTCTGAGGGGACAGGCTCTGTCAACAGCAGTCCACTGTTGTCCCCAAACCAGGGTTCTTTACCTGGTGCGCATCGAAATGAGCCAAATTTGGCACACAGAGATGAAACACTGTTTATTACAGAGTTGCGCAAGCCTGGATGCTGGAATAAAGCCAGCATGCCAGCAAGAAAAGTAAAAGGCTTTATATACAAAATTGTATCACTACTCAGGGCAGTCCTAAAGAGCCAGTTGGTTACGCAATTGCATATTACATTACATGATAATTTTAGTGCAGAATAAGCAACATTCATCTGAAGGACACTTTATCCAACATGTTAAAGCAAGACTCAACTAATTGTGCAGACTGCAAAATGTCTAAAGCTGCACGGTCAGTAGGGTCTGTAGTTGGTGATTGTTTTACAAGTCACTCTTTGTTGTATGAGCAGAATGAGCTAAAACTGAAAGGATTTACACATCTTTAGGTTAGAAATTGAAGACAGAATTCATTAAGTGATGACAAGAACAGACTGGACAACACCCTCAGACACATGTAAGGAGCCATTGAATGACGAATGCTGTTTTTACAACTGATCTGGCACCTGACCCCAGCAGGGGGAAAGGACTGAAATACATCAGACTATAAATCCTTAGTTTAAAATGAAGTCTCTTTGAACTAATCCCTGAATGAAAACTGATACCTGTATTTACAAAAGTTAATCTAGGGGAAAGGGTAGCCAAAGAGCCAGGAATCCATATTTTAAATAGATTCATAAGGGGTAGGGATTGTTAGAATTAGATGAATGAGATAGGTAAACTGAGGCAGGGTCAGCTGGTCTGTAAACCCTGCAGTACCAAGCAGTGGGGAACAAGGGAGGGAAATTGTGCCCTTGATTTGAGGGGGATATAAGCTGGGGCTTTTTGCCCTATTCTGCGTGCCTGTCTTTAGGTAGAACACCCAGCCTTGCAAAATTGTTATTAAAATATGCTTCGCTGAGAGATGCTGCCTGGGCTTATTCTGTGGGCAAGGTGATTTGTTTCCTACACACACGGCGTGAACTGCAGGGTTGCCTTGTACAGGAACAGGAGTTGGACTCGATGATCCCTGTGGGTCCCTTTTGAAGAGAAGCTGCCAAATTAATGCACACTGGGATTAAGTTATAAAAGACGTACTCATCGTTAACCAATTGACATGAGACAAATGCTTTCTGATCAACCGCAAAATGAAGGGATATTTTTCAAGTTTTAAATCCATATGCATGGCAAGGGGGAGACAGAAGATTAAGTGATACTATTTAGAAGCAGAGTGCTTAGTTTATATTTAACTAATAATAAGTGTATTGTAAGTAAGGGACTAAACAATTATAATTAATACCATCAACTATTTCTAACTATTTCTTAGGATAGATGTATGCCAAAATTTTCAAAAACTGCAATGCCTATGTAATAATTATGTTAATATAAGCAACGCAAGAGCATCCAGTGTTTGAAGCACTGACGGAGTATGATGCCCAGAGCTCCCCAGCGCTGATAAAATAATGGCACTTAACAGTATAATTGACTCTGCTGCTAAGTTTATTTCTCCGTTTCCCTTCCAACTCAGGACATTCTATGACCCTATGACGACAACGCCAGTCCGCCCCAACCCCGTGCTCCAGGCCCCAGGGCCGCCCCCCGGCCCCGCCTCGCCCGCCACCCCGGTCCCGGCCGGTAGGAGCCGCTGCGGGCCCGCGCGGCGCGGCCATGGGCGAGGCGGAGGGCGGCTCGGCGGCCGCTGTGGAGAAGCCGCCGCTGCCCGCGGCCGGGCCAGGAGCGGCGGCTGCGGTCGCTGCCGCTGTTGCGGCCGCCGCGGCGGCAGCGGCCGGCGCCCCGGAGCCCGGCGTGCCGGCCGAGGAGGCGGTGGTGGTGTGGAGCCCCGAAGTGGAGGTGTGCCTCTTCCACGCCATGCTGGGCCACAAGCCCGTAGGTGAGAGCAGGCCGCGGGCTCGAGTAGCGGCGCTGGCCGGGGAGGAAAACCAGACGCTGGGCCCGGAGCGGCAGGGGTCGGGCGGGGCGAGTGTGAGGGACCCTCCAGCCCGGGTCTGGCGGCCTCGCGGTCCCGCAGCAGCCGGGCGAGAGCCCCGGGGCTTCGCGTCGTGGCGGGGCCTGCGGGGAAGGTGGCGCCGCGTCCACCGGGCTACTCGGCCGCCCCTCCGGGGCACCAGGCCAGCCCTCTGTAGGAAACGACCATCTTGCCAGTGTAACAGGACCAGGCAGGATCTCTCAGCAAAGCATATTTTATTAACTGTTTTGCAGGATCGGCTGGCACACGGAATAGGGCAAAAAGCCCCCGCTTGTATCCCTCCCCTGTTCCCCAGGGGTTGGTACTGCAGGGTTTATAGACCACCCAACCCTGCCTCAGTTCACCTGTCTCATTCATCTAATTCTAACAATCCCTTCCCCTGATTGATTTATTTAAAATACGTGTTCCTGGCTCTTGGGTTACCCTTTTCCCTAGCTTAACTTCTTAAATGCAGTAATCAGTTTGCATTTGGGATGAGTTCTAAGAGTTTGTTTTACATTAAGGATTCGTAGTGTGATGTCTCTCAGTCCTTCCCCCCACTGGGGTCAGGTGCCAGCTCCCTAGTTTTGTAAAAACGGCATTCTTCCTTCAGTGGCTCCTTACACCTCCACACTCCCTCTTGCCATCACCTTTCTTGACTTTGCTACCTTTTACTTTCCTTCGGTTGTTTATCACGCAGCTGATCTGTAAGATCTGACTGCAGCCCCATGTGGAAGCATTAGCCAGGGGGGCACCCTCAGCCCCTCTGCAGCACAGCACCTGTGCTGTAGGGTGAAATTAACAGAATCATAGAAATTATCAGCCAGGTAGGGCTGCCCAGGTTACCATGTGTCTCATCCATACTGCATCATTTCCTTGTACCAATAGGACTTTTTAAATTGTGTGGTATATGTAAATTATTAGTAGTGTTAATTGCACTGAGTTTTTACCCCAGGTGTGAATCGCCACTTCCACATGATTTGTATCCGGGATAAATTCAGTCAGAATATTGGACGGCAGATTTCTTCCAAAGTGATTTGGGACCACCTGAGCACCATGTATGATATGCAGGCTCTTGTGAGTATAAAGGGGTTGATGCAGCCACTTTCTTATTTCTTATAGTTCAGGGGGGTTGATGGGCCCAAATCACTGGGCTTGTTACACCTTTCATGTTAGTAAGGATCGTGTGTCATTCCAGAGAGTTGATGAGGTTTTCCCTGTATGAAAGTGGGTCAGGTGGAGACAAGGAAACTTGCAGTGGTTTGTTGTTGTGTTATTTCTTCTATACTGTGTTCTGGCATTGTTGATTAAAGTTGCCCAAATGCTGATCCAGCAAATGTTTACATACGTACTTGAGTGTCAAATAAGGAGGTTGTACTGTGTTTACATAAGAATTTACCGTGTCTGGGTTCCCAAAGTTATCTCAATTCATCATGAGTCGTGGTCTGAGATATCTCAACCTTAGTAATGAGTTTGACATCAGGAGCCTCTTACTAAGAATTATTTAGCTACTAATTGCATGTAAAATAGAACTTGAAATTGCACTTCTAGATCCAAATTAAAGCTTATACCAAAGTCATTCATAGAGGTGTTTCTTTTCTTTCTAAGCACGAGTCTGAGATTCTTCCGTTCCCTAATATAGAGAAGAATTTTGCTCTTCCTGACGAAATGATTCAAGAAGTAAGAGAAGGTAAGATGTGAGAGCAGCCTCTTATTCTTGGTTCCTCTACTGTCATCTCAGAGCAGGTAGTTTAATAAAACTTGGAGATGGCTGTAATATTACGTCAGACCATAACTTTTGCTAACATGAATCATCTGCACACTTAAATGTGGTTCATTTTGTAGCAAGATAATTTTTTAAAGAGTGAGAGCTGTGGAGCTGATGAGAACTACCAAGTTCTTCCAAATCTCACTCATGATAAGCCGATATGTAGTGTCTAATCTAATAGACATATGCAGCGGTTTGACAGAAATCTCAGGTTAAGCAATGAAATCTGGAGTTTCAGTTTAGCTACATGTATGTTATTTGATACTGTTGCCCAAGATAGGAGCTCGGAAGCTCATCTGCCAAAAGACTTCTTGGGATATTTTAAGCTACAGTGTAATGCTTCTCAATTACTAGGTACACTAAACTTTACACTAAAAATTCAGTATAAAATCATAATATAGCTAAGACATTGCATTATGTTTTGCCTATTTAGCATTTCACTTTGTTCCTGTTAATAATTTCAGTGGAACTCTTTGGGATGGCACATCATCTCATTCAGTGCTTTATGTTACACTCGTAGTATACCTGAACTGTTAGCTGTCTTTTTCTATCGCAGTGTCATGGAACCTTTCTAAATTGCTGCCGAATGTGGCACCGAGTGCTTGTTAATGTTGTCCACGTGTGCCAAAGCTGCTAATCCAGAAAAAAATACAGCCAGTTCTTTAAAACCATATAACCGTAGTTTAACAACCCTTTCTGTAGGAAAAGTCATGATGGAAGAAGAAGTGAAAGAGGAAATAAAAGAAGAAATGGAAACGCATACAGGTCCAGAAGAAGGTAAATTTGTGACTCTGTACTGTGTAATACGAGATTAAAAAATCACTGTAACTGAGAAATTAATGTTAAAATGTAAATCCCAAATATGATGTATGTTGTGATTTGTATTCAGACTTAGCATATGCTCATGCCAAGAGCTAGAATAATTTAAGAATGCACAAAGTAAGCACTTGCCAATATCTGATACTTCAAGAGGTGTCTCCTTTGCTCCTAATTCATATATGCAGAGTCGTATAGCTTTGGAGTTTTTTGGTTTTTATATGTGCTTGACAAAACCCTGGGAGTCTGAAGTAATTGAAGGATCTCTGAAAGAAGGTCGAGTCCAGTTTTGGTGAACCTAAATACTCTGTGTCAGGATGTGGATAGTCCTGGGGGAAAATAGAACCTACAAATCAAAAAAGATTGTAAGATTGTATGCTGAAGTGGGATGCTGGGCAGAGTGTGGGGGTTTTATTTACATTTTCTTGCTTCTTCTAAATCTAAGGCTTAGTTTCCTAACACTTCGCTGTAGAACAAAGTCAAACGTGAACAGTAGAGATCCTGATATTTACCTTAACAGACCAAGCCAACTGTTAACTATATAATTTCATAATATTTATATCTCAGAATAATTGGTGTTTTAAGATTGAGTGTAATAAAAGATCTAAAAATGTATTTTTTAAATATGTAAAATTTCACATTTGAGTGTTCAGTTTTAAAATCAATCTATAATACCAAATGTAATGACTGTTGCCGATCATTAATTTCATAGATTGGTCCTATGTTCTGTAAATGTTCCTATTAAGTATCATTTAATTTTACGTGCTGTTTAATTCTACTTAATGAATTTCACTTTTAGCCTGTCAAAATACATGCCTGTCTTTAAAATAATAAAGCAAGATGTGCCTTTCTTACATATTTTTCCTTTAAAAGTGAAAATAATACTTAAATGGTCGTTAAATATGCTGATAATTGATTGGTTTGAAAAGTTTGATGTAATATAAAGAAATTTGATATCACTTCTGTTTGTCTATGTGTATGACTCTGATCTGGCATCATTACTTTGATCCTATTTCAGTTTTTGCACCCTCTGGAAGTTTAGCAAAAACAACTGAAAAGCCAAGCAGCAAAGAAAAAGAGAAAACTTCATCAGATTCCGGGTCCAAAGAAGGATCTGATAAGAGGAAGCGCAACAGAGTCACTGAGAAGGTCCTAAACGCAAACAGTAATCCCTCCAGCCCGAGCGCTGCGAAGCGACGCAGAACGTAGAGAGAAGCGATAAACTCTGCGACATGAGGAGCAAACAGTAAAAACAAATAGCAGGATAGTCGCTACATAAACTTTTTGAGGCAGGACAAAATATCTGAGCCAAGTATTTGAAGAATCTCCACGTTGGCTTTATACACGCAAGACTTTTTGTCCAATTTCCCGATGTGTTTAGTGGCCAGCGGTGGCGGCCGTCTCAGGGCGCTGGGGGAGAAACGTGGCAGCGTCACGAGTCCGTGCGTGTACAACAGCTCCGGTGGGTGCATTTCAAACCAGTAACAGGCTCTGCGCCTACGTAGTTCCTGGAAGCAAGTGCCCAGTGAAACACAGAGCCTCAGTTCATTAAAAACACCAGTTATTTCTGTAAATTTTGGGTTGTTTTTTCTGCCTTTTGGGGTTTTTTTTGCTGTCTTGGACTATTACACAACTGTGGGTAGTGTTTGGTGGTTTTACTTACTGCAAACAGAATGTTTACATCAAATGTCTGAATTCTTTGATTCAGTAAAACTAAATTTTTTTTAAATGCAGATAACTTGGAAGTTGAGTTTAAGTGTATTTCACTCTGATTGCTGAAGGAACCTTCTTTCACCCTTAGTGACGTAACATTTTTTGATCTCTTTATGTCGATATGCCCTAAGTGAATGAAAATGATAATGCTCCTTGAATAATAAGAAAAACCCCAGTGATGCCACATGGTTTTCTGATGGGTCAGCTGAGCTGAGCATAAAACTGGAGATGTTGTTTCATCCATTTCTAATATCGTAGTACATAACAGTGGGTTTTGTACGTCTTTATTTATTTGTTTAAAGCAGTTTTAGTAGATGTTAATGGAATTTGTATTCCAAAATGTTAATTTTGTCCTACAAGTTAAGAATCTTACTGACATTGTAATGCTTGTCCTTTCTATGCTAAAAAATTAAGATTTGAAGAAGTTGCTGTTTTGGTGTTGGGAGAAGATGGACCATTTAACAAACACGTGTTAAATGGTGAACAAAGTAGGCTGAAATGTTGCTGAATTCGTTTCACCATATTAACTATCCGTTAATAAAAAGAAAAGTTACTTCTTGATCTGTCAGTATTGGCTTTAGGTGAGGAACTAGGAATCTACTAGTTTTTGCTTTTATTCTAGGTACGTAGTCAAGTTCTTCTTTGTCTTACCTGCTTCACCTGTTTTATACCAAAAATAAATTTGACTTGTTTTTATTTTACTAAATGGTATTTCTTGTGTAACTTGATTAAAATTTGGCGCAATTTATTTTGAAAGTTATTTAGGTATCTTGAGCCGTTAGTGAGATTGGTCAAAAGTGCCTCCATTATTTTGTTTGGTTGGTTGGTTGGTTTGGTTTTTGTTTTGTTTGTTTTTGCAAATTTCGTCTGGGTCTTATGAACAACTACCCTGTTGTTTCTCTAAGCTGAAGTTTTGGTTGCAGCCAAATCTCACCTGTTCACCCTCCGAGCTCTAGAAGGTGAGAACTCTGCTGGCACGGGCACTATAACCACTTTTCCAGCGTGATGCAAGTTCACTGCTTTAGGGTCTGAAATAAAGAGCAGGACACAAACAAATTCTGAGCCAGAAGGGATGAAACGCCATGAATTTCGTGCTGCGCCCCAATGAGCCGTGCAAGAGAGCTCTGGTTCGTGGGAGAGATGCTACAAGTGCCTCAGGTCTTCTGGCTGGGTAGAAATCAAACCTTGTATGAGGAAGCTCCTGGTTTTATTTTTGATGTTGAAGAAAAATGTCTAAGTTAATTTATTTGCTATGATAAAGTTCATAGAGGTTGTAATAATTCACTTACAGGTCTATCATTGGAGTGAGTGATGAAGGATGAAGTATTGCTGTTTCTTTAGGAATTAAAATGCTGTTTACTTTGCAGTGATCTACACAGATCTTGGCCATAAAGTGCAGATTTTGTAACTTTAAAGTCTCACAGCCTTGTGGCTAAATCCTTATCACCCAAGGGATTCTAGTCTACATTTTTTTTGCTATACCAATGAAATGTTTTTTATAGCTTAAAGTAGGAATGAGTCAACGTGTAGTGGTACAACCTCTCAACACCATACTCAAAGCTGGGAAAGTCCGCATGGGATTTCATGATCCAGTGACAGATTTTTTATTTTCAGCACATCGTTGGTTGCAAAGTTCGATATTTGGAAAATGCAAATGCTTTAAATGACCCAAGTGCTTTACCTCCCCTTTCACCGAGTCCTGTCTTCTTGGGAAGTTTGTTCTGTTATTCATTATCCTGTAGGAGGGATATTACTTTTTCTATGGATGTTGCTGGTTTTGCCATGTGAAGAAGTTAAATACACAAGTTTTGCTGAACACTGAGAAGCTCCCGCTACTCCAGTAGCTTGTTTCCAGCCCGGTGACTGTTCACAGCCTGTCCAGGACCCCTTACTGCTGCCCAGCGCCGGGCTGGATGGAAAAGGGCAGAATTGCCTTGTCTCCCTTTTTTTTCCGCAGGGGCAAATCCCGGGGAAACGCCGGAGCCACCGGTCAATGAGGAGCGGGCGGGCGCAGGGACCGCGCGGCGACAGGGGCGACGGCCAATGGGAAGCGGCGCCGCAGGAAGGGGGCGGGGCGTTCCCCCGCGTTTCCTTTCCTTGGTTCCCCCCCCCACGTGTGCGGGCATTGTGCCGGGCGGGCGGGCGGCCCTGCCGCCTCTTTCGGTTTCCCTTTGCCGTCCCCTCCCGCTCCCATGGCGGCTTGGCTCGGGTTCCGGGCGGAGGAGAGCGAGGCGGAGGACGAGGCGGGTCTCTGGAGGTACGACTCCACCTGGGAGGACGACGAGGAGGAGGATGAGGATGGTGGCGGTGGCGGCGGCGACGGCGACGAAGGCGGCGAGCCGGAGGGAGCGGAGGCGGCAGCCGACTCGGAGCCGGAGGATGCGGGGGAGCAGCTGTTCCGGAGCTCCCGGCAGCAGGTGGGTGGATGCGGGGGGTCGCCCGGGGCACGGAGCAGCCTCCGAGGTGGGACGAAGCCCCTTCCGTGCCCGGCCCGAGCTCCTGGGGCTGCCACCGGTTCCTGCTCCGGGGCCACTACCCGCGGTTCTCCGGCAGTTCCGAATGGAGCAGCCGCAGCGGTACCGGCAGCGGCGCCGCTGCCCGCGGGGGGTCTCCGGCACTTCGGTGTATGATGGATCAATCTCTCCAGGCCGATTGCTTTGTCAGTGTATTCGAGCCCCTTCTCTGTCCTCATTTATCATCAGGAACTGGAGTAGCTTAAATACTTACAGCAAGTCCAAGGGTTTTTTTTTGTCCTGACATTATTAGCATATAATTTTATTCTCATTTTGATAGAGCAAATCAAAGGGAGGAATCAGCCCTAGGAGTGGTGAAGGCAGATATGCGACTTTACGACCTCTTTAAATTTAGTTACACTGCCATGAGCTGGGTTCATCATAGCTATTTTCTTTCTTCCCCCCACCATTCCCTGTAATGTGGGTACTTCATCCCACGAACACAAGTTCTGTGTTCTATGTGACACCCACCTGTTCACCGCATTCTGATGGCCAGTGGATTTGACATTATGACATTGATGTTCCTCAGCAACATCTACTTTCATGTTTTTTCTTGGTATCTTTGCCTGGCAGCCTTTTGATCTCTTCCATGCCACCAATAAAAAGCCATCACGTAACGTCTGCTCACTTTTGAAAGTGAGCTGTAACTTTAAATTTCTTTTGGGTCTGTTTTCTTCTGGGGACCATACTATGAAACAGCTCTGAAAACAAAAAAGATGCGCTGATCTGTACATAGCTATGTGGGGTTCTAGAGAATGAGGCAGCGCTGCAAAATGGGAACACTTGTTTCTGGTGCCTTAAATAACGTTGTTTTGAAATAAAAGGGGCTGGTTAGTCTTATCTGAGGTTCTTACCTTTACCATGTTTTTGTGTTTGATGCGGAGTGTCAATAATTTGTTCTACAGCATTGCTTTGGCAAATGCAGAACCGTTTTTCAGCCTTTCCTGGGTCAGTCAAGACACTCCAGTCCTTTAAGGTAACTCCTCCCCTTTCAGGGAAATGGAAACTAATCTTCCCTTCAATTTCATTTCAGTGACTCATCCATATTCTTAGAATATAAATAGGCAGATAAAACTTTCTAATTAATATACTTTTAAAGGAGTTTCATAACTTAATGCTTTTAAGGCTGACATTAAAATAACCTCCCTTAAAAAACCAACACATTCCGTGCAACATAGTGTTCCAAGCACTCATGACATCCTACAGAAATACAGGCTCTCTACTCTGTGAACAAAGTGTGAACAAGGTTTAAATACAGCAGATGGATGTGCTGCTGTGCGTCTCCGCATCACAGTATCACAGTATGTTTGGGATTGGAAGGGACCTCGAAAGATCATCCAGTCCAATCCCCCTGCTGGAGCAGGAACGCCTAGGAGAGGTTGCACAGGAAGGTGTCCAGGCGGGCTTGAATGTCTCCAGGGAAGGAGACTCCACAACCTCCCTGGGCAGCCTGTTCCAGTGTCTGTCACCCTCACTGAGAAGAAGTTCTTTCTCAAATTTAAGTGAAACCTCTTGTGTTCCATCGTCCTGGAGCTCACTGCGGGAGCGGAGTCGCTGTGCGTGTCGCTGTGTGAAAGGGCACAAGTGTTTTGGGTGGAATAGTTGTAATATTTATACCTCCAGAAGGGACAGGGATTTCCTCTGAAGGGATTTGCATTGTTTGAGGGCACACTGGAAACATTTTTTGCATGGCTGGAGTGCTGGTTTTGTTCACAAGTTTTAATGCCTCTAGAACATCCAGATTATTCTTTTCAAATGTGTTTGTTCTTCAGATATTTTTTTTTCCCTTAGAGCAACTTCCAGATTGTGACAACTGTAAAATCAAGGACCGTTTTTCCACTCCAGCAAGTGGACTCTTCAAGCTTTGCCTCACAAGGGAGGATGTTGTCCACAGCCCCTGGAATATTGCTCTGCATCTTTAAAGAGGAGTTGTCTGTGTTACCTTTGTCTGACAGTGCCTGAAAAATATTAAGGGGCGCAAGAATGAATACAAAAAGAAACAGTAAATCTTCTGTTATCCGTTTATGCCTTTACAACCAGCCAAAGGCATGAGTCAATTTCAAAAACGGATTCCTACTTCTGCTTCTGTTACGCTAATTCTCACTCTTCTCCCCTCAGCCTGGATGGTATACTTTATGTCTGAAGCTGCCAAGGTTTTTATTCAATACTGAGGTTAGAGTTACTTTCATTTTTATTTTTACTATGCACTTGCAAAACCAACCTAAAATTCTTGTTTTATCTTTGCATCTCGCTTGTGTCTCTGCGAATACTCCGTGTTCACGGGTTGAAATCCCTGCAGGTGTCTTTGCAGCTCTTGCATTTCAGTGCTTTTAGCTTCTAAGAGCAAATGTTGAAAATCTCGGGGTTTGTGCTCGCTGCTGTAACACGTGGGGTTCGCGTTGTGCTGCTCAGAGCTGTGTTTTCGTAACAAGCCCCCTAGTTCTGCCTTCTCCTAATTCTCCATCAACAAAAGGTTTTGATCACTTTTCTAGGATTCTGTTATCTTTCTCACTCCTTTATCTTGTTCGCAGTCTGCACCTTCTCTTTCAGTTGCAGCTGTTTTCCAGTTTTCAGACAAATATTGCTCATATTACCCCCTCTTGCCTTTGCTTTCTGCTTTCCTAATGCATGTTCTGATGGATGTGTTGCAGCTTTGCAGGGAGAAACGTATTGAGATCAGCTATCAGCATCATGAAAAAGAAGGAGGTTTGATTTACCTGTGCAAGTTTAGTTTGTCTTTCTAACCTGGGAAGAAAGGGAAGGTTCTGGTTTTGTTATAGAGACCCAGGAGCAAACTCTGCTTGGAGAGAGCGCTGGGTTTCGTTCTCTTTGCTTCCCTGTGTTGTGCTCTCCAATGCTGTGCTCCAGAATACCTTAGTTTTTTGGATCTGGCTTCTGTCTAGAGAGGCCTTACAGCCCCTTGCACCACCTCATTGCATCTTTGTATCTACACTTACTCTTCAGCAAACCGGTTCTTTTTCAGAATTGGAGCCAGTCTTCTGTTAGCCTGTCCCACCTGACTGCCTTGAAGGATTTTATTTGAGAACCTTGAGTGTCAAGAATATCTGGAAATTGATTCTTCTGTAATTGGGAGCAAAATTTTCATTAATACCACGTGTCATCTGTGGAGTTCAAAAGTTCTAGTCAAAATAATCAATGAATTTCAAAGTGTGAAATCAGTGCTTACACCTTGAACAAAGGAGTAGTATTGATCTGCTCTGGCTGAACAGATTTCTTAGTCTTGTGTTTGCAGTGACTTATTATTGTTTTTCCCCTGTGTACCACAGTTTTTTGTAGTCGTGTGTATTTCTGCGGTCTGGTAGATTCTGGGTTTGGACACCAGCACTTGCATTTCTAATCTGTGGCTGTGGGAGGTTCTCCCACCTGGTTTGGTCTGTGTTGTCATATATAAAATGGAAATATTTTCCAAGGTATACAGGCATTATTTTAGGTCATCACATTAAAACAAACAACTTGAGCTTTGTTTAATTCCTATCACCAAAGTGTGGGGGAATCATAATGTATAAATGTATATTTTAAATGCAATTTAAAAAAATGTGCATTGATGACCTCCCTCTGTGGATAAAGGTTTGATCTCCTGAATGCTGTGGATGCTGCATGAATTTGAAGTATTAATGATCAACAGGGCAGCTGAATGTATAACTTCACTACAACACGGTGTTACAAAATCAAATCCAGTTCCTGCCTTAATAATTACTGAATCGGTGATCGGTGTTCACTGGAAGGTCGTTTTGTTTGTTTATTTTTCTCTGGGCAGATCAGGTTAGGAAGTATAAAATTAAATATAAAAATAACTTAGGAGATTATTTGTTGCTTCTTTTTTTCTGCATTTCATAAGATGCTTATATGGCATGAGTCTACACATCTAACCCATTTCACAGAGACCCTGTTCTCGCTGTGAGGTGATGTTGAATGCTATAACTGCACTGAGCTTCGCCCCAGGTGGGACCTTTTCTTCCTGAGCAGTCTGGTTCGTTTTGGTGGTTCTGCCTTGAGGTTTCAGGGCACTTTTAAGCGCTTTCAAGGTCTGGGACAAGATGGTTCAGCACTCAGCAAGATTGAACCTGTGTTGCTTGTGCAGTGTAACAAAATCTGTTATGATTGAAGTAATCTGCTGTAAAAAATAAATAAATATGATTCAGTTAAAATACATTTGAAATTAAGTCATACTTGCAACTTTTATTTCCATGAAGTTCAGAGGAAGAAATGGGGCTGTTCTTTGTGGTTTCTCTCTAAATGCTACATTTGGAAGGAATCTGGCAAGTCTGTGTAGTGAGGAGAACCTGACACCCACGTCAGGTGGATGTGGCACCACAGGTTTTCCTATGGAGCTATTTGAATTGTGGATAAAGTGAATTCAGCTGTAACTAGGTAAATCTGTCACTTGGCAACTAATAGGGGTCATGTGAGTCACTGCTGTGGGCATTCTCATTTGCTATATTTCTTTTTAATCCTATTAGTGAAGTTCTATTTCAAAATGTTTCCAACTAAATGCCTTTTATTTGTAGGAGCAGAGATCAAACTCATCACCGCTGTCTCAGAGGGGTTCTCAGGTAGGTTTGACATAAAGTTTGATTACTTGGAGAGATGAGTGATAATGAAGATGATGATTGGAATGGAAGTCCAATAAAATAAGTATCTCATGTGGCTCTATTATTGTCCACTAGATCAGCATGATGCTAAATCAGCAAGGCTGCTCTCAAGCATAAGGCAAAGAGGAAGAAAACTTTATTTCAATAATGTCTACAGGGAATGAGAATCCTGAATTTAAGGGATATTTCTACATCTTGAATTCTACCATTTTAGTCTGATCTCTGTCTTGAGTAAGGCATATAGTGACTCAGAGACAGGGCTTAGATTGTCTTGTTTTAAAACCTCTGAGTTAAGGAAGAAAATTACATTCTACTATTCAGGATTTCCAGCTAGCTCTGATCATTTCTGTAGGAAAACCCAACCAGGATTAACGAGAAGTATAAAACACAAAGACCTTGATTAATAAGGAAGAAAAAGAAATGTTTTGGTTTGAACTTCTCTTAAAGTTGCTTTCAGGAATGCAGAGAAATAACTGCAGTAACCAAGTGGCTGGGTTTGGGATGCTGGGAGTGCGGGGCTGGGGGAACGTGTGTGAGAGGTGCTGAATCCCACCAATGGGTTGGTTGTTGGTGTTTTTGCAGAAGACAACTTTATCCTGGATCTCTGATGTGTCTCTTTTCTTCTAGTTCTCAGGCGTGCGCAACTGGAACGCGGCAAGAGACTTGCAGAGATACAGACACCGCTACCCGGTACGGACTAAACGATGATGCGGGCGCTCTTGTGGCTCTTCCTCGTCGTGTGCCAAGCTTAGGAACGCTTTCTAGATTTGAGAGCACCCTTTTGTCTTTACATTGACAGGCTCAGAACCTCTAAGGGATTCATTTGTGAGGGGGAAGGGATGAATGTGCATGTGGGTGCGTCATAAACAAGCTGTTACTTCCCAAAAACATGTTTCAAGGATTTGGCTTGAATTGTTTAGGAAACGTGGGGGGAAGCAAGAAGTGTTGAAGTGAATGCTGCCTTTTGAAAGATTCCTGTATATTCATTTCTTGTTCTCATCACCAGGGTTTGATAGAATCAGAAAATGAGGAGGAAGAAGAGATGTGGAACTTGAGCTTTTATAAAAATGAGATTAGTTTTCTGCCCCAGGGTGAGTACGTTGTGTGACCACTGAATTGGTAAAAGAGTAGCTTGAGCCATGTGGGACAATTAGTAAAAACAAACAAACAAAACCACTAAGAATTTCCATTTAAAAATGTCCTTGCTCCTGCTGTATGTTAGTTAATTTTCTGTTTGGTGCTAGAAAACGAAGACTCTTTTTTTCTGGCCTAGCAGAATGGTTGTGTAGTTAGAGAAGTTAATGCCTGTGTGTGAACACTTGGCTCTGGATGATTTTTATTTGGTGTCATTTCTTCTTACCTGACTTTTTTTCTTTTCAGGTTTGCATATTGAAATTCTGCTTGAATCTTGGTGGGACAACTATGAAGTTCTAGAAGAAAACCATTCTTACATACAGTGGTAAACTGCCTGCATGAATAGAGTGGTTCTATAGTTGTATTATTCTGGGAAGAAGTGCAGCTGTGGCAGTAGATCTCAGACATGCTTGGTCTTACAGCACAGAATAAAGTATTAGTGCAATGAGAGAGATGCAGATAAGCAAAGTATGTTGTTGTCGCTGGTGTAGACGGTGCTTTTATGGGAGGGATTTATATGTCATATAGTAAACTACTTCTGTGCCCATAAGGGTGTGAGGTCTCCAAGAGATGCCTGTGATATCACAATTTTTGGAGTCTTTTTTAGTTTTAACAAAACAGATACCCTGGGCTGGGTGTCAGCTTTGCTTATCTGGGCTGAAAGTTTCTTTCCCTTCAGGCTTTTCCCTTTACGCGAACATGGGATGAACTGGCGTGCCAAACCGCTCACGTGTC
Source organism: Patagioenas fasciata (assembly GCF_037038585.1). NCBI lineage: Eukaryota > Metazoa > Chordata > Aves > Columbiformes > Columbidae > Patagioenas > Patagioenas fasciata. The sequence continues at coordinate 8,106,978 of NC_092535.1, read as the reverse complement.
AAGAAATCCAGGTATTTAAAGCTTTTGTGGGTTTTTTTGAGACCTGAACAATGTTAGGATTTTCCCTAAATGCCTTATATTTGAAGCCTATTTTTTTTTTTACATTGCTTCCTTGGTGCCCTGGTGTTAACAGAGCTCACTCAGGCACTGTTAAGCGTTTGTCTGTCTTGTGTCTGCCAGTAGCTACACCAGCAAATGAAATACGTAGTAATGTAATTGGCCTTGTATAATTCAGGTGCCACTTAAACTGGTGCAGGTAATTAGGAAGATGCACCTTGTGCTCCCTGGTCTGTCTTGTTTTCAGGCCTTTAAGAAGTCCCAGGAAGTTATGCAAAGGTTTATACGTGCTTATCAGCTCATGCTGAGATTTTATGGCATCAATCTGATCAACGAGGAAACTGGAGAGCTGAAGAGAGCAGAGAATTGGGCTGAACGATTTCAAAACCTGAACCGGTGAGTCTCTGTCTGCGCTGCTGGTCACTGGCTGCAGCCAGACGTGTCTTTGAGAAGAATAGTCAAAAATCAAGAAAATCCTCAACCATTGAGGAACGGAGGGTTTTGTTGGTAAAATAGTTAGCTAGCTAAACTATTTTTAACTTGGCGCAGCCTCTGACTGCAGGTCATTGCTTTCTCTGTCGCTTTACATGACAAGTATAATAATTAAACCAGCCGAGACTGGTTTTCTTTTGTATGTGGTGCAGCTGTTACCAGCAGGCATTGCTCGTGTTGGTCTCCTAAAGTATGAAACATGGACCTGAAGATGTTAATATTTGCTCTAGCAGAGCTTGTGTTTAAAACCATATTTTAAGCAGGAATCACTGAAACGCTTTCACAGGTAGCTGAATTGCCCCTGTAGTGTTCTGTTAAACTACAAAAACCTATTGAATCCTAGGCTGAAAAGTCCTCTGCAAATTGATGTTAGTGTTTTTATATTATTGCATTCCGTATCGTGGAGACAGTGATGACCCTTCATATTCTAGTACCCTGAATGGTATTAACAAGGGCTCCAAAAGGACTGGGCGTAGTCACAAAAGAAAAACCAACTTGAAAACTGTCAAGTATAAAAAGAAAAAAAAGCTATGTCTAGCTTAATCTCTCAGTCATGAATTTCTGGCAGCATCCTTCCATGCCTATATTCTTACATTTTTCTACAAGCTTACCCTGCAGGGTCAATGTCAGGGAGGGGATATTGGGCTGCAGGGACTCGTGTCTGGCCCAGTGTGGTGGCTGGTATCTACTGGTGGGTGATGCAGAAAGCCAGAACTTTCCCAAGCACTTGAGACAGTTAATCCAAGCAGTCCAAGAAGGGTTAGGAAGGTCTTACTAAGGGGAGACAGCAGCAGTAGATGCTTTAAAAGTAACTCTGCTTATACTCCTGTCTGCATTGTCAAAGAGTCCTTAATAGATCCCAGTCAATAATGCACAAAATGTTTTGCAGGTACCCTGGGGTTTGTTGTGACTTTCAGCTCGGGATGCTGGGAGTGTGGTGCTGGGGGAAGCTTAAAGCTTAACAGCTTTTCTTATTTGTTTATTTCAGGTTTAGCCACAACAATTTGCGGATTACGCGCATCCTGAAGTGCCTGGGAGAGATGGGATATGAACACTACCAAGTGCACTTGGTAAAGTTTTTCCTAACAGAAACTCTTGTTAAGGAGACGTTACCGAACGTCAAGAGAAGTGCCTTGGATTATTTCCTGTTCACCGTCAGAAGCAAAAGGAAGAGAAGAGAACTAGTCTACTATGCTTGGCAACATTACAAACCCCGAGGCAGCTTCGTGTGGGGACCGCATGAAAAACTCTCCAAGTACAGACCTCGCTCCGCCAAGTCACAGCTGCACCAAAAGGCAGGAGATAAACAGGAACCTTCAGCTAAAAACTGCAATGACTCTGTGGAAGAGGATCAGAACCAGCCTCTAGAGGAGGAACAGAAAGCTGGAGATGCTGCGGGCTTGCAGCCTAAAGCAAACGATGAAGATGTAAAAGGGAAGTTAAGTGAATGCGTTTCGAAGGGAGAGGATGGTGAAGAGGAGAAAGAGGCTTCATGTGCCCAGCAAGAGGAGAAAGATTTAAACAGCACAACTGAAGAAGTGCAGGATACAGCAGAGAACGATTGCACAAAGGAGAGCAAGAAGAGGAAACTGGATGCAACTATGGCAGACGCTATGAAGACTGGGCCGTCGAAAAGCCCTACTGATATTGAAAATATTTCCCGTAATCTGGGAGAATGTGCAATTGATGCAGAAACCCCCTCTTCAGGTCCATCCTTACAAGCAGAAGAGGACCAGAAACCACTGAAAAAAGACGATGCAAGCACCAAAACCTCAGCAGTGCCGGAGACTACTGATGCGGTTGTGAAACGGAGGAAAGTTGATAAAAGAACATCAAAAAGCAAAACATACAACTTGGCCATAAACCTGAACATGAGGTCCTCTGCCTCGAGTGCCGAGTTAAATCCATCTGTTGTGGATAATGATGCTGAAAAAGAAAACGTCGGTGAGAAAAACTCAGCAGTGGAAGCGTCAAGTGAGAAGGGTGGTGGTGATGCAGATGATGGGGCTGCGGGACCTCAGCTTGGTTCCAGGCTCCCTGAGATGGGCAGGACTTCTCCAGTGAGCGATGGCTTGGAATTGCGTGGAGATCAAGATGCAGCAAGGAGTGATCAGCACCCCAACAGCACGGAAAAGGGCAAGAGGGAGGGAGATGGGGCAGAACAGCATAAAAAGGCAGAAAATGCAAATGGCAAAAAGCAAGCAGAAGTCACGGGCAAGAAACAAGTTCCAGAGAGTCTTGAGCAGAGTGTGGCAGCCACTTGTCCTGAAGAAGACAGCGCTGAGGTTGCACCAGAAAGACCTGGGAGCCCCGAGCCTGTGGCAGGACCTGGTGAGGAGCAGGTGGTGGCAGAGTGAGCTCCAGCCAGCGGAGGTGACACTGCCCGGGCTGCCTGGAGCCGCTGTACTGGTTCAAATAGCAGAAGTATATGGAAAAATAAACTTCCTTTGGGCTGATCCAGTCTAGACCCTGACTGACTTTCACCCTTCCGTGCTTTTTTAATCATCTGTAGTAACTTCACTGAGATCCAGCCCTTGGTCACCCTAAAGAGGAAAACTCAATTTCGTCATCTCCATGGACAGGCTGTGTCCTGTTCCGGTTTTTAGCTGATGTTCAGGGCTATCTTGGAGTAACAGGGATTTTTGCACTTTGCTTTGGTTCTGGTATGTCTCTTCTTAAAGAGAGGATGAAAACAAATCTGTTTCCTTGTGTGAACTAGTCAAATATTTATTAAATACTAATTTTTAATGTAAAGCAGCATGACCTAATTTGCCAGGCCTTTCTATTACCATGTAATGTTTCTCTGTTATTTTGAAAGGCTCTGCCTTCCCAGGAGATTTACTCCTGGCAAAGATGCTGTGTGTCTGCTTCCTAGGGTATAAATTGTGGCATTTTCCTGAAAGAGAGATGAGTATCTGCACTTCACATCATGTAAGAGCATAGTTGCCTCTCCTCCTATAAAGCAAGTAGGTTTGACTTTAAACTGGGATAAAATGCGTAGTCAACCGTATGTCTGACCAGTATGAACCTTCATGTAAAGATACTGGGTTTTAGGGTGCAAAGTGCTGAGTAATTTGCTCCACTTGTCCCCCACAGAAGTTGTTTTGTAAATTTGTTAGAATTCAGAAAATGAATTGTTTACTGGTTTCTAAGAGTAAAACCTTCAGACTTTGCAGAAAGCTTAGAGCTCTTCCTCCCCAGGTTTTTCCACCACTTTCAGACCCTTGATAGTCTTCCATGGATATTTATATCCACTACTGATTCAAAGGCCTTCCTTCCTCAACTGCCAAAATAGAACAAGTATTTGTCACTGCACTTTTTTAGAGTCTACTGTTCATTTGCATTTGCCACAAGACTCTCTTTCCTGCAGCCCCATTGCATGAAGTTACAGATGTCAGATTTATTTACATGTGTCAGATGCTTCCTAGTTAGGGCAGGGTTGTTTTCCCATTAACGATCTGTCAGGCAGTGGGGGCACATTTGAGTGCAACACGTCTGGAAACCACTACGCTTTGTGGGGCAGTTAATTGAAACTTTAATTGGAGGGGGTATGCTTGTCTGATTCATTTATTTACAGCCCTCAAGAATTTACTTTCAGAGCTTGCCAGCCATTTGCCTGACCTCCCCGTTAGCTATTCTGCCCGACTTACACAATGTTCAACCAAGTCTGAGGGAGCGTTAAACAATTTAGCACTTTGACTGCTAGAGATTTACAACAGAGAACCCATTTCATGAAGCGGAGGAAACTGTTTCCAACAGCCAGAAGGTCTGGACTTGCTGTTTGCTCAGATTGTTTGCTTTATTTTGGGGGTTTTTAGGTGCTGTTTGTTTTGTGTAGGAGGTGGCTGGAGGCTTGGCTGCCTTGACAGAGAGCAGATGCAGTAGCCTGTGCAATGTTAATGTTTTTCCTGTCTCTGCTACAGCTCTGAAACTTTGTCTTTCAAGGAATTTGATCAGTGGTTTGCCTTCCCAGACTGTCAGTCCTGATCCAGCATGCCACATACATGTGTGTGGGAATGAAGTCTGCAAGTTTAACACCTGATGTTCATGGTCACACACGCGCTGGAAAAAAGGCTTTAATGTTTTTTAAATATTTTTTCTTATGAATAAATGGAGTTTAACAACCAATGACAATAGGCTTAATGGCAGATATAAATACTTGAAGATGTTGAGTTGAAAATTCTTTCATAAAAGATTCATAAGAAATCATTAATCTTGGCTTTTGTACAGATTCATAATAATTTTCTTAATGAAGTTTTCATTGTGAATATGTGCTCAGTTGGGGCATAGCTCATAAATCTTGTTATGGTGATGTGTGGTTTGTTTTTGTGTTAATGGGATTTCGCTGTGAGTCTTGGTCTGGAGTGCTCAAACTAAACCGTTCCCCACCACGATCAGGTGTAGAGTCTGAGCTGTAGGTGTTTGCAGTGAGTTCACAGGATGTTTTCCAGCACTCAGACCTGTATTGCAGAGTCATTTATTAAAGCATGACTTAAATGCATACCCATTTCCACTTCTGTTTTTTTCAACTTGGAGGTCAGGTGGTGACCATGTATCTGCTCCATCACCACCACCCCCCTGCAGCCATCTGCTGTTGCTTGGGCAACAAGGAGTCCATGGGGCTGCCCAGCCTTCCCAAGCTGAGCTCTGCTGGACTCACCATGAGCCAAACCTGCTGCTTGTTCCACATGGAGTTGGTGACCAAGTCATCTTCCACCGCTGTCAAATGTGGCCACTGAATGTTTGTGGGGAGAAGATGCCTCCGCACATGCTTCTTGTTTAATGATGGCCTTTGAAATGATTCAAGATGCCCTGTCTTGGTTCCATGCCACCACCCATCAAGTGTGTTGTGATGCTCTGCAGAGCAAACAAGGACAAGGAGCAGCTCTCAGGGTTTGCTGGCAGGAGCGCAGATGCCCAACCTGTCTGTGGGGGCTTGAGTCTAGAGGGAATTTTCCTTCAGGACACAAGCACAGAGGTGTATTTGTGGTAATTTCTCTGAGTCCCTTCAGCTGTGCTCCCTCTGCCTGAGGATGTGGAAGGAGAGGAGGACCAGGAGGACCTGTCATCTTCTTCTGTGGGTGGGCTTGAAGGCGAATGCTCCCAGGGCTCTTCCATCACTGGTCACAAGCAGGTTCTGCTTGCAGCAGCTCTCCAAGCCCTGCATTGCCATGGGAAATGTGTGGTCAAGGAACTTGGATCTGCTCTGCTGTCTCTCTTGCCACCCGTTGGCATCAGTGCGAGGGAGGAGGTACAAGCGCTGTGCAAAGCAGTTCATGCGGCTGCGCTGCTCCCCCGCTGTGGCTTTTGTGGTGTCTAAGAAAACACTTACTTTACTTTGAAGCCGTATAAACGCACACAGACACACACTCCTTTCTGTCCCCAGCTGCCTGTTGCACGAAGTCTTGTAAGGACTTAGTGAATCTTTGAGCCCTTTATCCTTGTCAGGGTTGGTGGAGCGTTGGCTGCTGGGGACCTGGGCAGCCACACACTGTGTGCTCAGATGAACCTCCCGCTGTAAGGATGCCAAACTGAAACCTGGCATTTCATTTTTTTTTTTTTATTTTTATAAGCTTTACTTTTTCTGCTTCTGCTCTCGTCTTGCTTACCAGATGAGCTCTGTCATTTCAGTTCTGATGAACCTCTCCACTGTTCCTCACCAAGCCCTGCTTTGGATGAAATTATCCTTAATCCATAAAGTGAAGCATGAAGCAATTTGCAGGAGCTGTCTCTTTGTTAATATATTGTTTGGAATCACCTAGCTGGGAGCTGTCATCCTGTTCCTTCCTTGCCGATATTTCAAAGGCAGTTCTTCCATATTCTTTTAGTGGCTCTGAGAATGTTTCTCATTTTTTCTTCCTTGCATCTGTCCGTGATCATCTGTTCTCTGGTCAGAATTCATCACTTTCTCAAGAAATCAGTTGGCATTTCTTTAGATCTTCCTGAAAAATAAATTACAGATGTGAATACACCTCCAGAGCTAATAAACCATCTTGCAAAGCAGTAAGTGCATTTCTCTGTTGTGTGTCTTGCGCTCATTACAGGTATATTAATTTCTCTAGTTTCAGTTAGGTAGCCTCAGGCACTGCATAACTCTCGCTCTGTGTTGCTTTTTATCTGTCCAGCACCAAGATGGTGATGGGCTTTGAGAAATGCCCCGGGTGAGACCTAAGGAACATCTTTATATCTCCAGCTGCAGCTGCGACATGTCTGCAAGTCCAGCCCAGTCTTGGGCCCCGGCCGCATTTGCTCAAGGCTGGGACTGCCCAGCGGGGCTTAAACGTGAGCCTCAGCCTAAGGGTCTGCTGCTCCCACCCCCTTCTCAAACCTCCTCCTGCTCCCACCCCCTTCCCAAATCTCACCCTGCTCCCACCTCCTCCCCAAACCTCCCAGCTCAGCCCCTCCAGCCTGTGCTCCTGGGCTCTGCCCCTCCGGCTGGAGCTGCAGGTTTATCTGGAGACCAGGACTCTGTAAGCTGAGACTGAGGAGGAGGGATCTGCTGGACCCCGGAGCAGAAACGGTTCAGCTGCCCAGGAGGAACGAGAGGCAGAGCCTGGGCACCATGGCCGGATTCTCTGCTCTTGGGTTTCTCTTGCTGTGCCAGCTCTTGGCCACGGCATCAGCTCAGGTAAGAAGCCTCATTCGTATCTTACGCTCAAGAAAAAAGGATATAAGTGAAAAAGATATGGCGACCTGTATACGTTATACCTGCAGGATGAAATGCGGTAATAGGCACGTTATTAGAGTCTAAACTTTGCTAAAAAACGTGTGCGTTGCGTGTGCTGTTATACAGAGAGTGTCTGGCAAACACTTAAGGGTTTGTACCTGCACAGGGAGGCTTGTAGAGTCTATCCTCACGTGTAGAAACTGCTGCTTTAAACTTTCTGTAGAAGTATTGTCTTCCCATCCAGGGCTGCAGTTACCAGAGATAAAGCCTGGGGAAAGGGGATACCTGTTGGTGTAAGAGAAACAGTTCTATCTTACAATGAAGTAATAGGTTGCTGATGAGCCTGATCTGGGTCTTGCTCTGAATCAGAATTTTTTATTCCTTCCCTCAATCAATTTTTTAATTTTACATTTATGAAATAGTATATTTGAGCCTTGCTCACTTTCAGACATGAAGTTATATTAATCTTCCCTGTACGGTCATAATATTATTTCCTGGGGAAGTAGCTCCTCAGTGAGGTTTTTCATTGTGTTAGTGAGGAATTTTTGCAGTCTGTGAGCAGAGCTGCTTCTACAATGAAATCTTTGTTTGCTGAAGCTACAGCAAGTTGCTCTCTGGAGCCCTCTCCATACAGAAGTCATTTATTGGACCTTTCTTTCCTTCCCCCACCTTAGACCTCCAAAATCCCAGACTTTAAAATGCCATCCTGCTCAGAGAGGAAGTTTTCCCTTTCTTTTTCTGTCTTCAGCAGTGTCCACCCGACTCATCTATCACCCCATTATATTTGGGCTATAAATTTATTTTTAATGTACTTAGCATCTGTTTCCTGTGGGCTTTGCATTTCTTCCTCTGCCCAAAATGAAACATGCAGTGAGAAGTGTTCCCTATACAATTAAACCCACTTGCTGCCCAGTGACCAGCTCCGATTCCCAGTATAAGCCACCAGTTCAGCTGGGAACCCTGAGGATGTGCTTGGTCGAGAGGGTTCTCTAAAGAGCCTTGTGCTGGTCCTGAGCTCCTCTGAGTCCACCCAGGATGGACGAGGGATAGAGGCTTAGTGCAGATTTAGGGTTATACTGTAGGACTTGGTCATTGCTTTCTGATTTAGCCCATATGTTTCTTTGGATGAAAAAATAAACTCTTCTCTCTCTCCTTCCCCCAACCTTTTCAGAGAATAGGACCACAAGGCCCTCCTGGACCACGAGGACCGCCTGGACCATCTGGCAAGGACGGCATAGATGTGAGTGGGGATGGCTGAGGGAGGGCGAGGGTGGAGCGGGGGCAGAGCTGGCCAAGCAGATGAGCTGCTCTGCTTCTCCAGGGCCCCAGCCCTTGGCCGATGTCCTTCAGAAATGGACCTGGAGAACCAGCCCACCCGCAGGAGACTCTGCAAGGGTCAGAGCAGCGAGTGGAGGTGCTGAGTGGTTTCAGGTTCTTCACAGCATTAATACCCTGTCTCAAGAGAGTGTTCAGGATAAAGCTGGTGTGTGCACAGGGATTCGTGGCCCTGCTTGTAAAGCTGCATGTTTCTCTTGTGATGTCTACGGAGGAAGAGGAACGTAATCTGTAATGTTGAGTGTATGAGTGCGATGCATGCTGGAGTCATTGGATTCTGTAATTCAGAGAGAGGTTTATGTGACACTTCGGGGTATCCATATTTCTAGAGAGGCCCCAAGAAACTCAAATATACAGAACTGGACACTGCTTTTATATTGTTTTTATTTCAACGTTGTCAGTATGACTGTCCCTAACTTAAATTGGTATTTGAGAGGTCAGAATGTGTCTTGTGTGTTGCCAGATATGAGTCGCCTTTAGTGGCACAAAAGGTAGATGAAGTGGACACCCTTTGTTTCAGTAGGCAGTTCTTTATACGTACACCTCCTGCAGAGGTAGAAGACTATACCACAGGATTTATGGGATTTATGTGATTTATGTTTCCATAAAAATGTACAATTTTGCTTCTGTGCATCTGTTGGATAAGGGCTGAATTGTGTCCTGTAGTTGGCAGTGGATAAAAAGAGCATGAGATGGACCTTCAACAAGACCACATCAAATGCAGAAGGCCGGATTCCTGCTTGGACATTCAGTTTGAGTAGCGCTTGTCTCTCTAAGCTGCTTATGGAATAGGGCAGGGGGGTTTTTTTAGGCTTGTCTGAAGTAAGCTTATTGGAATTGCACCTTTAAGCAACCTTGAAAAAATCTATTCATTCCATGCAGGTCATTTTCTTTGGGATGAGAAGGTTAAAAAAAGATATATGAGTTCCCTGGTATATGGTGAACAAGGAGCTTTTTTGTCTGCAGTGGTGAGCTTTCCCAGTGGCTCTGGGAGCTGAAGAGAGAACCTCATTTATTTGTCCCTCTAACGCGTCCTCTTGACTGATGGAGACCGTTTCACTGAAAGTCTCTCTCTGGTTTTGCAGTGTGAAAAGTTCAGAGCTGGTTTCAGCAGTTTCTCTCTGCTGTTTTTCATGATAAAACTCTTAAGGGGGCGCCTTGGCAGAGGGTGAAGCAGATGGATTCACAATAGTTTGCTGGTAGAATCTCTGCAGCAGGAGATTTGTACAGAGTGAAAAAGAATTTGGGAGGGATGAAACCCTTCAAACTTCAAGTCATAACAAGCTTCTGCACTTAGGCAGTCAAAAAGAAACACATCCCTGTAATTGTGTCGTTCAGTTCCTGCTTTCTACAGGATGTTTTACGCTTTAATTCTGGAACAGCACCAGCATCGCTTCTGATGGCCCTTGGAAAGAGGAGCCTGGGGAGATGCTGGTCACATGAACCTGCACCCTGTTATCTGCTGCTCAAACCTTCAGAAGGCTCCCCATGGGACATGACCAAATAACATCTAACTAATATGAGCAACTTAGTTCTAATAAATCAAACGGCTGAGTAAAGTATTTAAGGTGCTAAGTCTCTCAGTCTCAACTTGAGCCTGGAGTTTTGGCTACACAGGGACAGTCATTTGAACAGATTTGATCTACATCCCCCTATGGATATAGGTTGTCAGGTACCCCGTGTGGAGCCTGAGTGGCAGTGGCAATTCTCCCACTGCAAAGAATGAAACCATTATTTATTTTCTTTAATGATGAGACTTTTTTTTTTTTTTAAAGCACAATCAGAACTTTTCTGGGCTGTATCTGTGCAAGTTTCCTGAATTCTGGAAGCCACTCAGGCTGGGTCATCTTCACAGATGTCTTTGGATAAATGCTATGTGGGAAGAGTCTCTGGACAGTCTTTGAGCTGGATGTGTGTCGCTGAGGCCTCGCTGCCGGTACTGAGCGGTGCATAACATACAGCTGAATTATTCAGGATATCTCCGAACAAACCTTGTATGAACCTCATAAGCACAATTTCTAGAAGCTGCTGCTTTCATTCCTGCCTTTCAGTGGGAACTGCAGCATTAAGTCCCTCTGAAATCTTTTATAATTATAGCCTTTAACATGCTTCATGTTTCATCTCCATAACAAGCAAAATCTCTCCCTCCCAAGAATAGAAACAGCATGTTATGATTGAAAGAATTAGCAACAAGTCCCTGTGAATTATTTCTGGGGATGTAATTCTCCAAATTGCTAATAAGCAATTGTCACTTTTCACGGATTAAGCTTTTCTTTTTTTCTTTTTCCCCAACTCTCCATCTCCTGGCTTGACTTGCTAAGAGTAAATGTCCCTCTCATGAGGCACCAGGAGAGCATTTCCTTTTGCTGACAGCCTTTACCTCTAATTCCCGGTGATCTGGCGTCAGGGCTATAAACACTGATTAGGCTTTTGATTCAGCTGGCTGAAGTTCTGGTGCTCCCGCAGAGTCCCGCAGGGGCCCACAGTGGCAGGATCAGGGTTTAAGATGATCCCAAACGGCCTTTGCTGATGCCGTGGCTTTGCTGCATGGTTCGCTGTGGCTTTGCTGTATGGTTTGCCATCGCACAGGCAAGAAAAAATGCAAGGGGCTGGTGATCTTGAATGATGGAGGGAGGGAGTAAACCAGCTCTACTGCCATTTCTAGGTGCCTTTTCAAACCCTTCATTGCAAAAGAACTGCTCCTTTCATTTCCTTGGCAGGGGGACCTTCTCCACCTATGATAATGATAACTATTTATGGAAAATCTGTAGGCAAAGGAGTTGCTTTAGCAAGGCAGAGCATAAAGACGTCTCTGTGCCATGAGCCTCTGGTCTGTGCATTGCTTGGTCACCAGTGCAGTAGATAATCCTCACCTGAGCAAATCAAGGCTGGAGAGATTTGCCCAAGGCTTCACAGTTGTCGACACAGCAAATATAGAAATGTGCTATAAATTGCTTACTGCCTCGTAACTCCTAATTATCAGACCTGTGGTAGGGATGGTGTTATTTCTAGCCTTGCTCTGTTAATAACCACCTGTTTTCCTTATAGGTTTTCTTCTTCCAGGGTATCAACACGCCCCTTCCCCTTTGCTCACCCACAACATCCGAGTCTCTCACAATATTTAGTGCACTTGTCCTAAAGCCGGGAGAGGAAGGTACCATCCAGACATCTGGATCACACAAAGTGATTTTCTGCAGGATGAGATGAGAAACAAGGCTCCTGCTATTCACAAATTATTTCCTTTTTCAGGGTCTAACAATAAAACACATTTATCTTGTTGTCTGGGGCCCATGTGAGCTCCTGAATGATGTTACAGCTGGCTGAGGTAGAAGGAATGATTCAAAGACTTTTAAAATATCATCTCCCAAACACCTTTAATGCTGTTCTTAAAAGTTGCTTTCCATTAGGACAGAAAAAAATGAGAGCTTTTGAAATATTTTATAAAAATCGGGTTTAATCCAGATTGTGCAATTGGATTAGGTGGAAATCAGTTGGAGGCTTTGTTCATTTGCTTTTTCCTGTCAAAGTTTAGTCATATGGAGAAAATCACTGTTGACAGTTTGTTCATTCTTCACTTTCTGATAGTCGTCAGCGCCTGGTAGTACCACAGTTTCCCACTGTGTCCTGGATACCTGGAGATTATTGTTTTATCCTCTGCTTCATCAGGAAGATGTTTGAAAGCCTCGATAGCCACCCAGCTTCCTCTCTGCCCCACTTGCAGACAAGCCCAAGTGCAAATAATTTCTAAGTATATCTGGAAAAAGTTGGAGGTGCTGAGCACTGTTCAGAAGGACTGGTTGTCTCTGGGAGGCTGAGGTTGTGGGTTTTCACCAAATCTGCTGTGTAGATGTGGCAAGGGCTATCCCTTTTGGGGCATAGCAGGACCTAGAGCATCAGCTTCATAAGACCGAGCGTGGTAGATCTTGGAGTGGGCACCGAGGGAGACTTGAGCACTGTGACAGCTGGGAACATTGTTGTTATGAAAAGTCAACAGAAGGAGGTTCAGCACTAACACGGATGTCTTTTCTCTTTCATTTAGGGAGAGCCAGGCCCTCCTGGTTTGCCAGGCCCACCAGTAAGTATTTTCTGGTTGACATTGAATTGCTCATCATTTCAAGAGGGACACAGTGCAAAGCTAAGACTTACTGGCTCACTTTCCTCTTGATCTGCAGCAGGATTTCCACAGGGGGTATGCAGAGGTGGAGTTGCTCAGCACTGGTCCTGGGGACAAACACATTCTCCTGCTTAATTGCTAGCAGAGGATAGGCATGAAATAAAGCTCACCCATCAGTAGCGTGACAAAATTGGCACCAAACCACATATGTGTGCTTATTTTTGGCATTGGTCTGAGTGTGCATCAGCTCCTCAGTCTGCCAACTGCTCACAATTGTACCAGGTGGCACAGCTTCATCTCTCTGTAGGAATTCTTCCATGTTGCATGGTGTAAGATTAACGCACCAACAAATGGACTTCAGTCTTGTAGCCTGTATCAACACATGCCACGCTTCTCTTGTTATTATGTTAAAAGAATTGCCTGTTTATCTGATTTAGGGGCCAAAAGGTGCACCAGGGAAGCCTGGAGCAGCTGGTGAAGCTGGATTGCCTGGCCTTCCTGGAGTGGATGTGAGTATTTTGTCATCTCATTTTAGGTCTTTTCAATATTTCACATAGGCACGGGTGTTTTCCTGAAGTGTGTCATCAACTTGGTCTGTGTCTGCTGGAGAAGGAAAGTGGGTCCTGGCTCTGTCTTGCATATTAGGAGGAATTTTAAGAGTTGAAAGCATGTCTTGATTGAATTAAGGAATATGAGGACAGTTTTGAGATGCATGGGATGGCACGCTGGCAATGAAACATTGCAGTTCTCCAGAGTTGCACTGGGCAAGGCTGCAGAAACACAAGCATCGGTTGACATTTCTAGAGCAAACCCAGTGAGCCTCAGTTCAGAAATCCAGTTGCATTTCCTGGCTGAGGTTTGCTGGTCCTGGTCACTGGGACTTGCCCTGCAGCTCTGGTCAAGTTTTCCCCACTTAATGCCCTGGTATCTGAGTCTGGGTAAGGTTTTAACCAGCACATTTTCTTCTGCATTCAGGCAGTTTCTACAGCTATAATGCAACTCAATAAACGTCAGTAACAAGACTACTTGGGGGCATTAATCCATGCTTAAAATGCACAGGGAACAGTATGAATAATTTGCTTCTGCCCCTTTGTGATGCATTACAGAGGGAAAGAAGGCTTTCCTGAGAGCTTGGCATGCAGGTGATTTGTGTTGGTGACAGTGACAGGGACTTCCTATAGCTCTTATTACTGTTTTTTTCTGTTTTCACACTTTTTTATTTTTTCCCAGGGTTTAACAGGAACTGATGGCCCACCTGGCCCAAATGGGCCTCCAGGAGACCGTGTGAGTACCACATTAGATCTTAAATCCCTTTAAATGAACATTGTCAGTGATTGTATTGATGATCTCTCATTCCTTTGTAAACTGGTGACATTCGAGTGTTTATTATGATGGTTTATTTATTCATAAACACTTGCAGAATACTTGGACCCTTGAAATGAAGCCCCAGATGGGTTTTCATTTGGCAGGGCGTGAGACTGGGAACAGTTTTGTGCCCCTGTTTTATGTTTGGCAGTAGTATTTGCCCATGCCCGCTTTAGCACACAAGCTTCTAGTTTGCAGGGCAATTGAGCAGATAATTTCTGGGCACAAAAATTTCCTTTTCAGCTGTTTAGCAGAAACACACAAACCCAGTTACCATCACTATGTGTTCTGATTTGACATGCTTTCCCATGTCTTGTAACTCAATCTGTCAGCATGGGGCAAACTTGGGACCTGTTGTCACTTACGGGAGCTTTTCAAGGTCAGTGGTTCATCTGGAAAATTGTTTTAATTGGTCTGGAAAAAGGAAATAAACCTCTAAAAGCTTTAGCACTCTAGAAGAACAGGATTATTATCCCAGCTTTCTTTCTTCTCCCCGATTTGAAGAACGTATTTCAGTCTCCCAGGAATCACTGAAATATGCAGGTGTGGGATTGAATTCATGTTGAACACTGTGACTTCTTCTGAATAACCATGTCTGGTCTGAACTGGAGTGTCTGAGAACGAAGGTGTTTAGCATATGGAAGTGGGTTCATGGAACATGGTTTTTAGTAATATGTTAATGCTAAACGTTTCCGTTCCTCTATATCCCACACGGCATCAGTCCAGCAGTGATTTATGTCTGACCAGGGACAGGTACTGTGACAGCAGCATACCAAAGTGGTTTTTATCTTAAATACTTCTGTTGCCACCAGCATCCATTAGCTTTTCTCATGCTTCTGCATACAGACTGATTGAATCAAGCCTACTTGTTTTTCCAATGAAAAAAATCCTTTATTTTTTAGCCAGGGATGAAGTGGGTTCTGATCTCAGTGCTAGATACTGGAATCCTTCATTGGAAAGCTTTTAAAGGCCATTTTGAAGTTTGGTGCTTTACACTATAAGCAATGAGGAAAACAGAATTATTAATTTTTTTTATGAATGTCATGTTAATCAAGCGTTTCCTGTGCTCCCTGGTTGTGTATTCATAAAGTACATTACTTTAAAGTGAAAAATTATGGTGAGATTGTTTTCTAATCAAAAGAGAAAGAACATTGTTACCAGGAGAATGAGTCAGACAATATGATTAAAATTGAGGTGTAAATCAGAGTCTTTCCTTTGAACGTAATGGAGCCACATCAGCTTGCTCAGGGACTCAATGATCTTTTACTGTACCAGGAACATTCCCTGCTTCATGCTCCACCTTACACCCTCAAAGATATCAAAATTAAGGAGGGTAAAGTGCCAATACTTGACACTTCATGTGCTCTGCCGAGCTTTTGGCATGTTGGCCAAAGCAGAAAGTGGGTACACAACGGGGTGCAGAGGGGCAGGATGGGGCTAAGTCAGTAGGTGCTAGAAATTCGAGGGTTTCTTTATAGGACATCCCAGCTTGTCCCTTACAGCCATCAGTAGTTGTAAGGACTTCAACCTAAAGATAAAAGTGACTGGAGGAAATGCAGAGTAACCCACAGCAAGAGAAATGAATGAGCTGACATCTGCAACTGAGTTGATTTTTATTGGATTACAGTCCTTTTCTCACAAGCCTGCTCTTAATGAGGCTTCAGGTCCTCGGTATCTCTCTTTCAGCTTAACAAGGGAAAATATTTCTAATCTGATTTGGTACACAGAACAGTAGGAAAGGTCTGGAATTGTCCATGGGATCCCAATAAGCAGCAGTGTTTTGGGATATTTTCCAGCTCTGTCCATCTGCTTTGTTCTCCTGGTCCTAGGGGTGGATACCATTTAATCCCAGCTCAGGACATTGTTCTTGAGATGTTTCTGTGCAGGATTTTGAGAACACTTGGAAAACAGGTCTGGGCAGTCTGGCTGGCAAGAGGCTGAGAAAGCCTTGTGCTGTTATCGCTCTTCGTCCCCTGTGCAAAGAGATGAGAATTTTGCTGGCACTAGTTTAACGCAGTCCATAAATAACAACGTGGTTTGTTCTGGGTTGAAGTCTGTCACCTTCTCTCCCACTGTTTTAAGTTCTACCTTTATCAGAGAGAAATATCAGCCAAGAACAATATAAACACAAGCAAAGAGCTGTCTGTGGCACCATTTTTGTTGTTGTTTATTTTTATATTTCCATTTACATTCTGTTTCGGAATTACTGTTAAATCTTTGTCTTTGCTTGAAAGGAAAACATATGAAATAATAAAATTAACTAACTAGAACAAGCCCAAATCTTAAACAGTTTCACACAATTTAGTCATTGGATCTACATCATGAAAGTATTATGAATCAGAATATTTCAAATGGATTAAATTCAGTTTATGAACCTTTAGATATTTGTGAAGACTAATCTGAGGCGGTTGTGACTTGCAGAAGTGTCCCTTTAGTCTTTTAGGCACAGCTCATGTTTTAGTCGCCCAGCAAATGGTGAAGAAAGTTGCTGTGGCCAGTTCTGAACATCCATCCCTCCTGCCTTAAATTGTTCTTCAGTCAAGTAATTAACCAGGAATGACAGTCATTATCCATCAATTTCTATCCTTATATTGGTGAATTCAGCCGACCATCTCCAGCTGTTACTTTAAGACACCTCTGGAGTTTTCAAACCAGCATTGGTGTCAATGACACCAGACACTGGTTTCTACCCCTATGGGAGTTTCTGGTTTATTTCTGTTAATTGTCACTCCGGTTTATCCCCGTAGGGTGCAATAGGACCTGCCGGGCCACCTGGACCAGCTGTGAGTAACTCCTGGAACTGCACAAGTAAAGATGGGGTGTAATATGCCAAAACCATCACCAAGAGATGGGAAGCCTTGTTTCCCAAACAAAAGGGATCAAAGCCCAAATGAGTGAAAATACTGTTTGAAGTCTTTAAATATGTATGCGTGACCTGTGCTGGTATCACAGGCCCTGTTCTTAGTCTCTAAGAGGCTAAAAGCAAGCCAGACTAGCATATCAAATGCTATCAAAATTATTAGATATTAGATAATGTCTAATAAAACATTAAAGCGAAAAAAAAAAGTAAATTAACTGGAATGTTATCTTCATAAATATCTGTGTCCTGCTATCACATCACCTTATGTGATTTTACTTAGAGATATCTCATAGGTAACAGCAATGTGAAGGGAATACAAATTATTAGAGGCAACAAAAGAATTCATTAAGACTCCAGCTCTGCTCTGATTGCAAATTACAGTAATTGGGGACAGGGGAGTGCTAAGGAAACTTCAAAGGAAAACAAAAATTAAGCATTCTGAGGTTTGCTTTTTTTCCTGGATGTTCAGTTTCTAAGTGATCTTTTACTGCTTTAAATGTTGTTTCCAGGGCAAAGGACTACCAGGACCTCCAGTAAGTAATGAGGCTCTTTTTCAAAGTAGAGATTTACATTATTATATTAGTTTTGTTGGATACTCTTTAACGGTTGGACTCGATGATCTTAAAGGTCTTTTCCAACCAAAATATTGCTATGGTTCTAATAGGCCATGATGGCAAGTGTGCGCTCCATGGAAAGATGGAGCAAAAAGAAAGATGCGTGACGGTAAACTGACTGTCTGGGTGCAGGGCTGGGCTCTTGGGGTGTCAGACAACCGAGGACAGCCAGGCGGTTTGTTTGCCCCTGGGCTTTGGCAGCTCTGCGAGGTCACCATGGGTGTAAAGCATCTTCTCTCTGTTCAACAGGGGCCTCCAGGACCCAGTGGGCTCCCAGGTGGAAATGGATTTCGGGGTCCTCCTGTGAGTTTCTCCTGCTGTTTGATTCTCATTTACTGAACATGCCACAACCACAGAAGGAACGAGGTTCATTTCTGGTCTCTTACCCCATTCTGGATGCCTGATGCACAGGACACTATGAACTCTACAAATGCCCACAGGCTGTTTCTTGTATCAGGTTGTGTAGGGTCATCCCAGTCAACCAGTGAAATGCCAAACATGTGCAGCTGTTTGCAGCCACTTCTTCCTTTACCAACTATGAGTAAGGACAAAGGAGCGGCCAATGTCAAGAGAACAGAGATGAGTTACCAGCTGGCGTCTGCTTCCAACATCCTCAAAAGAAGCTGCTGCACAGAGTGGGTCTGGTCTGAGGAAGCCCGTTCTGCAGAAGCATTCCATCATTTTTGGATGCCCACAGTTTCCCCAGAGAGGGACAGAGCTGGTGGAAGCAGGGGTGTAGGTGGAGGGATATGTTCTGTCCTAAGCCCTGTACTTCAATATGAATCTGCCCTTCTCTTTGCAGTCATAGAAGGCAAAGATGTGGTTTAGTCCCATTAAAAATATCTTACCCCACACTTAAAAATATGCAGTGGTATTTGGTAGCCATCTGTCCTCTCCCTTTTCATTTTCATTTACATGATTAAGAAGGTGAATTCTCACTATTTTTCGTTCTTTTTAGGGGCCTTTTGGTCTGCCAGGATTCCCAGGGCCTCCTGGACCACCTGGACCTCCCGTAAGTTGACACTTGCAAATAGATGTGAGAAAATTCCCATGAGGAGTTCAGAATTTAATTCCTGCTGCCAGAATGTGCACATTTTATTTGCTGCCATTACTTTGAGTGTTCCCTTTCTGGGCTACATTTCAGCAGCCCATAAACACTGTGCCCCAAGGACAGCAGTGACTTTGCACTGCCTGCACTTTTAGTGTTGATTATCTCCTGTTAATTGCCTGTGCTATGTGGGTGGAGGAACTACGCTTTGTGGCATAGACAGTTTGCAGGGTGGGTTTTCTGTTGTCTCAAGGTTTATATGGTTGCTTGGATTGTGAAATGTTCTTGCAGGACCAGCAAGTCTCTGTTTTGGGCTTGCTGCACCATCTCTGGAGGGTTGAAGGGACAGGGAGGTCTTTCCCAAGGAATTCCCTGGCCCAAAGGAGGGTCAGGCACAGTTGCTCTTCTCACACTGCTGCTGTCATCACTTAAGGCTCAAGGATCATCCCTGAGCTCATCTGTGCATCTCCAGAAGATAATAACACACCTGACATATCTGTTTGAAGGGTGCTCTTCGCGATGCTTTGGGTTCAGGGGCTGCATTTTACACTGCGGGGCTGGGTATCTGCCTCATGCTGGTCTAACTGAGCTGGGTCTGTAAAGCGCGTATTTCCTCCTGCTGTTTGTCTTGATGTATTTTAAAGAGCACATTTCATGAATTACAGGGTCTTCCAGGCGCCCTTCCTGATGGTGGTGGGGACCTTCAGGTAGGTTTTTCTTTATGTAGTATGAAAATATTTTTTGTTTAATCCTTGATGTGACTTTTCATTGGCATACTTGGGTCAGAGCATTTGACATGCATCATTCAGACCTGCAGACACAAGTTTAAGCTGCCATATTGCAGAACGCAGAAGTGTGTGTGTATTTACAAGACCGAAATGTTCTTTGAAGGGGATAGAAATGCTAGTGCTGAGGTTTTGCCTTGATCTTTACTTTCTAGATGGGTTTCCAAAATGCTGGGTTTGCGTACATTTTTCATTTACAAAACAGCTTTAGCATTTGGTAAATGACAACAGCTTTTCATGTATCTGTTTTGCAAAACAAAAGGTCACAAGTGTTGCATTGTTTATCTCCATGGATGGTGGCACCAGGTTCTTATGGGCATATGCTTTGTTTAAAATTTCTTCTGAGAAAGTCTTGATTCCTTTCTTTCAAGGGAATAAAAGGAATGTTAAGTCCATGAACGATGGAAGTGACATTTCCAGATTTCGCAGCTGTTGTTGTGACAGCATCTTTGGTTTTCTAATTGGTGTGCCCTAAAAAAGCTCAGAGTCAATTTAGACTGCCTTATGGCAAGTCATGTGGAAGTTAATAGAAAATGATACTATTTTTGCAAGTTTAATTTAAGTTACCCTGTGGAATATACTAGAAAATTACATTTCTGCTAGAGAGGTTTGCCTGAAGTTTTATTAAAAGAAAAAAACAGACAAATGAAGGAAAAGCTGCAGAAGAAAGTTGCATTCCCTGATTATGAAATTTTTAGAGGATGACACTTTGAGCCTCCATTAAATTTCTGTGCAAGTTCTGATTTGTTCCCAGTCAAACTAGAGTTCCCACCAGGGGCTCACCCAGCCCTAGACATCTGCAGATACCAGCTTAATAGGTATTTGGGTTAACGTTTTATAGGTCCCCTTCCAATAAATCTTAATGTTTGTCCGTGTTTCAGATAGGTGAGTTTTCTAAAGGAAATCAGTAGGGGTCAATTAATGCATAGGATTAAATATGTTCTTAATGATTTACAAGATACCGATCCTGCTTCACTGGGGAACTGTGATTCTTTGGCATTTTGCATGGTGGACAGCTCTCAGCATTCAGAATTCCCCCAGTCTATGCTCCAAGTGCAGCAGATCATTCATAAATCGTTATTTTGTGGGTTACTGGGGTTAGACTGGGAAGATGGTTTAGAAACCGTCTTCCCTGGCTGTGCTGTGTGTACCTGATAAACCCGAGTGTTTCTGTTCCTGCAGTGCCCAGCGCTGTGCCCACCGGGTCCCCCAGGTCCCCCGGGAATGCCAGGCTTCAAGGTAAGGAAAATACCACCTGCAGATACAAAAGTCTGTCTCCCAAAGCAAATACCACTATGAACCCCTGGGATTAAACTGGTTTATATACAGTAAACATCTCCTGCAGGCTCCGCACCTCTCCAAACCAGCCATGTATTTTCCTGGGTTTATGGTGTTGAAACAGAAAACCTCTAAAGCAGCCAAATATGAGACAAGGGGAGGATGAAGGGCCTGATCCTGCCCTCTTTGCTTGTTGTTCCCCCACTCACAGAATAACCAAACTCAGTACTGCAAAGCGTGTGAGCACTTTCCCTTCAGCAAGTGGCTTTGCATCCCTCAGGTAACTGCTGTTGCTTTGCTGCTCCCTCACTTGCAGGATTGCAAACTTTGCTAGATAGAAGAATTTACTGACTTTTTACTATGGCCATTCATTCCTACAAATGGAATTTAACCTTTTGCATGGGATGAGCACGAAGATTAAAACGGTGTGCAAGCCTTGCGAGGCCAAACAGGAGCGAGCAGAGAGCAGCAGTTCAGGGCTGCTGCAAAAATGTCACCAGTTCTTAAATTGTGCTCACGGACCCTGTAAGCACAGGGGTACACATCTTACTGCAGCTAGACATAACTTACTTGATTAAATACAATTTCATTGTCATTTTATACCCAGTGTAGCACCAGGTAGCTTTCTGTTTATGTTGTTTTTTCCTGGTACGTAAATATTAGGTTGCAACCCTCAGGAAACCTCACTCAGTGGTTAAACATCCCCTTCTCTATCCCTTCTATGATTCACATGAGTTTTGTGCAGTAGGTTACATTCCAGCAGTGAGTTGAAGTAATAAATTACTCAAGTTTTTTTTTAGCAGAAGTTGGCGATTGGTGGAACATCTCCTGGGAAATGCTCTTAATTCCTTATGAACTGACCTTTTGCAGGTCTGTTTGGTCTCTGAGCTGAATTATAAATATCATTTGAAACACATAATGTTTAGTGTAGGACTATTCAAAATTCATAGCTTATGAAATGGAAAAACCTGTGAAAGCCTCCAATTACAATGCAAATGATGCAGGCCCTTTTGCGTGGTGAAGAATAACACCTGCCATGGCTGAAATTAGGCTGGGTTTCTCCCACAATAATAGGAAGGGAGCCAAGAAGCAAATTGAATCTGAGTTTATGTAAAAGATTTAATTGGGACATGGATTTCTTTGCAAGCTTGATGATGCAGACATTAAAGGTGACTTAAGCAAAAAGGGAGATCAAAGATGCAGAATGGGGCTTTCAGAAGGGTCTTGGCCCCATTTTCGGAAGTGGTGGGAACTGAGTTGTGGTCCCTGACCAATAACTGGGAGTTGTGTCTGGAGACCTGTAGCCGAGTCTCACAGCACGTCACCCTAGAAAACCAAATCTGAGCATTTCCTAAAACTACATCAATTCTGACACAATGATACCGAACCCAGGAATGGTGTACGGTAAACTAACCCCAGAAGTGACCTCCATTCATGTATCTGCAGCACGTGTGTAGATGATTTTCCCAGTAAGGTGTTTGCGTTGTGTGGGTTTAGGTCTTACAGGTATCTCACAAAATTTATATTTTGAAACAAGACTGTACTGGAATGTGAATAATTTGAGTTCATCTTTCTAGGGACACACTGGTCACAAAGGAGAACCTGGTGAAATAGGAAAAGAAGGAGAGAAGGTAAACTTAGATTTAAAGGGGGTGAAGGAGGATTTTTCTCTTTAAAAGCACCGTAACAAATTATTTTTTTCAAGAAGATGGGGGAAAATCGGCAATTGGCTGAACAAGGAGAAGTTCCTGTGACTGAAGTGCACTGGCTGCCATTGCTGTGCATGTATGACCATCTGCTCATACTTCAAGAAAATTCATCTTCCCAACAATCGTGTTAAGATCAGTTTGATAAGTTAAGACCTGCTGTTTGGCATGCAGGGCTGTCAGCTCAGGAGAAAGTCCTGCATTAATCACTCGGGTAAATTCCTGGCTGTTCAAGTGTTCCTGCATGTAGAAGAAATTGCCTGTAACACAGAAGCAAATTCTGAAGCAGAAATCTGGGTGGGAGGAGAAATAAGATGGGAAGGTCTTTGGCTTTTGATTGGCAGCTCATGCTGTCTCACCTCTTGGCTAATTAATTTTTGTCTCTTTTTTTCCTCTCCCAGGGTAACCCTGGCCCGCCTGGCCCTCCGGGCATTCCTGGCAGCGTTGGCCTGCAGGTAACACCCGCTCTTCAAAGCGGTTCCCATCACCTTTTTACTGCGAAACTCGGTGGTGCCATTGATCACTTTGCATTATACAGACAGCTCTTGCCTCTGCAGTATAACAGATGTGGAAGCTGATGCTGGTAGAAAAACAAATCGTGCTGGTTTCACTGAGCTTTAATTCAGGTCCTGCTCACCTTGGATGACAGATCCAAGCGACAGCCAGTCTTGCTGGTGCTCCAGTAGAGCCATGCACACCTTTTGGATGGATTTGGGGCTGAGCTCTGGGTTGGTTTGACAGCCTGGAAGGTGTTCTGGGGAGAGCAGGCACTCCAAACATGGCTCTGCATGGGGTGTCCCCAAGTGTCACCTGCACAGAGGTCATCACCGAAGGGGAAAATGTCTTGTTTGTGCATCAGGAGGCTGAGCTTTCTGCCACTCTTCACTGTTTCTTAATGTGCTCTGTGTTGATGAGTTGCCACATCGTGCTGTTCTGCCATTTTATATTTAATAGTGATTGGGTTTTAACTGATTTGTTTTCTTAATTAGGGCCCAAGAGGACTAAGAGGTCTCCCGGGTCCAATGGGTCCAGCTGGTGACAGAGTAAGGAAAACCTTCCGATTTTTTTTCCCCCTCCACCACCAATTTTGTCTCATGCAAGGTCCATATGAGGTCCATGTGACATCTGTCCTGGCTCAAGACCACTGGGGAACTGGTGAAGATACGAGGTGCAGGCTCTTCCCTGCTCCTCCCAAGCAGAACAGCCTTCCAAAGGCAGGAGGACCCTACGTACCTGAGGGACTGACAGGATCAGGCCCAGCCTGACCTAAGCGTTCAAACCAGAAGGACAAAGCATTGTCCCTGCAGCACTGACAATGCTACAGAATCTTGCAAAACCCCCCGAGAAACGTTTCATGAACATTTCAGTTTCTGTTCTCTTTACAAGAAAAAGCTAAAGAATCACTGGTGGACAAAGATTTTCAGGACATGAAAAGTCTCCTCAGTGAGAACAGGGTCAATCTCCAGCTCATTGTGGCTTTGGACTTTTGCCAAGGTCCCTTGAGCATCAGCCTAGAGGCTGAATGGGCTTGAATTTGCTGAAGTCTTGCATTCATTTAGGAACAAGTGTGTTATCAGGATATCAAGGCCGTGAATGATATCAGTGTATCACAGAGACAGTGGTGGGGAGATCCAGAGTAAAAACCTGCTTGTTAAGAGGGGGATCTTCTGCAAGACTGTATTGCAAATTAGCAAGAAATATGGGGTGTCTTTCAAGGACTTTTGTGGGTTTTTTTTAAATTGTGGTATAAGGTAGGGATACTGTTACTTCACCCTCTGCCAACCAGAATATCACAATGATGTATTATCTTTGCAGGGTGACATTGGTTTCCGAGGACCACCTGGAATCCCCGGACCTCCAGGGAAAACCGTATGTACCTAATTCTCAGCATCTCTGTGGCTCTGCCTTCCACAGCCAAAGCCTCAAGGTTATCCCTCCTGCACTAATTTCTTTGCTGCCAGGGAACAGGAGAAGTGTGCTGACCATCTCCACCAGATCATTCTCTTTGCCCTTTTCCCGTCAGTTAAAGCAATGCTATTTCACCTGATGCAGATATCATTATGTCTTTCACTTGGTCATGTTGCATGCCAGATTAAAGTCACCCCATTTCCATTGCTCTACATTCTTCTCTGCTCCTCCCTGAGCATCAGCAGCTCCGGGCAAGCACTTGAGAGCAGCATCTGTGTTGTCCTTGTGAAGGAGAAATTTGAGGAAGGTGCTGTCCTGAGCTTCATCCTTTGAGTCTGGTCTGTTTCCAAGCTCCCACAGCTCACAAGGACTTTTGCTAGAAGCAGAAATAGTCGTGTATTAAAGATACAGAGCTCTGGGGTGGAACGTAGAGCACAGAACCTGTGGGCAGACCCCTGTATCCTCCATGCTGTGCCCAAGTATGAGACCTGAGCTGCATCTTCATGGTCTCTCTAAGAGCATTTTCCACTGGGCTGCCACACAGTATGTCCTTAATATGGTGAATATTGCATCTGATTTATAGCAGCTTCATCTGTCTACACCAGCCAACACACCACAGTCTCCACTGACCCCAAGGCAGAACCACCCTCTGAGGACCCCCCTAGTCTTTGCAATTATAGAAGAAATTCATCCAAACTAAACTAAAATAAAGTGCCTACTCTCCACCAAACATTTCATTAAGCCAAGCAGGATCTAGACACTAAATATTAAAGTTTTTCTACCACTTTGTTTCTTTTTCTTGCTTCCTTAAATGAAGGGGAAGATGGTCTCTGCCCTGAGGGATTGTTGGCAATGTCCCTGCTGCAATTCATCTGTGTGTCAGGAGTTACAGAGCGTAACAGAAAGTACAGCCCAACTCCGGGGGGAGTGTGTACACTCACGCCTCTTCCCACGTCAGCAAACAGCACAAAAAAAGTCATTTACATCCTTGAAACATTAGTCTTTGTCACTGTGTGATGAAGATGCTTGATGGCTTTTCCTCCTCTGTCACAGGGAATCCAAGGAAACAAAGGACCTCAAGGATTCAGGGGGCCCAAAGGTGATACTGTAAGTGCAGTTAACCACGTGTCTGCTCAAATTTTGGATGTGGCACTCGAAGGAATCTGACAGGTTTATCATGGCTTGTGCCTCCTTGGTTTATGTGAAAGGGATGAAAGTATTCCTCTGAAAAACAAGATGTTTAAGTCTTAGTAAAGATGGCTAAGTAATAAGATGCGTAAGTGCTTCTTCCAGTCCGGGGATCAGATCTTACATCTCCATCCCTTGAAACAATAAAGAATTTTCCCAGTTGCTGCAACCAGCATTGGGCCAGTTTTCTGGTGTGTCCTAGAAGAACCACCGTACCTGCTTGACCAGGACAAGAGCCAGCACAAACTGAACAAAATCTCCCTACAGAGTTTGAGTATTATCTTTGTTGACTGATTGTTTTTGTCCTGGATAACGTTGGATTTATTGCTGGGGATTTATTCTATTTATCGGGATTTATTCTAGGGTAGACCTGGACCGAAAGGAAACCCAGGGGCTCGTGGACTCATAGGAGAGCCTGTAAGTCAATTAAGTAAGATGCAATTCTCACTGTTGTTTTGCTTGCAGATGATGAAATAAATCTGATAGGAGAAATCTTTCATCTTATAGTCTTCGCTATCAAACTTCTGATCTGTGTAACCTTCAGTGTAATTCTGGCTGGACCAAGCCCTCGCTGTGCTACTGGTCCATGAAAAATCTCCCTGTTTCCCAATACAACTAGAGCTGCACCCATTGCCAAAAGGTTCTTTGTGAATGTATTTTGCAAACCACAGAGTCTCCTCATGACCTTAACCTGCGTTGTGCACGCTTGCAGGGCATGCCTGGCAAGGATGGACGAGATGGAGCTCCTGGACTCGATGGTGAGAAGGTTTGTAAAGTCCTACTTCAACACTGCAGGAAGCATTTCTGGTACTGTCCTTTGTGTATTGCAAAGCTACTGATATGTGTCAAAAAAGATCATGGCTGGAAAGCTTTGCTTCTAGAAAGTTTTCCAGTAGCGTAACTAGTGAAAAAGAGTGAATTTCCTTCTGTTAATTAATCCCAAGGAAACTCCCTAAAGAAAGAAGATGCACACGTGGGCCACGCACATATGATCTAAACTCAGCTGTGTCCCTCTGCTTAGTGGTTCTCGTTGGCTGACTCCAGCCCTTCAGAGATGCCTTTTCAGAGCTGTTGACAGAGACATCTGTTTGTTTTAATTGCCTGTAGACAAAGTACTGTCAGGTTTTTGAATGGTGATCCCACAGGAACGTGGGCCATGAGCTGCAGGGGGCCTATGGAACCACCCAGGAGCTCTGGGCACCATGTCCACCTCCTGCAGATGCAACAGGCTCTGGGTCCCGCACATGTGGGGAGGGAGATTTCAAATCCCTGTTTGGGAATGCGTCCCCTGCCTGTGTCAGACCGTTTTCCAGCAGCAGAGAGTCTCTCATAACCTCTCGATATCCGCAGGGTGATGCAGCTCGCATGGGTGCTCCTGGAGAGAAGGGACCAAATGGACTGCCCGTGAGTATGGACCTGTCACCATCGGGGGGGCCAGCAACTTGGCCTGTGCACAGAGACCCTTCCTGGGGAGAGGGGGAGTCATCTTGTGCATTGTTTCACAAGGGGCCCCTTCTATGCCAAAATGCATTTTTCCCACCATACAAGCAAGGGAGCCATGCACAAGACAGAGTGGAAAACATCTGGAGTAGCACCAAATACTAATACAGCAATACCCTGGATTTTGGCCTCTCCAGCTCTGTTATAAATTTAAATTTGAGAGGAGCTTTCTCTTTCATATCCCAGTGATGTGCATCCTTTATGCGGGAGAGGTAAGATCTGGGATACAAATGACCATAATTCAACAATAGCCTGGGCTCTGTCCCTGGCTTACTGGTGTTAATTGGCAAAATGTTTCATTCCTCCAGTCTTCCAGGTATTTAAATAGAGGTAAAGTATTCCTTTCTTCCTGTCTTATGGAATATTTTGAACACCCTTGGAGAGAGGTTTCTGCTGTGCAAAATGCTGTTCTGTTTGTGTATTCCTCCTCTTTGCTCTAATTGTTGGGGATTAGTGTATGTAGAGCTGCTGGTGCAGGGAACAAGGGGAAAACTGAAGCCATAATTTTCATGGTGAAACATGCAGAAATGTAAATCCTCCATTGCTTCAAGCAAACGTTGCTCATTGTATAACAAATCAGACCAAAATAACAAACTTAATAACTTCACTTCTTCTGACATTGCCTTATTTTTTTTCAGGGACTGCCTGGAAGAGCAGGTGTTAAAGGCTCAAAGGGTGAACCAGTAAGTGAATCTCTCTGATGATGGGTTCTAGTGTGGAAACTACTGAACTTGTCACCACAAGGCTTTTCGGCTTGTGGGGAGTGGTGCCCACGCAGAGACCCTGGGAGGACTCACCCCAAAGTGACGGTGTCAGGGCTGGGTCCCCAGGAGGAGGCGTTAGGTGTCACCATGGGGAAGGTTTTGCTCTTGCACCCGGATCAGGGAAGACATAGCAGATGGAGTAGGGAGGTGTCAGTGGTTTAGGAAACCTCAGAAGGAAGGATTCAGCCTTTTAGCAAAGTCCCAAGAGCAGGTTTCATCTTGGGGAATGTAAAGGCTGAGCAGCTGCAAGCAGGAGCAGGATGATCTCGCCTTTTGGAGACTTTTCCCCCGACACAGAGCTTTAGATTGTGTGATAAAAGAAAATCTCAGGCAGACCAAAGCAATCCAGCACAAAGCTGGTCTGGGAAGTGCCTTTTTTTCTGTCCCTCCCATTTCTTTCTGAATTTCCCTGTCTGCATCGTTATTCTCATTAATCCTCATGCTGAGATAGCGCTGCAGGGGGAGACGCTTCTCCTTGCATAAAGGTGATGCAGAAATGAATGAAATGGGGTGTCCTGAGTGTGCCTCCAAAAAAGCATCCCTGTCACAGTCCGAGGTGGGATCTGGTGGCCCTGCTTGGGCTGGGAGCCCTCCCTGCTCACCAGTCCCAGGACAGGATGTACAGCTCACCTGCCCTTTAAATGTCCATTCTTTGGGGTTTTCTCTTCTTGATCTTAGAACTATAAAAGTATGAAGCTGCTTTTATGTCCTAATCCAGGTTTTAACTCTCTGCTCTGTTTGTGTCTCTAGGCAGGACAGAAGTGACTCTTTGAAGTGATGCCCTAACTGGGTGTTTGCTTTCTCCTCCGCAGGGCAGCCCTGGGGAGATGGGAGAGGCCGGTCCCTCTGGAGAGCCCGGCATCCCTGTACGTATCCCCAGCGTTTACACTTACTACAAGCTCTGCTGAGGGTGTTTTAAACCAAGCTGCAGAGCTGGAGCTCACAGAGGTCAAAGCCCACCAAGGCAGGTGGTGTGACCTGTTTGGATGGGGCAGAGGGCGTGGATAAACTCCTGGGATCCAGGAATTCTGGCTCTGCCCTGGGTTGGGAAGGGTGGATCAGCAACTCCTAAACGGCACATCTGACTTTGGTGTTATTGCCAGGGCGATGTTGGGATTCCTGGTGAGAGGGGTCTGCCGGGACCCAGAGGAGCGACCGTAAGTACAACACTGCTTGTAAATCTCATAGATGCCAAAATCGAGTTACGTACATGGTGTTACTCTCTGGCTAAAGTAAAACGCCACGTCCTGTCTTGGTATTTTCTCAGGTTAGTTTTGGCAGCAGAGTAATTACTCCTCTGTAAGTGGGTCAGATCCTGCTCTTGCTGGCAATTCCGTGCAAATGCAAAGTGATTCCTCCCGCTTCATTCGGCAAAGGGAGCTGCAGCTGCCCAAGGGGTTTGTGGAGCTGCCACAGTCAGACAGGAGCCACTGGACAGTCGGCACTTCCCTCGTTAGACAGTAATAATAAGGTTCGGCTTGTGCTGAATGTGAGTCATTAAGAAGCAAAACTCCCATTATTTCAATGTACGTTGCCACCAGCACATGAAACATGAAATCCTTCCCATTCCTGTATCGCATCCCTTGAAGCAGGAGAGGTTCACAAAACCTGAAGCGACAAAACTGAACAGCCTGCACATCACCATGGTGAATAACAGGGGCTGGAAAAGTGTTAAAAAATGCTCCAGAGTTCACAACCACATGATGGGTGCAACACCAGAACAGTTTTCAAATGGGGAATCTGTTCACGTTTCCTTCTCCCACCCTTCTGCTGCAGCATTCTCTTGCTGGGAACCCCGAGGACAAAACAAACAAAAACCCATACACAGCTCCAGCAGTTTTCACTTTTACTCTGAACTGACAACTTTTCGAAATCTCTGGGTTAGAAACAGCTGAGGTCCCCAATGGAGCATCTTGTTCCTGCTGTCACTGCATTCCCTGCGTCATCTCAGAGCCTGAGAAATAAAAAGCTGCAGGAGTTGCAATGCAAGCCCGAAAACAGTGGCATGGCCACTTGTTTTGACCCTGCTGAACAGCAGAGATAACAACAAATGGTATCAGGGTGATAAAACCTGATTTTATTCACACTACTAAAATTGCGAGGATACCTTTTATTTTATCACTCCCCAACTAGTGTTGCCATTGTGGCTGGACTTGACATTCCAGTGGTTTCATTGCACTTTTTTTCTTCCCTTTTTTCCCCCTCTTAATCTCATTTTGAAACCCAGAAGCCTACAGCAAGTCTAACATGATTTCTGGTATGTGCCACTTGGAAGAAATTGAACAGTATGATGATTTATTGTTTGTGAGCAGGTGCTCTCTAAACTTCCAAGGAGAGGGAAATCAGCCTCAGAAAGAAACCAAATTAATAATGTTTGCTTTTATGTCTGCAATCTTTCATCGAAATAGCTGGCCCCACAAAGGTATCATATTAGTACAGCTAAAAATCAAATACAGTCGAGCTAATTGTGTTGGTGAAGACTTCTGACGTGGGTGCAGTAGCAGATGAACCTCTGTTTCTTTCTAACCTGGATTCCTAATTTCTGTTGTGTGTTATTAGAGTCCTAATTTATATGAAATATTGTTAAGCCTGAGCTATTCTAAATTGCAGGATTTGTCTAGTGTTAAGGCAGTTTGGCTCAAAACAATTTGACTGTATCATAACATACCAAGGGTTTCTGCCCATTCTGAGGCTGTCAGGGTTCGCCAGGTCCCACCACTTCCAAAGGCACCAGCACAGCAGAGTCAATTTTGGTACAATTTAATGTAACTTCGCTAGAGCTCTGTATTCCCAACTCTCTAAGTTCCTCGGTGAATTACAAGCAGAAAACAGAAACAGTAACCACAAAAACTCCTGAGCAGTTCTGTAGCTGTTTTGAAGAGGATCCTGCTTTATTTCAGCAGATTTTTCTGGGCAGAGCCTGGTTTCTGCACCAGGTTGTGTCTGTGCTGCTCTGGAGACCTAGGCAGGGGTACAGGCGACTGCTTTAGATTGGATATGGAGTCACACGAAGCACGAGGATTTCCTCCTCACGATGACCAGAAAAAAAATATAAGAGGCAGTGGGTGTTCAGGTACCAGGGAGAATTTGTAGGGCTGACTATTAGGGCAAAAACACGGATGGCATTTGAAGGCACAGCTGCACTGCAGGCTGGCAGAGCTGGTTTCTGGGCTATGTTGGGCGGTCAGTGCTGATTTATCTTCTGCCTGCAGTGGCTGGTTGGGAGTTTATTTGTGTCCCTTAATGCTGCGCCCAGCAGAGATGCTGTGAAACGAGGCACAACTTTGCCCAAGGCATCTCTTTCAAGAAGATGCTTTACAAAATGGGATTTCAGTGCCTAAATTACTTTAAGGGTCGGTTTTTTTTTTCACCCAAGATCTTTATCGCATATGTGGTTTTTCTCTGTAGAAAGCAATAGACTCCTAATGGCAACGTTCATGTTCTGTCTGGTGAGCCGGGCTCTGAAAAGCACCCTCGCTAACAGCACAAGAAATTGCCTTTTTCTGCGTTGCAAGTACAAAATGTGCCAAAGCAAGTGGATGCAATTGCCATTTTTCATGTCTGAGTGCAGGCAGTGTGTGTTTTACAGCAGTTTCTTGCAGAATCAATTGGATCAATTAAAAGCATAATATTGGGATAGCAAAGCCCCTTTAGTGTGTATTGTCTACGCTCTATCGTGCTACCACTTTTTACTGTCATTGATTTTTACTATTTATGAGTATGGTATGTCATTAAGCATTAATAGATACAAATAAGCACTTTTTCCTAATAATAACAATATTAATAAAGCCCAGTAAACGCCAAGCCCCACTTTACAGCACTTCATCGGGTCCATCAGCAATGCCAGCGGGCGACGGCTGCTGCAGCACTGAGCTGCGTGCTTGCCCTCTGCTAGAAATGTGCTAATTTGATTATACAAGTCCCTTCCCTGGCCCTAAATCTTCCCCTTATCTTTCTTTTTTTTAGGGACCGCTTGGTCTTCAAGGCCCGACGGGAGCCCCCGGTGTCAGAGGTTTCCAGGTTGGTATCTGATGGGGTCGTTTAACGTGTGTCATGTTAAGGCTGCTGTTTTCTGCAAACCTCTAGCAGGACGAGTGATGGGAAGAAATGTCTTTCCACTTGCCAGAACCAGTTTGACACCATTATTAACACGGTGCGGTAGAAAGAGCACAAAGCCAACGAGCTGCCTGCTGGAGCAAATGATATTGGATTGAAAAAGAAGAGTTTGAGTTTGACCTGTGTAAAGATGCCTTAATTTCTTCTCGATCTAGACACTTCTAGCCTGGGTGTCTCAGTGAACTCCTTTTCCCTCCTGTTGCATGGAGGGATGCTCATATTTCTTCCTCCCCTTACCAAGGGAGTGTTCACAACCAGTCCCCATTCCCCAGTGAAACTGGCTGAAAACCAGCGTAGGGTCCAACCTTCTGGGAGCATCACTCAGTCAGGAGTCACAGATGAGATTTTATTAATATTAAAATATATTTAATTGTTATTCTAATATCAGCAAAAGACCTGGGCAAGCCAAGAGCTGGAGCGCTTTGGTAGGTGGCTGAAATGTGGGGGACGGGAGTCAGAGGGGGCTGTACCGACCAACACAAGTGGTACCAGCAACCAACAAGTGGTCCATAGGTCCTGGGGGAAAAAGGAGAGAGGAGAACTGAGGAAAATTGCCCTGTTGAATGTGTTATGGAGACTGGTGAACTTCGGAATGTCAAGACACACAAGGTTTCCTGGTGCTTTAAGTTGTAGCTCTTTTTTTTCATTGTTTTTCCTAACAGGGTCCCAAAGGTGCCAGCGGGGAGCCCGGCCTCCCCGGTCCCACTGGAATTCGTGGCGAACTGGGTGACAGGGTAAGGAGAAAACATCTGTAACCAATTCTTGTTGAAGAGATGTGAAATTAGAGTGTAACGAGGCACCAAACACTGTGGCTGATGTCAGCCCAGCAAACCGGAGCAGGTCAGAGCGGGGTACACGGGGTGGCCCCATCCAAAACCTGAGTTTGCTGCCTGCCCATGACAGACCTGACGGCAGGTGACAGATTTGTGCATCCCAACTCTTCCATTCCCATCCTTGTTTCAGTTCAGGAACTCCCACTATTTTCAGACAGGATGGATTGTTTGAAAGAGATTTCAGGATCCTCTCCCAGCTGGAAGAGATTATGTTTGGGTGTTTTTCCTGCTCTGTACGCTGATTTCACCAAAACCTTGCTCCCCATGAGCACAGCAGAGCTGCTTCACCCACTTTTGTCATTCAGATGCTTGATTTGGGTTTCTGGCTTTTTTAAAATCACAGTTTCCTCAGTGATTTTTCTTTCTGAACAGCAGCACACCTGGGCACCGTGCCTCAGAATAAACGCCACTTTTTATTTAAATGAATTCACTCTCCTTCTAAAGAAGTCAGCAGGGCAAAGTAAACGACATTTATTCGGGGTTTGCTGAGAACAGTAGCCGTGTGTTTGCCGGCTCCCTCGACTCCAGCTTGAAGGTGAAGTTTCTGTGTCAGCGATCGCAGCGGCACAGGGGGTTTCACAATGGCCCTCTGTGCCGGCTCCAGGCAGGTTTCAAAAACCCCCTTGGAGGGACTGTGAGCCTGGAATGTGGAACAGGAGGGTTATTGTGGGCTCCTGGGTTTTGCCACGGTGAAAAATGTGTGTTGGGAGGGGAAGAGGCCCCTGCACAGAGCAGCTCAGTGTCCAGAGGGGGAGGGAAAATGTCCTGCTTAAAGAAAAAAAGAAATAGGTTTTATTTCTGGCTCTGAAGTTGTGTGGTTACTCTGAGATGTAATTGCTGATTGTTCCTTAACACCCCGGCTTGTTCGCAGCTTTCCCCAGGAAAATGTGCTGGAGCAGTTTTGGGTAATGCTGGAGAATTTCCACCTGGTTCTGAGAATATTTTCCACCCACTCACCATGTCCCACTGGTGTCGGTGACAACCCCACCGGTGTCAGTCACAACCCCACGTCCCACCGTCCGTGTCGGTGCAGCAGTGAGGGCTGTGCCAGCAACCAGCACTGCGGGTTCTGTGTTTATTAATGGGTGCAAGATCAGGACTGGGAAGACCCTAAAACCTCAGACTGTGTCTTTACACGTTAAGGAAACAGCCTTTGCTGCTGGGGGGTGGTGGCATCTGCTGGGGGGACACAGAGCACAGCAGATGCCACCCTGTTTGCTGTATTGCCAGCCCAGCCTGCTGGTCCTGACACGTCTAAAGAGGATCTGCAAATACAGGATCAATGCAATTCCAGGGGTCCAGCTCACCCATCACATTCTGCTGAAACCAACTGTGACATTTTTAATTAGGAAAAAAAAAGAAGTCCTGCAAGCCTGAGTTCACAGGTACTGATATGCTTTTTCACAGTCCTTGGGATGACTGTGGCCAGGAATATAAACCAGTATGTCACTAAGTGTATTTTCTTGCATGAAATATACGGGAAGTTTAGTGTACTTGACCATAAGATATAAATAGCATTGAGACGATATATAATCCACCTTGTTGGAATGTGGGGTATTGCGGAGGGGAAGGACTTGGCTGTTATTGCTGACTGAGGTAGCAACAGGCAAATATTTTTCCTAAAGATTTTTATTAAGGTCAAATTCCTGGGGATTCTGGATGGCAGCAGCAACCTGGGGCGATGTCTCTCTCAGCTCCATATCGGTGGCATCACCAGATGCTTGGTGAAAAGTGTGGGTTGTATTTAACTGATGGAACGATGCAGATGTGAGGATGGCTGGTGGATTTGGAGCTGCTGGCCCTGAAGTCCTGTCACCCGTTCCTGCTGGGAATTACACACTTTTGAATCAAAATCTTGTGGGCCAAGCTTTTCTTTAAGGGCCTGTTCCTCGCAGGACACACTCTTTGGTGACTGAGCTGAGTTTTAATGCCATAAACTTTCATGGAGCCTTGGGACTCTGTGAAGATGGAGGTATAAATCTAGATGATATTCAGGAAAGAATATGTTGCCTTTGCCTTCGGCAAACATAAAATGGGAGTTCTAAATAGCTGTAGCCATTCTTGCATTTGAACATTCCATTGTCTGTTTTGTCAAGAATTATTTTTCTTCAGTAGAAATCCACTCTTTTTTAACTTATTCAGTGCTTGACCAAAATGACGTGTCCTTGTTATACGTGCTTGTTCTCCTCTAAGATTCTGTTCTGATGAGCAATCTCCAGATGTAGTTATTAAAAAAGATCAGTTTGCAGATGTCAGATTGATGAATGTGCTGTAGAAATCTTCTTTGAAGGGCAAAATAGTTGGGTTTCCCATGTAGATTTTGCAGTAGAGAAAAAAACCTGGAGTTCTCTTGAACTTCTCATTGGCTCTGCTAAATCCGAAGTCACAGAATGGGCGAAAACATCTCCTGTCCTCTCTGTGAATGCTGGACAGGTAGAGTTAAGTTGGAAGGATTTTTCGAGTTGATAAGGGTGATAATCAACTCATCATCTAAATGTATTTTATTCCTGTGGCCGTGTTGTTCTGTGGTTCTCAAAGTCAGGAGCATCTAACTCCAAATCCTCAGGAAAACTGACGGTCGAATGAAGCCTTGAAAAAACATCCTGACTTTTCGCCTCTGCAATACAAAAATATTCTGGTCCATTTTATACCGTAAATCCAATCTCCTCCTTGCATCTTCACGTGTGAAAGGCAGAGATCAATCACCCACCAGTCTCATCCTGGACCTCATCGTTTAATTTGTGAATTTGTAAAATTGCTATGTGGGTCATGCTTGTGAGATGACAATAACAAAAAGCAGAGGGGCAGAAGTAGAACAGAGTTCCTGCCCCTGGGATGGATGAGAAAAATTGATTTTGTGGAACAGGTGTAAAAAAAAACCCTCTAGGATTACAAGCCCAGAATTCATTGTGGTTGTATTTAGGTAATTGAGGAGGATGGTGTGACAAAGGCCAGCGTGAGAAACCGTCCCACAGCACAAACCCCTGACTGCAGAGAGTGCCCCAGAACTAGAAAGGATGCTTAAAATCTCTTCTTTCTGAGATGTATGAATGAGATTTGGCTCCCTCCTACTTGGCAGTTGGGAGACTTAATTCTCAGCCCCTTGCTGAGTGAGTGAATGTCTGACCGCACCAGGAATTCACAGGAAAACAACAGTTTGAGCTCATTTGCCTTCTTTCTTTTCCTTATTCTCAGGGTCCTACCGGTGTTCCTGGTCCCAAAGGTAACCAGGTAAGTGACAACTACCACGCTGTAGTCAGCAGAGGCATTCAAACTGTACCTTAGGCACAGCCTTTGACAACACAAACTGCGTTTCCTCCCTCAAATGAAAATATTGTGGAGCAGGCACCAACAGAAACCTCTTTGGTACCGATTTTCCTGTGTTGGCAAAAGAAATGTAGCCATTCTAATGGAGACACGTGAAAATGCTGGGATAAAAATGCGAGACTCTTGCTGTGTATTTTGTAACCACAAGGGATGCTGCATATGAGCTCCTCGCATCATATTCCTCCAAATTAAGTTTAGAAGCGCAGCTTTTCACTAAACATCATCTGACTAGGATTTGTTCCAGCCTTAAAGCCTGGCACACTAATAGACTAATTTAATCTTTTACTTTTTGCTGCTTAACTTCCATAGTTGGATTAATCTCAGTGATAAGCTTTTGAGCCAGTTTTTATCAAATATATGACCGTGTTCTTGCAGAAAACGTGTGCTTTCCCAGCAATCGCTGCTTGTTTTGTTTCCCAGTGTCTGTGTGGTCCCTGCTTTGTTGCTAAGGCAAAGTTACTAACCTAACCTGCATTTCTCTTGAAATAACTTCCTCTCTAAAGCCATAGAGTCATTGTAACAATGCTCATTATCTGCTCTAATTGCCGTGTAATAAGGCAGCTCTGACGCAGAGCATTTGGCGTGGGAAGCGCCGCCCGTGGTGGTGGATACAGCGATTCGTGTCACTCCCAGCAGTGCTCAAATTGCTCGCGCTGCTATCGGCTTAACGGACATGATCCCAAAACTGATGCTCCTTGTCGTGGTTAGTAAAATTAACGTCAGCAGAGCTCTGGGCACCCTTGCATTAGGGTCCCCAGAGAGGGATGGTCCTCACTGTGGGATGAAGCTGTTCTGCAGGTGACTCTTTCCACTGAGGGAACCTCGAGGACACAGTCACACTGGACACTGAACACGTTTTCTGTGAGACCTGGCACTGGGGAACCTGAAATTTAGATTCCCTGTAAGAAATTTGTAAAAAGTCTCATTCTGGACACTTCATGTCAGAGGCTGAGTGGGACAGGGTTCAGCTTTGGGAAGAGAGAATTTGCTTTTGCTGCAGCAGCTGTATAAACTGCAAAATGCCCCCATCTCCCTCAGGAGCTGAGCTTATCCATGTCTCAGAGTGAGCCGTATTGTCAATAATCTTTGTGTACAGCAGGTGCGGTGTTAATTCTGGTATCCCACTTTCAGGGCATTGCTGGAGCAGACGGCCTCCCAGGCGACAAAGGAGAACTGGTGGGTGTCCTGGAATTCAGTAGAACTGACTCCTCAAATAACAGATGGATCTAGAGAACCATGAAGAACTAACATGGTCAGTCAGAATTAACCATCCAAGAGCTCCAGCCCTGCTGGCTGTGAAAAGGAGAGGGCAATCCAAGCCTCTCCACCCGCCTGACGGTGTGGATCAGCTCTCCTCTTGTCTCCAGGACCCCCCAGATGTGGCCTGTGCAGAGCTGGGGCTATCAGCACTCACCCCTCATTTTGGTCCTCAGAGTAGTCAACGTTGCTCTGTCCACAGGGGGTTTGGTTCATCTCAAGAATTACCCAGCTTTCCTGGAGCTGCGTTGTGGCATCAGGGACATCTCCCTGTTGTGCCAGGGATGAGTCTGGTCTCCAGGATCCTGCTATCATTCCTGGCCCCTTTGCCAGAAAAGCCCATCGGGTGCCATGTACATGTCTTCAGCACTTCCCAGAGCTTGGGAGATTTGGCTTTAGATGTGCATTTTCCAAATGGATCATTCTTTTTTTTTTAATTTCCCTTTTCTTTCTAACAGGGTCCCTTTGGTCCCCCTGGCCAAAAAGGAGAGGTAGGTGTCAGACATTGTGGGCTCATGCCCTGGAAGGTTTGGAAGGAAACGTGCTTATCACATCTTTTGATGATGTATCTCCATAAACTCTGTTCTGGCCTTGTTTCCTAGAAGCACGCTATAAAATCTATGACTGTGAGGTTTTTTTTTGTGGCATTCAGAACATTCAAATATGTGTGATAATTTTGCTGTAGCAAGGACTCCTGTTATGACCTATACATGTAAAGCCACCCATACGATATAAGACCCGTACGCTGTCAGCCCAGTCAGGGAAACCTGAAGAAAGGCTTAACTAATCCCCATGAGAAGAGAATGGACCATATCTTCTGTTTTAAGTGATTTTTTTGTTTTCTTTCTTCATTACAGCCAGGAAAAAGAGGAGAACTTGGTCCTAAAGGTGTCCAAGGACCTAACGGCACAGCTGGAGTACCGGGGATCCCAGGACTCCCAGGGCCCATGGGCCACCAGGGAGAACAAGGTGTTCCCGGCATCACAGGAAAACCTGGGCCCCCGGTAAGTGGGATCTGCTTCTGGGCCACGGTCAGGGAGTCTCTAAAGTGAATAAATGGATCAGAGATTTTGGTTGCAATTAAAAAAATAAGGTGAGCATGCATGGAGGCTAATGGCCTTGCATCAACTGTTTACCAGTGCAAAAATATTAAGTTTGCAAGCTTCAGAATTAAAGTTACCCAGAATGCATGTTCTGGAGAATTAATTTTCTCTCACACTGATATAAAAATGATTATCTGTGTCCATTGGATGAGGCTGTAAGGCACTGTGCTCATTACAAAAGTGAGTTAGAAGTTGGTGATTTAAAAATACAACTCCTGTTCAATGCTTTAAATGTTAGACCTCTTCTGTCTTGATCCAGAGCTCATGTTTCATCACTCAGGAGAGACCAAACAAATCCCAGAATAAGTATCTGGCCTAACATTAAAATTGATCTCTGCCATTAGTATGATAGAGGTTCTGAATTAAAGCCATTGTCTTTTAAAGAGGGGAAAAAAAACCCACTCCTCTTCATGTGGGATCTTGTGCTTCTCACTGAGCTGCTGGAAATGTGTTTCATGTCCTGAAACTTCTGTCAATAATGTGGTTTGTATAACAACAAATTATTCTGTTAACTGCAGGGCAAAGAGGCCAGCGAACAACATATAAGAGAACTCTGCGGGGAAATGATAAACGGTGAGTATTACTGAGAGAAAACTGAGTTTAATTACCATGTTTAACTGAAGATGAGCAGATCCTGAGCATAGGGTGGCCTCCAAGATGTGTTATTTTTGTCTTAATAAGAAAAAAATACATTGAGTAGTGTCTTCTCTTTGAAGTTACTGTTCTGCATTTGGTTATTTTTGCCATTTGGGGTGAAGTTAAACTCGGAAAGCTTGTTTCGAAAAACTTCTTTTCATTATTTAATAATAATTTTTTAGAATACTTGACATCTTTTAAAGTGGTTTAGGGAACAGGAAATATCAATGGGTTAAAAACCTGCAGATTTCTGATCAAAATCTTCCAGATTCAATGTTTCCTTCTGCCAGAAGTGGCAAGTGTGCAGGAGCGGCAGGGAGCAGGACCTGCCCAAGCACCCAGCTCTGCTTTACTGTCACACACTCGGATTTCAGCTTCTCTCTCGCACTTGGTGGCAGACGTCGAACGGCCAAGCAAAGAGTGAAAATGTCAGACAGTTTGTAATTGTTCTTTTCAGATCAAATTGCACAGTTGGCTGCTAACCTGAGAAAGCCATTGTCTCCTGGAATGACGGGTCGTCCTGGGCCAGCGGGTCCCCCGGGTCCTCCCGGAGCTACGGGGAGTGTTGGGCACCCCGGTCCTCGCGGTCCCCCCGGGTACCGAGGGCCAACAGGAGAACTCGGTGATCCTGGTCCCCGCGGTAAGACTAAACCAACCCCCTCCTCTTTTATGCCCACTGAAATCAATTGCAAACTTGTACTAATTTCAGCAGAGGAGAAAAGATCAGGGCTTGGGCAGCCAGTGGAGTTCTAGAGGGCAGTTTAGGATCTTTAGGGATGCAGTGTAAGGAAAGACACCAGTGGTGTCCTGAGGATTTTGAGTACAACTCATTGTTGAAATTGTCTCTTTGTGATTAAAGGTGACACTGGCGAAAAGGGAGATAAAGGACCCGTTGGTCAAGGTATCGATGGGCCTGATGGCGATCAAGGACTTCAAGGTAAGGCTGTGCAAATAACATAATAAACCACAACTTAAGGCTGAACAGGGACAGCTCTGTGTATCGTTGGCAGTATATTATATACAATTTGTCCCTGTAATCTTTATAGTAGGGTCCTCCAAAATTCAGTTCATGCTTCTGGATCAAACCAGAGAAATCAGGGACAATATTTCTTTGCACCAGAAACAAATAAAACTTCCTAGTGTAATGATGTAGCAAGTACTGCGGTGTTGCTCTGTACCTGGCTATAATCCCAGTCCCTGAAGTCATGGATCCTCTTTTGATAAGTATTCAGAGATTAATTTATGCAAATTAATGAGTATCTGTTAGAAACTCAAATAATATTCTTTCTTTTGCTCACCTATTAAAGCAGCTTTTCTAATTGCTATTATATCTGCGCAGTGATTAAGTTAAAGGCACCAAAATCAGGCTTTGCATCTATGTAATTTCATAAACCCAGAATATTTATACCCAGTTGTCTAAGATTCTTCCATGAAATAATTGCATTAATCCATAAATGTTTTCTTTCCTGAAGCACGTAGAAAGAGGCTATATCTCACAAATTAGATATTGAGAGCATTTGTCCTACTCATGCAATGTAAGGAGATTAACAGTAGATGCAGTTTATCATTTAGATGAACAAAAAGGATCAGGCACTGTGTCTCTATCACAATTAAGAGAGGAATGCGGGTTTATACACCAGCTGATACAGCTGTCCCTCAGGGAGACAGAAGAATAGTTTAAAGTATTAAAGAAAGCTTCAGTAGCTTGCTGTTACAGAAATTAGCATTTTGTGAATTATGTTTGGCATCTGAAGGAAAAAATATTCAAAGTATTCAGGGACGACGTAAAATAATTCTAGTTACAAGTTACTTGGTGTTATTCATGGAGTCCTACGCTAATGAGGCAGTTCTGGGATGGAATCCAGTTCTACAGCAAACAGCAAAAGTCAGACCAGACACATGTGGTGACAAAAGCACAACACTAAAGTTCCGCCTTTGACTCTACGGAGGTAATTGAAGTCAAAATGCCAAGATAGTTCACAAAATCCAAAAAACATACTTCAGATTCAGGCTAAATTTATTCAACACCTTGTACTCAATAAGGCCACAACAAGTCTGACGTAGAGACACTTAAAATATTTTAAGAACTCTAAACGTAACACACAGTATAGATATATTTATATTTTTTTTTTTAAAGAAAGGAAATCATTAATGTAATATTTTTCTCCTTCTTGTTTAGGACCACCCGGTGTACCTGGAATTACTAAAAACGGCCGTGATGGTGCTCAGGGTGAACCTGGTCTGCCGGGGGATCCCGGTACTCCCGGTGCTATTGGAGCTCAGGGAACTCCTGGAATATGCGACACGTCGGCTTGTATGGGAGCTGTGGGAGCATCGACCTCCAAAAAATCATAAACCAACAGTACAAGAAGTGGAGAAGTGACTGAATATTTAAATAAATGTTGCATTGTAAGAATACAGACAGAATCCTCCTAGTGGTAAATGGACAGATGTTCCTTCTGTTCTATAAAGTGGAGACTTTGACACAGTTCTAGGAAAAAGCAAGCAGCAGACGAAAACTTTAATTAAAAGATGCTGTATGAGTATTTTTCTCCTCCCCCCAAATATTTTCCAGCATTTTTACTGCTAAACAACCTCACCTTCCCTTTCTCCCTTTGTTCACAAGACCTGCAAGAGAAAGTGTTGTTCCTTTTTTACCATCATACCTGTAACTCTAAGATCATGACATTTCACAAATTTGCACAAGACACGTGTTGTTAAGGTGTTCAGGCATCCAACTGCTAATTAAATCAGTGAAAATGAGGCATTTAAATATCCCATATTCTAATATCTTAACATTCTGGCCCAAGTAAAGACCATAGCTTATGTATATGCTGTCAATTGTCAGGTTTCAGATTGCACCTCAAATATTTGCCAAGATTAGTAAATATTAATAGTAATCCTCTTGCAATCAAATTCTGCAAAAGGTGTAATGTATATATTTTAATTTACAGGGGAGAATTTTTGTAGATTTCCATATGATAATAAAGGAAATCAAGTAACAGCATTTTCACCACCTCTACTGAAGCTATTTGCACAGTAAGTGTGAATGAAACCCCAAATAAGACAAGATGCTCTTTTAAAGTCCGGCCCAAAACACCTGTATGAACTGTTGTAAAAATAAAAGGAGAATTTTTTTTTAACCTTTTCTTTGTGATGTTCTAAGTGTCATTAAACACCCCAAATTAACTCGGCTGAACTCCATTCCCCAGAACTGGTTTTACTAGGATTGTTTGGAAATAAACTGCTGCAAAATTGCCCATACCCGTGATTTAAAACACTATTTATTTTGAGACACCTTTTTGTACTTCAAAACCTGCTAGCATCATCTATATAAAAACCAAAATAAAACCACTCTCAGCTCACATACTATTCTATTTCTGCTCTATATACTAAAGCTTATGAACAAAGAAGAGTCATATAAATCTTTAAATATGAAAATAGTTTATGCATTTAAATAATCTGTTTACAATATGCCACTCTCGGATTAAAGTAACAACACAAGAAACTATTGGACAGTTGTGTGACAGACATTAAAAACAGCGCTGTATTTAAAATAAATGCTAACACCATTGTATTGCTCTTCGGGGCCAAGTATGTCAAAATATATACGGCAAATGAACTTCATAAGATCAGCACAGTTTCAAAACTATGCACTTAACCAATATAACATTTACATTTTTAATGGAAAAAAAAAGGGCATTATAATTAATAGCTAACTTTAATTTCTTTTTACACTTGAAAATTACATTTGCATCTAGTCATTAAAAGAACAGGACTGACATTCTACAACTATTCTACAACTGTATTAGATCTTTAAAAAAAACAAAACCTCACACAACAACAACCAAAAAAAAAAGAAAAAACTCACAAAACCAAAATGAACATATTTGTAATAACTAAAAGGGAAAAATACTTGGCTGTCACGACATTTTCTTGCAGCTTCTGGCATCAAAGCCCTTTTAACAGAGCAATGATTGCTATTGCTGGTAGTTAACTTTCATTTCCATTTTGAACAAAGAATGTTTTCTTTAAAGCTCTATTTATATATTTTTACAAGTTCTATTTTGCAATTCATATTCAGCATGTAAAATAAAATAGGCCTTTGTTAATTAAGCCACACTTGTCATACGCTTCAAGGCGGGCAGTTCAGACTACTTGGTCTCCATAGCTGTGCGTGTTTTCCTGCATTGGACACGTTACAAATGAGTCTGATCGTGCTGTTTTTAGTCGCCTGCCTGTTTTACCACAGAACACAGTCTCAAATTCCTAAAAATCAAAATACAAAAAAAATAAATAACAATGAGATGTATGGTTTTGTTTCACTAATGTCTTAAAAAATCCCTAATAGACCTTGAACAGGAGACGCTGAGGAGCCATTGCAGTGTTTGACAAGCAGGTTTTCCTCTACACACTCCATCTATTCTCTGAAGATACTCAGCAGAGCCAGACCCATCACTTAACTACTAGTTCATGAAAACTAACTAGAAGACAATGCCGTGAAATGTGGGAAACAGAGAAAATTAAGAGGAGAGGAGGGAATGGCTGAAGAGGACTTCAATTCACACTGGTGTCCAGCCAGTATGATACTCAGGAAT
The DNA here is from genome assembly GCF_037038585.1 of Patagioenas fasciata. Classification (NCBI taxonomy): domain Eukaryota; kingdom Metazoa; phylum Chordata; class Aves; order Columbiformes; family Columbidae; genus Patagioenas; species Patagioenas fasciata. The sequence goes on along the minus strand of NC_092535.1, from coordinate 8,063,427 downwards.
TGGGCTAAGCTAAAAAACAAAAATCTGTTTTGAAAACCCTGAGGACAGCTTATGGTTTCATACTACTGAACTGAACCAGCTAGTTAAAGAAAAACACAACAAAACAAACCCCACAACATTTTTAAAAGAAGTTTCAATGATACAGTGGTCCTTCACAAACAGCATTAAGCAGAAGCATTCCAGATACTTTTAGTGTAAAAACATTTCATACTCTCTCAAGAACAAAAAAGAAATTAGATTTAAAAACCTGTTTCAGAGAGTCGCCGTGCCTTTCCTGAATGTACTTCAGAAACGCGGTTGTCCATTGTAAAGTTGTTGCTTTATCAGTGTCGACAGTACAGAACGGGACCAGGAGATTCAGCTCATCACAACAAATCCGGATTCTGCGCCTGCAGATAAAAACAAAAGGTTTTGTACTGATGGGTGAGAGGGAATGAAAACCATGAAAAAAGGAAGACTCCTCACAGGCGCTACATAACTACTGACTGCAGAGACTTCTTTTTGTTTGCTACAAGCTTGATATTTGTATATCAGTCACGTTATACCCAGGCTACCTTATCTTCACAGAATTGGTTAAATGTTTTGAAATAGAGTAAAAAAAACCAACCACAATGAAACATACGTATTTCTTTTCTCTACCGCCACCAAACCCTCACCACCTGCACTGCTTTTTCTTGTAGGTAAAACAAAATATGTCAAATTTACATTTTACTCTGGCTACTGACAGGAGTATTACAGTATAAGTATTTTACGCCTCAAAAACTTTATCTTGCCACTTATCACGGAAGTTACCTCCTGTCCCTCTCCATGCGGTTGTGTCTTTCCCTTCGCTGGGCGACCCCGTCCTGTGTCACACTCTGCATTTGCACGCTCGCCCCGGGTTGTGCCGCCTGCCAGGTTCCCTGGGCAGACACAGAGCTCTGGCTGTCATCACACATATTCTGAATTTCGCTAAGAGGTTTGCGATCAATGTTTGTATCCGATGGGTTTACTCGGCTGCAACTTCTCCTGTTTATTGCTTGCTTGCATAAGGTATCTTCTTGGAAAAACAAAAAGAAGAACCTATTTATAACTCTCCCACTAATCACTGAAAATATTGATAATGGAAAAATTGTTTTTGGTCACTTATGTGACATGATCTTTGAAGCTTTACTGCCAACCTACATCGACTTTTATAGTAGCACACCTCCATCTGCCTGCTCTTTCAAAATCCACCTAACCTTTCATGAGCATGTGAGGCCATCCCTTAAATGCTCTTCAGTTTATTCTGACTGGATCTGCTATATCAACTTTGGGGTCAGAAAGTGTAGAAAGAAACCAGTTGTTTATTCTAAGCCCAAATTTTCCAAGGTACTTTGCAACCTCAGGTTTTCTCATGTCAAGCTGGAAGCGCTAAACAATTTTCAATGTACAGCTACAATCATAGATGTTGAATTTTTTTGGAGTCCCATATTGCCTATAGTACATCTCAGACATAAAACCCATGTCATATGATTCACTAAAATCAAATTTATTCTAACAAAACCACAGAAATCCAGAAAAAAATGTAGATTTGAAGGCCAAGAGAAAGCAAAGTAAAAAGATGATGAATGGTTTACCTCCAACTTTAATCCAGACTTCCTCAGGCAAAGCTTTATTCATAGCACCTACTGTCTGTTTTGTGGATTCAATTTCCTGATAGCAGAAAGAGAATGTCTTGGGAATCCCCAGGTCCTGATGTTTGGCAGCTTCCAAAATAGTGCAAGATGTTCCAGAGGTCTGTGAAAACCAACAAGGAAACACTTAAAAGGACTATACACATAAAAAAGAGACTATTTTGATATCTTCATGCTAATTTCCCAAGTTTTAGCCCCGTGATTCAATGTGTTGTATCACAATAAATCTCGATTACTTCTGCACACAACCACAGGATTTTGACAGACCGATTAATCTTTCTGCGATACCCCTGACATTTTCAACTGCCATGCTATCAAAAAACCTTTTTCATCAAAAAGAATGACAAAAAAAGGTACCATAGAAAATGGTACTGAGTGTCTGTTCGTCTCGCGGAAATGAAGCTGAAGATACACTGATAAACCCGAGGAAAAAAGTATCTAATCTAATGACCTCCTCGTCGTCACCTGGGTGCACGTTATTATACATGCCAAATGATTAATTTGAATAAGTATTTTCAATGGTTTTGACATAAGAATAAATAATTTGCATTACAGATCATTTTGATCATCCCTATTTCAATGAAGTCACACTTCAACACAAACCTTTAGAATTATATTACACCTAAGAGGTTAACTAATAATTTGAAATTAGCAGAGTGCCACTAGTGATTGACGGGTAATGACGTACCTGTGTTTGTGGAGGATTAGCACCTCCAGCAGTAGAACACGTGTTCATAGTAAATAACGGATATGTGAACTGTAAAGAAGGGGTGGCAGGTGCAGTCTTATTTTTCCCTAATGCAGGACACTTGTTCTCTTGCTGATGAAGAGGAACACCGATCAGTTCTGACGGCTGCCGAATCAATGTTACTAAACTTAAAGAAAAAAATCAAAATACAACAACAACAACAAAATAGACCAGACTGACTACTTGAAAACAAGTGCAGAAAAATTTAGAGCTACACATACTTTGGTAATTATCAGCAAGAAACCACTTTCATTTACTATAAACAGAAATCATTGTTATTGCCATATTGCTTACTTCAGGGACAAAAAAAATTAGCTGAGAAGGTATTTTATTCTGTGCTCTAACAATTCAACTTTATGCCTCAATGAAAAGTTTTATCAGCACACTAATACAGGTACAGGGCCAGACTGTAAAACACTATTGTTGCTCATAGTTCTTCCTATAGTCAGGCCTCCACATTTCAATGCTAATCAATTGCTCTTAATATTTATTATGATCAAAAATCTACTTTGCTTTTAGCAACTCGCATGTCAAAACTAGGCAATGTTCTTCTCTCACCTCTATATACATTACATGTTGTTATCATGAATAAAGTTGTAAAGTAATTAATTTTGGAACTACATGGTGACCATTTATGCAACACACAGGGGGTATAATCAGCAGAGCTGCACCTACGTTTGACTGGCGCAGTTTAAAAAAGCCCAACCCATCATTTTCATGTAGTAAAAAAAATACTGTTCTTAGGTTTAGAAAAACCAGTTTTGAACTCTATGATATACAGTTTAACAACAAAAACTAAAATTAATTGCAACACACTTGTTAAGAGTTACTCCAGATTCTTGGGGTTCTTGACATCTGGGGTTTTCTGTCTGGATGCTGTTGAATCTGTCTTCCAACCGAACTCTGACTGCAGATTTAGATCTAGGCTCTGGCGCCAGTGCCGAATTTTCAACAAGTATGTTTCCTTTATTCGTCCCACCAAAATTTTCACCATGTTTAACTTTTACTAAACTGCGTCCTGGGACCTCTACAGAGCCACTGTTGGGCGTTTTATCTGTTTGGTTCAAAGGGAGGTTCGACTCGCTAAGTAACATCATTCTGAGCTCCTGAAAGTCGGTGTAGCCTAAACGTGGGTTTGAACTTAGCAAACTGCTGTCAGAGGGTAATCCCGACTGACAGATAACTGGGTAAACCACCTGGCTCCCAGAGCTGTTTGATGAACACCCCTCCTGACTGGCGCTCACTGAGCTCTGGTGCAGAGAGGAGTCTGTAGAATTACCAAGGGAGGAGAAAGAATTAAGCCTAGTTTCCACTTCACCTTCACTAGCTTGTGCCTCCGTATGTGAGTAAAGTATGTGCTGCAGCTGCGTATACTCAATTTCCATCATCTCCACCAGGCTGACGTCCGTGGTGGTGAAGCTAAGATTGTGCTCACCAAAGGCAACGTCACTTGAGCCTCCGGGTCCGACAGCAACGGGAGCGGGGTCGGTAACACAAGCTGTGCTCTGAGGAATGGAAGTCTGAGGCTCCTCTGGGGCCGATCCTGACATGACTACAGTAAACCTAAGCAGTTACCAACGGTTCTTTTCAACAGTAAACCACAAAACCTGCAAGAATTAGCGGCGATACCCATTAAAAAAGGGTGGGGGGGCAAAAAAACTTGCACTTCTGCATGGCCACGAAGCAATATGACAAGGAACAGGCTCCTGGCAGTGTAGTGCTAGGCGGTGTCACCGTGTTCCCCCCTCCAGGTGACCTCCCCACCCCCAACACCAGCACAGCTGCTCACGAGAAACGGCTTTCACCTGCCAACACTCGGGCTGGGCCGGGCGGCTCTGGGCTCTCTGCGGCCTGAACCTCCCTCAGGGGAGCCCCCTGCGCCTGTGGGGCCCGGGGAACGCCGGAGGGTTCAAGCCCCGGCCGACAGGAGCCTTGAGGTGGGGGGGCACCTCGCCCCCCACTCCGCCACGCCCGCCGGCGGAGGCGAGAAAGAGAAGGCGGGGGAGACGGAAAGACTGAGAAGGGGAGGTGGAGAAAGGGAAGGCGGAGAAGAGGTGGGGGAGAACGGGAGCCCCCCGCCTCCTCAGGCCGTCCCAACGCTCCGGGCACCGGCCAACGCGCCCCAACCGCCGCGCGCAACCGCCGCCCGCCCGTGAGCATGCGCTGCTCCCGCCCCGCCCCTCAGGCGGAGGCTCCGCCCCTCAGGCAGTGCCGGCCCCGCCCTCAGGCGGAGGCTCCGCCCCCGCCGCCGCCATGGCGGGTGTGGGTCTCTGGTGGTCCCGGCGCCCCGCGGGGAAGGGCCCTGGGCAGGGGCGCGATGGACACTCGGCCTCCGCCTTCCCGGCCTGGCCTTGGGGTTTGTGTGCTGCCCAGTCCCGGCGGCGGTGGAGCGGGGTCTGTGAGGATACGTCCAGGGGAAGCGCCGAGAGGCCGGGGGGGGTCCTTCATGTCGCCATCTCGCACCCTCGGGCCCCGTTACGCTGAAAGTGACGCCGGTGATGTTCCTCCAGAAACGAAAGCAGAAGTGCGTTGTGCACGCTGGACTTGATAAGACACTTTTCCCTCCTCGAATCCTGTAGAGTCTGCTTTACAATGCATAAAATTACTATATTCTAGACGGAATCATCTTTCTGCTTATATTTAAACCTTTTACAGGTTTTCATGTAAAAATTTACAATTTGGAAAGTTAACTCTGTACAAACAGACAAGCCGAAAATAGTGATTTCATGTTAATCAAAAGTTTGATCGAAGCCAGTGAATTATTTTCCTTTTTCTTGCAATGCATGATAATAACCCAATACCAATTTTAGTCTCTGTAAATTGAGTTAAATGATGTTAAATTATGTTATCTTCAGCCTGGTTTTACTGTCTGCCGCAGTGCAGAACGCAGGAGCCTTGCTGCCAAATCCAAGTGCAGGTCATTGTGAACTATAGAAAGCTGTGGTTTAAAAGAATCTGTCATTAGTGTCGGTCTCTGCTGTTGTTTTTTGTCACTCCATCTGTGGGAGGATGAATTTACTGTGCTGAATCGTCAACAGATTCCCCAAAGTGATCTGTGCTAAAGGAGTTTCCTAGAAGATGAAAAGCCACACATCTATTTTATAAATAAAAAAGGTCAAGGAATTGATAAATAGTGTGAACACAGTCTTTATTAAATTCAAAGCTGACCTGAATGAATTAATATTTTTTATTTGCTTTAGGTCTTTTGGTGTCAACTCTACAAATGACTAACTTACTAATTCTAATTTTTAAAAATAAGCAGAATTAGGGAACGTTTCAGAACCCAGAGGGAAATCACAGGCACAGATTTTCATATGAATTTTGGAATGTCTACAATTCATCACTTGGTAGTGATGTTTTCAGTCCTCTGTTAAATAATAAGGAAATGAAACGCATGTGCCCTCAGTCTCTTGCAGTGACTCCTGTGCCTTGTTTAGAAGTTGTATTTGGAAAATAATAGGCACATACAGATTTAAGAAAAGGACAACAGTTCTCTGTAGATGTTTATTCTAATTACAGTAACAAAAACCTGTGAAGTCCCATATTTTAAAGTACAGGATATATTTTGCCCATATAAAATAAAATTTACAGAAATTTCTATCAAGTAAACCTAAACAAACACACTTTTTTGCATACTTTTATGTATGTCTTTAAATTAGAAACATCTCATTAGGGGAAAAAAAAACCTTACACCACAGAAGATGTTTGCATTTAATACCAGCTCTCTGCATTTTAACATTTTGTCTACAGGTTCCGAACCCCGATGACCATTTCAACCAGCAAATCCTTGGTGTTTAAGGACTTCCAAGATGCACCAATATGAACTGTAAAATCTGTAGTGAGATACACAGCATACGCTACTTGTCACTTAGTCTTCAAGATGCGAATTTTATAGGAATCTGATTTCACATTTCCAAAACTATTTTATAAAAAATATCAAAATATTTACCCAACTGTTAATCTACATGGTGAAATAAATTAAGAGGGGTTTTATTTTATACTTTAGAATTGCATGCTTGAAGAATAGACGAAAAGTACGATGAAATGTATTTCACAGTGGAAAACCTCTCTCTTGAACAACACCACAAAGTACCAAACTTAATGCAGTAACATCTTCAGTGGGTATTTTATATGTACTACCAGCCTAAGGAGGGTCTAACAGAAAAATAGTGACAGGGTTGGTTTTTTTTCAAGAGCAAAACACTTTCAGAATGAAAAGCAAAATCAAATGGGAGTATTTCTTAAGTCTATGGTAAAATTCTGCAAAACCAAACCAAACCAAAAACACATGCTTCACTAAATCAGTTCAAAGTAACAGATTTAGTGGCCTATTTAACTAACTTCTTTCCTTTAGTAACGAATTCATTTGTAGTCTTAGCCTTTTTCAAATAAACATCTGATGGTTTAATTTAAAAGTTTTACTGGTTATCAAGGTGCTACTCAGGTATGTTCTTTCATTACAGAATTGTAAAAATGTGACATTTAAAACCCCTTGGCCTCATGAAAAAAAATTAACGACGACTTTGTTTCTTTGCTGTATGTTTAACAGATGGATTCTGAAACACAAAATACCTGGATATAAAAAGGGAGATAGTGCACTTGAAGCTTATAAACATTCCACTTTCAAATCCTCTGTCAGTCACAACTAATTATTAACAGTGTTCTTCTGCAGCCTTCTCCTAAATACACACGACCCTTCTGCTGGAAAATAAACAAGACAGCAACAGTTGGACGCCTTTGTTCAAAGCGTGTGCTGGGGAAAAATGTTGACACCAAAAAATCACGTCAATGAGATGTAAAGGTATGGCTCCTAAGGTCTGGATTAAATTCTCTTATAAAATTACAATTCAAGTTACTGGAAAACATAACTTTATAATCTTAAAAAGCAATATGCTCTTCTTAGACTTTTTTCCATTTTGGTACTGTAAATGGAAATATAAAGATGCAAGTAGAAAAAAACTCAAAATTTCAGTACAGGTAATGCTGTGAATTTGTATAAGAAAAACATTATGCACAAAATGCAGCAAGTGAAAGTCCAGTATGTCCTTGCCTTTTGTCTATTTGAGTATTTTCATTCACAGTTGTTCAAAAATTGCTAATTTGTCCATATGTTTCGTAAGGCTAGTTGTACAACAGCATTTTTGTAAAGGTGAAAATATACAGTATATACAGATGTTGACTCAGTCCTTGCTGTGTTGTAAAAGTCTATTATTTATGGGAAATAAATGATCAGTCCTATTTCTAGGACTATAAATGATCAGTCCTATTTCTAGTCCTATTTCTAGGACTGATTAGTGGAAGACGAAGCCTCCATTTCTGTTGGCTTCGGAGTTTCCTTCGGTGTTTCTGGCTTTGTCTCTTTCCCAGTTTCCTTACTCTTGCTCCGATCTTTGCGATCTTTTCCCCTGTCTCTGTCCCGGTCTCGATCTCTCTCTCGATCTCTGTCTTTTTCCCTGCTGCGATCCCGGTCCCTGTCACGGTCTCGGTCTCTGCTCCTTGATCGGTCTCTGTCACGTCTCCTGTAGGATTCTCTGTCCCTGGTTCTTGTTCTCTCTCGGTCTCTGTTTCTTTCCCATTCTTTACCCCGCTCTGAATCCTTATCTCTGTCTTTGTTCTGGTTTCTGTTTTTGTCCCATTCCTTGTCTCTGTGCCTCTCCCAGTCCCTGTCTCTATTCCAGTTTCTGCCACGGTCTCTTTCCCAAGGTCTGCCATGTTCTCGCTCCCTTCGCCTTTCCTCAAAGGGTCGACCTTGTCGATTATCTGCTTGCTGAGGCTCTGGCTGATCTAAAGCCTTGTCTTTATTTCCTCCTTCGTACCTCTCTCTCTGTCTCCCTTCAAATGTCTGGCCTCTAAATTCAGGATTTTTGCCTTCTCGGAACTCAGGTGCTGACCACTGTCCTTCTGACTCAGATCCTTGTCCAGAAATATTGGGAAGAGATGTAGATGGTCCAGCTTCCTCCCACATCTCTTTTCTGTGGGATGGTGGATGGCTTGGAAGGTCCAGGAGTGGTCTTGGGGTTGACTTCATACCTTGTGGTGACTGACCTTGGAAATGAAATCTAGAAGGGGGAGGTTCATTCTCCTCTGGAAACATTGCAGGTGCGGCTCCTCTTGGTCCTCCAAACTGGAGTGGGGCTGGACCTCTCTGGTTGGAAAATCTGGGTGGTGGACTCCCTCTCCGTTCTTCAAATGGCTGTGGCAAAAGTCCTCTTGGACCAGGCATATGATTTGGAGCTGGACCTCTCTGCCCTTCAAATTGATTGGGGTGAGGCCCTCTTGGTCCCCCAAAGTGACTTGGGGCTGGACCTCTTGGCCCTCCAAACTGAGGGCCTCCTCTCTGTCCTTTAAATGGAGCTGGTGAGGGTCGTCTTTGACCTCCAAAAGGAAAAGGCGAAGGTCCTCGGTTTCCCATAAACTGAGGTGGATCTGGTCCTTCGAACTGTCCTGGAGGCCCCATCATTTCATTATATTGGGGATCTGAGAATTCCCTTTGTTCCATGTGAGGTTCCCTATGATCTTCAAACTGAGATGGTGACATTCCTCTTGGAACACCATGATAAGAAGGGGCCGGGCCCCTATTATCACCAAAAAGAGATGGTGGTCCATGTTGTGTAGAAAATAAAGAAGGAATGGGACCCTTTTGACCTCCAAATCTTCCAGAGGCAGGTCCTCTTTGTCCATCATTATTTGGAGAACCATGCTCTTCAGAGAACTGTGGTGCCGGTCCTCTAAAATTAGGTCCAGGAGGTCCTCCGGGTGCATTGAGCATCATCGATGGTGGGGGCCCACCCTTCTGCCCAGACAAAGAAAAAGAAGGTCCAATTCTGTTTTCTTCAAAGTGCTGTGGGGTAGGTCCGCCCTCACTCTGAACTAATGGAGGTTCAGTTTGTTCTACAAACTGATGAGACTGAGGATTTCTCTGTTCGTCATATTGCATGGATGAAAGACCTGGGTCAAAGTGACCAGCTACCTGTTCCTGAGAAGTAAACATTGCATTTGAAAAAGAGTCCCTTCCCATTAGTTCTTTTGACTCATTTGACCACGATACTTGATGCATATCTTGCAAAGACTGACTGTCATTTGATGTGGAGAAATTAGGCTGGAAAGATGTACTTGGAGGTGTTGGAAGCAGCACTTTACGTAAAGGTTTGGACATAGAAGGTTCTCCAGAAGCTGCATGACTCATGTTTTCTAAATTAACTTGAGCAGTGTTTTCAAATTTGCTATTAGATGCCTCTTTTTGGGACACCATAGAAGATGTTTCACTTGAAACCCAGTTATCACCACTAAAACCAGGCTGAGCAGCAGAAATTAAAGTTTTCTCTTCCATACCAAGGGAAGTCTGCAAAGCATTTGGGAAACTTGCTGGAGCCATTTCAATTGTGACTATCTCATTTTGTACCACCTGTGGCTTCATTCGAGAATCAGCATTGTCATTAGTCTCCGTGGCCATCCTTCTGGCTTGTCGAGGGTCTCTGTTCTGCCTTGGGTCACAGCCTTGGTTTAAAACTTGTGCTTGCTGGTTTAAAGATGAAGGTAGATCTACTTTTTGCATAGCCTGCTGGTCCTGATGGAATAATTCACCTTTTATTAGAGAAGATTTTGGTGGTGGTGACATCAAAGCATCAGACACTGAAAAATGAGCCATCGAAACACCAACAGCTGCTCTTTGTTGTCTGAGGGCTTCTTCTTGTTCCTCTAGTTGTCTCTTCTGTTCTTCTATTTGTTTGTTTAATTCTTCCAACATTTTTTGCTGTTCCACCAAGGAGGAGGATGCAGACAGATCAGGCACATACGAAGCAGGTGTTTCTGAAGAACTGCTTTTAGTGTCTGAATACATTTTGTTAGGTAAATCATCAACAGTCACCTTTGCTTCTTCCAGGATAGTTTCATCTTCTGGATCGTAGGCCTCATCCTCTAGTTCTGCTGTATTAGATAACTTTTCCACATTATATCGTTTCTCACTTTCACCAGTCTGCATTTCAAAAGCTTTCTCTGGACCATATTCTTCTTCAGGATCATAGGGTCTGTCATCCTCCTCCTCTTCTATAGCTTTGTCTTTTGACATCTGTCCAAACTGTTGCACAATGGGATCTAACAAAGGAACAGCCGACATTCCTCCATCAGCAGCAGCTTGGCCTTCCTGATTTGAAGACTGGACAGTTTCAGAATCTTTAGCAAGAGGCTCAAAAGTTTTCTTTTTGCCAAAAAGCGTCTGCAGGATGTGCTCGAGAGGTGTGGCGGTTTTGGAGGATGAAGATGTAGCAGTAACGGTTGCAGAAGCAGCAGTTGAAACTGGTGGTGCTACCGTAGTTGTGGTTCCACTTTTAATCGAGGACAGTATTTTTAATACTGAAGGTGTAACTGCTGAGGTGTCTGGAATGGGAAGCGGAGGTGGAGGTGGAGGAGGAGATCCAGGTGGTGTCGTGCTTACAGTTGAATCTCCTGAATAAATTGAGTACTTCGGAGTTTTCTTCTCTTGCAAAGCAGCTAGTGGCCCTTTAGAGAACAGTGACATTTCGGTTTCCTCATGTGCTTGAATTCTGCTTCGCTTTTCCTCCATCTTTTCCGCTTCGATGCCAGTTGCAGGACGTTTCCCTTTCTGACAGATAACCAATCCAAGAATTAAATTGGGCCGAGATGACTCAAGACCTGAAAGGAAACAGAAAGATTGTATACGTAAAAACCTAATTTTTAATTATGCTTTCAGTAGAAACTTATTTTATATAGTGGCAGCTACAAAAGTCATAAATATAACAGTTTTTCTAAATTCCATTAGATGACCTATTGGCAATTTTCAGTAGTCCATAAGCATACACATCTATGTTTCTTTACTTTTTATATATATTTGTATATACTAAATTTTTAATTCCTCCCCTGATATTTCTAATAAAAGACCAAAGAAACAAGTATCGTTATTAAAAAGTGTCTCTGAAAATGGTCAAAACCAAATAAGGTTTCACATTTTTTGTACTGTTACATCGTTTTTGTTTTTATTCAACCACTCCTACCTCTTCCCCTGAAAAATCATATTTACTTTTAAATAGTTTGCAAATACGTTGCATACACAGAGATATTGAAAAGTGAGAGAGCCTGAGCTAAACATTTCTGTTATAATCTGTGCTAAAAGGCTACATTGGTGTTTACACCAGTCTATAAATATTTTGTCTATCTCTAAGTCAAACAAACACCAGTAATTGCTAAAATGATAACCTCAAACAGTGTTTGGAAACAGCATTCAAGCTTGTAACCCACTCCCTGCTTAATTTTTTTTTCCAGCTAGATATTATTTTTAAATGAAAGAAGCAGAGAAACTGATAACTAATGTAGCAAACAAGCCAAGGGCCACTGGGTGTTTGATTTCCCTGGTCGGGGCTGACCCAGGTGTGCAGAGCAGGGGGTGCAGGATTCTGTTCGATGCTGTAAGACTTTTCTATCAGTAAAAAACAATTAGGCCTTTGTGAAACCTTCAGACTTGAATCCTTGGGGAAGTCTTATCTAAAAATGACGGGAAAGTTTTAGGTAAAAAGGAAAAATACAAAGGTCTGTAGGTCTGCGTTACATTACTGTATTTCTTCCTTTTACGTGCACAGTTCCCACTGGCACTTCTGGAAGATAAACGTGTCCAGAATGAATGGCAGGGAATAAATCCTTTAACGTACAGTTAGTGGCAAGTATAGAAAATCCGTACAGCAAGGGGCTGTTTAACTTGTAGATTTAATGACTTTCAAAGGGCCCTCATTTGAGGGCCACTGTCTTTCCCTCCTGTGTGCCATTAGTTATTATTTGCATCCAGCCAGGAGGCAGTAACAGAGAAACACAAGATTTCAGTGTTACTAAGTGTTGCCAATTTTTTCTTTTCATATTCAGGGGAAAAAAAAAAAAAAAAAAAGAGGAAAATTAACCAGCTATATTACCAGACCTAAGATTTGCTAACAATTCAGTACATACAAGAATCTGCCCTTTCAGAGGGGTTGGGATGCTGAGATGTGCAATGAAATAAGGCAGGACAGGAACAAAACAAATAATTATTTTCAATGAATCTAAGATTACTCAGAAAGTACCACATAAATATTTGACTTATCCAATTACTCATTTGCACCCACAGCCTAAAAGCCATTCTAGCAGTTCTGTTCACAATAATTTACTATCTTAAATGAAATTATATTACTATATAAGATCAAGGCACAATTCAAGACAAGCGGGAAAAAACGCATTGACAATTTACAGTCAGAATAGACTCAGGAGTTAGAAATGGTTCACTGTATGTGAATTTACTTTATATTTTTTCTTTATCAGCATACGAACAACAGCTCCACATGTGGTCAGTGTAGACCAGTGCAGAGTCTCTCACAAATTGGTGCTCATCCAAAAACTCCTAATAGGCATTTGCTGTTCTTCTGTGGCTCAAATACTGAATAACTGAAATGAACAGGTTTCAAAAATCTGTCAGACAGGATATCTGATAAAAAACAACTACTGAAAAATCACTTTTGAATCCCTGTAAGAAACAGAGATCAAGTCACTAATTAAACCAGTAACATTTTAACACACTTTCAAGACAATACATTCCAGTAGCAAACTAAGAACATTATAATTTGTTTAGTCATCGTATAATAACCTCATTAAAACTTCACATTTTGATACTGTAATTTTACACAAGTATCAGAAGTTACGTCTAACCTGGCTTCTCTGTGCACTCAGTTCAAAGTGATCAAATGCTTCTTTTGAATGGAACACACAGCCAGAGCAACACGTCAAAGGTCCCTACTCAATATTTATAAATAGGCTGAGTGCCTAATTTTAGGTAATCATGAAACTGTGGGCTGCAGTCTGCAACGATCGCTCACGGACTGTCTTTCACAAGCAAGCATTTAAAAAGTGCTGAAAACTGTGCTGGCACAGTTAGCAGCTTTCAGTGCTAATTATTTATAAAGTAGTTGTTATACTACTATGTATTTGAAGTCCACATGCTGGTTTTGTTGAGTTACATCCTCTAACTAAATCCATTAGAACAGGATATACTAAATATGACTATTGAATATTTTTCTTACCCTTAAATGCATTTTTTCATTAAATTAGTTTTACCATATTTCTGCGTATAATGGCCACATCTTTCCCTCTCCTCATCAGCTCGAGAGAAGTTCCCCATACTGGTGAAGAATTTCACCCCATTTCTGTACGTCACTGACAAACCACGGGAACAGACTAAGCATACCCATGGTGGACATTTTTAAGCTGCAGAGACCAATACAAATATTTTCTTTAAATATTAACACCATTTATCCACATGTCCTAATTAATCCTGTAAGCAACTGACAACTCTGATTTATTTAGGATATAGATCACTTCCTGCATTGTAACACTGCGGCACATTCAGGTACCATTGCTGACTGAAGTGGCTGGCACAGAAAATAAGGTTTGTAATGCCACGTTCTCCTAGTCCTGCTGCTTTTCGTAATGGTACGTGCCGAGATCACAGGATTATGGAATGGTTTGGGCTGGAAGGGACCGTAAAGATCATTTAGTTCCACCCCCCTGCCAAAGGCAGGGACACCTTCCACCAGGTGCTCAAAGAGACCTAACAATACAATTAAAATTGTGTTCCATATGTTGCCATTTTTAACAGCATTCTAAACAGCAGGAGATCTCACGCCTTCAGGAAAAAAAACCCCATACTTCTTACTGTTAACTACCAAAAGAGATATTTAATTTGTGGAATCCTTTTCTGGTTTAACTATGTAAGATCTATGTTACATTCCTAACATTGCCACTAAATCCCATAATAAACCACTCTTTCTATTGGTAATTAAGGCTGATTATACTATTCTTGACAAAGTGTTTTAAGACCTACACATGAAAGTGCTAAATAACCCAAGTGTGTATGTGACAGACAAGTAAATTCACATACAGTAAACCATTGCAGAACAGCCTACTGGTACATCAAATCTGGTAAGAAATGTTTGAGATGAACTAAAAATAAATATGGATAACCTTCCATTTTCCTCTGCTTTTAAATCACCCATGTCAAAGTTTTTTGTAGATCTTCTAGGTACTAGCGCAGTTCAGAAGTCCTCAGTAGTGTTTCAAACCCAGTCCATCAGAAAAGAGGAGAAATCCGTAACCCATATGTGCCTGATGAACTGTTTGATACAGCTGGAATATCCTCTAACCAGGATTTCTGGAGTGGCAGGGGTTTAGTGTCCTCTCCCTCCCCCTCATCCAGTCATATTTATCAAATCATCTCAAGCTATCTAGAGCACAATGCTTTGAGTCCTCGCTCAGCTCTACTGGAAGGTACACGATTAACTTTAAGAAGACAATGACCACTTTCCGTAAAATATTTTTATTGATTATGAAAGAAAGAAAAAGCATTAAATTCCATCAGATGTTATTAAAAAGTATGGATTACATCTCTTTCACGCTGTGGTATTAATACATACACAAGAACAGAACAGCTTACCTGAGTTTTCTACCCCCCGATACTGGATGTGTTTTGAAAATATGACCCAACTTGGCACAACTATGAGGTAAAGGCTGCTGCAGGAGTTTCCAAGACACAAGCTGATGGCAGAACTCTAAGTGGGTCTTTTATGGATCTGTTATATCATGTGGCCTCTCTGCCTTTGGAACCTTGTACCTCTTGCTATCCTTTAATCCACTTTGCCTATAAATATGTATTTCAGTTGAAAAACTGACTCATAAAATTTGCTCCCGTGAACACCTGCAAACACCTGTATTTCTTCTGAGGAATTCCCTCCAGTTTTGAAAAACTTTTACAGTTTCAACTCGACAAAAGCAGGCTGACATTACAACTGCCTCTACCAATACTTGCTAGAGTTTGTCTACATTTATCGACCCTTCAAAGATCTAAGTTTCATTTGACATGAAATCCATAATGGAAAGCAAAAAGAAGTATAAAAAGGAAAGCTGGAATTTCTACAGGACTGCAAGTAAGCGACAATTAGGTGGGTGCCTCCCAAAAGCAGGTGATTCGCTAGTCCAGCAAACATCTGCAGACATCTACAGCTGATTCCACAGCCAATCCCATTCTTGTGTTTTACTACCCAGAGAGAAGAGTATTTAGTTTGTTCTGGCTGGAAGAACTAGTCCATGAGTTAAGGCTCTTTGCTTACATCCCTGTGCCAGAAGTGTTTTGCATTTCATTCCTTGGCTATGAAATGGGAATGACACATTTTGCCTACCTTTCAACAATTCAGTAAGTTAAAGACTATGAGGTGCTCAGATTCAAAAATTATACACCATGTGATTCATGTAGATAGCAATAATCCTGCCTTTTTAGCTATAGCCTAAAAACAATGACGTGATTGTGCATTGTTCGAGGACAGATAAGACAGACTTGAAGTGTATGAGAAAAATCTTATCTGAAGATGCAGAGCAAGCGCCCTTTGCAATCTCATGCAGGAAGGGAGAGCATTTTACTAATGATGTACCACTTGTGGCTGTTCAAGTCATATGCTACTAAAATGTGAAAACCTGGTCTGTACGTTGTTACTCCTGAATATCAGCTCTGAGAATGTTTTATTGAGTTTAGTCCTGAATTTGTATTTGGGGTGTAGGAAACAGTCAGCTTCTCAAAAAGGTCAGCTCCTTTCACGTTTGCTGTTTCATACTTACCGTTTAATATTTTGCAAACCACTGTTATGACAATTGTAACCTGTAGTTCTTCATCTTCTCAATTTTATTTTTTGCTATTTTATATAAAACCCCAGATGCTTATTTGGAAACTAGGCATATGCAGCTCCTCCATCCTCAGATGAAGATGACTTCAAATTTTGTAATAGGAGGGTGCTTTGTGGCTGAATTAATTTTCAGTTCTTCTGTCACCATGTTCAAGGCACAAACATGGAGAAAACTCAAGCATCAGTTCTGGGAATTTTATCTAAAACCGGAAGATTACAATATAACCTGCCTATCCCACCTACTAGACCTAAGGAATGTGGATCCCATTCCTCCACAACAAACCGATTGTCAGAAGTCAGTGATTTGGGTAGAGTTTGTACCACCTAGGACAAAGTATTTTGAACACCTTGTGCACCGTGAGAGTTACCATGAGACAAAGACAACACAGCGAAACCACTGGAAGTGTTACCTTTGTCTTCACAGATTTCTTGACTCCTCTGTGGACCAAGTTTCCTGCTTGATTTACGTGATGGTGAATGGATTGTAAGGACCCAGGTTTTGTGGATTTATGGGTTGCTGAAGATGGGGTGGGTTTTTGTTTTTGTTTTTTTATATAGAGGCTGTTCCACGTACTTGACTTTACAGGTAAACTCCTCCTCCTAATAGTATTTAAGCATCTTGTTGTAAAGGCTACGTAAATGTCAGACAATTTTACCTTGAACCAAGTTAGATTTCCAATTTTTCCCTATTTACTTACTTTAAAATTGGTTTTATACAGAAAAATTTAATAATGCTTAAACATTCTACAACAACTCGTCTCAGATTGACTTTTGTTTTCTGATTTTTACCTAGCATTTAACCTCCCCTGGTTTGTGCTTACCTGGGCCTTCAAAGGGCAAGAGTTTTGAAGGAATTGGGTCCTTAGAACTCAGGGGGATCAGGTAGAGATCCTTGATATGTCTGTTGTTATTAGCTACAACACCAAACCGACCACGACTGCTAAAATAGGAGTAGAGAGAGATATAGGCAACTTCTTCTTCTTCTGTTGCAGGATGGAAACGGATCAAACACAATTCCTGTAATACAAAAGCAAAGTGGAAAAATGCAACCTGTAACATACCAGCAAATAAAATGGTAAAGGGCAAATTCCAGGGGTAAAAATAAATTGGACATTTATCACTTATTTATGTTCAGTCGTCACAAATGAATAAACAGCATGAAGATGTAACTATTATGCAGATCAAGCGATCTGCAGCTCAATGAACAGGTTTCTTCAATAAGTCAAAAATTACAAAGGAATAAGTGGTGTCGGTAGCTTTCCAGGTGTGATCTATATGAGTAGTTGCTGTTTACTAATATATATTATAAAAAGCTGACATTTAAATTGCTGCATTTTTCTTCTGGGTTTTGCAAAGGATTTTAAGTGAATACCTTAGAAAGCGAAGATTTGAGTTTGCCAACATAATCCCAGACTGTCTTCGGTGAGATCCTCCCACCAATATGAATTGTATCTGGTAAATCCTAAACAAGAAGTATTACATGGCAGTGTGAGAAAAATCAAGAGACTTAATATTTAAAAGCAGTGCAGGTTGCCCCATCCCAGCAGCCCAGTCAACAATGCAGTATTTTAGTAAATTTTCATACATTTCTAATTTCAGCCGGGCTATTTCTAAATGTCAAGGTGTTTTACTATGACATGTTACCACAAGGATACATGGAAGAGAAAAAGCACTCCCCAACAAGGACAGCAGCAAAATGTCTGTGTGCTCATTATTGGCTTTGTTTTTATAGGGAAGTTGCTATTTGCTCCACCCTTTCAGTTTCTCGAGTCACGTGAATTCCAGTGAACTCCCAGTCACGAGGACACTGAAACCCATTTTAGCGAAACAGCAAAAAGCACCAACCCTACTAATGAAAGTCCTAAAACACATACTTGTGTTTGAAACTTCTAACAGTCACATAAAATTCACTTATTCAGAGAGAAAAAAAGGCTTATTAATTTTAGCATAAACCTGTGTACTATCTCATTATTTAAATGTACACCCTCCCAGAATAATATCATCCAACTGACTGATTTGCAAATTAGGAAAAAGGATGATATTTCCAAAACATAGCCAAAACAAACTTTTGCAGTATATCACATCAGTGACCCATCTCGTGTGAGAACAGAGCAGGACATCTGCTATAAAATACTGTCTCTAAAACTTCTCAAAAAGTGAAGCTAAAATAAAGGTACTATTCCATGTTACATCCTGACACACATATAAATATGTTTAAAAACATGAGAATGCTTCACAAATTTGTGAGGAATTTTTAGGAAGCTTTTTTTTTTCTTTTCTTGAGCTACTTTTCCTATTACTCAAGAGATGCCATTCCCACTGCGACAGTTTCAATATTAGAAGATACAGTGACCCCAGCCTTTCGAGCAACACGAACTGCAGTACAGATCGATTCTAAACACAGAAACACGTCAGTGCTGACCTCACTAAGATAATCAAAGCACCCGGACACAGGATATGCTTTAGTGACAAATTTGGCCACACTTTGCATGTTAATAAATCCTTTCCAAATGGTGTTGAGACGAGAGAGGAACAGGGAAGTGTCACTGTCTTGAGGTGAGCGTGGCTCTGCAACACTGCAAAACAAATCCAAAACAGACAGGTTACAGAATACAAACCAGAACGGTCCCTTCTTTTTTCTTTTCTTCCCTCCTCCTACTGATCAAGTACTTTATTTTAAACAAACAACAGAATTTTTACTAAATGCTTTGTTGATGTTAATTTGGTATTAGCGAAAAAAGCAAGGAGTAACGGAAAACAAACTTGTAGCTGCAGACAGGCAAAAAGATGCCAAAAGAGAGGACTTTTAGGAAATTAGGTTAGCACTGTAACTGTAACAAACTAATCTGAATTATATATATCCCATTAATTGAGTCAACAGTATGTGCCTGAGATTCTCAAGTAATAGAATTTGCTCTGAATAAAAATGCTCCCAAAATTCTACCAACTAAAGCAGGTAAATGAGGAGATAGTAAATGAAAAATCTGAATCAGGTCACCTGAACTTTAAAGTTGAACATGCCTTTTGATTGTGGGGAGGGGAACAGGACATATTAAGATAAAACGTTAAAGATTCAGCAGCTTGGCTTACTATCAAATATACGCACTTGATATTGGGTGACTGATGAACCGCTAAGTATCTTGGATCTGGTGAGGACGATGGTTTTGTTAATATTGATTTGGGGATGGTCATCACTGGTTTGGGAGTCTCCTGTTTTGTCTCCCCTGTTGAAACTTTGTCAGCTGCAGGACCAGAACGTAGGGCTGGTGTCACAACCCCCAAGGAGCCGCTCATGGCTGTCCTGGGGTCTCTGCCTGAAACTGTCACCGTTGTGACAACTCCTGCAGCACAAGAAGCAGGAAAAGCAGGAGGCTCTTCAGGGACAGAAGAATTTGTGTTGTTGTGGCCCTGGGTTGTAGGAATGTAAGTTCCTTCTACGGTTGTCTGAGAAACTGTTTCTGCTGCTGGTGCAACTTCAGTTTCCATTGCGTTTTCAGGAACAGTCTCTTTGGCAGGTTCTACTGGTGGGGATGGTGCAGAACTTTCATACTTCGGTTGAACTTCAGGCTTTGATTTTGACTCCGCCTTTTTAGCAGAGGCCGTTGACTTTATCTTCTTAGTTGGTACCTCATCTTCCGAGGCTGAAATCTGACCTATATATGTATTTTAAAAACTTTTGATTACTATTTTACGAAATAGTTTGGAGAAAAACAAATAAGGAAACAATACTCTTAACATAACCATTCTTTTACTTCGCACAAAGTCAGCACTGTAGATACCTGTACAGATTTTGCAGTTCAGGTCAAAAAGATGAGCTCGATGTTGACTTGTTGTATCCTTCAACATACTGCTAAAAACATCCAGAGCAGGAGCACTGTTTAAACTCGGGGCACTTCGGGATGACTCTTGCTGCTCCTAAAAGTGAATAAACACAAAATATTCCAGTTGATTGTTAATTTCAACCATAAAAAATACTTTGGAAACTGTTAATTAACTTCAGTTCTTTAAAAAAATATTAAAGGCCTTGGTAAAAGCTCATAATGTCAGAGTTCTCAAAAAATATTTGTCCTCATTTCATTCCATGATGTTGTGGATAGCTAATGTTCAGAAATAAAAGATTTCTCTGTAAATAAACAGCAAGGGCTGAAAAATACACAGCGTTTTAGAAATGCATGCAAAGTACACCTATCATTTGGTTGTTGCATTCCTTCAAACTAAAAGGAAAAATGGTCACAGCACACCTACTCACTAATAGTGTCCTTACGGTCCACTGAACAACCTGCATTGCTGATCTCTCTTGACATGTTCATGCTGAAGCAATAGCCAATACTTACATCGGAATCAGACACTGGCGGAGAATCTTCCATATTCACAGCTGGCACATGTTCCCGTTTTACAGCTGTTTTCTTGATTTCATGAGATTTGCTTCTTGACTCTATCACCTGAAACAAAACCGTTTTGGTAAAACGTCCACATATTTATTTTATGATTTTATTCCATACTTTGTTATCATTTGGCTGGTGGTAGAGAAAAACTATATTGAACCTAAACATTATTAGTATTTCATTAGGAAGAAAATGGTGCATTAACATAAAACGGGAGGCAAGGGCTGGAAAACTTGCTCTTAATTCGTATTTAAGGACACGGGAAAATAAAGTTACTTACTGCCTTAGCTGGTTTCTCTTTCCATACAGACAGTTCTTTAGATAAAAGTTCCTCTGGTTTCATTCTCACTAGTTTTGACAGCGAGATTTCCTCCCGAAGGACACGATGAAAAAGTCCCTGAAAACAAACCAGACTTTGTTGCTATAGTGAAGAGAAACTGCTTGGGGAACTAACAAGACTTGCAGCGCTGAACAGGCAAAACCTGTTCTAGTTTCTTAATTCCTTATTAAAAACACTGGCTACTTATAAGCAAATGTGGAAAGGTGCAGCAATCATAAGGAGGAAATAAACACCAAGTACAAATTTTCCTCGTTATCATAAAGAACTATGAATATAATTGAATAGGAATGTCAGAAGTTGAACAGCCACTCTGCTATTTCATATCTATTGTAACATTTTTTTAAAAAGTTTCAAGTGTCCTCTAGTGAATATTTTCATCTGTACCCGCATCTGTTTTTTATTTTAAATCATAAATATGGTCATGTACATGGGCAGTACTCAACACATCCTACAGATTGTCACAAGAAGAGGAATCAATAAAGTCTGTGTTTATTTTAAGAAAGCCGTTCTGTTACTAAATATTTCATACCAAATGCCCAAACTTAACAAATACACATGACCAGCTAACGTAGACTTAGAACTCCTACTTGGGTAAAATTTTATTTGAAGATTTGAATGGCTTTGTAATAACATTTTGTAATTCATAAGTCTCCATCTTGAAACTCTTAATGTTGAGGTGGCAGTTTGACATATCATTAAAAAACAGCAGTATATTTCAATAAATGTTTACTGTTTAAGGAAATTCCAAACCTGGTTTTTGGGGTCCTTGAGATTGAACATGATGCTACGGTATTTACTCTTGTATCTGTTGTCCGTAACATGGAACAAATTAAACATCTCCTTTTCAATATTGAGAGCTACTTTCCCTACTTCACTCTCTGTCATGACCAGATCATCGCTATCATTGACTCTGTTAAAAACAAAGAAGGGTACGTGCATTTATGTTAGGCGTGAATCTTCAGGTACATTCATCAAACGAACATTTCAAAGGAGCCAACCCAGGCTGCTCCTCGCTCAGGGAGGACTTGGGACTCCTTGAAAAGACATCGCAAAGCCCAGGTCTATCTCAGGACTTTGAACTCTTGAGCTCTGGGATCCTCCCCTGCTGTCCTTGAGCACCCCTGGGGAAATCCAGGCAGGTTTCACAGGGTTTTCTCTGCTGTAATGACACACGAGAGCCCACACGCTCGAGCTTTAGTCCCACATTCTCCCCTGTGAACAGCATTTCCATTTCAGAGGCGATACCAGAGTGCAGTGCTCTACAGTGAGTATTGCTGGCTGGCACTAGCTTAATATTCCTTGGGGGTTTGCTGTTTTCTGTGCTGAGAGGGGAAGGAATCTCTACTTCAGTAAGCCATCAACCTTTCATTATGATATTTCCTATACTATGTTCCCTACAACCTCCACATCTGTGAGCACGGCCATCACCAGATTTTAAAACTCCAGAGCACCTGCATTATAAAAGCTTTTATGCTGTAGTTTTATTTTTCAGTTGTATCTGCCTCAATATAAATGGAACAGTGATGTTTCTTTTATTTTAAAGGCTTTTTTACATACACGTTTATTTTTTTATATAAACCTGAATACCAATTATACTTGTAATTTTGTAGTATAAATTAAATCCTTCAATATCCCTTATCAAGAAGTAAAGAGAAGTCTGCAAGCTAAACAGTTACTTCTAGTTGTAGCTTCCTATATATATCAAGTGCTTTGAATTCCCACCTCTTCCACAAAATTTCTTTTAGGGACCGTCGAATATTTTGTCGAATCTGTGAGTTGGTTTGTGACTGGACAGGGCTGGCCGATGCTTTGGCTTGATTACTTCCGGACGCGGCAGAAACGGAAGATGGTGAAGGCTTTTTGAGTCCTCCACCCAAGCCAAAAGATGTGGCTGGTTTTTTGGAAACAGATGAGCCGTGCGAAAGAGTTGACTGTTTGGAAGGAACAGTGCCCGATGAGGGAACGCTGCCTGACGGATGGGCACTGCCTGCTGGAGTCCAAGGTTTCTTGGGAATTATAACTTTGAAACTTCCAGCAGAAGGTTTAAGCGGCTGCTTCGCTAGTGATGTGTTAGAGAAGGACGGGGACTTTTTGGAAGGAAGGTTTTTAGTGAGAGAAGGCGTCTGTTTCTCCTTAAGAGATGCAACAGCTTTCTTGGATGCTGATTCTCCTCTATCCTCATTCCTTTTCTCTTCCCTTTGAGCTGTTAAAACAAAGAAGGAAACACAATATTAAAGGCTTAACTTTACAACTTCCTATTCATGGAGACCAGGTACCAATTTATAAAGAAAAGACTGTGAAATAACATCTCTAGAAAATAATTACCAAGAAGGCAATTTAAGCTTTTTTGAAGCAATTTGTCTTTGATCCTTCAGAATATTTTGTCTCACATGCCAACTAAAGAGTTTAAAAAGAGTTCCACTTTGGCTCTGAAAGCTCAAAATTGTAGTTACAATCTACTCAAGGAAACTAGGAAAAAAAAAAAAAAAGGCACCACCTTCAAAGATTCCTGAGTGGGATTTCAGGGGTTTCATGGTTAAGCTTCAAAACCAGCCCAAACTTCCACACATTAAAAACCAAACCAAAACCCACAATACAATACAACCCACATTTGACATTTAAACAGAAAAATTCTCATAGTATCTTAGGGAACCAGTTTATCCCAGGGCTGAGCCAATGACAGAGTCCATAATTTGAAACTGCATTAAGTTTAGGATTATTGAAGTTTAATAAACCCTTTCACCCAGATCTTTCATTTTAAAGAGCAAAGACAAACTGCATAGGAGAGAAGTTGCTTAATCTACTTAGTTGCTAGCATGAATACCATAGTGATGACATTGCCATAAACTAACAGGAGATCTTCCTATTCAGTTCCTAGCTAAATTCTAGATTTATAGAATAATTAAACATTAATATTGATGCTCAGGCTACGGCCATTTAATTCCCATTCTCAAACTATTCCGTTCACAATATTCAGATTCTGCATTTAAATATTTTTCCTGATGTTAATAGAATAATTCATACGTGCATAGATAAGAAAATTCATAAAGTATAAATAAAGGCTCCAGTTTTCACACATGTTGAAGTTACACTTGCACAGGACTTCAACAGCAAATATTTCTTCAGATAGGATTTAATTTGTCCACCTTCTGGCACTGACAGGAAAAATTCAACACAGCAAAAAAAGCCAAAACCACCACCACCACCACCCCCCCCCGCTCTCAGCAAACAAAACATAATTTACAAGACATTACAGCAAACTAACGCTGGTACTTTTATCCTGACAGCTCAAACAGGGAAGTTTTCTGATGGAAACAACCAAAACCAACTCTTGAAATGCAATTGTTCCAATAAGAAAAACCAAGTTTTCTCCCATGCCTTTTTTTTCACATAACCACTGACCAGTTGGCAAATTAATTTCTCATCTGATGTTTGTAGCTAGTGAAAACTGTAGATGAATTAGCCCAGAAGCTCTGGTTGCAAAATGCAACTTTGCAGGGAAAGAGCCAGGAATTTAACTTTCAGTAACTTTACCAAGGACCAAAAGGTCCCTCTTCACCTTCTAGCTCTCCTGTAATGAGGGTTGAAATTACTAGAAAGGGTCAAAATTGCCCAATCTGTTCCGAGACAGACTTGAAGGGGATGAACCATTCCTGTGAAATCTGGTTCAAGAAATCAGCACAAGCTTCCAATGGAAACATCCCTCAAAAATCAGGGAAGATTTTGAAATATTAAAGAGAAATAACGTGATACACTCTCATTTTGGGAGGAAACGACCTTATAACCCTTCTCCGTAACATTCAGGTACCACCAGAATGTCAGCATGTGCTTGCAGCAGAAAGGCGCTTCTAACCCCAGCTTCTTTCAATGGGCTCTCACTGCTGGCAGTTTTACCACAAATACAGAAACAGGTGGTTAAGATCAACTAAGAAATGATGCTGTACTTGAACTTCTGTAAGGCTCAGTATGGGGTTGTGTGCTGCTTCTGCTGGAAAACACGGAGAAGCCAGAATACCCAGAAACATTATACGTTTATCCTGATTTGTTTTTTTCCTAAACGCATTTGACAAGTAGATACCTTGAGGATTTTTTCTAAGATTCAGCTACTTAAAGTGTAAACCAAAATCAGCTGCTGTAATACATTAAGTAATTTCAAAGAATGTGAAGATGTTTTTTGAAAGTATATTATTATTCTCACACTATTCCCACTGGTCCTGGTTACTGTGAGATCCCTCCCATGTGACCCACAGCATCTTCTTGTCCGTCTGTCTGTCCGTCCGTCCATCCCACCCTCCCCTATCTCGTTGCCCCGACTGTTGGAGGCTTTGGCAATCCTGGGAGGGAGAAGGGGGATCAGGGAATATTCCTGATGGTTTGGTCAAATTCAGCACCCAGAATATAACAGAGGTAAAAAGCCAACCTCTTTTAAAAGCCCTGAATCGAGAGGTGAATATCCAAAACGCACACACTGATAACACTGCAGGAATTACTCTACTTCCATTCTCTTTTTCCTGGTTTATTGTGTGTTCTGCACAGAACTGTACCTTGTCAGGCAGGTGGGACAGAAGGACATTCCTGTGAATTGTCATGGAAAGGCAGGACAGCACAGCTTGGGTTTCAAAACGACAACAGTAAAATTCAGTTCCCAGTGCTAAGACATTTAGTTCTTTTGGTTTACAGCAGAAGTACAAAATGTGAAATTCTAATCTTGTATTTAATCCTCTATATGATATCTTTTTAGTGATTAGTTCAAATTAGTTAACAAGAACTACATTGATAAAACTAAACATAGAACAGCCAAGATGTTTTGTGTCAATCAGATGTTGTATGTTTGAGAACTGTATTCACAACACAAACCTTTCTATCTTACAGCTACATCATAGTAAGAACACGTATGTGTTAAAGAAATAAATGTACTAGTATGAAGGTAGATTGAAGTTCCCAGGGTTGAAGGGCAGCAGAATCAGTTAGGTGTCCAAGATGCAGAAGCATCCTTTATTCTGTCAAGTGCACATCATGACTATTTAGAAAGGTTTTGAAAATAAGGGGTGTAATCCTGTTTCTTTAGCCAATAATGTGCAAATATTTAATAAGCTTCATGAAAGTTTAACAGTTTCAAACTAGACTACTACTTTATAGCTATTAAAACTGCCTGCCTAGCAGTACTTGTTGAGAAGTTGATGGTACAGATTTTGTACTCAGTCACATGGAGGTTATTCAGCACATCTACCCAGTATTTTTGCAAATTTACAGAACACTATTTGAAGGACACTGTCAAATAGTGTGCACATTTTGACAGAGAATCAAGACTATTTAAATCTGACATACGTAACTGACCTGTGATGGCTGTAGATGAATCTAATCTAAAAAAACCTCTTATCCTGACTATGAGAACCCAGAATTTTTGTCCTATCAAGTTTTGGGTTTTATTGGCAAGATTAATGTGCTGCCATGTAATTCATCGGAACCAACTCACTGTGTTGTTACATGGGTCTTGGATCCAAGGTGCCCCAGCATGAGCCGAGCATGAGGATGGTGCAGGAGATGTCTCCTGTGGGGCAACACGAGCACCCCAAGCTTACCCTGGCTCCCGACAGGTATGGAACTATGGCACGTGTATGTTTGGAAGAGGTTAACAGAAATCTGTAGTCTTCTCAGAGAGCTGTACACCAGGTTTAACTTCTGAATGGATATTACAGTTCCTCAGTAATTGATCCGAGATACAATGGGACAGGTATTGTCAGACCACAGGTTTCAAATTGCTTGGCCTTGCAGTCCATGAAGACACGACCCAGTCAATGGCTACTGTACCTACTGGCCACCAGATTTCATACTGTGATGATTCCAGTCTTTTCCATCAGTAGCCTCAGTGTACCTACAATAAATGCTCTTAAATTTGAAATAAAAGGATGGAGATGACTGCTATCCAGCCTGACAGAACAACACAGAGTTTCACCACAGACTGAAGATCAGTGCCAGAATAAGGCGTTTAGTGGTGCTTCTCTTCAGCACTTCTGAACACAGATGTGCCTCCTTGGCTTGATGTTAGAAAACATATTAAAAACAAAACATTAATTCCTATTTTCCCCATTTTGTCCTGTGAACCACTTATTAGGACAGCAAAAGGATTCTTATTGACTGAAGAGAGGCACAGGCTAAAAAGACTGAAAGATGCAGATGGAGCTAATGAGTTGGCTCCTCTCCAGAGAGAAACCCAGGGAATCCCCTGGCAGAAAAAATGCATTCCACGCAAGGCTTAAGGAACAGCGTTACCATGGTGTGTTCACTACAGACATCACTACCATCTCTCCCACTAGATGTCAACAGACACAGAAGCCGTCCCCGTCCCCTAAGGAAATTCCCCGTGAAGCTCAGCCAAATGTTACAACAGGCAGTTAAGAACAAAACTTCTGTAAGAGGTGGAGGACGTAACCACCACTTTATCTATTGTGTTACAGAGGGGTATGTTGAAAACCCAATGGCAACATGTACTTCATTTTGTATATCTCAGCATCGACGTTTCAGCATCATAATGTGGTTGTTGAGCACCAATTCAAGAACGACTTCCACAGTGCAGCGCCATTTGTGTGGAGGATTTGTGGGATACACATCTATCATATTCCCTCACCTCACTGGGAGGTTGTGTTTTACACCACCAGCACGGGAATTACCCAAAGGAAATTTTGCTCTTCCTCTGACCTCCTCAGAGTATTTCTGTATTCTGCATTCAAGCCTATTTTGATTCTTCCTCCTTTCCCCTCCACCAAATCTTTCTTTGGAATAGCTTTAAAAGCCACTTCAAAAAAGCACCACAAGCATCCCTAGTTTCTGTTTATCTCATTTGTGACAGGTTATTTTGCTGGAGACATTCTCTAGTTTTATCCAATTTCTAAATACCAGAAAAAATGGGCTATTACTTTTCTATGCAAAATTTTAAAATTATTCAAACTGCAGTTCTTCACAGATCTGTAATTTCTTCCTGTAGCTGATACTAAGTTTTAGAAGATGTGTAGATAAACCATGTGCAGTTACACTTCCTGAATAGCCTGTCTCATAATGAGCCTGTAAGGCTCAGAATTTTTTTTTTAAAGCTTTTACTACAGATCGCTAGAGACTTTTGCAAAAGCTATCTTGCAGCTGTGCAAGCTGGTTGTTACACAGTACTAATTATGAGAAGTTTCCCTACAGAATTAAAAATTTAGCTGTTCATACAACCAGAGTTCTCGCCTCTAGTGTCTAATACTGTCTTAACATTCCCCTGCATTCTCCTCCATCTCCACTTATTTAGTTTTTGTTCCCCCCAGGATAAAATTCCCCCAGGCAGTGTGTGGGCAGCACAGGCCGATGGCTGCACTGGTTTGTCCAGCTCACACAGAACTTTCCGCCGCGGGAACAGGATGTCGGCAACTCGGCACCTTACGAGACGCTGCTGGGTGCATCGGTGAACCTTGGCCAGCCCAGAAGCTGTTGAAACGTGGGGGTTCTACAGGTACTTTTCATGCTCCTCTGTCACTAAAATAGAGAGCTTTAGGAAAAACAAGACAAACAACACAACCACAAGTAACTTTCAGAAGTATGCACAGCATACAGGGTGATAAGGCACTAACAGTAAGAAAGTTGGTTACTAACATTCAGTGATGTTCTGTAATAAGATTTCTGTAACATTCCACACTATGAATAAAACCTAAGAAGCAGAATACAGCCACCTGTCATCCACTTTTTAAAGTGGATCATTTACTCACTTAAAAGGATTTATTTAAAAAAAAATTAATACCAAATTAGAGGGAGGAAAATTCACACTAGTGCAGTTTGCAGTTGTTAAAAAGGCAAAAATACCCTTCAGAAGGCATTCTCCTACAGCCTGAAAAAAAAAAAGCTGGCCAGAGCTGAGTAATTATGTATTTTGAGAAGAGTTGATCTCTGAAGACAGGCAACAGCACGGGCCTTGACAACAGCTTTAACATCTGATAGGAATGCAGGTCTGAAAAGATCAGCCAGAAGCAATAACCTACTTAGGAATTCACACAGAAAAGCCCAGCCAGCAGAGTGCCACTCAGACCCAGCCCGTGGGACTGTCCTGCAGAGTTGTGTGGTCCTGTGGCTCCTCCCGGCTCAGCCGCAGGCAGCTGCTCTGCCCCGTGCTCTGAATGTTGTCCCAACATGCTGCAGGTCCGGGCTGACCCTTACGGGTGAGGGCAGCACGTTTCGGCACACACCACAGCAGAAAAGGATGAAGAAGATCAAACACCTCGCCCCTATTTCCCAATATTGGCAAATTTAGGAACTGCATTCTCCCCTTTGTAAAACTGCTGAAATGCAGGATGGGCAGGATTTCTCAAATTCAAAGCTGGTGGTGTTCCAACAGCTTCTCTTTGCCACTGATCCCATGTCCTAAATGGACTTGTTGGATGACCCCAAAACTCCGAACAGAGCAGAATTCTAACCAACCCATCCACCCCAATGCAGTGCCTGGTATCGAACTTGAATCCAGGATATTTCTTCTGAAGTGAAACATTTGGATGCATTATTTAACTTTGCAAAAATTGAACAAAATACACGGGTGAGCGGGTGCTTTTGCTGTCAGTTCTAAAGCACTTTACAATGGCAAGTTACTTACCCGTTTGAAGCCGTTCTTCGAGAGCAGCCTGTGCATAGTCACCCCCTGACACCTCGGACCCGTCGCGGCCGCTCCTGCTCAGTGCCACTGAAGCACCCTCTGGTGGCACTGAGCACCCGCTGCCCCGGGTGCTCACGGTGAGCTGGTTTGTAACTGCTGCAGCTCCTCTGCCGTTCAGCTGGTGCTTCCCTGAAACCTGTTTTTGCTAAACTTTTTGTCATTTCTCTCAAAGTTAGCTGAGTGTTAGTTCTGAATAATTCCAAGTGTCGAACTCTTCTTAAAGAGGTCTCTGTTAGTTTTCACGGCTAATTGCCTACGGAATGTGTCTGCTTCTAATATCAAGACCAAATCAAACTTTTATTATCAAACACTCCTGTTTCGAAGGTGTGCCTCCTGTCCAGCTGGTTTTCTGCAAAAGCCTTTTATCAGTTCTAATCTTCACCACGAGAAGCTCCTAATTAAGCTGCCTGTGTGCCAAGCCTTTACATTCAGGCACACAAAGTAAGTAAACCCAGTTTCAAAGTTAAATTAATTTAAGAAATTCTGACACAAAGACCTTTTCTGTGGTGGTGATTTGTTTGCTTTCAAGCCAAGGCTGTAGCTGTGCTCATGCAAATCTGTAGCTTTGACACTCAAAGATTTGTTTTAATCTACATGAAATAAAGTGATTTTATGGGATCTACATTAGACCACTACATCTTCACAACTACACCAACTCCTGAGTGAGAGGCACTATCTGCTGCTGCAAACAAAGGGCTCCGTATTTTCCAGACCATTTATGGGTTGGTATCAGCACTCCTTGCAGGCACAGGCCATCTTCAGGTTCCGAGTTCAGTACAGATCAGACACAACAAATCCTCAGCACCAAGATTAGCAGCAAAACTTGACGCCAAAGTGCAAGAGATCACCCCAAAAAACCCCTTTTATTTGGGGACTAGCAGAGGAAGATCTTCACTGGCTATGCAGTCAAGTGAGCAAGTTCAAAGAACTAAAGTAGTATTAGTAAAAAAAAGCAGAACAGCAATAGAGGGTGGTGATTTTTTTTAATCAAACCTTCATCACTTTCAGTGTTGATGACAAGA
The DNA here is from genome assembly GCF_037038585.1 of Patagioenas fasciata. Taxonomy (NCBI): domain Eukaryota; kingdom Metazoa; phylum Chordata; class Aves; order Columbiformes; family Columbidae; genus Patagioenas; species Patagioenas fasciata. The sequence goes on along the minus strand of NC_092535.1, from coordinate 8,032,897 downwards.
GGTAAACCACCCTGATTTTCAAAGTGCATTCGGAGGTTGTACCAGGTTTCTGTCCCCCAAATATCTCCCCTTATACTGAAGCCAGGCAGCTATTGTGGCAGGAGCGCTGCCTTTCTGTCCTCCAAGCACCTTGGGGGTGCTTCAAAGGCAAAACAGGACACGCCAGCAGCAGGGACCAACCTTCCTAACTTAAAAGGACACTGCAAAAATCTTCAGGTGGCTGCCAGGCAGATGTAACATACCTTGTAGAGCAGAGAAGGGGAGCTCCAGGAGTTCACAGCCAGATGATAAATTGCTCTCCAAGGATCCCACCGCTCCCTTTAACGGACTGGGTCCCAGGGGATGGTGGCTTCAGCAGCCACCACTGTTCTGCCTCAGCCCACAGCACAGCTGGGAGCACAGGCAGCCCCAGCACAGGCCTTGGGGTTCAAGTTCAGCACCAGAGCTGCCTCACACCAGCCACTCCTGTACTACCATCTTTGCAAAGCCAGAAGATATCCAGCGTGAATTTCTCAGAAGTTCTGGCAGACTCGTCTTAGGTATTCTGATCATTATTTGGTTTGTTAGCAGCTTTTCTGAGAACTCTGCTAGTTACAAAGGGTTAAGGCCAGACCTACATAAACAGCAGCCACAGGTCCCAGAAAATGGCCAGTAGCATAAAGTAAATAATTTTTATTCCCCTAGTACTACTCAATACTTATTGCCTCTTAGTATGGGTTTACATTACAGAATATAGCATTAAGTAAAGATACCTGAGCTTTCAAGGAGTTAATTCAGATGCCAGAAGTAATTTAGTTACAACAGTATGGAACCTGGCACAGGCTTGTTTATCCTATGGGGAAGCACTCAGACCAAAACCAGGGCAATAAGTTTAACTACAATTTCAGTCATTGCAGACAAACATACTTATGACTTAAGAACAGCTCCTCACTTTAAGTAAATATTTTTTTGTAGTTAGTAGTTGAGTATTTTTAATAGCTGAACCAAGAGCAGAATATCCACATACACTGCACTCAGTTAACAGTCACAACTTAAGTTGGGTCAATCTTGCCTGAAGAGAAGCATTAAACTGGCACCAGTCCATGTGCAGACAAGGCCTTATTTTTTTGTTTTCACAACACTACAGCTTCCTACACTTCTACCTCCTGAGTCATAATTGCTGTCCTGAGTGTACTACATTTCCCCTGCTGTCTTTACAGTGATATATGTCCTTTCTTTCCTGTCATCATACTGTTATCACAGAAAAACAAAACAAAAAAAAACCCAAAAAACAAACAAAAAAAACCCACCACATAAATTATGTATGCTATAATCTAAGCATTTTGGTACGCACATTTTCTGATGTATCCCTATTGGGGATACATTCCCTTTACGTCTCCGTATTTTGTTAGACGTGTACAGGAACAAAGCAGCCCAAGTGCCCCTTGTGTCTGTAATTTTTAACTCTGTGAATAGGTCTTGGGTGTAGGAAAATTTAACTGCAGAAGAAATGAAGAAAACAGAAGGGGATAATAAAAGGAAATTTATATCACCCGAGGCAGGGTGCTACAAACCTGCCCTTCCACCTCCACGAGGTGGCAGCATTAAGCTCTCTCCACAATTCACTGCTGTAAAGCAGGAGGTACTACAAACACAGGACATCCTGTATTTAAGTCTAATAAGGTAAGTCAGCTGAACCTCAAAGATTTGAAGCACTGATGGGTAGTTACTATAGTATACTTACAACTAGGTAGTTTAAAAATATGGATACTGCAAATGTCTACCATTTTCTCCTCCTTCTGGATTCATTTGCTATTTTAAAACTGCTCATACATCTGCTGCTGACTTCTATTTGACAATTAACAGTAAAAATACAGAAGTCTCAAGTTTTGCTCTATCAAGCAGAAAACCTGAGTTCAGGTGCTTCAGACATACACACTGATACTGCTGAGAAACTTCTGCATCAGCAAACTTCAGGTTTGAAGGGTTCCTTTACTCCCTTTTCACAGGGCAGCAGCGAATGTAGTGGGCAAACACTGTTACAAATGCAAAACATGATATTAATTAGTGTAAAACTACGTATAAAAGTTCTCAGCAGAATCACACAAGGAGTGGATGCAAACTGCTTTTGTGGCTCCTTCTGGAAAAAACTTGTTTATGTATTATGCTGTTTAAAGTTTGTCCTCCTTCAGTGTAACTAAAAATAATGGTTCCTGTTATTCTAAGATGTATGTTAATCCGCTACCACACTGAAATGTTTCAGTAATCGTTTTGGATGGTGCTTCCCCACAAACACCTGGATGATCTTAACAGATAATGAGCCCGTTTTGCTTTTGTTGTGAATTCTGTAAGTCCTCTGATATGACCTACATACTGATAATTAATGCTCACAAGACAAATTCAGGATTTCTACCAAAACTTCAATCTCTGAACAATGTTCCTAGATCTCAACAATCCGTATACTTGTTACCAATTTGGAAGCTAGGATGACTTTTGAAATTCAATGTAAAAGCTGAGCACCACATATTATTTTCCTAACAAAATTAAAAGCAACATTTCTGAAAGGGAATGTGACGCAGAGCTTATCGCTTCTTACGTGTGTAGCTCAAACACTGCTTGCAACTTTAAAAGTACTTGTACTTAATATTCGCTTATCAAAGCAAGATCAAGGTATTTCCCACTCTAGTTATTAAGTGAAAAATAGGATTCTATGATTCTGTTCACTGGGAACATGAAGATGTTGGACAGTCCTAACCAGGCTCCAGATTTTGGTGTACAAAGATAATTTCAAGTACAGCCCTAACTTATCCCCAAAAAAGCTAGTGAAAGAAAAAAACAGGAAGCAAAGAAATATGAATGAGTGGGGTAGCAGAGAAAAAGAAACCACTGCTCTATAGAACTGCATACTACTAGCACCAAAAAGCTGCCTTCTTTTTTTTTAAATACGAAACAGTTTGGGAGGAGAAAAGGTGGCCTGGTGGAAGGGTTTAGATGCAAATACACTACTCTATGCCCCTATTGCCCAGTATGTCTGTAAGAGTGGCTTGATCTTCTTGCTACTACTTAAAACTAGTGTCATACGTAACAACAAAATCTTGCACCTGATGAGTACAGAGTAAACATATAAAGTAAATTAGTGTATAAAATACGATAAACTGACTGCTGGAAAGAGTATTAGAGAGTAACTCTGTCAATCACATCAAGTTTCCTTAATTCCTAAAGGGCCACGTGCACTGAAGTCACAAGAACGGCTTTGCAGAACATGGCTTGAGGCTGTGGGAGAACGCAGGCTGTGGTTTGAAATACTGTATTCAGAAGATGCCGGCCTTGGCCTCTTCTAGGAGACCTTCAGTCCAAACATTAGACACCCAGATGTCTGAACTAGTCAAATGTCTTTCAAAATCAATGTTCAGAAATAAGTATTTCTAAACAGTGAGTCACTTTTTTCCAAGATCAGTGTCTAAACCAGATTATATGTTTTGTCCACTGAAGGTGTTTGTCTTGACAGACTAGTTGGACTTAAGTAATTCTAACTTTTAGATACTTGCAGTGAAGTGAGACGCCTCACACGAACTTCCACAACGCTGTAACTTCTATGATTTGAACTGTATATAAAGATTGGTTAAAGAAATGAAATCTTGTAGAACACTCTTAAAGATGATGCAATAGCAGCTTCTCAGGAAGATTACAGATCAGAGCCACTCAATCAAAAATAAGGACGGGTTTTTCCACAAATACACAATTTCCCTGGCAATTCAGTAATGGCACAGTCTCCGCATATTTGTACAACTTACCTTAATAACAGCATCTGAAGTTCTTCCTTGCATTTGATATGAGGTTTCTTCATCACATGAACTAGCTGGTTTTCTATTCATTATTAAAGTCTGGTATATACATAGTTTCGAACCAATTTAACTACAGGAATCCAATTTTCTACTGGAATTGATTAAAACTGTATAACCGCCAGCGTGGTAAAACTTAAGGGCAACCCCCCTTAAAAAAAACTTCAAACTTGCTGCCCCAAAACCTGTATTCCTGTCTCCCGGAAAAAAAACTACGGCAATAAAGACATTTTAACTGATTTGGTTATGAGACAAAGTGTCACTGAAATTTGACACGTAAAATAAGCCCTTATAGATTCCTTCATAGCTTTCTCTCCTCATTTTAGTTATGTTTAACCCTACTGCTACTGACCAAAAAAAAAAAAAAAACACCAAACAAAAAAACTACAATTTCTTTAAAAGAAACTTAAAAAAAAAAAGCAAGTTTATCAAAATATGTATCTTAAGCATTCACTATAAAAAAGGCAAGAGGTCCAAGTGTACAAAATATGCAACAAAAATTTGCAGGGAAAAATCATGACCATTTAAATATTTGATGTCAGTAAATACAAATAAAATATACTTAGTAAGTCTACTATGTGCTATAATAATGAACAGCAGTTTAAGGTAGCTGGTGTTCCCTCAGTGTTTAAAAACTCAATCTCAAAAAAATCTCAAAGATAATTTCTAAACTTATCAGCTACTTTATATATAGTGTGTTTAATAACTAAGGTTTATTTTTTAAAATAAAATGTAAAATTGGCTCAAGTGTGGTTAAGAATGCTGTGGGAATGGAATTTCTGAATTTGTTAATCTTCAAGTGAGTAAGCATTAGACACCGGACCATGTGTTTTGTAAACATCAAGATTTCATCTGAAGTTCCACCTCTGCATTATAAAACTACATCAAAAAATGTCATTAGCAGAAAGACCTGTTCAGGCCACAAAGCAGTATCACTTACCTTTGTGAGAGTTACAAGGATGCTATTAAAAACCTGCAAAAATATGCAAGGCAATATTTCTGCCTACCAGCCACTTCAGATGTGTTCTTGTGTGTGTGGATAACGTGTGAAGAATGAACATATAAATAGGAAAAAAAATAAAACAGTACTGCCTCCCCACAAACTTAAAAGTAAAGAATGATCCTTAAATTATTTCATGTAAGGAAGAAAAGCAGCAGGAAGAACTTGGATATACTTGACAGTTAAAAGCTGTTTGCAGAAGTGTAAAGTATCGTTGGATACCACGTTGAAGGTTTCATTCTCGGCACTAGCACTGAAAATGCAAGACCTGAGAGACAGGTGCCAAATCTAAATTACAAAAATACAATTCAAATTAGTACAGGCAATTGCTGATTCAGGGCACACACTGTGCAACCTTTTTGTAAAACGTAACATAAACATGTAAATACTTACCCTTTCTATATTAGAAACTGTTATTGTCTTTATGGGAAAAATTTAAAGCTTAACCATGTCGTTTTCATCCAGAAACCAGCTGGGCAGATTGACAGGCTCTTAATCATACAACTGTTATACAATACAAGTGGAACTTCTACAAGTGTCTCCCATTTGTGTGCATCTTTGTGTGTGAATCTTTGAAGGTGGAGAAAAGTGGTTTGGTGCCATATCAAGAAAAAAAAAAATTCTAAACTCCCTAGTCTTGCAGAGCCTAGAATGGATGGGTATTCAAAGAAAAGGTAAATGATTATTCAGGAATATCCCTATGCGATACATACATTTGAACAACAGTGAAGATGATATGGCAGGAGTCCTTTCAGGCTTTACAGCATTGTAATTATGATCGCTTGCCCAGGACGGTGTGGTGTGTTCTGCCGGGGTCTCTCTAGCAACAGGTTGAGCATTTGCCTCAGTCTTGGCCGTTGTCAAAATAGTTTTCTTTGTATTCATGTCTCTTTTCTCAGGAAATGGTCTCTTTTGGTTTGAAAGAGGCTTAGTAGTTGCCTGTATGATTAAAAGATGCTTAATTACTAACAATCACCTAATAGTTCGCAAACAAGCAAAGATATAGTTACATACATGTACATAAATTTCTTTTACAGTAAGCTCCTGCACATGCACTTGCAATGAGGTAATTTAACCTTCACATCTATAAAGCAAAGATAATATACACTGTAACTTCAGGAAAAAAGAATGGTAAAGAAACCATCCCCAAACCAGCACTGGGTTGGTTCAGGCCGTGTTTTTTTTTTTTGGTCTGTTTGTTTGAAAAACTACTGGTCATTTTATAAAGGTTTCAAAAGGGAAAAAAGTACTTGAATTAATCTTTTCGCTTCCCAAAGCACACATACAATGCAGTCATACTAGCTCACAGTTCACAGCAACTCCAAATTCATGTCCAAAACCCAGTAACTGTGACTTTTAAAAGGTTAAATTATTTTGGAATGGAATTAAAATAAAAAGGTGTACTGCTTATACTTTAAAGCTAAATTAATTTGGATTTTTCTTTTGTAAATTGCACTGCCTTCTACAAGGTCCTTTCAAGAAACTGTCTTTATCTAGAGGCAGCTATTAAGATTTTTAAAAAGTGTCAAGAAAAAAATTTATTGTCAGAAGAATCAAACAAAGAGACCAAAAAAATAATTAAAAAAAATAAATTAGAAAGTTCCTTTTCAAAGCAAGACTTCAGAATTTTATTGGTCTCGAAAAGGAGAACACAGAAATAAGCTACTGTGCTTCAGAACAGCTGTTCTGGATCAGGAACATTCACTTACCTGCAGCTGAGATTTTGGCACGCCAGGCTTTTCAGATTTTGGTTTGATCTTCTCTTTAGGTTTTGGTTTTGAATCTTTGCCAGCACTTAAAAACTTCATGGTGGCTGCAGCGTGTTTGAGGATACAGTCATTGCTGCAATACACGGAATCGGGCTGAGCTAAATTAAAACAGCCAGGACCAATGCACTTGGATGCACCAGGAGCTTCAATTACCTAGAGATGAAAACAGAGCGAGTTCAAACATCAAAGAGGAAGCAACAAATACAAACCTTTATCATATGTACAAATGCTTAAACATCATATGCACAGACCACAGCTACAACTCTTAGTGACTTACATGATTACCAGCATGAAAACAACTTTCATTAATGGTATAAACAGAATTTTACTCTTGTAACACCCTATTTTCAGAATGTACTGTATTTTCAAGTGCTTGGTCTGCCAGCAGTGAACTAAGGGAGGCTGGTGTCCTAAATTATCAGATCACATAAGCCCACAAATGCTTCTGTCTGATCCTTTACATCATGTAAAAAAAATGTCCTTGACAACACAGAACTGGTTTTTCAAGAGCAAGGTTTCTAAAACACATTTTATGTCTCCCCAGCAGCAGCTGTCCTCACCCATGCACACAGCAGGAGGAACTCAGCTATTGAGGTGTACAGATCATTCTTGCTCTAGAGGTTTATCAAGTTTAATTTTAGAAGTCTCCAACTTACATAAGCACAACATTCTCCTAGACAATCCTGCAATAGCTTAATGCTTCTTATACACTGAGAAGTTTGCATATGCAATTTGTATTTTCCTCTACTTCATCATTACTCTCCATTTATACCAAAGTGTTATATACTAAGCACTTCCCCTTCAAATGTTAAGATTAAGAAAATAGCCAATTCCTTAAAGGACATCAGGTCCAAGTCCAGAAATATCTGAAAGCTCTTTAGAATACTTTTCTATTTTGTACACACTTAAGTGTGAAATACAAGAAAGAAGTATCAATTCACATTCCCTACTAAGCATCTCAAACTTCAGATTAACTGAGCTGTCATTTCTAATTAATTTACTCAGACAGTGACAAAACTCTACAGCTATAAGTGCTTAAGGACAGCACCAAAAAGGAGTCTGTCCCAAAGTGCTAATACACTAAACATGTTCTTCAAGACATAGTAAGAAAAAAAAGAAAATGTTCAAGATGTTGGCATTAGCACAGTTGCTGAGGAACTACAAAGATGACCACTATAGAAGTAAGTTTTTAAATTTGTGTACATTGAGCTGAAGAAGCTTCTTTGCCTGTATTTTGAGTTGGACATGGAATTTGCTACTACAAAATCTAAGCTTCTTGTGTATTTTATGCCAGAATTTGTGATAATTCAAAATACACATTTTTTTATGTTAAAAAAGGGCAGTACAAGGCAATTCTCTATGTACTAAAAACTTTAAGACGCATCAAGACAAATATCAGAACTTCAAAAACTAATTGGAAGTAGAGAGGAAGTACAGCTGGAATTAACTCCAACAGATACTTGTCAATAGTAAGTAAAAAGTTTCGCTATCGTTGAAAATGTTCGAAGTTGTTTGAGATTATTTCAAAGCTAGCATAAATTAGTCCATAACTCTAATAATTTTTTTAAAAGGACACTTATTATTTGACTTCCAAAACAGTATTTATAAAAGGCAGAATAACACAAAGCATGTAGGTGTAAGGAAATGCCATACATAAAACTTTTAAATTCCCCAGTTCAAAAATAACACTTTGGTTTAGTTCCTTTACTGATAGAACTACAGATAAACTCCTGCTAAACAGTGATAATCATCAGGTTTTTTTAAGATTTACAGCCATACAAGTAAGCCATTGTCTCAATGTACTCTGGGAAACAAGAAAAATAAAGAACAAAATACTTACAGGCTGAAATATCTTTAGTTTTTTCTTCCCACTTGGATTTGCAGCTTTTTCAATCCTACCCTTGATACCTTGGTCCTCGACAGATTTTTGTTCAATTGTTCCTATGCTTGTGAATTCTGTGCCATCCACATTTCCTTGCCCCAATTTAGCTTCCTGCTGCTCTATTTCTGAGACTGGCTCATCCTGTCCCTGCAAAATGGTGCAGTTTGGACAGATATAGTCCTCACCATTCCTTTCCAGCAATCGCCCTCGAGCCTCAGAAATACCCACGCAGTCCCCATGAAACCATTCCTCGCATCTATCACAACAAATCATAAACCTGAAAAAAAATATAAAACAAAGAACAGTAAAACATGGTGAAATCAAGAGACAACGTTCAACAGGTATTCCCAGCAGCAGATCTTAGATATCCCTCTAAAGTACCAGTACTGCTCTGCCTCATGGTTCATTTCTGTTTACATTTATCCCCTCTTTTAAATATTTGTCATAAAGTCCATCCCAAACCTCAAACAAACCCAACACGTCATTTACATATACTCAAAAAATAAGCATTAGCATTTAGTTGAATTTTTCATCACAGAAAAATTCCACCTACTTGCACTGCACTTTCAGTTGAAACCTTTGCATACCTGTTGTTGTGAGGCTGACGACAAATACAATACAGTGCATTTGGGTCATAAATCTCAGATTCAGGTTTGCTTTTGGGCGGTTCTTCAGGTTCCTCATCTGAGACCCCTTTTATGCCAAGGGCAGGCTTCACCTCTTCCTCAACCTGAAGATCTTCAGTGTTTGTTTCCGACACAACCACTTGACTTGCGACCTCAATGTTGTCTGCAGTCTCAGGCTCTTGTTTGACAGACAACTCAGGCTCAACTTGTTCTTCAGACTGGACATCACCTGTTTCTGTAGGATCCTGTTCTGGATTTCTTTGCCTCAGGCGTGTCTGTATGTCCTTCAACGTCATCTCCGCAGGTTTTTGTTCGACACGTTTGTTTCTTAGCCGATTCTGCAGTTCCTTTAGTGTTAACCCATCACTATCACTATCAGAAGTATCATCATCTTCTATCTCCTCCTCCTCCTCGTCGTCGTCTTCTTCCTCTTTTGTGCATCTGCTTTTAGAGCCTTTCTGATCCTTACTACTCCTAGTCCTAATCCTCTGAGTTGCAGGTTTTATCTCTGGAGTGCTCTCAATACTGTCTTCTGAAGCAGTTTCAGCATCTGTCGCTGTACAGGATGCTGGTTCACTGGAATCTTCCAGCGTGGTAGGAACAGTCCTCCTTCCTCTGCGTCTCACTGTTGTAAGAAATTCTTCCACTCTTTCCGTTCGCTTTGGTTGCCGTCCACTCCGCCTGAGGTTTAAGCTTTGCTGCTGTTGTGGCTGTTGTTCACTAGAGTCCATGTCAGCATCTACTGCACCTTCTCGCTTGGCGATTGTCGTCCTTCGAAACCCCCAGGTTTTCCTGAACTCTTTACTTGTAGGCTTGACAGTTTTTTGCTCCTCCTCATTGCTTTGCTCACCTTTCTCATCCAAAACTGATGCTAAAAACAAGGGAATAGTTACTAAACTGATGGTGAAGATTTATTCTTAAAGTATTTTTTTTCCAACATAGTATTATTTTCTTTTTGATAATATATATATCTCCACCTCATTTTATGACTCTGAAAACAGATAAAATGCTTTCTTGTGAATGTAACACCACAGCAGTAGCAATTAAATGTGTCACTGAACACTGTGACAACATAAACCAGCTGTTAAACCTTTCTGTTATTAAAAAAATATATGTATATACAGATATACACACACAATGAACAAATAAGCATATTTTCTGCTCAATTTGAAAGGAAGAAACCTTACCAGGAGAACTCTTTTCCATGTTGTCAATATAAGATACAAAATCTAATAGCACTGGCTTTGGAGGCACAACATATTCGACAGGCAAGTAAATACCTTCATCACACTGAAAAGCTGAAGAGAAACACAAGGTTCAAAACTCAGATTCAAAATTATTCATAGACTAAGTAATAAATATTCTGATGTAATCCCGTTATGTTATTGTCACAAACACTTGAATTTCAAGCCACTAACAGTCACTGAATATCAACAAAAAGCTGACTAAACTCCTTCAAAGACAAAGCACTAACTTAAATATATGGGTCTGGACATTATACTGACATATTTTATTAAATAGCCTTAGGATTTCTGATATTTCTCAAAAAAATCTTTCACGGTATGAACCTATTCCACTCCTTTCACGGACACATAACTGTCTGTGCACCAGAGTGAAAGACCACAGAGTAGAACAAGATGTCACCCAAACAGGCGGTACAGACGCCGTTACTGGTTTAAAGGTGAGGATGGTATTTGATAGTAATGACCTTTTCTGGTAGAAAGGACTGCTGATTACCTGCAGGACAATAAGAAGCAATGTGGAAACAGCAACCAGTTCAAAATAATTCAAAGTTGTTTAGATAATATAAGGCTAGTCAAACAATAATGAGGTTTTGGATTTTAAGCAAAATGTAAAACCAGAGAAATACCCTAGTCTTCCTTCTTAACATAAACTAGGTCTATGTCTTGTTTATTGAACAGTTTAGCTGCTGTTTTTAAGTTGTTTCAGAAACATTTGTGGGTATTCAGGATACAAGAACACTTTCCCTTCATACTCTAACAAGGTTTACTGGATAGCAGAAATTAAACAGAAAAAGAACAAAAAATCTTCTCAAATATCCCTCTAGAGAACAAATAATTTGTGTTGACTTAAACTTCAGAAAGGCTGCTCCTTGACAGGTTATTTACAAAAAGGTTTTCAGCCCATTTGATCTATGAGAACGCAAAAAAAAAATATCCCCTTTTTCTCAAACGTCTTTTCCAGCATAGTAGGAGACTCTCTTATATGAGAAGACAGAAACATCTGAAACGGCACTTTGAGTAATTCAGGAATAACTTGGTTTGAATGAGTATTAAAGTTAGTGTTACATCATGGTGCAATGTTTTAAATGAGCTTCATGCCATGTAAATGCTCTCCTAAATGAATGCTGAAACTACACTTTGCAGTCACTGCAATTCCATTTCTCACGTGAAACTCTAATATGCAGTAGGAAGTATTGAACTGGGTGAACAGAAACAGTTCTTTAAAAAACAAGAAAAGATCTCCCAGCTCTCCGCCCAAGAACATTTGTTGAAGTAGTTCTATGCGTATTCTTGACTCGAGAATTGCACAGGTTAAGCCAAAAGGGAACAGTAGCAGAATTCCTAAATAGCAATACTTGCTGAAAGAATCAAAGGCATTTCTAACAGCTGCACATTTTACAGCTGCAAGGTCCCAGTGAGCTTTTCCCACTCCTGCAGTGTACAATGCTGATAAATACCTCCTTATTTCATATACTGCATCAGTTGCATTGCTGTTCTGCTTTACCAAACATGATCTCTCTATTGTGCAACTCCTCTGCTTTCCAGTGTTATATTTAACAATGCTATGACAGAAACATAACTGTCAATGCTATGGAAACATAAACATCCATGCAGATATGCTAAAAAAATTAACACCTAAGTTGTAACTTGAGTAATTTCACTGAGGTATTGTAAATGTCGCAGAGTCCAGAAGATCAATTTAAATAGGAACTAGTAACTTTTAACATTACAGCCAGAATAAAAAGTTAATTTTAAGCTTGTAACACATGGGTAAAAAGCTGAAATGACTTCAATCCAATATAAAATTAACTTCCCCCCCTAAAAAAAAAATCACTAACTATATATTTTTTTTAAACACAACACTAAAATTATATTCACATCAGAAAAAGGCTGCAATGGAAGTAAAGGAACAGTCAAAACAGTTAAAGCTTACATCTTTGTTTACTTTGGAAAATGAAAAATTGTTAAAAGCTACAAGCAGAAGTAATCCAAATTCTGATACTTAAATTCCAGATAAAATGTAAAGAATTAACTAGCCTCTTCAATGTCCTCTGTATGTTTTACCTGGTGGAATATCAGGGGGTGGAATGGTTCCTCCCGGCAGAGCTGGATAAATATCAAAGATAGACCAGGGCTTCAAAGGATCAGCATTCAGCATTATCTGGTCAGCACATTCTAAATCTTCTGATGCAGAAGCACCAAACCAAGTCTTTGAGCTGCCAGCAGATGCTGTCAATCCTTCTTCTGCTGGCTCCTGGAAAAAAAAAAAAAAAAAAAAAAGGAAAATAAGGCATTGATACATTTATAGACTTATCTTACTATTGTTTACATACATTTGGAACTGGTTTGCCTCTATTACATTATAAAGCAAACTCTGTTATTTTGCCTTCTTGACTGTTTTCTAATTCCGAAAGACACCGAGACTGGAAAGAAAAGTTGAAGTAAAGCAATACCACCTCCCCTGCTTATCAACAGCCGAGACCTTTGAAATAAACCAAAAATACGATCACACTCTGATCAATTCATCTAGATCCTATTGAGACTTCCAAGAGCAGTAATAAACTGTAATCAACAGGCCTATTCCATTTACAGTATTTAAAAGCATTCTGAGAATGAAATTGAATAACCGTATTTTGTGCTATGAAAACTCAGAAATGCTTTTAAACTCCTTCGGCATGGCCAGGGTTACAGTTTGGATGATTTACTGGTTTGTACTACATTTCATCACATAAAACACTTGCAGTTTTGAGGATTTAAATCCAAGAGGCTACTTCGTGGTTTTGCAAGGTGGGATAATAAAAATTTATAGCGGAGCTTCAGAATTAAGGAATATTTCTTATCACTGTCCCTTTCACTAATAGGCTTTGCAATGTAGAAAATTTCAGAAGCTTTATTTGAAGGACAGCAGATTATATCAATAACACCACATTCTTCCAAGAATTAACCCTTGGAAAATATTTCAAAACCACCAGGCTTTCATCAAAGCCATCTGAACAACTGTTTATTGCAGGGTCCCAGTTCACATGCAGAACGGCAACGGAACATTGAGTGCTTGCTTCTGAGCTCGCAAGAGCTTGAAAATCAGTAGGAAATGCCTGCATTTAACCCAAAGTAGTCTACCAATGTGGAAGAACACTAGAAAATAATTTGGGAGGAAAATGAGGACCAGATGGACAGGACAGAAACAGTCAATTGTGAACTGGCCTATAAAATCTATCAGAGGAAAAAAAAAGAACAAATCCAGACACAGACTCTGTGTGTCAGCATTCTGCAACTAAGGATGTGGGAAAACAGCCATAGTAGGGGTAGGAGGTAACTAAAACATTAACAATTCTTTCAAAGGAGTAAAAACTTATTGTTAACACTCCCGGTGGGGAGACATGTAAATTTAAGAACAGAATACATAATCCTTCATAGACATGCCAATACACAGCTTGACTTTTCTTTTTAAAGAATACGGCATTTTTCTTCAATTCTCTCAAGCCCCCAAATCTTAAAGCACCTTCGCTGTTTAGAAACACATTTTATTTCTTAAGCAACTATCATCTCTAGGTATTCTCCAATGCCATGTCACTGTCTCAACAATAAGGAGAGGGAAAAAGAAAAAGCCCACCCCAAATCTGATTTTCATCAGTGCATCACTTTATTATTTCGTGACCAATAAACCTCAAAATTTGCATGACTCTGGCAAAGTACAATTAGGAAAAAAATGAGTGTATAGCTACATCCACACCAGTATTTCCTTGCAGAAGGTGGACATTCTTTATTAGAGATTACATACATTATCCACATTCTTTGATTCAGCTAACTATTCCCACTCCAAAAAGAGAAGAGACAAAAAAAATACAATAAACTAATTTTCAAGTCCCTTGTGCTATATCTCATGCTATTTAATACCTGCTCTAGTACGTATTCTGGTCCACTATCTGAATCAGTGCTTATACCCGGGGAGTCAGTCACTGATGGCTGAAGACAGTCTGATTTAAAAGCACCTTCTTCCGCTCTGCTGTTCTTTAATAAACTTTCAATCACACTGTTCAGAATCTCCAACTTATCAGACATCAGACAATTGTTAAGTGATATGCCTAAAGGAAGAGGGAAAAATCAGCTAATCACTTCTTGCTCAACTCTAATATTAAACTATGAAAACAAACTATGCCTCTAGAGCATGCAAAAAGTGCATCCTATTTGAATCATTTATCCAGTAACACACTAAAGAAAGAATTATCTAAAGTATTGTCTTCCTAGAGCACAATTATGTATTTAAACACAAATAATAATTGAAAATTAGGAGATTCTATGCAAGAATCATACTGGTTTTTGCATTTTGCCTTCATTATTACCTGTATTATCACCTCTACTACCTACAGGAAAAAACTTTAACAGAACTGCAATTTTAAAATAATTACATATTTGAGAAGTATAAAAATTCAGTACACTTAAAACACTAAAATTGCATACCCCCGACATTTGCTATAAAATGCGTAGTTTATTATAATTATTATTATTATTTAGTACCTCCATTTTTTCCTCTTGCCATTTGGCCTATATTATTTTTCATGAAAAACAGAATAAGTTTGAAACTTATTTGTGATGAATCTGCTCTTGCAGAATGCATCTCAATGAAGGTTAAACTTAAATGCCTAAAAGGAGCTGAAAAATCAAAGATTATTAAAACATAAAAGCAAAAAGCTCACAATTACACTTTTTAAACCTACCAAGCCTGCTGGCACTTTTAAGCAAACGTTCTACTAACTGCCTGCAAAAATATTTACTACAACATAAGACAACTTCAGAGGTCTTCAAATATCTGTTTCTCTTCCCAATTGAGTGTGATTTTTTTGTTCATTTTGTTCTTCAGTTTGCTCTTCAGTTGTAGTTGAAATGCTGACAGAAACATAAGCTGAAGCATCAAACTGTTTATCTTGTTTTAAAGGAAGTGAGTGTCCATGATCAACTTAGTCTTATTCCTCCTAATGCAGCAAATTAATCACATTTCTAAAACTGGTAATTCTAGCTGGAAACTGAAAATTATTGTACTTCCCCAAATAGACAACTCCCACCAGGCATCATCCTGCCTTGCTGCCACATCACCTACAGAAAGTATATTATGTACCTTTCGAAAAATCGAGGCAAGAATCTCAAAATCATGTAAATAACAAACATATACACTGTTGCTTATTCAAAATGTCCTCTGGTTTTGCTTAGGTTAACAACATCTGTGATAAGTGATCTCCACCATGAAAAGGTGTAAGCTTTTAAGGCCTACTGTAAATAAAGTTAGAAACAAATCAAGAGTTTCTTAAAGGAAAAAAAATCTCATCCCCCTTCCCAGATGAAGAATGCTTTGCCAATACAAACCCCAAGCTGATTTAAATTGTTACATAAAAAACACTCCAGGTCCTCATTAAACGAAGGATTCACAGTGCTTATTAAATACACATTTATGGACTATGAAGAACAAAGTACAACCCTGTGCTACCTGAGCTGCTCCTGTCCTGCTCCCTTCTCCCATGCTCAGTGATATGGTCTCTGCCACACAGTCACCCACCCAACTCCTCAGCAGAGACTCAGCTTCTGAATCCAGCAGATAATGAACCCACCAAAGAGTAATGCAAAAGGATAAAAATAATTAACATCAGAACCGGTGTAGAGAGGTGCAAGAGGGATGGAGAACAAGATCCTCTCATGCAGGCTGAGCTGGTGCAGGATCTTGTTGCTCTCACTGATCTAAAATTGGAACCTAAAGCTGATGCACAGTATCTTGAGAAAGAATGCTCAGCCAAGAAAGCGTTTATTCAGGTTTTTCCTCCCCCATTAGTTTGCAGCCAAAATGCTCCTGTTCCCGCAAGTTAGGCACTTGAATTCATGCTGGACCTAAACTCCAGAAGCAATTGAAGCACAAAAGTACCCTGCCATAGAAAATTCTCAAAACTGTCACAAGCTTTTAATTTCAATTTGATCAACTATTCTTAAGCAGTGATAAACACAAAAACACGGGGCTGCCCACTCTGTAAGGCTCCAGAAGACATCACCCATGTTCAGCATCTCTCTGGATTCCCTAACTACTGCAAAATCGTAAGGATTTTAGTACATATAGCTTGAAGAAATTTCAGAGCAGTATCAGCAGCCAATCTGAGAGATAAAAAAGATATTCCCAGATTCCAAAACCTGCTACTACAACACGGCTTGTTCACAACACACAACACATATTGAAGTTCATCCTCCAACATGTCTTTATCAATCCATAAAGAGAAAGCTTTAATCTTTTTTTCCTGTACATATATTAGTACTCTCAAACAAAACCTCAAGAAAGGCATTACTGCTACCTACTGCCATCTTTGTAACCCACAGTTCACAGGTCTCAGGCAACATTTGCCCTTTTTTGTGTGTGTTTACATTTTTAGACAAAGGTCAAATCAACAAGTTACCAACAAATACACATTCAGGTCAGTATCTCCACTTTTATTTTTTCTCTCATTTCCCTGAAGAGGTAATAAAACATTCAGTGTGTCCACTGACTGCATAAAGATTTTGTCTTTTCTAGAACTTGTCATTTTAACTGCATTAAGAATTCTCTGTCTCAGTTAACCAGGAAGACTCCACTCTGAAAACAAAGGCTCTTGAAAGACAGCTTAGTAATAAAATCTACAATGAACTAAAAAAACCCCAAAAGAATAATGTCTCCTTCATCTGAGGACCCGTGTACCAAAAACAAACAAAAAAACCCCACCACCACCACCTATGCCAAAATTCAGGGTAAATGCTTCAGTTTCAGCTTGCTAGCTATTTTATGTAGTTTTTTTAAGAATCTATTTGAAAGATGCGTGACTTTTATCCTGTCATTACTGTTAATCTTAATTGTCAACAGCTTGACGACAAAATATGCTGCCCCTTGTTCCATGTTCTTGGACATTAGCACTCTTCCATACTCGGTCAGTTTGCTGTAATCTGCACAAATTCTGGAATCTCGTTATTTAGAGATTACACAAGCACCCTGCATGAGCACTTCAGTAATGTTCTAGATACATTACGGAAATCAAATGGCCAGTGTCCAAGGACAGGACAGAACTCTCAACCACAATGGCCAATATAAGGTTCAAGACTGCAAAGAAACTCAAAGCATAAGAGTCTTATACCGTCTAGCTTTTAAAAGCAAATATCATTAATCAGTGAACAGTTTCATCTCCACATTCTGACACAAGTCCAGTCTGTGCCAGAATACAAGATATTAGCTTCGGTTAGAATGACTTGTAACTGGTCTTTAGTATATTTTTCTGTGAGTTTCTTCAGAATTAAAAGACTTGACATGTAAGATACTTGTCTGGAACCAAAACATCCAGGATAGGTTTCTGAAACATCAAAACTGCAGGATGTTTCGAACAGGACAGAAATCCATTCCAGAATGATGTAACAGTGAATCCAATCACAACTGACACTGCTTCCTTGTTTTATTCCCTGTGAAGGAAGCACTGGGCCTGGTCAGAGTTTAAAAATTCCTAATAAGCAAAATTTTTAATATCACGTGATACAAAAAAAAAATAGCTGAGAACTCATATAAGGACATAATTTCTGATGCAAATAAAAGAAACGCAAGTATAGCTTAGCTGATGCTGCTCTCACTCAGAAGACTGATCCCACTGAAAATTACTCTACATCCCTATTTGTCAAAGATGACATCTGGGGAACCTGTATTCTTTCTACTAAGCAGCAGCAAAATTAATCCCTTGCATCAACAATCATTACAAAAGCAACCCTAAGGAAGTCAGTAGGGCAAAACCTACTTTGTAGATAAATGAGCAGCTCTACTCAGACCACGGACAAAAGGTCCAATCCCCTGACAACAGCAGGAAACAGGTTCTGCACCAGCACTGGAAAAGGTTCCATAACACAGGGTTGTGGTGCAGTTACCTCCATCTGCTCATCCACCAAAGACACAGGAGGAGACTACTTAGATGAGAAGCAAGGGAAAAATCAGGTGATGAAACTTCAATGTTCCACCGCCGCACGGAGGAGAACCTGCTTGGTCTAAGCCAGTCTTAAGGCTGGTGCAGAGAATCCCTGACATTTGTAGGTGCACATGAGCATGCAGAGACCTGACAGGACAGTCACATTTGTGCTAAAGATGCTATGATCATACAGTGCACCAATTCCTCCCACAACTAGCACATGGTCTTTTGTTTTCATATAAAATGTATCCACTGCCTACTGATTTAAGTATTTTCCTTCTGAAACAGGAAAACACCTTTCAGAAAGTTGTGAAATGGGAATGTCATAACAAGAGAGAAGTTATGAGAGTTGAAGAGTGTGAAAGGCAGCAGATGTAAGGCTCAAGCCTGGATGTGAGGAAACAAGAAAATTGCTGTGATCTTGAACCCCCTTTCCTGCCCCTCAAATAATTTATTATCTCACTGCTTGACTGCTATAGATAAGCTGTAGTTCAAGGTCGAAAGTCCAGATATCCCTGGTAAATACAAAGATTTTATGCCAGGAATAAGTTATATTTGGAAGATCATGTTAAAATAAAACTTGTATAAAATTGAATTATTTCACTGCTTTTATTTAGACCTAGAAGAATAAAATCAAACAGAAATAATGCTACAGAAAATGTAACACTTACCTGTAAACACTATGCTGGCTATAAACACACTAAATGAATTCCAAGACTATGAACAAACCTAGTACCTCACATACCCACAATGCTAACACCTTTAAAGTGCTAGGTAATTCCTTCCTATTCGGGACTCAATATATTATTCCCATTTTAAAAAATCAACAAGTTTTGAAATGTGCACAGTGCAGATTAAGTAATATGTAATTCATTAATACAGTCATGTTCTTCAGAAATACCCCATCCTAATTTAAGAAATGTGTACTGTTCTCAAATAATGTATTACAGGCAAATACGAGCAGCGTTATATAGTCAAATTAGGGCAAAGTACCACCAATATCTAGTTTTGAGGTAGCTTTTAGCATCTCAGTATTTCAACCCCAGATGCACTGAACACAGTATTGTCAGGGATGGCACCACTGACACCTACAACTCAATTCACATCCCACCCTTCCACTCAGAGCTGCTGGTTCTTCCCTCATCTCCCCATCTCCCTTCACAAAGGCAGGTTCCAGTGTTCATAAAGCCTCATTTTTCAGCAACTGGGAAGCATTGCGTAGTACCCCATCAAAGTTACTACCAAAAGTAATGGAAGAGAACTGACCTGGCTAGCATGGGAGACCAGGTTGCCCCAGGATAGAAAAAGTTGCATGGAGAGGAGTGGGGCAGAAAAATAATTAATTCAGAGGCTTCTGCATCTGTTGAAACCTCCTTCTTCAACCTCTCTGACATTTTATCACAAAATTTTTGAAGGTACTCTTGGGACCTTGTGGCTTCATGATGTGGTACCACAAATAATTCAGTAGTGTCAATCACTACCACCTTTCTACTGTCAGACATGCCTGGAAAACCACAGAGACCATTTCAATGAAGTTTTGTGGTTTGCAGACTTTCTGACTTTGAATGAAGTTGGGTTTTTTAGCTTCATGTTGAAAAATTATTCCAAATGTCAATGGTATAGTACAAAGTATTTGTCCTGTCTTGGTACAAGAGACCCCATTAAGTGCACATTTACATGATACCAAGTATTACCAAGATGCACCGCTGATGCAAACCACCTAACAAGATTTAAAATATAAACATTAACTACTTTTTTTTAATCCCCAAAGATGCAAAAACAGGTGTTCAATTTTCTTTTAGACTTTTCTCTCATGAAAGATGACTCAGGCTCAATACATTTATAAATTCCGTACGACCACTTTTTTTCCACTTGAGAAAAGTATCAAAGCAATATCCTAAATTGACAATAAGCTTCACAGAAAACCAATTTGACAGCTTACTTTTTAAAAGAATTAACCAAATGGATTCGTTCCAAGAAGTCAAAGAAACAGCTTCTCTTAGAAACAGTAAATACATTCACTTGGTCTCTGTGCTTGTAATAATAAATTAACTTTTCCATATTAAAATGTCTTTGGTCAGCCATTATTATAAACCCTCTCCACCGTATGTCTGAAACTAATGGATACACCATCACCCTTCCCATGATTTCTGTCAGGCTGCTCACTTACCTTGTGTGAGCATTCTAAGGAGGCCAGTGCCTTGCATGATGGTAACCGCACGCACAGCATGCACAGGACAGCAATCCCGTGCCTGTGCAGCAGGTGTGGGACCTCCAGGAAGCGTTGAATTCGATGTGCATGCACAGAACCACATCACCATGCACACACAGCACAGACTGGTGCGCAGCAGTTTGAACAGACAAAGAGTGACTCCACAGTACAACATAACTACTCCAAGCAAAACTGCATGAAGTTACTCCCTAGTTTATGCAACACAAAATACACACACACTGAAGTTTATTTGGATGTCTTTCAAACTAGAAAATCATCTTCCCAAGCAAAACATTTTTAAAAATTTCTTGTTTCAAATTGTGTCATACAGGATCAGAACAGTCAGAAAAAAATACATTAAAGGAGGGATGGACCACTCAGGAGGTAGTGCAGCAGAATGAGAACAGCAACAGGTATTACAAGTGTACTTTATTCTAGATAAGTAGCAAAGAGTGCTTCTTTGAACCAAAGTTCCCACCGCTAAATTCAGCTAAATAGTGCTTTCTCATAGAAACATTCAAGGCGCTTTAGCAGCAGGCTCACCAGTAATCCAGCAAACATGAAAATAGTAGACGAGACTGTGATCGTATCTACACTAGAGATATTCACTGTTACAACTGCACAAGTCAGGAACGTTAAGGGTACAACCCCGAATCAGCAGAGAGCTGGCTAATGACACCTGCAGAACTGTACTTTTACCTGTACAAGTGGTGTGTTTGCAGGGTGGGTACAGGTGTGCACCAGCCTGGTGCACCGCACACAGAATAACTAACAAAGCTCTACCAACACACGAGCACAGGCCCTTCCAAGCAAGGAAGCAGTTTATCTCAGGAGGAAGTAAAGACTTTGAAAGTTCACTCAAATTCCTTGAATGAAAAAAGTTACATTAGCAAACAGATTCTAAGATATTTGTGCAGAGCTTAGAGCTTTTGCCAGCCCCACTCTGCCTGTCAGGAGCCGGGCAAAGAACTGGAATCAACAACTGCACTGACGGAATTTTAGCAAAAATCAAACTTTAACATGAGGCACTTATGACCGTGCACATCTGCCAACCTGCAGGTCCATAATTGTGTTTGATACACAAGAATCGTATTCAGTTCAGTGTTTTCTGCATTTGAGGAAACATTAATTTTAAAGTGAAAGAAAAGTATTATATACATGACATTGGTGTTTTCTAGTCCAGAGCCTCATGAGAGCTTAGAAGACTAGGCAGGTACACTCTGTTGTGTTACTAACAGACTGACATTTGGCTTTTTTACTACTCCTATAATACCTTCTGAAGCCTTTTATTCACATTCTTCTGAGTAAGCTAATCCCATACCTGACCTAACAATGAACATTTACCTAAAGGCAACAAAATAAAATTTAATCTTTTGGTCAGGTTTATTTTTACTTTCAGCATCTGAATAGTATAAGCAAAAATGAGATGGCAAACAGATTCTGCTCATTAAGAAAAGTTGTGAGCAGATTCACCAGAGTGTAGGCAGTTCTCCTTTTTCCCTCATTTCTCTTTCACATAGATTAAGGGAGAAAAAAGGCAGCTTTCTGTGGTCAAAAGCTGAAACTAAAAAAGCAAACATAACCATCTCTGTACAAGTACCTTCTAAAGGTCCCAGTAAAAGCCAACTTTACAATCTACAGTTTAGGCAACAGAAATATCAATTATAAACTTTTATTGTTTCTTTCTCCATCACCCTGAATAAAAATATTTTACAAATGCGTATTACTTACTTGCCTAATGTTCAATTTCTGCTACTGAGCTTGACCTCTTCAAGTCACTGAAAATACACTTTCAGCAACACAGTTCAGTTCCTAATTCTTAGAGTTTACTGTGAGAACAGAGATAATGCACATTTAGTCTTTGTGCCTTCGCTCTTTAACTGGCAATAAAATTTTTTCCTAACTTCGAAGTCTATCAATGCTCTTGATACCACCCTATGACCCTCAAAGCATTAAATGACAGTAGACTAAAGATTCTTCTAATGAGGAGAAAAGCCTGACAGTGCACAAAAAAGCCACCAGTTCTTGCATAAACTAGATCAATCTGACTTAATATTAAAATCTTCTCCTTAAATATCCTACCACTGTCCTACTACTTGTAGCACTACAAGAGATACCAGGCAGAAAAAGTGCACTAGAGCATAAAACTAGTGCAGACAGACATGACCACTTCTGTCAACTAAAACTATCTGATCTTCCTCTTGCTGAGTTCAGTCCCTTTCCTTCTGTTTTATCAGTTACATTTTCTTTATAAACCCTCAGCTTAACTCCTATAATCCTGCCCTTTCTCTGTCCGCATAATATTTCTAGCTGAATTTTCAGACTGTACACAGAATTAAAATTGCAGTTTTAAGTTACAATGATAAAAACAATTACTATCTTAAAACAGAAAGAAATAACATAAGCTACTGCCAGAAAAATCTCAGTAGTAAAGCAGGATTAATTAGATCAAACACTGCTTTTTGATGAGTCCCCAACTAAAAAATATTTATTCAATTTTATTTATTATTTTGGACTCATACAACGCTATTAGCATTGTTTTGGAGAGTTTCAAGCTTGTTTGGTTTTTAAACTCAAGACATCTTAGTTATATGAAATGCACCCTCCACAGCATTGTGTGAATTATCTCTATTATATATTTGAAAAGTTTTTAAACCTATAAGTATTTTGTAATGCATATAAATTTGTAGCAGAACAAAAACTTCATTTACACAGCCATAGAAATCAATGAAAATAACCCTTAAAAACAAAACAACACAGAAATTTAAAAAAAAAAAAAAGCTATTTAAATGCTAGTCTTGAAATCAACAATTATTTGATTTGCAAATCACTGGAGTCATGTGGTCTCAAAACAGGCTGAAGGCTAACATAAGCCTTTATTCTTCCACCAAAGTCCATTAAAAAAAAATCCTTTATGTGCAATATGTTCCTGGAACCACCAAGGGAAAAAAAAATTAAGGCCTGACTGAACAGCTATTTTGAGTGTACTTCTATACTTATTCCTATAGAAAGTTCCAAATGTCAATGCTAACAAGCAGCTGGCATGCATAAAAGTGGAGCAGAACCCAAAATATCTATTACAATTAACACAGTATATGCTACCCTTGTACTGTAACTATACATATAATTTTTCATTGACCAGCAATTAAATTGCTTAAAAAGCTATTAAATTGTTTGTAGAAGTAGAAACACAGTTGAAGCTAGAACAATTCAAATTACCCTTTCAGAAAACTGTGTAAAACACAAACAAAAAGCAGTGAAAAATTTCTCATAAAATAAAGCAAAATATAGCTGAATATCAGCTGCCAAGAAATTTACTTAAACAAGGCTGTGACGATTAAGTATTCAAAACAGCTATCTCTGCAAAAAAAAATATCAAAGATTATACATAAAAACTAGAGAAACTATGAATGTCATATACATTCTTTTAACTTAATTAGAATTTTTTGTCTCTCTTAAGTTCCTTAAAGGAAAATGTGAACACAAGAAAAACTGCATGTTACACTGTTCTGAATTACTGAACATACAAACAGCAGGGAGAGTGTAACACAGATTTTGTAACATGTTAAAAATATTGTAACGTTCTTTCCGAGCTAAAAAGGCAAAAATTTTCTTAAACCACTACTAAAATATAGCTATCACTTGGAGGTATAAACTGAAAATAACTGTATAAAACAAATTTTGGTCACCATCAAAGAATGGCTTTTGCAAGCCAAATAAAATAAGCAGCTCCAACTACCATCACCTCCAAGAGACAGTATTTAATAGTGCAAGGCATGAGGAATAGTTATTGACAGGGAAATTACTGAATATTTAAAGCCAGACAGTAATTAGTACTGTCTAAAAATCCAACCCCTCCTCTTTTCCCCTGCGAGAAACATGATAAAGTTCAACTTTCGTTGTATAACTCACCAATATGGAAATCACTTCCCTCGCCCGGGGAAAAGTCACCTCAAAGCAGGTTAATTTCACCCCCACCCTCCGAAGCCCCCAGCCCCGGGATGAGATTTCGGGTGGGTTTTCCGGATCCCCCGCGGCGACTGGCACCGCCAACGCCGCGAACCCCGGGGCCGGTACTACGGCAACGGTGACGAGGAACGAGAGAGGCGGTTAAAGGCGGTTGAAGTCGGTTGTGACGCCAGTGAGCAGCTCGCCGGCGTCCATCGCCTCACAGCACAAACCGTCCCCTCTGTGTCTCTCCTCACAAGATGGAGGAGCCCGCCTTCCCGCCCGCTCCGCCCGGGGAGGCGGCCGCTCCGCTCCGGCCCAACCGCCTTATCAGCTCATAGGGCGGCGGCTTCTGGCTCCCTCCGGGGGTGGGGGGGGGGGCCCCGCATTGAGTCGCCGACCTCCTCTGGAACCGGGCCAGGCCTCCGGTGTGCCGGTACCCTGCAGCCGCACCGGCGGTCTCCTGAAAACAGGCCGCGCTACCCCCCACTCACTCCCCTCCGCGGTCCCTCCGGCCGCCCTGACCCGCACCACCCGCCCGCCTCCATTTTCTAGTCGAGCCCGAAGGCGTCTAGGCCGCAGGAGGAGGTTGCATATTTTCCGCGACCTCCTCCGCCGCAGAGGCGGCCTCCTTCCCTTTCTCCTCCCGTCCCGGTGCTTCTCCGGCTGCCTCCCTCACTCACCGCGGGGAGGGGGTGAGGGCGATCTCGCCGCCGCCGCGGATCTCAGCCGAGCCGAGCCGCCATTTCCTCCTCGCAACCTTTCCCGAGCGCTGGGCGGGGACGCTCCTCCTCCGCTACCACAGACACCGAGTCACCGACCAACGGCTGCCTAGAGTGCCCGCGCTGCTTTTGCGCACGGCACCTCGGAAGACTTTGGTTGGCGTTGGCTCCGCCTCCCGCCTCGGCGGCGCGTGCTCTCTCACCGCGGGGCGCTGGACGGGAAAAGGGTGGCTGGCGCCCCCCGGCCCGATCACCCCCTATTCGGTGACCCCCCCGCCCCCCCCCCCGCCTCCCTTCAGCTCCAGGCGAGGCTCAGGCGTTCTCCACACAGCCGTAGAGGCGAGGCCGCCCGCAGAGTCCCCATCCCGTCGGCTCCAGGCAGCCAGACGCTGCTGTTCCTGAAGCCACTGGGGAAAACTCGAGGCAAGCCGCCCATGTCACCTCAGGGCTTCTGCTGCAGATGAGTTCTAGAGATCAACAACAGCTGCTTCCAGCTTTCTCACCAAAAAACACGGTGTGATCTTACCTCACAGGAACTGCAGTTTTATTCATTATTGGAGAAGTTGCAAAGCAAAACCGCATTGTAGCAGCACTTTTTGCTTACAGTGAGACTTCTCGCGCACACCAGTACACCTTTGTCACAGGATTGACATGGCAGAGGAGCTCATCTGCTGCTTGCAGGCCCAGCTGCTCACAGCAGCTTTGCTTCCCACCTGTGCTCGTTCCACAGTGGTTTTGTTTTTCCTACTCCTGCTCTGTCTGCTTCAGAAAATCAAACAGCAATTGCAGCAATAACCCTTTCCCTTGAGTCCAAAGTACAGGGTGCTGTGGGAGGGAAGTATGCACTAGATCAGCTCATCCACTGCAAGGAGACTTCCCAGTAAACAAACCCTTAAAGGTTGGGCTACTGAAAAATATCTCTTCAGGATCCAAGCTGCTATAAAGAATTAGAGAGAGTTAACTCCTATTGTTCCCACTGTCAGCATTTGTGATATTAACCAGCAGAAACACCTGCAAATCACAACTGCTGAGGGGTCCCAAGGGACCAACAAGGCCATTGGAACACTCCTGACCTGAACATCTGAGAAGCCTTTCAGGCAGTTGAAAATGTGAGGTTTGACTCTTTGATTGACCCTGATCCTGCACATTTTTTCTTATAGGTTGATAAAATTGATTGCAGTTGGATTCCAGATGGGTGCAGTATTTACCACAATTGATTAAGGAGTGAAAACACAAGGAAGCAAAAACATACTTAGCATTAATTCTATAGAATTACAGGATTCTGTTGAGTAATTTGATTATATCTTTTGGAAATCTACATTCTAGAGAATACTCTATACAAGACTTCTGGTGGTAAAACCTCAGGAATCACTACTATTAGCCTTTTTCCTGATAGCATAGTCAGCCTCTTTCTCCACCTGTAAAACTGGACAGTATTAATACTTACGTCACACAGGAACACTAAGAGGTATGTAAAAGTACAAGACACCATTATTAAAGGCAAACAGAAGTTTAATTTTTACTCTGCAGCTACAGGACTACAATAAATCAAAAGCACATGGAGGGGAAATACCTTGTGATTCAGTAGATCAGGCTGCACTATGATTTATGTCCTGGGAAAAGCTAATGAGATGTTGTTAATGGACAAATTTAGCATCTAGGGAATGCTCAAAACCAGGAATTACACACCAAGGGAAAGGGAACACACAAAACAAGGAACTGCACACCAACAATGAACAGGAGGTGCCTGCAACAAGGGATCCCACAGTGAAACGGGTATTTAATGCCTCTTACATGCATCTAGTAAGAGGCTTACACCATCTTAACATAATACTGATACATTCCACACACCCAGTGAACAGCAGCTAAAGCACATTAACACTTTCAACCCAGAAAAAGCTCTCAGTTTTTGTGTTAGAGCCCAAATCAGAGTATCTATCTCTGCTGACTAAGCACCTGTGTCACCTTCACTTAAATGGAACCCTCAGCACCTCAGTTCTTTCCCCACTTCACTCCCTTCCTAATTATTTTCCTGTTAGAGCCCAATTTCCCTTAATTTGGGAAATTTACTCCTGGGCTACTTGTCTGAATCTGCATTGTCCTGGCAGCACACAGAAGGAGCTTTTTTGGTGATCCATATAATGTGAGTTTTCTTTCAGTTTAGGTCTCCTCTTGTATAACTTGACAATACCTTCTAACTGGCTTGAACTGAAAACGTTGCTGTGCAATCCTAGCAGAGATTAATCACTATCAATCAGCTTCTAAAACAGCCTAATAAAGACCTTATCTATCTCTCCTTCTTAAACACCAGAGAAGCTTATGCTATCTACAAATCCCTCAGCACTAACTCTCCTTAAAACTTTTTTCCACTGCTTTCCAAAACCTTTTCCACTAATAAGCAGTCTGTACACTGAGACTGTCCTCTGCAGCTGACAGAGCTTTGTTTACCCCTTGGGTTTCCCTTATTTTTTTGTTTTTAAGCTTTGAGTGTCTACAAATTGCCCTTACTTATATTTACAGTATGTCACACAAGGGTCTTTATGCATGACCCATGAAGCTATTTGTGACAGGCACTAAGGCATCATCTTTGTGTTGTAGAGATGTCTCCCCAGACCAAGGGTGTCACTTCTCTCTCACCCGCCTTTCCCTTCACCAAGGTGGTGACCTCTTCCAGTGTTTGAAGGTGCAAAGCCCTTAAATACTTACTTTTTGTTCACCCTTTCTCTCAGTCCTTCCTCACTTAGTGTTCTGGGGAGCCAATTACTTCAGCAGCCAAATAAAAGCTAGAGATAGAGTTAGCCCATGAAAAGAGTAGGGAAGATTTCTCCTCCTCCCTTCTCCATCTCTATCATTGTTTTGCGCTTCCCCCCCCCTTTTTTTTTTCAACATAATAATTTAAAGTCAGAAGAGACTGATTTCTGTTGGCTGTGCTCGAGCTTTACCTTATTTTGGTAGAAAGAGGCCTCTGCCCTCAGAGTTCAGCACATCACTCAGAAGATATGTCAGGTGTTCAATACAGTGTATCTTCTGCATCCTTGATTCACTGAGGCTGCTGATACTTCATTTGTCATAAAGACTAGAGGAGCACAGAGAAATACTTTACAGAGAGTTTATCATATTTAAATAAATAAAGCAATCCTCTTTCTTACAAAATGACAAACTTCCAGATACTTTTCCTTCCAATTCTAGGTAAACACTCTTCCTTCCCCTGCAACATATACATTTTTTTTTTTCTCGCAGATTTTTTTGTGACTTCTCCAGGAATTAGTGATTTGGTTTGTGATTCAGTCTAATCAACTCCAAATACCAGTCATCAAAATACTTTTTTGAAATTAGGATTTATCAAACCTTAATCCATATAAAAATTCTATAAAATGCACTGAATTAGTTACTATATGTTCCTTTCAATCTCAGTTTTGTAGTCTTGCCCAAAAGTTCAACTTCCCATATTACTGCCCTCATTTCAAGATTCTTGCAGGACTGTGGAATCTTGAAGCCACAAGAGAGTTTCCCAAGAGCAAAGCAGTTTGTTTCCACACATTCTATGATTCTATGTCAAATCCAGAGTCACAAAAGTATCCTGCAAGGTTTTCCATGAGTAATGAAAGAAAGGTTTGGTTCCAACTTTGAGGCAAATGTAAGGGCTTTTAGTGCCAGGAAAAGGAGAAATGATACAGGAAGCTTTTTGCACAACTCCCTTCTTAATTTTGTGAGGTTTAACAAAGAACAGCTATGCAAGTTTGTTATTTTCAACTCCTTGAGTACTCCAGGCTATGAAGCACAGGGAACATAAATGTTCCTCTTCACTACAGACAGCAGCAGGTATTGTACATGGGATGATTAAACATTTATTCAGTGAGATACAAGTCAAAAAGAGGGGAATACAGAATGTGACTAGGCAGACTTTCATCAGCAGTTAGTATAAAATATGCCATTTATTACTCAGGACACTGCTCAGTCCCTCACACATGCAGAGTTTCCATTGCACCCAGATCATTAGTATGGGGAAAAAAAAGCCCTGTATCAAGATAAAGAAATGTTATAAGTTTATGTGTACTTAGGATTTTAGCACTTTGGGCCAATACTACCATCAAAAAAGATACTAATACAAGTAGCACCATTTACTATTATTTAACCAAATAGAAACAACTCATGCATTAGAAAGTCACTTTGTTTTCAGACTCAGTAAGAAAATGCTTCAATAAGTAACATTCAAAGTGTGTTTGTTGCAACTAAGGTGGTTATAAGGCCTCTCAAACCAAAGCTCAGTTTTTAAGGTTTGACATTACCAAAAGCATCAAAAAGCTACAGAAAGCATATCAAGTAGGTTGTGAAACACTAGCTCACACATTTTTAGCTTACTTAGTCAATATATTATTCTACTTATCAGAAAGCAATTACACGTATTCTTTACCGGTAAACAGCAGTTGTGGTACGAATTACACCGTGTTGTCCCCTCTCTGCTCCGGGTGCGCTTCCCTCTGTAAAAAAGACAGGAAATCACCCTAGGGAGAAGCTTCTTTCTCCCCTCTTCCTCTTTATGGAAATCTCCTGAATAACTCCGCCTTTTAAGGAGGAGCTGACAAGAACCAGCCAGGCCCGCTGAGCCACAGGGAGATTTACAAAGCTACTGCTTCAAAACCAGAGCCTGAATGTTGGTATTTCCCAGTTAGTGAAATTCATTGCGATTAGTTTTTAGATTAAAACCTGATCGATGGGAATCCTTGTCATGCCGTAGCTTTGTCACACGGCTAACAACTAATGGCACGTATTGATATATAGATATGTAATGTTTATATTGGAGGCTCTTTGTCCACAACGCTGGAGTCTTTATAAACTTGGAGATTAGTCTGGGAAAATAAATTAGAGTAATAAATTACTGATTACATTGTGGCTTTTCTCCATTTCAATGTAGGGAAAATTGTAACAAAAGTGAGGTTTGGAGGCTGCACTTTATGGCACATGTACAAAAACGAGAGTGAAAAATTAGCAATTGTATCTATATCCCCTCTCTGTGTGAAATTATGTTTTTCTGAGAAATATCATTTGAAGCATTTCACACATAAAAGTACCTCTTAAGCCTATTCTTCATTTAAATATGTAAATTGAGGTGTTGCCTTGAACTTTCTGGGAAGTGCTTCGACTCACATACCCCACTGAATCTTGCCACAATAGGTTTATTAAATCAGCAGCCAATGTGGATTTTTGGCAGAGATCATGAATCGGAGCGCTCAGCTCCCACGGTTCACAGTCCAACCAATCAACAGTTATGGATATTGGTGAAACTGTACATCGATACACCGGGCTGGGGCCTATAGCTGCCCTTCTACAAAGTTGGTGAAGGGTTTGGAGAGGAAGCTGTATGAGGAGTGGCTAAAGTCACTTGGTTTGTTCAGCTTCAAGGAGACTGAAAGGAAACCTCATCGCCATTATAGCTTCCTCACAAGGCGGGGAGGTCGGGTGGGCAACGAATTCTTCTCTTTAGTGACAAATGACAGGACCCGAGGGAATGGCAGGAAGATGTGCCAGGGGAGGGTCAGGTTGGACATGAGGAAAAGGTTCTTCACCCAGAGGTGCTGGACACTGGAACAGGCTCCCCAGGGAGGTGTCACAGCCCCGAGCCTGACAGTGTTCAAGAAGAGACTGAACAACGTCCTCAGACACATGGTGTGAACTGTGGGGTGTGCTGTGCAGGGACAGGAGCTGGACTCCATGATCCTTGTGGGTCCCTCCCAGCTCAGGACGTTCTACGATTCTCCCTTTACATTAACCCTGCAGATTGGCAGGGTGAGCTCTGCGGGCAGCGGCCCGACAGGGAATTTCTGCTTCGGGGTTGGTGTCCCTCTACCAGGGAGGTCCCCGCTGTCACCTCGGGCGTTATTCAAGCGTCAGGGGAGCACGAGTCACCGAGCAGCTGCTGGCACACACGGCATAGCGGAGCCAGCACGGGCCCTGTCCCGACGTCTGTCCGGCCGTGAGCAGGCAGGACAGGGGCAAGGCCTGGCCTTCGGCTCCCTCTGCTCCAGTGCGCCCGTCCCCACGGGCTGGCTCTGTCCCCGCGGCTGCCCGGTGCAGCCATCCTGCGGCCCCGCTCGCCCCGCGCTTGGTGGCCGCGGCGAATCGGGCCCAGCTCTGCACTACTGAGGCGCCCGCCACCCCGCGCGGCCTCTATGGTACCACCTCCCCACGGCCGGGGTGTACCACACGGCCACACGTACACTCTATCCCGTAGGTCGACTCTATGGTTGCATGTTCTCGCCCCTCTCCGGGCGCTGATTGGCCGAGAGGGCTGTTCTCGCGAGATCCGCGCGCCAGCGGCCTGGCGGAGGCGGCGGAGGGGCCCGCGTTCGTGCGTCGGAGCCGGCACCGCGGCGCGCTGGGTAAGATGGCGCCGGCGGGCCCGCTCCTTCCCTCGAGGGACGGGGGCTGGCGGGGCCCTTCCCTTGGCCCGGCGGGTCGGCCCGCTGGCGGCCGCTCTGGGTGTCGGGGAGCCGCTGGGCCTGTGGCGAGTGAGGCCGAGCGCTTGGGCGGCTCGGGCCGCGGGGATGGCCGAGTCAGGGGCAGCGCCTCACGGGCCGGGGGCCGGCGGGGGCCGCGGCGCTGCGAAGGGAGGTCGGGGTGTCCTGGCGGGCGGCGACCGCGCGGGGCTGGAGCCGCCGCAGCCCCGTCCCCCTGTCGCGTGGTTGGGAGCGGCGTGAACGGGGCGCCCGGGAGCAATCGGCCCCTCAGCGTCCCGGGCTGGTCCAGCCGCCGGCCGGCCGACTTCCCTGGGGCCGGCGGTAATTGAGAGGGAGAAGAACCTGTTGGAAACTGGCCGGGGATGAGAGGGCGCGCTGCCGCTGGTGTTTGTGCGGGAGAGGCGGCGGAGCCTGTTGCTGTTGTTGCCGCCTCTCCTCTCCCTTTGCTGCCCTTGTGATCGTGACTTGAAGGTAGAAATAATTAAAAGTCGGCTTAAATTTTAGCAAACTACTTTGCTTGCAAATCTGAAAAAAATATGTAGTTGAGAAGAATCCTAGGAGACGGCATTTTAGTGGTGTTGGCTGGAGTGCTTTCGGGGACAGCAAAGCTAGGTTAGTGGAAGTCTTCTAAGTTATACATTGGATGATGTGTCATGTACTGTTTTGTAGCTATACAGTATATGGAACTGTCCTGTCTAGGTTTTGGTGAAAACTTTAAAGCAAATCTTGCTTACATAGTCTTTGCTTTAAAGGTTTGTTACAATTTTTCTGGCCAGCTGTCAAACTCTTTGATTCACTTGTGCCACTTCGTGATGCTGCATGTCCTGTATAACTTGTAAATGAGATTTATTTGAAGTGGACTTAAGAGTATGTACAATAAGATGGTATTTGATTTTTTTATTCTGACCATGGATGAAAGCAACTTTAGTGACTGGCAAGCCGATGTGAAAGAGTGCAGGAGTGAGGATGAAAAAGGAAAATGTTTTGAGAGGAAAAGGAGCTCTTTTGGACTATTAATTTAAAAGATCTCATAAACAATATTTTATATAAAGATGCTAGTAACACAGAGCTTATACACATTAAACCTACTTCTTTTTGAACCATGTTAAATGAGATGCTTTTATTTTCTTGTAGTAAGAGTCCAGGATGAGTTATGCAGAAAAACCTGATGAAATCACGAAAGATGAATGGATGGAAAAACTTAATAACTTGCATATCCAGAGAGCGGACATGAACCGCCTTATCATGAACTACCTTGTTACAGGTAAAAATGAGTAGTAATGCGAGGAGGCTCTTAACTGCTTGTCACTTATTTTATCAAGACAGACGGTTTTGGCTAGAATATGCTACTAGATGGAGTGAGATTTAGGGCTTTAAGGATTCAGTGATTGCTGTTGGCTTCTCTTAGCAATGTGCAACTGCTCTTATGGTTCCCTTAAGTGAAAACTGAGTAAGATTCAGAGACTGACATTTATTAACCTTAACTCTCCTGCTAAAAGACACAGAAAATAAAGTATTTTCTGAAATGCTGTTAACAAACATGACCCAATTCTGTATGTTGTCCTATTTTGTGCCATTAAACCAGAGATCCGGGTATATTACAGTTGTTAAGTAGCACTCTGAGAGCTGCACAGAACAACTGTCAGAAGCAAGTTTTAACTGGCTGGAAAGACAAACTCCAAAAGGGCACTGGTGTCAAAATAGTTGGAGACCAAAAATATTAACCCCTTTAGCATAGACCCCAACTTTATACTTAGAACAATCAAAAACCCTGGGAAATTGTCCCAAACAATTATGTTGCATACCGTCCTGGGAAGCTGCGCCAGGGCGGAGGCGGCTGCATCCGATCTACACCCCTGTTTACATTGGTGTGTAAGTGAAGCCTCTGGGATGAAGGAAGAGCATCTTAGTGGCATAAATAGTTTTTGTGTGTACGAAAGTATGACTTAGGATTTAAGTAGCAGTTGCAACTTTTAAAAAAAGCGTTGGTATGAGAAAGCAAAATTATTTTTTTTTGTTTCCTCTCAGCAAAACTGCTTGGTCTGTGTAAACAGATTTGGGGACTAGAGGGAGAAGCAAAACCACCCAAATTTTCAAAGTGTGACTTTGAAAATCCCATTTTTGGAATAAGTACACTGTTCTGTTTAAGTAAAAAAACAAGCTTTTAAGTTAAGAGATATCGAACTACAAGTTGTGTGCATCCTTAAAGAATGAGGGCACTTGAGTTAGGAATGAATTAAGCATGTACTGTTAGATGCCTGTTGGATAAATGTCTATTTAAACAGATAGGAATTTTTCACAAGTTTAGACTTAATCTTTAAACTCCCCAAATCTACAGGCAATACTCAAATATTTTCATTTAAGCTGATATTTTTTAAAAGTATTTCAGTGAATCTATTTTATAGTTAAAATGTTTCTATTTCAGAGGGCTTTAAAGAAGCAGCAGAGAAATTTCGAATGGAGTCTGGAATTGAACCCAGTGTTGATTTAGAGACTCTCGATGAAAGAATAAAAATTCGAGAAATGATATTGAAAGGGCAGATTCAAGAAGCTATCGCATTAATAAACAGCCTCCATCCAGAATTGCTAGATACAAACAGATATCTTTACTTTCATTTGCAGGTAAGGACGGGTGGCAAACTTCATCTTTGTTTGAGAGGTTGCTGAGAGACTGGAAAAAATAGTGCATGTTTTAAGAGTATGTTGGGAACTTTGTGCCTGAACTGGATGCAATTTCAAGTGTTTGTTCTTGGCATCGTTTTGTAGCAATAGGAAACTTTGTGGCATAATGCAAGAACCTTCATATACAATTAGTAACATGAAAACTTACAGCAGCAGCCGCTGTGGCCTGTGACTTATCAACTGCCAATTACTGCTAGTCTGAATTTCTAGTAGTTCCTTTAGTAACACGTCTTTTCAAAACCTGATACTGAAAAGCGTCAGGTTACCTTTTTCAGTAATTTTGTAGATGAGTCTGCTCCTTGTCTCACACATTGAGAAGAATTGACCTCAAACTGTCAAATTATGGATTAGTGTTTGTCTCGAGTTGCACACTAATGTCTGAAGATTGCACTCTTGAAATACTGAATATTCGTTAATTGTGTAGCTAATATTGCTCTGTCTTTCACATGTAGCAGCAGCATTTGATTGAACTGATTCGGCAGCGCGAGACAGAAGCAGCTCTGGAATTTGCTCAGACCCAATTAGCAGAACAAGGCGAGGAGAGCAGGGAATGCCTGACAGAAATGGAGCGTACGCTGGCTTTGCTTGCCTTTGATAATCCCGAAGAATCACCATTTGGAGACTTGCTGAACATGATGCAGCGACAGAAGGTAGTCCTTTCTCAAAAGGAAATCTATGTCTTTTATTCATATGTGGTGAAAACCATGTCCGAATATTGTTGAAATGTTTAGGAAAAGTGCATATAGTGGTATGCAAAAGAACAGAAGTATTTCTTAAGCAAAATTTTAAAAAATGGTGCTAATATATTCAACTTCTTGGCTCTCTTCCTTGTTTTCTCCAGGCTCAGAGTCTAGAGAGCTTTGTCCCAACCCACTTTTGAGGAATTAGTGCACTAGTTGTGATCTTTTTGGTGTCTGCATGACATTTGCACTGTTAATCATAGGAAAACTATTACTGAACTCCAGTATTTCTTTTCCAGGTATGGAGTGAGGTTAATCAAGCTGTTCTAGACTATGAAAATCGTGAGTCAACACCCAAGCTGGCAAAATTGCTGAAGCTACTACTGTGGGCTCAGAATGAGCTGGACCAGAAGAAAGTGAAATATCCCAAAATGACAGACCTCAGCAAGGGGACGATTGAAGAACCCAAGTAAAAAGTGTGCAGATGGACATCAAACAATCTTAGTACTGCACAGTATACGTTTAAATCAGTCTGTGACTGAAATATTTTTACTACAGTACAGCACTCAATTCAGATTTTTCAATGAACATCTAATTTGAAGGGAGAAAAGTCCCTTTTAAATGCTGCAAAAACTGCATTGAAAGGCGCTGTATCTCTTTGAAAGTCTGACTTAGGCTATGCACTATAATACATTTTTAAAAACAGGACAGGTTATAAAATAGCATTTTTAAAAGTACAGAACTCAAGCTTTCTAATTGGCTGCTGATGCCTAGTTTAGTGGCCGGTGAGTTAACACGGAGTTATATTGGCAACTATTCAGTTAAGTTTAACTGTCTCCTGTTTGAAATGTGTATATAGAACAGTGAATATTTTCTACCTTTAAGTTATAGCCAGATATACATTCCCCTTAAAAGTAACTGGTCAAGTTTTCCTCTATAAACTTTGCAGTAAGATCAACCGTTTTGCTTAGGAAATAGTGTACAAACTTGTAAATCATAATTTAAGGACTTTTTTTTTTTTTTCCTTGTTTCTGACTTTTTGGTGCTTTATATGGTAAGAGCTATGTTCGTAATGGATCAGTCACCCATCTTTTCAGGAGGAGTATTGTTGGAAATAAGTTTTTGGGATTTTTTTTCTTAATTTTTGCAAATGACCAAAATGGCCCCAGAGGCATTTGAGGGTTTTTGTTAACAGGGGCCTTTCCCCCCTATGTTAAATTTGCAGCTGTAGACACTGCAGTGATTCCACTGAAGCTTTGAAGGCCACTGGATGTTTGTAAGCTGGAAGACGTGCTTGTGTTAGGAAATGATGTGGGGGGAGAGATGCTCGTTGAAGCCTCCAATGCCTCGTCTTGCGCAGGATCTGCCTTTATGCTTGCTAAAAAACAATTGTAGTTTTAGAGCTACTTGGGCTGTTTTCACGCCTTGAGCTGAGCAGAGCAGGGCTGTCTAAAATGAGAAATCTCCATTCTTTTGATTCTTCCTCACCTTTCTGAAGAGATGCAGTTCATCTTCACCTGTATTTGTTTACTGACTCTTCTCACTCCAGTTAGGGTTATAGTTTTAATGTCTTACACGTCAAGTCCAGACTTTCAAGTCAACAAATTGTGATCTTCTGGGTATGGGATGTTCTGGTCAACTTAATTTTTCAGCACTGTACGCTGGTATATATCCAGTGGTAGTAAGCACTAATCTCGCCACATCGATCTCTAGATTTTTAGGTCCGTATATCAGGTTCTTAGAGATTTGCTGAACAAAGACCGATGGGTGAAATAGCTGAACATCATGAGGCGCAGGCAGTTGTCACGCCAATCCCATACTGTACATAATCTAGTCTTGTATGGTAGATATTACCCTGTAGAATTAAACTTAGTTTTCACTTAATTTTACTGGAATACTTATGCATTAAACTGTATAAAGCTTTGCAGATACACCTGACTTATGGAAAATAACAAAACCTGTTACTGATTGCATTACTGTGAACACTGTTTACTCGTGTAGCTATTTTTTGTGGGGGGAAACTGTTGTTTATTAAGCAGCTATTAGAGAGCCGAGCGCCAAGGTTAAGCTAGATGATGGATATAACAAAGTGATTTGTTCCCATTTATTACTGATTGTGCTGTTCTCCACTTTGAGGCATTTGTGATACTGAGTCTTAAAGTTTATACATGACAAACAAGCGATCAGTAGCCCCCCAGCTGCAGCTGCGGTCTGGCTTTCCTTCACCTGGGCTGGTTATTCTCACACTAAACTTTGAACAGTTGTGGGTTTTGGGTTGGTTGGGTTTTTTTGCCTTTTGTTTATTTTTCCCTTTTCCATTGGGTTGATGTCTAAAAACCATGTATAAACTTTTAGTTTGTGAGAAACTGTATGGTTAATGTAACTTTGTTTAATAACAAACTGCAGAAACAAAACTGGAATAGCTCAGATTTCTTCCTCTGTAACTGATCAGCTTTTCCTCTGTTTTGACACTTGTGTTGTTAAATCTCATCTAAAGCTTCTCCTGGATGAAGTGGAAAGTGGTGCGTTTTTGTGGCATGACTCGCATTTTTCTCCATGAGAAATGCAATATTACAGTCCTGGTTGAGAAAGTTCACTGTACTTCTAGAACGCTACATTAATTTCATATAGTATTTGGGCAAAGATCGAGCATAGATTACTTGAATTTTCACTAGCTTTTTTTTTTTTTTTCCATTAAAAAATAAACACGTTTTTTAAGGGGTTTAATATAAAATTAGTATAGAACTATTTCACTTTGTTTTTATGAACATGCCACATTGATAAGCAGCTTTAATCTGTAAAGTTTTTGGTAACTGCAAGAAAATATTCGAAAGCTATGCATTTTAGAGAAAGCAGAAAGGTAGTGATAATGGTACTTCTAAGGATCTTTATATTAGTGTATATAAAATAGTTTGCATATACAAATATAATATATAATCTGTTTGAAATATTCTTGAATGGTAGGGGCTGTGAAGCATATTATAATTTATGGAAATATTGTACACAGTAAACAGACCTCTCAGTACACGACTGAACTTTTGTCATATGCATGAGAAATGTCTTATTTGGTGACTACTAATGAATGGGATTTTGTTAACCCATTTTTGTTAGATAACCACTTTAACAAATATTATTAAATGCCACTTTGATCAGTTTGCTTTAGTGTAAAAATACATATTTTGTTCCACTTAATTTAGAACAAGATGAAAATAACTTTTGTAAGAAGATCCGTTCCCAACTCACTGGTGGCAAACCAATCTGGTAACTAAGCGTGGTGCACTACGCTCATTCCTCCCCCAGCCTTCCCTTTGTTGGAAGCAAATGTTATTTTTTCCATTAACGCTGTGGACATGAAGAAGTTGGGTTGTAAATATCCCCTCTGCAGAAAGGCTGTGTATCAGGTGTGTTTTGATTAGGCTACAAATCTGCTTTTCCAAAACCTGTCGCCTCCCCAGTAACTGTTACCTTCACTGTTCCCGTGTTTCTTTTCTGCCTGTCAAATCTGAGCTAAACTGTGGTTGCTTCTGTTGTACAGAGGAGTCAGTTGGGAAGGGTGGGAGGTACTGGGTTTCCATGAAGATGAAGTACTGGTGGTACTTCCTGAGAAATACTGAACTGTTTGATTTCATAGAGCTGGAAAAACAGAGGCTGCTGCACAGGAACCAACAGCAGAATTTGAAGTAAAGGGTTTCCTCTCAAGGCTTTTGGAGAGGCAAACGTACACAGCTTGGAACCTGGGGAAGCACTTCTCGCTCTTTAAGGTTATTTCATTGAAAGACTTTCAGCTCCTTCCACCCACACTGAAAGAAAAATGGAAATTAATGTGGAGAGCAATTATGTAGCATTGAAGATGTGTGAAATTACCTGGAAGGAATTCTGTCTGCTTTCCACTCCTTGTACATATAAGGGAAGCCATTATGTTATTCTAGGATGACTTTATTGTTTTTAATTTGTAAAATTTATGCTTTGTATGCTTGAATATAAGCTTAAAAGCATTACGTAAAAAAAATCCTTGACTAGTAGTTGAGTGTTGCTCGACTTATTTCAAACCACTTTCTGTCCAAGTTCATTAAGAAGCTTATTAAATTGAGTTGGAGCGTGATCCCTGTGTGTCGTATCTTCACAGATAACGGGGCTTCCTGCTGCCAACAGCAGCTGAAAACAGCCTTGCTGCAAAGAATAGAAATGCCTATTTTTTGCCCCAAATCTGCCTTTAGGCTACAGCAAGTTGAGATGGGTTCCAACCTGCACTGTGAATCTCTCGTCCATCCAGAAGCATGTCACTGGTCAGTATCTGTTCCTGCTATGATGTTCTTAATGAAAAAGGACGAGTAGGTTTATCGCTGTTTTGTGAGCAAGTGTCCCACGGCTGACAAAACACAAAGCTTGTGAGCAACCCCCTCCAAATGATATTTATTTCTTAATGGACATGTCCAGGTGCTAGAAATTATTTTTATTCTTTTCCTCTCCCTTCCACCCTTCACATGTTAATTGGGGATTCCAACAGGATGCTGCTACTCACACCCACCTGGGTCAGTTTTGGCATGGGAGTTGCCATCCATTGAACACCATCTTCTCCGATAATTTGCTTATTTTTCAGCGTATTGCTGTCTGCAGCGGGTTTGCAAAGTTGCATTATTTAGTACTAGAAACCACGTGCATTTTCTTCAGAGTGCGGACAAGTTGCATTGAAGCTGCTCTCAGTGAGCGTGAGCTTTGAAGCTGCAGTTGGACCATCGTCCTAGGGACAAAAATTGTCCTTTGTGGAATGTGTGTGGGTATTTCTCCTTTCACACCTCTTTGGCCTTGATCTGTGTTTAACTTCATCAAATCTTCAAATAGTACAACCATTGTCTGGCTAAACTTCAATAGTAGTAAATGGCAGCTGAAACATTAACCCAATAATCTTTTGTTTGGTTTAATCTTTTGACAGATTAAGCTGAACACAGAAAAAACAGATAAGATTGTGTTCTTGGGTAAGATCATCTTCTTTACTCAGCACCTGTCTTCTGAACCGATTCCATTTGCCATTTTAATCAGCTTGGCGGGAGGTCGGCTTCTAGAAAATTACGCAGCAGTAAAAGGAACCACATCTTTGTTTTTGCCTCTTAAAATTATTTATCTGTTTGTGATGGATGTTATGTTTAAGCACTTTTTTAAACTGCAGCTATTTTAGTAATTTTAGCAAGTCAGTAGGAAATGTTGCAGTGTCTGTGTTGAAGGTGCTTGCATCCCACAGCAGTGAGACATAACAGTACTAAGTCATACGTGGGGATGAGTTAATGATTTATGAGTTACTAATGAGTGGTTACCTTTTCAGTTCTTTTCTGAGAATACTGCACACATTTCACTTCTGTAGTTACATCAGCACTCATGAAGTTGGAACATATACACTATTTAGAAAAACAACCCATTGAACAACGGTTCTGATTTCTGGCTGCATTTTACCATGACTTGGCTCCCTCTTCTGGAAACGGGCACAGTAGCAGAGTGAATAAAATTACTTTATAGTTTCCAGTTTCCTGTTCCAATAAAGGAAGGAAAGCCTGCAAGAGGATGAAGGTTGAGCCCTGTGGTTACTACACGTGATTCCCCTTGGTTTCCACTTGCACCAAAGCTGGTTGGATGTTTGTATTCTCTGGTGGTAGCAGGTCTATGTGACCGTGATTGTGCCACAGGCCTTCTGGGGCAGATCTCTTTCCTCTGAGGAAGAAATTCTGAAGTAAAGAATGCAGTCTGAGTTAATGACTACAGCTTTTGTCAGCCGTGGAGACCTGGAAATTGTCTCCACAGGGTGTGAAGAACCTTGTGCTACTTCACTTTCTAAGGTTCAGCTCAGTTCTGTCACCGCTCTTAATGTAAGTGGCTGCTCTTTGGGTACCTGCGAAGTGTCCAAGTTAGGAGAATGGGTGAGGTAACAAAACACCAGTCTGCCAAAGGCTGAATTGAATGAGCATTTCCAGGCTGCTGGCTGCAAGGAGGAGCAGACGGGAGGTGCCTG
Source organism: Patagioenas fasciata (assembly GCF_037038585.1). Lineage (NCBI taxonomy): Eukaryota > Metazoa > Chordata > Aves > Columbiformes > Columbidae > Patagioenas > Patagioenas fasciata. The sequence goes on along the minus strand of NC_092535.1, from coordinate 7,991,903 downwards.
CCCTGCACCTGCACCCTGTTCATACCCTGTGGCTGGGCTGAGTGGGATCTCCTGTATCCTGAAGTTCTGCCATGGGGCACAAAATCACCTGAATGATGTCTTCACAAAGCTCTCTGCCTGCTCATTCATCACCCTGAAGTGAGTCACGAGTCCTCTTGTTTCGGACTGAGATAACCATCATTTTAATTATCTGTTTCCGTAAAGGAGTCTGATAATCTCTCTCAGATACAGCAAGGTAACAGCTCCATCCAACAGAGTTAAGTCAGGCTGTGACTACTGATTCCTATTATTTTTTTTTTTCCTGAAATTCTTCGGGTGGCAATATCATTGAGCTCTAATGCTTAGAAAGCAGAGACGGAGACTTTCTCGATGGCAAACCTGTGAAAGCCAGCGGAGCAGGGGCTGCCTCACCGGCAGTGTTGCACTTTCCATATGTCAGAGGGAGAGACCCTGCTTAGTTCTCTCTGTCAGCCCCGCTCGACTTTGCCGATGGGGTTGTTAACTATTTACCGGAGGAGAAAAAAAAAAAAAAAAAAAAAAAAAGAAAAAGGGGAAAAACAATGGGAAAAAATAAAGAGAGAGGAAAAAAAAAAGGAAAAGAAAATAGAAAAACCACAACACTATTCGTTGGTGTTCGATGGCGAAACCGACCCCAGCTCGTTCACGCTCCGGCCGCCCGGGGTTCGAGGCCGCCCCGGGCCAGCGGGAGCGGGTCCCCGCGTTGCGGGCGGTCCCGGGAAGCGGCGCGGCCGGCGGGCCTTCCCGGAACGGCGGCGGGAGGCGCTGACACGTGGCCGCCGCTCGGCGGGGGGAGGGAGCCCGGCGGCCGCCGCGATGTGAAGCGGCGGAGGCGGAAGGCGCTGCCCGCATGGCCGCGGGTGCCGGCAGCAGGAATGTGTCGCTGTGCAGCGCCGAGCAGCGCGACGGCATGAGGAGGGATGGCGGCGGGGACCCGTACTGGTCCAGGTAAGGATGGAGCCGCTCCCGGGAAAAGCCGCTCCCCTCCTTGCAGCGCTCGCCCGGGACCTCCTCGCATCCTCTGGTCGGTCCCTTCCCGGCCCCGGGACTCCCCGTAGCTTCGGGCAGGTTTAGCCGGAGATCCCCTCCGCCACCTCCTGATGCAGGTTCGGGATGGAAGGGGTCAGGCAGCCCGAACACTTCCCCGGAGAGGCGGTTTCGGGAGGTGCCCGGTGCTCCCCGCTGGGATGCCGCCGGTCCCAGCCCCTCGTCTGCCCCTCCGAGGGCGCAGGAGGACGGTACACGGGACGCGGACCCACCGGCCCGGGCTATCCCCACTGCCTCACTCCGCCAGCTCCACCAGAGACGGTTGAGGAAAGGGAGAAGATGTTGAATTACTGAGAAACACCGGGGAAAAAAGTCTATTGAGCTTATTTCTGGCCTGTAGTCAGTTATTTAAACATGCCATTGAAGCCACTAAGAGGTTCTTATCGAAGTGTTCCCGCCGGGATATTTGTACTGGTGATAGTAATTAATTAAGATAAAGCCTCGAATAGGAGCTGGGCAGCAGCTAAACAGCACAAACTGTTCTTCAAATGGAGGAACTGAAATAGTTAAAAACACTCTTAAGCCCGAGCTGCCCAGTTTTAACAGTAGGCGCATAAGCAAACACAGGGTGGTCTTGTGCTTGGAGCAGAGGCTACAAACCAGGGACGGAGCTGGGAGACGTGGGGCAGCGCTGCTCCTCTCTGCCACCCTGGCAAAGTCATCCAGCTGCTCAGCCTCAGGATCCGGCGCTTCTCCGAGCCGGGGCAGGGTGAGATGGTGATGCAGGAGTACCGTGGGACAGCTGGAAGTGATGGTCAGAGGCTTTTCCAAACCGGGAGCCCCTGAACTTCACCGTGTCACCTCTGCACTTTTGAAATTGGGTTTGGTTTAACGCTGCCACAAAGAGGAACTAACGCCTGGCAGCCACAGTGGCCTGTAGAAATTAGCTGCTGGGTAAATTAAGGTTTTTCATCAATTGCTCCCTGCAGTGGCAACAGACTAATAGCTGGTGTTAAACTGCCATTCCAAGGGAGACTTGTCCTGCAATCAGAGACCTGCAAGTCTGATCAAACCCACGCTCATCTCAAGAGTGAGGGTGTAGGTCTCAAAAGCCGACCTTTGGCACTAGGGTTGCTAGAAATTTGAACGTTTTTCCTCTAGAAAAAAACGGAATACATTTGGCCAGAATGAACCCTCCAGTTTCTCAAATCTCTTTTCTTTAAAAAAAAACAAAAAACAAAAAACAAAAAACCCATCAATAACACTTTCCAAAACAAGAAACTGTTGATGAAGACAGTCTGTTGGTCCAGACAGATGTGTTTTGAAGTGATTCTGACTATCTTAAGTGCTGCTAGTCGTTGAAAGAATCTGGTTAATGCAAAGGAGCAGCCGGATAACCATATCTCCAATCAGATTGTTATCTATATTGCAGTAATTCAAAGAAGCTGAGGTGAGGTCCCTGTTGTTCGCTGTAGATGCGTTGCAGCCCTTGTTTGGAGAGGTTTTATGGAGGTTTTATGGTCTAAAATAAACAGGGCAGTGCAGGGTGGGAATGAGAAGGAGGGAGCAGAAAAAGGGAGTGAGCCACCAGATCACACCAGCAGGTTGGTCGAGTTCTATAAAACACCTTGCTGGGTGGTTTCAAACCAATTTGGTGGACGGTTTTCAATCAGCGTATGCAAATAAATAGCTCTCACCATTTCCAGATAATGAGTTATTGCCATGGAGGCAAGGTTTTGTCAAGTGGGGGAACTGACGTGGGTTCTCCTTCCATGCTCCAATAGAAGGCAGGCCAGGCGGCCTTCCCAGATCTGTCTGCACCCTCAGTGCGAGGAGAGATAAACGGTTATCTTGGCAGGTTTATTTTTCTCATGCTGCTTCTTCCTTTGTCCTCCCTTTTTTCAGCTGGCTTTTCCTCCCTCTTCCGCTGTTCTTACCTACGTTTTATCCTGCCTCTCCAGCTGCCTTTCCCAAACTTTTCTGCAGGTTTCCAATGGCTCCGTTATTACACATCTCCTCTTGCTCTGCCAAGAACAACAAGATTTCTGTTTGGGGCTTGAAAATGCCCCCGTGTTTATGTAGTGCCTCTGGACATTTGAATAGCACTTTTTAATGGAGATCTTAACATGCCCAAGCAGGATCCTTCAGGCAATAGAAGTGTGTTGGCACCTCTGGTTTAACTGGAGGAGAGACTGAAGCACTGGGACATCAGTTTATCACTAAAGGTTGCACACAGAGCCACGGGCAGGTCCAGCGGTAGACATGGGGATCACATTTTGGACGGTACCTCCAGGAGAGAAATACAACATGGAAGAGTCAGCGTGTCCTGGGAAGCGAATGACTCCTGGAACCACTCGGCACCACCCAGCCTCTGGCTACACCTGAAGACAAGGGATTATTATAATTGCAGTTTCTTCAGGGTCCAGAGATAAAAGCAGTTGTACCACTGGCCACAAGCTGGTCTCCAGTCTCCTGACTACACTGCCTGGAGCCAACGGTCACGTTGTTTTTCTGAGCTCTGTGCCCTGATCTTTTGTCAACATAATGTTGCAGCTTCAGTTGCATTTATTTTTTTTCTTTTTTGGTTGGATTTCTTTATTGTACAAGTTCCTCATGACCTTGCTAAGAACCTTTTTTCATGTGGAAAATGTAACCAAGGGACGGGTTTCATCTCTGGCTGATCCATGTATGGTCTTAGATCAGTGTGCAAAACGTGTATGCACTTTATTAGTATGTTTTCCCACCATCTCCACCTGGAATTTAACAACTACTTCCAGCTCATAGGAGTGGCTGAAATCTAATTTTATCTTTGCTTTTGCCAAAAGCAAGAAATGAAGAGAGGGAATAAACCCAGAGCCACACGTGCTGAGCACCACTTTGTTGCTCTGCAGAAGGAGTTGGTGCTGACAGGAAACAGCAGCTTTCCCAGGAAAAAAGAAGACCAGTGTCCCCCGTGCTGCTGGCGGTGGCTGTTAGCTGGTGCGCTGGAGAAAAAGCAAAAAGCCCTCCTCTAAACCTCAAAGCTGCTTTTGACAGCGACAAATCATTAGCTTGGAGCCGGTCTGCACCACGACAAAATCAACTCAAGGAGGGGAAAAAACCGACAAACCTCTCTCTTGAAAAGCATGTTAGATTTTCAAGAGAATTAGAAATTGTTGTTGAGAAAAACAAAGAGAAGTGAGAGGACTGTCAAACTGGGTTAAAAATAACTACCTTGGTATTATCTGCTGGCACAGGAGTGTCTGCATGATGTTGTGGTTACATCACGTCAGTCAGGCCGTGGTTGTGTTGGACACTACAGTAAATTAAAGCCATAGGCAGGTAAGCTGGAAAAGAGGTTTTCGAAGGGTGACGCTCCCATGGCAACAGGTCATGTGGAGCAGAATGTCCCCAGGTGTGTCACCAGGGGGGGACCACAGCACCGGCTGCCTGTGCTGGGGACATTCCTCTGGGAGGTGGCCTTGTGTTTGGGCTGCTGGGTGCCATTGATTGGGAGCTGGTGGCCCTGCAGTGTGGCTGGGAGCTCAGTGCCACCATGGGGACTCATCCCCATCCTGCTCATCCTGGGGTTCTTGTAGGGATGGGTGAGTAGCCAGTGCTGGCGATTGGGACGAGCGAGCAGTCTGGGGACACAGGAGGTGGCTCCAGGTGATGTACCCTCCATGTACCTCCCACAGAGCTGGTTTTAGTCTCTTTCTACAGAAGAGAACTGAGGCAGAGATATCCTGGGGGTGGGTGGTAATGCCCTGCCAATGATACCTGCGCCCACCTGGACCACAGCCAGTTCTGAAACAGGTCAGGAGCTGCAGCTACCGGTTCTTCTCCCACTTCCAATACAGAAAACACCCACAAACCTTGGAGACAGCTTCTGGCCAAGAGCTGTTGCTGGGACACACTGTTGGTAGTCTTGTTGTCTAACACAGCTCTTGTACCACCTCAAAATACCGACCAGTCCAGATTTGTGCCTTGAGGGAGGTGCTAAACTGTCATCTAATTGATAGCCTAAAATCCAGCAAGTCCATGTTAACAGTGACCTGCAGTGTCTGCAGACAGACAGACCTGCAGATGGGGGAAAGGAGGGAAGCAAGTCAAGAGAAATAAAGCTGAGTAAATATTTGCTCTGTGGCATCTACCAGAGAAATTCCTCCAGCAGGAAAACATGCTGGAGATAAAGATACCCTGTGCTGCTGGCTCTTCTGCCAGGGACGGCTCGCCTTGGTTTTGCCCCTTTGAGTCTCTCAGGCGTCCTTGAAAAATCAGTCTTAACCACTGTGCCGTAAGCAGAGACCTGCTGGATTAGTGGGAGCTGGGTTCCAGGGGAATCACTAGATGTTTTGAAGCAAAGCTGTGACCACGCAGCGCCCAGGGCTGTGTTTGGAGGAGGAGAACCAGGGGACATCAGACAGGTCTGCTCAAATATAGGGCTGCTGCCATGCAAATAGCTACCCAGGAAGAGTCATTAGGGCTCGAGCTAATTATAGTCAGTCTGGGTGGTGATTGTAGGTTGATGAAATAGGAAGTGTTTTCGAGCTGCAAGGCTGCTTTGCTCAGTGAAGAGTGAGATGCAGGAAGGGGTGCACCTGCAGTGCCTGTTGTGAGCAGAACGGCACGACGGGTCGGGAGAGCTCAGCCCGGGCAGCGAGGAGCCGCCACCATCACGCAGCATGCAATTAAGTCAATTAGATGCGTTCAGACAAGCTCTGGTGATTCACCTGCCCTGCGGTTTGGAGGCGGCTGTCCCCTCCCATGGAGGTTTCTGTCCCATGTAGCTGGGGTCTGGTCAGGACGGGCACAGGGATGTGGGGATGCTCAGTGTGTTCCCATGGCTGGTGAGATGGGCATGGTGACACTGTTGACACCGACAACTGTGACTTCCTTAGGTTTAGATGTGCTTTACTCTGACTCCTTTTGGTTATCTCCAGCACAGGCTATCTCTACCTTCCTCCTCTGAGAAGCCATTAGCTTTAGCTTATTAGTGCTGGTAAAGCCCGCTTCTCAGGCAGCTGGTGTTACCTACAAAAACTGTTTGATTTGTCATTATTCTTTAGTTTTGAAGGAGAGTTTTAATTTTTCCCCTTTGTACTAGTCAGGGTTTCTGCTGTAACCTTTGCTGTTGTTGTTTTGCACTGAGCAGAACAGTGAGTCATCGACAGCCTCTGTGATAACTGTAATTAGGAGAAAATGCATTTACAAAGCTCTTTCCTCTGATGCAAGCATATCATTGTCCTTGCAGAGAAACAATTCTTGCTGTGCTTTCAGGTGGGTGTGGGCAACTCGTGATTACATTTGACACTCATGTTATATGAGTGGATTCTCCTAGCTGGATATGCTACCTACGGAGTGAGTGGTACCTGAAGCCATCTTTATACTCCCCACTTTTTTTGAGCACAAGTCTCTACTGATGCTTTAAACACATGGGTGGTGAGAACCTGGCCCAGGTTGCCCAGAGACGTGTTGGGTGCCCCATCCCTGGAGACATCCCAGGCCAGGCTGGATGGGGCTGTGAGCAACCTGAGCTGGTGAAGATGTCCCTGTCATGGCAGGGGTGGCACTGGGTGAGTTGGGAAAGTCCCTTCAACCCAAACTGTTGTGATTCTACAGAAAATGAATATAAATGTGTAGAATGGAGTAGTAATCAAAGAGAGTATTGAGACCATGTCGCATACCCAGAGACTAATTTAGTACTTTTGAAAAAATAACAGAAGTCAAGTGAAAATCATTCACTGGGTTTTTGGTAAAATATCAGCTGCGATGAAGGTTGTCGGGAGGACATCTCTGCTGGGTGATCTCTTCCTGCCACTGTGTCCCAGCTACACTTTGCTGTCGTGCTTTTGCAGGGAGCCACATTGTACTTTGTTTCTAGCTCTTGGGCAGGTTGGACTTGCTGCCTGGATAACCCAGTGCTGCTGGTCTGGCTACATCCCCCCTGCTGCCCCCAAATCCCTTACGTGTCCCTAGTGCAGCCTGCTCATTGCTTTTTTGGGTTCAACCCCTTAGCATTAAACCATGCTCCCCTGCACCTCCCCTGGACACCGGCATTGCTGTGCACAGGTTTTATGTCTCCTAGTTGCAAAGACCCATTGGAGGGAACAGATCTTGGCAATATTGAGAAAAGAAGCAGAGTAAAGTCTAGTTGAGCTGCACAGGTCTTTTCCTCTCCATCTTACACCTTGCACAGCTGTGTAGGGTTTAAGGCCAAGGAAGAACCGTTGATCAAATATCACATTAAAATGCTGCTGTGCTCATCAGAATAAGCACTGGGGGAAGCGGCAGAGCTCAGCCCCGCTCCTGACAGCAAGAAGGCTTATAAAGCTCTCCCTGTGCTTCAGGGGGAAAACACGATTTGGGAAACTGTTTCGATGGCTTAATAATAGGAAATATCTGTGTGCATTGCAGGCTGCTGTGTTTTACTTGGTCAGTTCAATTGTTGCAGGTTCAGTACTCACATTAATCATCTCTGTGCTAATTATAGATAGCAGGAGTGATTGTGTCCCCGGACGGGCAACAGCCCATTTCTGTAGGTGCATCTGATGCTGGATCATCCTGAGGCAACCCTCTGAGGGCTCTCCATAGCATTTTCCATCACTGGGTACCCCCCACCTCTGATGGGGGATTTTTACCCAAAATCACCTGCCTGTGTCATCCCGCTGGGGTTGATCCGACCCCAACACGCAGCGGCCGGGATCCATTGGCTTCACTGTGCTTTGCCGTAGGGAGATGAGGTCGGTGGAGCCGCTGCTGCCAGAGCTGCCCAGGGCAGGTGATTAAAAAAACAAATCACCTTTGCTTTTGCAGCAAATGAAGATATGATTGCTGCCTATCTTCTTCTTGACATAAGACCAGGAGGGATTCTGAAGGTGTTTGTCTGCCGGCTCAACTGGCTGAGGCAGGTCAGCCCTTTGAATCTTACTCTTCCAGCAAAGATTTGTGAGGTTTTTTAGTTCCTGTGTTATTCTGTACATTTTTGTGTGTGCAAAGACAGTTCCAACCTTCAAAGCATCAACTGAAACACTTCCAGTTCCTCCTGCCAGAGTTTGCACCGAGTTGCTTATCTGCCTCATCAGGAAACAGCAATAAATCCACCTCCAGTGGGTACAACTGCCTGGTGTGGTTTACTTTTCAATGTTCCTTTGCCTCCCTCTGTAACGGGCCATTTGACACATTTATAAATGGTTTTGTGCTGTGGGGAATTAGCCTACATTTATCATAATTCCAGTACAGAGAAATAACCGCTCATTTCAATGTAAGAAGTGACCCAGGTTATTTCCCATGCAGAAGGTGGGGATGTTTAGTCGAGTGGAAAGCACAGAGGTTAATGCCCCGGTACAGTGAATTCCCGGTCTCTGGAGCAGAGAGAGTCTGTTTGCTCAGTGCTTTGTGCTCTGGCCTCTGGCTGTTAGAATAACCAAATACAAATAATACAAATAGTGGGTGTTCTCACTGAGCTTTTAACTCCATAATTCATGGGAAAAGGGGGACCCAGGCTGACATTAGGGCAGAGGAGTTCAGCTACACCTGGGGCCTGAAGTTTGCAGCAAAATGTGGGTCTCTGCTCCAGAAGCACGTCACTGACTTGGAACAGGAGAAAATTGCCTTCCCACTTATTTCCAGCTTGTATCTTTTGCAGGAGCACTTTTCTTGAGGCTGAATACTCATGCACCAAAACATATATTCTGTTAACTTATTATTACCAATATTATCTTAAACTTCTTATCAGACCAGGCTGGATTATCTTGCTCATCTCTCTGGGCTATTCAACCCCCTCATGTCTTGTCTCTCACTAGAGAATTCCTGCATCTCTCTCCTCTTTAGGAAGGGCAACACACGCCGCTTCCCTTGGGGAATGGGTAGGAACGCCAAATAACCAATGTTTGCTACAAGAATGGTACATCTCACATCTCATGCAAGTGCTTCCAACCTCATGCACTGACCTTTCCTTTGTTATTCTTATCTTTTAAGGAACAGTTTCTAAAACTTTTGTTTGGGGAAAAAAAGCAAATAAACCAGGTTTTTCCCCTGCCTTTGTGTTGTTTTGCAGTCAACAGTCTCTGAGCAGCCCATTCCACCTTGCAGCCTATGGACAGACATTATTTTACTGCTGGGGTTGAATAATGTTTGGGATGAAAGTTAGAGTCTATGATTCCGTGATAAAAGTCATCAGATGCAATACACCCTGTGTCAGAACGACTGTGCCACAGGGGGATTGCACTGACCCTCATTTAATCAAGACTCATTGCAGCTTTTGAGCAAACCAGTCTGACCAGTAAGTCCTTACTGTGCGTGGATCTACCAGGCAGACCATTCCCTCTGCCCTGTCCCCATCCTCCTCTCCATCCTTGCAGGCCCGAGTCCCGCGTCTGGACGGTGATGCTGCTGCTGGGGACATGCCTGCTGTACTGCGCCCGCGTCACCGTCCCCATCTGCGCCATCGCCCTGAGCACCCACTTCGACTGGGACAAGAAGCAGTCCGGCATCGTGCTCAGCAGCTTCTTCTGGGGCTACTGCTTGACACAGATTATCGGGGGACATATCAGTGATCAGTACTGGAAATTATTCTCATGTTTTGTTTTGTTTTGTTTTTTTCCTCTGCTCAGGCTTTTTTTTCAGGGGCTGGAGCACAAGTGTGATGGGAGTGGCTGAGGGACCTGGGGGGTTCAGCTGGAGAACAGGAGCTGAGGGGAGACCTTCTGATCTCTGAACTGCCTGAAAGGAGCTTGGAGCCACGGGGGGTCGGGCTCTGCTCCCAAGGAACAAGCACCAGGACCAGAGGAAACGGCCTCAAGTTGCACCAGGGGAGGTTGAGATTGGATATTGGGAACAATTTCTTCCTGAAAAGGGCTGTGGGGCATTGGAACAGGCTGCCCAGGGCAGTGCTGGAGTCACCATCCCTGGAGGGGTTGAACAGATGAGGAGATGAGCTTCTCAGGGACATGGGTTAGTGGTAGTGTTGGGTTATGATTGGACTCAATGATCTGGAGGGTCTTTTCCAACCAAAACCATTCTATGATTCCATGAAATGACACTTCACTTGGTTTTGACCTCCAAGTTCATGTCTCAAGAGTGGCTGTGAAATTTTCACCCTGAAACAGCGATGGAATGGGAGGGTGAAGTGTGTCCATGGGGAGACACTTTGTGGGGCTCTGCAGGTTGTTGTGAAAGCAGCTGAGGTCTCTCCATCACTCAGGGTCTGTAGCTGTGATTCAGAAAGGGCACATGTGGTTTTGACTGTCCGGTGAGATCTCTGGGTATTACAACTGGCACTATGCTTATAGAGCAGCACGTGCTGGGGGACTTTGCACAGGGACAGTCCTCACGATGGTCAAAGCCTCCACAGTTCCTGCAGAGCAGCTGCCAGGACAGATCTACAGTCATGTTAGTGGACACTTAGACCAACATAGGGTTGTTTGGTTTTTTTCACCTGGAAACAGTGAAGAGCACTTTTATATCAGCATATTTTTTTTCTGATGGAGCTTGTTTTCAGTACTGGTTCATTAATTGGGATAAAAAAAGCAAAGCCACAAGCTTACGTGAAAGAAATAGTGGGTGTCAAGCAGGCTTTATTTTAGATATGTGATAAATGCTGATGCTCTTTGCATAGTTCATAGCTGCTGCTCACCGGGAGTGTTATTTGTCCATTAACAGACAGTTTAATCCCAGTAGTGCTGGACATCCATTTGGAAGGGTTTATAGCTGCAATCACTAACCATGAGAAGAAAATATTTCCTTTTAGGAAGGAATACAGTTTTTTTTTCTATATGATCTGCACAGTCATATCTTCATTTTCAGTTCAATGCCTCCAGTTTTTCCACCCTATATTCTCGTGCAATCTTTTCACACGGAAGTGCCCATCACGGTTTCCATCATATTTGGGAAAATCTAGTGTCTTCATTTTATCATATCGATTGAAAACAAACTTTCACAGTTAGTTGTGATGAAAGATATGAGTAATTACCTGCTCCAGTTCCTTTCCCCAGCCACCCTGTTCTTAGTGAGGAGAGCTTTCCTATGAAATCTTTTGTGAGAAACACGTGCCTGGAAGGAGTACTTTATCTGGGCAGCGCACTATGCTATTTAATTATGTTCCTTAATGGTTCGCAAGCAAATGCCTGCGAAAATCAAAAATTGTTAGCAGACAAAGCTGATGCAAAAGAGCAAATGAAATAGAAAACACTGTTACTGGTTAAGAAAAGCAGAATGGTGACAGCAGCTTGGGCTTCTCCATCAGACACTGGAGCGCATCAGCGCAGTCGTGTCCTGGGGCTGGTCTTCTCATCTGTAAGAGGAGAACAGGTTTGATGGAAAGGTTGCTCTTGAAAACAGGCTGAACTGGGAAGAACACTTGAGTTTTGGCCTTGGGGGCTTTGCCCTTGTGCCCCCTGCTTGTTTTTGATGGCGTGCTTTCTGTTCCAGAATAGGAGGTGAGAAGGTTCTACTCCTCTCGGCGTCAGCCTGGGGGTTCCTCACGGTCCTCACCCCGCTGCTCACCCACCTTACTTCTGCCCATCTCGTTTTCATGACCTGCTCCAGGTTCCTCATGGGGCTGCTGCAAGGTGAGACCTGCGTCCTGGGTGTGTGTCTGTGTGTCCGTCTGCTCAGGGGCCTCCTTCCATATGCAGGAAATTCAGATGTGAGTTGTGGCTGGCAGTGCGTGGACCCCTTCTCCTCTGCCTCAAAACTGCCTTCACATCCACAACTTCCATGGGAAAAGAAAGTGACATTTCTAGAGAAAGCGGCTGACAAATCATTCCCCTGTAGAGATCTCTGCCAGACAAGGGCTGCTGGCTCTGAAATCATCACTGCTCCTGCTTGATTTCCCACATTTTAAACTCCTTCAAAGCACTCAGGGAAAATTGGTCCTTGCCAAAACTTTTGGATAATTCAGGATGATTTTCCTTCTCTCTTGCTAAGGGAACCGTTGGGAAAAGTGCGTCGACACTGATGGATTCATAGTAGCAGCAGTGATGATGAAGCAGGGCATTACGGAGAATGCACAAACAAACCTTTCATGGGGTTGAATTCACTCATTTTATTTTACATCCCTGTTATGAATTCACTGAAGGTTTTGTTGCTTTGTCTCAGTGTTTGGCTCCTGTTGGCTCTTTTAAATTTGCTTTTGATTTGCTGGTGAGGGCACAGGAGCCTGACCGCTGCTGCCTCGCTCCCTCGCTCGCAGGGGTATATTTCCCATCCCTGGCCAGTCTCCTGTCCCAGAAGGTCCGGGAGAGCGAACGAGCTTTCACCTACAGCACCGTGGGGACCGGCTCGCAGTTTGGGTAAGTTCAAAATGCTTTGAGTGGTGAGTGACAGTCTCCGGACATCACACACGATGAAATGCCATTAAATAGTTGGAGGCAAAACTTGCAGCCCAAAGTGCATGGGGATTCCTGGGTCCTTGAGGACACCGGCTGTGGCTGAGGAAGCCTCAGGCAGTTGCTGTTGTATATGTCAAAGATTTATGGTTTGGTTTTTTTTTCTTTCTTTTCAAGCCAGGCTTTGAAGAGTGTTTGCAACTTTTAATTACTGCAGGAAACAGCCTGACTCAGTACGAAGAGCAAGGGTCAGCCTGAGACTGTTCACCTGTCCTCGCTCATGAACGAGGACAATACGACTTTCCCATCTCTGCTAATCTCCATGAGAATGTACTGTCTAAATGGAAGGGTTGCTTAAAAGCCAAATAGAAATATTTTTGTGTTTAATCACTTAGTTTTCCAGTGTACTCGTTTCTTTTGCTGATTTATACATTCTCTGAGATAGTTTCTGCACACCAGCAACCTCATTTTCAGTGCAGGACAGGCAAGCATGAGATCCTGTAGTGATTTCTCCTGTCCAGATGAGGATCCTGAGATGTCACACAGGGAACAGGGCAGGTTGCAGAGTCACGAGGTGGACCATGCAGATGGACTCTTTAAAGTGCATTTGGTGACACGCAGCATCCACCCCAGGGAGCATCTCCCACTGACATCTGCAGCCCAAACGCTCTTACCCAGACCTGTAAATCCCAGTGTGGCTTCCCTTGCAGGACGCTGGTGATCGGTGGTGCAGGGTCTCTCCTCCTGGACTGGTATGGCTGGGAGAGTGTTTTCTATTTCTCTGGCTTGCTCACTTTGCTCTGGGTTTACTGCACCTGCAAGTACCTCCTGAGTGAGAAAGGTAAGTGCTGCCACCGGTGCTCCCGAGGCTGCGCGACCTGATGGTTCCTCTCCTTTATTTTCTGTAAATCCCCCATATTTCCAAGATCATGCCTGGTTATACATAAAACCCTTTTGTTCAGATGTGTTTTATAATACACGCTGTCTCTCTATCCAAGACACTAAACCCAGAAACAAGGTTTTGAGCTCTTATATTGCTGATTTCCTATTTCAAGTCCCACGCTGGATTATGTTACTGTCGAGAGCCTGATCTGACTGCTCGGTACCCTTAAGCACCAGTGAAAACACCAAACAGAGCGTGATCTTCAAAGTGGATTAAGCTAAAGCAGGGCAAGATACTTATTTTAAACTAAGAGCATCTACACATAGAGCTTTTAAAAACCAGTTAATCCAGAATATCTCCTCCCAAATAGCTGTCTGGGAGTAATTCCACACATGGGGACATCATTACACCTGGTTACAGCATTATTAGTGCGAGCATGGTATAGAAGCCCAGTTCACCAGGAGCTGGTGCTGCACAAAATCCAAAACTGCTCCCTGCCCAAGGGATTTTTATTTAATTATAACAAGAGAAATAACAAGTGTGTGAAGGTGGTTGGATGGGAAAATGTGTGGATGCAGTGGAAAAATGTTGGTCAACATGACAAGGTGTTTTCCTGAGCATTCAATGGTGGTATAGTCAGAAAGCAAGGGTTAGAAGATTAAAGGTAGTTGTATAGTGATCTCTTAGGGCTCTCTCCAGCTGCAAAGAAAATTACTGATCAGAGCTTTCCTTTGGATATTTTCTTCCCTGCAGAACTCATCATCCCCATCGATTATTTAATGAGAAGCCTCTCGATATCCAAGCAGACCAAAGTTCCCTGGAAGCAGTTGTTTAGGAAGGCACCAATATGGTAGGTAGCTGTGTTCTCATTGCTGGCAAAACATCTTTTTAATTAGCCATTATTTTCTTTGGCATTCTGCATTTGGTACTGAAGCTCATCTGAGCACGTTCCCAAGGGCTGTTTAAAGACAGGGAGGCTGCAGGGGCAGCGAGCCCATTCCTGCCTTGAATAACCACGGAGCATCTGCTGATAACAAATCCCTAGAAAACCCCAAACAACACCTCTTGGAACCGGGCAGCTCTTGCAGCACTCAAGGGACTGGTGGGAAATGCACTCGAACAATCGCTATTGCAATTAACCTTGTCTGAACCTGGGACCGACGTCGGGCGCTGGGGGATGAGGGCAGGGAGGGAAGGAGTGGTGCGAGCCAAAAGGAGCAGTTATCTATGAAAAAAATCTCAGGAAGCAATCATAGCGCTGTGAGGTATTTATTTATAGCCCAGGAACTGAAACATTGGGTTGCTCAAGTGCACGTTTCCCACCCGGCATGACCTGTCACTCCTGATTATTTTCTCCCCGCTGTGTATTTCTAGGGCTGTCATCATCGCTCAGCTTTGCACAGCCAGCACGTTTTTCACTCTCCTTTCCTGGCTGCCAACTTTCTTTAAGGAAACTTTCCCCGAGTCAAAGGTAAGGTGGCTCTGAGGCACAGGCATTGCCGGTCTCCGTGCAAATGAGGTCGCGCTGGGTTCCTGCCCAAAGGGGTTGGTTGGGGAGTAGGGTGAGGGCAAAGGGACTTGGTGAGAGCAGGAGGGGGTGGGAGGTTTCCCTGTGGGGTTGGGAGCTATTACCCCCATGCACATGCATTTGGAGATAGAATCATAGAACAGTTTGGGTTGGAGGGACCTTCCCAGCTCCCCAGTGCCACCCCTGCCACGAGCAGGGACATCTTCACCAGCTCAGGTTGCTCAGAGCCCTGTCCAGCCTGACCTGGGATGTCTCCAGGGATTTCACCACCTCTCTGGGCAACCTGGGCCAGGCTCTCACCACCCTCTGTGTAAAAAGTTTCTTCCTCATGTCATGTCCAGCCTGAGGTGCAAGAATCCTCCATCCAGGTAGGCAGAGGCTGGATTCCAGTCGCTTCTTTAGGGATGCTGAAGTGAGGCAGAGCTGGAGCACATTCCAGGAGGGAAAAGAGGATTATATTTGGGGTTTAGTCTGTTTTTCTTCTCAGGGAAGGACGGTTTTCAAATGGCACAGATCCATGACATTATTGCAAATGACCATCAACCCATTCACTCCTGGGTTTTCACTCCCGTGAAAACGATAACTACCATTAAAAACTTGTACTTCAAAAATACTATGAAAGCTTCCTTCTCAGCACAAACAGTGTCCCCATATTTCAGAAAACGAGGCAGTACTCAGCTGGGCTGAGAGCTGGTGTTCTTGTTCTCAGAAACTCAGACAATCTTTTCCACAATGCCTCTGTTCGTTTTTTATAATTTCCAGAGCTTCTTACAAATGCCTTTTCATATTACATGTATAAGGCACTTTATGGTATACTTGCTATTTATATTAAAATCGTCTCTTAAACCAGCAAACATATTGTTGTGACGAGATATGCGCACCTCGAGTAATATGCTTGTGCAGCGTAATTTACCATCTGTTAAGCATTATATCGTGGTGCCCTTATGTAAGATGCTCTATATAGCATTCCTGCATCTGATAATCACTTCCTACATTTTAATAAATGGGGCTTGAGGATGCTTGATTTTAAAGGATGGGTGATAATCCTTAGTGTGGGAAACGAATGTCACCTACCAGTTAAAGTCCCTTTCTGCAGGTGAGCTGCCTCCACCGCTGCCCCAGCCCACCTGGGTGAAGGTGGTAGAGGATTTCAGCTGATGCTGCTCAGGGCGATGGGCCACAGGGATGAGACAAGAGTGGTGTGTTGGGGTTGACTTGCTGAGCAACCTCAGATACTGGAGATATTACACCACAAGTCCTATGGGGTAACATTTTCCAAAGTGACAAAGACCCAAAGTTTCCAAGGCAACGAAAGATGCAGGTGGGCCCTGGTACGATTTCCAGGAGCAGCTGAAAGAGGATTATTCAAATCCAAGGTTATTCAGCCTTCCTGAGCATCCTGAAGCCGGGCATCCTGCCTCCTGAGGAAGCAAGGGCTGTCTCCATGGATGGATGGGGAGGTTCAACCAGCTGAGGTGAAACCCAGCTCAACCTGCACTGATTTCAGCTCCTCCAGGGACCTGGGCATCAAAATGCATCTGAGCAGCTGTAATCCAAATGATCAGTAATCATCTGTGATTACAACTACAGCAAGGTCTCTTAATTGAAAATAGACCGAAGTATGCTGCTAGCCATAATGTTACCTAATCCTGGCATTAGAAAATCCAGCTGTGTTCCCCCAGCTTCGCAGTAATGCTGCTAATGAGGTTGTAGTTGATGTCAGAAATGTTGCTGGCAGCTTTACTGACGACCCATGGGACAGAGTAGAATCTCCAGCTTGCTTTCCAGGGCTTGGTGGCTCTCTGCCACATCACCTTGCTGAACAGTAAACTTTGCCACATTTAATCCCTCTTTCCCAGAGCAAACAGTTTTCTGCCTCCCCACTGGATGCAGAATCACCAGGACAGAAGGAAAAAGAACAAAGCTACCAAATGCCACAGCCCTGTGATGCTCCTGCCACCCTACAGACTTTGGAGTGGTGCAGGGTGTAGCTGAGAGCTTGCTGAGATCCTGCAAGAAGTCCTGATCACTTCATTTTTCTTCCCTTCTACAAATATTGCAGGCTATCAAATGCAATATTTGAAAACAAACTCATCTCTGACAGCAAACCTCTCTTGATTTTTCTCTCCCTTTCAGGGTTGGGTGTTTAATGTCATCCCCTGGCTGGTTGCAATTCCCACGAGCTTGTTCAGTGGATTTCTCTCTGATCATTTGATCAACCAGGGTGAGAGCTCTTTTGGGTTTTCCTCAGCTCTTATGTGATGTGGAAAGAAGATCTGAGTGGGAGGAGGTGGGCTTGTTGGTAGGGAAAAGACCCAGCAAATAGACAGCGTGAGGTTCTGATATGAAAACGGGTTAAATAGTGTAGGATCCAAATCCATCCATCTATATGGGGCTCCCTTTGATCTCAGTCACAATATCCACCTGGAGATAAAGTCTGACCCTCTGAAATGCCCTTACCCTGTGGTCTCTTGGCCACCTGAGCTCAGACCTGCTGAGCTGTGCTTAACTGTGACTCTCGTTTCTCTTCCAGGGTACAAAACCATCACCGTCCGTAAGTTCATGCAGGTGAGAGAGGTGAAACCTCAGGAGTGACACTGGGGCTGCCTGCTGAGCTCAGCTCGCACGGCACATGAGACCCAGATGGAGCGGGGTTGGTGGGTTTAAGTGGAAGGAGGAAAGGTTTTGTAGCTTTGGAGATAGACAAGCGCTCAGTGCGTATGGGAAATGCAATCTGGAGGAAAAAACTGACGGAGAAACAGAGCACACACCAACAATAACATTGAGCACAGAGATTCGTGAGTGCTTCAGAAAGGTGTTCTGTCCGAGGCAGAGGCTGACCACACGCTGTCACTACAAACGACTCCCTAGACACTAGGAAACAGCAATACATGTGTGAGCAGAAATAGAAGTGCTGGGTGAGAGCACAGAGCGTCCTCTGCTCTGCAGCACCGCATCCCTCTCAACACACCTGTGGCACAGAACAGCAGGACACCAGGGAAAAAACGGCTTGAGAAGCACCTGGTGCATCCAAGGTCATGCCATTGTAAAAGGGGACAGTTTGTCTGTGAAAGAAGTTGCTTTCTTCCTTGCTGAAAATGTGCTGTGGTACTTAATTTTCCTCTCTTCCAGGTTATAGGCTCCGGTGTCTCAAGCGTTTTTGCTTTATGCCTGGGCCAAACATCCAGTTTTTGCAAGGCAATAGTGTTCGCTTCCGCCTCTGTTGGACTTCAGACCTTTAACCACAGGTAACAAACATGATAACACCAGGAGATGTGCCCCTTGGCTCTGACCCCATGCTCGGTATTTTGGGGTTTTGAAGGAGGCTGCCTCTGTCTGACTGCCAGAGCAAGAACTGACACACTTGTCTGAGCATTGTGTGCTGGTCCCTGCGAGGCCGGTGGAGTTCAGTGCCCACTGGGTTGGGACTGATCCGGCAAACCTGTGTTGTGGGGAAGGGCTGGATGTACCAAGGGCACGTTGGACCAGGCAGGGATTAGGGAGATGAAGCGGGAGGGGAATTGCATTTTGCCCCCTCTGACCACTTTAATTTGAATCCTTTTCCTCCTGGTGCTCTACCGTGCTGCTTCACACTTAGCCTCTTTCCTCCTTTCTCCTGACAGTGCCATTTATTGTCCAGGATCCTTTCCTGTGGTTTGAAAAACTAAACTCTGTGTAAATGATTTAAAAAACAGTCGTGTTCAATTAAAACAGCCATTTCCCCCTCTCTGTTTCTCATTAGTGGCATTTCGGTGAATGTCCAGGATCTGGCCCCCTCGTGTGCTGGCTTGCTGTTTGGTGAGGATTCCTGTGGGGTGTCAGTTGGGCTGCAGAGCTGGGGTGTATGGGATGGGGGGTGCACAGTCATCTGAATTAAGGTTCAAGTTGCTCTGTGCAACATCTACTTGGTATTTGCAGCCTCAGTTTCTTTCTGTGATACACCCGCCATTGCCAGGGGCTGTTAATGCACGAATGTGGCTTTGATTTGCCAAATGCTTCCCTGCACCAAAGGGTGGGGACAAGGGTGAGTGTTGGTTGTCCCAGCCATCGGCAAAGCGTTTTGCTCTGCACAGCCTGGGCGTCAGGTGGGAGCCTGGGTGAAAGCACTCATAGAATCACAGAATAGTTTGGGTCGGAAGGGACCTTCAGAGCTCACCCAGCGCCACCCCTGCCATGAGCAGGGACATCTTCACCAGCTCAGGTTGCTCAGAGCCCCTTCCAGCCTGGCCTGGGATGTCTCCAGGGATGGTTCATCCACGACCCCTCTGGGCAACCTGGGCCAGGCTCTCACCACCCTCATTGTACAAAATTTCATCTTGTGTCTGCGTTTTGAATATGCAATTTCTCTTTTTTCTTCACAGGTGTTGGGAATACAGGTGGAGCCCTCCTAGGTAAGAGACCTCCCTGCAGCTCATCCTTTCCTGGGGAGTCCTCTGCTCTCCTCTCCTCTCCAGGCAGGGTCTGGCTCCAGAACCTTTGCATTTCTGTTTTCTCCTGTCCCAGGTGTCATTTGCGTGTACTTGGCTGGCCACCTGATTGAGACGACTGGCTCCTGGATTTCAGTTTTCAACCTGGTGGCTGCTGTTAACAGCATTGGCCTCTGTGCGTTCCTCATGTTTGGAGCAGCCCAGAGGGTGGACACAGACTCTGCATATATGGACCTCTAGAGATGAGTCCAGCAAGCAGCCGAAATGTCACATCTATATGTCATTGTCGCACAAGTACCAAAGAACTTTATTTTTTTTTAGGTGATAAACAGGGAAAAAAAAAATACTGAGACCAAGTACATAATGGGTCTGAATGAAACCTATGGGAGAAAAAAATCTAGGGTTCATTTTTTGCTCAGGGCATGGCTGATGGCCTCTAGAGCCATTCAGCTCAACATCTCCAGTGAAGATATGGCCCATGGGACTCGTTTACCCCAGTCCATGTCTAGTGGACAAATATCTACGTGGCCAAAGCAGCTCAACCCAAAGGTAGCTGCGGTTTGGATGCTCTGCGCTGGAGTGGTCCCTCCTCAAGGGGACCTGCTTTGCTGTATCAGGAGTGGGTCCCTCCATGCTCTACCATCCTGTGACAGCAGGGACGATGGCCAGCTCTCTGGCTGCCACCCGACACGTGTCGTCTGAGCTCCAGGAAAGGAATAATCCAAACGAATGTACCTCTGACCTTAACCCTCCCTCATGTGCCTTCATTTTGCCGTCTGCTCAACAGGAACAAGCCAGGTGTACAAGAGAATGGGTTGTGAGATGGATTCAAGGCTTCCCTTCAGGGGAAAGCTTCTGGCCGGACGTCTCCTGTAGACCCAGGAGCATGAGACTGCATGAATTTTTCCTTCCCCATGTGCGAGCTGAGACAGGAGGTTGCAGAGCCGATGGCCCGAACCAGCTGAGCCCAGCTTTGCTCAAGGGCAGAGCTTGAGGGCTCCCTCCTCTCCCGGGTCACTTATCTCCAGCTCTGAGCTGAGGCTGAGCATCTCTGAGCCAAGGAAAGCTGCAGTTGCCCGTGGTCAGGCTGAGCTGGGCTTGACTTTGCACTCTAGGTGCAGCCGAGGAATCCCCCGGGATCTGGTTTGCCGTGTGCTGTGAGTAAGAACAACAGGTCGTGTTCTGTGCGATGGATCTACACTCCCAGATGCTTTCCTCTTGATCAGATGTGTCCTCCACGTGCTCTCAAAGGTGTGCAGGAGGCTTTCCAAACAGCCTGCAACAGGCAGGTTGTGTTTCAACATTAAGCATAAAGCAAATCTCTGCACTGGGGATCAATAGCACTGTATGTGAATCCTTGCTGTTCCCCCTGTCAGAGGGGAATACTCGGCTGTACACGCCTCTGAGCCTGAATGTCTTAAGTTATTTATAAATATTTTTAAATTTAGGTACCAAATTCTATATTTTATCTATGTGAGGCCTGATTCTGCATTCTTATTTTGAGTGGTACTCCCACCAAAACCCACAGTATTCCTAGAAGGAGAGAATATTCCAGCCTACAGTTCCTGGTTTTGTAGGATCCATTTTAAATGGGACATTTGATATTAAACCAATTCATTGGTTTTCCTTGCACCCATTGCTTGCAGTCTGAAAGGATCTCTTTGATTTCTCTCATACTTACAAGGAAACTTCAGCTGAGACTTGGGAGCTGATTTCCCAAGGGACCTCGCTGTGCAGGAAAGCTATAGGTTCAGATGCATTTTCCTTAAGAAAAAATAAATTATCCCCTGCATCTCTTTTTGTTTTGGCCAAGTTTCCTCTTGGAAGACATGTTGGAGCCATGTTAAGTTTGTGAATAGCTGGGTTTATAGTGAAAATACAGACAGCCTTTTAATTGCAGAGATCCTAATGAGTGCCACTAAACTAAGCTGAGCTTGTTGGGGGTATTAAGAGATAAAGATGCAACTGCCTGGTGTCTTCACAAGAGAATGGAGCATCAGTGTGGTCTGATTGGGGGCCAGAGAGATAAGAAAGTATTTTTTTCTCCTTCTGTGCTTTTTCTCTAAAATGCTGGTTACTACCACAGGTACAACCCTGTATCTGGGGCGCTGCAGAGCCAGGACACGTGGACGCTGCTGGGAAGCATCTTAGAATCAGTGGGTAAAATGGGGAGGGCACACAGAGCAAATGGAAACCAGGCTTGCCAAAGGCCCGAGGCTGTGCAGACATCTCTGCCAGCCTTGTCCCTCCTCCAGTCCCAGCAGATTGTTTGCATGGCTTTTCCTATAGCGACACAGGAAAAAAAAAAACAAGGTGGCTTTTTTATTAAAAAAAAAAAAAAAAACCAACAAAAACCAAACCCAACATCTTCCCCAGCTGTTCAGCATTGCAGTTCAGGAGCAAAAAGAGTGAATTCTGGTTGTCTTTGCTGGTTGCACCATTTTCTGTGGGTGAGTTGATCGGTTTGAATCACTCACATTTGACCCAGGCAGCTTGGGCATCCCTTGGTTCTGCAAACTGGGAAATCTGGAACTGAGATTGTTAAAGGAAAGTCAACATTTCTGGCCGTGCCTTCGCTGTAAATCCAGGTAACGTTTTTGTGGGTTGTCCGGATTATCTGTCCCTGTAAGCGGGCTAATAAGTTAAATATTTGGAGTACATTTGAGGTTTAGGTTTCATTATATTCTTACCTCTTTGGTGAAGTACTGAAACCATTTGACATTGCTGTGCTATTATTTGTTTAAGCAACCTTGCCAAAGCTTGCCATCTGAGGGTTTTTGTTATGGAAGGACCTGAAAAAAATAAAGGTAGTGAATAATTTGCAGACTGTCTGATTTTCCTTTGAATGTGGAGATGCTAACTTGGTGATCAGTAAGGGACAGACAGACCTCAAGTGTGTTTAGTGTGATTAACTCCTTAGGGCTGGTGTGAGAGGATGGGGAAGCTGTGAGAATATCTGGGCTGGCAGATTTTCCCAGTATCCTCACATATACTTGGATGTTGGATCTCAGAGCACATCCAGCTACATCTTCTTCCCACTTATTCTGGAAAAATGACTGAAAAGCTGTTTTCAGTAAAGCTGTGGTCACTGCAGCATCAGGAGACATAGTCTGATATAAATTTTTAGAGTAATAACACAAATGAAACAAGTGTTTGGTGAGGTGGGATGTTCTCCTGTGGACAGATCACCTTCCACCTGGAGGCTGGGCTAAAAAACAATTAACACATTGCCAACTCTTTTCCATCCTCACTGAGAGGTTCGAACAGATGCCAACAGAGGGAGCTGTTAGATTTGGGATGTGGCAGCTCCTGGCTGGCCGAGAGCTGCTGGGCCTGGCACAGCTGGCACAGCTGGCAAGTCTGGTATGGCTTGCTTGGCTGGCAGAGGTGGCACAGCTGGAACAGCTGGCAGCGAGCAGATCCCAGCCCCACTGAGGTGCAGCCCCTAAAGGAATTTTAGATTCACACAATCAAGAAAATAAAGTCTGCAGACTCCACTAGTTCTCTTCTCAATGTGCTCTGAAAAAAAAAAGACACTTTGTGTTATGAAAGCAATGCTGAAGGTAATTCAGCAGAATGCAAGTTATCCTTAACTTTTCCTGTCCTTCTGCTCCTCTTGTAAAGGTATAGCCAACCCCTGACATACACACCTAAGCTATTTCAACCTGAAAAGCTCTAAGAAGTCACAGGCCCACCTTAAACCTTGCCCCGTTCTTCTTCATGGTATCCTGCAAGTGTGAAAATCCTGAGAGAAAAGGAGCTCTGCTGTATTCCTTAGACTGGACGGGCTGGGACCGGTGCCAAAGGGTCTGGGAATTTGTGACTGGGCTTAAAGGCTGATAAATCACAGGTACATTGTGTTGCTGCCGAGATCTGGAATTGATGGGTTGGTTTGTATTTAAATTGTTTGGGGCACATTCAGTAGCTGGCTCTGGAGTATTGGAAGAATACTGTTTTATTGCAGTTTGCATAACACTAAATCAATAAACCCATCCGAGCAGATGGAAAGCAAAACATAGAAGAAAAAAAGCACTGTGTGGAGGAGAAAAGAAATAGCAAAGAGCATTTATCTCTGATACGTTCGCCTTGAAAACACAAGCAGATGCTCTCACAGCAGAAACCTGATCTAACATCCACCTGCCAGGTCCCCGGGGCTGGGACATGCCCCAAAGTCACCACCATTCTGCAAAGGGCACCCAGTGCCGTAACAAGCAAAATATCACCATTTATTGCAGCCGTGACCTATTTCATGGCACGTAATGAGGAATTTTCCATTTCAAACTTTAATGCAATAATTAAGATGTCCATTAAGGTCTTTACTGTTTGACTGCTTGTAATTAAAAATGGGGGGGCAACGGCAGGGAGTTGCAGTCCAGGGCATCAAGCTCCCACCAGCAGCTTTAAATGCTCTCCCTGATTTTTCTTCTCAGCTTTGTTTCTTCCTTCAAAATAATTTTCCTGGTTTTGTTCATAACTGTCCTCAGGGCAGGTGGCCTGAAAACCACATGAAAACCAATCTTAATTCCCACAAGTACAGCTTGATTTAAAAAAGAAAAGAGCTTTTCTCCTCTACCAAAATACCTCCAAAATGCCAGTGCTCCTGGGATGCCATTTCTAGGGGTGTCTCTGAGCAGGAAGAACCTTGGGACATCATTTTGAGCCAGGCTACCCCAGCCTGCGTAAGCCAGGACAGCCAAACTCCATCAGCAGAAAGTCCCAGGAATAACCCGAAATCACAGCGTGAGCGTCAGCCGCAGGAACGGTCACTGCCGTTTTATGCTCCAGTTGGTTTCCAGACTGGTGTAGCTCCCTGCTTATCAGTTCCCTGTGCAGGATTAAGAGTGGAGTAGGTTTTAATCCAATAATGAAAAGAGAACCTACTATCAACCCACATCTTCCAAAGTGTCTCTGCTCCTGGGAAGCCAAAGTCCCGTTATCCAGTAATAGGATTTGGCCTCCTAAAGCAGTGCTGAAATTGTTGTGAAATTTTGTTCCCAAATCACCAGATTTTTGCAAAGGATTAACAAAAATTAATGGTTTGACTGAGGAATTGCCTGCCAGACAAGCTTCTGCGGATCCCTTGAGTCTTTCCCAAGTTGCTTTCCCCTGCTCTGTCCAACTACCGATTTACTGGTGACTCGCTCCTGTTCTTCCAAACACAGCGTCAGGCACGATCTTCTGGCGCTTCGGCATTAATTATTCCCTAATAAATTGCTTGTAATTTCAGTTCCAAACAAAAAAATAAAAATAAAAATCCCGCTTCCATAGGACACAATGGAAAGGTACACGTGTAGCAATTATCGGTAGGATTTTACACAAAGAATCAGCAACCTGCTGGCGCGTGTCCTGCATTCTCATTAAAAGCAAATTGTTTGTGGTTGATGGGGGATTTTCCTGTGCAACCATTTAGGGTCGTTACAGCTGTTAAATTCCTTTCACATTGGGATTTTTCCCTGCTTTCCTACTGAATGTTGTACAAACCCATTCATTTACAGTCTCTCCCATGTACCTGCATGGGTTACACTTCTATGAGATTCATCCTCAGCCCTTCAGAGCTGGTGCAAACTTTGGCTGGTCACAGAAGCCTTTTTATGCTTTTTCTCTTATTTTGCCCCAAACGAGAAGCTACAGCTCGTGCCCATAAACCCAGTGTCACAAACCTCCCAGCTGCCATTGCCTTAGGGTGGTTTTGCTGCTGCTCCTCGGTACCTGCAGCTCCGTGTGCTGCCCCTTCCAGCATCCTCCCTCCAGCTCCTGCATCCCGCTGTCCATCCCTCTCCCAGCCCCTCTCCATGAACCCCCTGAGTTGGTTTGGGGGAGCAGATGAGGTCCCTGGACATCCCAGGCTCAGGGAAGTACATGTCCTCTTCTTCTGCACCCTTGACCCTGCTTATTTACTGGTTATTTAGCAAAATAACCTCCCTGAACAAACAGTATTATCAGCAAGAGCATAATCAGATATCAGAGAGGAGGTCTCCAGGTGAGCAGTTTATTGTGATCTGCTTTATTTCATTTTATTTCAGCCCATCTGGGGCACAATTGTGCTTTGAAAAGGGCTGGAGGCTGCAGTTCCCACTGCAGGAGCCACCTGGACCTCCATCCTCCTGATTTCATTACACAGAAGCCCCTAAGTAGGACACAAATTGCAACAAAGTGTGTGACCTGAGAAATATTGGCACAGCCCTGGGCTGTCCTTCCGGGAGAACCAGCGCCGGTGGGAGATGGGCTGTTCTGCACCTGGACAAAAAGGTTCAGATCCAGGGACCGTGACAAACCCCTTCAAAGAGGTACCTGCTTTCTGGGGATTTTGTGCCTGGAATCAGCTGAGAGCATGAAATTCAAATTTAACTTATAGCTTAGTCAAGTGATGCATTTTGAGGGATTAAAAACTCTGGGAAAATTCTGATTCACTCAGAATAATTTTTTTTTCCCTTGTTTCACGACTGTGACAAACTAGATGAAAATCTTTAGCCTTATGTTACCAAACTCCAGATACAGCTCTTCATCCTTTGAGTACTATCAAATACCAACTGATCTCTCTCAGCACCCTCAGGTTATTTAAATATTTTCAGAAATGCACTGTATAGCTTTGAAACAAGTTAGGATAAAATTACTGACTATCCGGGAACAGAGAGATGAACAAACTCTTCTTGGCAGGCTTTTGAAATCCTTCACAATAGCTTGGTGTTGGAAAATGGGAACTTTTTGAGACAATTGAAAGACAAACATGCCTAGAACCAGCTGTGTTTTAAAGCGTTTAGGATAGAAACCATGCCTGAAAGAGCATCGTTAAGATGTATTACTCACAGGTTTAAAGGATATGGATAAAGCTGTTCGGGATGGAAACTGAACCAGATTCACCGGTGTTTCAACACCGGATATGCTAATACACACACTAATAATCTCCCGAATTTGCCGTGGTAGTTACCCTGGCTGAGACCTGCCTGTGTGGGTTGGACCTTTGTGCGTGGCCGCAGTTAAAACACACATGGAGCAGACACATGAAAATCTGGCTTGTAAATATAACTCCAAGGTGATGCAATGTGGGTATTACTGGGTTTTCTGTTGTTTGGATTGAGAGGGGGCCGAGGCTGACAGCTCCGATAGGGCATCTGCCTCCAGGAGGGTCCCAGAGCACTGCCAACCAGGAGGGGTTTTCTTTAGCACCTGCCCTTTTCTGGCAGGTTTAGTGCAGAGCCAAAAACTACAGCATGAATAAGAAACAGCACATTTTGGCATCGCTCAGGGCTTCAGTGTTTGTAGGTAAATCTTTACCACTGGGCTGGTAAGAACATGTTACTGCTTGCTCCCCATAAAGACACTGTTTTCTCTCTTCTCCTTAAACGCGGTGCTGATTTTTATCCTCTTCCGATAGCGACTGTTCATCCTTTCCCTCTTCCTCCTCCTCCTCCTTGGAGATTTCTGGATTAAAGAGTAAAGCACTGAATTGATTTCCTGAACGTGCATTAGAGAGGATTATTCCAGGAGATTCATCCGTGTTTGGTGGATTAATATTTCCAGGGAAGGGCAACCCCGATCTCAGCCAATACTTCTCTCAACATACCCTGAAACATTTTTTTCTTTTGCAGGCATGCGGGAGCATCTTTAATGACCAGAGACAGACAGCAGAAGATCACAGCACTGGCGATGGAGCTTCAGTATCTGTTTTAACATCAGCATTTCCCATCATAAATATACAAAGGGTGATTTGTGTGAATTCTGCCTTTTCTTTACTTTGCTAATAATAAAGAATAAAAACAGACACACGTCAGACAGAAAATTACTACCAGCACCAAGAAAGTCAGGTACAAATCCCTGTGTAGCACCAGTTGCCACTACGTGCAAGAGGACACAGCATTCAAACGACATGAGGGTCTGTCCAATTAATTAATTTGGCCTCCATACCCCACACAAAAGTAGCAGATCAAGGGCCTATTATGTTATAAGAGCAATCTGTGGAGCCTTTATAGCAATGTGTGGCTCTGAATTATGCTTCAGAGGTTACAACTAAAATAGAGCTAAAGCTCCATCCCTCCTGGTCTGTTGTGCACGTGGAGGAGACACTGTGGGTAATTGAGCAGAAGAAGCAAAACCTTGTCCCAGGAGAGGTGGAGGTGAATGAGCCCCGAACCCTAATTAAGACCTCAGAGACCAGCCTTTAGATGTTCATCAGCCAGACAAAAAACGATTGATCCTCTGTTGTGCTCGGACAGATCAGCTGGGCTCCTCTTTCACTCAGCTTTATGGTGATGGCCATAAGGAAAAAGAAAAAAGGCGTAAAAAAATCAGATTTTTGGCATGGGGGCAAAAGAAAGCATTCAGAAGGACTGTCTATCCCTCCCTGGGAATTTTCTTCTGCGTATTGACCTCTTCATCTGCTTGTACTCTTTGCATGGTCCCAAGTTTGCAAACAACACCGCTGTGAGGCAGAGTAGGTGTTAGAAAGCCAGCTGGGGACTGGTGCCTGCAGGGGAAATCGTCCTGACTTATCATCAGCACATCTGGCGGCAGCTGCAGAGCAGGAAAAGGTCACAGCCCTCCAACCCAAGGAAGGTGCTGGGTGTTGTAGCCACAGTTTTCTGAGAGTCTGAAATACTTGTTTTTAAGACCTGGTTTGATTTGAGCTTCCAGTCTTGGTCTAGGAACAGAGTGGGAAATCCTGAAGTGTCAAAGAAAATCATTAACATGTTTGTAAGGATGGAGAAGGAAATGGGGGGTGGATCACTCCACCCAGGGCTGATAAACCACATGGCCTCACAATTCTTTAGTTTCATTACCATTGCTAAACAACAAACATAATAAATGGATTCGCATTTTCTTAGAGCTACCAGAAATAATTTCTCCAGCTGATGTTCAGGATTGGGCAGTAAGGACATTTCCCTCTGTGCCACAACTCAGTTTGAGACACTGAAATGCAGAAACACAACCTAACACAAAGAATAAACACAACCCACATGGTTTATTTATTAGTCCCATCACATGATGGGGCTCTTAGCTAATACCTCAGCAATGTATTACCAACACACAACGTAATGAGTATTGTCTTGCTTGGCTTCAGAGAGGAACTGCAAGTTGAGACATGGATTGAAGCATTTCCTCGCAGTCCTTCTTGCTTTCCTCCTTCTTTCCACATGAATCTCCATCTCCCCTCCATGTTCCCATTGCAGAAGTATCCCGCACCAGGTCACCATTTTTTTGCTTTCTGCAACAAATCATACAAGACCTCTGTGTACCCAAACAATATGGAGAGTTGGAAAACGTCTTCCTTTCCCCCCATTTCTTGTTTTCCATAAATAATGTTTTCTCTCTAAAAGATTCCTCTCCCTCCTCAAGGTTTGCCTGAAAAAAACACCTCTTAAAATAAACCATTTGTGGTTCAATACCCATATACTCCACAGGACTTTCTCTTGGTTTCACTTTCCGAGTATTTCAAATGGAAAACTTCTACCAGATGGCGCCCAAGAGAGCTCATCACAGCTTTGCATTTTTTTTAGGCCTGATATAACTTATCATCAACTGCAAAATAGCTTCTTTCACACTGTTCCTTATACCAGCCCTTAGCAGCAGCCTCTTTGGTGACACAGCTCAGTAATTACAACCTGCACTTGGGAAGCGATTTCTTTAAGTGTGGAAAGGAAACACGTTGCTCCTGAGCTCCCCAAATTCAGCCCAAGGCTGGGAAGGCACCGAGGGCCTGTCCCCACTGCAGTTTTATGGTGGGAAAGGGAGAGAAAAGAGGAGAACGATGCGATGCTCAGACCTTGAAGGGAAAAGAGTTGCCTGCGAAAGCCTAAGCTCATTTTAAATCTTCCCTGCATGCAGCAGCATCCTTTGCTTGATAAGCCTGGAGTGTCAGAAGGAAAGAAAAAAAACCCCAATTTTTATTTTTTTCTACTTCTTTCTAGTTATTTTTGACAAGCTGGAAGAGAACAGGGGGAGAGGGAAAGGCTGACGCATGTTTGATATACACTTTTGACGGAGCTTTTACTTTATTATGTTTAATTGAAAAGTGTTAACGTCGTCCGACATGAATATTCAGCTGATGCCTTTTGGTGCCGTTCCAGGAGTTACGATCGCCTGTGATTCCACTACGGCTTCTCAGCACGGAGCCCTGTCAAAGCCAGAGTGACAGTGGGGAAGCTATTAATTGAAATAGCTTCATTAATTAGTAATTAACAGCAGGGTAATGACTATGTCACACATCGTATTTCAATGAATGCCCTTCATGTGTTATGGGGCCTTTAATTAAAGAATATGCATTTTAATTAAAGGCAAGTTTAGCCCTTTGGCCTCTGGAATAGAAAAGATGTTTCTAACTTTCAAGACTGAGAGAGGGAAAGGTGAGTGTGGGGAGAAACAGGCTGAGGACGAATTGTTTCAAAGTGAAAAACACAGATTTGGGGGATTTGGGAGCAGCTCCAGCACAGCTCCCATCCTTCACATCAGTTCCTTGAAAGAAAGTACCCATCACTTCGTCATGGGCACAGGGGTTGGGGGCGATCATTTCAATGAGCCAAATCGGACAAATTACAGCAGGTTTTGGTCTTTGCATATTCTACTCATTAGGATTTACTCCCTGGGAGTGGAGTGGGCACGGTGTTGGTTTCTGTTGAGTTTAAGTACAGCTTTTTCTTGAGTGAACTCACATAAATGCTTGGTAAAGACAATTTAGAGATTTGAAATAAATGGACTATACAGTGTGCATCAAGGGAAAGCTGAGGAAAACAGATCCAAGGTGCCTGAGAGCTATTTACTGTCTCAAGCAAAAGAAACTCATACCCCACAAAACAATAAAACCTCAACCCAACCCCACCAAAAACAACCACCAAAGGGGTTCATTTACATTTTGATTTAAAAAAAAAAAAGGCATTTACGTTTAAAAAAAAAAATCAAAAAACTTCAAGCTCTCCCCTTTCAAAAATAAACTCTACTCCCCTGACATCCTGATCTGAAAGACTGAAGAGAAGCTTCCCAAATGTGATGGGGATTAGATGAGCGAGACATTGCATTTCAAAGAGAAAATGGCACATCAAAGGCAGCTCCAGTCTGATATTGAAGCACCCACCCAGGAGGGCTCCTGCCTGGAGGATGGGACAAGGCAGAGGAGACCTCGGAGAGAGGGTGGGAAGGGTGAGAGGCAGCCCCATGTCCTTCTGAAGGCATCTGGGGTCTGGATCAGGGTTTTGGGAAGCACATCTGCTTATGATGCTGGTTGGAAAGTCACTGCTTTGTCCTGTGCTGTGAAGTGTCTACAGCGTCATCGGAACCAACCCCAGAAATTAATTTAATAGTGAACTAAAAGTATCTTCTGCCTCCCTACCTGGCCATTTTCAGAAGATGAGGCATCCTTTATCTTGCTGTTAGGTTGCCAGTGTGTCTTGGGGACATCCAAAGTCCTCGGTCCCTCACATGGTGAGGATGCTCTTTCTTTTGAACAGACCAGACATTGTCTCAATTTACGGGCTACAGAAGAAATTGTGCTAAAACTTAGTAATGAAAGCCAACAGTTTCATCAGATAAAGATAATTTATACTCCTATTTATATTAAAATATGACCTTCTTATTGTGCTGGAGTACTGAACTCCACCAGTATCTCTTTAACCTCATCACCTGTGAGTCCCTGATACCCAACAGCACTAACTGAGCCCACCCTGGGTCTTGGCCAAACCCTTCCAGAGCCCCCAATATCCCCATGGACGTGACAGCTGGAAACTGGGACACACCAAACCAGGAGTTGTGGCTGTGGTACGAAAGGAGATGTAGAGGAAATAAGGTTTGGAGCAAAGAGGACCAGGATGGAGAGACATCATCTGCCCAACCCCTTCTGCTGCTCTACAAAAACGGATGGAAAAAACAAGCGGTTGTCGAAATTCAGAGTTAAACTTTGGAGGAGAAGATGTGGGAGGGAAAACCTGTGAATCATTCAGGCTATCCGAATATGGTAATTAATGTTAATAACATTAAATAATTTAAATGGACAAGCAATATTTTATGTTCTATTTCTTTGGCATTTTTACTGGTGTCATGTTGGGTTTGTCCTTGTGTCCTGGATCACTAAGGTCCCATTCACCACAAGCCAAACAAAGGGTGACTTTGGGGTGAGGGGTTGTTTTAAAGATTTTTTTTTTTCTATTTCCCAAAGTAAAACTCCAGATATTAAATTCCTATTCAGGTGGGAACATAAATTGTATAGACAAAGGGTTTTCTTACTTTGCAACATCAGGTATTTTGTGCAATTGTGGGAAGATAGATCGTGTTTCTGTTCACCATCAAGGCTTGTGTGTGTATATTTTGCTATTATACTTGCTCAGACACTAAGAACAGAATATTTTAAGCATATTTTCACCTTTGGCCCTACATCCATTCAAGACCCCCTGGGTTTGGTTTCACTATCTGTGCTAAAGTTGCGAGGGAAAAGTGCCATCGTAACGTGTGTCAAAAAAAGCCTTTGGTTTTACCACAGTTGTTTATACAAATGTTAAAATGCTGGGGGTGTGCTCAGCTGCGTATAGAATGCGGAGCTCGGGTTTGCCTCCTGAAGAAGGCTGCTTGAAAACACATGTATGAATTTGTAAAAGGAAAATGGCTCCCTATGTAAAAAATTTTGATGGCACATACAACAACAAAAGATGCTACGGCTTTTATAAAAATAAGAATCAAAACCTCTTGCTTTCCAGTTATCTGATCTGTAATACTGGCTGGATCCAAGGTGGAAAACCCCAGATGAGTCTTCATTTCCTTCAATAACTCTAACAAGAAGTGTTAATTTAGAGCAAGTCTTGATAGACTACATCTAAATATACTGAGCATGAAATGCCTGGATGATCCCAGCCTTATCCGCTTTCTTGCTGTAGGGCAAAGAGATACTTTGGGTGGTTTTAGACACAGCTCTTTGCAACTCTGCATTTGGAAAAGTCATAAAAATACAGTCAATCTCTATTCAGATGTGATGCAGACTGGGGACAGGAGTGTGTCGGTCTCTCTGGGACACCTGGGCCACAATTTTCCTTTTTATTTGCAGACACAAGAAAGTCCAACCTGGATGTGACCCACCCTGTGCAGAGCAGAGTTTGGCCATGATTCAGGTCTCATGATGCTCCTGAGGTTTCTCCCACCTGGGAGAAGAGTCAACCATTAGTCTGCCCATTAACTGCAACTCATTAAGGTAATTCCTATTGCTGCAGAGAGGCCACCAGTGACTCCTGCCCCCAGCCTGGTCTGTGGCCAATGCCGGCTCTGGAGTCAAACCATTGCCATTCTATGATTTAGCTCCACCTGGGAAGAGCATGGTGGCAGAGACAGACAGACGCATCCTATTTACAGGTTCAATTAAATCCAAACATCCCCAAGATGTGCGCTGAAAACCCATGTAAGCGCCTGACCTTGCTCTGCTTTCCCTCTGTTGTACAAGTGCAGGAGGGGAGCCAACTTGTCCCTTTTTTCCTCTGTGTTTTTTTTCAATACCTTGTTTGTTGTGTACCAGAAGTCACCTCATCACTTTCAAATCAAACGTCTTCTGCCTTTTTGCTCCCAGAAATTAAAATGTGGCAAGGTCTTTTCTATTTTTTTTTTTGAACAGCAAGATTAAAAGTTGTTTGAAGAATAATGTTTTCCTAAGTTTTAGCTGACATTCAATTTTAATGACTTTTTAAACAAAGTAACTATTAACTGTGCATCGTTTTATAGTTTCCTGATGTCTGACAGGTGTTTTTGCCCATGTGGGAAACAGATGCTAATAACATTTTCCCTAATAGCTCATAAATAATAAGCATTTAGCATTTTCCTTTGTATACTGCTCTGTCAATAGCCAATTTACTTTTCAGAAGCCACAACGTTTTCCTGTCAATCAGTTCTAGCCTCAGGCACTTTTTGGTGATTAGAAACCCCTTAGAGAGTGAGAACTCCAAATTAGTTTTAAATAAAAAATAAGAATATTCATGCTGTTGAACATCTAAAGGTAAAAAAAAAAAGAGATCTGGGTACATAAATATCACTGGTGGGGTATTAATACTTCATAGAAATAGAGTGACCAACTGTTCTCAGGAGAAATGCAGCAAAGACAAGCACATGGCACAAAGGAAGTAATATATGCAGGAGAAAAATAACTTTTTATTTAAAAAAAGAAGGAATGTAGGGGTTTGCTAAAAAGCTTTAACTTCAGGAGAGCTGTATCACCATCTTGTTCGAAAAATAAGCAGCAAATCTAACATCGTGCTTGATGCCTACCATGATGTCTCGTTCTTTCGATATGCCTTGGATCCAGTCCTGACATTTTTTCTCTTTCCAGAAGAGAAAAGGGGGGAAAGCAGAAATCTTTCCTTCCAAGGGCAGAGCAGATACAGAGCTGGGAACCCTGCGGTGGGAGGCACCAAACCCAGGAGGTACCTGAAGGACTGTGGGGGCTGTGTGGCAATTGTCCTCTGCTGGTTCACCCCTGCAGAAACCCTCCCTTTTCTACAGGCACAACTGTCAGAAGAAGGTCCAGGTATCTCCTGTCAGACCTTTTAGGCTCCACTGTAATATCTCTGCACCTCCCAGGTAAAACCAGTTTTAATAAACTCAGTTTAAATACTTTCCCCCCACCAATGATCACAATAAACAGCACTTTGGAAGAGAGAAGAACCTCATGCTCCAGGATCCAAACCTGTTTCTGGTGGTGATGTGTTCAGATTTCACACCTGACTGGATCACATCAGCATCTGGGGGCTGTTGGACCTTCAGCAGTGTTCTGGTCACCAGCAGAGACAGGACACCAATACGGACGGAGCTGTGCTCTGACACAGTTTGGCCTTTTCTGCATAAATGAGCTGAAATTAATTGATTTCACTGTTCATTAGCCTTACATCATCACGTTGCATTGTAATATGCAGCTCTTCCACCAAATTTGTTTTCTTATTCCTTTGACAAGAGAAATGGACTGATGCAACGTTTGCCAGCCAGTACAAGAGGCAGCACTTTATTTTAAGAGAAAGTGGCTTCATTTATTCTAACATATTGACCTAAAACTCAGCGGCACGCTGACATATCTGCATCCACCCTGAATACCATTAAACCCCAAGGGGTCTTAGTTAATCAAATGTAGACATGAATAAGACAGTGACATAAAACACAGGTATCCAGTGTACACAAGACAAAGGGGCAGACAGCGGGTTGGTTCTTCTGGTTGATTTTTCTCCTTGAATGAAGGAAGAGGAAACTTTTGCCCTCAAATGAAGTGATTCTTCAATCCCTACCATCAAACATGACAACAGTGACGTGACCCACATTACTTTCTGCCTTCACAAGCTCATTTTGTAGCAGCAGCAGTGTCACATAAATTCCTTTTGAAATGGCAGCAATGAAGTAGTTAATGATGGTTTTAAATGACGATCCTCAGATTTAGCCTTAGCACCGAGGTGAGGAAGCCTGGATTTCTCTAAGCAATTCAGACTGCCTGGTTGCCCATGCAGAAGGCAAACATGCCTGATGTTTCAATTCACTTGTGGTGACTTTCTAATAATAGGGGTGTTAATTGGGAACAGAATAGCTCTAGCAGGTGAGCAACAATTAGCTGATGCTCCTGCTATTACAAAATGTATCGTGGCACATTCGTGCATAGTAGGCTGGAAATTACTTCCGCATATCCAATTTTTAAAGCTAAAAGATGACTGTTCTGAAAGCAAAAGGGCTTCTGACACCAGGCTGGGGCCTCAAAAAGTCCCAGCAAACAGCCCTGGCATCATTTACTGTAGGATGCTGTTTTTTATTCAATACTTTCTGTAAAATTCCCACCTTGATGATCTCCTTGAAGAGTATTTGCCAGGATTAATTGGACCAAAGAAAACTCGATGCTTGGTATTGCTGGGATCAGAACTCTTTCATGGTCTGGATGCTGATGGAGCACCAAAACCTGTGGGAAGTTCTGAGACTTGCTCCCCAGCTGGTGTTGAGTGGGAATTGTCACTGCTGAGTAACTCAGTGCTAAGTGCAAGAGGTCTGAAAGAAACCTGAAAGGCTCAAGACACTTTTATGTGTTATTTTTCATTCTTTCACTCCTTGGGATTCTCCTCTCAACCATCCCCACCAGTCCCAAACCCCTTTTCACGGCTGCTCAGGCTCCCAGGTGGGAATGGTTGGAGTCAGCCTCCTTGGCCAACCTCAACAGCCTGAAAACCAGGGAGAAGCTCTTAAAACCCACACACATCCTTATGAGACTGTCAAAGTGATGGAGGGGAATCAGAATAATCCCAATGAGCTATTTCAGTGTGTTTAACCCAAATTCTTTATGCCCCGGCACTAGTCAAGAATAACGCCTGGTTTTGGTCCTCTCCCTTTTTTTGCCTTCCTACACACCAAATGGTAAACTGCCCCAAACAGCTACCTCGTTAGTTTGTCCTCTCTGAGCAGTAGGGTTGAAACATATGCCATTAGACCTGACGTCCCCAGTTAAAACCCCTGTCACATCACTAGATATTTTAGCAAATAAAAATTTTTTTAAACACGCGGCCAGATGTCCACATTGACATAGTGCTTACGGCGTTTGACTGATAAAAAGCCAGGGCCCTTGGTAAGTGGGGATTTAAAAACATGTCCTGAGGCAAGTGTGTGATATTAAAAACATCCTGGGCTCTTTTGTATGGAGATTTGCATACGTTGAGGTTTTAAAGAGAGTGTCCATCTGTCACTGAGCATTCTCCCAATACAACAAAGCATCGATAAATATTTTGAACCGCAGTCACTTTTCAGCAGGCACCAGCAAGGAAGCAGGATGGTTTCAACTGGGATATCCATTGCTTTGTGCAATAAAAGGAGATGCAGTTTCACTTGGAAGCGGTGTTTAATATTTATGAGGATGACAGCCCTGTACAATTACAAAACTACAACCTGGCCCTGGAGTGGTTCCATAAAAAGTATCAGCCAGCCAGAGCAAAAAAAAATGAAACAAAAAACCCTAAAGCTTTTGTTCTGGAAAGTCTGGTTGCTGGATGCAGTGATGCACTGCGATCGTGCTTCGGTAGCGGTGGCACCAGCCTGCAATGCACACGGCAGCAGGTCTGCTCCAGCGTCTGTTGGAGCATTGGGAAGATTCCTGCCAGCCTTAATGAGCTCTGGACCAGCCTGGATGTGGCTGAATTGTCGCCAAAGTGGATGAAATTCATTGTTCTTAGGGTACGTATTGGGAAGAAGGGTCAAAAAGTCAACCATACGCAGTCCTGTTCAGATCCATTGCATCAGCGGTGGGTTTGGCTCCTTGGATTTGAGACAATCTGGGCTGTAAAACAACATGCAGTGGCAGCAAGGATGGGGATCAGGATGCTCTGACTATAATATAAGGCCCAATGGCATGGGAGGCATTTTACAGAAGGAAAAAGCAAGCAAGCAGGCATCGCTCAGTGCCTTGGGGAGCTGGCAGTCTCATTTCAGACAGGACAGAGGGAATAACCACATTTTTAGTTAGTTTTGCTTTTTCAGGTTGACATTTTGCAAGGAGGTGCCATATTCCTCTTATTTACCAACCATCTAGAAGATATGAAGTGTGTAATTGAGTCGAGACAAAGTCAGAGCGCAAAATACGCTTGCAGCAACTATTTCAGTTAATTAGACAGTTTAATTACAGTTTAAGCACATGTGCATCTGACCAGATTATCTCAGTAGATTTCCAGCCTGTGCTTCTCATATTCTTTCCTTCCTTTAATCTGAATCTGGTCCCGTACTCCTCCTGCCTGACCGCTGATCTTTCTAAAGAGCCACCCATAAAATAGGTGGTTATTAATAATGCATTTCTCCGTTCCTCTTGCAAAGCTCTTTCTAACAGTGCAGTAAATATTGCAGTGTTTATGGTGGGCAATGCCAGGTGGCAGATGGATTTTTTCATAGGTGCAGCATGATGGTCTTACACACTATATGGGTAGGTGACTGCAGATCCATCTTAACTGACAAAGAGGAATCCCTCTCTACTAGCACATATTTGGAAGTATTTCTGTAAGTCTCGAGTTTAAGTTGTGAAATGTCTGAGGAAAGCAGAGTTTCTAGAAAGCAAGGGGCAGACAATGATAAAATCACCTCTGTTTCATTTGCAGAATACACATATTTATGGGGAAGACATTGATTTTTTTCCCCCAGCAGGCAATACATGCTTACTGCTCCTTGAAGGCAGCAATACTGTATTTACAAACATATGCTGCTAAAGGAAACTCTGACTTCCCTGTTTACAGCTTCTATCCAAAAGAGGGACACTTGATGGGCTTCTGGACAAATCCTGGGTGTCTTGCTGGTTAAACAGCTGTATCAGTTGTGTCAGTGGTTGCAGTGTTAAATGCGTGATTGCTTGGGAGAACAGGAGAATGTGACAGAGGAAAAATGGCTCATGATCATAGTAATTTCAGGCAGAAGACAGAGGATGACTTGGATAAGAATATCAACCAAAGATATTCCAGTCCTAAGGCCAGAGTTTGGAGAAAGCGAATGCTGACCTGTCAGCGGAGCTGTACTGAGTTACACTGGTTCTGTCTCTTGCCCAGTGGGTAAGCCATCAAAATTAAATGCCAAATCCTTTTTTTTAATATAGCCAGTTAAAGTCACCTAGACTACTGGTGTGAGTTGGACACACCAGCACTGGGATAAAAACCAAACCACACTGTTTGCTTTCAACAATCAGAGCTGGATCACTCTGGTTTTGTTTGTTTTTGTTCCCCCCCCAGTAATTCAAGCTTTGGGATGGGGTACTAGTTTAGGAGAAAATACATTTCAGAGAGAAAAAAGACTCAATCTTCACTATATCCATATCCCATCTCCTCAAAGCTTGTTCACTGCCAGCTCCCTAATTTATGTAAACTGGTCGCCAGAACCGAATTAACACCCACAATTAACAATCCAGGAGGGCATGGCTGTAATTCAGACAGATGTGTCACTTAAAAATATTTACATAAAGCTTGCAGGATAACCAGCTGGTTTGGGGGTGATGTCCACCAGCTCAGCTGCCCCAGTCTGCAGAGCACAACCAGGGCTTAAATTGCAAACTGCTGCAAACACAGCTGCAGCCATTGGGGTTAAAAAGCATCAAGGCTTAAATAAGTCATCAAGAATCTGAATGTTTTCTGACCTTTTTCTCAGAGGAGACAGAGAAGCTGCTCTGGACTTAGCCTGAATTTGTTCAAAGCTGCTCAGAAAAGCTCAAAACCATCTTAACAGACCAGGAAAGTTTTGCTGCTTGCTGCACTGTAAGCTTATTGGTAAGTACCCTCCCTTCACTGAAAAAATAGGACTTTCTGATCTTAAAATCAAGGAAGGAGCGTGTGACATGGGCAGCAGCTTGGATCAGCGGTTAGAGCAGGAGGAACGGGGGCTGATTTTTGGTGGCAGCAGCCTTTCAGTTCACTTGGTTGCTTGTAAGGGCTAATTCTCTCTAACAATTTCTTCTTGGGAAAGACTTTAGGGTTAATTTACACTTTAAAAAGTTTGGGAACATGGACCAGACTAGAAAGCCTTCACTATGAGTTGGCTGTGAGCATGGCTTCCACTTTTATTTTAACCACTTTGTGCCAGCAATGTGCTTTTGTTAGAAGTTTGCAGAAATCCATTGCTGTCATGGTGCAAAATTGAAACCTGTTTATACCCAGCCTAAGTCATTCTCTGACGCAATTCAGATGTGAAGGAAATCCCTGTGACTGGATGGTGGATTCCATTTGTAGACCGCTCCCTATGCCACATCCCCTTTTTTATCTTCCAAATTGAATACAAGAGAGAAACCATTTCTGGAAAGCAGCACTTCCTATGTGTCAGGAAACCCTAATTTAGAGGCCTTATGTTCAGTTCCAGAAGCAGGTAAGGATTGTTTGAAAGGAACCGTGTAGGTGGTGTTAGGATGCTGGGGAATCTTGGGTTTTCTCAGGAAGATTTGGGAGCACTGAACAAATGTGTCCGAGTGATTTAAAGCTGGGAAAAGGTTTGTAACAGTCAGCTGGAAAATGGGGCCAGTTCACACAGATGGTGGAGACAATCATGCTGTTTTAAATCCACAGCAAAACCAATGACTACAATTGGCTCAGACATAGCTCTGGTAGAATCAGTAAAAACTATTCACAGATGTCAATTTATGGAGATAAGCTTGCTTTTTTTTCCCCCTCCACTACTGCCCTGGCTACTGACAACCACAGTTTGCCACATTATCAGTTCCGGAAGTTGCCTTTTAATGTAAAGAAATTTCAGCCTGGAGAATGCAAATGAAAAGTTGAAGATATTTCTTTGACACTCACTTGCTGCTCTCCTCACACACAGTATTTCTGTCTCCCTTACTGGTGGCCAACACCTCCTCTGGCACTGACACATATTCCAAAATTGACTGCAAAAGCCCGTGATTATTCTCAAATATTTCTGGGAATACCCAGAATATTCACAGCAACAGACAAGACTGAGTAACAGATTTACTCATTTATTAGTAAAATACAAAAAAACCCCCAAAAGTGGTTGCCCTGTTTTGTGTCTATTCTACCTGTGGCTTGCTCAAAACTTTCCAAATTTGAATATACTTTCATTTTAAAACATAAGTGACTTACACCAAGTTTGATTCATCTGCTGGTCTTGGTGGCTGGAATATTCCAGCAATGGGTTTGCTTTGTTTCAGCACAATAGAAGTTGAAAAAAAAAAAATACTGCAGATGAATTTTATTATTGCAGCTTTTATATGGGACATGAAAGCGCACTAGTTTAATACAAAGTCATTACTGCAGTTAAAACCATTAAGTTAATTAATATGGACATTTATTACTGCCGATAAAAGATAATATCAGGGGATTTATAGAAACAATATATCTGTATGTTCTTCCTCCTGAAGTCTCCACTAAGACAGGCCTTTCAGTGGGGCGGAATATATTGTAATGGCACCTGTTACTGGGGCTTGCACTGAAGGTAGGTCAAAGGGAACACTTGCAGGAGAGTCATTAAATAACCCTGGCCCCGAGAGCACTAGGGCTCACAAAATTAATCCTTCAGCCTTTATAATTATAATACATTGAAGGAAACAGAAATTCCCTTGGTCCTGCCGAGCCTTGAGAGGCAGAGGGAGAGCTGTCGGTGTAACCTACTTCTTTTATTGTGAGCAAACCCCCCTCACTGCCAAAAGTGAGGACAGTGTCAGCTCCCATCCATGAGCTTAACGATAATTCTGTACTCAGCTTTCAGCTAGAGAAAAATCACCAAAACCCCAACTTTCAGCCCCTTCCACCAGCCCAGATCTTTGGAGCTCAAAACCCTCAAGTTGTCCCTGACTGCTCTTGGTCATTTCCTTGTACCGATGCCGGATAACAGTTGGGAGACGTGGTAATTTAATAAAGCTTTGCAAATGCAGACAACTGCAGAATGTGATAGAGGGGTTGTATCAATCATGGTAATGACAGACATTAGCAGAATGCCAAGTGTTTTGGTCCCAACAGATCTGTCACCGGTTTGCAGGCGGCAGTTGTAAGTACAGGTCTGTGCAACGGCCGCTCTAATTTAGTGCTGTCTGCAAAGCTGTCATTTCAGGAAGAGATTTATTGGGCTGATACATGTGATTTATGTCAGACGGTTTCAGCTTTGCTAACTTGTGTGCGACAATAGTAGTTAACAAGCAATTAAAATCTTGGGTCCGTTGTGTTGGAAGTTACAGGATGGTTCCCCGGAGCCATCGTTCAGCATTATCCTCTCTTAAAAATCCTCATTTTGGAGGCTGGGGGGAATTTCAGGGACTATCCTCACTGGCATGGATGGCTCTTCCTCTACTTAAAATTGTGTGAATCTGTTCTTGGAAAGGGTGTTTTTAATTCTGATTTTCTCTAGCTGCACGGTTCTGCTGTGGAAGTCTCCAGGTGATGAGACATATAGAGATATCCACCACGTATGTGTCTGCTCCTGCATGCATGTAGTGTCATGGCTGTGGTCTGCAGCCAGTGGGAAGCACCATTAGATACAACGACCCAACAGATCATCACCTTGTCTTGTAGCTGAGATAAGCTGCTGACTCTCTTGGTGATGCCCACACACCCAAACTGCTGCTGCCGCACCTGTCTGGGGAGCAACCAGGCAAAAACCTGGCTGTGAAAAATACACATTCTGAAGCAAAAATGAATTTGGGTCTATCATTTCAGGCAGCATTTCCTCCATCTCCACTTGCGCACCCGCTGCCGTCATCCCACCGCTGTGCTCCATCCTTCCCACGCTGCGGCTGTCAGGAGCTGCAGACGCTGATGAGCGGTAACGACCCTCCCAACCCCATCGCGGGGCGAGGAGCCGAAGTCCAACTGCTCCGACTGAAGTGCAGCCAGCCTGGCTGTGCGAGCTCCTCTGCGCGGCCGCGAGAACCCAACTCTTTTAAATCAGACAGTACTTTGGAGATAATTGGCCTCATTGCATATACACAACGGCTCTACCATGAATGATGCAGGCTTAATTACAAATGACAGAGCTGCTGGTTGTTTTGTTGTGTTTTTTTCTGTCCTTCTGTTACAACTGCGAGTGATGGTAAATACGCACCTTAGTGGGCCTTTCCACCCACTGAATGCTGTAGTTCTTTTTCTCCCTTTCTTTTTGTGGTCTGTGAGATGGTATTTGAAAGACCAGATTTTCTTTTTTCTCCAATTACAAAATGAGCACAGGTGACTACACCTTTTTCTGTGTGTACACGATGCACTCTCTAATACCTAGTACAGATTTAAATCTCATTTTCCCTTTTTGTTTGATGTACAAGCTGCAGTTCATATTAGAAACAATGTATTTGTGTTTCTGCACTTTTCAACCTGTTAAATTGCAGGGAAATTTTACAGATGAGCAACTGCCCAGCACAGGGAGCAGCCCTTGGGAATTGCTGCATCCCGCTGCTTAATCAACAGTCCCATCTTTCGTACATTTTCCAACACTTTGTCCTGCGGGGACAGCGTTTATTTGCCACAGGTGAATATTTGGTGCTTCAAAACCAGCAGAGCCTTTTCCCCAGCCCTTATTCCTCCTATCAGTCACTCACGGTCCATGTACAGGTGGTCTTGACCGGAGGAAGGTGCCATGGGAAGGCAAATTCAGATGATGGGCTTAGTTCAGATTTTTGGCTCCAGCCCAGCTTTACTAGTATTCAACCAGGCTTTTCTGGTACTTACAGTTTTCCTGGTTGTTTCTCCCTCTCCCCCAATCCCAGAAGCTGGATCCTTCCTTCCTTCTGCCCCCCAAGCTGGAAAACCCTTGAGCATCAGCTAATGAGGCACCGAGACAGGGTTTGTGCCTTTTGGTACAAGTTGGGTAGAACAGATCAACTTCTGCTTCTGCAAAATGTTGAATGATTTCTTCCTTTTCAAGGTAAAAACTATTTTTACATTTATTTTTTTAATAATAATAATAATTATTATTATTATTCTATTCTTTTTACCAGGAGGTTGAATTGCCTGATCTATTATACTCAGGACCTGGGCGTGAAGACCCAAGTAAGAATTAGAGAATTGCAGCCAGTATCCCAACATGGTCTGTGGCACCGACCCGTGCAGCTTGTCTCACACATCAGGTTGGGAAGAGAGCATATTTGTTAAAAGTGAAGCGAAAAAACCTGAAGGAACTAAACAAACCCTCTGGAAAAACTTCTGCTGAGCAAAGGTGATCCGAGCTGACATTGAGAATTGTTTGATTTACAATAACAGGGAGATAATATTTTGCTAAGCCTCCCTGTAATACAATGTGTGTCATTTTAAATTTCCCATTACACTGAGCAATCTAATAAATAAATGCCCCGGCTGCAATAAACATGAATCATTCAGTGCGGAGAAGCTCTCAGCAGCCCTGTAACAAATATCTTCTTCCTAATGGTCTTTGGAAGTCACCGATTAATTTGACTTTGAGCTGACTGGCTTTGAAGCAGAGGAGCCTGGCTACTGCCAGGCAA
Organism: Patagioenas fasciata; assembly: GCF_037038585.1. NCBI lineage: Eukaryota > Metazoa > Chordata > Aves > Columbiformes > Columbidae > Patagioenas > Patagioenas fasciata. The sequence continues at coordinate 7,948,873 of NC_092535.1, read as the reverse complement.
GTGCCTGCAAGATGCTGGGTCAAACTCTGCAGAGATTTAGTGACAAATCAGATTTACAAATTAGGGATGTGCTGCTCTGTAAAGGATACAACTCAAGCCTGGTGATTAGCAAGTGCATGGTCGAATGGAATTGGCTACCGGGGTTTTTCAAGGGTTTTTAAATTTGTTTTTTCAATGGTAGAAAAAAGCAGTTGTTTGACATGCTGCAGCAATGAAAGCCACCTTCTGAGGACAAGGAAGAGGTTCATGTTATTTGTCCCCTAATTTCTGCTGTTAATCTTTCAGCGGATTATGTGCACGTGAAGGTATTTCAGTTATCTTCTGCCCTCACGCCAATATTTGTTAGAATTTGGGATGGAATTTAATACGAGTAATGTCAGGAGAAACAGGTCAGAGTTTGAGATTAACACCAATAACCATAATGAGAACAGATGCTTATATCCATCTGGAATGTAGATTTAATATGTTAAATTCATAGCTCAGCCCATGAAATGCAATCATCAGATGTTTACTGGTCCCAATTTAATGAACGATTTTGGATTAAACAGGGGCCAAACAACAGGCCACCAATCTATATTAAATCTCTGCAAAATGAAAATTGCAAAGATTTACTTAGGGTCATTACACAAGAAAATTTAATCACAACCTCATCCATAATGTCACATCGTCATCAGACTGATAATTGAAATGCCATGTGAGGGATTATGAATAACCCTCTGTTTATGAAGATAGCTTTCTGATTATCTCTATGTCCTGTGAGTAACATAAAATATGATTTGTATTAATGTACACCGTCCGTGCCTAAAAGAAACCCATCGGGGATCTGCAGAAAAAGTCTGATTTTTTTTTTTTACCTTCGCTATTACTGAGGGGAGATGTTGTTCAGTAACATCATTGCCACAGTTTTGAAGCTGCGCGGGAAGGCGAAGCCTTGTGAGCAGACTCGTGCTGTGTTTCATGGCATCGCAGGGAGACGTTGCTCGCAATCTCCCTGCAGCAGTGCGGGTGCTATAAAGTATTCAGCACATGATCTCAGTAAGTAAACATTGATTTGTCTAGAATCAATATTAATTTTTCAGACTGTATGTTCTCTGGGGCAAGAAACAGATCTTCCAGTATTTACTAAACACTTGGTACACTTGGGATGCTAATAAGAACACGCTTTTGATTTTGGCACGCTACAAAATATTAAACTCTGGAATTCTGACAATTATATAATTGTGCATGGTACTGGATTATACAATAGCCAAATTTCTAATAGCATTTGGTTTGAAAAGTCCCTCTGAATATTTATAGAGTGTGTGCTGAGGGACACTCTGTTCCAGCCCTGAAGGTGAATGCTCAGTTGAGATATTCCAGAAACTACACAAATGAGCAACAGGCTCTTCTGGTGAACAGGGATATGTGTTGCTGACATATGTATGTTCCAAATTTACACCTGCTTCTTTATTTAATCCATACCTAGATGATCCAGTCAGGTCATGATGCCCTGCTCTGCCACCAACCTCCCGGCTGGCCTTGGTCATGTCGCCTGTGAGATGTCACTACGACACCAGCGTACCCAGGCACAGGAGAAGATCCAAGACACTGTTAGCAGCACCAGTAAGTGCCCTATGTGGGGGATGAGGTTTCTCATTTTCCTGTCCTGCAGACGAGATCTTGAGCAACTAAACAAAGCTTCTACCTGCCAAGACCCGGATCAACAACCAGACCCCAGCTTATGTTATTTACATAAGTAGCACAGATAAAGCTATTAGAAACAAGACATCCAGAGAGAATGGGGAGCCATATGCTGCACATCATTTACATCAGAGCGTGCAGCAGCACAACCAATGCAATTAAACACAGATAAATAGGTAAGGCACATCCCTCTGTGGACCAAGGTAAGAGAGGATGTTATTTTAGAAGAAGTCCTTGTGATATTTCTGGTTGTCCAACTTTTCAAAAACCAAGGACCAAATCCCATGTGGGTGGAATTTTTACCCAAGAGGCCACATCCTTAACTAAATCACAGGCGACGAAGTGCACTGAGTGGCTCATAATGGGGTGGACTCCTTAGACACAAATGATAATGCCGCAATTCTGAAGCACACACTGGTTTCCACCTGCGGGTGTTGACAGAGTACATGGATGGGCAACCCCATAGACAGTGGCACTGCTCTGACAACCTCACTTCAACACACCCTTCTCGAAGGGGATGGCCCAAAGCTGTTGTCACAAGATGAGGCGGCCTCCAAAATGACCAGAACACCGCAGAAAGATTCCTTGAGAATATTACCCCAGCCCTTAAAAAGAAACATGTTTTCCATTAAACCCACAAAATATTCCCTGAGCCTCCATTACAAGCTGTTTAATCCCTTATTGGCCAACAGCATTTTAATGGGGATTAGTGTGAAGGAATGGACTGGGTGATCTCCCCTGTGCCTGAGGGTTTGTGCTTGCCATGCCACCCAAATTGCTGAAAGAGGAGCAGAAAGTTTCTACGCCTGAAGATGCACAACCCTGATTCTATCCTGAGTCAGGAGAGAGAAGCAGCTATGGTGTTCAAGATGGGTATCCATAGGAGGCAAGTTGGGTATGACTCAAACTTCCATCCAGGAGCTGTTTGGCCCTTGTTGTCTTCCACATTAGGTGTGATTCCGAGATCTCTGACGGCTGACAGCAAATCTCGCGGCACGTTTAATGGCACCCTGAAATGCCACTTCCCAGCTACTCCCTCCTGCCGCTACACAACAAGACCCCTGTTTTCCTAAGGTGTCCACGGCAGGGGTAATGTGCACTCTGCCCACCATCATCCCATGTTCACATGCAAAAAACAGACATCTGTCCCTGTCAGGGAACACTTACAGCCACTTTCCTGGGATCTGCAATGTTTAACAGGCTTAACCAGTGCTACATCTCCTAGGCACCTTCTCTCCCATGGGCTGACCCATATAAGCATCTAAGAGCATCGTACGGCTGCCAGGCGATGGTTTGCTCTGCTGACAGATGTCCCTTTGCCATATTTAAACTCTAATCCCGCAATTACCCATTAGGGAGGCTATTATACATGTACTGACACAACAAACCTGGGTGTAGATTGACGGTTTTCGTTAGTCCCTTCCTCTTTTTCCAAACCCAGGATATATTTCCAAGTTTCTCTAGACATAAGGTGCTGGAGTGGATTCAGCTCTGCGGTGATGACAGGATGTTATCTGCTCCTCTTTCATTGAACAGTTGGGCTGAGTGTTGCCTTCCTTATTACCGAGGGTAAAAAAAATGAGTCATTATTAATGGTTGCTGGCACGTGGGCAAAGTTCAAAGGTGTTGGGTGAGGGCCAAGTTCCACACATGCCCATGGCTGCATTGGCACAGACATGCTCTCGTGTGGGTTTCCCTGTAGCCATGGGAAATAGGAATGTAAATGCAAATTCTGCTATAGGAAACATGAATGTAGATGCAAATACTGCTATGGGAACAAAGCACTCCGGTGTGTAACACGGCTGATACAGCAGGACGTTTTAGTGAATCCCATTCTGTAAAAGTCCTCATCTGAAGGTGACGGCAGCCACCAAATGGAGGTGTTAAAGAGAACTGATGCATCAGATAAACTCCAGCTGTCGCCTCCAGTCAGTGCCTCTTCTCTTCCCCCTGTCTGGCCCTCTTCTCTTGGCTAATATCCCTAATGATTAAGATTGAAACCATTATTTTTTTATTTCATCTTTTGCTTTCAGCCTCAAAGGTTGATCTTGGTTTTCTTCCTTTTATTCTTTAAACAGTCTTATTTCTCAAAGAAGAGTCAACTGAAACCCAGGAAGTCAGCGGTTTGCTGCTTGACCTGTTTTTCTCTAGAAAGACTGTAAGACACCTTTTGGTTGTTATTCTGTATCCTCCAGGTAAACACTGCTCCAGACCTTATGCTCAGTACTTTCCTTTTTTTCTTCCAACCCCTGTTTAAAAGATCAATTTTGAAGCTTTTTTCCTTGCTGCAAGAAGTTGGATAACACAGGTCAGAGGACCCCAACCCAAAGTCTCTAAGGTCACACTTGGGTCACATCATTGTGTCTGAAACAGATTTAAAGGTGGTGATCTTTGCTATATTTTGTGGCCCCTTGTTCAAAAAATAATTGAACTTAATAGACTCTCTTTTTTGAATCATTCCATAGGGTGATTTTCTCAAAGCTCAGCCTTAGCCAGGGAAAAGTTGAGTCTGTTTGCAAAGAGAATCGTCGAAGAATTAAAGGGTGCTGCAGAAGCAGATGCTGATGGTTCAGGTTGCAAATACATTACCCACTAGGTCAGAGCTAAAACTAGTGTTCCTTGGTGGGTAATAAAGATTGCGCTGTGGCTTTTCTGAGCTGAGATGAAAATGTTTGTTTGAGATCCCTCCCAGGTACCAATTTTTTGCATGGCAGATACTAAAAGCATCCCTGGCTCAAGGAGCGTAAGGCACTCAGCCCTGCCTGTACACAACCCTGTTGTGATTGACTCAAACTGCTAAAATCGGTTCCCCTCTATGTAGAGGCAAAGTATTTAGGACCTTTTTGGGACACTTAATTTCACTTCAATAAAGCCAGATGCATAAAATGAAGTGTACGTGTGTATACAAGATCACAGGCTTTAAATGGACAAACATTCATTGCCGTGCTGATGAACTGGCCAAACAGGTGTAAATGTATTTCCATCCGTAGATACATCGAGAGATATATATCCATCACTATACCTTAGGATGTTAATTTGTACAGAGAAATAAGAATCTTTCAAATTAATTTCCACTCATGTCTCAGGAGCGCTGTAGAAAATTACCCAATGGTGAAGAGCGTCACTTACTAAAGTCTTATTCTGTCCAAGTAAGATGGTTGCTAAATTAACGTAAATATTCTACAGTATTTTGTTTTAAACAGTCCGCCATCAGTTTGAAATCTCATAAAGAGAAAGAAGCAATCAGAAAATATTGTAGAACTGATCCCTTGATTTTGTTGTTGTTGTCGTTTTTTCCAATAGTGACTATTTTGAAAATACACTCTGCTTACTTACATGAACAACACACAGAGTTAAAAGTGGCACATTATCTTTCCAATGACATATTTAGCCAGTTATTCAGGGTATAATGAAGCTGTGTAATGAAGTCAATGTCCTTGAAAGTTCTTCATCAATTTTTTTCTCATCTGTCAGCATATCCACTTGCCGACACAATATTAATTAAACACAACATTTCCTGGAGTGTTGAAGTGAAGTCCCATCACTGATAATGAACAGGTTTAGGAGAGTCACATCCCAACAAAATTACTTTTTAAACCAGCCTTATTAAGCAGAAAATTAGACCTAAATCACCCTACAACATCCTCATTAAAAGCCACTGATCCTTGGCTGCTTCTGTGTTCTAACATCTTTAATTAGCAAACTGCTAGTCTATCTGCCATGATAAATGCTATTAATCTTACCTTTCATTTGCTTTCTCTTAACCTATCGTTTGCCCACTTCAGGGAGACACACACATCCACCACAATTCATTTTATTGCGTCTAATGTCCTTGTAAGGATGAAAAATGCAGCAGTCACGGGTTAAACACGATGACTCTGCCCACCCTCACTCCATCACGGAATTTCAGGTTTTGTCGGTATCTTGGATGGCAGACTTACTGTCTTTGAGGGGAAATTAAGAGTATTTTCCAGTGTATCCACGTGGAATACTGTTGTCAAGCCTTGATAGTAAACCACAGTGCAACTGTGGATCGGTGTCCTCTCTGCTGCCCTGCTCACACCTGGAAAGAGTTACGGACATCAACTAAAAAATCTCCTGGGTGTCTGAAAACTCCACCTGGGGAAAAGAAATGCTTTAAAAACACAACTGCATTTCAGAATAGTGGTTACTAAATCTACAGCCTTTGAGTGGCCTTTACAAAGTGTGACAGCTTCACAGCTTCCTTAATATTTGTTCGCAGAAGCTCCAGAATATTTCAGGACAAATAACAGACTGCATTAAGCCACTTTCACATTACATTCATCAGATGTAAGCATATAATGTAGTGCCATAGTATGCATTTCAGAAATATATTGGTTTTTGCAGTGTTCCCAGGTGCAAAATGCCATCTTGAGTGTGCAGTGCGTTTTCCAGTTTGTAACTACGGAACTGGGACTTTTCACTAGGTTCGTGCTGGCTGGTTTTTTGCAGCGTCTGTGCATCATCTTCTTGCAGCAAATAACGTCAACACTTTCAGCTTCTTGGGTGTATGAATTTGACCTCACCCACTCAAGTATTTTGTGTGATAAATTCAGCTTGCATTACTCAGTAGGTCTTTTCAATTGGCCTCTGAAAGAGGCTCTGACCTGCATCAACGTGTCCCGATTGCAGACACTCTCCGCAACCTTCAGTTTTAAGAGCTGAACTCTGAGGTTTGTCAGCACAATTTACTCCATCTACCCCTATTCATTTATCTCTTTCATTGTTACTATCCCATATTATTTAGTGACCACACTCGCTTCCCACAGATAGAAACACTTTCCCTCGGCAGCTTTAATGAAAGCTGCTTTTAATTTAACATCGCCTGGGGTTATTCTTACTGCTGATGGGCTGCTCCTTATTTGGACCAGGTTATTCTAACTGCGAGGAAACTGCAACCTTTCAAGCTCTCGTTGGAAGTTCTGGTGCTAGGCTGTAATCCAGGGTTTCTCTCACTGTGTTTATGTGTCTGAAAGCTGGGATCTATTCTAAGCTACCTGTGTAGCTTCTGCAGACCATGGCAAGAGATGAGCATCCCCAGAAGGCAACGTGTCCACCTATTCTGCAGTGACAAGAATCAGCCTTGGGAAACCGTTATCTATTATTCCTCAGCATGGAGACAGCCCAGGCTTAATTAGTTGTCTGACTTTTAGATGTTAAGTACAATAATCTGACTCCCAGTGATTTTTTTTTTCACTCTGGAGCAGATGAGTCACGATTCGTATGCAAGAATCGTATTTGTGAAGCTGTGCTTTTCTAATGAAACCCTGCTCTCACCCCCAATATGTTTCCATTATCTTGCCATCAGGAAATCATTTTTTCTCCAGCACGCAAAGACACATGACATGCTCATTTACTCGCACACATGCAAAACCAGATTAACTACTCCATAAATTAGTTAAAAGATTTTCCCAGAGAAAATGAAGAGGAAAGACGTAATTTCTACTTCTTAACTCCTGAAAGAATGAAGATACTCTGCTCTGTTTGGGACTATCCAGACAGAGAATGGAAATCAAGATCACTGAACTGTGATGTCTGAGTTTATGTGAACAGAGGTTCCCCAGTCTATTCCAAGCTAGATTCTATTAAAGTGCGAAAGACGAGCGTTACTACTACAGTAGGACCTGGTGGGAGATACTCTCCTGCGGAGCATACCTGCCACATTCAGCAATGAGCAAAGACACCTTTTTGTCTGGGTTAAATTAAATATCTTCTGTGTCTTATCTGCTCACCTGGGTTGTCTCCTTCTGACCAGAGCACTCCTCGTGTCATTTCCTAGCATAGTCTTCAATGCTGTTGGGTGAAAATAATTATTTCCTTTCAGACAACTAAAATCATCCATTAAAAGTGTTTCCATCAGAAGTGTGTGTGATCAGCAATGCTGACATTACACAGAAAATCTTGGGAAGGGCCACAGAATAAAAATGAAGTGCTAGAAGTTGACTGTTCAAATACTGTTAATCACGAAAAGTGAATTTTATAAGACTGACACTTGTATCATTTTCAAATGAAAAGGCTCTCTGAGGTTAGGAGAGTGGTGCTGGTGCAAAATTAGTGTCACAAATGGACTAAGTCCATTGAATGAAAATCAAAGGTTGGGTATCAAACATGGAAGGGAATTACAGGTGTGTAAGTATTAATACAATCACATCAGGATGAGTGAGAGCAAACCAGGGCTGGTTCAAAACCAAAGGTGAGGCTAAAGGAGGGATGTGACTATATTAATAATAATAATAAAAAATCCCTGCTAGAGGTGCTTGTTTTTCTTGTAGAAAGAAAAACAAAGAGTTGTTCAGCCCGTGATAGCAGCTCCTACTTCCATCGTGTATCAGTCTTGGGTGTTTCCTGGGATTACCAGCTTCATGCAAGACCCTCTGAGGCAGGAGCCTGTGGCTCGAATAGAGACAGAGACACAGAGCAAGCAGCAAGGGACATCCCTGCAGTGACACTTGGCGTTACAGCCTTGTGCTCCCAGACAGCACTGGCATCTTGGCTGGAGCCTTTGCCATCTCCCCCATTTCAGGGCAAGAAGCGACGGGTGTTGGGACAGGAGCTCAGAGCAGCACAAAGCTGTGTTTTGCAACCAGGGAATGTTTTCTACAGCAAAACATTTTGTAAACTCTGGCCCAGATTCTCCCCTGTGACTCGACTGCACTCAGCACAAGACAAGGTTTGGAGAACAAAGGTGGCTTGAAGCCACCTCTCTGCTTCTCCACCTTGGAAGCAGCTGAGGACCGACTGGTCCCTGGGGAAGGTTCAAGTCGCCTTGGGCTATCTTAGCAGCAGGAGATGGCTAAAAAATACCCAAGATGTAGCTAAATCTCCTTTTCCATTGGCTGTTACTGCACCAGAAGGAACCAGGAGGTGACCTGGGTGACACGACGGCCACCATAGAGGTTCAGTCTTCTCAGGGACCCTGAGAGGGCAGAGTGAGCAAATGTCCGTGTGGATGCTGCTGAGGAGGCAGCGTCATGTGGGGTTTATTTCGGCAAGTAGCAAGCTGAGATCATCTGAATTCAGCTACGGGGAGCCACTCACTGGAGTCAGTGTGTGTCCATGGGCAAACCCCTTGATCTTTTCTGTGCCTCAGGGCAAGGCAACTGGAGGAGGGAGTCAAAAGCAACAGAATTGCACTAAAATGATTAGATGCCGCTTCCAAATTTGGTTTAACTCTAAAAACGAAACCAAGGAAATATCTACAGGCACACACAGACATGCAACACTCAGTGTTGCTGAGAACTCATTTTTCTCTGTTTGCAGGCTGAATCACAATCCCACTGAGGGCAAAAGCGGATAATTTGCAAGAAGGGAATTTCAACAAGCTGTCTGGTCCTAACAAGTGCACATAAGAGCTCAAAAAGGAAAGGAAAGTCTCCTGCCTGACAAGGGATTTTGGTTTTGCTTTTGATGCAATGTAAGATGGTCCCCAATCATCCGCGAAGGAAAGAAACAGTTAAGAAATAATGTTCTTTGCAGCACTTTATAACTCCCCTCAAAACAGTATTTGTGAACAAGCAAACACCTGAAAGGAGTCAGGTCCACAGGAATAAGCTGAAAATGTTGTACAATCTCCCAGTACCAAGATTATTCTATACAGTGCCACATTCAATTGCAAAAAGGCCCGTTAGGAGTAATAGAGCTCCTGTAACTAAAGTGTTTCCTGTCCTCAGATCTTCCAGCAAACTGATTGAGGCAAGAGAGGGAAAAAGCCAAGGGGAGAAAACTTGCTAGAAGTAAAATTGTATTTTCTTGGACATTGGGAAGGATGTAAAACTAACCCAGAGGCCTCCAAGTCAGCAGCCATTTTAACATTTTGCGAGAGATTTTCATCTTTTTCCCCTACAGCCTCAGTTGTGCTGTAAACACCGAGCGCACCCACTCTGGCTGTCAGCTGCGGAGTTTGCTTTACACTGAAGCTGCCAGGAGAGGAAAAATACTTGAGGTAATGTAATTCTCAAATTGGAGGCATAAGGATTTCTCCATGACATCTCTGTGAAGCACCCAATGCCTGACTTCCACTTTCAGCAAAACAATGAAAAGAGGGTGCATGCTTTTGGAAACCCGTAAAAGCAGAAATATGCTGGATTCTCTGTCGTTCTTCCTGCAAAGCTGCCAAAGGCAGAACATGAAACAAACACCCCGTTCCACCCCAAGACAACATTTTCTTTTTTTTTTTTTTTAAGGGTAAAATAAAATGCTGAAAAATATTATTCATGGGTTTCTCAGGTTGAAGAGGTCAAAGCAATTTTTTCAGTTGTTTTTATGCGATGACACTTTCTGTGCTATCATTAAATGGTGGTGTACAAAGTTTCACAAAAATATAATAAAAGCATTCCAGGAAAGCTACCAACAATTGATGGGAAAAAGACACATTGGGTAAATATGTTATAGAAATATTTGTTCATGCGGGCGCACGAAGCCATTGTGAATATGCATTAATATATCGTGCATGTGGATGTGCATTTTACACAGATAAACGTACCCACACGTACAACCACATTTATCAGCGTAACTTGATTATGAAAGTATTTTTGTCAATAATCAATTGACCATCATCTGCTTCAAGGCAAATACAAGCACAATAAATTCCTTACCGGTATCGCGGCAGAGGAAACGTTACTGCAGATTGGGGAAAAGTTCAGCACTAGTAAATTCTGATGAACACCATTACTGTGATTATGGTCTGTGCAAAGATCTGCCCGCCCCATTGTCATTTCTTGTACTACATCAAGCAAAGGCTGGTGGGGACCAAGTGCTGCTGTCGCCCAACTGTATGTGACCTTTTTTGGGTGACCGTGTTGCGGGGGGATTTTTCTGCTCCTCTGGGAAAATGTGAATAATAAAAAAAAGAAGTGTAGACTCTAGGATGTAACGTATGGTTTTAATAAGGGCAGAAATTAAATAGATGAGCTTTTTGTTTTTAAATGTCAGGGTTGCAACTTCCCTGTCATTTGCTGGAAAAAAGGGATGGGACTAAATACCTTGGGATGTGGCAAGTTTTAAGCCACATAATGATGGCGATAAAAATCTATAATGTCAGTTGCCTTGTGGCAATCAACAACCGTTTCACATTATGCTTGCATCTTAAGGTTTGCGGCCAAAAACCAGATTTGCCTCCGTCTCATTAAAATAACGAATGCAGTCCGAGTGGATCTGCAATGATTCACTGTACGTCACACTAAATCACGCCGCTTTTTGGAGCCAACTGACTATGGCCTCATTACTTTAGACAAAAGTGGGCTTGGAGGAAAAACTGGGGTGATGGTTTTTTGCTCGGCCATGTTTTTGCCTTTGAAATACTTAAGGCAAAAGAGCAGACAGTTTTTCCCATTGGTAGCTGTGGGAGGTTGGGTTATATTCATAGTACAATTTCGTACCGATAGCGTGAACACAGAAAACATGAGTGTTAGCAAAGGGAAATAGAAATTAAGCAAATGCAAATGGCATTAATGAAACAGATTTTAATGAACATGAATTACTGATGAAATTAAAGATTTAAAAATGAAAATTAGCATTAATTAATAATAAAAAGCACGTATTTTGACTGTTTAGCTAGGACAAGGAGTTTGACAACCAGCATGTTCTCCTCTGTTGTGTAAGATGTTACGTACTTGTGGTCTGTCTTCTGCAAGTTTTTGTTCTGCAAATCCCAATACCTCAAGTGTAGCTAAAGAATTAAAACCATTATTATTATTATTATTATTATTATTATTATTATTATTATTATTATTATTATTATTATCTGAAACGGCTTGGTTAAATATCTCTACAAAATAATTAATTTCAACTCTAATACTTCAGATTAACCTATTTGGCCTGAAGAAGATTTTGAGAATTATGCTTCAAACTGTTTAACATTTTGGGAATAAACACTGACACAGATTTTACTATTGTTAAATGCAGCTAAGAATATTCTAAAAATTTAACAAGGTGGTTTTAAAACTATATATTTATTAATACAAATAGAAATAAGAATTTGAGGTAACAGGTAAAAGAGTTAATGTAAATTTTGACTACAAAAAGATTACTAGAAGTTCATAGTGAAAATAATACTTTGAAACGTCTAAATGAATGGCAAAGATCTCAAATTTATTCTTTGTTTTGATAATTGTTTCTGTGTTCTCTTATACGCAAGTTTTATTGTAAAGAAAAAATACTTGATATTAAGCTATTTCTCTACAAAAAAATATGTAAATATTTCTAGATTGATAGCCAAATATTTTTTAATATACCCATTAGGTATTTTTTATTTCAAGTAGGAGAACAACTGTCTGAGAAGCACTCAGAGAATGACCGCTTTAAATGTTAGAAATGCCCAAATTTTTCATCTTCCTTTGAATAGAATGCCAAAGGAGATTAAAGACTAAAGACATATCACAAACAAATTTACATTATTAAAATTACTGTAATCAAGAGTCTTTTCCATCCTTAATCAGGATTAGTGAAAACAGAAAACCTCAACTTTTCTATTGTGCAATACTAGTCAAAATCCTATCAAATGACAGATAACAGAGTAAAAGCAGTTTGGAAAATTAAAAATATCGGTTGGTGTATTCTGGTATTCTTTCAAAGTATTTTTACCTATTTGAGGTCAGAGCTGTGATTTCTCTGCTGATAATTCACATGGCCAGCAACAAACATTGGCAAAAATAAACTCCAATACCACTGCAAAGTCTTATTTTCAGGAAACGCAATTGTGTGAAGAAATGCTATAGAAGGAGGAGAAAGTGCAATGTGGAATGCCTAGTTTTTTTTCTCCTAAACTGTAAGCTAAATAATCTGAATAGTAGAAAACTTGACTAAAAACCTGCTGTATGTGAGAACTCAGCCTTGCAAGACACTGAGCTGGCAAGAAGGTTTGGGCTGAAGAACCGCAAAAGCTTTTTAAGCGAGATCTTTATCCATCATGCCCACACTTTACGGTTATACTACAAAGGGAATACAGTGAAAGGATGAAGCTTGTACAGATATTTCTGGTCCTCTGAAGCCTCTTAGAGAAGGCAGCAGCATTATGCTGGTTTTTGAAACCACCTCTGTGCGCCGGAGCATCAGGCCCCATATCTCACCATCTCTAATATCACCAGAAATGCCACCATTTAGTAAAACAGCAGAAGGATCGGACCCTGTGCTCGCTTCACCCTTGCAAAATGTCGACTCCTATTTTAGAATGGAAATTATAGAAATATATACGTAAAGAATGATCCCGAAAAATAAACTGAGAACAACGATCAATCACCTCCTAAAGTCTCGAAAAAAAGCTCAGCAATGCTGCCATATTCAGATATTGTGACAGTCTGCCAGAAAATCAGCTATACACATCAAAGCATAAGAAAAACTGCATGATTCGTGTGTCTTCTTTCCAGGACCTCCAACTGATTTAACCTTTTACTGGTATCTAAAGTAGATAGCAGCCTCCTGGGTTCTCCATCTTCAAACCTGTTGCTTCCCGGTATTTGATTAAACAAGATTTTACCTTGCAAGCTCAAGCCTGCTAATGGTGAATGTTGACTGGTGTGGTGCAAATTGACAGCAGTTTCCAGCTCCCTGTTAGTAAAATGTTAGTTTTGGTTAGTGACTGGAATTATACAGCTTAAAAAAAGCAACAGGGAGTGGAGCTGCATCTGCTCTTTGTATCTTTTCTTAAAGATGCTTCATGCTGATCACTCTTGAAGTTTAAAGAAAAACTTAATAAGGTTAGAAAATAATATATTATCTTTAATTAAAAGTTGACATTGTGTTTTCTTCGAAGTATGAACATACCAGGATAACAAGTACATTAGAACACAAGATCTGTATTTTAGTTCCATCTGAGCATACACCATAAATCCTCCTTTGAGAAAAAGCGAGCACCATAACAAGAACATTTGAGCAGAAAAAAGGATCTTCGGCATTTTGAAGTCCTCCCTTCATATTGTCTGAAGCACCAACTAGAAGCAGACACTTAAAACATCACATGGACCACAAAATAAGCTTGCTTTTTTTCTTTTTTCGTATGCCAGACAAGGGGCAAAACAAATGAGAAGTTACAGGGTCTGATCCCCAGGACAACCACGCACATTTGCAAGGTGAGCACCGATGCTTCACACACACAAATGCAATAATCAGAGACTAGTTTATCCCCTGCCAACAGAAACATCTTTCCAAGGGTATTGGGCAGCGGTTTTAGCAGCAGCTCGGAACAAAGCGTAAATCACACCGGAATAGCCACCTCCTGGTGAGGGGAAACGCGAAGGTCTCAGGATGGATTTCAAGTCCCTATGAGAACAGTTAAAATCCTACAAGCCACTGGTGACCAGAAGCAACTCACTGGACTGAACTGTCAGATTAACTGAGAAGGCAACTTTGGTTTAGTTTCATGTTAATTTGTTTGTTGCAGGAAAAGTTATGATTCGACATCTTTTCACTTTAGAATTAAAAACCCATGTACTTTAAGGTTGATTTTAATAATGATTTACAAGTTCCTCTAGTACTGTTTTGATAAGTTCTACATTCCTGTTTTTAATATCTAGACTTGTAACAGGACTTAGATACTCAAGCTTAGGTATTTTTGCAATCAAAATTCTATTTAATGCAGGTTTTATCTTCTGTATTTGAGATTCCATGTTTAGCCTCCCAAGACTGTTTGATTCAAAGCGGGCTCTCAAAGACCTTTCTGAATATTTGAGGCACTCTCAGAAGGTGGATTTTTCGGGTTCTAGGTAGATACATAAATCACGTAAAGAATTAAACAATCACTGTACTCAAAACCATTGTTGCAAAAATAACTTCTCTCTATGACTATGAAGACTTTTTTAGACTCTGAAATTAGTGAGCCACTTTCTTTGCCATAATTACTTGAGAAAGAAGCAATTATAAATTCCATTATTATTAGTGTAAGTCTTTAACCAAAGCAAACTCACATTTAATATTAAGCTGTTAAATACTTCATTCTGCAGCTATTTTAGTTTTGGTGAAAAATTAACAGTTTAACTAATCTCCATTACAATATTTCCAACTGCTCAATCTTCTGTACTTTTAACCAGAAATAATAAGCATTTACCTATAAATCATAATTATCTTTTAAACTCTTTTTTTTTTTTTTTCAAAATATTATCTAGCAACAACTCAGGCTGCAACATTTTAAATGACCTTTGCTGATTTGCAGTTTTGTGTCATTTTTGCTTCAGGAGTGGTTTTGGTTGGCTTTCGCTTCATCGGAAGAAATAAAGATATAAAAATGGAAATGAGCAGGAACCAGTTTCAAGCATATGTCTTTATGAATGTGGCTTAATCACACACTTCGTTTTCCAAACACAAAAAGTCTTTTGGAAATGTATTAATTAAAATCAAGTGCCGCAGACAAGCAGCTTTAGAGGGATGGCAGTCCTTTTCAAATTAGCATAACACTAGCGACAGGCATGGAAATTGGTTTAATAACCCTAAATAGTTACACCCCACTCCTCACGCAAATGGGCACGGACAGCTCGGGCCCCTCAGGCTGCGGCTGTACCAGTTTGTGCGGTTGCTCTGACATTGGGTGGGTATTTCAATCTGAACAGAAATCACTGAATGCGCCTCAATTATTATTATTATATAATGACTAGTGAAGCGTGCGAGCCACCAAAGCATTAAACATCATAAACCAAAGTGAACCAACACGAGCAAGATCACAAACTTCGCAGCGAGGGACTCACTTTGTAACTTGTACTTACACAGTCAATACTTGGCAAGAGATTGTTAGTTGAGTTGTGATATTAAGTGGTCCAACCCCCCCGCCCTGCACAGGTCTAGGGTCAAGCTGTAGATACAAGAGAAAACTAAGTGAAAGGGATAAGCAGTCTTTAAGCAATTTCCTTCCCTGCCATGTTTTACAGGGTTGTCCTCAGAGCCAAACTTGGTGCCACAATAACCCCTTTCAAACATCACTTCCAGGGCACAGCATCCTCCAGAAAGTGTCAAAATACACAAGCTCAATCTCTGCCTACTTAACTCTAAGCATCAGGTAGAAACAACACTTCTGTGCGTGTTCACAATCCATGAGAAACTGGACAAAAAACCAAATCCCTGCTGATAAGGAGCCAAAGGTCCACAAGCTTTCCCCCATGTATTCCCATCCTTCAGCTAACTTGACAATGCTGCTCCTCCGCAGAGGATGGCTGTGGCCGTCCCCGCTTTACTTTACTTCAGCAGGGCTTTAGCTTTGACTGCCAGCTCGTTTTAGAGACATGTAGGACAGAGAAAGTTGTTATTTATGTCTTTTATTTATTATAAATACATATAAATATGTTACGTGACTTTGTTTTTTTTTTGCTTTGTTTATCATGATGAGCAACGACTTTAGAAAAAAATCATCTGGAAAACTTAACCAAGCTGAGAAACAGGCAAAAAGCAAGCATTAGCATACAATCACAGGTTCCTCTCAGTTCAAGAAGAGGTTATTTTTTTTTTCTTTTTCTTTTTAAGAAAAAAAAAAAGAGCGCATCTTATTTTGAAGCGTCTATTGTTTTATCAAGAGCATTGACCTTCCCCCCTCCCGTGAGCTGACCGAATGACATTTTCATTGGGATTTGCGGGTGCAGTCCAATCCCAGCAGGCTACACAGGACACCCCCCCAAAGATTCTGAAACATTGCATAGTTTTGCAGCTGGATTTTGCTCCCCCACTCCTTTCAAGCTATTTTTAGCACAGGTTGATCATGCCAAAGAAAACTCACTGAGATGTCCATCTCCAGATCCGTTTCCCTCCCTTTTTCTACAGTTTAGTTTAAAAACTGCTCAAAAACTTCATAGACGAGAGCAAGCAGAAACGCAACATTATGCTCACAGTTCACTAACCAGACAGGAAGGAAATAACTCTATAGATGAAGTTACATGTTGGGGTGGGGAGGGTTAACTAAAAGTGAAAAGTGGATGGTTTTGGGGTCCACATAAACTGCCAAGTATTTCCAAATGGGGTGCAGGGAGGGGAGAATTTAAGAGAAGCAAACGAAAAGAAAACCCAGACTTAACTGATGGTAGGAAGCCAGGGCTGATGGTAGTGGAAAGAAAAGTGCAAAGAAAGAAAGAAAAAAAAAAAAGAAATAAAAACCAAAAAGAAGCCAGAAGTCAAGGCTTGTCATTACAGTGTTTGCAGAGGGCGGAGGTGGCTCCTGTGAAGGCAGTGCATTTCTCGGGGCAGCCGGGCAAGGCTGCGCTGCCGAAGGGGTAGACGGCCGACTGTCCGAAGGGGTTGAGGGTGGCGGGCAGCGGGGTGCTCAGCGTCTGGCCCTGGTTCAGATAAGCCACCAGCCGCCGCATCTCCTCCAGAGCCTGCGCCTGCATGAGGATGTAGTTCTTGGCCAGGAGCAGGGTGGCGATTTTGGAGAGTTTCCTCACCGAGGGGCTGTGGGCGTAAGGAATAACGGAGCGCAGCCCGTCCAGGGCATCGTTCAGGTCGTGCATCCTCCGCCGCTCCCGCGCGTTGATGCTGAGCCGCAGCGAGCGCTGCTCCTTCGGCTTCTTGCCCAGGGCTCCCCCCTTCAGCTTGCCCTCCCGCTCGAAGCCCGCACCGCCCTTCACCCCGGCCTCGAAGCCGTCCTCCTCATCGCCGCTCTGCTCGCCGCTGCTCTCCGCCGACTTGCTCAGCGCCCCGGGGTGAAAGTCCGTCCCGCCGCCTCCCGGGTATGTCCCCCGCGGACCCTCGGTACCGCCGCGGACGGTCCCGTAGGCGAACGCCGAGGGCCCGTAGCCCGGGGCCAGCGCCAGGTACGTCTCGCCGCCCAGCGACTTGAGCTCGGCCATGGCCTTGGCGGGGAGAAGCCGCGCTCCGCCGCCTCAGCGCTGAGGATAATGATGATGATGAGGAGGAGGAGGAGGAGGAGGATGAAGAAGAGGAGGAGGCGGCCCCACTGCGCCCGGGCTGGGGGCGGGCAGTGAGCGCGGTACTGGCCCCGCCGCCGCTTATATCGGCGGAGAGGGACCCGGCGGGATTCCCCCGCCGCCCAATCAGCGGGGCGTGGGGGATATGGGGGAGCGGCTCTGCCCTCCCTCCGTGACCGGCTTCCCTCGCCCCCGGCTCCGCCACCGCAGCCCCGCGGCTCCCACGGCTCCCGACGGAGAAGTCCCAGGGTCCGACGGGACGACATGCACCTCTTGGTGGGCACCTGCGGGTGAAAGGAGACGCTGCCCGAGGAGCGGCAGGACAAAACAGGTCTGGAAAGTGAGCGGAGATGGACATGAATCGCTATTGAGCTTCTAGAACTCATATCCCTAGAGGGGGTTAAAAGATGGGGTGATGTGGTTCTTGGGGACATGGTTTAGTGCCAGAGTTAGGTTAATGGTTGGAGTCTATGATCTTGACAGTCTCTTTCAACCAAAACAATCCCATGATTTTGTATTTGCTGGCTGGGACAAGGCAGCAGAGGAGAAAATGAACAGCACAGCAACAAGAGTCTTTACCTCTACTTAATAGAAGTTGCCCCTGGATGCTGGAAGGGCAGGGAAAGCATTGTGACTTTGTAGTCCAGCCTCTGGCTTGCGGTGTATGAACTCTTTGGAAACATAAGAGGAGTTTCAGCTCTTAGCAGGTGACAGTGTTGAGCTCCAGGCCTGTGAATTTGCTTGTTTCTCTTTCTAAAATTAATGAGAAAAGGTGATGGTTGAACTGCTGCTTCATGCTGCCTCTCACCTTAGCCCTTGTCAGCCCCCAAACAAATAAAGAATTGATTAGGAAAGCAAATTATTTTTCTGGAGACTTTTCTAACATCACTCTCAGGAAAAACTGGAGAAGGGAACACTCCCCCCCACCACAGACACGGGACAATGAACCACTCATGGTACATGTTGTGATGGGAGGCAAAGGCATGCAAAGTCTTGACAGCTGTGGGCATGGCTTGCTGATCAGGGCCTTTGATTTAGGTGGGGATGACAGAGGAGGCACCTGTTGCACAGAGAGATTTCCAAGGCAAAGGCTCCATCTATTTCCATTTTCTTCAGAGATTCAATTTGCTCCTTCCTTCCATGTGTATCAAAAAGAAATTTGGTCCTTGGTGAATCAGTCCAGCTCTGAAGGGACCCTCTGTCCTTCCCAGTTGCGAGTACCAGTAATCGAATGCTAAGCTGAGAAAGGAAACAAACAGCTCCACACAACGGCCTGTAGCGTGTGAGAAAACAACACTGGGGGAGAATCCTTTCTGTGACCACTGGAGTGTCTGAACAACGGAGAAATCTCGTGGAGGATCCAAGGCAGACATTGGCAAAGATGAGAGCTGCAGAGGGAAGGATATTCAGGGTGCTTTGTCCTATATTCCTGCACTGAGATGACAGAGAGGACTTAGTCTTTAATTGCAATAGAAAGATGTCCTAGTCTTTTTTTTTTTTTCTTTTTTTTTCCTCCCTAGGCTTCTGAGACTGCTTCCTAGTACTGAGCTTTGGTATGAAGATAGTATAAGGGCATTCCAGACTTTCTCCAAGCATGGCATGTGCCTGGTCCAGGCCTCTTGAGTGCCTGATAGGAAAGATGGGATGAATCCTGTATCCTGATGTACAGATGCAAATAGGTGGATGTTGCCTACAGGCGGATGCAATCAGTTGATACAGATGTACCTGGTAGGCTATTTGCCGTAGCAAATGGTTTTGGCATTAAGGTGACATGAGGCTTTTCCCAGAATGTGTGTTGTTTTCATCAGGCCCTCTACAAGGCGTAGTTAGCTTGTCCTCTTCCCATCAGCTCCCTTTACGCAGCGCGCTAACGCGAAATGACGAGCTTGTCTCTCTTCCTTCTCCACATCAGAGTCAAGAGCGCCGAGATCTGCGGTGACACATGCACCCGTGGCTGGAGAGCTGCTGCCTGGCATGAGGCTGCTCCCTGCTCTGGAAATGTGTGTCTGGAAGGTCATGGTTCTGCATTTTGGAGCGGTGGAACACATTAAACTACCTGCTGTCCCAGCCTGGCCATCAGAGGATGTACAAGGTTTGAGCATTGTACTTTTTACTTACCTTCTCTTATCTCACCTCCAGTGTCTGAACATGTTACAATATCGTCATGTCTCTTTTTTTGCTGCCCTTATCAGGCTTATCAGACCATGAAGATCGATTACTGGTTTTAGTCACTTTATTGTTTTATGAGAATTGGACCACTTAACTACTCCTGGGACAGATCACTGTATATGTTCATGGAGACTTTCAAATATAGGTGAGCACAGCGTAACTTCTGCTCATCTCTGGAATCAGTCCTACATTTCAAATGGTAACAGACAAAGGGAGTGAGGCACTAAACAATTATCACTGGCATAAATCATTCCCATAAGAAAGATGATCAGGGATTGTTAAAAGCAGGACTGTCCCCTGCTAAAAATGATTTACCTTTTTTTCTAATGGGTTGAAATCTTGCAATGAGAAGGACTAGCGGTGTTATAATATTCTAGGAATTCTGTTTGTAAAGGCATGCTACAAGTAGCGCTGGCTTTTTAGATATGTCATATGCGTCTAACAAGGGTAATGCCAGGAGCAGCAGTGTGCTGGAAATTAGAAGTAAACACTTTTCACACAAGCTCTCTAGTGGTTTAATAAACAGAGGTGTTCTTCAAGGGTTGTTTCAACAGTGAAAGGCAGCTTGGGAGATATATCAACTACAAGAGAACAGAGCAGAAGGATTTGCTGCTTTATATGTAATTCCAAAATGCAAAGCTGAGAGAAATCCTGTATAAAACTGAAGTCAAAACAGATTCACTGTGCTACCAAAAACGCACATGGAAGAATTTGGTTTGGAATTCTTCCTCAAATTTCAACTATGAATTTGCATCTTTGAACCTATTCAACCTGGTTTCTCACTGCAAACTGAGAAATGGAATGTTCTGATTTGGGTTTTGACATCACAGACCAGAACAACAACCAAGGAAGAGAAATAAAAAAAGCAGAAGGGAGTGACTTACATGGAAAAACATGGCAGAAAAGATTATAAAATCTCTTCCAGGTGCCTTGGGGAAAAATGGACACATGCAATAGGAATTAAATTTGTCAGATACTGTAGAGTATTTGCCAGCTTAAAATGGGTTTTTCCTTGTACTGTTTTACATATTCACTACTTGGTATGAATATTTAATAATGAATAGCAGACTATTACCACTGCAATTATAACAGTTATTGTAACTGTGAGTTCCTCAAGGCAGGACACACGCCTTTAACACTCTTCCAAGCCACAAACATTTTATAAGTAATAGGCAGTGTCAATGATCTAATTACTGCATTCCCCACACCTACCTTCATAAATTCAAGGGGTTTGTGTTAGTTTGATGAGTGAAAACTGCCCAGGAAGAGAAACACTTGTTGGGGTTATTTCAGGACTACAGCTCTCAGCTGCAGCTTGGAGGTTGTAGCACCTGTTACTACAGGAAGAACTTGAATACAATTTATTTCAGTTTCAATGTGAAGAGAGGGAGAAAAGCATCAAAAGAAATACATCTCTTCTTCAATTTCAGTTTTACTTTTGTAGCCATGCACCTTAATAAAACAATGTCAGTGCCTTCTGCCTGCATGTCTAGAGGACTGGGATGGAGTAGGACTGAGCTATAAAGCACAAACCTTTACTCAGCGCCACATTACATGTCCCATGTAGACTAAAGACCTCATGGACCTATTTTTATAGAATCATAGAATCATTTTAGCTGGAAGAGACCCTCAGGATCATCGAGTCCGACCATAACCTAACTCTAGCACTAAACCATGTCCCTGAGAACCTCATCTAAACGCCTTTTAAACCCTTCCAGGGATGGTGACTCCACCACTGCCCTGGGCAGCCTGTTCCGATGCCTGACAGCCCTTTCTGTGTATATAAGAAAGTTAGTTGCAAATACTGCTGCATTCCTTTAAAAACTCTAGTTGCTTTGCTAGATAGCAGCATTTTCGACTGAGGAACCAATTCACAGACGAATTTTTTTTTCCCATCAGAAAAGAGGAGGAGGCAACCGTGAGAAATGCCGTCTCCATCCCCAGCAGCTAGATTTGGATATTAAAAGTCGAACAAAGGGAAAATGTCTTGAAAAGCTGAGAAGGAAAGAGTTTAAGAGAGATCACTATGCTCTGTTTTTCTGGTTTTGGTGAGGCGGGGGGGTCTGGCAGCCCCCCCGAGGAGCTGCAGCCCGGAGCGGTGGGCGCTGTGACGGTCCCAGGCTGACACCTACCGACCGGCCGCTCCGAGCCCCGCAGCTCAGCGGCTCCTCCTGCCCCGCTCGGCATCGCGGCACGGGGAGGCAAAGCGCCAAAAAATCAGAAATCACCCCCAAAACTAACAGGAACAATAGGACACATGTGCATTTACGAGTCTCGGGTTGTAATCCTGCAGTCTGTGTTTTGGGTCCCTGGCCTGTGAATGCAACCCTGTTGCTGCAGCAAGGCTGGCAGTTGCGGAATCATGAAATCATAAAATCCTGGAATAATATAATAATATAATCTTTTAGGTTGGAAAAGACCTTTAAGATCATCGAGTCCAACCATTAGCCCCACACTGCCAAGTCCACTTCAAAACCACATTCCTAAGCACCACCTCTACACATCTGTTTAACCCTTCCAGGGATGGTGACTCCAGCACTGCCCTGGGCAGCCTGTTCCTGTGCCCGACAGCCCTTTGGGGAAGAAATTGTTCCCAAGATCCAACCTCAACCTCTTGAGGCCGTTTCCTCTGGTTGTGGCGCTTGCTACTTGGGAGCAAAGCCCGACCCCCCTGGCTGCAAGGTCCTTTCAGGGAGTTCAGAGATCAGAAGGTCTCCCCTCAGCTCCTGTTCTCCAGCTGAACCCCCCAGGTCCCTCAGCCGCTCCCATCACACTTGTGCTCCAGCCCTCCACCAGCTCCATTCCCATCTCTGAATGTGTAGATCTGGACCAGCTCGAGGTCATGGCTGTTCCCTGGAAGCATGACAGGAGTGTAACAAGAACTGGAGCTGCTGAAGTGTTAGTGTTTCTGCTGACTTCTTGTCTGTCACTTGTCTATCACACAGCTGAGGCTCCCTCTCAAAAAATCCCCGAACGAGGTAGGAACATACCATTTTTATTTCAGGGAAGGAAGATCTTTTGGCTAAGGCACCTGCCTGAGAAATTAGGCAGATGTGTAGAGAGTCTGTGCTTATGATCCCCTCTGCCATAGTGGCTATCCTAATTACGTATTCATGATAAAATGAAAGATAGTGATAGATTCTTTTACTATCTGATCCTGCAAAACCCACAATTCCTACAGCTTGTAAAAGCACCCTAAGGAGTTTCAGTACAACAAAATGTTCAACATTGTGTTGCTTTTCTGATACAAGGATGAAGTGAGGCCTCCATCAGTAGCTGTCCCTTCCAGGACCTAGCAGGGTGCTTTCTGAAGGAGACTTTCCAGCAGGAAAGGAACTGAATTTCAGGCACCTTTGAAGGTTATTTTGAGGCAGATTCTCCAAAATAAGTTTGTTTAACTGGGATAGGTTTTGCTGTGCTTATGTCACTCAGTCATACTTTTTCCCCTTCACTAGGTGGCAGCAAGAAGATATGTATAAAGATTCACGGAATCTTTTTTTGATACAGCAAGAAGTTTTCAGCTGTTTTCCTGTTTGAATGGATGTATTTAGCAGCACTCCCCTCTCCCTCCCCCAAAACCCTCAACAACCAAACCAACCCTCACCCACTTGGTCAAAAGCACTGGCAGAAGTGCCTGACTCCTCTCTTTTCCAGGCAGGAGAGACGGACTGTGTAGCTGCCAGCTTGGGTGCCTGTTTCAGGATGGAAGGAGCGATGCTCTGGTCTGCAGGTCCCTCTGCTGGCAAAGCCCGGCTTTGCAGCACCCGAGCTCGGAGCCAAGCGGGGATGTGCGCCGCGAATGTAGGTGCGCGGTCGGGTTGGTGCAGGCTGGCAAACTTGGGCTTTTCTTTCTGCGCTCAAGCATAATAATAAGTCCCTGTTGTTAAATCCTCGACCCTTAGAGGCATTAAGGAAGGTGCAGAGGATTATTCTGCCAAATGACTTTCTAAGACAACGGCTGGTCCCACCGCGTGTGCCCGCTCGGCGCTTCCCCCTCCGCAGAACGGCCCTATACGCTACAGAGGGTGATGGGATGTGACAGATGGCCTTGAAGAAAAACTGCAATGGAAAGATGTTCCAGCGTGGGTCAGGGCTGACAGTGTGTGCAGGATGTGTCGGCTTTTACAGAAACTTATTCTGAACCCAGGCTTTCTAGCAGAAGGTTTTTAGAGTAGGGATTTGGGTTCAGAATAAAGTTTAGACTTCTCTCCCAAAGACAAATGCTCTGTTCTCTTTCCTGCCTTTCAGGAGGTTTCTGCTTCTCTGTGTGCTTTCAGTTCCCTGCTGCAAGGTGAATATCCCAACCTAACGAGTGTGGGAAAACTTGGCTGTTCCAATAAGACAGGGGAGCTGTTGAAAATGGATTAAGAAGGGATTGAATGTGTCTTGTGAGAGCCTGGCTATTGATTTCTAACCCTTCCATTCTGATGTTATTGCAGAAGTGATTTTCTTCTGCACTGTGTGGAGATTAAATATTAATAAATAGAAAATTAAAAAAAAAAAAACGGGGGGAGAAAAATACCAGATCCCAAGACATCCCACAGCACAATTAAAAAGCAAATGAAGGATTTCTAGAATGAAAAAGTTTGTTTCCTCGAGTTTTCTTGAGCTCAGAGTAGAAACATAAGAGATTTTGGTGAGATCACGTCTAATTCTGTTTAGCATTTTGTAGCAGAGGTGTTTGAGTTTTAGCCACATCCCATTGCAGTAGGTTGACTATAAAGACAGAATAAAAAGGATGGAGATTTACTTATATCCCATTCACCAGTGACCCATTTACTCACTGATGATGAAGTAAGGGGGAAGATGCAGGTCTGCTCTGGCCTCACTTACGCTGCATCTTGCAGTTAGATTCAGTTCCATTAGGTGACTATTTATTATTTAACACAGGAGATGGAAGACAAGGCACACCGAGATGATTTTTATGTCCTAGACGTTTCACTTGCCCAAACATTGCACAAGCTGCTACTTCCCATGAACTCTGGCTCCCAAGTGAAACCCATGTCCTTGGGTCTCTGAAGCAGGAGAGGAGCAGACAGGCAGATCTGGACTAATAATGTGCATGGGGTTTGCAAGGAAATCTGCTCTCCTATGAGAACAGCAGTTATTCTGCCCCTACCTCACTTCTCATTCTTTCTGTTCACAGGATACACATGGAAAATGCAAATGAAAGTTTGGAGGCACTTAATATGGAAGACCATTCTTTTCTAAGGGAGTTGTTACCATGAGATGGAGACTTGTTTGAGTCTCATCCAAAGGCTGCAGAAGTGTATGTGCATTTGCCTTGCATCACGCACATTCTCTCCCAACACTCAAAAAAGTTATTTATGTCGGTACATTGTCCAACAAATTCAGAGCATGGTTAGCGAGTGGAGAAAACAGAGGAAGAAAGAGGAAATAGCTCTGGGGTCCCATGAGTATAACCCAAGGCAGGATTTGCCCCACAGCTTTTCTCCACTCCCAGCAGTGTTGCTGGCTGATTTCCATTCTAATCCAACAGCTTTCAAGCTGCACAAGATGTATGATCAGTGTTTTACATCCCAAAGAAGCTCTTCTTTGACAGACTCATAGCTGGACATAACCTCATCTGTTCCTATCTCTATTAGTCTTCTTTTTTATGACCTCCCTTGAATTTAGTGGCCGTGCCTGGTTGTGGCTTTGCTGCTGTCAATTCTTCATGGTCTTAATGCTTAACCATTCGAGATCAGCTCATTGGCTTTGGATCTTGACTCCAAGTTACTCATTTCATGATGGTCCTGTAGCCTGTTCTTTGTTTCCTCCGCAAAGAAAGCCCAGGTGGGACTTTCAAATAGATGGACAAGCCTGTGGAGAGACAGCCCTTATTGGATGGTAGAAGTGCTGACCACTGGTAGAGGAGGGGGAAAATAATTCTTTCTCTGGATTTGGGGGAATTTTGGAGATAAATTTGTGCCAAACACATGGGCAAATGGAAACCTGGCCCCAGGCTTCAGGTTCTGCTGAAGGGCTGAGCAAATGAGGTTCCAAGCTTTAGTCTTTTACCAATTCACTGGGTGTCTGAGGTGGTGCAGGGCCTTGAAATCAGCGGGAGTCAGGAAGCCAAAGGCATGTGAAAACCTGGTTATAAAGTGCAAGAGCTTCTGTGGCTTAACAAGTGAGTGCCTGTCAGCAGAGCTGGAGAACATAATCATGTGCATTCTCAGCCTGTGCTGAAAATAAAACACCCTGAATTGGAGAGTGGTCCAAGAACACTCATATAGATGATTATTAGGGATCAGCTGATGGGTGGTGACGCTGGAAGTCACAGTCAATCAACTGCTTTCTGTTGTTCCTCCTGCTCTCAGCTGTGCCTCATCTTCAAAATAGCAGTGTTTGCAGTCCTGGGACCTGAGAGGATCAGACACAGGTGATTGTAAAGTGCTGATATTGTTGATAGTGCTAGAGTCCTATCAATGTTCTCAAGTGTTACCTGGTAAGACGGTACAATAATGGAAAAAAGTGAGCAAATGCCCTTCCTGGATGTATAAAAAGAGTGTGTGCAGATTATCCAGCACATCACACCTAGGTTTAGAAGCAACATACGGCATAATTTGGCAGACACCAGGCAATACTTAGTGACTACGCTGGCTATATATAATGGGATTATGGAGGGTGTGAGAAAGCAGCACCTCCTCCCATCTGCCCCCTTAAGGGACACAAATGCTTTGCTATAACACTGTTCCCCGAGAGCTAGAACTTTAGCAAATAAGGGACTTTATTAAGTTGTTAATAAGATTTCATTTTCTCACTAATGCTGTGGTGTTACATTATTAATTTAAAACTGTATTTAGCCTGACATGCTAAAGTGCTAGGCCTCATTATTAATGCATAAACCCATGCCTCTGTTGTTTAATTAAACACCATGATTATGAAGTTCTGATGTGGTTTAATGATAGCAGGCTGGAGTGGCAGTACATTCCTGTGCTCAGATCTCCCCCACTCCCCCCTCCTGCTACTTTCTCTTTTCATTTCCCTTTAAAAGCACAAATGCAGTTGTTGTTCTGCTGAACAAACACCGCAAGATAAATGATGCTGATCTTTCCAAGGTGACATGGAATTGTATTTTTATTTTCCTAAGCTTAGCTTCTTATTGACCAGAGATTTCTATCCTCCGTTTTCTAATGGCTCTGAAGGGAACTGTTTCTATTTCCCCAGAAAACAATGTAATCCTTGTTCCCAATAAAGTCAACAGGACTTTCCAATGGATTTCAATGGGGCAGAGTTTCATCTAAAGACAAGGAGAGACCTGGAGAAGAAGCCTAGACCATTTCTAAACAGTTGTTCCCTTGAAGACTGGAACTTGGTCAAGCGAAGATGATGTTGCATTGAATCACAGAAGAATTAATTAGATCTAGACCAGGATAGTAAATTCTGTGAACATTTCTTTGTTTCAGTTTCCCCACCAGCATCCTTCTGTGTTGGGCTCAAGTGTTTTGGAGTCATTGTTTCATGGGGCCCACAAGTTATTGCATTCTTTTTGGTGTGCTTTGCAGGACCAAGACTTTCTGGGTATTTCTGAGAGACTTTCTGCTGTATATTCCCTCTTTTGTCCCCTCAACGTTTGGCATCATCATCTTATTCCTCCCTGTTCCTTGAGATGATTCTTTCTGAATGGCAGCTTACCCAACCTGGCTTGCAGAGCTTCTTTATTGACTGGGAGTAAAATTAGACATATTATGTACTTTCCTGTTTAATAAGGATTTACACAGATCAGCCTTCTGTGCCTTTGTTTCTCTCCACACCTCGTGCCTGCTTGTCTGTTCAAACAGAAAGTTCCTGGCTTTGGAGGCTGACATCTCCCAAACCTTGGGGGTTGTCTCTCTCTTTTGAAGGAAAAGGGGGTTTTGCTGTGGCCTTCGTGGAACCAGAATTTTATCCCAAGCATTCTTAAGCGAGGGCAGAGACTCGTCTGGCTAGAGGAGAAGGACAAGGAACAAGTTGCATAACAAAGTGTGGGAACACTCATGGTTCTGGCTGTTTCTAGCAAGGCGGGTAAAGTCCCTTTTTATTGCCATCCAGGTGAATTCACAGCTGACAACTCATGCTTCACTCAGCAGAGCCCAAGTTCTGTTCTTAAATAGTCATTTAGTTGAAACACATCTTTGATTCTCTTCTATCTCTCGAAGAAAATTGTTCATTATAACCAAACTTCCTTCTAATTCTTGTGCTGAGAGTGCAAAGATCTGTTCTCTCCATGTGCAAATACAACAGAAATGTTAACAAGCTTAATTTCCTTTGGTAGATTCATTTTTTTTAAAGTATGTGTTCAGCAAAGAAACCTTTCTCTAACGAAGAGATGACCTTTTTGCATTTATGTAGTGCTTGTTGCTAGGATTTAGATCTTTGCTGAAAGCTGTTATTTCTCTTAAGTATAGGAGAAAGTGCATTTTCACCTCCATTTGGGTAAACTGTCATTTTCTACTGTTCACTGCTTTTCTCACCACAGACTAATAATTTGAGGTTCAGTGGGTTTTTTGAGAGAATGCATTCCAGGAGTGTGGTGGGGCCTGGGAAGTCCTCTGTGTTCGCTAGTGGGGGAGAAAAGGAAGAGGAGGGAGAAGGCTTCTGAAATATTTAAGGTTTCTGAGTACTGCAGTTGCTCAGCTTCTGCTGTCAAATCATATTCAATTTAGGAGGGTCCTGCAGGTATTTTATAATCGTATACAAAAAGCAGCCGGTGGGTAGCTGCAAAGCTATACAAGTATGCATAATATATTATTTTTTTAGTGGTAGCACTAGCATCCGTGGGAAGCCACTTTAGGTAGATTTAAGAGGATTCTGTCCAACCGGGATACTGATGAATAACAGAAATAATCTAATATTAATTTTTGTATAGCCGTGTTACTGGTGTTATTAGAATCCATACTGTTAACATGTGATGCAGTAGGAACTAAACCACTTCATGCGCAGTGGGCTGTAAGAGTGAAAGGGAGTGTTAGACACAGGTGTGTAGATCACTTCATGAGACACAGAAATTACTATCTCGCTCCTGAACCCTTTCCTGTATTAGTTTCTGTAGGTAATAAGAGACTAATAAAAACTGCAAGGAGCAATTTGACTAGTTCTCTCTCTTTTCCCTGCAAATTGAGCATGGGAAAATCCCTCAATTCCTTCTGTATTGGAAATGGATGAAGGGTGAAGACCCTTTCGAGTGGGGAAAAAGACCCAAAAACTTAAAACATGTGCAGCTGCAGTTGTCTTCAAATAGGAACATGCAGAGTAAAAATGTCCCCTAAGAACAGTTGTACTATTCTTGGTCAAAATTGCTCTTCCAACGCATGACTTCGTAAATTGTATATACTGTTTGCCAGTCTTATAGTGGTTTAGAAAGTGGAAGGCAATATGTCAAGCATTTGTAGTAGTGTAAAATAATTGAATTGAATGGATTGACATGGAATGGCACAAAATTGTGCTGCTTGGTGCAGGGTGCTCTGCATGCTGTGGTTTCCAAAAGGTCCATCAGACCAGCCATGTTAACAGCAATATTCCCTCTTTACATCCTCTTTCTCTGTCTCTCACACACTTGGAAGAATGAGAACAATCGACAGTTCCATTGCAATTGAAACAACTGAAATTAATCAAGTCCAAATCCCTCCTGTCCAAGAGACCATGAATTCAGCTGGATCAGAAGCCCTTGGTTAAGCAGCCCCTGAAAGTCTATCAGAAGTTTATTAGTATGGTAATTTATCTGGGTAAGCGCATAAAGATGCTAATTGAAATGTTTTTTATACATTATTTTTTTAAAGGCAGAAATGCTGCAGATTTTCTAGGAGGAAACTCGGAATTGTCACTTATATTTCATCATAATGTTATAATTTCATTATTTTCCTATGCTTCACTTTATTATTATTTTTTTTTTAATTTTAAACACAAAGAACAAAGAATTTGATACTCCAAAGATGTGGGGCTTGTGTCATGTCTGGTTCTGGTCTTGATGCACGGAGATAGATTGAATTAATCAAACTTCTTCACACTGCTATTTAATCGGGTTTACAATTAGCTGAGGGCTGCAGGTCTCTCGGGCCCATCGGCTTTGCGAGCAGAAGCTGTAATAGAGCAGCTCTGCAGCCGCACACTGGGAGTGCCTTGCAGACCAGATTGTCATAATGTGCCATGAAATTAAACCACGATGTTACTTGACAACAGAATTTCAATTTCTCCCTCCCCCTCTTTTTTTTCTCTTTAACAAAATCTCTACCTAGAGATAGTCTTCCCCCTTGAGTTGCACCCACCTGCTCTAAGCTACACAGCTGCCTTCAAAAGAGTTTCTGATACCATTAAACCAATCTGTGTTCCATTACAGTCATTCTGATATTCTTCCCTGTCTGCTTTCAATGGCAGATTATTTTGCTGTGAGGAGCTAATAAGCGTGCAGCTCTTAACTTGTTTCAATTCTTACCCAAATGTATTGATTTCGTCTCTCCCTCTCTTCTGACAACACAGAAAGTTTGTGCTGGTGACTGCTCTCCCCAAACCTGCCTGCACAGTTGTGTCAAACCTGCTCAGTCCCACTTCCATTCAGATAAATTAACAGTGGAGAACTCTGAATACTTTTTCCTTCCATCACCTCTCATGTGCCCAGAAGCAGTGTGGGTGCTCCGTTAGGAAATGGGATTTATAATTCCCCCTCCCACAAGCAAGTCAAGATCTTGCCAACACCACCACCCCCACCAATTAATTATCTGGGTGTTGGTGATTTTGTGTAGTTCAGGAAACCTGTTGTAGGAAGAGCTGAAAAGAGCATCAGGAACCCAGAAGGGCTGGAAGGAAAGAGGTGAGGATCAGGTTAGGTTGGTGATGTAGGATGTTATTCCCTCCTTGAACTGACCTGGAGTCTAACCTAATTCCATGTACGCCTTAGAAGTCAATGAGTTGATGATGAAGTGTTCCCTGTAATTATAAAAGTTTGGGCACATGTTCCTTATGGTGAGATTTGACTGTGGAACTGATGACATGGGTTGGTTTCTGTGGTTTCATTGGTTTTCCATGACTTCTCTAGGTCTGGGAAGTCACCAGACCCACTGGTGGCCAGGTCTTTCAATTTGCAACAATGGATTCTGCTCATTAGCTCTGTGTTTTTTCCCACCTCTGAATTTAAAAAAAGTGGTTAGGTTCCAACTCTTCTAGTATCAGATACTGAATCAAAAACCAAATCATATCCACAGAATAACACCTGTAGGTAGGTGACAGAGGTGAGATTCATGCAGAACAGACATAATTACATCTTCTGCATTCACTTTAACTGTATCTGCTGCCTGAAATGGCACAGAGTTACAATTCTGAGAGTGATTTGGACATGTTTAATCAGAATAGCTTCCATTTAGTTATCAAACATGGGAGTAAAATGAGCTTTGTTTATGAAAAGCCACAAACTCTGTGAACATCTCTCCCCCATTGCTCTCCATTCTTCTTTCCTTCCTGCCTGGTGCTGAGCATCTCCCAAGGATTAAGTGATTATTCAGGAAATCAATTCTGCTCCTGTTGAAGGTGATTACTTCCCCCATGCTGAAACTCACAAAAGCACAATCAGGTACACAAGCAAGGTAGTTTTAAGCATTTGTATCTTAGACAGGTTAGCCTGCAAACACCTGTAGTTTTCCTGGCTGATAGCAACCATTAATGGGCATAGGGGGTAAGGAAAAAAATCAGTGAACTTTAAAAAGCAAAATGAAAAGAGCACATTTTTCTGATTGAGAAAAATTAAGCCTAATGAACTGAGATGAAATAATTCCCTCAATTTGCTTGGACGTTTTAAATTAGAAGGAGAGTGTAACCTCTGCTTGCAAATTACTGTAAACATTTCAATCACTCTCTAATTCATGGTAAAAAGGAGGATAGGCTGGACCATGGAACACTAATCAAAGATCATTTCTGGGAAGTCAGACTCTTTGTTTTCCCTTATTTTTGGGTCAGAGTGTCTAGGGCTTTACAGAACGTATATATATATATATTTATGAATATATGTGAATATTTATGAAGAGCTTGCTAGTGACAGACCAGGCTGGCCCTGCAGGCCCAAAGGAATTAATGTAAATTCCAGTCAACCATGAAAACCCACTAGAATTGAACTGTATTTCAGCATGGAGGATAAAGCACATCAAAGAGCAGAATTTCTATAAGATAATTACACACAATGCAACTCTAATCACAGAAAGACTGTGGATATTGCTGATAAAGCGTAATAAATCTTTTATGACTATGCCTTGTTCTGCTGAATCAGCTTTCTGTTTCTATTGCACTAAACTTCAAATTCTTGCTCTTATTTATTTATTTACAATTTAAAAAAACCACATCAACTAACAATTTACTGCAGCTTCTGTGAAAGGTTTGGGCTTACTTGTGTTTTTGTTTTTGCACCTATTGAAAGGCAGTTAGATGAACAACAGCAAAATATTCGTCTCTCCTGCCTGGCAAGTCTGCAGAAATAATTTGTCTAAAACTGAGAACCTGTATTTTAAGAAATTGGAATAATTTCAGTTTTGACAGGTCAAAGTGTTCAAAATTCAGGCTCCCTCTCCATATTCCATAGCCGCATGAATTAATCTCACCGACTTACAGGATGGTTGAAGTGGCAGAGACCTCTGGAGATCATCTAGTCCACCCTCCCTGCTCGGGCAAGGCCACCTGGTCCTCAGGACTGTGTCCACTCACGTTTGGAACATCTCGAAGGATGGAGACTCCACAATCCTCCTGGGCAAATCCTTTCAGTAGTGACCACCCAGCTTCCCCCAGCTGCTCTCTCCTTACATGTGGGTGTAAGCCTGAGAGGTGAGGAAGCTTTGAGCAGCACTAACCTGTGCCAGGGATAAGACCTGATGCTGATGACACCCCATTTCTAGCAGGAGGGGAACTGAAGACCCAGAGTCTGTGGTCACTGACTCTTTCTTGACTGTTCTTGGGGACTCCTTGTGTCTCACGGTGGGTCTTGTATATCAAAACATCACCTGAGCACCAGCAGACACCTTTATGGAAGGTGTCCTTACTGTTTCTTAACCAAGAAGCAAAAGTTTTGCTTTCTTCATGTGAGCCTTGCCCTTCATTCGTCTTTCTGCCATATGGGCAGCAGAAGGTCTCTGCTTGTGACAGAGTGAAAGAATTTTACATATGGTTTAATTACAGTAAATTAGCAGCAAAGGGGACAGCTGAATCCCACTCATGGGTTCAGTGAGCGTCTGCCCAGGATCCCAGTGCTCTGCCACATGTCACAGCAACACTTTGCTCCACCCCAGAGGACAACTGTTCTGAAAAGTCCATCTTTTGGTGCCCCTCTGTGCTGGGAACCTTTCTCGAAGTGACAGCATGGGAAATGTCTGGCTTCTCAGCCTGGTGTCTCCACTTTGTGCTCTGGGAGGAGATGAAGAGGAATTTGACAGCAGGATCAATATTTCCTAACTCCAGATTCATATCCTCTTCTGATTCAGAACTTGGAGGTTGATGTCCACTCTGGCTGTTGTCTTCATAAAATCTACGATGAGTTTGAACATGAACTGATCCATCCTCTGGCAAGTAGCTTGGTATTATTTTCCACATCTATTGTGCTCTTGTCATCCCTTCAACAAGTACATGTTACTAAAGTTATACTGAAGACTTTCCACAGCCCTTGTGAGTGCACCATCACTTCAGAGCCTCATTTATATGAGTAGCATCACCCAGGTTGTCACCCAATGGGAAGTGCTTTTGTGTGCAATCCCTCAAGCAGACATGAAAGCCCATGTCAGGACAATGGAGGGTTGCAGAGGATGTTCTTCCTTTGCCTGATTTACATCATATCTTTGAAAGCGTGTCCCTCCTGTGACAGTCTGAAGCGAATAAACAAAGTTCCATGGGAAATGGTATGCAGTGTTCAAACACTTGGCTGAACTTTAATGTTCTGTAAGTTGTAGGGAAATGACTACAAAAACCTTGGAAGAGCAAAGGAAGAGAGTTAGCTCAAGGCAAGGTGATATTCCCTCATTAAAATCTATTTGTACAAAGTTAAGACGTCAAAGAGATTTCACTTGTTCCAAGAGGGTATGAAAGCCCATGTTATTAGTGATCAGAAGGGACTTGGGAGTCCTATTTGCCAAAGAGGAGGGTGTAGTGAAAGAAAGGAAAAGAAAAGAAAAGGTATTTGAGCGTGCAATGTTATCTGTGAATAATACTGAATTCAGCTGCCTTAAAACAACAACTTGTGTTGCCCAAGTATGGATCACAGAAAATATTTTTAAGGAAAAATCTTCTAAATATGGGCTGAGATTCTGCACGAAGTTTTTCAAGCCATCCTGCTGCACAGAGACACCCGTGGTTCAGTTCCACGGGAAAACGACCTTGTATCATTTCACCCATTGTCACAGAGGGTGAATGAGTTTGCTAAAGACCAGATTTCTAATTCTTAGATTACCCAGATGTATCATGTGTGGATGGTGTCTGCCCCAGAACTATGGTGTCACAGGCAGGGTTAGAATGAGATATTTAACATTAAACCTGGTACTTCTTTTCATATTTTCATAGCTCGGTGATGACAGCATCAGGTGTTTTTACAATCCAAGGACCAAACACTCAGATGCGAATCATTTTGTGGTCGATGGGGGTTTGGCCCTTTAGATGCAGGTGTTTGGCAGAATCAGCATTTGCATCTGTACTCAAAGTTGCCCGAGCAGAGATGTGCCAAGGAGAGCCATGTGGTCAGCCTGCCCTTAACTGCTGGTGAGCAGAGGGGAAAATGAGCCTGGGCCTTCCATTCTGCACTTCACGGT
Source organism: Patagioenas fasciata (assembly GCF_037038585.1). Classification (NCBI taxonomy): domain Eukaryota; kingdom Metazoa; phylum Chordata; class Aves; order Columbiformes; family Columbidae; genus Patagioenas; species Patagioenas fasciata. Next base: position 7,914,414 of record NC_092535.1, on the reverse strand, counting down.
GTATTAGCCATCTGCAACAGCAGGAAAAACTACTAAAAATACCAGTCTGAAGTACTAATAATCCTGCCTCCAGGAAAAAGAGCTTTGGCTGGTGGTGGGGCATGCAAGCGAGCCAGACTTCAGCAGCATTCCTGGGCATTGTGTGTCAGCGGTGACCCTTTTTTGTACTTTTTCCAAGTGCTGGACTCCTCGACAGGACCTGCAGTGGGACCCACTTGGGAAACTCATCCCCTGCTCCAGGTGGAGCAGCTGTGTTGCAGCAGGGAGCAGCACAGACAAAACCAGAATTAGCAAAGCTGAGCTTACAAGTCCCTGGGGCCCTGCCAGAGCCTGGGTTGCTCTGTGAGTGGTAACTGCTGCTGATGTGCACTGTGCTCATTGCATGTGCTTTTTTGTTTTCCCCGAGAAATCAGCAGAAATCCCCTATCTCTGTCTGGGCTGGCCTGTCCAGCTGTTTTGATGGCTTTTTTATCACCAGCAGCCATGTGAAGAATGAGCACATTAGAAGGTAAGCCTCTCTTTTTGTGCTGATAGTGGCCGAGGCCCTCCCCCATTTTCGCATTAACGGCGAGTGGCGACGTGGCCACGGGCTGATTGCATTTACTAACGTTAATCACCAAGGGGCCGGGCGAGGCGAATAAGTGAACTATATTTTATTCAGTTTGACAGAAGGACGAGTCGAATGGAAATTATTTTTATCTCTGGTTGTGACCGACCTAAATTAATGCTACCTCTGGTGCTGAAAGGCTCAGGAGAGCAGATGTCTGTATTTTGTGTGTTCTCCTTGATGGGATATGGTTGTACCAAACCACAAATCAGTGTGTTAACTTAGGGACAAGGCTGAGCTGTGTTCCCAGTTGCATGGGCTGCCTTTCCTGCCTTGAATCTTGCATTTCCTTCTTGGGAAAGCATCTTGCATTTGCTTCTTGCGTTAGCATCTTGCATCTTGAACTAGCATCTTGCATTAGCATCTTGCATATGCTTTTCAGAAAAAGAAATGCTGTGCTGACAATAGGTAGGGTGAAAACAGAGCAGTCACTGGAAGGAGAGAGGATGGAAGAGGCTTTAATGAAATCTATCTGGCAAATGAAAGAGAGATGGGAAGGAGAGCAAACGGGGAAGCCAATGTGCTAATTGGCAGCGGGTGGTGAGCAGTGCCACCCACACAGCTACGGGCGGGATGCTGGAGCTGAGGCAGGCGGCACTGCAAGCACATTTCCATTTCTTTATTCTTTATATCATGCTCCTCTTCTCATTCCAAGGTCTGATCAGGTCTGACTATCGTCACCCCTTTTTGCTGTAAAGACGCCTATTAATGTTGACAGGTTCGGCGGCTGGGGGATGTGGTATTAGTGCTGACAAATGCTGGTAATTTGCAAGCAATGTTTTCCCTCTAGCACCAGTGGGAAATCACCTAACCCTTGCCAATAATTCTCAACATAACTCACAAAACCTCATCTTCGATCATTATGAGGAGCAGCATTTCTGAAAATTAGCAGCTTCTTCTTGAATCCGTCCATGCCAGACTCTACAGAGGAGGTGATGTTCATCACTGTGTGAGGCCCACTGTAATATTAAGGATTCTCTTACAAGATCTTTTTACCATATGCTCTCAGATACTAAACTTACTTGATTATACTTTCAGATTTTTTTTTACGACCTGTCACATCACTTGACTTTAACTACTCTTTTAGCTGTTGCTATTTTATATATACATATACATATATATATATATATATATATATAATTTTTTAATCATAATTTGCTTAACATCCCCATGGAGAACACTTGTGTATGTTTATGCTTTAAACCAACACTGATTAATCAATAACTGGTGGACTGGTGTAAGTGTAATTGTCACAGATCTGAAAGTGGCAGTGGGGAAAGGGAGCTGAGAATCTGACCCACTGTCCGTACACTGAAACGTAAGTAACAGATTTTCAGAACAGCTGAGCTTAGAGCAGATTCTTTGGAGAATACATTGAGCCTTCGGCCACTTAAGTCTTTGGCAAATCTCACCTTAATTTTTCATCTGAGAATATATGAAGAAATGACACTGATGATAGGAAATATCCCGGCAACTGTGCTGAGCTGAGGAACCTCCCGAGTTCAAATACAGCCTGATCTTATTTTGCAGAAGCTGTAGCCAAACAATGCTGATAGCAACTGTCTTTAAAGTGAAATTAAAATGTAATGAGAGTGGGAGGCAGGGACAAGCTCGCATGGACCATCTGAGCTGTTGCAATTCTAGAATTCATCAGTGCCGCTGAAAGCAGAGAGCGGCTGTTGTGTTATTGATGCAGGGGGAGAACGAGGTTATTGCATTATTGACATACAGGAGGTGGAGAAAGATTACCCTGTTAGCAGCGGTACAAGAAGCGAGATTATCCAAATGCAATAAGCCATTGTTACAGCAATGACATTTTTCCACACCTCCTCCCCCCTTCCCATCCCATCCTTTCCACCTCCCTCCTGCATAATATTAAAGGTCAGTAATATCCAGACAGATGGCTGGGGGGTTTATGGAGAGGGTCTGCTTTCTTTGGTCATTTTTCTGAAATGGTGATTGTGCTCAGGAAAAAAAAAAAATAAAGAAAAAAGCATTTGGGTTTTCTGACTGGGATTAACTCATCCGAACACTATACCAGGCAAGAGAGAATTTGGGTTAGGAGATTGTTCCTTTTGCTGACATCTGCGTTACTCTGTATGACAGCTCTGAGAGGCACAGCTGCATCTCAGGCACTAGAATAACCAGGGAATAAGTGTCACTGCATTTCGGCTCTTTATTCCACAAATAAATTTACTTTATATGAAAGGGGGCTGGTAAACTTTTTGAGGAGGGTCTCTGCAAGACATTGATCCTCAAAGGACTCTGATCCCTCATTGAGAGAGTATTTATCTCTCAGGTTCACTTTTTTTGCTCTCAAATGAAACCTGTCTTCTCTGAATATTTCAGTTCCCTGGATTTAGTTCTGTTTTCATCTGGAACTGCTTGTTTGCTCTGAGACCTGGTTTCCTAATACTAAACCATAATTGAGTTAAATCATTACCCACTGCAGAGAAAGTGACTCACTGTGTAAAATATCCTCCCCAGAAAACGCATCAAGCTGTGTTCATGGGTCAGATCTGCAGTTCTGAGAAGTTTATTTCAAGATTCCCTGTCGATGGATGTGAGTTTTGGAGCTGGCCTGAAGTGATCAGCTCATATACTCTTGGATTTAATTGGGTTACAGGGGTGACTTCTGATCCCTGATCCCCAGGGAAGGAGCCGCCAAGATTGCTGTGTCTGCAGCAATCTCATCTGTCCCTGGTCACAGGCAGGGAGAGAAGAATGGGGGCTTAATCAGACGCACAATCTGAAAATGTCACATTATTATTTATGAAGTGTTTAATAATCACACCACAATCATGTGACGCAGTGAGGTGGAAAACAAAAATGTATTTTTTTTCTAATAATATATTTGAATTGTGTTATTTTGGGAGGAAAAAAAAAGTGAATTATTTCTTCTAATTTGAAGAATACAGTTTGTGCTAGTCTTGCGACAATGCCTCATTTAGGCGTGGATCAGAAGTCGTGCACAGCTGGGGCAGTCTCCAATTGGGCTCAGCCTGACGTGCCCTCCTGCTCCTGCATCTCTCTCTTGCTGCTGTGAAATTCTGCAAAGTGTGGTCCATTCCGAGCACCGCAGCCCGGGCGCTGGGCTGGTTCAGACACACCGAGAACCCCAACCCTGGCCCTGGCTGTGAATGCTAACAATAATCTAGAGCTTTTAGATAAAACTATTGCATAATGGCATTTTCAGCTGGGATAAAGAGGCAGCTTTACCATGAAAAACATTTACTTGACTGTCCTGGGGTGGCTGGAGAGCAAACCATGTTTGGATAGAAGTGGGTCTGGAAACCGGACTGGTCCAGGGAGCATTTCTGCTGTGAGCACGTATTTGTGTGATGCTGGAGAATGGATCTTGTCTCATAAGGAAGGCGAGCAGGCCACTGTGCTTACTGAGGGAGAAAAAGGAATATATAGTGTTTCTTTTCAGGCAGAAATTAATCTGAGAAAAATGAGCTGGTGCAATTTGTAATTATTAGATGTGTGTCTGGTTTTGCCTGTATGTTTCACTTCAAATCTTTTCCGTCTTGCTGCCTTTCCCTTTGTGACCAGGGAATTATTTTGTAGAAGAGCTTAAGCTTTAAAATATAAACCCTTATCTTCTCTCACTTTTTTGTATCTTTCCTTTCCAGACTGGCCTTTTGTTTACCGATATCTTGCTTCATTTTCACATTTTCAGGTCACGGCTCTAATTTGGAGCAGTGTCCTCCAAAGAGCTGAGCTGTTCCGTGTCCTGTTGCAGGGAAGGGGGTGCAGAGCAGGTTATTCCTCTGAGACTGGTGCCTCTTGGTGCCTCCTGCTTTGTGTGCGCCGACGAGATCAGCAGTCGCAGCTGAGAGGATGGCAGAGCCCAGGCATGTAGAGCTCAGGAGCTCAGGAATCTGTGCTCCCTCTGTTGGCTGCCTGGCTCTGGAGCAACGGAGCAAAAAAAAGGAAGGTTATTAGGTTATGTCAGGCAGAAACAGCTTCTCTACTTCTAATTGCCTGGTGACCAGTAAGCTAATTTTGGAGGGTAGCGTCAAAATAAAAGGCCTATTGCTTCAAGAATTTGACTAACCAGCAGCTTCCGAATTCGGTGTCTTGTGGATAACGCTGAGAATTAGATCTTAATTCATTTAAATGCTTGAATTTGGGGTGTGTGTTTGTGTGGGAGAGGCAGTGAGAAGCTGAGGGCTATGGACTCAGATCTGTGTAAATCCGAGCGGTTTGAGGATGCTCCAGCACATCCCTGGGGTGAAGAGCCCTCATGGTGCCTGGTAGCCAGAGACGTCCCCAAATTTGCCATCTGTGTTTTGGTCCAGGTTATGGAGAATGTTATACATTCTTGTCCTTGGCATGTGCCTCTGTGGCCATGCCATCAGCTCATCCACAGCTTGTGTCCACAGACACTTGCAGCAGAAACGGGTCTGCCAAGGTCCCAAGACCTGGGACTCTTGTCCACACCTGCATCTCCCACCCCACGGACATGGAAGTGAAATACAGACACATATTTCATATCGCTTCCCATGTATCATATCATCTCTGCCGATTAATGCAGTGCAATCAACAGTTTAATATGTTACTAGTAAATGCGTTAATTATATTATTCCTTTCTGACACTGCAATCACTAGATTTTTATGCTTTGATGCTGAATCTACTAAAACTTTAAATTAGAGTAATTAAATAATTAGCTGTAATATGTGTCAAGCCAACAAAACGATTGCTGTTTTATTATTTTGTGGTGACAACGTTGCTTCTGTTTGTGTTCAGGCAGCCAGGCCTTGCAAGGGAGTACACAGGCAGGAATACCCTCTTACTTGAGAGCTGGAGATCTCAGCCAGAGTTGGTTTTGACCAGGGAAAGTAATTCGTATTGTCTTGAGCTCCAAAACCAGCTCTCCATGTTTTTCTGACTTCTGTTTCTTTGTCTTTTAAGACATACTTCACCAACACTTTCTCCTTAAGAATTATTTCCACTTTTTTCCGAAGCTCTCCTGTCCCTAATGGCTTTTCCCTCTCCATTTAACCTTACACTTCAGTGCACTTGTTTAGTCTTTTATCTTTGGTTCAGGGTTCTGGCTGTTCTTTGTATGCTTTTTTTTTTTTTTAATTTAGATATATTAGCTGCCCAACACATCCCTGTGACAACTGGAAAAAGAAATATCCCCTTTTCTGCCTGAGGAGCTCCTGTTGGGGAAAATGGGTTGGGTGAGTTTTCACAATGTGGCACCAGCAACCTGAAATATATGAAACTGGACAGCCCTGCAAGAGAAATACATCTATCAATGTCACCTTGTGGTATGCTCAGAAATCAAATATCAAATTTAGATGAGCAGCCAAGATTGCCCGCACAGAATTGGGCTCGTCTTCTCTTTTATTTTACTCCTTTACCTCTTCTCCCACTCCCTCTGGTTCTCCCTCACTATCCCATTTATTCGTGTAAACACTTGGGCCTGAGCAGTTCACAAAGTGCTTGGGAAATCAGTGGTTGCAGAAATTGCTGCCAACTAGATTTTATAATTCCTCTGGAGATCATTGAGATTTTTAAGTTGACATCTGAGCAAGATCCTATTATTGAGGATGCTGAGTTCTAATGGAGCCTTTGTTTGTTAGTTTGTTTTAATACCAACTGTTTTCTTACAAGAACAGGATTTCCCCCTGGCACCAAGCTGTATGTTATTCTGGACTTTTTAGGTGAGAAAGGGGATAGTTCCCCAGCCCCTCCACAGCACTTTGGCACTGCAAACCATGGTCAGAGGCAAAATGAGAGTGTCCTCATTTACCAAAAGCCACTGGAGTGGTGTCCAAAAGCATTTTGCCTTGTTTTTCCAGTAAAGTGCCCCTCGTGCAACCCCTTGGCACGTGGATGTTGGCATCTCACTGTGATTAACGCCCGCAGAGAGGCAGGGCCCTGGGCTGGGGACCCTCCTGTTTGACACGTTCTGTCCCTCCTGCTCGGCACGTTCTGTCCCTCCCGCACGACATGTTCTCTTCTCAGCAGCTCCTCCAAAAAAACCTGTGAGCAGCAGCGACGTGTTTTACAGCCCCACAGGGTGTGAGGAGAAGTGACAAGATTTTCCTATAAATACGACTCTAATCACAGAAATGTGTAAACCCCTTAGGAGGGATCCAGGTGAACTTCACACTCACTGATAGGTTTTTGTTGTTGTTTCATTTTCTTGCCACTTTTTTTGTTTCTATTTTTTTACATGGTGGTAAGTCCTGGGCTGCATCTTACCTCTTTTTCTTGTAGACAGCTTAGGCTATGTCCCCAGAAACACAAAAAGGATTTAAATTAAATACTTCACAGCAATGCAGCACTTTGCAGCCTTGAATTGACTATTAATCCTCACACACTCTCTCTTGGCCAGCAATGTGAAAACAGGCTGTCTCCTCTAAACTAAGTAGAAAACAGAGCGAAAGAACCAAGTTACCTTTGCCCAATAGCACCACTGACTTTAGTGGGCTTATATCGGGGGTTAATTTAGTTTAGAGAGAGTCTGTTTGTGAAAAATAAGCCTCCAATTTTCCTCTCATCCTATCTGCACTTTTATTTGTTGGGTACCAGTGCAGTAATGACACCCATGCCCCTGACAGAATGTAAAACTGCCAAGCCTTTTGCTGTTGCTATTTTTCTAGCAATAGGAACACTATATATGTTCCTTGTGATACATTTCAAGCATTTTACATCTGGCATCACTGGTCCCTGAAATGCTGCGTGATGGGATATGAATTTTTTTAGCATCCCCAGGGAAAATTTGTTCTCTCGCTCGTTTTAACTTCTTGTTTAAATGTAAAAAGGAGTGTTAGGGAGTAATCTTGCAAAGCAAGAAGGACGTTTAAGACAGAAGAGAGTAATTGTTGAGCAGGCAAATTTTTCACAAGAAGCACTATTTTTAAATGTTAGAATTTTGAACACAGACATTCAAGTGGATTTTTAGCAAAATTGGGGGAAACCCAAAAATAAGACTGTAACAGTAATTAAGACACTTTACTACTAACTCCTTAGGTGTTTGATGGGCTTGGCTCTTACACAGCCAAAGCTGGGTATCGTTGCAGTGGGAGGTCTGTAAAGTCACTTACACCAGGTGGAAGTTTGATGATATCTAAGTTAAATTGGTGCCTTTTAGGGCTTGTTACAATAGCTCTACCTTGCAGGCCATTATAGAGCAGCCCACGTGCAAACCAGTGGGAGCTATTGTCCGTCACCTCCGGTGCTATTTATATGGGTAATTTAATTTAACACCAGCAGGAGGCTTCCAAATAACCCTTCCCAGCATGGAAAGAAAAATAACCTCTAGTGCTTATTCATACAATATTTTTGGCCTATGGGACTGACCAGATTTGGGAGGGGATGCGAGTTGTTCTGTTTGGAGGAGAACTGAAGCCAGTTATGGCCCTACCTTTGTTCTGTTTAATTTAAGGGATTTTGTAACTCTCTCAGAGCTGGCTCACCAGGGCTCATCATGTTCCTGCTACTTCTCTCACCTAGCACTTGCATTTGCTTTATTATATTAAACTGGGCAGATCACATCTGCCTTTATGACCAAGCCTCTCTGCTGGATTTTTTTGGACCATTACACAAATCAGTGATGGCCCTATAAACCATTATAGTGACCCAGGAGCAGTGTGTGTGGCTCCTTGGAGGCAGGGACATGATAGCAGAGGGCTGGAAAACTCCAAAAATCATCCCTAGGCTTGCTGTGCCAGCCTGTGTTTTGGGTGATGGTCTCTCTTGTTTTGGCTGTCATGACATTAAGCCTCAGTGGAAAAGCAACTGCAACTGCCAGTTTCACAGAGGTTGTGACCCACCCATCACAATATGGTATATGTCTGCGTAGAGGGAGGATTTATAGGCTTGTGGAAAGATGCCACATGCTTACTAGCCGGTGAATAGAAATAAGAGAGCACTAATTAGGTCTGTGATGTTGGCAGATGGATCCATGTGTCAGGAGAAGAAAGCACTGTGCTATACAGAAATTCGGCCATTTTTCAAGTGTATTCATCAATATATGTAAACCGGGAAGAGGAGTTATTCCATATTCGAGGAACACAACACATATTTTGGTGCCAGGCTCCTATGAAAGATGCAACCTTCTGAACCGAGCTGTTTCTGAATACATCATTTAACTTATCTCCCGGTGCAGCTGTCTTGTGTGATTCCAAATGTCACCAAGTTTGGGGGTGTTTCTGAAAGGAAATATCCTCAGTATTTCTTCGCTTGCTTATATTAATTGATCCAGAGAGAGAATGAGTGGATACAAATGGCTTCATTTGGCACGCGGGATATATTGATTCTGGTATTTTATCTTGTAAGTTGTTATTAGCTGGAGCAAAAGTTTTCTGGGCTGAGTATCAGGTTTATTTAGTGCCTTTGCTTCTCTGGGGGAAGCTGATGGCCTTGCCTGTGAATCTGGTGGCTCAGGTGAGTGTGTAATACTCTGAATTTTTGTGCTGGTATTAGTCCTTGCCTTATGTTTCCTTCCAGCACCAAATGCTCCTTTATTTTGGCTCCCCCCAAACAAGGCAACAAGAAGAGCTAGTTGTCTGCCTCAGCTCCACCGCCCTGGCTGCTGCATCTCAAACCCCAGCATTTTTCTTGTGCATTAACTGCGTCACATGGAAACAGGCTCTGTTGCATCCTGCCAGATGCTGCTGCCCTTTTACTAAAACTCTGCAGTAACTGAGCTCTGCAAATCCTGGCGGCATCCTCACCTCTTCACCCCTCACTCAGGGTGCTGATCACCAAAGAAACATGTTCAGCTTTTTTGGGAGCTGTGTTTAATTATTGCACTCAATTAGTCACTTCCCCCTACCCCCACACTTTATTTATATATATATATATATATATTTTTTTTTTTCCATGAGTCATGAAAAGGTTGTAGCCAAAAGCTTTAGAAATGACAGATGATTCACAGATAACCCCCTCTCCTGTTTTGTACTCCTAAGAACTTTGGGAACCAGAAACCAAGGTAATTTTTGGACTAATGCAACTGCTCATGCTGGGCCATAGGAATAAATCACCTGGCTTCTCCCTTCTTCTTCCCTCCGGTGACTTTGGCACCTTCACGTTATGATTAACATAGGCATGGCAGGTAATATTAAGCACATTGGAAGGTTTCCATGAGCCAAAGGCTATTGGGGGCCATTTTACGGGCTGGAACGAAGGTTGTTAGGGAAAATGTGGGCATTGTCATTTCATAAAATGCATGAAGAGCTGGTTCTAGAGGAAGACACACACCCCTCCTTCGAGAGGAGACCTTGGACAGGCAACGCTGTATTTTCTCCTTTTTCTGCCTAAGTTCTTGAGCCATTGCAGAAAATAGGAACATTTGGGTCCTATCAGTGTAACAATTAATATTAGCTTCACAGTTTACTTATCTTCACACTAACCCTTTAATATACCCAGTCATTTTCTAACAGATGGGAAACAGGTATAGAGGAAACCTAAGCCCAAGGTCATAGGGGAAGGTTGTGGCAGAGCCAGAGCTGAGTCCAAGTTTGCAGATCCTGAGCCAGATCCCCAGTGATCGGGTGACATCCTCACCAAGCAAGCGATGGGAGATCACACCCTGAGAGCTGAGCTGTGTCCTGGACTATCCTCAGCCTCATCTGCTGACAGAAAAGGTCTCAAATTGCTGCTGAGGGCTGAGACTGATCTGCCCTGATGGACGCTGCAGCTTAACTAAGGGCTGGGGTCTCAGCAGGAACAAGAGCATCTCTGACAGACAGGATCTGGCCTTGTGCAGCAGCATCTATGCTGGAGAGAGCCGAAGGAGCTGCTCATCTTGCAGAATGCATGCATGTATATAAATATAAGTATGTATAACCTGCCTCCCAGTGCAGCTGGGGAGATCCAGCGCGGTGCCAGGGGCTGGACAGGGTTTTGAGCCCACCTCACTCACACTCGCCGTGTTCCCCAGCAATACTTGTTTATACAGCAGCTCCATGGTAATTTTTGTTTAGTGGCTTTTTGCAGTGAGGTGCAACAAAGTGCTTGTACAACCATGGGGTGGGGAAGGGTGGACACCCGCTCACCAGCCTGGAAACATGGGCAGGAGGTGGATGGGCTCTCCTGGGTTCTCCAGCATCTCCTCTGGGAGCCCCCAGACCCAAGGGATGACATTTGCAAATCTGCTGGGCTATTTTAAACAAGGCCATCTTTTTTTTCTTTCTTTCTTTCTGTGAAACACATGCTCGAGTTGTTCCTTATTCTAGAGGGTAACTGCTAATTAGTTTTGTGTACAGCATAAGCCTTCGCTCCACATGGTATATTTTGCGTCGGCAAAGGATCCCTATCAGGGACTTTATCTGTTTGCTGTCCTCCCCCGGTATTCAGGAGAGAAATGGAGTGTCCATCACCAGCTCTGCCTTTCCTCTCTTATCACTTCTCTCTTAAAAAATGAAATTACAGATCCTGTGTGGTTGAAGCGGGGGGTTTTGGAGGAGGGGATCAGCACCAAGCCCTGCTCACCTTTCCACGAAGGCTGCGTGGCTGCTGGAGGAGCCCACGGGTGGGTCCTGGGACCCTCTGCCACATGGGGGTTGCACATGTGTGGGAGGAACACAGTGCATGGCCCATTTGAAGTCTCTATAAATATTCAATTCCCCTTGACGCAACGGGCAACCCAGCACAGCAGCCCCTCATGCTCTTGCATGCCAATAATTTGCAGATTAAAACTCGCTCCAATGTGCATCTCCACAACGGGCCCTGCCTTATCTGGAATGGGCCTGTGGAACTATTGTGCTGATAATCTGGGGATTAAGAGACTTTAATAAAAAGCTTTGACATGACAGGTCATAGCCGCTCTGGAAAGAAAATAATCAAATCTGTTATTCCTGAATGGCTTAATCCTGTGTGAGGTGGGATCCTCTCTCTCCAAGGATGCTGGGGGATTCCGAGGTGCTCAGCACCTTGTTCTGGAGCTCATGGTTCCCCCAGGACAGGGCTAATTGCCTTATGAGTTTGCTGTTCTGAGTGTGCCACATACAGCCAACCTGAAGGGACTCTGATGTCTTTTTGGAGCTTTTCTTAAAACTCATCACCCCAGGGCTGCTGCTGCCCTTAACCCTTGACCCCATCCAATCCATCCATCCATCCATGCTTCTGAACTGGCTGCGATGTTGCCCACGATCCAGCCCAACCACGGTCCTTGCTCTGCTCCCAGTACATTTCATGGACGATCCCAGTTCATTTCAGGGAGGATTTCCAGTTCAGCCGCGCTCCTGGACCCCACACCGAGCGTACCCCCATGTACATTAATTACATTTGGGTTTCTTGTGAAAATACAATGCTGCAGCAATCCTCATCCAGCACTTGTCTCTAAACAAACTGTTCATATTTTGAGTGTCTTTCATGAGCCTGAGACTAATTAATTAAAGGTTTATGAAAAACAATTAGGTTTTGATAGGGATCACCTTCTCTTGAGTCCCACGTCTGCACAGAAAAAAGAGAGGGGTTAGAAAGGCTCAGGTTGAAATTTAGAACTGCAGTGAATAAGAGAATACACAAATCCCACATGGATTGGGGAAATTAGGACATTTGGTGCCAGATTGTCTGACTAATTAGATTTCTATCAAGTCCTGAGGGACTGGCTGATGCAGCATTTTAATTTAAAGCTGCAGCAGCAGCAGCAGCAGCAGCAGCTTATTTCCTTCTTCTCATGTGCTTTATCAAACTGTGTTTTCAACATTCAACTATTTTCCTTTTTAACGTTGCACCTCTGCAAGGATCAGACCTTGTTCTGCGTTTCGCAGCATGGCTCTGCCATTCACTCTTGGGTTTGGTTTGAATGGGAAAACAGCTCTCTGCTTGAAAAAGGATTTTCCCCTGACCATGAGGCTTGGCATTCCTGGGCAGACATGTGGGATACACTTATATGGGAAAAAACGGAGGTGCCTCCGAGTTACCCACTACACCAGCTTGTCTTTATAATTCAAAGCATCTTCAAAAACTGGTGTATTGCACAGGAAAGTAGACCGAAGAGAATAGTCCCTATCCCTGTAAAGCCATGCTTTTCTCTGAACCTGCTATCTAAGTATTTTACTGGGCATCAAGAGTGTAGCTTTGCGTTTCAGATCAAATGCAGGCAAGTTCTTGGAGTTAGTTCATTTCTGTCCTGAGCCTCCTGAAATTAAGATCGATGCTTAAATGGTTCCTCCCTGCAGGGAGGATAGAATGGCACCTCTTTCAATTATATTAATTTAAAATATGGTGATGCAATTCTTCCGCATCCAGATACAGGCTGGAAAACAGAGCAGCTTGGTGGCAAAGCTGTGGGATGGGGACAAGTCTGAGGTCCCTGTCCCTGAACCTTGTTGATAGTTCAGGTACCAAATTTAGAGCAAGAGTCTAAGTTTTAAGTCCCTGAAGTTACAGGGGCTGAATTCGAGCTTAATGTGTATGGAGCAATGCACAAATTGGTTCAGAACTGGAAAATTGTCGCGTTCCTGCTTAGCAGGTACCAAAATTTTAGTGTTAATTGCTCCAAAATTAGTTAGTATTATTGAAATAGAGTAAGTGGAGTTTTTTTAAAGCTGTTTCTTACGTGACAGTACAAGATTGCAAATATTACTATGCCCTATTTAATGAAAAATTATTATGCTATTATTGCTATTTTATATGATGAATACATAATTAAAAGGGTCTATAGAATCATTTCTTCTCCCATTTTGCTCTACTTCTTCTAGATTATTTTATCAAAAAAAAAAAAAGATAATGGAATTATATCTTATGCTTCAATGAAACTGAAAACTATTATTCCTCTTGATAACCAAATCCAGCAAAGCCAACCATTTCAGTGAATATTAAACTTAAAAAGTACATTTCAGATGTATTATGAATCTGCTGCTAAGTCTTTGACTCATTGCTTTGTGAAGAGAAGTTCGGCAGCGGAGGGAGCTAAAATGAAACAAGAGCCTCTAAAACGCTGAATTTCCCAGCTTTCATTGATTGAAAGCAGGCCTATAACATTATTGAAATGGTTTCACATAACCTCATTTTCCCATTATTATTTTGTTGTGCTTTTTTTGGGGAAGGTTATACAATACTTATTTACTCCTGTCAGTGAAGCCCAGATGCTAAAAACGATTTAACCCCAGCGTGTTTCAGCCAAATGCATCATGCAGGAGGCAACAGGAGCTTGGCCAGGACTACCAGCCCTGTTTGTGGTCCGGTCATGACAATTTACAGCATGTGTGTTGAAGAGGGAAAAGGCCACTTATTCCTGTAAAAACATTAAATTCCCAAGTGATGGATGAGATCCCACTGAACTAGGTAATAAAGAAACAGAGAACAAAAAGGACATTTCTCGCCCCAAAGTGCCCAGAGATGCTGGGCTTCGAAAGTTGCCGTAAGCATCATGATAAAAGCAGATGAGTTTGAGCTCCTGGGAAAGGATCACTTTTATTCTGTGATCTACGGTGTCTGGAAAAAGTAAAGGTCTCTCACTGTCTCACTCAGATTTGTGGACCTATGAAGTGCTCCTAAAATTTTGTACTGGTGCTTTTTCACCCTTGAAATGTCGGATCAGATAGAAAATGCAGAATCATGATTATAAAACACACTTTCAGGAAACCGCTTCTGGAGATGGTTTTTTCCCTCGTTCGCTCCCCTCCTGTTTCTCTCTACACCCAATATAAAAATATAACAAATTTCCAGCATATTTGGATTAATTAGGAAATAATTTTCTTTTTTCTCCTTTTCCTGAAAGAAAAACAAAGAATGAAACAAGCCACCATTTTGCATCAAAGATCCGGTTTAATTTCCCTTTGTTTTAAAACCCATTTTATTTCAAATTAAGTTGAGGCACATCCAGAGAAGAATTTCTCTCATCGGAAGGTAGTCATCACAAATGGGAAGGAGGGACATGCAGTTTGTGTTCACAGGTTGAGATGTCTACATTTTCAATGGCTAAAGGTACAGAGAGGAAACCCCCCACTGGAGGTCTGAAATTAGAAAAGAAAAAGGTATTGGTTTGAAAATTATCAAAATGAGATCATTCTGACGTTTCCTAAAACCAATTCCTTCTTGTAACTCTGCATTATACCTGTGAAAAACTGTCTGTGGCTCCAGCAGAACTAATGCAGGTTCTAAAATAAGCTCGTTATCTGAAAATGCATTTATTTTGATTTGCAATGTACATATTGTGATAACGTCCTGAGTGACCATGATAAATGTTGTTTGTATCATCCTGTGAATCACAATACGATGAACAACTTGAGGATTTCTTCCCAACATAGAATAATAAGTCTAACCAGATTTTTTGAAGAAAAAGCCAAGAAGTCTTGTTTCAGTGATTTCTAAAACCAGTTTTGTTTCTAATTCAAACATTTCCAGGATTAACCTCTCCTGATTTTGAGCTGGATGAGTAATGTGGGACGATTCCAGGAGGAAGGGACAGGAATTACAGGTACACAGCATCATTTCGGCATCTCTCTCATGTTACCCATCCTCTGGCTGTAGTGTCAGGACATGATGCGTTTTCCCTGCAAGCACTATCCAGTACTATCTGAGGTGTCTTCTTTCATGTTATTTAAGCATAAAGCACTGGTAAAAACATGTCCAAAAGCACGATTTGGCGAAAGAACAAGAAAATCAGAACCTACTCCACATCCAGCTCCTCTGCATCCGACAGTCTGTGTCCAGCACTGCCCATGAGCAGAAAATTGTGCAACACAAGGGAGCAGGAGCTCAGAGAAAGTTGTTTTTCCAACCCACTCCTGCCTTGGTTTTCTCCAGTCTGGAGAAGTTACATTATTTTCAAGAGATCACCTATAATATAAGCAGCTGTGAAAAACAATTGCTCTGTAGTAGGTGCATGATCTAACAAATCAGTTGAAATGTTCTTATATGAAAGGAAGAGGATAACTTATTATATTAGTTTTCCAGCCATTGAGATTGAATGTTTCACATTCTATTGGCCTGAGCAATTAGCTAAAAAATGGGGGACTTCAATATTATTTTGTGTCTTCGATTCACTCCACAGAATATTTTAAAAAAAATTAAAAAATAACGTTTTGCTGAAAGTAGCAGAACTCTACCAGGAGAAACCGGCTTCTGCCTCTGCAGCTTTGAGCCTCTTCTAGGGAATAAACAGCCCAAAACATCCTTCTTGCTGCTCTGGGTACCAGGGTTTGCTCACTGGCACATCTGGCACATCCTCTATGGCTTTCCCTTCAGAGCCTCTGGACTTTTCTGCCTAATAATAGCAAACCCCAGAGCTTGTATTTTTGTAGCCCACACCTTGCTAAGCCTCAGCTGAAAGCCGCAGGATGAATCTGTGCTTTGGATTAGGGCTGCGATCATTTTGTCTAACCCAAAGGAGCTCGAGTATCTTTTACCTGCCTTAAATGAAAGGTAACAACTATTTCCACATCTTTGCTGCTCCCTTACTTGTTCCACCAGCCCACAGAGAGAACATACGTGATTTATTTTAACACAGGAGCCTAAAGCACTTAGAACCCAGACCTTGGTTCTAGCATTTATGCCCTGCTCTGTAATAAAGAATGGATTACACCAGAGGAGTATTTTCAAAAGAAAGTGAAAAAAAAAAAGCTGAAAAGCTATGTATTTGTGCTTTGGACACAAAATGTAACAAACTACCATGCGCCTCTGTCCGGTCTGATGCAGATGGAAATCCCATCAGAGATTTAAGTCCATGGGCACTTGACCAGCTACCCCCAGTCAACACATCTCACTTGCCTGGGAAGTGAAGGGAAATCTATTTTGTTTGTAATAAAGCTGATTATCATAGATAAATGTATCTAATTAGTCTCATTTGCTGACACACAAGCCTTTAATTGCAAGTTGAATAATTAGACATATCTGCATATGCAAATGAATAGGGTTATACTATGTCACTCTTAACATGATTTCTCTGGAGACAAATAGCTCTCTATATTTCAGGAGAGAATATGATATATTAATTTACGTAGACAAATAACTTTATTTAGAATGAGTCACTCTCCTGTTTGTTTATATAAAGCAATAAGAGAAGAAATAGAAGAGATTTTTATGTGGAAGGAAACAGCTGGAAGATACTAATTTATGAGGGGGAAATCCTTGTAAACTATAATGCTTCTGTGCAGTGAGTGATGGGAACAAGGAACGTTCCCTCAGTAGAAATTCCCGGTGGGGCTGGACATCCCTGCACAGCAGGGTTGGGAGCTGTGGCAGAGGGTCGCAGCATCACCCGAACCATCGCTCCCGCACATCCATCCACGCCAACCACCTCCCATCCTGCTGGCATTTCTGCATCATAATCCTCCCCCTCTCCCCTTCCTCTTCTCTCTGCTAGCGGATCCATGACGTGATGCTGAAATTGCTTGGCCTGTTGTTTTCCCAACCAGATGGCCGCTGCAGCGCCAGCAATGGGCTGCAATTTTGGGCGAGTGCATGGCGGGAATCGTAATCAGGACGGGTGGAGGGGACTAGGGGTAAGGAGGAACGGGGGGGAGCCGTTCGCCCCCCCACCCCGACTCCCCCCCCCCGGCATCCCCCCCCCCCCCCCCCCACCGTTGCCGTGGCAACCGCGACCCGGGCCGGCTGCAGTGCGCAGATGGCGCCAGCAGGGGGCAGCACAGGCACGGGCCTGCCCGGGGCGGCGGGAGGGGAGGGGGCGGTTTGGGGGCTGAGTGCGGGCGGCGTGAGGGCAGCGTGCGAGCTGAGGGCAGGCAGCACGCAGGCTGCGCACAGGCTGATTGCAGGCAGGGTGCAAGCTGTGCACAGGCTGATTGCAGGCTGGGTGCAGGCTGACTGCAGGCAGAGTGCAGGCTCTGCACAGGCTGATTGCAGGCATGGTGCAGGCAGTGTGCAAGTGGTGTGCAAGCAGCGTGTGAGCTATGCACAGGCTGACTGCAGGCTGACTGCAGGCTGTGCACAGGCTGACTGCAGGCTGTGCACAGGCTGATTGCAGGCAGGGTGCAGGCAGCATGCAATACACCCCACCCACCCCACCCATCACACCCACCACACCCATCACACCCACGTCCCACACCAGACTGAAGCCTCTTCCTCAACAACCAGCACCCCTTCTTGGCTCTCTAGTGCAGGGAAACACTGTTCCTGGAGCAAGCCTGCATAGGGCAAGGGGTGAGTTTTCCCTTTGCACCTGCATCCCACCCATGTCAGCTGCAGGTGGAGGGTGGTTTGCCCCACGGTGGGAGCAGCCCCGTGTCACTACATGCCGTAGTTGTGGCAGCAGAAGGACTGTCACTGGTCATGGGCCACAGTCCCCTTTGTTATCCACGCAGCGACACAGGGGTCATGGACAGGATTCCCATTCAAACCTCATCTCCCTATGATGGAGCCTAAATGCTCTTCAAGATCTCTGATTCATTGGCTTGACAGGAGCCAGTGATGCAACCTGCTTCTCATAATTTCTTAGCTTCCTCATCTATCCTCATTTTAAACTTTTAATTCAAGCATTATAACCTTAATTGAGGCTTAAGCACATCCATCGTGACTCAGCTGGGGAAGCTCACAGATCGGTGTTCCCCTGGTCCGTTCCTCTGCCCAGCTAAGGGAACAGTCACTTCTGCTCTCAGCCCCACTCAAACATAAAACCACTGTGAGATGTCCATGGATAAACTGGACGTTGGTAAACTCTCACTTTACTAGTCAAACACAGCTATGAGCTAAGGAAAATTGTGGTAAACATTTACCATCTTAGTACAGACTAGTAAAACACGTTTAATGTTGTATAAAGTATTTCTTTAATCCAACTGATACAGGCTTTGCAATGCGAGAAAGATGTGAAAAACGGCTGATAAGGCACCCAGACCTCTGTGGTAGGTTTTCTAAGGAAACTGACAGATAGTCTCACTAAGATGCTGTGTTGTGCCACAAAGTTTTAGGACTCCCACAACCAAACCCCTTCTTTGTGAAGACTTTTGTTTTGCGCTGGCACAGCAGAGATGGAGGAATCTGCATAAGGGTGATTTGGGGGAAAAAAATAATGGAATACAGCTTGGATGAAATAACAGCTGAGTGGGATTTGGTGAGTGGCAGCTCTGAAGGGAAACCTGCCCTAGACAGGAGCTGTGCTGTTCTGTAAGGGGCATTTCCCTGAAAACTGATGAGGCCTCTAATTCACACACAGAAACATCCCTCTGTGAGATGTGGGGTTTTTATCACTTCTTGACTCAGTGCCTACAGCTTGTCCCTCATCCCCCGGCCTGCAGGAGGGTGACAAGTGGCCATCAGAGCTGCCCCTGGGAGCTGGTGCCTGGTCCTGGCCACCATAACACTGCAATGTGAATTGCGTGGAGCAACCCACCCCAAGGCTCTATCAAAGTTGCGTTAATTTGCCTCAATGATCAGGTCAAGATGAGCCTTCTCACCATTATTGTTATAGAATATTTCTAGACAGCAGCATCTAGGAGCTGCATCCAGCCCTGGTCTGTTCCGTACAATCAAATTCTCTTGCTGCACCAACGAGTTTTTGATGTAAAAACATCTCCATGTGACTGACCCCTTCCTTTGCTCCAGAAATGTGTGCTGTGCATGGATGTTTGCTGGGAACCACCCGGCCTTTCCCCCCATGATTTGGCAGTAGGGGCATCTTGGGGTGCCCCAGCTCCCACCAAGCCCTATTGCTAAGTCCACCTGACAGCAAACTCTTCTGTCTATGTTTGACTGATGCAATTGTACTGGTGTGTCCCTGTAGCCCTTCCTGGGAGAGCTCAGTCCCGTGCTCATGCTTTTCTAATGACACCTTGAATCCTTACAAGCTTTCCTTCTGTGTGTATGTGTGTGTACGTATCTGTATTTCTGCGTACACACACCCAAATACAGTATTTTTTTGGAAAGACGATGTCACAGTGTCATGATGCTTTGCTAAAACCCATCAAGTTGTCATTCCCGTTAATGCCTTCTTAATCCCAGAGACTTGGTGAAGAGCGATCAGACCGCGCTCTTGGCTTCAAAAAAGCTGAGGGGCTCTTTTCCCTAATTCATGGTTTTATTCTTCCTATCTGGGTGCAGCATTTTGATGCAGGTTGCAGCTCAGCATCGCCCCTTGTTATTCTCTCTAACAGTTTCTTTGCCTTGCGACAACACGGAGCTTTCACAGCACAAACAAGTCAAAGGAATAGATGAATTTCCTCAGCTATAAAAGAAGTAAAGCAGATGATTGAATGAAGTTTCCTTTCCTCGCCTGGTTCAGCAGCTCTGTCTTGCTGTATTACATTTCCTGACTTCTGGTCCCAGCAACTCTCTTACCCAGACTAAGAACCCCCCAAGGGCTGAAATGCTGTTGGGTTTTCTCCACCATTGAAAACTCGACCTTTTCACATAGGGCTAAATACTGCTCTCATTTCCCTGGGTTAATCTGGAGTAAATCCCCGGGATTAAGTGGATTTAACCCTGCGCTGTCTGAGCAGCTCGGTGCAGCCCTGACCACTGGTGTTGCCCAGGGTTTACTGGGCTTCATGTCCTTGCCAGGAGCTACGGGTTGGGTAAAGTGACGCGCCCAGAAAAGACCAATAAATCATCCCGTGCTCCACAGGCAACTGCTGGTCAGCCACCTCCTGGTGAACAGCTGGAGGGGATCCATCCGCAATCACAGAATCATTTTGGTTGGAAGAGACCCTCAAGGTCATTGAGTCCAACCGTTAACCCAGCCCTGGCACTAACCCATGGCACTGAGAACGTAATCTACACTTTTTTTAAACCCCTTCAGGGATGGTGACTCCGCCACTGCCCTGGGCAGCCTGTTCCAATGCCCAACAGCCCTTTCTGGGAAGAAACTGTTCCTAATATCCAATCTAAACCTCCTCTGGAGGTTCACAGATCCTCGCAGAGGCTTTTCTGCTCTCCCAAGGGTGGGGACACAGGGTTTTGTTCTACGGTTTTCTCTTTGGATCCTGGGTGAAATATTCAGGCCCTTTGGCCAAAGCCAGGCTGAAGAGCCCATGTGAGGAAGGTGCCCGTAGGTTTTTCTACCTGCTGGGTGTTTTCTTGGCCTGATGTGCAAGAGGGGAGGTTCTGCCCCCACAGGACCTGGGCGAGCAGCTCATCCTGCGCCTGATTCTGCATTCTCCTGAGACCCTTTTCATCCCCACCATCACATGAGGATACTCCCTTCTTGCTCCCCAAATCCCCCTTCATCCCCTGCGCCGCTGTTGCCCCTCCACCGGCTGCCTGGCAAAGGATCCTGATGGAAAAAGAGAGCAGCAAACCCCAAAGACGTGTCATTGTGCGAAGTGCTTTCAAACCTTGCAGGATGTCACTGTGTCACAATTTCAGTTCATTAGGCGGCGCAGGGAAGACGCTGTGACTTCAAAGCGCTCCTTTTCCCTATAGAAACGGGAGCAGCTCTTTTGATCTCAGCCCCCAGTATCCCCCCCAGATTAATATTTACTTGTACAACCCAAACCTACGGGGGATCCTGCGCTTGATTCTGCCATATGTTCTGGGGCGGTTTTCGTTGCTTCCCTGGTTTTCTTTGGGAGGTGGTTTGTCGGCGGGGGGAGGAGCAAGCAGTAATTTTTATACGTTTATTTATTTCCCTGCTACCCTCTGCTCGTCGGGCACAGCAGGGGAGGGCACCCAACCTTATTTCGTGTCAACCAGTCACTTTGAAGCTTGCCACAATCAAACGCTTTTATTTTGGGGGAACCCAGCCAGCTGTTTGTTTGCTTCCCTGCTTTATATTGATTCAAGGAGATAATCTCCCTGGCCCCACGTGCTTAATCTGCGAGCTGCTAATGTTGCATGAGATATTGAAATGGTCCCATCTCCCCTGGACTGCTGGGGTATTTATAGCTTAATGCAGAGGTTTACAGCGTAACGCTTATTTTCAGAGCTGCAGAGGATTCATACGTGCGTCTAATAGCACAAACTGCTGTTGACTTTAGTGGGGATATTGTAACTCTAATTCAGTGCCAAAAGGTGACTGTATACTTTATATTGTAGGAATATCCTGATATATTTTTTTCCTATCGAACTGTTAGGATTTCTAACATGAGTGTTCAGCCTCTGTCTGCATCCGAGCAAGGGATGCTCCCCGAGATGCTGAAACGTGGGGCATGAGCTCAGGGTGGGGGAAAACTTGGCACAAGTGTGAAGCCCCGACTTCTGCAGGCAGAAAGCGGGACGATGTCTGGAAACCAATTAGAGCAGGATCTGATTCTCACTGCGTTTGCATCTGACAAAATGGAGTGGAAATGAATTCAATTCAGAGACATCTAATTTCATGAGAGACTCTCTAAGAATAATTCCGCCGCAGATGCTTAAAGTGATTTCGACATGAAAAGCAGGAAAGACAGAGAAGATGATAGAAAATGACTATGGAATTTATACCTTTCCCTCCTTCCTTCCAGCCCTGCACATCCCGCGCGTGTCCTGGCATGAAAGCTGCAGAAAACCGCAGTGCAAATGACACAATTTCCTCTATGTTTTTATTGCCCTGAAACAAAGAGATGACCACTGAAGGTGTCTATAGCCACCTGTCCTAGACCCACAGGGACCAGTCCAAAGGGAAAATCTGTCGGTTTTTTCATAAAGAAGTTTTTAAGCAACATTTTAAAGTACTGCTTACAGGGTGAGAAAAGGCAATATTTAAACCACATGCATTACATATCAGTCATTCACACCATCCTGGGGAGCTCTAGATGATACTTCTGCGCCCTGTGTCGTGTTTGGGAAGCCACATCTCAAATGCCCTGACACAGCGACTGTCGCTGATAAGAACACATGACCACTATTCTATTTTTTCTTTTCCTTTTTACTGCTTTTTTCCTTTCTGCTGTTTAGGGGCTTTAAACAGCCTTGATTTTCTGTGGCTGACAACACACCCCATATGCTATTTATCTTGTCAGAACTCTCTCCCTCTGCCCTCAGCTCCCATTTTGTTCTCATTAATAGTGATTATGAAAAATGGGGCTAAATACTTACTTTCATATGATTTATCCAAATGTTGAACTGTGTAATTGGAGAAGCTAAGACATTATCCCTTCAGAATCTGTCAAGACTCAATTTCTGCATTTGATTTAATTTTTAGACTCATGACCCATAACAGTACATATATTTATTGCCTTTATGGTGGCTTGGCTGAACAATATATCTATCAGTCAGAATGGGGAAGCTGCATATTATTTATAAGAATTTAAATAGTCAGTGTTTTTTAAGAACACTTGTCCTTAGCATGCAGTTATTAACACAAGGCCCCTAGATACAACAAAATTGAAAGTCAGCTGGATGGAATGCCCTTATAATGAAGATATTTAATAACTGGCATCAGACTCTGATTTTCCTTTCGGTGACAGAAGTGACGCACGAGCAAAGGCGCTTTGCGCTGCAGGATCCAGCGCCTTCCTCCCCTTCCACTTGCCACTAGGAATTGCTCATCTATAAAAGGTGCATTGGTACATGGCCATATAAAATTCGGTCCTGCCTTTCTGAGCTGTGCAAGCAGACACGCACAGTGTTTATGGGAGCGCCTGGCGCTGCCTCGCGGTTATTTTGTGCATCCCTCTCCCCGTTTCTAATCCATCATTTCTCTGCCTGCTTTTGCAAACCACTTTTGCGTGGCTTTGGCCCTGATGGCCAGCTGAATGCAAATGCTGATCTGTGGCCAAGTGTCTTGATCGTATAGATTGTCAACATGCAACTCGGATCGAAACTGAGATTCCTCTCAGCTTCCAAACCGGGTTTGCTGGGGTAAGAGAGACAGAGCAAAGTAACAAAGCAAAACAACAAAACGTGGCTGAAACTCAAACCCACCATCGCATCCACAGCGCCGACAGCACCAAATCAACACTAACATAGTGTTGAAATTGTTAATAAAACAAGTAATCAAGCTGCTAATATCTGCAAGCACCATTTTGGAAAAAAAATGATAATAGAGCAACCATCAGGGAGTATAGTTAATGTATAAAACAATTACTGTAGTCAGATGCTTAAATAAGAGCCATAGTGGTAACAAATGCGTTACTGTACAGAGGGGTGGATTACAGTACACATCGTGTTCTATTTGTGATGCCAGAATGGAAAAGAATAGCTCTAAGATGAAGCCGATGCATTTATCACCGATATTTGTCCAGTAGCCTTTTCCTTTGGCATGAAACCTGCCAGCACGTGTGCACGCATCTATATGTGCACATGGATACAGCTTTAACTTAGTATTCTTCGTTGTAGAAACGAATATAATTATTTAACGCACACTCATTTACTGCCAGCTAACTCGTGTCGGTGGTCCTCTTGCTTTTAAATATAAATACAATGCCAGTCAGGACACCTTTCTTTTAAGTAGACCTTTGGAAAAAAAGCTTCCCATTGCCATTTTGATAGGGATCTAACCACTAATCTTTTATTTTGCAGCCAGCCCTGAGACTTCGGGCATGGCTCTTCCCTCCTTGTGAGACTCTTGCAGGGAACAATAAGAATATTGATTATTTTATTTTTTAGACTCATAATACCACAATGGTTCTTTTTCGCCCTCCTTATTTTCTCTAATGTTTGGTGGGTTTGTGCAGCTTTAATTGCTACAAAGCTCTCCTTTTTTTCTGTTGTTAGTGCTAAATCCGTAACCTGCTCTCTGCCGCACGGCAGCGGTTAGAACTTCTCATTGTTTCTTTAATCCCAATTCCTCTGTTGTGCATCTTCCTCTGCAAGGAGGAAAAAAAAACCAGCCTGGAGAACCCCAAAGCACAGAGAAAAAACCATCATGAGCATAAAGAAAAGGGCTGGAACATGCTGCTTAAACACTTATGGAGCAGGAGCGTGTTTGCTGGGAAAGGGTTGCTAAGAAGGAGTTTTGCTGGCTTCAGTTTAAGGCTGTGTGTGAGAGCGGAAGTACCTAAAATAGCTTAACTGAAGTGCGTTGGGTTTGTTCTAAAAGATTTCTGTCTGTTCAGCCATTCAACCTGCTTGGGAGAAAAAGAGAATTATTGGCACTGATAATTTTTTAATCAAACCTCACCCTTTAGAAATCTCAGATTTCTATCAATGAAATACTTTTCCCTGTAGTGAACTCAGCTCAATTTTTTAATGTGTACAAGATATTGTAGTTGTTTCCCCACCTTCAATTTCAAAAAGTTTAAAACTAAAAAAATTAAAGTATCAGCTTTACTAACCACGTTATCTCTCGGGTTTTGATTTTATGCCGTATTCTGCATATTAGTAGAACTCAGAGACAGCAAAACTACTCTATACCCCCATTAAAAACCATGGAGGTGATGATCTACTGCCCAGTTCCTTCTGGTTGTATTATAGACCCAGCAACAACAAAAACCATACCTCAGGTTATCTAACATTTCGCATTAAAACTCAGCTTTAGGTTGTTTAATATTTTGAACTCCTTTTAACCTGAAGTTTAAGCACAAACAATAGACTCCTTTCTCAGAATAAGATCAATGAAAATCAGAAAGCTCTGTCCAATAAATAACTATTTTTGGAGCAGAGTGCACTTGCTGGGTAATTTCCCTGCACATCGGGATTTGCAAAGGGCCATGTGCTGTTTCCCATTGACTTCCCTGAACTTAGCCTTTATCCATTCCTCTGGTTCCTGTGGGAAATATCTTTAATACTGGAAATCTGGAGGTTAACTAGCTACAAACGGTATTTAGTTATTAAAAGCATTGGCCAAAGGGTCCCAGCCCTTCCTGGGCAGCATCACCAGCTCCATCGCTGGCATTAGAGATGCAGGAAACCTCAGCCCCTCATCCCAGTGTCCTTCACTACGGCCAGCACATTGCATTTGCTATTACTAATTTTTCTTTTTTTTAATTATATCGCTTGTCTTTTTTTATGGTCAGACAGTCAACTGTCAGCATCAATTACGAGACTTAATATTGACATCCTCTTAAAAGAGGTTTAAATATTAAAGCGAAAAGGGACTTGCTCTGGGCTTCATCCCTTTGTGGTGTTCGTCAATAAAAACCTTAACTTGCAAAACAGTTGTCACAGCGATTTTTTGTGTCTTGCGCTGACGTGATGCCCGAGTGGCAAACGTTGCTGGAATTTTTCAAATGAGCAAACTGCACTTATTAATTACGCTAATAATCCTGACTCGAGATAGCTGCTCCGAGGAAGACAATAGCTGAAACTTGCTCCTTGTAAAAGGGGCAGTGGAGCTGTCGCCTTTGTTGTATTTAAAGGCTCTATGCAGGAAAAAAAAAATCTTCCTTCACTTCTTGGGAAAAAGCCATTCACACATATAAACCAGAAACCTCAATATGCACATCTTTATTTTTAACCACCATGCCATGTATTGATTTTTCCCTGCAATTATGCAGCGCTGTATTTATTTGCATCAGTGCTCTGCTGTGCCATATATTAAACCTGCCTTCCTCCAGCGGCGGCTCTTTAGAAAAATGCTTCTGATTTCCCCTCAGACTATGAGGTCAATAGGCCATAACTTATGATTTTGAACCTATAGCCAGGCCTAATTTATGGATCAGTTCTGGTTTCTTGTGTTTAACTCTTGCTGGGAGAGGGTTTCATCAGAGAGATGCGCAGTCATTGTGCACAGCTGAGATCCAGGCTTTGGGGCGAGAGAGGCGTATGGGCTGTCGTAAGCTCAATGCAATGCTACAGATAATTCAGATCTGCTTCTCTACGAATTATGTATAGTTCTTCTGAAAAATGTTTGTATTTCCTAATATAGCTCTGGACTATCTCAGTAAAGCAAGGGAAATCTTACGAGAAAGTCACTTCTCACGTATCAGAAATTAATTTTCATTTGCTAAGCACAGAATGCGTTTAGTTCTCAAATTTTGTTTATCGGACTATTATTGACAAAGTATGGATTAACTTTTCTCAGTCTCCAACAACTTTGGCAATATTTGCCATGGACAAAAGGTTAAGGTTTTACATGACAGCATGTAAACATTAAAGAAAAATATTCTCCTGATCTCCAGCTAGATCACAGCTTGCATTGCCCATGGTCTGGTGCAAAGGGGGTTGTGCAAAGGGATATTTCAGCAGATTTTGGATCAGATGCAGAGCAAGCTCTGGGTATAAACGGCTGCGGAGGCCGTGGGGACAGCGCAGGGTGCAGAAGCAAGCGTCAGGCCCTGGCGGGCTGGGGCTGTGGCACGCCGCTCGCATCAGCGCCTTTTTGACTTCACCGCCTCAGCAGCTCTTGGGAGCGATCCCCTTGTGCTTTACATCACCAAAACCATCTGCTAGAGTTGTGCCTTGAATCGCCTGGTCCTCTAGAGGCAGCAGGGAGAAGAAAAGGCAAAGTGAAATTCTTCCATGGAAAGAAGTTATTTTATTATTTTTTTTTTTAAATTAACCCCTTCCAGCCTGAATAACATTTTTACAACCTCAACCCAGTTCAGGCAGAGGCTGGACTGGCTCCATCCTTCAGGAACTCACGCGGTGATATCGGGTGCCCTGAGGTTCGCAGGTGCCTGGAGGGTACGTTGCACTTGCCAGGGAACAAATAAACAGCAGTGTCAAAAGCTCCCGATGAGGTTCGGATGTGAACCAGTGCCAGGTGCTGCCCTCAGCAGTGCCGCAGTGCTGGGCTGTGTCAGCACCGGAGCTTTTGCCATGAAAACCTCCCGTTCAGCCCTTCCCGGGCTGCCCGCAATGCTGCAGGGGTGGCTGCACATGTAACGAGTGCATTAGTGCTCGTGCCCACTCACATCAGGCTCTGACCCCCCCCATAGCACCCACACACCACGAGGTGCGTTGGAGATGAACCCTCAGCCTTTAATTCCGGATTTATGGCTGCTACTGATCATAAGGTAACCTTTTGCCATCACAGTGTCTGAATGCAACTTTGGGGATTAATAAATGGGAAAAGTCGGGACCTTAACTGTCAGGAATATAGTAGATGTGCCCGGCACTAAAACCAACAGCCGTAAACCATGGAGGATTCCGCTTCACCTAAAGAAAAAACAGCTACTTGGTGTATAGGGTTAATAACATTGAGCCAACTCCGCGGAAAACCTCCGCGTAGCAGGATCGCAAGGAGTTAAAATGCAGCAAACCTCCTCATGCATTTTATGTCACAGCTCCCCCTTTTTCTGTCTGTGTGTGTGTGTGACCAAGCCAAGTTCTTTTTTAGCTCTACCCTTTTGAAAACTGCTGGTTACAGATAAATTAAAATGCCAGAACTGAAATTGCCCACGTTAGCCCCTAAGGGAGGCTGCACTGTCATCTTTCATTAGATGCTGATAGACCAAAAGCCCAAGGCAAAGTGAAAGCTGGTTCCTAAGAAAGGGCTGGGAGCCAGGAGCTGCATCTCTCTGCTGTAATCTTGCATCTCTGTCCTTTTAAGTTTAAGCTGAGCAATGCTTTCTTGGACATGTCTGTTTTCATACTGCAAATTTCAGTCTTAAAATCAACAGCAAATGTGAACAGGGTATTCCACGGAGTCCTGAATTGTCAAGACAAGCCAATGCATTTTCTCAGAGCAATCTGATGGTTTTGTCTGGTGTCAGCCCTTACATCCTCCTGTGCAGATGATGTGTTTGGACGGTTTAATAAAGAGCTGTTTAGAAATGTGACTGTTATTCTTAAAAAAAAAAAAATAAAAAGGTCATATAATCTCTCAGTAAAAAAGGTGGGATTTTCCCTTCTTCCATCAACTTGAAGGAGGGATGGTGGCTTGGTGGGTTTTGCAAAGTGCGACACAGAGGTGAAATGGTCTAGGCTAAGAAAAGAAAAAAAAAAAAAAGCCTAAAATTACGCCTGCACAAGGAGCTTAATAAACCATAAAGGCCAGTGGCCTTCCAGCATCCTTTCACTTTGTGTTTGAATTAGAGATGTGCTCTGACTTAGAAAAACGGGGCTGGTCCTTGGAGCGCTCAGGCACTTGGTGGTGCGGAAGAAGCCTCCAAAAGGAGCAAAACCCCAGATGCGATTCTCTACAGGCAGCTCTTGTGCCCAAGGGATAAACTCTTCCTTGAGTCCTCAGGAGTGGTGAAGGGGTGAGGGAGAGGAGGCTCTCGGGCACCATCTCTGTGTCACCTTAACCCTACAAAATCCTGCTGAGGAAATCAAGCTGGAAAATGATACTGGGCTGCCTGGTTATGGTAATATTTGGATGGACAACCACCATGAAGTTTGGTAGCAGGTGGCTGCGCATGGCGTTTTTTAAGGCATGCAAAAATGTTGAAAGCCCGGAGAAGCCAGCCCAATTGTTTTTGCTCATTTATTACTCTGGGCAGTGAAATAATTTACTCCATTTCCATCCACTTTCTTCTACTTG
Organism: Patagioenas fasciata; assembly: GCF_037038585.1. Classification (NCBI taxonomy): domain Eukaryota; kingdom Metazoa; phylum Chordata; class Aves; order Columbiformes; family Columbidae; genus Patagioenas; species Patagioenas fasciata. The sequence goes on along the minus strand of NC_092535.1, from coordinate 7,885,656 downwards.
TATTGAGTTACGATGGGGAAAGGAACCGTCTTAGATGTCTCTTACTTTCTTGGAGTCAGCAAGGCTTTAGTTTTCAAACGATTGTATCTCTGTGCTCCTAATCTCAGTGGTTTTTTCCTTTTTTTTCCTAGCTGCTCCTGAATTAGCTTTTATTCTGTGTATACAACACAAAGCAAACAACTGCACAGCAAAGTCCGTGGCGCTTTTCTCTCTGTGGTAGGTAGGACCACTTGGCTGCATGACACCCGCAATTGATTGAGTCTATGAAACCATCACACAAAGTAAAGAGAACTGGAAAATATATTGTTCCAAAAGTTATTGGGCAAGGCTGTGGGGAATTAGTTTTCATTGCACTACAAGTCCAGAGGAGGCAATAATAATAAGCTGCACTTAGCAGAAGTAAATACCTGTGGTAACTCCATATAGGTGCACGAGGCTGGGACTGCTGCACCGGGTCAGCCCTTGTGTGCTTTACACCTTGAGATCACAAGGTAAGGGGAGACATTTTGGCTTTTTTTCTGGGAAGTTTCTGCTGTATCTTAGCACTTCATTGGAAGGCATTGTGGTAGGGGCAGTATGAGTGGTATTAGCAAGGACAAACATTCCTGTGATGCAATAACTTGGCATTTTGGCTGTAGATTTTCTTTCACTGCATCCCCAAGGCTTGCTTCAAATGCGCAATCAGGAAGGTACTTCCATCATCTTCTCTGAACTGCATTGCCACTGCTCTGCCTTCCCAATTTAACTCCTTCTCACTTTTAAAGTAAATTTATGCTTGTATGCTGCAGTTTAATTTTCAGTTACCCTGCCTGTTACCAAAGGCTGCTCATCTGGGATAAAGCAGAGGTTTAACCTCACGTGTGTGATCCAAATATAATCAGAAGAGTGAAAAGAAACAGATCAGACTTTGGTTCTCGTTTCTTCTGATTCTGTGGATGATTTTTGCAGACCATGATTCATTGGGAGGGGTGGCAAAGGGTTTGCGAGCACCCAGCAAGGCTTCACGATGCTGCATCGCCTTGCCTGGCTTTTCCAGCCCTCTGGCATCCACGCTACCTTGAATAGACACAAAAAACCCCCAACCAAGCATCCAAAGCTTTCCAAAAGGAGCCTGGGAACAGCTGCCAGGCAGCACTGGTGTCTGACCTGGTGCAAATCGAGGTGGTTTCTCCCACTGGTTGTGCAGAGACAGGGGCTCTGAAAAAGCTGCTTTGACCACAGAGCAAAGGTCGCGGCAGCAGAAGCTGCTGGGTTGCAAGAAGGACATATTCAGTCTAAAATCAGAAAGCCATTTAGTTTCCTGACTTACAAAAGAGGATAATCACACTCCCTTTACATGAGTATCATGCCGTTTAATTAGCAAATGATTAATTTGTTAATGATTTCCCTGGCATGGAAAGCGCTACTGAACAGCTTCTTTTCCCAGCCATGTAAATCAGCAGCAGAAGGGAGGGACATCTGCACCTTCCCACTCCCCGTCCCTCTGCTGCTCTGCCCAGATCTACTCACTTGGGAGACGCAGTGACTGAAACGCAGCTCTGGGAACTGGCTCCTGCAGCAATTCAGCGTTAAGGCGTGTGAGATTTCTGTGAAGCCGAGCCATGTCATTGCCCTCTCTGAATCAAAAAGTGGGAAGGTGTTTCCTTAGAGCTGGACAAGAGCTGGGAACTGAGTTTCAGCTCTTCTGGTGTCCGCCACTGCGCCTTCCTCAGAGCCACCTGCACAATGTACATGTTTGCATGGTGAACTTAAACATAAAACACAGTGTTCCGCTCTGTAAACACTCAAATGTCCCAAATTCTGTTTTATGCATGATTTCAGCAAATAAGATTATCAGTGAAAAGAGAAGGAAGCAGAAATGAATTGCAGCTTTGCTTAAGAAAAGGGAAAGAGACCCATTTAAGCCAATTTCTCCAATCAAGAAGAAAGGCTGTTTGAAAAACAGATCAAAACAAGCCTAGTTTCCTTGCAAAGGGAGTCGATCAGAACAGCAGTTTCCATAAAAAGGGTTCAAGAGGGCCTGCGAGGATGCTGGGGCTGGTTCCCCAGCCTGGTTCACACCTCCGTAGCACACGCTACAACGTCCCCATCCCCTGCTGCGGTTGGTTCTGCACCTTCCTCCGGCTCCCAAGGTGTTAGTTTGCCACAGAGACGGAAGAAAAGCTCCAGAAAGGTTTCCCTTTTCTCTGACCCTACTTCAAATGTTCCCTGACCAAGCTGAATCTGCTCCCTGGCCTATGGGAGCATCCCAGGTTTCAGGCAGCTCGGTGGTAGCAAAGAAACAGCTCAATCCTGTCCTCTGCCCTGGGTCCTGCCCTTTTAATTCTTTTGAGCAGTTTATCTGCCTTTCCTTATCTCAATCCTTTCCTTCTTCATGATGCCCTTCTTACCCTAACCCTCCTGCCATCCTTTCCCCCCTGCCCCTCCCCATTCAGCCTCCCTGGGGAGGGGCTGCCCCTTTTATAGGTTTTTTGCCTGAAGCCACATGACTCCCAAGCAAGTGATTTTTTAAAGGGTCTTGACTTTAAAAAGGCTCTATTTTTGGAACTCAGTGGTGAAGTATAACTCTGTCATCAGCCTTGTGACACTGGGAAAAAACCCGCTACAAGTGTGAGCAGAGCTGGACCCCTTGGATTTTGAGTGGCTTCATATTCCTTAGGAAAGCTTAACACACAAATACACTGCCTGTTATGTGCAGAGCCATGAATTCAGCTCTCTGCAAGCTGGTGAGGTTGGCTTAAAAATAATGAGGTTTAAAAATAGAGTAAAATACATTTTGGGCAACTTTCATGTGCTCCTTGGCTTTGGAGTGGTTTTCAGTTTGGCTCAGGGGACCACTTCAATCCCATTTCCAAGTTCTTCTCTGTACCCTGGAGGGCCAGACATCTACTTGAAGAAGTGAAATCAAATCTGAAATTGCCAGAAACACCACAAAAATACTGATGTTTTTTAAACCAAACAAAATCTTCACTCCAAATGGAAGCCCAGTCCAGCCTGACAACAAAAATCGCAAGTTGGCAGCACAGCCCTCCTAGCGAGGCATCCTTGCTGATTAGCGCTGCTGCCTCATTAACATGCATACTGTAATCTCATTTGCTCCAGGATTGCTTTGATGTTAATTCCAGCGTTTTGGTGCAGTGTGGTGCTGCACTTTATGTTGCCAGGCTAGCATCCCTCTCTTCTGCAGCCCGAGCCCCTTCTTTCTCTGGATTCTGCCTTTGCTGCAGCCCCTAAAGCACCAGCCACCTTCACCCTCCCACCTTGCAGCCTGGCCCCATGCTGCTTATGCTCTACTTTCTATATAATTTTCTCTCTAATTTTTCACGCATCCTTTTATATTTTTTTTTTCAAGCTATATGCACCATTTCCCCAAGCCCCATGTGTTCAACCATGAGGGTTGTCTAATTTGGGGAGGACAAACCTCGATGCATACTACCCTGTGAGTTTGCTATATGGCTCATGAGCAAACCTGCTCAGCCCTGCTCCTGCATCCCGGCCAGGATGTGCTGCCTCACTTCCTTGTGACAGCGGGGATAGCTTTAGTGTGGAGAAGATGGACAGACAGCATCCTTGCAAGGATGCTCACAGGGACCTGGTCTCTCCAAACACTGCTGTCATTACTGGGAGCTGAGGTATCCTAAGCCAGATGTGTGGACGGGGTCGGCTGGAGCTGGGGATGCCACAGAGAGGTTTTGTTCAAAGCAAGATGGGGACTTCACCTCCCCACAAAATCAATCACTTCAATATTTCTCAAAAGTGTCTTCCAGATATCCTGGGTGTTTACGATCCCGAGGGCCCAGAGCTACCTCAAAACATGGGCAGGCCAGAAAAGCGAGTCTGCTTTATTGTCTGGGAGATCAATGACTTTAATAATTAGCATCTTACTTACACATGATTTCTATACTCAATTTGAATCTTAATTAGAGATGGGGAGGAGGATTAAGAAACTGTGACGTAGCACAATGCTGTGCATTTCTCCTGTCCTCTTGGGGGGGACCCTCAGCAGGACCTGTGACAAACCCGCTGCAGCATCAAGGACCTCACGCTGCTGGTCCCTGGGGAGCGCTCGGTTCCCCTGGGGAGGACACCAGTGCTGGAGGGTCCCACAGCCAAGTCCCCTCCAACCCAAAGCCCAGCTCCAGCCTGTGGAGACAGGGGCTGGCCAAAGGGTCACGCACCTACAGTGCCACCCCATGCGTGTCCCCAGCTCACAGGTGCCACCTGTCACCAACACCTTCTGCTAAAGGGAGAATTGACCAGCTTTGGGGCCACCTGTCCTGGCAGGACAGGTTGCAGGGGACACGGAGCAGTTCTGGATGCAGCTGAGGCCAAGGATGCTGTTCGGACCCGGCCCTTGCAGCTGTAAAAATCTGATGGAATTTAAGGACCAAGAAAGGGATGGAGGGGCTGTCAGCACAGGCAGCAGCTTTAAACCGCTCAGCCTACATGTCTTTACACAGGGACATGTATTAAAAAAATGCAGAGCATTTGAAGCCCACCATTTTAATTAAACTGATTTAACATCTGAGCTTGCGAGGGGCGCGGGGCTGGCAAACACAAAGGAGCTGCACAATCACTTTGGCTCCATTGTTGACGGGCTTTTGCTCTCTGTTTGTACAATAACCTATTGAACTTTTCCAGACTGTAATTCAATACAGAATAGATCCTTGCAGGAGGCTTTTTTGGCAGGGAGCACTGAAGGCCTTGAATCAATTTCACTTTTCCAGCGTGGCTGTTTAATGTATTGATACCAGCTGGAAAAAAAAAAAAAAAAAAGAAAAAAAAAAAAGAAAATAAAAAGGAATCAATGTTACTTTTATTTGTCCTGAGCTGAAGCCTTTTGGGTCCATTCTTTGTGACACTGATACCATGCAGCGGGTGGCTATTGTCCCACCTTCGCCAGGAAAAGCAAAGACTGTTAATGTGAAACAAGGCTGCTTTTTTTTTTTTTTCCTCTTCTCGATAATACTTGCCCATTTTGCAAAGGTTTAAAACCTTTTATAGGGACAAAAAAGTCCAGCAATTGCACTGCTGCATAGCTTAGCTGGTTATTCTAGTGATACTGAGACAATACTGTGTAACGCCTGGGAACTTGGATTTGCAATCAGTGCTTGGGATCTGGCATTGCCCCGTCGCTTGGGCACAACCTGGAGCTGAGCTCAGCATCACTCCAGACAGGGCTCTTCAGGTCCAATTTGAGGACCTGATTTGAAACCAACTCATATTCAGGCAGCACAGCTGGATATGTCCCTGCGAGGGACTTGCGCAGCATCCCCAGCGGGACACCCGCATCCTCCCTGTCCTGGGCAGGAGCACGGGTACCTCTGGGCAGCTTCCCAGCAATTTCAAGAGGAGCAAAAGTGTCGTTCTGGCTGTGGCCAAGCCTGGGGTGGGCTCGGAGACATAGTCCAGCCCATCACTACCCTTCCGCATGGAAGGATGAGGAGTGGGAAGGGGCTGGGGGATGTCCACAGTTTGGGACCACGGCAGGAGAGCGCAGGCTGCGGAGCAGGGGATGCACGTGTGGCACCAGAAACATTCCCAAAAGACAAGGCTGTTAATTGTTACTTAAGCAATTAAGCTGTTTCCAGATTGCCTGGGGTGAAGCAGCGGCAGTGGAAAGTGTCTTACTGCCAGAGCGAGAAGTGGCAGCATCGGGGCCCCTCTTTGCTGGGAAACTTGCTGGGGGTGTGAATGAAAGCTGTGGGCTGCCCCGCAGCTGCTTGCGTGACATGTAAACGTGAAGCAAGTGGGAGAGAAACCAGAGAAACCAGCCAAAATTGAGCAAAAAAATCCCTCTTGGGTTGAGCCAAACTCCCAGAAAAAACACGGAGGAGGATTAGGATGGGTCAGACCTACCCAGGCATCCTAGGGTACCTTTCCCAGCCCCAAAAGAGAGCATTTCCCCCAACCCAGCCCTGCTGAATACAGAGGGTTTAGCCTCCATCCTATGTGATACGTATGTACATGCACCGACATTATACAATATATATGAACGCGCACGCATAGAGACAGAGGATGTGCTTGGTGACAACTGCCAGTTTTCCTACAGAAAGGAAAATCTGGATTTCACAAACCCCTAAGTGATGTAAAAGCACAAATCCTGCTGACTTACACTCCTGGAGTATTTTTCTGTTAGAATTTGCCCCAAATGAAGAGGAGGCTGATACTGCAGCAGTTAATTACAGGAAACAGGACAACTGTTTGACTGGAGTTTCACTTGCTGAGGATCTGCCCTGAAGATTAAATTTTGGCTTTAAAAAGCATCTGCTTGAGGGCTGGACAGAGCTTTCTGCCCAGCTGCTTACCAGGGAGACAGAGGGTAAAATCATGCCTAAAATAAATATATGTATGGATGCATTACAAAGTGGCTGTGTCTCCCTATGTAATCAGAAATCAAAGCCATCCGATATTACCGTAGTGAGTCCTGCCAAAGGGAACTGGGAAACAACGTCACTGCTTATAAAGTGGTGCTGCAGTGTAAATCTAATCTTCATTTGGGGCAATTTCTGAAAGACAAAGGAAAATCCACCTGACGAGGTGTTAGTGAACCGTACAAAGCGTCAGCAAACCAAAGCGCCACATCTGGAAATTTGGCTGGGAAAGGGGAAATAAATGGCAAGGGAGCGGCCGATGAGGTGACCCGCACCTTGGAGGAGCCGTCACAGGGCAGGATGGGGCTGGTGGGGATTAATTCCCAGGAGCATCGTCCATCCATGCAGCCCCCTCCCTGCCACACACACTTGTACTGCCTGACCCTCAGCGTCCCCTTCCCCCCCCTCCACTTATAAATCAGAGCAGAATTAATTCAGGCGCCGCGTTTTATTTGATAAACGTCAAAATATGTAAATACCGGGCTCTCTTCCTACAGTCGCTAAAACAAATGGAAAACACATTTATTAGCATAGAGATGAGTTTAATCAAATCAGCGGCGAGTACAAATTAGCCACAGGAAACGTAATGAGCTGGGAATTAATTAGCAGCATAATGGTAATAACTTTGCCTGCTGATTACCTTGCGGCCATGGCTCTCCCCCAGGGCTTTCCATGGGTTCTCCAACAGCTGATCTTTTCTGTTGCAGGAGCCCCTGAACTGGAACAGCACGGCCGGCAGCTCCTGTGCAACAGACTGGAGGAGGGAGGGAGAGAGGGAGGAAAAAAAAAGCCATGTGAGAGATCCGCTGCCTTTACCTTCCCAAGCCACCAGCCTGTTTCTTTACCTATTGCTCTCCTGGTTTGTCCTGCCAGGCTGAGCGTCCCCATGTCCCTATGTGGCTCCGGTGCGGTGCATGGGGACACTGCCCTCACGGGTTGGGTGGGACATGTGGGTCACCTTCATCGACTAAATATTGCCTCCATGGCACATTTCGGAGCTGTAACACCAGCCATCCTGCACCCCTGGGTTATTTCAGTGCTTTGAGCACCATGCTGCAAGAGGGTGATGTTGGATCTGATTTGCCCAAAAACAAATACCCAGGTGGTTTTGGATAGAGGGTGAAGTCGCCTTGGGAAGGGCAGGAGCGGGATGACCCCCGGAGACTCAGCTGGCTGTTTCTGAGGAGCTGATGTTGCATGAGAAAGGGACAATTGATGCTCCAGGGGCTTTGTAAAGTGCTGGGCTTGTAAATTAACTGTGTGACACCAACAGTGATGGAGAACAGCGGGGGGCAGGGGCTGGATGGAGGAAAGGGGCAGTTTCTCTTCTTGATTTATTTGTATTCCTTCTGCAGTGCCTCTCTTCAAACACCTGAGCAGTCCAAAATAACTTGAGCAGAGCCTTCCAGTACCGGAGCTAAAAGCACTTCATAAACCTTAATGAATCAAGCTGTGCAACAGCCCTGCGAGGAATTATTACTCCCAATGGTGCAGAAGGTTAAGGGAAAAACGCTCACGTTTGGGGGTCTCCATTTAGATGCTCCAGTCCATCCTTGTGCACCTTCACACAGCAGCCTCCCATTCAAGTGACTGAGTCAAACCTTGAGAAGTTAAAAGAAAAAAAAAAGCTAAGTTAAAAAATAAGCGAGGCCATGCACTGAGGTGCTTTAGCAGGGGCTTGCGGGGGAATTAACTGAGCATCTAAGTTTAAAATGTAATTCAAAGTGATTTCTGGAAATGGTATGGATGCTAAAAAGTGGGAGTCCTGCTTCCAGATCACTGGTACCTGCAGAGTTTCCTCTCTGCTTGGGATAGTTGGCTCCACTTTGCAGAAATTCTGCATGAAATGGAAGGGGGGACAATAAAACGAAGGCCCAATGATGACGAAGACATGGTGATTTTTTTGATTTATTTTTTCCAAGTGAGATGGTGTCAGTTTGGACTGGTGTATCCCCCAGTCCTCCGGGCTGTCAGTGGTACCTAATAAATCAGGCTGGTGAATCCAAGATGTGATGCTAACTGTATCACTCTGAACCGTGCCTCAACCATGCCGGTTCCTTGGGCCATCTGGGTTTGGGCAGACATTTGATCGGAGCTGTCAAGAGCTGGTGGACTGAGACTGATGCAAACAAGAAAGAAGTCAACACTTTAAAAATATATATGGGTTTTGGAGGGGAAGGGGCGGAGGTTCTTTTGTTTATTGGAGACAAAAGAGAGACAGGATTTTTGCATTTTATAGTGCCCTCTGTGCTTAGAGATCTTAGTAAAACCCGTATCGGACCTTTGAACGCAAAAATAAGCAAGTAGGTATATAAATTCTTGCTTAAACACCCAAGATAAAGTTTTAAAAGTCCTCAGTATTGCCCTGTTTTCTTTTTTTTCCCCCAGGTATTTCTGGGGTATTCACCATTGCCTTTTGTTCAAGCAACATTGGGTCATTGATCCTACCAGCATTTCTCTAAAGGATCTGATCAAACCTGCCACCTTCATCAGCAGTGACGGCAACGCCTCACCTCAGCAAGCTGGTTGGTAGAAGAATTTGACATCTTTGACAGTTGTCCCTGAAAAACCTCACAAGTCCCTCCAAACCACGAGTCAGAGGAGAGAAAATCAGCCCTGCTGCTCTTCAGATCAGACCTGCTTTCGTGCAGGGGCTGAAATGCCTATTTTTGAGTCCCCAAACATGGCAATAAACTGAAATTTGTGTGACTTTGGTTAAATATGCTTAGTTTTTTATGCCTTTTAATGCCTCTGATTTTTCTTTTTATCCCCAAGGGAGCTTGTACAAGTTGACATGCTAGGTCAAACCATGACTTGGAGTTGAAGAATCCTGTATTTTACAGGGTTTTTCAAAAAGACGGACCCCGTTTCAAAGCAATTTCAATTTGAAATTAAGTCCATCTTTTTGAAACACCTGGTACTGTCATGGATAAATAATATTTCACCCAGAGGAAAATGGGAGAACACAAGGTCAGTAGCCTAAAGCTGAGCCTGAAGACGAGGTGGAAGTTGTCGGCTTGTGCTCCAGCCTCCCGTGCAGCCCGTGTTTCGTGTTTCCTTCTGAAGGGTTTTTATTCTTCAAAGTGCCACTTTCCTTTGCTACCTGCAGACAAATAGGTTGCTGTAAGATGCGTGCCACGAGCTGATTTTTGATTCATGAGAGCCTGAACCAACACTGATCATCAGAGAATCGACAGTGATCATAAAATATGAAAGGTTTTTAAGAAGGAGTCTACATCATATTGAGCTCTGCAGCAGTTTTATTTTGCTTCAGAGCCGGAGGGGCCAAATGCAACTCTGGTTTATTAATGAAAATGTGAAAGGGAAAACAGTGAAAGCAGAATTTGCCCCTGTATATTCAAGGCTACCTAGTTCTTCAGAAGCTTTTAGGAAATCTACCACTTTAAGCATAAACACAATACAATTTTGTTCTCATGCAATTTTCTTGCCAGTGCTTTTTCTTAAAAATCTGTACGGCTGTCATATAAAATATGCCTGGGTTTGTTCTAATTTAGATTACGCATATTTGTCCTCAGTGAATGATTGATTAAGTGCTCTGATCTTGACTGCTATGTTAGCAGCAGGGTATCTGCGCAAGAGGATTGGAAATCTCATTGGTTAGATGGTAGAGATGAAATCTTAGCTGTTAGAGATCTGGTTTTCTTTTTCACAGCCAAGGCAAATGCTGTCTTGTTCGCAATAATAAACATGTTTTGTACTGCGTTCCAGGACAGTGCTGAGCCTGACTTTGTTTTTGCGTGGAGGGGCTTTCAGCTGTCACAATACGGTGGCACCAAACTCTTAATGTCACCGATATTACTGTAAAGAGGGGATCTCGGAGTTCACTAGATCAGTTGTGATTTACACTGATGGAACCACAAACAAAATGTGTCTCACTGACATCTGTGGAGCTGCTCTGATAAAAACAGCGTAGAAGAAAAACTAGGGGAAAACGGATATATTTGTGCAACTGAGCTCATTCAAAGCATCAAGCACGGTTTAGCGGGACTGCCCAACAGGGAAAAGCTTCTTCAGGGGTTACTTACCCTGTCAATCTCCCTTTAACATCACTGAACCTGAGCTGTGTGCCAATATATTGCTACCCACAGGAGCTGGGAGATATTTTCTTGCTTATTTGTATAATCTTCTCTCCCATACTTCTTACAGGAAATTATGTCAAGCTATGTTTTGTCATATTTTCATTTGTTTGTATTTATACGCTAGAACTGACACAACTAAAGGTACCTGAAATCACTAACTTGAAAAACAAGAAAAATTCTTTCTCTTTAATGCCTCTGAATTTCTAACATTGGTCTACTGCATTGCCTTTAGAGCACAGTATCCTCAGGAAGGTGTGGTAACACACCAGGCAATTTTCTGAAGAAAGGAGGATTTTTTTCTCATTTTCTCTTTCTGAAGCTTTTCTCTGACCTTCTTGAAGGTGTAGAGAAAGCTTTCAAGACCATCAGAATAAATGGGTTGTTTACTGTGATGCTTGCATCCTTGGAAGAAAAGAAAAAAAAAAAGATAAAAGAGTAAAGAAAAGAAAATCCCTATACCTGCTGTCTGCCAAAAGGAGAAAGATGGGGTGTGAGCTCAAGAGAAAATATTCCAAAATCTGAGCATGATGCTGTCACGGTAAAGCTGAGTAAAGCAGAGAAAAGCTAAGTAAAAAGGGAGCGACCCCAGGGGTGGCAGCAGGACTCAGCACCCTCCTTCTTCTCAGGGGGTTCAACGCTTTGGGAAAAACAAACAAACAAACAACAACAGAACTACCAAAACAAGGTGCTATATCTTGGAAAAAAGTCTGTTCTGGCTTAATTTCCCGTGCTTAGGATGTCACGTTTGCTGCTGTCTGCACTGATCTGTTTGCGCAAACCCGCGCACGCAGACGTGATGATGGGGGCAGGATCTGAGGTGACTCCTGACAAGATCTCCAGACTTGGTCACAGAACCGTGAGCCCTTTCCCAAGGAAAACCGTGGCCTGTAGCCATGTCTGGAGGTGCTAAGCTGTGCTAATGATGCTGGGTTATCATCAGGCCCTAATGCTGCCTGGGATGGATGTCACCGCTGCGGATGTTCCTGCAGATCAGTTGGTAATTACACTTGGATCCCAAGTAATTACCTTGAGACTTGCACTGCGGTTTAGAAGACAGAAATAACCGTGCACTCGCCTAGTCCCACACGTAGCACTTGTGATGTAATTTAATAGCCAGCTTCTAACATGAACGTGAAGAGGCATTTCTCTCATATTTATGCCCTTTTAAATTAAACATCAGTGTTTTTCCCTAGGAAAGGAGCAGGGGCCAGTGTGCCACCAGTCTCCTTTTTCCCACTCAAGCGCCCTCCTCTTTTCTTGACAAAATGAAACACTCTGAAGCAAAATAAATATTTATAAGCTCCTCCTGGTGTGTGTTTGTTTTGACAAAACAACTTGCGCAGGTCTTGCTTTGGCTTTACTCTCTGCCCTATTTAAATTTTAGGCAGGTGGAAAACCAGCCCTCTAAAGGCTGGAGGAAGATGATGAATTTTGCGGTCTCTGCGTGGGGAGTGGATCCTTTTCTTTGAGGTTTTCCAGGTCACATCTGCCAGCATGTTTCCTTTTTAACCTCCGAACGCTAAACACCTGGACAGCTGTAGCTCTGCATTAAGCACTTTTTTTGATGAAGAGCTGGAAGACGAGGCAGCCTGATGCCCGGAGCCCGTGTACAGAACCTTCCTTGTCTGCAGTGCCGTTTCCCAACCTCCCATTAGCAAAGCATGCAGCTTTTTTCATATAGAATTTACTTTTTGTGTGTTTCTAAATAAGCCAGTGCTGCTGCAAATAGTCTTCTTCCTTCAGGGTGAGCAGCTTATTTTGGTTAGGAAAAAGCAGAGTTTACTGTGATCTCTTTCTTTTGGCAATGTCTGGGTAATCATTGCTCATAATAATGCCATCCCAGATGTTGGAACATCTCTTGTATTAATTTTACCCAGAAGATAATTTCCCTTAGAAATCATGTGCAAATCCCCTGTTCTAATTTAAGAATTAATTCAGTGCACTAAATCTTAGCACTTCATCCTAGAAATGTTTTCTGTCCCTGTTAACCCTTACAACAGCAACAACAAGCCCAATTGGGAGATTTGCAGATTTAACTAAGCCTGTGTTTCATGCCAGCTCTGTTTGAGCCTAGTACACAATATTTTGAAATGAGGGTCCCCTTTGATACCTGAAGCCTACCTGTTTGAATTATTTCCTTTTCCTCAAAGAATCACAAATATAAATTGATTTGTTGTTACAAATAAGGGCAGAAATAGGGGGAGCAGATAAACCAGTGGTCACAGAGATCCCCAGTCCAGTGATGCCTGGGATTGTCCCATGCATTTGGTGGGCTATCTTCATTTAGTTTATGATGGAAAATACATTAAACTCCAGACTAGGCACTTTCCTGCCCTTCCAAATTGTGACAGTCTTAGCGCATTGCAGCCTTTATACTCAAAGTCTTTGACTGTCAGTGAAAACAATAAAGAGGATAAAGAGGCCAAATCTGTGACTTTCACTCCAGCTATATGAGACCAGAGAGGTCCAGCACACCTTCTGCAGAGCAGGACGCTTTGAAAGCCAAGAATCTTCTCTTTGTACTCGGGTACCGTTGCTTTAGATGTGTTGTCTTATTTCTACTGGTATTTGGAGTACAAAAGAATTCCAGGTATCAGTACATTTAAGTAAAAAAAAATAATGCAAGGAATTGGGCTCTGGGTTTTGCAGCTACGCAGCTTGCAAAAGCACAAACCCATATTAGTAAGATCATGCCACCAACTATAAAGTGTGACATGCAAACTGTCAGAGGATTGCGGAATTCTTTCAGACAGAATTTTTACATCTATCTGCAAATGTTTCCTCATTCCTACTGTATCAACATGAATTTATTACATCTCAGTGCTAATAGCTAGCTAGTTGCTTCATGCAATGTAATATCATATCTTGGATTTCACTGATGTTGTTGCTGGTGATTCTTGTGTTTCTACATGTGGTTCCTCGTGCATTTTTCAGAGCAGAGGGCAGGCCAAGGACCTTCTCCAAAGAGGATTCATGTGGAATCAGCTTTGATAATTACCATAAGGTGATAATATGTGATTAGTGCTGGGACATGCCAGCACTTCCACTACCACCTCATAAACTCTCAGATTTTGAGCAGAGGCTGCACAGCAGCTCAGCCTCAGGGGTGAGGAAGGATGCAGCCCCAAAAAGGAAAAAAGGCACAAAAACCAACATTGCTCATACTGGGGTAAATCCTGTTTTCCTTCCTCTGAGTGATCCACTATTAATAGTAAGCAGTGGCTATGAGCCTGGCTTTTAAAGGATCCTGGAGTACAAATTCTGGCTATGGGTTTAAAAATGCGTGGAATTCACTGATGTGGAAATGCTCGGAGGGGCAAGGTAGTAAATCACTCTAGAAAGTGCATATATTTCTCCCAGGTTGGCCATCAGACTGAATGCTCTCCTGGCATGAAATCATACAAATGCAAGGCAACTTTTCTGTTTTACACAGCCAAGATTGCACGTAGCTCCCAAAGTCAGGAAAAAAAGCAAGAACATGATGCTCACCTGTCCCATCCCGTCCGACTGGATTTGGGATCCCACACCTGGAGCAGATCACATCTGATGTCCTCTGCGAGAGGACCTGCTGGAATGACAGAAACCATTGAAACCGTTATCCTTTATTCACAAAATATATTCTGTTTGATGACCCCCTTGCTGGGCATTGCTACTTAGTCATTTCCTGCTGCTTAGACTCTATTCTTCCTCTCACATTTCAATAAAATAAGGCGGAAAGATATTGCTGCTACCTTCTGGTCCTCAAGTAAGGGAAACTGCAATTATGCTGGCCTGAAATTCAGCACACTGACAACTGCAGGATGGATCTGCTGGCCCAGCAACTCCTGCCTTATGTGTTGGTCATTATTCCTCCTGATGAATTCACTTGGGGGATCTGCTCCTCGAATGCAAAGCTCTCGGGTCAGGACAAATGGAAAATGCATTACATGGAGCGTGACACACTGCGAGTCCCAGAAATGAGTGCATGTGGAGATATGTCCATAGGCAGCAGGATAAAGTCGTTCCCTTATCTCTGAGTTGCTGCTGGAATCTCCTTCTAAAAACCTGTGTTTGCAGCAGCAACGGCTGTTTGCAGTGCAATACAAGAGTTTCTTGTATTTATTACAAATTGAAATTTAAGAAGCTAAAATCACCTTCAGTCTGATTTTGATAAGTGGGAATTTTAGCTCCCCGTCTGGTGTTCTTGGACTCTGACCATTCCTGCAGTCAGAGACCAGTCTCAGCAAGGAAATTGTTTTCTCATGGGCATCAGTTTAGTTTCCTTCCATTCCTTCAACTCCTCATTTGGGGTTCCCTTCCACAAGACCCCCACAAGTAAACCAGGTCCACGTGCATCTCGGCCACACTCCCCACCTGCATCCTTGCAGTGCAACAAGCAGAGCCCAGTGCAACTCATCTCTGCTGTGATGGGGATATGCAGATGTGTCCTCATGTTATAATCTTTCTTAATTTTGTTATCTCCAGGTAGCACTCCTTAGTCTTGACATTAATGTGCCCATCCTATATCTGCATCACCGGACATGTTATATTTATCTGCCAAACCTTTGTCTCTTGCCCCACTGTAACGATGATGTTAATGACGTTCCTATTTTCAGTCACAGAGGCGGCTGTCATTTAGGTTTTGTCAAGGAAACGACAAAAAGACCCAGTAACAAATCTGAAATGTTTAGAAAGCCTTTCTCAAAATAAAACCCAGAACTTAAAATATTGTGCTGATAGGAAAGCTAGCTGTAGTTTTCCAACAAACCTCCAGCCCAAATTTCCTGCAGCATCTCAGGATCTTGATCCCAAAAAGGAACAGTTTCTGGTGTCTGAGGGCCCGATCCTGCCATGAAATGTATGCTGGCTGGTTCTGTGGGGGTTTTCTCCGCTTTTCTGAGAGAGACAGACACATAGTTTAGTGTTATTTAGCGAACTGTCACAAGACAAGTAGAGACAGCTATTCCCACCCAACCCACTGATCTTTCTAGAATACTTTATATATAATTTCTTCTGCTGTGCTGTTCTCCTGAGCTACAGGATACTACATTCTTATTCAGGTTGTTTCATATTTAGATCCTAAAGCATCTTGTGAAGGACAGGAACTGTGTTTCCAGGCATGTTTTGCAGCTCAGACCAGCATGATAAAGCTTTATTCTCAGCAGTAGCTTCCCAAATGTGTAGGATGTGGGAGGCCAATGTATGGATGAGCTGACATGATGAAGATACAAAGGGGCAGGAGGTCACCATTGGCTTGATGGCCTGGGAGAGCCACTGGAGGTGGAAGCAAAAGTCCTGTGCAACCTGTTGGCAACAGGAAGGAAGAAAATATCATGGCAGAAAATGGTGCCCAGTGTCAAATCGAAGCAGGGCAGAGGTTGAATAACCACATCTCGGTTTGTCTGTGCTCTAATGCACGATAAATGTCAGCTGGCAGGCAAAGGGAGGAAGGAAGAGTCAAGCGAAGGAGATGGGGCAGTACTGGTTTATGGGATTCGGTGGCTGGGCATGGAAAATTGGACATTGTCAGTGCGGGTCTTTGTCACCCTGTCACTGCAGCCCCAAGTGAGACCAACTGTCACTTGCCATGAACACGCACTCAGGACAACTCTTGTTCCCGGGAACCACCCCCTAGCTCAGTGTTTTAGCTGAGGACAGTGAGCGTTTGCACAACGGAGAATTTTCTTTTCTCTCCCTTCATTTCCTCTCACCTGGGGGAAAATTGTTGGAGTTAAAGACTGCTCTTGTTTGGCAACTTCCCTTAACTATCAGCTAAATAATACATGAACACTGATCCACCGCGCTGACTGCTGACTCCCTCTGCTGACCCTGTTTTATTTTTATTGCTTGGCTCGGGCCAGTTCCTTCAAGTCCTGAATCATCAGAACAGAGACCTTGAGGTATTCCAGCCAAATCAATCCCTGGCCCATTGACATATTGCTTTACCTAACCAACCATACAACTTCGCTTTTCCCTGATAATTTCTCAATTAATTGCTTTTCAGCTCTCATTCGTTACAAGGTCAGGCTGTGACTGGGCTTGTACAATTCCATCTCTGATAAACTCTCCTGGCCCCCTAATCAGCTACGACTGGGATTTTAGTTCCATTAACTTATTCATCATCTAGACATTTTCATCTTGGGAAGCTTGACTTTTGATTGTATCAGTAGTATCTTCAATTATTTAAGAGGACTTAAAATTCCCTTCTTACCTAAAAGGAAAATGCATTTTGAGCATCGAGAGATGATCAGATTGGACCAGTGTCTTTTGGATGTTCATACGTGCAAGCCGATGTTAAAGAACCCATGCATGGTGTGAGCATAAGAATTTGCTGCTGCTGAACATGTGTGTGCATGGGGCTGACTATATTAAGATGTCAGATATAGGGGAATGACAGTATGCTGATGACTAGTGGCTTACTAGTGCTAAATCACACCTGAGATTCTGTTCCATGATGTCAAACATTGATTCAGTTTCTGTGGGAAGTTATGCAAATGCCACAGCCCCTCAATGAGATATGAAACTGAAAAAAAAATAAAAATAAGCTTGCCCTCTCCTAGCAATAAAAATCTTTTTAGAAAATCTTGAAGCTAGCTGCTCCAGGAATGGGGTGTATTTTGAACATGCCCCCGCTGCCAGACAGAAGGTCTTGTAGGACCCTTGTTCAGCTCTGGTGCTACCTGGGAGCCAAATTCTTCTCTTCTCCTCCAACCTTCTGTCTCAGTCTGTGCTTCAGCTTTGCAGCAGCTGGTCCAATCCGAGGCAACAGCCCACTGGTGCTACTTACTGCAAAATTAATATTTTAACAGAAGCAGCAGTCTCTATCACACCACAGAATCACATCCCGGCTCTTCTCAGTGCCCCTCTTCCCCACCATATGCATCCAGGCAAAACTCTGCAACCTTCTCCCAGTAGGAAAACTGGTGGCAAAAACTAACAAACTGGCATCTGCTGTGAAATGGTGCATTTCTGAATGAGGTGATGGGACCAAGGAGTCTTGCTCATTGTCCCAGGCTCCATGGAAGTCACTTGACTGAAAACCGCTTTCCTACAGTGGTGTCGGGGGACCCATTTAGATTATCTGAGCACTTCAGGCTCTAAAGAATATCCAGAGAGAGGTCAAACTGTATTGACAGACTCTCCAGGAAGAAAAGCTAGCTTAATATTGGCAAGACAAGACCTGCTGCATATTGAAAAGGAGCCTCTCCTTCCAGGAAAGATGTGCTCAGGTCTCAGTTTCCTTTCTGCAAAATGCAGGTGATAGCTTTTAACACTCGTACTTTCATTGCAGACTGCAGAAGTATGGATTTTTCTTGCAGAACACTGCGCTCACACTTTGGAGTGTAAATTTTCAGCATTCGCTTAAAAAGAAAAGCCCATATTATCGCTGGGAAGGGCTTAAAAAAGATTAAAAGCACAGAAAACTGACAAAAAACCCCGCACCAACAGGCAGTGAGTTGTGATGAAGGAAAGTGCAACAGCAACACCAGAATGAACCCTGGAGTGGTGCTTTGTTTGCTTTTCCCCCCAAACTGTAATAACTCACCCACCCCACTGGAAAAATTCTGGTTTTTGGTGCCCTTTCTCGATGGAATGGCATGAAGGGCCTTTCCAAGGTCTCTGTTGCTTCCTGTGAATTATGTACCAGAAGGCACCAACACTTGGAGGACATGAAGAAACGTACAGTTCTCTCTCCGCCTGTTGCTAGGATTCACAGCTCCACTCCACCGCTTTCCGGGGCTTCAGCTCCTATTTTGGCTGTAGGGAAAAAAAAAAGAAGGAAACCTTGTTGCTTCCAGGCTCTCGGCATCAGGCTTGAGCAGCTCCAAAGCCAAACCTTAGAATATTGCTACAGTCAGACATAAAATCTTAATGCATGATAGTGCCTTGAATCTTACATTCTTCTGAAAAAGGTGAGTCCCCAGTAGCAAATGAAATATTAAACATTATTAAATATGAAACAGCTAAACCTGGATTCCATTAAAATGAATCTTTCATAGTTTTCCTGCTTTTTTTTATTTTATTCTTTCCTTCTAATTTTTTTCCCAGGGAGCATCGTGATCTCATGAGCTTTTATGTGTCCTTTTAAAGACGGAAAAATCACAGGTAATTTAAGTCTATTCTACTCAGATTTATTTTAGCTGGAAAACAAATCAAGGCTGTGAAACTCTCTCATGGTCGCATCTATCTCACTGAACTATTCAGCAGGCTGTATCAAAGGCTCACCTGAAGACACTGTTGTAATTCCTGCTGACATATGCCACCTATTTAGAAATCCTGTATCCAGTTACACACACTACTTTCATTTGGAATGGCTTTAATCTTCCACAATACGCTAAAAAAGAGAAACAAAAATTCCTCTTTTCGTATCACACAGGATACGTTTAGATCTGGTCTTGTTGCTCCTGCAGGTTTTTCTGGGAGTTAAACTGTGACTAAAGTGAGTGTTGATGTGGGAGCTGGTAACTGGGCATCTAGAGGCCTATCTGCAAAAAAACCCGTGAAATTTTATAGATCTGTCATTAGTCTGGGAGAGGTTGATGATGCAAACATGACTGAGGTTATGACTGCACAGGTAGTGCAGGGCACTCAATGGGATAAGCCATGACTCTGTATTGTTGCTGTATTTTGTGATCATTGTATTGCTACCTCGAAGTTCATAAATATTTGTGAATCTGTGAAGGTTGATTCACTCTGCTGTTAAAACAAACACAAAGGTGTATTTCTCATTAGGTGTATTTCTGTCCTCGTATTCAGACCTTACGCTCTCTCTTTTATTCTTAAATGTTGTTATTTGAGTAGGACTGGTAGAAATTTTTAAAAGAGGATGGGAAGAAGACCACTTGGCCTTGCTAAGAGGGTCCCAGAGCCTGGTCCTGTGTGAGAGCATTGCTGCTCAAGAAACCTGGGTCTGGTGGGAATTCACATTTCCAGCACACACCTTAATTCTTGACTCTTCAGGCTGCTGCATTATGGTCTCCGAAACATGCATGGGTTAGTTTACCAATCTCCAGACACACTTTTAGACTGGAAGGCAATAACTACTAAGAAAGACAAGCTAAAACAGCAAAGAAGGTAGAAATCCATTAATTATTGAGATCTACTGTTCTATTTTGAGAAAAAAAAACCTTCTACCTTGTTTTGCATTTTGCTTTCCTTAGGTTACTTCCAAGGCTCAGCAAAGCAGGAGACGTAAACAGTCTTGTGACTCCATCAGTCCAGTTGTGGTTTTCACATCTCCCCCCTCCAGGAACTGAGCAAAATTGGGAAAAAAGAAGTCGGTTCTGCAGCAAAATGGAATAACACACGCTCTTCCCTGGTTTAGATTTTTGTAGCATTTCACAGTTAAAAAAGGAAAAAAAAAAAAAAAGAGTAAATTGTACAAGATTATTTTTGGGGTTTAAACACTAATGTTTTCTTTTCTTTTCAGCTGGGATGGCAAGCGCATCCCATCAATACTGCCCTTCTGGCAGCCTGACCAGAAGCATACGCTCTTGGTCTGTTTTTGTAAGGGCTTTTCATGCCTATTTTTGGCCTGACACCCTTGGGATGGAGGGGAACAAATCCCAACTTTATCATTTATATATTTATTTTAATGAACCGCCCTTGGCCAGCTCACGTTTTCACCACAAAGATTTCAAATGGCCTCAGAGCAACAAAAAACATGTTGCAAAGCGCTATGAAGCTTAGACATGAACACGTCAAATAAGTGATCCACATGAGAGTAGATAGACGTGACATTTAGTGATCATCTTTCTTGGACAAAATGGGGCATCGCTGTCACTTTAAGTAAATCTCAGTCAAATTTCTGGCATTTTACCATAGGGGAAGCAGGAGGCATAAGAGTAAATTTCTCTTTAAAAAATATAAAAGATCAACCTTGCGAAAAAAAACGGTTGCCACAATTTAAGGTGCAATACTTTATCCTAGCTTGGCCTTCCGTTTACTTACTGCTGATATCAATATGTCACCCCTAATGTTTACTGATGTTCATTTTACAAATGACTTCTCCTAGCTGTCAGAATATCTGTCACCAGCAGCTCTTCTCTCTCTTTGCTTCTCATCCCCTTTAATAAAGATTAATATCTTTGAGGTTAAGTAGAAAGATCAGATACTACGTAAATGACACCATAGGTCTGATATTTAAACAAGGTGAACATGTAATTGCTGAGATTATGTGAGCAAATTGGGTAATTCCTGGCCTAAATGAACACAGTTGGCTTTTGCAGGGTCAGTTAATATAAGTGCACATTCAAATGAATTGTAGATTGTGGAGACATTTGGGCTTCTGAAGGTTCAGCCATTGAAGAATTGTAGATGTTCAAAGCAAAAATTGGTTAGCTTAGATCCTACAGCTTCTCTGAAGTACTAATATGTTTAAAAGACATGCAGAATGGGCATTCTGTAGAAATATGGCACATTGGTTTTCCATATTTATAGTCCACCAGTGACTTCTATATTAAACGGTTTCAGTCTACAAGTCCAAACAAGATTTTTCAACCTGTCATTCCAGCAGCTTAACCTGGTATATGAAATGCTAAACGTGTTCTGTCTGCTTTGTACATCTTCCTTGACAAACACCTGGAGTAATGATTCCAGGATGAAAATTTAGCTGGCAGTTTTAAGGATGAAGCACAAAACAGTTATCTTGACTTTGCAATGCTACAAAGAATGAAGACGTATTTTGCTTTTGAATTGCAAGATGTGATTTGGCAGACACAGTGGAATAGACCATGGGCTCTTCACATAGACCACGTTCCAAGTGGCTCAAGAAAGGCTTACCTGACCAAGAACTGCAGGATTGGGTCAAAACACAGGATCATACCTATGGGCCAAAAACTACAAGATCAGATCAGTTGCTGTAGAGATCAAACTTAGACTTATTTTTCTAACCACCAGCCTTGATGTATATGTAGGATGATCTTGTGGCGAACAGAAGAAGATATGAGGCTCATAGTCCAACTTAGTTTCCTTCAAACTTCCCAGCCAGGCTATGCAGATCATATCTAATGAAGGAGGCAAACACCTCAAAAGGGACTTCAGCCTTACTTTCTGACCTATTAACCTGAAATAATTTACTTTTTTGGCACTCCAGCTTTGGATGCTAGAGCTCTCTGATACCCTGGAAATGGAGAAAAACCTGAGGACACATTGGATCAGGAACAGAACACAAAAGGGATTGCGGGTTTGATGGAAATGCTTCTTTAGGAGTAGAGCATTTGGTTCTGTTTTGTGTTTTGTCCAGAGGCAGTTTGACACAAATCATCAGGTTTAGCTCTTAAACTCTCTGAGTAAAACCCCCCTCCCAACATCAAAGGCAACATCCCCATTGGTGTCCGTACCGCAGCCTCCTCTTTGGGCAGGTGCCCCTCTCTATGATGTGAACTCAAACTCAGGGATAACTGACAAAAGGCACTGATGGTGCCTCCTCAGCATCACACAAAACCTTCCAAATATTGGCAAGCTGGAAAAAAAAAAAAAAGTAGGTACCAAAAGCTGATTCCTGAAGTGAGAATTTCGTACATAACTTCTTTCCAGTGCACCAAAAGGCACCTATTGTACTACGAAGATGACTCTGAAACTGCCTTTTGTTGTATTTTGTATGAAGTAGGATTTTATATCTGCAATAACCACCGGGTGATTTTATTTCTAGGAAACAGATTATTTTACAATAAGAGAAAAGACTCTCTGATCGGTATTTTAGCAGTCATACTATGAAAAAAGCCCACATCTAAACATTCCAGGATTATTACAATATGTCCTAAAATCAGCTTAGTTTTGACTCACACAAATTGATACTTGCACTATTTTACTGTACGACACTGTTTTTCTCATACATACAATTGTTTCTTTCAACTATAACTGACTTGATTCTTCATGTAGCAGGATCTGAGAGTAGCAAACCACAAAGAAATTTTACACTGCAGAATATAGCAAGCAGAGGTCTCTCTAGCAAAGGCATTATTTCACAAAATGATGGATGTGCATATTTATTTGCTCTGTGACTTCCATGTCAGGTTTGTCATATTTCCTCAAATTACTAGTTAAACCAAGGTTTTGTGTTTTGTTTTGTTTTTGTTTCTGCTGAAGCCTGCAGGCTCAACATACCTTATAAAAATCAAGCTGTAATTTATCTGCTCCATAGATCATGTGTAACAATAATCACTCTGGAGTCTGCACTGGCTTCTGATGTCTGGCTTTGTTGGAAGAGATGTATGAAGTGAACAAAAAGCTTCTTGATTTTCATACTCTGTAATAAACCTGAAATATGGAGCGAAGTGAAACACGTATTTAAATTAAACCGTGGAATCATGACGAAGAAGGAATACAAAGAGATACACTCACACCCAGACACATATTATGCAATGACACGGAATTATTTCTCTTACCAGATGGACCTCTGTAAGTTATATATACTATATGTCGCATACATATAGCGATTGAACTAGCGAAACAATTTTTCTCCTGAACTTGGACTCATCAAACTGGTGCATATGTTAACTCGCATTTTGCAGCGAAGAGGAACCTTTGCCAACGTAAAAACATGTGGACCCCCAAATGGGTTAAAATGCATAGGCGCTACCCGCATTAGCTAAGTGATAGTTCACACTAAATTCACCGCTCAGTGTTAATGCTTGTTTCACATACATATGGATAAATTTGGAAAGATCACCAACAAACTTCAGGGGTTTTTTTGTAGATTTTGGGAAAAAAAAAATAAAACTCTTAGATGAACAATTTAACTGTGTACAAATGGGATACACATAGAAAAACTCACTGAAGATTGTAGTAGCATAAATTTCCCCCCACACCCACACCTACCTACACCCCTGTGAGGGCAGGAAAAGATATTAATCTCTTGAAATATTTTTTATTGCCCTAGGTGGGCCATTCCTCCCACAACTGAATTCCCTTTTGCAGGGCACTGCTCTCCCCATGCTGTATATTGCAATACAAAAAGAATATGAGATTAACCTTGCAGGTGCTAGAAAAGCACCTCGCCAGCTGGGGATGCAAACCGGGCACTAGACGCACTGCAAAGGTGTTTGCAGGGCCACACGAGTCCTTTGTCACCACATGGGTTAATAAGCATCCAAGTGCTGTCACCATCAGGGCCCCAAGGAAACCAAGCACAGGGTAAAGATTTCTGGTCCACTGGCCATAGGAACACAGAGCTGCAGTGAGGCCCTATCATTAAGAACAGAATGTAATTTTAAATTTAATTAATTCTCTGCAATGCACTTAGTTGGAGAGAGGCAGCCCCGTCCTGATCGTGGGAGGGGTGGCTCCTCCGCTCCCCCACAGCAACGATGGATAAAGAGCTTCTTGGGGGCACTTTCCAAAAAACCAAGGTCTGTTTCCTCTGCAACTTTGGTTACAGAGCACATCTGATTCTCCCTCTAGCTCCCCAAAGCCTTTCTTCCTTATTTTTTTTTTTTAACTCAACAAACTAAATTGCAGTGGCATCATCATTAAGAGATCCAACAGAAGCTTGGAAGAAGACATTAGCACATACCAGAGTGACAGGGCTGCTAGGAAGGGGAAAAAATAGACAACATCAGTGCAATGTACCATTAAAAGTATGGAGTGACAGATGACAGTTGGTCTGTGATGGGGTGATTCAGCTAAATGGTAAACAGAAGGGCGAATTCTGATCTCGCTTATGCCAACATAAACCTTGGGTTGCAGAGGAGCTGCTTCGCATCTCTAGTACCGAAGTCGAGCCCATAAAAGCTGTGACTCAGCCAGATAATCTCTGACAACTGTTAGCGCCGTGGTAAATATGGCAACGTGGCAGGCTGGAAAAGAGACTAAAAAAAGTTTTGCTTCCACACTTCCAAAACAAAATGTTTCAGGGCTTTTTTTTCTTCAAAAACAACATTTAAGATCTTGGTAGTAGTAATAGAGGTGATTAAGAAATGCCGAAGTAAAACGTAATTCTTTGGGAGGGTTGGATGCTATAATTTGATTGAGGTGAAATTGATGAGGTTATTGAGCTGATGAGTTGAAAAGTCAGTTATTCCCCTCTCTCCAGTCTCTCCAGACTGGACCTGGTGTGCACTTTACGTAAGAGTTAGTGGTGATATGGTGGACAGACACTAAGACATGTCTGGATGGGTGGACAAGGAGAAGTTTCCAAAAGGAGAATTTGCTAAGAAAATCTTCATTGTTTTATTTTACTTCAAAGAACGGATCCTATACAAAACATGTAACCCTCTTTACGTGAGCAGACATATAAACACTAGTGGGACCTAACAAACTGCAAATTAGAGCCGAAATCTTAGTGAAATCAAAGCTCAAATTTTCTCGTCCTGCTTGCCGAGGCTTCCTCACGATAAAACTGGCTGCTCTCTGGTTTTAGCACCAAGATGTCTGAACCTCAAAGGGATGGACTCAGCTTGGCCTGCCTCCCAGACTGCCCGAGAACCCTTGTCCCTTCACCCATCAGCATCATCTGGCACCGTGCTGTTTGCATTCGGCAAATTGTAACCTAAGGAACTACCGCGATGTGAACGTGTGTCGGATTACTTTGGTGATTCAAAGACGAAATTCCCTTTTTTCTCTCCGTGGTCTGTCTTTATGAGGTGTTGGTATTTTTACGTCAGTCCACATAGTGCCTGGTTTCATCAGTGAGCTACAGCAGTATGTGCAGAACTAAAAAAAAGAAATTGTTACATTTTCCAGATTTTAGCTGGTCTGAAAGGCAGCTACGTGTGGAGCTGTGAACATCTGAAGTTTGTGCCTGCAAAAAGTTGGGATGTCCATTTTGAAACCCATCCTACCTGGTGGGAATGGCTGTGGGAAAGGGCTGTCCCATGCAGGGGACATCATTTCAGAGGGACCTCCTGGCTCACGAGTAGGGCCAACGTCTATTTGTGCCCACTCACATCAACTTCCAAAATTTAGGATCACTCAGAGTCATTTTAAGATCTGGGGAAAGGTTTTTATCTTAAGCAGAATGAGTTTCTCATGCGAGCCCAGCTCAAGGTGGCTGTGAAAATGGGTCTAGGAAATAAAGTCATGCAGAAGTATTCACCTTGTAGGAAAACCACACACCCCAAAAAGGATTGTGGAATGACTTTTTGCTGAGATGGGAATTGAGATTTTATTCCTTTCATTACATATTATTTCTTGTGTCATTACAGCGTACACAAGCAGATTATTCTGCAGCTACAGAAACAGTTGTAGTGAGATGCTGCAGTTGAAAAGAACAAAACAGGCAACAGTTCAACATTCTCAGTTCAGATAATTATGTTAATATTAATGGATATTAATTTCTGTTTATTTTACAAATATTGTATTAGGAAACTAGCTTTCAAATTCACACCTCACCAAATGCTTTTCAACAATGATTTGTTTCATTAATTTTATCAGCTGCATTCCTTAATTTTTATAGCACGTCCTTTGCTGAGAGATATTAATTCGTGATAGAGCATCCTAAAAATCTGTGCAGAGGAACCAAGCTAATAAATGTTGGTGTACAGGCTACCCACCACTGTCAGTTTTTCAATTTGCAATGCCATTGGGGCACATCATCAATTTCTGATTTTTTTAATTTCTATTTTAAAGAAGTCTTGACAAATTTCTGTGCATATTTTCTCACTGTTTTAACACATGTATGAGCCCTCAACATTCAAATGTCAAATTATGCATGATATGAGTTAGGTAATAAACACTATGGTATTATTTTTAGAATACCTATAAAAATAACTAACACAGTTTAAAGGCAATGTCTAGTCAAATATTCAGTGCAGAATTGGTTTTTAGCTGAACTCAGCATCTATCATTTCTGAGTTTCTCACTAATAAATGTAAAATGCAAATGGAAAGAGAACAGGAAAATATTCTGCATTTGCTAAATAGATCTTATATTCAAAATGCAACTACTGGTGGCAAAAATGCTTGTGCCGTGTGTCTAGTTGGCTAAAAAAAAATAGAGTGAGTTAATGCTTACACCTGACTGAAAAAGAGAACAGTGCACATGTTGTTATTTAAAACGTTTCCTTGAAAATCTCAGATTTATAAAACGTCATGTCCTTTTCTGTTGTGGCAAGAGCACAGAGGGGTTACTGACTCTTGTTAAACTTTCTTTCTGATTTTGAGCCAGTCTCATTCTTACTGGTATAACCTCTCATTTCTGGAGGATATTCTGCTCCTGAGAGTTGCAGTTTTACCCCAGTCCCCCCGTCTCAGGGACACTGGTGGGTAACCGGCCCAAGGGAGCAGCGACTGGTACCCTCCAGCTCAGCCAGCTCTGGGTTGCGTCTGGCACATGTAATATATTATTTGTCCCTATGTGCCAGTAGGTTCACATACCATCGTCAGACAGCTGCATAAAACGTTACCCCTCCCAGATCATAAACTCTTCCCCAAAAGGATCGTGTAAATCCGAGGCAGGGATGAAGATCTGCAAAACCTTCTTCCAGGTAAAGGCAAGCCCAGGGTGAGGGTTTTAGGGGCTGAAATAATGACCTGAGCGTGAAGCTGCTTTTGCTCTGTGCTTCCCTGTCAGTTTGCTGTGAATGCTCCACTAGATGCTGAATTCCTCTGCTAAAAGCTGGAGATGGAGCTAAAATTCAGGACTTGTGATCAAACATCCCTGTACTGCGCTGACTCCCGTGTCTGGTGAGCGCCGCCAGCTATGAATCAGTGTGAGAATGTCAATAGCGAAACATCACAATAAAAAATGGGTGCAGTTACGTTTTCTCCCTTCCTCCCAGCTTGCTGGGACAAATTTCTTTCTCTCTCCAAACGCAACTTAAAGCCAATGAAGTCAATAGAAAAATCAGTTGACTAGACCTTGACTCACCCCTTGGTTTGCTTAAACAAGACAGTACCATTGAGTTAACCCATGACACACGTCACTTTACCTTCATCTCTTTCCCCAGAGTAGACAGAGAATCCTATTTTTCATATTTATTTATTTCCCTGGACCTTGGCCAGCTGCACAGAGGTCAAATATGTCAAGCTGGGTCTAAACCACAGGAAGAAAATAAGCTGCATTTCAACCTTCTCCTCTAGCAGAGTGACAATATAATTCATGTTTATATTCCTGCCTTTGCCACCATCCTGCTGTTTGACCTTGGGGAAGTCACTTCATCTTTTTGGACCTTCATTTCTCCTCCAGCTTGTTTCTTTTGTATTTAGACTTATGTGGGGCAACAATACACTAATATCTATAGGGCAAAATGTGGCTTATGATGCATATTTGCACTGCTACTACGTAGTGCATCCATCTCCTGGACTTGAGGTCTCTGACCAGAAGTTAAGGAAAATGATACCAGCACAAATTCCAAGCTATGGGATGAATGTAAAGCAACATACTGCCTCCATACATGCACACACGCTGTGTGTTTTCAGTATTCTTCGCATGTTGAAGATGACTCAGAAGAATTTGTTCCCAACTACCCAGATTAGCAGGCAGGCTCTTTCACGCAAAGCAGCACCATGCCCTCCGGTTCTGCCATGCAGCAGGAAAAGAAACTGCTGGCTTTGTGCTGAGCTGGGATTGAATTTGTTCCGATTAGACCAGGAGCTGAGCAAACTCAAAATGCCTTCATTTGAGTGAAGCTCCCATTTTTATGGAGATGTTTGGCTGTCTTCAGATCTAATTTCAGGATCTAAACACTCCGATTTGCCCATAAGAATGTGTTCAAACACCGCTTGTCTGCTATTCTTCTCCCTCGCTGCAGAGCTGGAAAGTCATCGTGTCTGATGGGGATTCATTATAAAGTTGACAATTTGCCCCTTCCCTTCAAAAAAACTCAGCAGAGCTTCATTCCTTTCAGCCCACACTGACTCTCATCTGAAACCTTCCCTGCTGCTCTTAACAAACCTAAAATATCTGAACTGCGGGATTAAACCCATCCTCGCCCCCTCCAAACAAGCAAACAAATAACAAAAGAGGGAAGAAATTATCTCTACGGTAGGGTGATGAATGTAAAGAGCTTATATGTTAATCATTAGCAGAAGAAATATTCCAACTGCTCACACTGCCCTGAAGTCAGAAGGAAATAAAGGGCGAGATAAAGGAAGAATATGGACATTGGGAAAATAAAAGATGCAAGAGCAAGAAATACAAAGTGCCACGGCCAAGAGTATTATATTATTTGTCCTTATGTGAGAGTGCTCCCAGAGCCCTCTCCAGACCGGTTAACTGGGTTATTCACCCTTTAAACTCCTGGTGATTCCTGCAGTGAGTCCCCTGGGTCCCAGCTCTCCCGCACACCCTAGGGTGCAGGTCACCCACCCACGGGTCCCTCTGCCTAGGGTGGGAGGGAGCGGGGGACAGGTCAACCAAGCAAACCCCCTTTATACCCATCACTTACTCAGACTACTCAGACATGCGTTTCTCCCCATGATGACTATTTGTCAAATAAAGGCAACTTTTTATTTTTTTTTTCTTTTTAGGATTATTATATTATTTCGTGGCTGTCCCTGGTCTGGAAGGAGTTAAAGTCATTATCTCCTCGGATGTCCACAGCAGCACCACATCCTTGCTGAGCTCCATCAGAGCTGGCGGGGCAGTGGCAGCGCTGGCTTCACCTCCGCGCGCCGCAGCATCGCGCGGTGCCCGACTGCTGGAGTTTGCTAATTTGTGTGTTTTCACTCGAGGCCTGCTGATTCAATCATTTTAAAGATGCCCATTTCTTCCAAGCCAGGGATTTTATGACTCTAAGGATTAGAAGCTGTTATCCCAACAAACCCTGGAGCTCTATATATTCTGATTTTATGGTAAGCTTCACTAATAAACTGTTTAAAACATATGCTAATTGTGTTTATTGTATTCTTTAATTATCATATGTATCATTAAAGATGTACTATCCCGTTTGGAATCCTAATACCTAATGCTGTCCTTCTTTTCTTTTTGTGCCGTTGCACAGTACTGCATTACTTTAAAAAAAAGAGATAGGAAATAGAGATATATATTAATATATTTTAACAAGGAAGCCTATTTTCAATTTTCATCATTTATTTAAAAGTAGAGTCTTTGAATTTAATTCGAAATCTCCCTCCTGAAGAAAGACAGGCAGGGAATGACATAACAAAACATGGCATTCTGTCTCTGTGCATTTTATTCCTTAATTTATTTTTTAAATATGCCTCCCTATAGTCTATTATGCTTAGTTTTCTCTTTTCAGCCTGCTCAAAATGATAATTTGCCCAGCCAAGATGGGTTACAAAAGATCAGAATAATTGTCTCTTCATTTTTGTTATAGCTCATTATTCTTATCATACATACACACACGCGTATACACACTCCAGCACGTGCATAATAAATAAGTGTATTATGTATATGTACACACGCCATTGATACATATGTATATTCACACTTATTCTTGTGCCAGGTTTTGCCCAATTAATTAAGAGTTGTTTTTCCAAAAAAGAGATACCAGTCATCCTAGCCATGTGAGTAATTTTCACTGTTTTGAAGGCTGATTTTGATTCTGAATGTGGTTTTATTCTGCCCCTTTAAAACGGGGGTTCCCCTGCATAATAAAATCCTCATATTTAGCACTGACAATATATTCCCCTCTACTGACCTGCTCCCAACAGCTGAAAAAACATCTCCCAGCCCTGCTGGCTATTGATTGCAATGGCCTGCCCCGATTCCTCTGTTTGCTGGTTTGATTTATTTTCTTTCTTTTTCTTTTCCTTTTTTTTTCCCTTTTTTTTTTTTTTTTTAAATTTTTCGCCTAGGAAAATGAATTGGCATTAACATTTAGGCATTTCGCTCGCTGCTTAAAAACGAAACGGCAACAAGAACAAAATAAAATCCAAACATTTTTCAGCTGCACAAGTCAAGGAGAAAGGATGTGGGGAGAAAGACGCATGAGCAGTGAGACCGGCCCTTGGCCATCAGTATTGCAGATGAGAACAATCAATATGTGCCAACACACACCAGCAAAATGTGGGCACACGTATTTATCACAGGGTCCTTCTTCTTTTCCACTGGGTCATGCACGCTCATGTGCTCCAGCCTAGATCTTTAAATTCTTCCCCCTTCCCCAATGTTTGAGGAACATCCTGGGAAAAACATGAATATCCTGACACAGAGTTATGGTTTGATGCAAAAGAATGAAACTACTGGGCTGTTTCACTGCTGGCGTAGTGGGGAATTTGCTCTGCTCTCAGGAATCTATCAATCAGACTTTTTTAAATTTTAGTTGGCAAAGAATGTTTCCTTTAGGTACCAGATGCTAATGTCACATCATGAATGAAACCATTTCTGCAAATTGAATAACGTCATCTGCGTTCGCTCATTCAAAATAACATTGAAAAGTGGCAATGCTGCTCTGTGTTAAAGTAAGAAGTCATATTTCCAGGCAAAAGAGGATGTCTGTTTGGGTATCCAAGCAGTGATAGAACAATGGGTTTTGGATTCTGAGAGAGGTCTTTAATATACATGATAAATAAATGTATCATTAGGCCAAAAATAATTTTAAAACTTGTATAATTTTGGTTTCTAACTAATGGCAATCAACGACATACACCATCCTCATCACATAACACAGAACTTAATGTTGGGTCAGATTCACTTTGTAGTGGGGCGGGTGAATTTGGAATAAGCTGCCTGCAAATACGTTGTTTCTTTTCACCTGCAAGGATCACTTAGAAAAATCTTTATTTGTTTATTTTGCCTTTTTGGGGATTTAACCCTTGTGTGCTTGCTGGTTTGACATCCCAGTCACAGGTGGACTTCAAGCTGCAGGAAGAAATAGTGGTTTATATCATGTCAGAATAAACCTATTGAAATTAGAGACATCTCAACCATGTGCAGAACAAGGTGGGTTTTACCCTGACTGCTGTGCATTTAATATTTCAGCCCAGCACATGGAGTGTTGGTGTGTCAGAGATTTTGGGGAGAACAGGTCTCCCCTGCCTGCACCGACCCCATACAAGACAAAACATCGTCCTCCCTCCCTATTACATTAATGGATTTTATGTTACTTTTAAAATGATGCAGTTTTCAAACATGAATGCATTTCAGTGTCAGACTCTAGTACCCAAATATAAATGTCAAGACCTCTGTACATCTCTGGCATGTAGGAACTAATTTAATCATCTCAGTGAAGCGATTTCAGTTCAGACAATCACTTGGTTCAAGTGGAAGGGTTATGAAGGAGGAGGGTGCTTACACATTATTTAGGGCCACACTTTTTGATAAAAAGAAAACCAAGAAGGGAATTTGTTCACAAGTGGAAATTCCCAGCCCCTGTCCAGTTGGTGGAAATTGGGGTAATCGTATCTCGGGTTCAGAAAAATGGAAATACTAAATTTTCATTTATTGGGGGGAGAAAGTGATGGGAAATGATTTTTTTCCCTCCTGTGACTGTAGAAAAAAAAGGACAATTTTGTGAAATACAGGCCGCCTGGTCACTGTGCGCTGCGCCGCTGAGCACACAGATAAAGCGAACATGGGAGCAGAACCAGTTGCAGTTTCACATCTGGACCGTGGGCCTCCTTCTAAAATTCAGCTTAGACAGTTTCGTTCCTCCTGTTTACACACCACATTTAAAAAAAAACAAAGGCAGTGCAGGATGTATTTTTTCCGAGAGATAACTGCTAAACAGGAGCAGCAGCAGGAGTGTATTCTCTATATGGGCTGACTACCCACAGCAATCACGTTGCTCAAATATAACCCATGTCTTCAATCGGTCTTGGGAGGAAGCACAGTTTGCACGGGAACCAATCCGGTTCCCAATGAAGCTGCTGGGAATAAGGACAGATTTGGCGCTGATCGCATTCACCTCTCTTGAATTTAAAACTTTCAGCCCTAATTCTGTTTTCATGACTTAAAGAGTCAAAAAGTCCGACCTAAAATAATTTTGCTACTGTTTCAAGTGCCCCCAAACAAAACAAACAAAGAGGATAATCAGAAGCGCAATCCATTTTGGAGAGCTTTGGTGAAAGGGGCTTAATTTGTTGGATTACTTGTTACAATTAGATCCCGTATAGATGATATCAAATTATATTAGTAGCTCTACCATTTTGTAAGTGTTAGTATGAGAGCTGCCCAGCCTTGATAATGAAAACATGCACAAGCGAGCTTTGTAAAACAATCAAAAATCAATCCGATGTGTCAAGCTGAACATATCAATGAGACAGTTTGTAGTCAGAGTGTTTTCTTATGAAGTGCTGTCAACAGTCAATGCTACACTTGTCTGATCCGTCCAGCTTTGCTAAGTGGAAAGATTTCTCCTTTTTTGTTTTTTTAACCCAATAGAAGAAAAACAGGAAAATGTAAGCCACGGTAATTCATCTCAAGTATCCTGAAGGACAATTAGTAACAAAGGCAAGCAGTGGTAAGCCTGCTCTTTGGTGTGGTTTGGAGATCCGGGGCTGTAATTATTGAGCCATCCTGCTGAAGAGCACAATCGATGCTTGACGGCTGCATGGCAGAGCGCCGGTGCCAGGGCTTGAGCTCTTGTGTAAATGAAACGTCAGGCTGGGGGAAAAGGGGAGCATTGTGTTTACCCGCGCTTTGATTAGCTTTTAGCGAACAATGAATTTGCAATTGATGCAAGACATTTTAATGGTGTCGTTTGGATCGTTCTTAATAGGAGGTTGGGGTGATGGACAGGGAGGGAGGAAGGTGCTGGCGAGGAGGATGAATTTCCTGCACACCGTGCAGGTGTGAGGGACCAGTGCGCTCAGATCCAGCTCCAGTTCCCAGCCGTAAAGCTTTTCCAAGCTGGATCGGGGTCTTCAGCGCTGGCAGACTGTGCTGGAAGCATCCACCTGGGATCTGAGCATCAGGACCACGGCACAGTCCTGCCAGGCTTCATGACTGGCTGGGCAGGTGACATGTTTTTGCGCCCGATGACACATTTTTCTGCCCAAAGGTCCTCAAACTGCCTCCCTCTTGCTCCCTCGAGCATGGCTTGTCCTCACTTATAACCTCAGGGTTTGTCCCTCTCCCTCTTCCATTATATTCTTACCCTTTCCCCCCACCTCTGCCAAAATAAGCTCCTCCCTTGCAACACCAAGCTCAAGTTTTCAGCCTTCCCTTTAAACTCCTGCCTAACTTCTCACAGACACATCTCTATTCTTGTCATATCTTATTTCTTTCTTTCATGGCAGAAATATTTACCAAACTGTTCTTCAAACCCGCTGGTAAATATTCCAGACTCAGACAATGTGGTTAAGTGGGGAAGGGACAGGTAAACCCAGTGCCTTGTTTCCAGTTGCACGCCAGAAAAGCAAACTCGTGCTGCCAACGTATATGCTAAAATTCACTTTTTGCCTGTGCACAGACTGTAATGCTCATGCCTTCAGGAAAGGAGGAATATCAAGCTAAATAAATACCTGTAGAATACACATTACTTTGATTTTATTTCTATTGCAGGGGTGTTAAACCACCCCAGGGAATGAAGCAGCCCTGGCTGTGCTAAGCCTGGAGAAGACAAGTGGTAACAGGACTATCCAAATGTTTTGGGAATGCATTTGTTTTCCTCACTCAGGCCTCGTTTAAATACACTTTTGCAGCCAACCTTTTCAGCTTTAATCTCCCCATAAGAAGATTAAACACACCCTACCCAGACCTCACCAGCACTGTAGCTGGTACATGAGATGCCCAGTTCCTGCCCTTCAGCTCTGATGAAGAGTTTGGTCCCATATTTCTTCCTTCAGCCACAGCAACCGCTCATTTATTAAGCAAAGCGAAGCTGGACGCCTGTAAGCTGCTCGGGGCAGACACCGTGCCCTCCCTGCAAATCACCTCGGTGCACCGCCTCAGTGGAACGCAAACTCTGCAGATGTAATTGATTAGTAACTATCAGCTAATTACAGAGTAATCACATGATTATTTTTGCTTTGCAAACTGAATAGTTGCCATAAGATTGAATAATTGTGCAGGGCAATTTTACATGCAGGCACATACTAAAGCTGAGTAAAACCAGATAATCTAAAGGCTGCATACAGCAGGTAGGATTATTTTATTTCTATAACTTTTAAGTCCAGGGTGCAGATAATTGCATCATGTACTTAGAAAAGGATGTTTGGACCTGTGGGATAAACGCTCCCACAGAAGAGGACTGTATTTTCTAACTTATATAGAAATATGAATGCTTCCCTTGCCAGGGAATCCTAAAGCTTCCTACATCTCAGGATTCTTGCAAAAATCACTGGAACTACTAAAATAGGACCGACTAGTGGAAAAAACCCCACACTTCAATGATTTGGAAAAAATAATATAAAGAACCAACATATGTCTCAATTAAAAAAAATGTTTCTATCAATTTAAGTTTGGTATTAGAAGACACATTTCTACATGAGTCAAATGCTAGCAGAACATACACGGGAATATCTATTTTTATTTTTTTTTTTTTATCCAGGAAAAGCTAATACAAGAAAAAAATGCCGTAAGCAAATTAATGGGTGTACAGGAGGATGTTCCAGCTCCTCAGCTGATGGAACTAAGTCTCCATCATTTGTAGCAAAGGAAATGTAGGGATTTAGCCCAGCTGAGGCTCCAGCTCAGACTATGGAAATACTGGGCACTAACTAGAAAGGAAGGAACGTGGAGTATTAAGACTTTGGCTCTTTATATTTCTTCAGGAAATAATGAAGGAGACATATGTAAAATACCAAAATTTTGAGTGAAACTGAAAGCTCACACACACTCACTGATCTGAATTTGGAAGAACACGGACACTTCTCAATAATTTTCAAAATGCCCCCTGCTGCCCCCACACCATGTATTTCAGTGTGCACCAGCCAAACTTACTTTGGTTTCAAGGTATAGATTTTTGTAACTGGAAAATACAGATATCATGTGAACTCTTTTTTTAATATGTTTGGACTTTAAAATCTCAGTGGTTAAACTAAGAAATGCGTTAGAAGTAGAAAGGAAAGGTTGAAAGCTCTAAGTGAGGAACAAAAAAAAAGAGGAAAAATCAGGGTCACCTGGTTACAGTCAGACAAAAGCCACGTTTCAAAAAATGTACCCTGTAATTTAGTCAAAATGGAAAGGATGGGAAAAAGGTCAATATTGTTTTAAATGAAACTAACAGCTTCCTTTATGTAATGGGTGAACTCCAGCGTGTTTCCGGATGATTGGCAATTTAGCTACTTGGGGAAAAAAAAAAAAGGTTAAACTTATCAGCACACAAAAGTGCCAGCAATTTATTTCTGTCACTTTCCTACAAATTAATCTATTTTAAGGCATTCTGGACCTCATCAGCAAGCCCAGGTGTGGTTGGAAATGAGGGTCACCCCCCAGGTCCACGTGCACCGGGGGGTAGGTGACAGCAGCCCTGGGTGGCAGCAGCCACACAAAGGGGTGGAAGACGTATCGGATGAGAAGAAGGCTTGCAGCTACAAAAAGGAATATAAATACTCAACGCTTTCCCAAATGAGCGGGGTTTGGTCAGCCCAAACACTAATGCGAACCCTGAGGTCTGATGTTTTGCATCTATCTGCAAGCCAGGGAGGTGCAAGAGGTGGATGCTCCAGTGAGATGAGCTTGCATAGCTCTGCTACATGCAAAAACATTTAAGAACCTGCGTCCCTGCACCGAACGACCCCTAATTTCAGATGCAAATGGTTTGGACAAGCAGAGAAAAGCACATCTCTAACCCTCTCGCCTCACACACCTTCGCTCATCCAGTTTGGAAACATTGTCATACACATGCAGGTAACTGGGTTTCTTAGGCTGTAATCCGCAGAGACAGCACAGAGAAAACACCTCCTTTTGTGGCCCTGGCGTCTGTCTGCTCTGCTGTCTGTCCGTCTGTGGTGCTGAACATGTGTTTATATCTTTAGGCAGAAGCACAAGGTTGGGGTCCTGTCAGCGGTGACAGTCTCCAGCAGAGGGCTGGCACACAGCTTCAATATGTGCCCAAGTAGGGAGGTTTCGCCATCATTATATTTTTTACAGAGCAGCTATTGCTCAGTCCTTATTGATCTTTCCTGGCTTGGCTTTAACCTTCACCCATGGGGTGTTTGGGTGGGAGGACAAACAGAGACAGAAGAAGGGATGGAAGTGAGATGGTGGGCAGCAGGAGCTGGAAAAGGCTCCTGGCATCGCGGTTGCATAGAAATGGGCTGGAAATGCTGGAGAATGGTACAGAGGGAGCCAGGGAGGGGGATGAGCAGGAGGGAATGCTCAAATCCACCTCCGAGAGCCCCCAAAAGGCACAGCTCCCCACAGGGGGGAAGGAAAGAGTCAGAGCAGAAAAGTAACATCTTTTTATCATCAGCTTATATGAGAGACATGGGCTTCTACAAGAGACACTGGCTTAAACGAGACCTTTAGCATGAACATTTTCGAACAACTGTTGGTCTTTCCTTTCCATGTTAATTACAGCTTTTCCAAAAGACCAGGGCAGGACCTCCTGTCACCCCGAGCGTACCAGGGCTGGGCAAGGCTCCTGGCGCAGCGCTCTGCAATTTCCACAGAAAATAGCATAATTAATTTAAACGTAATAGCTACGATTTTCAACAGGACCAACATGAGAGGCCAGGGGCTGGAGGGTCCCGTACCATTTGTGGCCAGAAGCTTTCACGCTATAGATGCTGAGAAGTTTGGTAGCGCTGATCTCCACAGTGAGGTGCTCAGATCTCTGAAAATTGGGAATTTTGTGCCACCTCTGGATGGGAACATTAATGGCTTTGCTGTAGATCACTCAGTCTCATGGTTGATAAAGCTTTGAACTGTAGCAGTGTTTTTCCCTTCAGAATACACCTGGTAGATATAGTAGCATCTTTCAATATCTGGATATTTTTTAGTGTCGATTTTAAATACAAGGATGCTTGACTGGCTGCTCTATACCGTGACAAAGCTCTTAATGATTCTTCCAGATACATTCACAGATGAATCTGACAGTGAACTAATCAGCAAAACATGCTTGACACAGTGATATTTTGACCTTTAGGATTTCTGTGAACATTTATGGGCTCTTTTTCCCTTTTCTAACCATTTAGAACATCACTACTAATGGGCCTCCTTCATTCTCATATTAATCTACAGCTGAACGCTGCCCAATAGCAAAATAGTGGCCTCAAATTAACTGCATAGACTCCTGTAAAATTTACAGGAGTATGATTTCAATTCAGACCATTAAAATATTTCCATTACTTCTGCTTGATCCTTGATGCTTGTTTTCTTGAATACCTGAAATACCTGTTTTCACCTGCTATAGACAACATTACTGCCATCACCTGTTGTGATAAGACATTCACTCTCATGAGTATGCCCATAGATGATCAAGAAAATCAGACTGAAAATATAAGTTATTTGCAAACAGTGAAGGGAGCTTTTAAAATTTATCTTTTAGATCTAGTTAACACAGCTTAATTATCTTTTAATAAAAATGGTAGTCATAATAAGAATAAAATTTTGTGTAAGCACCATGAGGAGGAATGGGCTGTAGATTTCCAGGCAAGTTTTCGGGGTCAGTTAAAGCGCCTGGTGTAGGAATAAATCAGACAGGCTGAATTTCCACTTGCTCTTTTTTTCCCTCTGGTATGAGACAGTCAGGTGGCAGCTCATGTTAGCAAAACATTAACTTGCAGAGGCCTTTAATAACAGCTTTCAGTGATCCTAGAAATGCTAAGAGGGCCAATTTTGCAGTCTAGGGTATTTGAATCAGTAGCTTTTCATATTGTGGCTGAGGCATAAACAGCCATTGTATCTGCTGAAATTATTTTGATCAACTTATGTATTCACCAAGTGGTGTCACTACCACCATTCTCGCCATCGCAGGGCTGGAGGAGCTAAGATTCAAGGAACTTGACAGGATAATTAAGTATGAAAGCAGACTGGATTTAGCAGGACCCCAGTGAGTCAACAATCCTGATTGTTTCATCATCTCGGCTTTGTGCTGTTCATATCTTATCAGATTAGATAACAATCTGGTATAGCTATGAGTTGAATTACCATGTTGAACTGCACAGTTAGACCACATGAAAAACATCAATACACATTTAAATAATCCCATTTTCAAACTCAGATAAGAAATGGCCAACCTCTACAAATCAAAGGCATATCCTCAGGCTAAAATAAAGAGTGTTCTGATTACCTATTCAGTTATATCAAAGTGCAACAATCAAATGCTATTGCCAATATGACGCAAAGGGTCTTGGAGCAGTAGCACGACTGCCTCACGACAGCAAATTTCAGAGCTAAAATTCACGAGTGGAGAATTTCACAGGTGGGGAAAGGATGTAGCCATGTAGCTCACACAGAACTGAATGTTTTCGGTGTCTCAGATCCTCCTCTTTCACATTCCTCCTTGCGGCCCTCACAGGGCTCTTGTTCTCAGCCTCCGGTGCCGAAGCTTGGAGGGTCTCCAGGCAGCAGGTCCCCCTTTTTCTAAGCTCTTCATTGCCCTCCCTGGACACAGAGTCTCTGTCAACAGCCTATGGACACAGGACCTTTTGTTCCTCCTGCCCCGTCTTCCCAAAATGACCTACGCTCTCCCAGAAATCCCATTTTACAGGCTTTTCTGACTTCCCACCCTTGTCTTTTCTGCCGTTCTTGTCTGTAACAATACGAGAACCAATCAGACTTTCTACTTGCATGAACGTAAGTTTTCCCAAGTTGCCTTGTCTTTAAAAGGCTCTCATTAAAAAGACTACTCTCTTTTCCTTATTCCATGACTTTGATCTCATGATCTCATATTTCCCATTCTCAGTAATGCTGTGGCACATGTAATGTCTTCTCTTTAACAAGGGATGGAGGACTTGAAGAGCTGTGCTGTTCCAGCAGATTCATACGGCTGGGAAATGTATTAATTGAAATGAAATGATTTCTAATCTGTCCTGGGCTGAGAAGAGAATTGAGCCTGGAGAAGTTAAGTTCGAAACTAATATGTGGCCCTTTTAATTACAGTCACAGTTTCTACCACCCTTCCAGATCCTGGTATGGCATGAATCTCATTGAGACTCTGTATTAGGATTCCTACTGCTGAGAATTAATATCGAATCAAATAAAAATTAATCAGGAATCAATTTTCATTAAGTACTACCAGTCATTCCTCTTCCTTCTCCTTTCCCCGCCCCTCACACATTATCCTCTGATCTTTTATGCAGCTATTTGCAAACTAACCATTAGTTGTCAGTCTCCAGCCATGCACCGAGCCAGCAGACGGAGGATCCGTGCTCGTTCCGGCAGGGATCCCAGCTCTGGTGCAGCCACTGGCACGGTCACGGGAGCTTGGGGCGCCCATATGAGGACACACGTGACCCACCAGAGCAGGGAACCACTGTCGTTACTCAAAGATAACTGGAAATACCCGAATAACAGTCTCAAAACTGAGCTCCTCTCTTCCCACTCTGCTTCCAGCTGATGTGCAGCAAGCTGATTTCCAGCTGCGGCACCAAAAACTGTCACAGCATTGCCAGGGTGGAGGGACTGGCACGTGCTGAAGCAGCATCATGCTGTGGGAGGCTTTTACACCTTAGTTTTCATCAGTGGAAAGCAGAAAGAGTTGGGGGAGGAGAGGGGTATCAGCAATTTTTTCACACATTTGGCCAATTATTTACAAAGTTTCCTTTGCTGAAAATACCTTCTGATCATGACATTCTGAGAGAAAACAGTGAAGAAGTATATATTTCCCATAAGCGTTTAGATTTCAGTAAAATAGCTCATTGCATTTTATGTACTTTTCTCTCGGCTGGGTTTGCTCAGAAGCTCTTTGGCAGCAGATTAGGTCCCACAGCAAAAAATATCTGCACATTTCCAGAGTAAACGGAAGCTGGCTTGGCAACGTGCATCATCCTCTTGCTGAAATGGCCAGTCTGCAAGATGCAGCTTGGGATGGTAATAAAAATGGGCTGTGGATTTTCTGGGCACCCATCTTGAAAAAGAGCTTGCTGTAGATGAATAGGAATGTGTCAGAGTGAAAATACCTTTGGTGTGCTGATGCTGGAAGAAGATGCGTGAATAAACCATAACTTGATCTGTTAAACTGTTATTTGGCTTACACACCCTTCAGGATGTGGTTCATCTGACCAGGAATGGTCAGAGAACAATTTCCCTCAAGGGGCACAGTGTAAGCTTGGAGAATAATTGATTTTTTGAATGGTGGCCAAATGGCAGGGATGTGTGCATGTGTGCTTCACTTTGGGTCAACTGGAGCACGTTGTTCAATCCAAAATGAAACATCTGATCCCTAAACCTTCATTTAAAATAAAATTTAGCCAGAGCTGAAAAGACAACATGATTTAGAAATTTTGGAAGTGTATAATTTAGGAAATTTCTAAAAAAAAATCCAATATAAGTGTTTTCACCTTTGCCAGCTAAAATGATTTATGAATTCAAACCATATTTAGTGAACAGTTTTGATTTACATTGGATCTGACTTACAGTGATTAAACCATCCATCCAGTGCATTCTCTGGGATAGTCAGTTGTGAGGGTGATTGGAGAAAAACCTGAGACCAAAAGTTTTAATTTAGGACAGTGGCATTTCGAACCCACCAGCTTTCCAAGGACAGAGGAGGAGAATTCAGCTCCACGTAACTCAGAGGGCTTCCCCCATGATGCTTACAGAGCAGAT
This sequence comes from Patagioenas fasciata, assembly GCF_037038585.1. Taxonomy (NCBI): domain Eukaryota; kingdom Metazoa; phylum Chordata; class Aves; order Columbiformes; family Columbidae; genus Patagioenas; species Patagioenas fasciata. The sequence goes on along the minus strand of NC_092535.1, from coordinate 7,844,699 downwards.
ACTGGGAGCTCTGCTTGGCAGCATGTGAAATCCCAGCTCTTCCTTCCCATCTCTTTTATGGGTGTTGGCACCATAAACCAACATTTTCTCGCACAACTTTCCTGTGTCCCTTACGTGACACAGGTGCAATGGCAAGAGATCAATCAAACCCTCTGCTACTGCTTTTTCCCCCAAGATTTCGCAGGAGTCCTTGTCCAAAGTGGTGGCCCCAGGAGACGGCACAGCATCCCTGGAGTCTCACAGGTGTGGTTTTGGGATGATCTCAAGGGTCTTTTCCAACCTAAATTGTTCTCTAAGTTGGCGAATTTGGCTGTGCAGCTCCTTTGGACTGTCAGACCTCAGTATATTCCCCAGGACTCCTATGTGCTAAGGTTAGAGAGACATTTCCAAACAAGGGGCGAGATACCAAGGAGAAAATTATGGATGAGAAGCAGAGGGGTTTTTGTTTGTTTGTTTGTTTCTTATTTAAAAATGTATTGATATATACATTGACGAGCTAAGCCGACAAGCTGCGCTTGAGAAAGGAGTAATTGCATCTTTAATAATATTAAACCTGACACCTGCCTTGGCCGATAACACGCAGTCCTGACACTACTTAGCTAACAATTAGGGCACATGAAAAGAATGAAGGGAAAACCAGTACTAAATTGAATCTGCATTTTAAAGAACACAAAAATAAAAAGAAACACTGTTAATTGTCTAACACTTTGTTAATTCAATCAGGCACGCAATTTAAAAATAGCTTTGCTTTTTCACTGAAAGACGAATTAATTACAATTTCTTCCTGAAACCCGTATAGGAGAAAAAATATTTAGGACAGTCACAGTGCTCTTAGAAAGGCTGTTTATTAATAAAAGCAGAAAACCCCAATGCTAATTGGTATCATAAGCACAATTAGAATAAGATGTTGTCCTCCATTTGAAAAAGAACAGAGCGCTACATAGCTGAAGGATATTATTGCAAAATGATAAATTGTTCAAAGGCACGAGTAAAAAAGAAGGTCTTTTCTTTAATGGTAAAATGCCATGTTATCTTGTTTAAATGGCATAACTTTGCAAAAGACGCCATAACATTTCAACCTTTTAAAATGTCAGTATTAAAAAATACATTTCACAAATAGCTTCTTTACAGACTTCCTTTTTTTCTTTCTTTTTTTTTTTTTTAAATTTAATTTTATTTTTTTTTCTCAAGGGCTTATGTAGAACTTGCAACTTCAAATGAAAAAGAAAGGGAAACAGCAAAGACGGTTCAAGGTGATCTTGTGCCTTGCAAAATGTAAATAGATTTAGAAGCAAATTTGACTTTGCAGGGTTTCTTTCCCTCTGTGTGCATGTTTGCCTGTGTTTTAAATAAAAACCACCTCCATCCTACCAGCTGGGTGGATGTTATGTCTGCACTGAGGGTCTGAGATGGGAGGTCCTCACTCTGCTGAGCTCTTTCCCACCTTGATTATACAGAAGGCGGGTGAAATGACACCGGGTGGGATGCCGATCTACACAAAGGTGCCAGGAGGTTGAGGTTATTTATTTATTTCTTGGAAGGGCACCTTAATCATCACCACCATGCTGCTTGCCCGCCTTTTGGTTTTGTTTTGTTTTGTTTTTAATCTTTGCGGTCACACTTGGGTTTCTTCAGGGAAATAAATCTGTGGTTCAGTGTAACGAGAAAAATTATTATTTCTGCTCAGTTCGCTGCCTGAACAGGGTGAGACATTTTATGATCACCTGTTCCTAGCAACAACAGTGACAAAAAAACAAAGAGGGAAAGAAAAGGGACAGTAAAAATCCCTCCTGCAAGTGCTAGAAGCTGGCTGGATGGCAGAACCTCCCTGTCGGTGCAATAAATGCGTGAACGTGAAGAAGTTTCTCAGGATTAACCAGAAGCAGGTTGAGTCTGTGGTTTTCAGTGCGATTTGCTGTTCTCGATTTCTAGATTTGATCCAGCTACCCTAGTGAAATGGATCCCTTGAGATATTTTTTTTGGTGGAAACTCTTATCCTGCTCACCCAGCAGTTTTGCAGTTGATTTAAACAGGGTCACAACTGCGGTCTGGTTGCGGCATATTGCTGGAATAGGATTAAAAATAAAAGGGGGATGGGAACTCCCCCCAGCTTTGGTTTCTGTAGCTTGCTGGGGGTGACTGCAGTGAAGCGGGGAAGTGGGAGCTGCCAGGCTTGGCTCTGGATGGATGAACTCGGATTTCAGTCCTGCACACCGAGCAGCACCATTTTCTGTGAGCTTTCACTTACGGAAAACAACAACAAAAAGAACCTCAAGCCAGAAGTTTTGATGTAGTTACAGCTGGAATATTCTGCAAATAATCCATCAACATGTGTATCTAGATGTATGTGCATGCATACATACATATACATATACACACATCTATACACCCACACTCATACAGATATATATATATATATATATATATATATATATATACATACACAGTTCCCTAATTTAACGCTACACAGAAAACTCCCTGCTACGGTTAGACCAGGTATGTGAGAACACAAATGACTATAATTTAGCTCCATCTGTGGGGTTTCTTTGCAGTATAACATTGCACCTCTATCAAATAATCGATGACTTTGAATAGGTACAACATAAGAATATGCATTTCTCTATACATATATAACATGTTATATCTATGTGTATAAATGGATTATTTACAAAGTATTTCTGCAAATATAGTGACAGTTCATCATATTGAAGGTGCGGTAGTTTGGTTAAAATGACACTGTTGAACCCCTAGGGTCTTTTTTAATAAATATTTTTTTGGCTTCTGCCTTCTGGAAATCTGCACCAGGGTTTCAAACTCCTGAAAAATTGATTTGCTTTTTTATTGCTGTTTAGCCCACACTACACACTGGACATATTTTTCTTCTTTTAATTGAATCTGCCGGTTACACCACACAAGTGCCAGGACATCAGTTTAATATCTAGATTTTTTTGTGAGCTTTCAAACACACACAAAAAAACCTTATTTAATATGGTTGGATGTTTCTATTTGGCTCCTCAGAGTTTTGATTTGTATATTAGCCTTACAGTAGCTGTCCAAGTTGTGTGATATTCCTTGGGAAAAAAAGATACAGCACACTAGAGGATATATTTATTTTTTTTTCTGTTGCTTTCCTGCTATAGCTTATCTTCTTAACAAAGCCGGGACTACAGCGGGTTTCACAACCTAAGTAAAAGCACTTTATCTGAGAGACACAGCAATGGGTAAGAACTGAGAGAAGATAAACATCCCCACATCAAGAGGCGCCGCAGGAAAGCAGAGCAGCACAGAGGGATGTGCCAAGGCTCTCCAGAGCAGCCGGGGGGTCTCCGGCACCAAAGGGGGATTCTGCCCTTCACTGCTGCGATAATTGTCTCTGGGACAAGTGCTTGCCTTGCAAAAGTTAAAATCATGCTTGAAAAAAAAAAAAATGACAAACCAGCAACCTCATAAAACCCCAGAGAGGCCAAAGTGACTGATCCTGATTCTCAAATAAGGTTGGGAGTGGTAGAGTTGTTGGTTTGCCATAAGCACAGATGGTTAAGAAGCAGCAGCTCATGCGACACCGAGGACAAACAGGGATGAACAGGGGAGCTCCATGCACAAGGTTTGCACAGGGTTTGAAGCAGTGATTGAACCCCTCGTACCTTCAGGTCCCCACATAACATGGACTGCCCTGGTGACAGAGTAGGGCAGGACTGGACAGCTGCATGTGTTCGATATTGACTGTAAAAACTTCACCTATGTGAATGAATTAAACCTCTTGTTTCACTTGTTGGAAAAGGAAGAAATAATTGGTATGAGACAAATGGATTTTAAGATATTGTCTACAATAATTTCACTTTTTGCAATTGATGTAGTTACTTCCTTGAAAATCCCTTACACAAGAAGCATGTTGGAAGGGTGCAAAGCAAGATTTACATTGCTTGTAGTCTGATTGAATCTAGAAAATTACCAGGGCAAAGAAGACTGGTTTGCACAGAGGTAGACCAACAGAAGCTTCTCTGCTGCTCAAAGAGGCTCTAGCCATGTGCTCCCATTCCTGATTCCAGAGCACTGCCCACATCTCCTGAATCCAATCCTCTATTTTACTCACTGAATTCTTATTTCATGGTTTTGTCCATCATCTGTTGAACAGGAGCAGGACAATCCCTCAGAGAAGCCCCTTCACAGGCTGCACAGTATGTGGCTCTGAGATTGCCACCTGGGTTTAGGACAAATAACCCAATATTAAGAAACTGCGTTTAAAATATTTTGGTTTTGTTCTTCTCTCATGCGAGCCCACTAATTGTGCTGGGGCAAAAAGAGATATGCATGCTACAGCTGAGTCCTTTTGTAATTAAGGTCAGGCAGTTGTACACCGGTACACTCAATGGGTATTAAGGAGTTTCCACTTGTGTGTTACTTTGATGTAAATCCCATTGGATCAGATAAAATCTCAGCTTCATCTGACTGTCTGCTCCCAAACCCAGAACAATGTGGGGCCTACAGTCCCAGAGAGAAAAAAAAAAATTACACATTAAATGAATCTCAGAAATAAACACAAATGCCAGAGTCATTCCAACAGGGTTGTATCGTGTGCCAGTGATATGGGCAAGGAGGAGGCAGCCCTGGAGCGAATACTATTCATTATTATTGACGAATATTCTCAGGAGAAACAGAGGATGTTGCTTAATGGCTTGATCTAATATGCCATCAGGGAAGAGGGGAAAAAATAGAGTGAAAGATATCCTCAGATGCAAAAGCTAAGGAATCTTCTGAGCTGTGGCTGGTCCTTTAATTACCCATGCTGTGAGGGAGGAACACACAAAGAAGAAGATGGCTTCAGTGAAAATCCTTTGAGATGAAGTCCTTTTACGAAGGCACTCTACTTGTTAAATCTGTAATAATGTCACCTGGAGGTTAGCTTTTTTGTTAGGACTTAGAGTCACAGGAACATTTAACACACACTTGTGCATCTAATTTGCCATGTAATGGGTATAACTACCTGTGCCAACTGGGGAGGTGCAAGTAGGAATGGTTATATTTGCGTAAGGAATTATTAGATTTGTAGAGAGCATCAGAAAAAAGATGGGAAAAAGAAAGGGTTGGAAGAAGATCTGGCTCTGGCATGGAGTAGATAATGTGCAGACAGAACCAAGGATGACCAGAGAAGCTTTGCGGAAAGCAACACTTGGGGCCAACAGACCCAAAGACACGCTGCTCCTTTGCAAAATTAGAATTTTTTTTCCAACAAGTTGTACGGATGACAGGGAGAGCAAAGCCAGATGATACAGAATTTTACTGGCTGGTCAGGCAGATTGAGAAGTGCCCAGCTGTACCTGCTCACCCACTGTCCACCCTTCAAAATCCTGCAAACAGCGCATACCATTGCAAGAGAACCCCTGAGTTATCTACAATCTCTCTGCAGCATCTCTAGGACATTTCCTCAGTGCATCTCTGATGCCTGTGTGGACTTGCAAGCTCAGGGAACCAGGAATTCCCCCATCACAGCCTCCTGCATCCCTTTGCCTTGAGTCGGGATGCAGAAAGTGTCCTGGGTCCTGCTGGGGACCAGTGGGGCTCCCAGGAGACCTTGCAGTGGGTGCTGGGGATGCTCTGTCACCTGTACGTAGGGCTCCCGAAACCCACATACCCATGAAACCCCTCCCCAGATGCGTGCAACAGCACAGAACCACACCAGCCAGCTGGCAGGCGAGGAGAGTGGTGAGCAAAGCAGGCAGAGGAACCATTAGGAAGATATCTCTGGCTCGAGGCCTGGCAAGCGTGTGATGCCAGCACACGGGGAGGTTGCGGGGAGGAGGGGCGGCAGGATGCTGCTGGGACCAGCCCTCAGGTCTGGGTGACAACAGGGTTCCCAGCTTCATCCTTAGAACAGAATAATAGAAGCATTTCAGTTGGAAGAGACTCTCAGGATCATCGAGTCCAACCATAACCTAACTCTAGCACTAACCCATGTCCCTAAGAACCTCGAATTTGGCTACAACCTCCACTCATTCTCATGAAGGCTGATGTCCAGGTGATACCGCTTTTTGGGTTTTAGGAAGGTTTTTGCAGCGAGGAACGGGAGCGAGCAGAGATGTGAGCTCAGCGTTTCGAGGTAGGTGCAGGAGTGGAGCTTGCAGGGCATCAGCCAAGGGAAGGGGACAGGCAAGGAATCATCTCCCTGCACTGAGAAATGTAGGAAGACGCTGGATTAGCAATGCCTGGTGCTAAAAGTTAATGGTCGACAAGGTGCCAACACCCAAATAACCCATGCTGGACCACCTCCCACCTGCTGTATAGATTCGCTCTGCTCACACCACCCCTTGCAGCCCCTTGCAGGGAAAAGAATCAGTATTTGGGTCTCTCCTCACTCACAGCTCATATCCCCCCACTGGTTTTGTTAAATGCAGCACATTTCCAAAGAAGCAGATTTTAATTTCAATAAACTCTGTAAGAAATAGATCAGCGCTAAGGAGGGGAGCAGCCACAGGAAGTGAGTTTAACTGCTCGGCTGCAGAATATTAATAGGATAGAATGTTATTAGAATAATTTTTCACCGTTTATTAGAATGATTTTTCATCATGAATAATAAATTAATAGAATAATTTAATACAACTAGCCCTTTCTTTGAAAGCATATTTTGTTTAAAAGGTGCTTGAAAAGTGGCATTTGGGGAGGTGAGATGGGGAGCAGACCCAGGGTGGAGGCTGCATGGTGCAGGGACCCTCCACTTGCCTTCATCCCCCTCTATTTGGGTGATCTTCTCACTGCCTGGCTGGGGAAACCCAACCAGGCGAGTCCATCATCACTGATGGCTCCATGAGGGTCTTGCTTGGGACAGGTAAGATGGCTGGACCAGAGGATTCCTACAGCCCAGGCCTTCCCCTGCCCAGCTGTACATCACTGTGCATCCACCCTCCCCAGCTCCACATCCCGGTGGAAAGTCCAACTTTCCTTCCAGCAGCCTGGGAAGTGGCCACATCCACTCCCGGGTACCTTTACATGGCTTTAACCCCTTGTTTCCCTGTCTCGCAGTGGGACATTGATGCCCACCGGGGTAGTTTTGTGCAAACCAAGAGGTCTCTCTCCCTTTCTCTCTCTCTTTCTTTTTTTTATTTGCATCTGTGTGGAAGATAATAATTCCTCACAAGGCTATTCACACCACAAAAGCACAATGACATTATTCTCTCCCTCTCTCTCTCTTTCTACTGTTTTACTCTACAACTGACAATTAATGTTAGAAAGAACATGAAATGGAGGAGAAATTACAGCAATTTATCAACTGAAATTATAGGTGTAGACACATGTCAGCAGTGGAAACAGTTTCTATCAAAATTAAAGTATTTAGAGATTTTCCTCAAATTTCAAATTATGCAAATCTCATTTTTGTGATACGCTGGTACTGTAGCTTTAATTGCAGGATTACCAGCAAGATGCAAACTGCACTTGTAACCAGGATTCAGCTCTTCAGAGAGCGGCTCCCTTCTTCAACACGTCTTATTAATTCAACAAAGTTCCCATCTCTTTAACAAATTAAATATGTTTTGCAGAACAGGCAGTGGTTTTCTTGGTTTCAATCTGTCACAAAGGACCCTGCTGTTTGCAGAGGTTACTCGACAGCTGGATGAACAGACAGGTTTGAGTCCAAACATGGCTTCAAATGCATATTTATACATAAAACATATTTATACAACAACATCACAGGAACAGCTTGTGCTGCTGAAGTTTCTACAGGTCCCTTTACAGTAAGGACATAGTAACCAAAGCTGGAGAAGGAATCTGGACTTCAACTCTTTCTCCAGGTCTTTCTGGGTTAGTTAAAAGCTGATTTGTGACCCCAGGAGATCACGGATGCTTACACCAGGTTGGAGCTCTCTTTTCCCCTAGAAATAACCCTCGTGGATGGAAAGCCCCATGCCAGCAAGCATGCCACAGCGTGCTCATGAAAAGCTGTTTGATCACTGCTAGCCTAATTAGAAGGCACAATATTCAGGTTGTTATTTCTCTTCCTTTTCCCCAATTTTATGTTCCTCTGATGTTGGAAAAGGAACCAAGGATGAAGCACAGGACCAGGCAGTAGCTGGGAAAGGTGTCTGCATGGTAGAGAGTGCCAGGAGACTGCTGGGCCAAGCAGGGGAGATTTGATGTACCCAAACCATCCTGGTGCTGTGCACCCCACTGGGATGCTGTGGTCCCACTCACACCCTCCAGAGAAACAGAGCAGCTGAGACAAGAGGAGAATATGTTTCATCTCCACGTGAGAAGCAAAGAGAACTCTCTGGTTAGCTGTTCTGTAATGCCAAGCATTGCTGGGGAAGGAAGGAATCCATCATTTTCCCAACTTGCCCCATGAAAGAAGAGTGGGGTTGTATTCTGCTGCATCTGCCAAGTCGGGATACCTCCAGGACACTGACACTGGGGATACCTGCACATCAAAATATTAAATCTCAGTGGTCCCTTATTATAGATCAGAGTTCAATGCTCTAACATCAAGCTGTGGTTTTCAGGCGGTTTGTAGTGATGCTATTTAACGCAAGAACATCTCCAGTGCTGTGCAGTACATCAGTGTTAAGAGTCATTCTACTGACACTGGGGATGAAAATCCTTTCTCAGACTCAACTGGAAAGATATAAGGCCTGGATGCAGAAGATCACATGAAATCAGTAGAAACTGCGGCAGGACTACGAGCTCTGTATACAGAGGTGTAGACTTTACACTCAAAAGCAAACTGCACCAATTTGGGCTGGATTTTTCATGCACTTGGTTTGTTCATCTGCTCATTGGATGGGTGACATGCAATCACCCAGAAGAACATTGGAGATAAGCTAGCACTGAATTCCCCTTTCTTGAGTGTTCTGCCAATGGCAAACTAAATCAATACCAAGGTGAAGTGAAAGGTGGCACAAGAATCTGAAATGCATCAAGGATTTAATTCAAACCGCCGTTCTGATAACAACTCCCCAGGTGCTGTGGTGGTGTGTGGGTGCTGCACCCAGCTGTGGCTTTGCTACCACACCCATCCAGTCCCACCAGCACCCAGGTCTGCCATCAGGTTGGCATTTTGCACAACCAGGCACACACCTACTGTCTTTGAAAACTCCTCCTTCCCTGGCTTATCTACCACATCATGAATCGCACGATAGCTGTTGCACAGTAACATCCAAGCTACAGTCGGTGCGTCTCCCTACCCAATGGGTCTCTTTTAATAATTTTTTAATATGGCCAGCCCAAGACACAACCAGATGCCGGGGATCTATTTGCATATGCCAGGCAGCGTAAGGCTTCTGACAGTCACTGTATCCAACTTCAATAACCACGATATGCTCCATCTGCTGACGCCCCAGCAGAACAACAGTGGGGAGCTGTACTGCCAGAGGCACTATTCTTGAACAGCTGAATGACTGAACAGCTGGTAAATCATCCAAGGACACTTTTCACAGAAGAGCAGGGTTGTTGGCCCCGATTCTCGATGCACACAAGTTGTGGAGCTGGGGCAGAGAAGCCACGTACACATCGACATGTTGTAGGGGCAGCCTCGGGGAGAGTGTTCGTGTCCTTTGCACCCCAAGGAGCCATGAGTCAACGAAAAACTGAATTGGTCGATGTAAAAAAAGCAGTCTAATTGGAAAAATAAGTTATCTACAGGTGACCGTGCATTCAGATGGGACAGAATTTCACCCGTTTAGGGATCCCGGGGTGATGCTACCTGTGTACCAGTAATCCTCACTGCTGCTGTAAAACAGTGAGGAGACTGAGCTGAGCACCCAGGAATGGGAGAGAGGCCAGAAAAGATTCTGGTTTTCTGGTGGCTTGGGATGGGAGCTTGAGGGAAAGCTATGGATTGGTTTCACCTGAAACTGGGAAAGGGAAAGGGAGGGGTAAGAAAGGAAAAGAAATGAAAAAGAAAGAAAAGAACAATCATTGGGAGAAGGGGGAAAACCAGAATTGATTCAGGCATTTTTTTTTCCAAAATAATTCAGTGATTCTCATTCAGCTGGTGCTTTTCTTAAAGACCAAAGAGCCTATATGATAAGCATATTTTACAAATTAGGTAGCGATTTATCCCGCTTTTGTTTTAATGATTGAAATGAATGATGTCGTGCCGCTTGCTGCTGCTGCTGCATTCAGCGCCTGCTGTTCTTGGGAGCTGAAGACACCGAGAAATTTGCATACTTAATGCCGGGAACTGGCACAGACTAAATAGCTTCTTTTCTTTCCTCTGTGTTTGTAGATTTACTGTAGTGCTGGGTTTAATCAAAGGCTTTTTAAAGCCGTCCGTGTGCCGTTTCACAATGCTGAACTTGCATGTGACAAAGGCAGCTATTTATTACTTATCAGCTTTATGGCAAGTACCACAGGCTACTCTAATAAAAGGTATAGGGGCTGCATACCCCTGCAGGAAAAGGCACTGGCCAGTTAAGGTTTCTAATCCCTAATCAAGGCATGGCATGGATTAATTTTGTTTTGTTTTGTTTCTGGTTAAATATCCAGCAGTAAGGTTAGGGTTAGGGAGGGAGCAAATCCAAGAAGTTCCCTTTGGATGGGATATGAACTTCCAAGTGTAGGAGATGAGCTCTTCATGTAGATCTTGTCGGCTTCATTTGTTGAGGTGCTCCACACCTTTGCCTTCGCCAAAGCAGAACTAGCTGGGACATCATCATCTTCATGTGATGTCACCAAACCAGGATGAATCATTAAAGCAAAAAAGTTCCATGGAGATAAATCCATTCTAAGCAGCTTTCTTTTGGCTTTCCCTGTTTATTTCTCATGTGCACATGAAAGAGAGCAGAAAAGAGAGAGCTGTCATATTCCATCACTTCATTTGAGGTTGAGTGGACCATCAAGCAGAAGATGCAGAGTGAAAATCTCTTCTCCAGAAGAAGCTTGAACCTTGCATCTTTTATGACTATGACCACCACCCCAGAGTTAGGTTATGACCCAGAAAATTCTTCTATTTATTTAGATCATCCAACAGTCCTAAATCTAAGAAACCTTCTTATGATAGCTAGGGTTTGATTTGAAAACCAATATTTTGATACAATCCTATATCTTCAAAAAACCAGTTCAAAACTCTTTTTTTTTTTGTTCCACCACAGACAAAAATGAATGCTGAACTTCAGAGGATGCTCACAGAATGGAAATACCATGTTGTGGACATCTCCACATTAAAATCAGTGCCCATGAAAGCCCACAAGAATAGTTACACTGACTGTAGTGAAACCAGGAATGCCCCTTATTTACTATCAGCAAATTTGGGGCTTCCTTTGAAGTCAGCAATACATTTCCACAGGTAAATTACTATTATTTTGAATATCAAGAAAACACGATTTCTTCTCTAAATATTTTCCAACTTAAAAAGAGAAAACACGGTGCAGGGAAGAGCAAACAGAACTAATCTCTCATCAGGGTTGGTCCTTAAAGAGGCAAAGTTCTTAAAAAAAAATCAAAATTGCCCCCTCCCCACAACATCTGCTGGGAGCACTTGGAGATAACTGGCAGCTTGAACAATAACTGGGAGGACGGGAGTCCTGGAACAATGGGAGTGGGATGAGAGCAGCCCTCGCTGTGGCATCGTTTCCAGGCCTTCTGCACATGCAATTGGTTAACTGGAATAAAGATCAAGTTGGACCAATAACACTATAATTTGGAAACAAATATATTGATTACAAGAGAGTCCCTCTGGAATGAATGGGGCTACTTGCAAAGTGCGGTTATTATTCTGCATGTGTAGGGATTACAGAATATGGTGTGTCTGTGGTTCTGAATTGATCAATATGATGTTATCATCTTGCAAATGCAACGTTATCACATTGAGGGGCCAGCACAGCCATAGAGTGAAGGGTCATTCACATTGACCAAACCCTCATAGGCCTAATGGTCAGAGGAACTGGGCTCCTAGAGCAGGGTTTGTGGGTTTGAGTCCCGGCTGAGATGAGGTGTGAACTGCTGGGTTGTCCTGTGCAGGGGCAGGAGGTGGACTCCATGATCCTCGTGGGTTTTTTACAGCTCAGCACATTCTATGATTATCTTTCTTCTAAACTGACTATTTAACAAAAGAAATTAAAAACGGGTATGAAATCTTTAGGAGAAAGGCTAGTATTAAAATAACAGGATTTGCCAAAATCTCTGCACCTATTAGTAATGTTTTAGAGCACAATAATGGGATTAATTTTAAACTCCTAGCTTATCTTTCACCATCAGTGGGTTTTAGTTAGGTTCAGCTCTTTATGCAGCTCTGGAAATGACACCAAATCACTCTGGTTTTATTCCTGACTATTTATTTATTTAAATCTAAATTAAAAGACGAGATGCACATCTAAGATTTTTAATCCCCAAATTCATCTTTCTTAAAACAGCAAAATCCCAATGTCATCAAAATGTTCGACTTGAAAGGAAGTCAACCAGTCAGATCCCTTCAAAATACAAACACAGGTCCTCAAATTTGCATTATTTCAGAACTAGCAGCAACAAGTCCCGAGATGCTGGAGACCTTGTGGTCTTTATTGACATAAGTGATGAAGATTGGTCAGCTTTCCCTCTTGTTTTACCACTACTCTGTGTCTACTATTACTAGCCCAGAATAGCATTTATTTCCACCTCATCTCCTCCTAACATGAGCATCACTGCTGCCTTTACATCGGTGCTTCCCTTTGTTAAACATATTTTTGCCTTCCTGCATGTGGAGTATCGCAGTTACTTCACATTTTTAATTTAAATTTTATTTAAGACTAAGCTGAGCCTTTCAAACAGACCAGTGAATTCAGGGCCCATCTTTAGCTACCTGTAGAGAACAGATTTTCCAAAGGAGGGTGTTCAATATTTTCTGGAAACTGTTTCTATATAATGAGTCCAGCCTCAGGCTCTCAAGACGAAAGACACCCAAACTGTTCATCATCCCTTGAAACTTCATCCCTGCAGCAAAGTCAAATTGCAAAGTTGCATTTTCTTTTCTAAATAATTTCCTCTGCATTTTAATTCCTATCAGTTTGACAGCCTTAAAGCAGACAGATCAGGCTGAACCAAAGATTTTACCAACTCTCAGTTAAGCCTGTTTTAAATAACTGCAATGTTAATTTAAAACTCGGAATTAAGATGAAAAAAGTAATTTCTTGTCCCCACCATGGAAGTAACAGCCCTGTGCGGACCCTTCTGGGAAAACATGCAACAGCACAATGCTGATTGAACTACCAAAGGAAAAAAAACTTTAGCAGGACCAGAAATTTGTGAAGAGCGTTTTGCATTCAGCCCATCACAGACAGAGGCTCTAATGGGCAGCGTGGGTCTCATCAGGCTCATGCAGCTGTTACTTCAGCGAGCACTACCCTTAGCCTAAAGGGAAAAAAGATACTTATTTGGGGGTCGTGGTGACTGCTGCAGCTTCATCAGCCTGATTTATATGCTGATTTGCATTTATTCACCCACCAATGCTGTGAATTGTGCTTTTCCATGGAACTGCACCCTTCGCTCTGGCTGCCGAAGCCGTGAACAGCGGTGCAGCTCCATGTGTTTGTGTGCACGTGTATTGGGTGGCGGGTGTGCTATCGGGCAGCTTTAAAGCCTCGGGTGCTCACGCTGACACTTGGGGGTAAGACTCCATATGCAATAAAAGACGGCTGATATTGTAGCTGGGATTTGGTTTTGAGTGCTGTAACATTTCGCATCTCTTTTCAGAGAGGATACTACTCGCACATCACTGGCAGGCCAGAACTGGTGATATCTATGTACGTAGTAGCCGGCTCTACAGCACTCTGCTTATAGTAAGTATAATGCCGATTAAAAAAACACACACAAAACCCACAACAAAAGAAACAAACAAAAACCAAAAAAACCCCACCACCAAAAAAAAAAACCGGCAAATATTCTGTGAGCACAAAATAATGTTATTTATAGATTAATTTCTCAACATCTGCCATTTCTGCAAGAAACGTACATGTTATCTTCATTCGAGGTACCACGCAAACCTCCAAATGGATCTACAGTCCCATGATATCTTGAAGATGAAAGAGACAAAGTCCCTGGGTAATTACAAAAGTGCCGAACGATACTGGATGGGTTGGAAGGACGTTTCTTATACCCAGTGAAGCTCTTAGTGAGGGTCATCAGACCTCCGCTTGAGCTGGACCATTCCCAACTCCTCACCTTCGGGGGAGCAAAGCATTCAGACCCCGGCTGCAGAGACTGTTCTGCCTGCGAGACACAGTGCTCGATTTCCTCTAGGTGTGCCAGTCAGGCTAGAAACTTGGCTCTGTAATCGATTTTATTCCATTTTATTACTCTCAGCTCTTCTAGAGTATTACAAATTCCTAGGAGACCTTTTAAGACATGTATTGATGCTTCACTTATAAATCAAATTTCCCCTTTCTGGATGCTTGGCTGGGTCTCATCCTGCTCCTGAGCTGCGGCAGCAAATTCCTGCTGAGCATGGCCTGGGAGCCCAGCACCGAGGCCACCTCCACCTTCCTCATGTCTCCCAAAAATCTTTGTAAGGGGGAAATTTTCACACTGTGAGCTCAGGTTTTACTGGTCAAACTTCTTTTGTCATGGTTTAACAGATGCTTTATCACCCCAGGTGGCAATTGCAACAGGTAAAACCAGGATTTTGCTACTATATGCGAATCTGCAAAAGATTTTTTTCCAGGCATGCTGTGTCGGGTGGAGATGGCACCTCTTGAACCTCCCGAAAAACAAGGATGTGCCAGATGGTGTCTGGGACTGTAGGACATTTGAGACAGAGGAAGGTTACCAGGAAAGAAGATATTTTCAACCAAACATTTTTCTTGAATTGAAATTAAAAGCTGAAAAGATTTATTACAATGACATATTCGTGCTGCTATATTTAAGGTGATGTCAGTGTTCTCAGCATAATCCTTCTTATGCACCGAGGATTAAAACTCAGCCATAATAAACTACTCTGAGTTGAAACTTGTCCTCAAATGTTTCCTACTTGAGTCATTAATTTTATTTTATTAAATTAAAAATAAAATTAATTCAAGAGTTTTGTGGGTTTGGAGATGAGAACAAGGAGGAATTCTGCTCGTAGGTTTGTCCCTACTGATTGCAGGGGGACTTACAAGGAGATGATGCTGCCAAGGTACAAACATGTTCCTGCTTTTCTTAATTTGAGTGTGGAATATTGGAGTACAAACTGGAAAAGTACCTTTACCTATAAATGAGAGATAAAAGTGCAAATGAACACAAATTCTTATTTGCACTGTGGCCCTGCCTGTGGTGCTCCCAGGACGTTTGTGTACGAGAGAAGGGAGCCAGAAACAGCTGAACTTTAAAAAGCTTTCATTTCCTCCCTGAAGTGCGTGTTTACCCTTGAACAAGCAACAAATAATTAATAGCTTATATCTGTTGAAATTACAAATAAAATGGCAACAAAGCTACTTTGCTTGTGCGGTAGGAACAAATCTCTACAAGGGAATTTACATGTATTTTTACAGGATATTCTAATTACTAAAACTATCTAGTTTCCTGAGTTTTCCTTGGGTGATGGCCAGCATTTTTACTTCATAAGTTGAACTTTAAAATATTAACTTCTATCATAGTCCTGCTCACCCTAAAGACGTTTCAAATTATTTCTTTTTTTCATTGTTCAGCCAGACATAGGACTCTGGGTGAGGATCCAGCTGGCTGTGCTGGGTCAGTAAGGGTGTTTATGGGACAAGGAGTGCTCAACAAGCATGTAGGAGAGGAAGAAAAACAGACCGATGGTGGGATTTTCTCCCAGACAGCAAGAAATAACCAGGTTTCCATTTCAGAGAGGACAAATGTGAGTGTGGGTGACGTCAGGAAGGTCTCAGCAATACAGACCTTAAAGACTAGAATCTTGCAGGAGTGAAATGACTCAACAAAAGCTTCACATCTCGTCATAGGGTTCTTAAATATGTACGTATATACATAGATATATTAATTCAGGGCTATTTATCAGCTTTGCAGAGGAACTACTAAACTCATTTCTCCATCTGCCCGTTTCTGGTAGCTATTCGCAGGTTCTGCGTAAGGATCACAAGAAGTTGCTCCTGCAAAGGGCAGGAAACAGGCGTGCTTTTCCAGTAAGTGTTTCTGCTTGCAATTAATATAGCCGTAGATTAATTAGCGCTGATCACAACTGTTCATGGCAGGCCGTGGGAAGTTGTTGAGCATTTAACGGCTGCTGTAGCCGCCTGTGTGAAATCCCTCCCCAGACTGCATGTGATGATCAGAGCAAACCAGCCACGGTGCGGTTCAGAAATTAAGAGGAAGAGAAGACAAAGAGCAGCAAACGCCTGGGATGTTTTCTGTGTTGGCCATGCTCAAACCACAGCCTTTGAGGTCAGGTAGAAAAAAAGACTCACGACTGGGCTGTGAGCTGCAGTGAGCTGAGAGCTTCCATGCAAACGTTTCACTTGATTTACACCTTTACCCGATAATCTTTTTGGTGATGCTTTACCCAAGAAGCTCGAAGTTGGCACCAACCAAGCATAAACTCTGCCTGCCCTCAACGTGGTTTTGCTGGACACTTCTGCCTCCCCCCGGCCTGTAAGGCTCAGGCAGCGCTGCAGAACAGCAATGCTTTCCTCCAGGAGCCTTTCCTGAATCTCTCCTTTGAGTTTTTTATATCCTGCATCAGCTATTCTCACCGAGCTGCTGTGTGGGATAATGTGCACAGGCAAACATTGTTACATGCAAACACAAATACTGGAGATGTTGACAGATGGAGGAATCGCACTGTTTTGCAGGAAGGAAGGGCAGAATAGGAGCAGGAATCTCAGAATAAGTCTTACCGTTTACGTATAACGAGCTACAGCTATATTTGGCTATGCTACTGCATTCACAACCTTCCCAATTGCCAGGCTTTCAAATACACACATTACCACCAGAAGTGCTCTTGCTTAAGTGCTCCCATCTCCAGGATTTCCTTTGAAGTATCTGACTGAAGTAATGTAAAGTGCATTTCAATTGGCAGTGAATGCAGGTTAAATGGTAACAGCACAACAGATCCAGTGTTTGTTCCCTGGGCTTTTTCTTTTACCAGTCTCTCTTTTTAAGAGAGTCGGTTACTTGCTGTAACGCTGCATTCAGGCACCTTCAGCCTATTAAGCCTGTTTCCTGACCCTCTATACAACTGCTTGAGGATGCTGTGAGCTGTATCAGTACTGCTTTAGTACACAAAAAAGTGAGTAAATGCACCGCTGAGTGCCCAGGTTGAGCAGTAAGCAGTGGGTAAAGTCGCTTTACAAATCTGTGCACTTGCCATTTATCTTTGGCTACACCACCAAGCTGGCTGGAGACTGAGCCAGTTGCTTTGGATCACTTTGGATTTGTCTGTTACCTCCCATCCACACTGATGGAACATCAACTATTTAACCTTCCAATAGAGCTCTTCTTCAGTCCATTGGATTGGCTGAAGAACGCATATTATGGTAGCAAAATAGCCAAGTCTGCACTGAACAATGAAATATCCCCACCTGCCCATGCCAAATACTCTCTCCACCTTAGATCACTGAGCCAGCGCTGCAACATTCTTTGAAAAACAAACAACAAAATGCAGAGTTGGGGCAGAGCTTAACCTAAGTCACTATGGTTATCCGAGAGGTGTCTGACACTGTCTGTTACTGAACAGGATCTGTCAGGAAGAGGAACGACCCCCTGCAAAACCTGGGGCTGAAGACTCCTGGTTATTATTAACCAGACAAATTCTGTATTGGAGAAAGGACTGATCTGGGTTACGGATGAGCTAGTACATTACCCTGGTGTGTCAGCGGAGAGGTCATGGATCGACTGAAGATGGACGCAAAGTTTACACCCTTTTTCCACTTTTGTACCACAAAATCAGGCTGAGTGACTCCTAAAGCTAACAGGAGAAGGGATCAAATATTAAACCTGTTGTGTAGCACAGCCAGACTAAAGCTTTCCCACCATCAAACCCTATTTGCACCTGTGTGTACGTCCGTGAAAAAGAGATCTGAATTTAACTGCTGCAGTTAACTTGCATGTGCTTCACACACACGAGCTCAAGAGAATTCTCTCTTTTTTTTTTCTCCTTTTTTCTTCTTAAAGCTGTGAGCCATTAGTTTCAGCTTCATCTCTTTGGAGTGGAAGGGAAAAAAACGAACACCCTGCTAGGGATTTGCTGAACTGAAAACATTACATCTGGGTAATCTTCCAGATTTGGATGTTGGTAGCTTCTTATAACTTCTTCGTGGCTTCTCTGAACCTCCACCCATGATAGATGTTTAACATGCTGTAATGCATATTATTCTGTAATGACTTTGGTGGAGCCATTACAATGAGTTACACCAGTGACAGATTGATACTTATGTCAGTATATGTTTGCATAATATCTGTCTACGTTCTCACATAGCCCCCCATTACCATAGCGTCGGCGCACATATAGCATAATGACAGCACGGAGAGCCATATGACTGGTGGGTTCAGCCCTATTCCCTGTCACATATTGCCATGGTACCCAGAACTGAATCACTGAGTGTGTTTAAATAGGCAGACATTAATTTACAGAGTAAATCATTATGAAATGGAGGAATTAAGTGACTATCATCGGCACTGATCTGATCTAACAGAGCTTCACACTAAATTGCTAATATTCTCTCTCCTACACTATTTTTTTTTCTTTTAAATGACAGAAACAAAAATAAAAGCCTTTGTTCAACCTGCCTTCGAAATACCATTGCCAGGTAGAGGGGTTGCTGATTATGTACAAATTTACCGTACCTGCTCCCTGCTGCTTCCCAGGCTGGGGAACAGGATTGTATCCTTTTGGTTTCAGTGGAGACTCGATAACCTGAAAATTGAAGGAAGACACATTTATCGCTCTCTCCTAAACTCTCCTTTCCCTTTCTTATCTGGAAGAAGGCAGCTTCTGGTTCACTCGAGTGGAAGCCGGCTGTCCGTTTCCCGATGGCAGCGAAGAGCAGCCTCCCATCTGGTTGATGCAGATGCCACTGTTTTGCCTTTATCCAGGTGGTCACCCAGCAAACCCTGTTGTGCCTAATTATTTAAGAGGGTTGTGAAACACTAGGTGATTTTATATACCATATGTGCTAGAAAACATAAGCATGAAGATGCTGTGACTTAATGATGTGGCAACCTCAGCTCTGAATCTTCCACACTTTGTGGCTTAAATCTGACCTTTCACTTTACTGTAATGCACTTTGTAGCGTTTAGCATGAAAGAAGAGCAAACAGAATTGGAGATGGGGAGGTTATCGGCAGTGGTTACGGAGCCATCCTCCATCTTCTATCAAGATAAAGCACTTGACTCGATTTTAGAACATCCATCCTAGCAGGGTGAGAGGAAAGGGGGAGAGAGTTTGTCCTTTAAATGGGATTTCATGATTTAGTGTTCAGAGACTTCCTTCATGGTTTTAGAGCACACAGACCTTCTTCAGAGCAAAACAACAACACACCAGGTCTCCTGCTCTGGTCATTAACTTATTTATTTTGAACACACATAGTTTGTTGCTTTGACTTCTCAAACAATGGGAAGGTACAAGGAGGGAAGGATAATAAATTGCATTCCCTCCTTTTTGCCATCACAGGAAACCTTGAGGGACTGTTCAGCAAGCTCGAGCTCTTATCTGCCTTTGGGCGATCTCATTATCAAACCTTCATTTTGCTCCCCAGCAGGAGAGATGGCCTGCAATGTACGATAACCTATACTTATGAAACTCACACTCCAGAAATCTCTGATAATAGGCCAGCTAAAATGGAAAACCAAGGAGCAGGCAGGGGTTTTCAGTCACCAATAAAGACTATACACACACATGCACAGGAAGGCACTGAGATACCCTTATGTTTATTTATATTTCTATGCATCAGTCCAACTTTGATGGCACCTCCGAGAACCTGAACCACAAATCTAATATGACTAACATTTTCTAACATATTTTGAATAATATTTTCAAATAAGCCTGTGCGATATAGGAGCCTGTGTCCCACCTACAGAGAGGTCAGTGAAATCAGTGGGAATTATAACCTATCTAACCTGCTCAGGTGGTTTTATAAATCCCATTAAACACTTATTTAAAGGCTGTTGAAAACATGAGCTGTAGGAACATAAGTAGTTCCTTGGAGTACAGAGAAAAAGCGGAGAGAAGGAATAAAGAGAATCGAGTTCCTAAAACACTTGGGCACTTCGATCATATTTATTTTCACTTTCCCGTTGCTAACACTCCTGTGAGCAGACTCCCACAATGGTTTAACTCTTTGCCTGCATCAGTGTAATTTGTGATGCTACCCCCCAATTCATCCTCCAGCCACCAAACCCTCCATTTCTGAACCCTTGATCTCTCCATAGGCAACTGAGGAATAAACAAGATCACAGCACTCCCAGTGCTCCCTTCTGGGTTTGGGCCAGACAAGATGAGAACTTGAGGACCCTCTACCAAAAAAAGCCCTATTAGCCACTCAATCTTGTCTGCATCAAGATGCTTCCAGCTCAAGACCCACTTGCCGACCACGATTCCACCCATTTCATCCCCATTAAGAAAACTTAGTGCTGGCCCCTCTCAGGAGTGACCATGTTCCTCTGCACAGCCAGATGTCCCCTGTGCCCCAGCTTGCTGCAGCACTGCCATGAATATCAGCCTTCTGCAAAGTGTCATGTCTCATCCAAGGGTTGGAAAATGACACTGGAAAGGCAAGAGATTGAGAGAAGGGCTGGGCAGGGGATTTGGGGTGTGCAGCTGCAAATCCCAGAGTTCATGTCCATTCTGTCTGGTTTATGCCTTATGCCCAGCAAACCATTGTGTTCTGCAAAGCAATCCATCCTATATCTGCCCACGAGGGCACAATCACGAACACCCAGGATCAGGGCTTTTCCAGTAACTTCCCACCCCAGCTTGGCAGGAGATCAGGTCATGCAAAACAACTATTGCTCTGCATCCCCAGACCACCCACTTCCCCATCACCCTGCCATGCTAGAACTTCTTCATCACAACCTGAAAAACACGCCAATCCAGGCTGTGAACTTAATTCTTATCTCCATTTCTGGTACCACTGGGAGACATTCTGGATCAGAAAGAAAATGCTGTCAAGGTGAGACACCTGGGAGCATAAAAAATCCTTCTCCTCTTTTGTTTGGTTCCATTTTCTTATCAGTAAAAGGGGTTAGCAATGGTCAGTTGGTCTCCTTCACTAGCACGGATGATGCAAAAATGTATTGCACTTTTAAAATCTCCCTAGGCATAACATGCTGCTGAAAATATGATAACACTTTTAATTATATTTTAATACCTTAAAAAATAATCAGCTGAAAAATCCCAGCTAGTGAGGAAATAAACGCAGAGGATAGAAAAATTAAGATATGGAAAGATTTTTCTTATTAAAGGCTAGATAGATCTTGTTTTTAAATTCCCATTAAAGAGAAATACGTATCAGAAAATAATCATAAAACACCATAGGGAAGCACCTAGTTACCTTAGTGGACCTCCTTGAGATAGAATGTTCTTGCCCATACCAGACTAAACAAAAGAGTAAAAGTGACAGAACCACCTCTCAGTCTCCTGTGCTGGATCTTAGAAATGGGGAAATGCTCATCCACGGTTATCTCCCCAAAAAAGCAGAGGCAGATAGGGAAGCAGGACCTCTCCTGACACCGGGGCTCCCACTGTGCAGTGGGAAGGGAAGGATGCTAGATTCCCCTGACCTTCCCATGCACAGGTTGTCGCATCACAGAATCACAGAATCATTTTGGTTGGAAGAGACCCTCAAGACCATAAAATCCAACAGTTAACCCACCCCTGGCACTACGCCATGTCCCTGAGAACCTCATCTCTGCGTCTGTACAACCCCTCCAGGGATGGTGACTCCCCCACTGCCCTGGGCAGCCTGTTCCAATGCCCAACAGCCTCTTCTGTGAAGAGATGATGGTTGAGTTCATCACCACCACACAGACCAGAGGGGTGACCAGGAACCAGGTCACACACACTCTCACTGCACCAAAATGATTTTTTTTTTTTTGTTAGATTAGTGCCTTCCAGTTCCTATGCCTATTAATCTAGTGCTTTTCAGAGACATCACAACCCCTCTTAATAATACATAGGGTGAAGTTTGGTTTTCCTTTAATGGAAAATAAAATGATTCGCTCGCTGGTAAAACGGTCAGGGCTCAAGTCAGATCTGCTGGGCAGACCCAGCAAGAGTCCCAACAAAAACACAGATATTATCAATAAAGCCAAGACTACTTCAAACTGATTTAACAAAACACGCAGAGGCCTTCTCTTTAGAAATAGGTAGGTAGAAATATAGGTAGGATTCAAAGCAGTCCCCCTTTACACAGAGGCATTTGAGCTCTTTTCAGGTGTTATTTTGCAAAAGACAAAAAACTGAACCCTAAAAACAACCTCACAAGGCAGCAGATCTCTGCTCCCAACATCCTCCACTTTGTGTTTCATGCCAACGCGTCGGTCGGATTCCAGGTTGGATTCCAGCTCGTGCCCATTCTCCTCTCCCATGCTAAGGGCAGGTAATTATCTCTGCATTCCTGGAGGAATGTTACAATAAATATGGCTGTCATTTTTCATTACTGCATAGCGAACAAAGGGAACAAAGAGAACAAAAGCAAGTGTGATTTTGCTAACCTGGGCTTATGTGTGCTTGTATATATGCAAGACGTAAATGGGGGAGAGAGTTTATTGCTATTATTTACTGTGGATATACCAATCTGGGTAAATGTGTCAAAATTTACCAGTTTTTTAAACTAATTAAAAATCATTCACTGGGAAAGTCCTTACTTCCTACTTGCTGCCCCACGATCGGGTTGTTGGCTTAAAATGGAAATTATTTGAAAGGCAAGAAATCCAATCATGTCTCCCTAACTTTTACCCTACCGAGCACAATTTTTTAAAAAATTAATTCTGTTCCCCGCTGCTCTCCCCATTTGACCTCCTCTCAATAGTGGCTAGATGTCTCAATGTATCTTGATGACCATTGTCTTCATATGTTAGAAAATACGGCAAAGGAAATAAAAGTACTTAGAAAATGTGTGTGTTAGTTTCATCCCTCTATAGTCATCTGTTTCAATGCAAAAAAGATTAAATAAAAAATGGTCGATACCCCTAATCACTGAGGATATCTAATCTGAGACATAGCCAGCTGAGAGTCCATCTCTATGTCTCTATATTTATTGCATATTTTTGTTCCTAGGTGTTTTTACTGACTAACTGAACAGACACTTTGATTTGCCAAACTGTTATTAGAGAAAAAAATTAGAAGGTTCGCAGTGTTCACACTGACTGCAAAATTATCTCCCGAGTTGCAGAAAGAACAGTTTGCACTCATCTGTCTGAAGTCTAGCAGCAAATGGAAAATAACGGTGTAAGCAAAATTTCCCCTGGCAACTGTCTACGCATGAAACATCAAACTCTGGAAAGGACTGAAAACCATGTAGGTCACAATAGTTACTCAAGTATGAAGGATCGCAGAGTGGTGTCTTGCTCTTCGCTTTCTCTGGTAATAGTTCTCCAAAACTCTGCTGAGATCTAGTAATGACAAATTCATTTCTGTTATATCCCAAACCCTACACTCAGTTTTCCACACTGTTTTCCATGACTTCTACATTTACCTTGCAAATCCCCTCCTTTTGCTCCTCAGCTCTTGACAGATATGGTTGCACTGTCACTTTGGCTGCTCCCTTCTCCACCTCAGTGCTCTGGTCCCTGGTGGTCTTGGCTGCACCCATCCTGGTTTGCTGCCAAGATCCAACCTGCAGAGACCCAGGCACCAGCTCTTTGCCATTGTCAGCACCAAAGAGACACTTTAAAATCCCTCTCCCCACAGAAGAACTAAAACACCAACTATACAAGGTCTTGAATCCTCAAATACCCTGCACAATCCATGCTTTTAACTGCTCTCCAGAAGTCCACAGCTGTCAAGCTGCTGCATGTTACTCTGTTATTTCAGGTCCAAAGCACTGAAAAACAGTAATATTTTTGTATATATGTATCTCAGAGCTACAGTGGGCCCACATGGGCCTAGACATGACCTGCTGAAGCTCACCCTCCCCAGAAGATGCTGGTTTCCAGCAGTGTGGACAATCTGGACCAGCTGGCACAGTACAAGCTGGGTCATCTCCAAGCACTGTGCACGAAGATTGTGCAGACACACGAGTGTCATGGGGCTGATGCTCAGCTGCAGGAAGGCTTCATGATGGACATTTCTACGCTGTATGGAAAGATGTAGACACATCCAAGCCAGGTCCTCAGCAGCTTTAGCTGTGGTAGTGCAAAGCTCAAGGATGTAGCTGGATTAGTTCCCCTATGGCTTCAAGGAGGGGTAGAACAAAAGTTCAGTAAAGCAACTGCAAGCCCATCTCTGTCAGAAGTGCAGGAAGCAAGTAAATGGAAACTGGTGAAAAAAAAAAAATGAAGAACATTGATGAAAAATAAGATATTTCTGATTTGTCACTATCTCTCTTCTCTTATCTGGTCTCAACCTGTTTGCTCTAACAGGCACCTTCTTGTCAGTAGCCACAATGACATCAATTGAGTGGGAGTGCAAAGCATCAACATTACTTGTGAGAACAATTGAGTTAGGGAAGGTTGCTCTGCTGGTAATATTAGAACCAAAACATTCAAATTCAAAGACAGAGAGGCTAACAATTCAATTTACACCGTGAATGCTGAACAGTACATTAAGCAAATCAGTTCAGATGGCTCTGAGTTGTTCTTGTTTAAAGAAGATCAGAAACAAAATCTCAAATCCTGCACCACGTCTAAATGCAAGAGCTGAGGCACTAAACATTCACTATTGTTGTTTTTATTCTACTGTGTTTAATACAGCTGATCAGTCTTTTACTGCTGCTCTGTGGTCCATGAGGAACTGCTGTGGTCCTTTACAGAAGATCTTTTCAAATAAAAGGAATATTATGTGTACCATGTAGGTACACACCACGTAATGGGCTGGAAGACATTTTAGAGAAGTTAATGCTATTTTTTCCCCAAGTAATCTGTCATAAGATTATTCAGAGCATAATACATAAAAAAGCTTCCAGCAGGAATTTGCCATTTTCCCCACAGTTTTGGGCTCGGGTTTCCAAAGTTGCAAATAGCCATTCCAAGGATTTTTGAAGAGCTTTAAGCAAGTTTGGTACCTAACCGTGGCAGGTTATGCTGATGCCAGCTGTCCCATCAGGACCTGAAATTACTCCCCCACCTCTGATTCTCTGCCTCGAGTCCTGCAGTAGAGCAAAAAGTCTGTACAAACCAGACTGGTGTATAAAAACACTCCTTCCACAATGGACCTGATTTGGGGAGAAATGTTCCTGGGCTCAGTCCTAAACCCCAAGCACTTTAGAGATCTCCGAATACTGCAGCTGGGTATGTAGCACTGCACCTAACCAGGCAGGCTGGAGGCTTGGATGAGAACAAATCCTTACGGCAAGACCTAGACCAGATTGTAATTTTATAGCTGAAAACATTTCTTCCCAAAAACTTGAGGAGATGGGAGGGAAGCCCCCAAAATGGGGGTGTGGCGGCAGTGGGGCTGGAGGCAGCACCACCAGCCCTGGGGTCGGTATCGCTGCGGTGTCCCCGTGGCGCTGGTCGCTCCCAGGTCGGGCTAATTAGCAATCATTGAGCACCAAATTAGCACAGTGATACAGAGCTGGGGACTCCCACTTGCTTTCCTGCATACCCCGGCTTGCTTGGAGCTACACTTGCCACTTGCAAATGTTTTAAGATTCATTAACCTCCCTCTGCACTCCTCAAGTAGAGAGACAATATATCAGGACAGGAAACTTGCAGTAGCAGCGAGACAGACAGGATGATAATTTCTCACCCATTCTCCTTTCTTCTGCTCTAACACACTCCAGATAATCACACCCAAAGCCAGATCAGACAGGGACAAAATTAACTGGAACTAGAACTCGGTCCTCACACATTTCTTGCTTGTATCTGTACGAGGCACTGCGACCCTTCCCCATCCGTCAACTGCTATTTGGTTGTTTATGTCTTAAATGTATGGAAGATATTATTGAGGAAATAAACATGGTAATGAATTCTGCATTTGTCTTATTTTTTTGTAAATGATCTTCTGAAAACTAGTTTTCTTTGGTCAAAATATAAACCTCCTCAATCTTATGAAGGTTCCTGGAAATTTAACTGGTCTACTATGCTTTTCTGGACCTGAATTAATAGTGACTACTTTGACACATATTACTTAGTTTACCTAGGTAGGGTATTACTTTCTTATCTAACTACATTAATTGATTCTACATCACTTAATAGCTCAATAGCTTATCAGGTTACTTCACTCACTAGACAAGCTAAATGTCTGGAGGCAATTAGAGTGTCATTCTCCGTAATAACAAGTTTCTTTGAGAAGTTGCTGATGAGGTTCTTTATTACACAGATTATAAAACGTATCTTCATACTGTTATAAATATAGGTACAAATTGAAAGTACTTACCAGGAGTCCCACTTCCCTAGCAACCAGGCAGATTTCAGGCTTGTTTTAGGAATGGTTGTTTTCTCCCCTTCCTCCCCCCTCCTCAGTGCTCTCTCCTGCCTTCCTCATGATCTGTGTCCAATTTTCTGTCACTCAGAGGTGATCTACGACCACGGAGAATCTGTCACCGCATCCCTTGCAGTTTGCCATTCTCAATGTTCAGTTTATTTCGAGGATGTTACCTCCAGGGCACCAGGGCTCAACATCACTGTTTAATCGTGGCTGCTCTTCTCCTTGGCTGCCACTTACCTGATAAGTGAAAAGCTGGAGAGAGGCTCTTCCCTTTCCCATTTCCATTCACCGACAGCCGTTACATACAAATTCCTGCTCTGCCTTCCACCCCATCCTTCCCACAGCAACTTTCAGCTTTAACTTAGTTATTTCTCACATAGGTACTGGAAAAGCCATTAAACCTGTTAAACCCTGTACAACAAAATGCCATGGATGGAGATCCCCTCTGTGCATCTCCAAATACATTTTGGTGCCCAGTAGAAATATGAATACATTTTGCTTATTGCTGCATGCATTCAAACACTAATAAATGATTCTTTTCATGGAATAAATTAATCAATAAATATTTAACAAATTAAAATTAAGTAGAAGATCATTAAATCAACTTGACGATCTGTCTACAACGCTAAGTTGTATGCAGGAAAGAGCCCGAATCCAATACAACCAATACCCATTTTCATGCAAACCCCAAAGCTATCTGTACTCCACAAAGCCTAAATCAGTATTTTCTTAACCCAAAACAGTGCCCCACTTTAGGGCAATGAAGAAAGAGAGCAGAGGGGCAAGTGGGGATGTAAGAGATGAGCTGTGGGCTCTGGTGACATTAGCACCATGCAAAAGGGACAGTTGAGCCCATCACCTCCCCCTGTCTGGGAAGCACCAGGGCTCCGAGCCTGCAGGAAGGTGCCTGCAAGCCACAAAAACAGCTTCAAAACTGCAGAACCATGTTTCTGTACCATCCCAGCAATCCTCCGCGAGCTGGGGCTGTGCAGCTCTGCCCAGCACATTTGCTCTCTGTGCCTCCTATCTTGGGCATTTAAGATGTTCCCTAATTTTCAGACGAACAAACAAAACCCTTGCGATTCGCCTTTAAATAATATGCAAGACCCGCAGCTAGTTGATATTCACCAGCCAGAGATGTCTGCTACCTCAGAACAATTAGTCTAAAATATTTATCAGAAATAAGTGTTGGGTTTTTTTTTTTTGGTCCAAGTTTTTGAAGTTATGAGGCCTCAGATGGGATTAATGGAAATTTTAATTAAGATATGGAAATAAGCTGCTTTCTCCCTGTCTCTCTGAGACTGCAGGGAGTTAACATTATCCTCAACAGCGTGTGCTCAACCTGCTGGGGGAACCATTTGCAAGACGACTTTTGTTTTTAAGTTCACCTTAGACAGGATGTTTAGCCGGGAATTTGACGTGAAGCCCAAGTCCATGTCTGCAAGTAGCTGCTCTGCCCCCGAGTGTCACAACCGACCCCCTGCTCTCTTGCACCTGGGGGGCAGCCAGAAGCACCAACCCTTTTTCCATTGCAGGGAAACGCTTCCTAAAGGAGGGAAAAGGGATTTTAAATCCTTCCGCATGTTTTCCAACACGCCATCTAGCTGATTAGCTCCATTCATAAGGAGAAGATAAACAGAAACAAGAATTGAAGGGGAGCAGCAGAAGAGCCCGGTGATGAACACCCTGACAAGGCTGATGCTAAGGCAGAAATGATGATTTCTGGTCTGTTCAGCAGCACAGAGCTCCCCTGATTTTATCCAGCAATCATGGTGCAAACATCCAACACCAGCAGAACGAGCTTCCCCTCCTGAAACAGCCCTGCTACACCAGGAAAAATATGTATTTTATGGCTGTTCAGCGTCTTTATAGAGCAGCATTGATAATGGTGTGAAAAGAACATTTTTATGAAGGCAAAGGATTTTGATTTAAGCCTTGGAGCAACTTTGGCCTCTAGTTCTTGAAGAGTTCATTGGAAATCAGGAACCCAAGTGTGCTGAAGAGCTGGATTTTTGCACAGAAGCAGAAGTTGTGACTTATGTGGAGAAGATGTCTCAAAATATTCAGCAAAGACATCTGCATGGGAGCTTTCTGCTCTCTCTTCCTCCTTCCTCCCTTTAGTCTGTTTATATAAATCTCATCTTTCCCAGTCTAAAGATGAGGGAAAATGAAGCACATAGGCACTTATATTTTTCAAAGAGAACTGTAGTTTTGGATGCTTGACTTCAGAAAATGATGGCTTGGATTCCAGATGCACTAAATATTTGTATTTCTAGACAAACTCAACAAGAGCAGAAGTTTTAAAAGAAGAGTGTTTTAATTCTGGTTTCCAAAGGTAGCGAAAACTATCCAATATAAGTATTCCAAATTATTCATGCTATTTTGCACCCTGTGGGTTTACACTTAAATTCCTACTGATACAAAAAAAGTTGTTCTATTTATGGGAAACAAGTCTCATTCCCAAACCTGTTAAACCAATGGAAGTACTTTTGAATGCACTATGAGTAACTTATTTCACGTGAGGATCACAAAAGAACTTATGAACATTAATTAGTCAAATATCGAGACCTAAACATGAGCTATCCAGGGTTTTCTATGCCAAGCCAATGTTACTGATAAGGGGAGACTAAAAGGCATGAAATGACTTGTCCAGGGTCACAGACAAGTCCATGGCAATGCTAAAGATGAAATTTAGGAGTTTTTTTCTCTTTCTTCAAACCCAGAGTCTGTCCTCTAGCATTGGGAACAAAGGAAAAAGGAAAAAAATAAAAGGAATAGAATATATTAAGGATGCCCAGATGTTCTTGACACAGAGGGCATAGGTCAAATCTGAGATCCTATTTCAAAATCTAGAGAAAATTACCTTTCCAATGACATGTGGCGTGACCTTCAACTCCTAATAGTCTAGGAGCAGTCCATTTCCGAGCGTTTGGATCATGCATTTTACATTCAGGACCTCTAAATCATCTCTTATCATTTACTTACTTCTCTCTGATAATGAACACTATTTTTCTGCTGTATCTCTCTTTTTTTTATGTGGGCTGCATCCTGCTACGCACTTTTCAAAAGCACATGAAAAATCCCAAAGCACAAAACTGACATTTAAAGCAAGACTTGGGTATAGTTGCTGATTACTTCTTGCTTGTATGTTTTGTACAAAATGGGCAGACAGACTGCAGAAGGCTGGAAGGCATTAAGCAGAGATGATTTTGAGGGGATCTCAACCAAATTAAACTTTTTTTATTTTCAAGTAAAGCCCAGCAGGGGATAAGAAAAATTAGGGCTGGATTTACTAAAAATGAAGTGCTCCGGTGATTAAAAAATGATTGGCTGCAAAATCCCAAACTGCATTTGGTTGTGAAACAGCACCAAGCCAAGATAGTGTGGCTTTAATAAATTGTGTTGCTAATTACAAATATCGCATAGTATCTCCATTTGTACTGTTTAATTGCAATTTACTAGTGTATGTGCACAGATATAGTGTATTTTAATCTTTTATTTTATTTTTTTTTCAATTGCTTCTTCCAAATAGGAAAAAATGATAATCGTTATCTAAGCTCTTGACTTCCCTTGACTTAATTGCAATCTAAGCCTGCTTCTAATCTGTACAGATCACAGTTGCACAATTTGGAGTTTAATTTGAACCCCTGGTGAATTCATGCGTAGAGGAGGAGGGAGGGTTTGTGTGTGCACACATTTGTGTGCTTAGTGTTTTAAAAATACCTTTTCTTTTTTTTTCTTTCTCCCAAAAAATGCTCGCAGAAAAAGGTGTCTCTGCCTTTTCCCTATCAGGACATGCAGCACCTGCCTTTCTGCCAGTATTGCAGCTTTCTAAAGGATCAGGATTTTTTTCCACAACTCCTTATTTCATGATATAAATAAAAATAAGCACCTTTGAGGAAGCAAAACGTAATTTGGGGAAGACCAGAACAGTTCTTCCGTGCCTGGTCCACCAAGCATGTCATGGCCCTGAGCTCAGGAAAAGATCCCTTTGTGCTTCGTGTCTGATATTGCAAAGCTGCCTAAGAAATCTGGATGCCTAATTTTTATTAGAATACTAAACTGACGTTTTTCTTACACATCTTCACCTCTCATGTGCCTCAGGAGGATTTCTCCATCCATTTACAAATACTGGGAAGAGGATGTCAATCTCTGCATTAATGTGCTCAGCTGGGGAGAACAGGCAATGCAGATTAAGTAAGAAACAACGAACCTAAAAATTTGAACCAACCCAATTTTGAAGATCAAGAGGGATGAGTTACCTTTTTTTCTATCTTTTTGACTATTATTTTTGAAGTGTCTGCCCATCCTGAATCAGGTTGAAAACCTGAAGCACTGAAATAAATCTATGTTTGGTGACTGGACCTAAATAACAGCAGAGGGACGGAGTTTGCCCCCATAGGAACTGCATCACACAGTCCAGGCATAAGGTCAAAATACCTTCTCCTGCCATGGTGGAAAACACACTATCTCCTCCCTGGCTCACTTAATAACATAAAAGCAAAGTCACACACCCAGAAAAAAAAATTACTGTGTTCGTAGCTCAGATTTAGGTTGATTGCTGCTGAAATAAGACTTCTACATTTTTAATTAACTACAGGGTGGGGGCCTAGCTCATTAGTCTGAAAATGTAACGACATTTCCGCTTCCATTTCCACAATTAGTTTCTTCTATTTACAAAGGGGTTTTTGGCATATTAAAGATGGGTTGTGAGCTAGGTCAAGCCACACCCAGTGTCATTGGACTAGTTCGGACCTTGAGGTGGGCCTGTGGCTGGACTCCATCTGGACCTCCCTTGTCCTCATCTGGACCTTCGAAGCCAACAGTGCCTCCTCCAACACTCCTGATATCTTGCCTGAGTTTGTTCCAAGAACAAATCATAGAATCATTTTTCTTGGAAGACAGCCTCAAGGTCATCGAATCCAAACATTAACCCACCCCTGGCACTACCAGATGTCCCTGAGAACTTCATCTCTGTGTCTGTTCAACCCCTCCAGGGATGGTGACTCCACTACTGCCCTGGGCAGCCTGTTTCAATGCCCAACAGCCCTTTCTGGGAAGAAATTCTTCCTGATATCCAATCTAAACCTCCCCTGGCACAACTTGAGGCCATTTTTTCTCATCCTATCACTTTCTATTTGAGAGAAGAGATGGACACACTCCATGCTCCAACCTCCTTTCAGGCAGTTGCAGGGAGTGAGAAGGTCTCTCCTCAGCCTTCTGTTCTCTGGGCTGAACCGCCCCTGGTCCCTCAGCCACACGGTATTTTTATCTATGGTATATTCAAGGTCACGATGAGCTCAGCATTATCCTCACCTGAAATGATGCATTGTCCAAGGTCTCGCCAAGCACGCTCTTACATGCCTGGAAGTCCCAGCGTCTGATGATTAACAATGAGTCCAAGTGAAGACTAAGAGACAAGCAATGAAAAATGTCCCCAGAAGACAGAGAGGCTGAATGTGAAGAAACAAATCCCTTTAAGGTGCCCTGAGAGTTACTTTCAGAACCATGATAGCTCCATTAGCTGTATCTAAGGTGCCACTTTGCATTTCATGCTACAGCGAAGTTTTCCTTTGACCAGCAGTGATTTGCACAACTTGTGGAAGTTTCTTTCTCAGTGCTGGCACATTAAAGAAAAAGGCTATACGGCGCTGCAGGCGAGATCCAATATTTTGTTGTCATGTACGATTGCCTATTGACTGTGAAAAAACAAATAACACAGTCTGAGCCATGCAAGCTTTTGGATACCTGAATCCAAGCCTGCCTTACTGCTTAAAACCAGACCCTTTGGTAATTGTTTGGGGAAGGATCCTGACCCCAGAAAATGTGTCAGACTCTCCCGGTTATGAAAAAGGGTGTCTTGCTTTTAACTCAATTAGCAAACCCTGCCAACTCTGACAGTCCCTAGGCTGTCAGCTGCTGGTCCAATTTTAGTTTTGTGTACTGTCTAGATAGCGAATTTATTGATGAAATATGGTCGTAGGTGTAAGAAGAACTTGGAGGATCTGATACATATTCTTGAACCCTATACTTATGAAGACTGATGTATATCTTGATGAACTGGCAAACGCATCTTTCTATCCCTGATGGTCTGTGTATGTGAAAAAACAATCTGCAAAAAAGATGCTGATACTTTGAATGTTGGCTTCTTGTTGTTGTTGTTGTTGTTTAGCCCTGCTGCAGTCAGTGAAAAAAAAAAATCTGGAAAAACAACATATAAAGAATTGTTACTGTGACAGTGCTGAGGAGACACAGCCTCAGCGCAGCACTCTGTTCCACAATTGTTTTTCTCAGCTTAAAAAAACCTCCAAAAACTACTTACAGGAATTTTGCCCCAAATATTATTGGGCATTAACATGTGATTCCTACCCTGCTGCACACACAGCTGGTGTTGTGTCAAGAGACTGGGGGTGAGAGGGAAGAGCAGCAGAAGGGATCTGCAGGTTAGCAGCTGAGTAGAAAGGTGACACCATTACTAGTGGACAGATTTGGGGGAAAGTTAGTCTTCAAAAATCTGGATTTTGTAGGACATCAGCTCACGCAACTCTGAAGCCAATGGGATCTGTGGGAGAGTGTCATGTCTGATAATCAGGACAAAACTAATTCTGATGGGGAAGATCATACCCTCCTAGATAATCGTATGGAGATCTTTTCATGTGTGTGGATTGTCCTTCAAAAAAGGGAGTGGAAACCAAAGCAGTCCAGGAAAGGGGGGATGTAGCTCCATGGAACACTGAGCAAGAGCTGGAGAGAAAATAAATTCCCCCAGTTCTGTAAAGGTTCCCTGAAAATAACTATTGAAGTTCTCCTGAAGGACTGTGAGCATTGGCTTGGAAGGAGAAACACCAGAAACAGAGGAGACAGAACAGACTCCTTGAAGTCCATGCTCATGGCCCCTCTTTCCAGAGCCTCTGGGGAAGAAGCAGTGATTGAATCGAAGAAATCACAACCAATTTACAGATGGAGAGGGAAGCAGGTGGGACTGTTGACGACGGAGCTGAGGAGAAGGCAGAAACTCCTCAAAGTGTGAGAAAAATTGTCCTTGATGTGTGTGAAGAGAGGGAGAGGTCAGACAGATAACACTGCTGGCTTCTGTTTTGTGGTTCAGGCCTTCCCATGTTCGAACTGACTGTGTCTGACATGAGCGTACCCTCCTTATTTTCATTTAAGTTGTATATATTATATTGTTAATGTGTAGTGCCTTATTTTGTAGAAGCAAAAGGTTCTGAGCCCATATGGGGGGTGGGGGGGGAATCAATAAATTACAATAAAAGTGAAAGAAAAACATTTCTCTGGCAAGCAGCAATGCAGCACCAGCAGGAGAAGCAGCCGCCATAAGCGAGGAGAAAAGACAGGGAAAAAAAATAAACAAGATGTCTCATTTAAAAAAAAAGAGAGAGAGAGCATTTAAAGTCAAGCACATGTTTTTTGCAGGAAAGAAATAGTGAGTGAAAAGAGGACAGTTACATGGAATAATTCCCCTTGAAAAGCTTGGATAAACGGGA
The DNA here is from genome assembly GCF_037038585.1 of Patagioenas fasciata. Taxonomy (NCBI): domain Eukaryota; kingdom Metazoa; phylum Chordata; class Aves; order Columbiformes; family Columbidae; genus Patagioenas; species Patagioenas fasciata. The sequence continues at coordinate 7,810,751 of NC_092535.1, read as the reverse complement.
AGGAATATATCCTAAACAATAGCTGGGCTTTGCTGTGTACTGAAGATGAGTGAGAGGAGGAATGAGAAAACACCATAAAAGTAGAGCACAAAGCAGCAAGCTGCCTTCTCATGTGGCTACTTCCTCAGAAACCTCTACCAAGCAGCCTCTAAAATCCAGATTTCCTTGTGGAAGGGAAAAAAGACATTTCAGCTGGCTGTTCCTGCCCCAGTTAAGACCGAGGAGGGAGGACAAATGTGCTGGGTGGTACTGGTGACACAGTGATATATTTCAGTCTTTGTTATTTGTCTACCATCACCTCTCCATCCCAATGTCACCAAACCGGCACAACCAGAGGTCTCACTGCCAGCCCTCCTCCTCCTCCTCCTGCGCCGTCCAGGAAAGAGAAGAGCATCCCGCTGCCAGGGAATATCTATGTATTGCAAAGGGAATTTGCCACCATCACTATTCTACTGCGATCATTTAACAGCAACCACCACCAAACCATGATTTTTCAAGGAGAACTGAGATATTTCGCAGTTTACTTGCTCCATCAGAGTGCTGGGGAGAGTCCTAGATTGAGGTTAGGTGCTGAGGACCTGATTTCCAATATTCCTACCCATCGGCCCCATTCAGAAAGAAACTGGGAATTCTGCCTGACTTCTTGTCTCGCTGAAGTTATACACGCTGGAGTCAGAATGAGGCAGGAGGCATCGATCTGGCAGGGCCATGTTACCATCACCTTTAGGCTCCTGTGTTAACAAGGCGATAGAGATACTATGAGGCGCCGCTATGTCGAAGGTGAAAAACGCGCTTTATCTTCCTCATCATGCTATTGAGATAATTCCAAAGAAACGTGTGCATGTCTATATTTAACTGTTGTTCCTTTTAAGAAATAAATAAAAAATAAATTATCCAGCTCATACAGGCAATGAATATAGGCCAAGGAATCCAACACACAGCCGCAAAAGTACTCCATTATTAAGTCTGTAATTGCCAAGAATTAATTTGCTAATTGCATGCAACTAATCTGCGTCCTTTTTGTTTTATATCAATTAACAGAGTAATTAAAAAAAGCAATCTTCTTGATAGTTCCTCACTGGCAGACTTAGCCCAGCAGAGCTAATGAAAGAGGGCCACCCTTTAACTAACCTCATTAGTATCTCTTCTTTTGTTAAACATCCTACAAAAAATAGTTAATTTTGCTGCATGAAAGTCCTTGATGTTAGACTGCTAATGAGGGGGCCACACAGCTCTGATTTGGTGTTTGTTTGGAGAGTGGCTCTGCTCATTGCAAAGGAAATGCTTGTTTCCTGCCTTGCTGCCCTTTTCAGGGATGGAGAGTCAGGTAGAGAGCCAGAACTGTGTGCTGGTTAGAGGTTTATAGATATGAGCAGTTACCAACCCTTTACAGTTCCCTGCAGGTCAAAGAGGAAATTTGTTTAATGTTAAAAAAAAAAAATGCAAATGAGAGAAGACCCGCTTGCAAGAAGAGAATGGCAGATATACAGCTATTCCTAGGTTATAGTCTGAAGGAATACTGCTCTGACAGCAGAGCTGGGGGAAGAAAAAAGAAAGAGGAGTTTCCAGCTATTGCAGAGATGATGCACTGGAGGTTGTACACATGGTGTGAGTGATCCATGCAGGGAGCAGCACAATGCAGCTCTGGATGCTGCGCGGGCTCAACTGAATCGCGAACAGGCAGGTGGGAGCTGGGGGATGCACAGGGACCTGCTGGGATTGTCAATAGCTTGAAATTTCCACCCATTACCTGCACTTCTGAAACCCTCTGAGGATCTCTGCTCATTGGCAGCTCCTAGCTTTAAAAACACCAGTGCATGAGGGGAGTTCAAGTACTTATCATGGATGCTTTTCTAACGTGTTCCTGGCTTACAGAGATCTGACACCTTTGAAGGACAGTGCTGTACATGGCAGTGATGTCTAATGCATTTTAAAGGTGCTGGGCAGGGGAAAAAGTGATTAGCTGTAGGGGAATCACCGAGAAGGACAGGAGGATGGGTGTGAGGCTGTGTCTGTGTCGCTGTGATTCAGAAAGGAAAACCTCTGCTTTAATTACAGAAAAATACGTAGTTTTAAGTCCTCTCACCTGGATGACCATCATGTGAGCCTTTGTATAATGCATCTGCAAGTTCAGCTGGACACTGATGAGAGTCCAAAGGAGAGCTTATGGGGAGAACTGCAGCATCGCTAGTGTGGCAGATTTGCACTAATTCCCAGAGCTGTGGGCTCTTTCATTTTGTTTGCTTCGCTTTTGGAGTCTGCTGGGTTAGGAGACCCCTGTGCTGATGTACGTGACGGGGACATCTCGTTCCTGCCGTGGTGGTGCATGTGGAGCTGGGGACTCGGTGAGTTCCTCGCTCTGGTTTAGCACCCTGCCAATCACCTGCCTTCCTGTCAGCCTCATCTGAAGGTGTTTGCAGCTCATGTCCTGCTTTTTTTCTGATAGCTCCTGGAGCTGGAAACTGTCCTTGCTGTAATGAGACCTTCCACCAGGAGGCAAGTCGGGCTTTACAGCGGCACAGCAAAGAGCGGAAACAGCTTTAGCCAAGAGCTCTCTTTCCCCATGGAGGGGTCCCAGATGATGCTTGGGTACCAAAGACACCAGGAATTTATCTCTGAATACATCAGGTGAAACTTATAAACTTTTTCTTGAACTGGATTTCTACATTTATTCAGTAGATTTAGCGAAAGGATGGGTGTGCAAGGGTGGGCGTGCAATGACAAATCAGTGTGCAGCAGCAGATGGATGTGCGATGTCAGGCGGGTGTGCAATGACAAATGAGTGTGCAGGGGCAGGTATGCAAATGCAGGCATGCAAGGGTGGGCATGCAACTGTGGGCGGATGTACAAGGGTACATGTGCAAGGGTAGGTGTGCGATGGTGAATCGGTGTGCAACATTGGATGGGTGTGCAAGGGTGGGTGTGCAGGGGAGGGTGGTCGGTCTTGCACACGCACGCGTGGCAGGGGCAGGTGGGGCTGGCAGGGGCCCAGCGCCCGGTGGGACCCCCTCCCACCAGGCCGGGTGTGACGGAGCAGCTGAGACGAATTGAGAAACCTCCCACTCCCCTGCCCATTTGTTACTTATGAATGCATAATGAATGCTAATGAATTCCTCACTTGGGGCACATGGTTAAGACATATAGAGCCCAACCTTGCTACAAAGAAGAAAGACCTTGATGTTACACGGTGGGGGAGGGCTGGGGGGAACCAAGCGATTCATGAGCCGAGCTTGGGTCAGCAGGACTCATCCTGCTGCAACCCTAGGCCTTGTTCAAAGACAAGGGCTGTGTCAACTGGAGAGGGAGAGAGAGATTATTTACTTCCCTACTAAAGGAAAAGTGAACATATCTCCAGATACATGTTTTGGAGTCTGAGAGCTGCCATGAGGTTAAAGAAAAAGGTTTTCTCTTTCCACTGGAGAACTGAGGTGTATCTGAAGGGAAACATTTCATAATGGTGCGAAGGGGAAATGGATACACAAAGATTTAAAAGCAAAGTTGGAAAGAACCGAAACCACCCCCAGTTTATGCTTCAGTTCAGCTCTTTGGCTCCTCAAGCCAAAGCAGTGACGGAAGGTGACATGGAGCACCTGAGGTGAGGGATGGGTTTGTGAGCAGATTTCTGTCTTCCTGCCTGGAGATCTCAGGTACTAAAGCCTCCAGGGTTAGCGCTGCAAACTGTGAACTGTGTCCCAGCCTTTCACAACCCAATATATTTGGAAAATACTAAGAGACTTCGCTGTTAATCAGAAGAGCTAAAAACTCAATTCTCCAGGCAACTTTGGATCTAGTCAAGTGCTGCCAGTACCCCAACAAAACAAAGATGTACAGACCAAGATTTAAACAAGCTAGCTTAGATATGTATAAAAACACAGATCTCTTTACTATATGCCAAACTACCCCTGGCTGAGTTTTGGGTCTGCACAGAGCTCAGTACCAAGCCAGGCAGCACTAACCTGCTCCAATATTCCTCCATGGGTTGCTGTCATATCTGTGAGATATCAGCAAACATGCACCCTCATGACCTGTGCCCAAAGGGTTAGAAAACACCAAGAAAATACTCAAGGACTTTCAAAGTATTCAAAAAATGTCTAAAGAAACTTTTACCCACACCAAATGTTCTTTCAGTACCAAAGACTGTCATAGGACCCTTTTGGAAATCTGCAGCAGAGAGATTTCTGAGTGAGACAACCTCTCTCGAACAGCTGAGGGATGAGATGACACATGAGCTGGATGCTCCACCATCAGCATTAGGACTTTGACCACTGTGGGTGAAGGTTTGTCTTTTTCTTTGCTATTTTCCAGCCAAATCGATCCACATCCTCTCCCCTAAACTGCAGCAGGAGCAATTAGATGGACAGTTCTGTAGCACATTGAGGCATTGCTGTCTTCTGCTGTCCATCTCATGCCTTACAACAGGAGCTGAGCTGGGTCAAAACAATGTAGAAAAGCAAAGTTTACCATAGCTTGTGACTGCTAATTTATCAATGCATTCCCAAGAACAAAGCAGCCCAGGTACCTCACTGAGCAAGCAGTGAAAAACAGCAGAGAGAGAGAGAGCTGGAAAAATTTCAAAGTCCTTCTAAAAATTAAAACCTGAAAGCCGGCCAAGTCTCAGCAGCCGAGCGGAGGTGCGAGGCATTTAGTCTCTGGGGTGGGCAAAAGCAGCCGACTGCCGTATGCAATGTGCATCAACACCTCGTGACACTTATGAACATGGGGCTGGTGCTGATGCCCACTTGGATGAAAGAACAGAACAAGATTGCCAGCCTCGAAGTGGGTGGAAGGGAGGGATGATCTGCAGCAAGATGCTGGGTTTTCTTTAACCCTCTCTCACACAAAGAGCCGCCCATGCATCCATTTGTCTGGGGTTGAGAAACGGAGATTTAAGGCTGCAAACGTTTGAGCACAGGTTAACTGAAGGATGGATCTGGGCTAAGCCCACGGGAGGGCATCTGTATGGTTGTGTGGTGTGGATGCTGGTACTCAGTACTGGGGGAAAAGAGGTCTGATGGATTTCTTGCAGCTCTGACTTAATTTGTGGAAATGCTTGAGTTTGCTGGGAGCTGTGGTTGTTGAGCAACTCTGGAAACTCAGGCCCTTTGCATCTCCCTCTGTACTCTACACACAACTCAGCAGCAAGCCCCAACTCCTGAAAAGCAGGGATTCACGCTGCCATTAAGTTTCCAAGCCTTGATGACTTCTTTCTGCAAGCCCAGAGAAGATACTGTGATCACCTAAAATAGCCCTTTGCAATAAAAAAACATGATAGGAACAAGAAGGTTTCAGTAAAAGCTACTGATAAACGCAGGCTCAGCTTGGAGTGTGCTTTAAATCCCTACACCATAGATACAAATTCATGTAGGTAGGGGCAGCTGGGGTGAGGGTTTGGGTCGTGGAAGCCTCATCAACTGACAAAGAATCTCTTCAGTTTGAAGTGCCAGCCTCCTTCATTTCCTGACTTCTCAGTTGTGATTTTTCGTGGCTTTTGCCAAATCCTAAACAAAACAACAAAGTAATCCCAACCTGCCCTGCTCTTCTCTGTCGTTTCCCCTTGCAAGAGGCTTCCCCAGTGCAGCCCCATGGGCTGGAGCAGCAGTATCCGACTCTAAAGCCTTCCCTGTTCCCTCAGAGCTGGACGGGGAGCTCACCCAAGAATACTCTTCTCCCTGCCACCTTTGCATGACAGACAGCTCCTTTGCATTATCCACCCCTTCCCAGGGAAACCCCATTCATCCCTTGGGCATCCTGTGGGGTTATCTGCTATCTCAAGCTGCTTCTCACCCCCTCACTCCCACATGCTCCCAGCAAAGTATCACTCCAATACGTTGGCCTCACTTTAACTTCTACTCATGCTAGCTCCTTCCATAATTTGTTTAAAATTTCAGGCCTCCGAGATGCAAAGGGACAGTCCTTCGACATCTGCAATGACCATCCTGTATGGACATGGACCAGTCCAGCTCCAAGCCCCTGGGGTCAGGAGGCAGAAAGGAGCATCTCTCCAGGAGAGCCAGTGTCCTTACCCCAGCTGCAACACACACCCTGCCTGATCCGCTGTAATGACGTGAAAATGAATAGAATAAACTGACTGAGTGGCATTGTTATTAACCTTTGTTACCTCAATAAATCACGCCAAAGAGCAGCAATTACTCCTGTTTCTGACAAATACTGGTTACGCAGTGGGTTGCCCCCTTGCTCTCGGTCTCGTGCCCTCTCCCTCACTCTCTTTCACACCTGGAACCAGGAAGGTGTAGTACATATCGCAGTATTGGAAGGAATAGGAACTATTTAATACCAGCTCATAAAGGCTTCCACGGCATCTACTTCACTCTTAAACCATCTACTTCATTCTTAAGCTATCTACTTCACTCTTAAACAAAGCAGTGGGTTTTTCAGAGGCTCTGCATCCCAAGGCAGATCCTGGTCCTGGCCCCTAACCCCAAACGCACAGCAGCCCTCATTCATCCCTGTGTGCACAGGTATGGATATGTGCATTTCTTTTGTATTAAGCTTTGGGTCTCAGGAATTACTGAATGAAAATGCTGGAAAGTAAAATTTAGCCTCCTTCAAACTCCGGTCCAGGTGTGAGTCAAGTTTTTGGCCCCAAATCAGCACCAACAATCAGGTTTTCTGCGTAGCACTAACTTGGCTTGAGTTTTCGTCAAGCACTCGTGTCAACACCAATCTGAGTTTAGGAGTTTGATGCTGCGCCCAAGCCAGCTAATTTCTGAGGTCAGTGCCATGCTTTCAGATCGATAAGTGCAGAATTTAGTCAGCACAAACAGCCTCACAACAGAGTGCTATCCTTGCATATTTAAAGCTATTTGGGAAGAGGACCTTTCAACAAAGGTATTCAATGAGACTTAAAAATCAATCCTCATTTCAAGAAACGGGTAAAGTATTGTAGCAACCATTGTTAAAATGCCTAGATTAATAACAAATCAGAGTTGACAAATACTTTTTGCATTTTTTTTTTACTTTGTGGATTTGTTTTCACAGGGGACCCGACTGCAAACTCGGGAGTTGAAGACATGCTTCTTTAAAGAAAGATTCAGGATTACAATTCTATAAACTTTGAAGGACTTTTTGTAATTACGGCAGAACACATATTTTATTTGTTCATACTTTTGTTCTTCAGAAATTCACAGAAGTTACTTTGGAGACTGTAAAAAATTCTCTGGGTATTTCCAGATTTCATGGCAATGGCTTATTTCCTCTCCTATAATTTCAGCAGTGTAACGGCGCCTGGTTTTCACACAGGGAACTAAAACTGGTAGGACCAACAAGAAATACTCAGCTCTTTCTGAAGCAACCGTTTGTCTTGGTAGCTTTGCTATTGCTCAATCTGCAATGAGACCCAACCTTTGTTTTAGGTCAGCTCGAATCTAATTTAGGGAAGAATCTTTGTTTTATGGATGTCTTTGTGACTTATGTGCTCAGAGTTGATTTTACTCCCTCAATCTTGTTAAGGACTTATTATAGAGTGAAGAAGGCTGCAGAGTCCATGAGGGGATGGGAGAGGTGCCCTTTATTGCTAGCAAGGGGTGCGTGTGCGAGATAGGAAGAATGAAAGGGAAGAAAACCGGACATAAATCATCCTGAATGCCAGCCAGCAGAGCCTAAAACCCATGGAAAAGCAAGGTTATTTTCTTTTCTTTTCTTTTCCCCCCAAGAGCAGAGGATCTGACCCAAACTCTAACAGCAAGTAGTGACTTCAGCAGGTATCAGGTGTGTAAGGAATGGCACAGGACCTCATCCCGACTGACCTCAGCAACCTGGTTCTTGCACTTTCATTATCCTAAAATTGTCCTTCCTCTCCTGCCTCCCCCACTTCTTCTGAAGAAAGGAGGTGGGATTTTGTAATTTCCATCAGCATGAGAGGAGCGGGGCTCGTTTGAGGACGAGGTGGCTGGAGCCCACGTTTCCTTCCCTTTCTTTTCCTCTGGGGCACACGACAGTTTGCAATGGGAGGACCGGGTGGTTGCAGGAGCGAAGTTGTAAAAAAAACCCACCCATTCCCACATCACAATGACTTTTCTTAGATGATAAACATAATAATAAAGCCCCTCCTAGTAGCCAATATGATGCTAATGCTTCTTAGCTCTGTCAAAAGTGAAAACAGCTCCTTGCTGTCAATTACTGGAGGGACAGCTGGAGTCTCTCCTCTCACTGTCAGGATGCAGACATATTGCATGTCATCAAGAAGGTAACAAATTCACCAGGACAGCATCACCATCTGTCACCAACAGAGACACTGCCGAAACAAAGGGTCAGGCTTCGGCGCAGAGCTCGGGCCTGATCTTACCCCGTCTTGCTTGTCCGAAGCAAGGGACGCAGATGGAGCCACCCCCCAAAGCCCAGCATCTGTCCCAGGGACACACAGGGGAGTTTTGGTTTATGCACCAAAGGGACAAGCTTTGAGTTTTGAAATGATTTTCACCAGAAAACCCTGTGCTGAAGCCTCCAGATCCTGATGATAGGTATAAACCACGGCATGAAACACCGTCTGGTTTAGCACTGCCCCTCATCCAGCTTGCATCTCCGAGTGCAATGTTTTCCACTGCGACCTCCTTACACGTGGGGCATCTTCCTACACGCACGACTAGATGCGTTTGGGCTACTCATAGGAGTAAAATGACAGGAATCAGGCTGCAAGTCAATTTGTTTGGGACCAGATGGCTGATTCCCTGCATTATTGAAGTCTGACTGCCCCGGATCGGCTCTCACAAGGAGATGCTCGCCCACCCTGGGAAGGTGTTTGTACTGGTCCAAACTCTACACGTGATCTAAACGCCAGTAAGATGACAAATTATTCTGTGATATGTTTTGAGGTCATTTTTGATATTTTATCAGCTCTCCAAAAACTTCAAAAAATGTTCTTCAAAAAAAATCCTCAATTAAGAATGTCATTTTAAAAAAAGATGTTTTTGAAGATGCTGTTCAGGAGAATAGTGTAAATAATGTAAATTATTTAAGTGATTATTTTTTCTAGCATTTATTGTTGTGCTATTTAAAAATAACCCACATAACTCCATTCTTTCACTCAAGCTGAGGCTTATTTCCAATAGATGATGTGCTAATTATTTCAAGAGCAAAGTTTATTCTTGACAGAAAAATCATTGTACTTAAAATCACATTGAGTGCTGAGACTTCAGATTAGTCTGCAAGAAAGATGTTTCTGCAAAACTAGCCCGATGTGACAATGTAACATGTCCATGTAGCTCCCGTGCTCATGTCACAGTATTAATTTGGGATACCCTGCGGCTGCTGGCAAATGCAGCACAGTGGGGTCCAGCTGACATCTGGGGATCCCCTTTGGGTTTCCAGAGTCAGATGGCAGCTTTCCTGTTTGCTATCACTTGCAAGATCACCATTTCTATTCTTAAATATTTCGGGTGTTATTTAGAAGTTAACTCAGGAGTCAGTCAGGTGAATGAAATGAAGTTACCTGGAATTAAATAGCACAATTCAGACTCTGGCAGTTATTTGGATGCTGCTTTGCTATGGCCCTCCAGGACTTCCCTGCAAATTCTGCCTCTCCCTGCTCTATTGCACAGTAATAATCCAAAATAAGCACAACTGAAATTAGATCTTAATTCCAAAATGGAGCAAAAAAAAAAAATTGACTTGTTACTGCTCCTTCTTGATGTGCACTGCTGCTTCTGAGATTTACAACCAGCGCAGAGTCCTTCAGGGAAAAATGCTATCGCAGACATAAGGATATGTATCTAACAAGGAGAAATAGCCCATCCTCTAGTCCCTCTGGGACACCTTTCATCCTCATCCCAATGTGGGATAACGTCCTCCACTGAGCAAATCACCCCTCCGAGAACCAAATCTGGGCAGTTTGCTGAAACTCAGAACCTGACCTCTAAATCTGAACACGATCCTGCCTAAAAACAACCTCAAAAAAATAATTTAGGAGATTATATCAAAGTGGTGCTCCTGGAGGAGTGTCCTGGTCTGCTTTGAAGGAGTCATCTTGGCACAGAAACCGCCCTGTTTAAACCGTAAGCTGCAGGTTTAATGGCGTTGAATGGATGTAGCCTGGGCCACACACTTGTGGTTTTAATTCTCTTGTTTGCAAAGATTTCTGCAAACCAAAGCAAATCCTGCCCTGGCTGCCCAGCTTAGTTTGCCCTGTGATAGGCTTAGAGCGGTATAAGGGTATTTTATCTTTATGGCTACATAAGAAAAAGGCCAAATGATCAAACGTTCCACGTCCCCTCGTTTCACGCTGGGCGGCTGACTTCACAGCCGGAGCTTGCCGACTTTCACAAAGCCCCGTGTAGCTATTTTGGAACTAGAGCTGATCTTTATGCATTAACACGGACCCAGATTTTAGCAGAAAACTCACATCTCTTTTGAGCTGCTGCTCAGAACATTTTGCTCTCTCGATCGTTCCGCCTGCAGAGCCCTGTAGCCACCACCAGCAAAAGAAATGAGAAACCCAATGTTGTGCCTTTATTAAACAGAGTGGAAAACTTCAAGAGAAAAATAAAACTTTGCTTGAAAGCAATATCTGCACTTAGATGTTGTCGCAACGCTACTGCAATATAAAGGCGTGTTGAAATCCAGCCCATGATGTCCTGTGCTTGCACGGAGGTGCTGCCCCCACATCACGCGCGATAGCAAAGCTCTGTATGTGGCACTGAATATAAAAATTGCTTCTCTCTCCAGTGAAATGCAGCTGCCCCTGGGGTGGAGAGAGCAGTTGATAAAAATGCAGCTGTTTAATTAGTTTGGACAGGGAATGGAAAAAATCAGAGAGCTACAGAGGAAGTCAGGTGGGAAGAACCTGATCTGAGGAGCTGCTCTAAGGAAAGATTATTTTGTTTGAACACAAATGGCTTTTCAGCGTGGATTTTTGGCACTGGCCACATTTTTCTTGCTGAAACAATTGTGACATTTCCATTAAAACTTCTCATTTTAGCTCATGATTTGATTCAGTCCATAAAAAAATCAGGAAACGTTCCGATATATCTCACAAAAGTCATGTACAGCTTTTAAGAAATACATGAAAAAATACTTAAAACCAGTAAGAATTTCGGTAATTCTGGGATTCCCCAGTGTCTTGAGCAGCTACAGTAAGCAATAGGCAAATAGAAACATCACAGTTGTATCTCTGAGGACTCACAAACAGGGAAGACATTGGCTCTGAGGGTTTCTGAAGGACAGCTAAACCAAGGCATGTTGTGCTGAAGATGTGTATGGGTGCAAGTGTTGTTAGAAAGCAGGTCTGTCTAGTGAACAACTAATCTATCTGCTCTAGTCTTGAATTATCAGATATCTCATGGCTAAATACAAAAGAACCATATACTTGGTGTAGGTTATTAGTTCTGGGACTCTGGGGCATGGCCCACACTTGATCAGTGTTTCCTGCATCTGTTTTATCAGTGGTTACTGATAAAAAGTCCTCTCTAGGAAAGCGATTGTTCAGTCCTCCTATGTGACTTTAATGTATGAGGTGAGGAGGCAAGAGCAATGGTTCTAGAAGTATTTCCCGGCACCTTGAATATCCATGATGATTAAAAGGGATGAACACAGTTAAGTGCACTTGTTAGCAATTAACTTTTTATTTTTTTAGTCAATCAATAATGAGCTTTCTAACACATTAATACACTAGAGATGTGTATTTCTAGGATTTTTTCTTTCCAAATAATTTTCCATGTAAAGTCCAAGGGACTTTGCTCTTCTGACATCCAGAAGACAGAAATTCATACTCAAGACTTGGGGCAAGATTTATCAAAGGCAAAATGAGTAGATTTTTTTGACATTTCTCCTTGATGCACTGTATGACCACTTTCCCCTCTTAATGAACAATAGTAACAGTCACTGCAAGGCGACACTGGAACTGAAAAACACCCTCCCAGTTTGCTCCAGTTAAGGTTGTTCACAGGGAGATGCAGGGAAGAAGCAGCTCACATTTGGTCACATATACTGTGTAAAAGACCAAGCACACAGGTAATGATATTTTTTTTTAAGACAGTAGCTTTCCATAAAGGTAGACACATATCTGAAATTTGTCATCATATTTTGGTATTTCTGTTTTAACAGGCAACTTTGCACACAAAATGCAAGTGTGTTTTATCACACAGTCTATGTTCATGAAACTGCCAGGACTGGGAGCCTTCAGGGGACGCACAACCACACCGGCTGATTTGTGATTTCTTTTTATTCTCATGGGCAAAATTCTGCCACTTGCAAACTTTCCATTTCAATTATTTACACGCAGAAGCTAGTACGTGATTTTACAGATCTTTAGAAGAAAAAATAACAGTTTTTTCTTGTCCCCCAGTACTGAGTTGGTTTTTTTTTCCTAAGTCTCACAAGTCTAGATGCAGTTTACACTAAAAACCAAAGAGACTTAAATACCTGTTGTATTCAGGCAAGTTCAATAAATCCTATTTTAGAAGTTTTACTTGCAGCTGATGTCCTTTCCTCTCCAACAGACAAGCACTAACCATATCTACATACTCAGAGATCAATTTTTACTGCAATTTAAAAAATATTTTGGCACCTGAAGGTGCATATGTCCACACTGTGATCTGTGAAAGCGCATGAATATCTTCTCTAACAGCAGCTAAATACCACAAGTTCTGAAAGTTGCACTAGACAGCTCTATGAATTTTCAGGTAGAGTCTTTAGAAACACGGGCTAATCTTTGCAGGGGCGAATACAGAAGAATGCAGAAAAATACTCTTCTGAAGATGGTTGCTTTTGAAAGTGCTACCTGGAATCCTCAATAACTGTTAAAACTAATTTGCTGTGGTTGAGTGTAAAAGACAAAACGGGGGCCTGGACCTTACTCAGGCTTTCCTACCAAGTAGCTCTACCAAATTAGGAATTTAAACTGAGTCTGAAACAGCACTTTGTCTGCATTTACAGACGTATTGCCCCAGGATAAGAGATGTAATTCTCTGAAATGAAGAAAATTAAATCATTACCCTCTTCACCCAAGCCTTTTTGCTGTTGGAAAGTTAGTTTTGCATTTAATGAATATGAGCTCATGTCCTTCTAATGAGTATGAGATAGCTGATGTAATTGAAAACTTAAGCAGGGAAAATCATTACAAGTTTTTTTTAATTAATTTATTTTGTATATTTGCGTTATGAATGATAGCTACCAGTAGAGTAATGGGGATGGAAAACCACAATTTACTCAACAGGCAATTCAAAAACATGTGTTGTAATAGGAGATTCCCCATATTTTACCTGCCTGAAGGAAAGCAGCTGGAGGAGAGTTTCCTGCTGTACTTCCCTACGTCTCTGGGAGATCCCAGTCATTTCCTTACTTCTGCCTTCCTCCTACTTCTTGCCATTATGAACCTGTTTGCATGTTTTTTGTACTCTCTTTTCCTGATGGAAAACACCTCCTCTGCCCCTTGTTCTTCAGGACTGTCAACCACCCTGACATTTGGAAAGGCATCTGCAAACAGAGAGATGGGGAAGGAATAACAGCTCCCAGACTGGCATCCCTCAGTCACATAAATGCCTTCCCTCCCACACTGGGCTGTATTTCAAGCTGGATTTTTACCTTCCTTAGGGCCAGGAACTAAACAAGAGCCCAAGGAAATCCAGGGGAAAGCTACTGTTCCAGGACCGTGTTTCCAGGATGGCAGCGATGGCTGTAATCTGGACAAAGAAAGGACTCTGGCATCCTTTGCTCATTGTTCAAACCTTAGGTCGATGGCTTTGGTGCTCCAAAGACTAATGGGACTGATTGTCACTGTGTTCCCATGTATGAAATTGAGGACAGAAACATGCATTTTTAATAATGAAAGGACATGGAGGGGAAGGGCAAAAGAGGTGCTGGAGAGAGAGAAAAGTGTTTCATAAGGTCAATGTGATTCATAACAGATCCATAAATCTCTACCATTAACTGGCAATGCCTTTCTCCATCTTTTTTTATATCTTTCCCCAGGTTTTGATAATCCCCATCAGCCCCCTGCATGTTTACCTCTGGGGGCCAGCCTTCCTCCAAAGGCCTATATATCATTTCCAGACAAATATTTTTTCCTCTAAGCTTTTTGATTTCCTTTGATCTTTCTCTAATAGTTAGATATTTTGTGTTTCCTTGCTCTCCCATGAATAGCTTATCTTGGCTGCCACCTTCCACAGCAAAATACCTGTCATTAACCTCACTTTAAATCCCAATATTATTCTCCTGATAGTACAAAAATTTCCTCCTCATTCGCATTTCAGAGACTGTCCTTGAGATATAGAGTCATAGAATCTTTTACATTGGAAAAGACCTTTAAGATCATCGAGTCCAATCGTTAACCTCACACTGCCAAGTCTGCCTCTAAACCATGTCCCTAAGAACCACCTCTATGCATCTTTTAAACTCCTCCAGGGATGGTGACTCCACCACTGCCCTGTGCAGCCTGTTCCAATATCCGACAACCCCTTCCAGCAAGAAATTGTTCCCAAGATCCAACCTCAACCTCCCCTGGCGCAACTTGAGGCTGTTTCCTCTCATCCTGACGCTTGTTCTTTGGGAGCAGAGCTCGACCCCCCGTGGCTCCAAGCTCCTTTCAGGCAGTTCAGAGATCAGAAGGTCTCCCCTCAGCTCCTGTTCTCCAGCTGAACCCCCAGGTCCCTCAGCCGCTCCCATCACGCTTGTGCTCCAGCCGCTCACCAGCTCCTTTCCCTCCTCTCAACTCGCTCCAGCACCTCAAGGGCTTTCTTGGCGTGAGGGGCCCAAAACTGACCCCAGGATTCAAAGTTTCAAGAGCAAAATTAGAAGAGAGAGCAGGTAAAATTATTCTGAATTTCCCTGGAAAGCACCAGTCACCTATTTATGGGCACTGACTATCACAAAGCTGTGTGTGTGCAGTTAGCATCATGATCCACACGTCATCGTGTCCTCATGGAAGAAGGTTTCCAAAGTAGTTGAGAGTGCAAGTTAAGAGCATAAAATCTATCTCTTTGCGAACTGCAGAACTGATTGAAGATTTTACCAGTCTCCAGCTTTCCTTTCCTTCCTGCCAACACCCGGGAGCATGAGAGCGCTCCCTAATCAGTTCCACGCCGTCATCTGTCTCCTACCTGCAGTCACTGGCAGTTTAAACTAACCTGGCTGGTTTTGCCCAAAGTGGATTAGGGAGCGCATGTACCATTACTCCTCCCCGCAGGGCTGGTAATAGGCAGCTGGAGAAAGTTAATGTCTTCAAGTAGCATCACTTGATCTGGAAGAGGATAAATTTCTGAAACAGTAGCCAAGGGTTATGTCCTGATACCAGTGCATAATTTATCCACAAATTGGCTTTCTGGAAAGAGGTAGGAGTAGAAAAAACACCTCTATTTCTAGGCAGATTGAGCTGAGATATAAGAAGGTTGCAACTTTACTCTAGAGCTAGATCTGGACAGTGATTTTTCTGCTCTTCGTTTCCACGAATGCCCAATTTAAAATCAAATGTCAGTCCCTACTAGCTGTTCAGATTAGAACAGACGCATCTGGAAACCAAGTATTGCCCTGAAAGCCACCCAAGCTGGCTCTGAAGTTGAAGACGAGGGTGGAATGTTCTTATCCCGGAGCCAAGGCTGTCACTGCATGAGCACAAAAGGCAGTTGGTAGGACATCAGCTTGTGGGAGTTTCCTTAGTTACCATAAGGAGAAGTTAAATGTCACAGTCTCCACTGGCTCAAATCTATGAGAACAGAGATGATTTATCTGAGCTAAGATCTGGGTTTAGCCACTGATCCGAATGTGAGGCTGGAATATGGAGAGTGCAGGAAAAGTGAGTTTGTGCTTTCTAGGGATCAACTAGAGAGGTCAAGGCAGCAAGTTTTAAATGAAGTTGGGAGAAAATAGACCAACGCAAGTTTAGCCTTGCTCTTCATGATCCATTAGTTAATTTGTCTTTACCAATGTTTTAACGTGCAGCTTGCTCATATTGGCTACATTTAACTGAGAAATTCTACATCTCAGGAGAAAAGAAGCATAAGATCTATGAAACAACGATTCTGTTCTTACTTTCATTTCAGCTTTCTGGCAACATCGTTGTGATCCGGCTGAGACCTGATTCCAGGGGTTTGAGGTGACACACTGGGGTGGCATTTCCAGGCACACTGACCTGCATCTCCACCACCTGACAGGCAGCATCACCTACACCTTGCACCTCACACTCATTTCTCTGCTGACCAGAAGCAAATCAAAAGATGAGCCTGGTTGAAAAGTTACTGGCAATTTAACACGATGCTAATGCCACTGTCAACCCTGAGACCTTCGACAATATTTTTTCTCAACCTAAAAACCACCTTTTCAAAAGTCAGCAGCACTTTAAAGAGGTAGAGGGAAAAAAATGGTACTCATTAATCATTCTGCCACGACAACACTACGGGGTGATTTCTGCTCTACACCTTTCCTCACAATAGTATGCAATTTAATTGCTTTTAAAAAAGCTTTAATGATACAGACCAAAAGCTGATCTTAGCAACATCTTTTCTACTTCAGTGGAATTAAGGACACAGTTGGTAGTTGACAGAAATGAGCAACTGAACCACTTCAAAAAGGCAAATATATCTCAAACCTCAGTCAGGCTAAATACCACACTTTCTGCAAAGGTCCAGTGAAACACTTTCTATCTATTCTGAATCCCAAATGCCTTTTAACTTTCTGTCTGGCCAATGTATATAATTTCAGGGTGTTTTGACCCAGGACCTTCTTGTCTATAAGAATCTGTCTCTGAGGGGCAGGTTCTACAGATGGAAAGAGGATGGAGACACAGATGCATGGTTAGTAAACTGAAAAGACAAAATGGATGAGGCCACTGATAGAGTGCCAGAGAGTCTTTATAAAAATCAAGAGTCACAGACCACCAGGTGTTCAAATAAATGCGGTGTGTATCAGTAGATCCAGCTTTTCAGCAGCACTCGGCAGGCTGGGTGTTGGTTACACAGTGGGCACTTCACTAGGATTGTGTTAGATGCCAGGAACCCCTCTGAAAAAAGCAGATTATGATGAATGCATCACATTTAGAGCTGGACTTTTCTGCAGGTCTGACCTAGATCACTGCAGTCCCATATAGATATTGCAGTGAGTTAATCAGGCAAGGCCATGTTCAGAGGGGGTGTGCAGACTTCTTTTATGAGAAAACGTGGCCAAAAGTCAATGAATTACTTTTGTATTTGTGCCGCCAGCTATAAAGTTCTTGTTTTATGAGTGGTTCAGGCCACTTCTACTGTCACCAATTGCAATGTGTGTGCACGTCCAAAGTAATGAGTGGGCTTTATCTGCTGAAGGGCCAAGCCTTTGTGCTTCTGGAGATGTCTGATGAACACTTTGCACACAGGCTACTAAATGCATCCATGCTTTTCTATCACTGGGCTTTGTGACCAAATTCTCTGGTCTCAGCAGGCCCTTTTGTCCCCGTGTGGGATTTACCACTTGTTTGAGATCTTCTCAGGTTCTGAGATGCCAGAGCTGGACAGTCTTGCTTTAGCATGCTTTCTCAGGGAGGGCTTTACTGAAATGTCACGAGGATTTCCACGTTTTCTGGATTTGACGGAATAGTGCCTTTCCCATCTCGCTTCCGGGAAAAGCAGAATTTCTGAGTGTTGGGGTAGAAACCAGACTGAAGCAATGGCATCACAGGAGTGAGAAACCTGCCCAGCGTTGCATGTAGAAGCCAATTCCCTGAGAAAAGTGCTTAGAATTCAGGTTGGAGGCATGAAGACTATGAAAAATGTCACTTGTTGGGGATGAACTGAGATATGGAAGGAATTAGTTAATAAAAAGAGAAGCCCCATTGCATGCAGCTTTGCCTCTGGAAAAGCATCTGTGACCATCTTGTCCCAGCCAGAACTGTGCACTGTGACTCTGTCCAACCCACACAACACGCTCTGAGTCAGAAGGTCTGCACCTGCTCTCCTTCACAGCCTCAGCAGAGTTAAGGCCAGTTAGGAGAGGTTACTTTTCTAAGATGAAAGATCTTGATTTCTTTAAGAGCTATGCATGAAAAAATTATTTGTTACAGAAATGTACACAGCAAATTTACTGGCAAATATTTATCTCAATAGAAAACCTTGCTCATATAACAGAGTTCTATGTTATTTTAGGTAGTACCTTAAAAATTCCTCTGGGATCACTTTTTTAAAGGGATGATTTCGGTGTTGATGGGGCTGCCTAGGAGGATATATTCAATGCAATCTATAGATATGAATGCTTTATAACATTTGAAAAAAAAAAAAGAAGGATAGAGTTCAGATCATGGCCAGGTTTTCCTTTAGAGCCAGGACTGGCAGTGAGGGGGTTGACACCACTCTGTGCTGCTGGTGTCCAACCCTCCCAGTCTATGACTGAGGAGAACACAAGCATTATCTAGTTTGTCCTATACAAAAGCCCCAGACTGGGTGAAGCCAGGGAATTTCATTACTGCTCCGGCGTTCATAGGGGTGTAGAGAGCTCTGAGGGCCAATGGCCCAGCCGTGCTCCAAAAGAACAAGAAGCAAAAGCTGCTTTTTTTAGATGAGCTGGTATTTTTTAGCTAGAGAGAGAAAACAAAGAAGTGAGGTAAGGTCGCAGAGCAGGTCGATAGCAGGTAGAGAAATAGAGATCTCTTTGTCCCAGCTGCTGCCCTACTCACAACAAGGTGTCTCCACCTGGAGCAAAGCTTGTCCTAGAAAATTTCACCCCCACACATGCAAACTTTCTTCCTATGGCTTTAATTTCATACATGGGATTCTAGGCTCACTCTTGTGCCACAGTATCAGTTTAATGTACATTTATTTTGTATACATTATCTTTCCTTTCAAGCACTTCAATGTGTTTGAAAAATCAGAGATAAAAAGAGATAACACATTATACACAAGAACTCCCAAAGAGGCAGTCACAGTGTGAAGAACATTGAATTCCCATATGATATTATTATATTGCCTTCTTTGCTGCACAATGTTACAGTAAGTAAGGGGATTATCTGCTTGTCTCTCAATATATATATGAGGAACAAAAAGGAAAAAAAGAATTGCTTTTGTTTCAGGACTTCTAGTGTATTTGCCCACAGGAAGACAAAGTCCTGCCTATTCAAAATTCTCTCCTCCTGCAGCATCTCAGTCCTTTCTCAAGAAATCATCTTTATCTGATCAGAAGGAGAAAGAAGAAGATAGAGCAAGCCAGGAGATTACTCAGATGCTCATGATCATAACTTACACATGTATCTCCTTTGCAGGATAATAAGTCTTTAGGTGGGCATTGCCCTTTGGAGGTGGTACATCTTCTAGGGCTTGTTCTTACCCTGGAGTCTGAGCCTTCCCTTATTGCTCCAAGTAACGTCAAAGAGGAGAGCATCCCAGAAACTGGAAAGAAGGTTTAGCTCCTATAGGTAAATTCTGACGAAGGTGTGAGTCTGTGACCATGAGAAAGACACAGGCAAAATATATCTGGGTTTTCCACATGTTCCCTTGGACACTGGCTATTGAGAGCAAAGCAAGGAGCAAGGCTGTGCCAGCTCTATTGCTTAGGAAAGGAGTTACAAAGCAACGAGAAGATCCTCCCTGTTTCTGAAATCCCACCATCCAGCTGCAGGGAGGTTGAGCACAGCTGGAGAAGATGGGCCAGCACTGGAGCAGTTCAAGTGCTTCAGCATCTGGAGTTGCATGAACTCCATCTACAAAATGTCACCTTGTGCAGGGGCAAACCATAGCAGCTGGATATTGCAAGGTAAGGAGAAGAGATCATTTCTCCCAAGGTGCCCAACTCCTTCCAGGATCAGGCCCTCTCACCTGACATGCCATTCAGCCTGGTGCCTGACCTAGTAATTAAGATGTCCTGCCTTGTCTATTAAGTGTGGAAACCCTCTCCTGCTTTACCCCAAACATTAATTTAGAAAGCAAAATGCCAGAGTGACTGCCTCTCTCATGTAATTTTTCTCCCCTTCAGATTCTCTTGCTTCCTTTATTTAGTGCCAGCAGAAAACAATATGGTTCCTTTCATTGTCTTCTATTAAGACTTCCAGGCGAGGGGGGAGATTATTACTGTTCCAGCGTGTGACGACATAATAGGCTCCTGTCCCAGAAAACAAAAGTCTTCGCAAGACGATAAAGAGACAAGTCCTACTTATGATGTCACTGAAAAGACAGTAGTAGAAATAAAGAAAGGAAGGCGGGGGGGGGGGTGCTGGGAAGATAAGAATAAACATCTGTATATTGGGAATAACAATAACATTTTTTCTGCCTATTATTTCTGAAAGCTGCCTTAAATTGTGCCTTGTACAGAACAGAAAGGACTTTTGTGTGTGTGTATATGTGTGTGCATGCACAGATGGATTTATAATAATAATAAAATCCATTGAAATGCAAAGTTTAGGATTTCCCCCCTCCCCCTCAAAAATAAAAAAGATCAAATAATTCTTGACAAAGAAAACCGTTCTGGTTCTATTTTTTCCTGATATTCTCAAGTTCTTCCCCTTTTTTAACCATGCAGAGCAAAATGTAGGATTCTTTCCAAAAGAGATATATGTATATTTCTGGAAAAATACTTTAGGTGCTACAATTAATAAGGCATGTGAACAGGAGGAATCAGAAATATAGGAACTGATTTGCCCTCAATGACAGTACAACTGGGATGAGGGGAGTGTCACTCCTCACTCATGGGCTTTTTCCAGAAGGACAAGGCAGGGAAGATGTTGGATTCCAATTAAGCCACAGACACATTGTGTGGATCCCTGTCCTAATGCTGCACCTGAACCACACGGAGAAATGCCCTGCAGAAGCATGACCCTGAGTCCCAGCAGCATCACAGTTGTGCTCCTTACCCCACTGGGATTTATACTTGGTCATACCAATGATAATGCTGGGTTTATACCAGCATCTCTGGGTTTAGACCAGCAGTATTCGTGCCTCTGTTTAGAAAAGAAGGGCGAAAATATCTTCGTACTTTTAACATTAGTTTGAGCTATAAATTAGCTTGCGCATGGCTTGTTTGCTGCTGGTTGCATGGTGAGATCATCACATTTTCTGTTTTATAGAGAGGGAATCCAAGGCACTGAATGTCTTTGGTGGTGCAGACAGAGGCTGTTCTGGGTCTGCAGGGATCCTGAAGCAGGAGGACAGATCAGAGTGTGACAAATCCCAGTCCTGTGCAAGGAGCAACAATGTCACTTCCACGACTCCTGTTGTGGGGTCTGCAATCCGTTGTTCCTCATGGATTACTGTAAACCCCAACATAATAAGCCTCATTGCATCAACTGCTCTAATGACAGTTTCTTGCTCTTGAAGGCAGCATTATAACAAAGGTGAACATTATTTGATAAATAGAACCAAACCATGCATTTACATCTCATTTACCTTCCCATAGCACGGTTACTCCTAAGAGTTGTGCAGTGTTATTAGATCTATATGCATGTGTATTAATAATAACAATTGTACTTGCAATTAATTTTAAAGCCCACCATCAATCTTTCTTAGCATTCAATCTGATGCACAGCCAGAGGGAAGGGACGTGTGCACTGAATTTCATTTTAAGCCCTACCTTTTTTGTTTGCCAACATTGGATTTACGGCGAATAATAAACCAACGTGGCTATTGCATTTCCAGGCCAGGCCTGAAGAGTTAAATTCGTCATTGCAGGGAGAATGGACATCATCAAAACCTAAAATATCAATAAGTAAACACAGGAAAACAATGCGCTCCTCCCTCACGTGACTGATGTTACTAGCGGAATTAGGAATTAAACACAAGATTAAAGCCACCATTTTAATTCATCAGACAAAGCTGGTTATCCGTACACATCGTAAGCAGGTGGCC
This sequence comes from Patagioenas fasciata, assembly GCF_037038585.1. NCBI lineage: Eukaryota > Metazoa > Chordata > Aves > Columbiformes > Columbidae > Patagioenas > Patagioenas fasciata. Next base: position 7,789,005 of record NC_092535.1, on the reverse strand, counting down.
AGCTTGCTGGCTACCATGGACACAACGGCCAGTATAATGCAAAGTGGACCAGGAGGTAATAATTCAGCCGATAACCCCTGACACACGTATTCAGTTGCTAATTCTCTCTGCGTGCAGGAGCTGTAACCGATGTTTAAAGATGTGCTATGATATTTAAAGCCTAATTTATTCTCTTTATTAAAAATGATATCAAACAATATTTCACTCTCCCTTTTGGCTGAGATTAACTGTTTATGATCCTTGTGTGTTACGTGGGGCCATAAACATCATTCACGTCAACTGTTGGGCTGGGGCACCTGAGGCCCTTCAGATTAATCATTTGGTGGTTATTTGCTAATGCGAAAGGGAACAGCCTCAGTTCTGAATCAACTTTATGCCAAGTACTGAAAACATTTATTTGAATTTCAGCATTTCTAATAACCTCTATATTTTCAAGCTTTTTATCACAAGTAGAGAAGTATTTTTCAGATCTGAGTATAGAAGACTTATTCTTAGATTTAACACCCACTTTACCATAACTGGATACTTTGTAAGCCTATATATTAGAGCACTATCTAAGCAACTACACTTCCCAGGCGTCCAAATGTTCAGCAACTTGTAAGGTGAATAATTGGTGCAAATAGGCTACAAATACCATGGCCCAGCTGCACCGTCTGAAACCCCATCATGACCTGAAGGAGCCACTGGGCACCAGTATTTCCAGTTTCCCTGGGGAATAGAATTGTCTTTTCTTCTCTGAACTGTCTTACACATTTCCTTGTGCATCCTTTTCCTTGCACAGAAAACAAACCTCACTGCTCATCTTTTTTAGTCTGCAAAGACCAGTACTGATCCTCCAAATGCTCCACAGGTCCTCTGATCTAGCCTGGTTGAAAAGAATTGTAAAAGTCTTGTAAACACGTGTGGAGTACCACTGTATTGGCTAGGGAGTTTCTAGAGAAATAAGGCTTTTTCTTTTAGTTGTTTGTAGTAAACAAAATATCGTTATTAAAGCAGGCCCGTCCTGTTAAAGAGATGAAGTTTGAAATAATAAAATAGAATTAATGTAGAAATAATAATGAACTGCCCTTCTAAAACACAATGAAGAGAAGTGATTGGAAGTTATAAAGCGTTATAAAGGTCCCACCACCTGCAAGGGTGAAACAGAGCAGAACCTCCTCCCGAATTTCTGTGGAATGAAGATCAAGCATTAATGGAACAATACTGCAATGTGGAGTTGTGAGGGGGAAGAGACATTTAGACTCCAATTTAGACACAGTCACAGAAGCTGTAAGTGCCTGGGACTCTCTTTGGCTTGATGTTGGTTTACAGGATTTCAGAGATCGCTTCTAGCTGCATTTTTGATTTGAAGGGACCACAACAGTTAAACTGCATCACACATCCCATGCCTTCTTTCCATTCATTTGTACCTCCACATTTGCTGAATTTTAGCCCGCAGAGAGCGCTTTGATTTTTTTGTGTGCCATAAAAACCCAGCGGCTCTGGAGGGATCTACTGGCTCGCCATGAAAGGCGCGGATGTCGGGTGCTTCCCGTGAGCGGCAGAGCCGGCGCCATGGGAGCACACAGCTCCATCCTGCACTGCTGCAAGTCTGGAACCGCGCCACCAACTTCAGCACGTTGCACCCGGGCTGAGGGCAGCAGAATTTGGGCCACTGACTGGAAACAGCAGGACAGTATGCTTTTTTTTTTTTTTCACTAAATCTAAGCTGGATTTGAATGGCTCTTACAGCACCACAGCCCCATGGATTTACAGCAGCTGAGTGGCTGCAAAGCAGCTCTGGTTTCCCTTGGCATAAAGGGGATCCTAATTCAGAGTCAGGAAAAGCAGGTAAGCAAATGAGCAAGAGAACGAGAGCCCTCTTCAATCTTCACCACTCTCATCATCATGCCATAGAGTTTTATTTTCTTCTCCATCAGAGCAATTTTAGTAAAAAAAAAATTCAATAGAAAGCATGTAGCTGTGTGATACAAAACCTGTGTTAGTGATGGTAAATTTGGATATGTAATATGCATATATGTAATATATATGTGGCTATATGTAACCCTTCAGTCCCATTATTTAGGCCCCTGTTCTCATTTTGTCATCTCAGTTGGCTGCATGTAGCCACCTGGAGCCACAAGTCACTTGCACACCCATTTTAAGTGCACTTTTGCACAGGAAAGTCACCCAGAAGAACTGTCCCCTCACTCCTGGCACTGCAGAGGTGACTAAACAAAAGTGGTTGGTCAGATTATGCAAGTGGAAATTTGATGTCAGGAGATTCAGTTTGAGATCAGGAGAATAATACAGGTCCCTCCTGCTCTGCATTGCTAAAGAAGGAAGAGATTGAGCTGGAGATCCTGGGACAAAGGGGCTGTGGCCCTAGGATTTGGTCTTGGCTCTTTCCTGGACTTTGTGTTTCCTCTCCCCATCCGTGAAATGGGGACAAGTGCACTTTCCTGAGAGTATGACAGCTTATCTTGCAAAACGACTGAGATAAATAGATTAAAACTGTGCTGGTGGAGAGCCACAGAGAAGAGGGTCATGCGACAGCCTATTCAGACAGTTCCTATTATTAATATGTAAAGCTGTCATACTTCATAAGATCACATCCAATGTAATCAAGAGGATTTAGTTCACTAATATAGCAGCAGTCACACTAGATAAGATTGCTTATAGGGATAAGAGCGTACATTTGTCGCTCCATTTTAATTAAAAAAAACCTTAATAAAAGGTTGTAATGATAAACTGATAAGCAATTGCGTTCTCCCCTTCTCCCAGTAGGTTACAACACAAAACTCATATTGCAATTGGAAACCACCATAAGACATCATAGGACATATATCAATGTTGGCTCAGCGGCAAAGAGTTACTGGTCACCCCACTTTATGTGTTCAGTTGCTGCTAACTAGATTTTTTCCCCCCACCTTGATTCACAAATCATTTTGCCAGACAGGGAACAACCCAGAGTGAATTTAGTTAACACATCCTGGTGTTATGACTAAGTGGGAAGAAAATCCTCTCTCCAAAGAAAACTAATTGAAGATGTAAGTAATTCCAGCAGGACAGCCCTGCTGCACGCTCCCCCTTGGAAAGTAGCGGCTCGCTCAGCGGTAGCGCTGCTAAACACTCCCCCTCGTTAGCTGAGGCGTTAAAGCGAATCTCTTCACCTTTTCGGGAGATGAATTATAAAATGGTGTGATCCAGAGCTCCAGACTGGTTGGATGAGAGGTGCATGTCGATTTATACAACCGAGTATATACGTTCCTGTAGCAGCATGAAGAGGCATGCTGCTATTGAAATTTCAGATCATTTTGCAGCTGCAAACTGTAATAGCAGTAATAATAAACCAGAAGCTGTGCTATCCATTAAAAAGAACCCCAGACACTTTAGCATGTTTGTTTTGCCTCTGATTTTAAACATTCAGCGCCAGCTGAACTCCTTGTTCACGACTCATTAAAAATGCCCTGCATCTTTTCATATGCACAAGCTACTATGTGTACCCAGAGATAAGCACACAAGATGGGAGGAGGAACAAAACCAGAGCTCTCACCCTCAGTTAGGTGGTTCTCTCCACCTCGCTGTGCCTCAGCTGCTCAAAGGGCAGGATGGAGGCGGTGGTGTCTTACACGCTCCCATAAGGCAGATGCTTTTCTACTGAGAAAAATCTGGAAACCTTAGAAATGAGTTGTCTTAGGTATAACCAGGCATGGAAGGTGGCTGATCACGTGTTCTGTCAAAACACAGCTGTCTGTCACTGCTGGGATGCAGCACTGGTCTGAGCTGCAGCACACAGGTGGTCTCCTAGTCCGGTTGGAGGAGGGTCTGAGCTCCTGCCCAGGCAGAGACGTCAACAGTCAAAAGTCCTGAAACGCTACCTGCTGTCTCAGACACAGAAGTGATTTGTTTCAGGTCACAAGTGCTGGTGTGTTAGATGCAACTCAAAACTTTTGCCTAAAGAGTCTCCCTCCACATGCTGTGGGTTAGAATCATAGAATAGTTTGTGTTGAAGGGACCTTCCCAGCTCATCCAGTGCCACCCCTGCCATGAGCAGGGACATCTTCACCAGCTCAGGTTGCTCAGAGCCCCGTCCAGCCTGGCCTGGGATGTCTCCAGGGATGGGGCATCTACCATCTGATTAAGACTGTGCACAAAGCAAAGCCCAAGCAACCCCTGCTTCCCCTCCCCGAAAGCAGCTCCTCCTTTCCCATGTCACATTCTGCAGCTTTAAGGGAAGGATTTTTCTGCCTCACAAGGTCTCACAAGTGTTTAACTTCATTACTCAGTCTGTGGAGGAAGAACAAGATCTGCATGATGGTTTGTGCAGCGAGTCTGTGTGATTTGTAAAGATTCACGGGAAAAGAAGTATTTTGCTCCAGGTTACTCAAGAAACCTTGTGCTGGAAACCTTCCCTCCTGAGTTCCCATCAAATGCCCGAACCCCATTAATAACGGCAGTAAGAGAAAGCCACGCTGCCACTATTGCAATTTAAAAATCCCTGTGCACATTCAGGCAGTGACAAACTGGGAACAATGCTGGACGAGTGTCAGCCAAGTCCCCTCCGTGCTGCCCTGCAATGGTCCAGAGGCTGGTCCCTGCGCCTGCAACATCCTCGGTGCTGCCTCCGACAGCGCTGGGCGATTAACTGACTATGGTCAACCAAAAAGCTACACCAGGTTTTGTGAACCTGAGAAGTGCACTACATCCCTATAATAGGACAGAAACATTTATTTATCGATAATATTTTCTTGCCTTTTTTTTTTTTTTAAGTGTGCCAAATTAACACAATAATGGCAATGTTGATTTTTTTTTATCTCTACTTTTCAGTGAATATGAATGCTCAACTCTGGCAGGGCTTAACTTTGTGTATGAAGAGGAGAAAAAAAATCCTGGTAAATATGTTGTTACTGATTTAAAAATCTATTTGTTCAGTAATTTCTGCTGGAGCCATCATTATCTTGCCAAAGCAGCTGTTGGAATATTAACTAGACACAGCAGTAACAAGTGGAATATAATTAGCACTCCTTGTTCCAGTGAATTTTCAGTTTTAACTAGGAACAATTTGCAATGAATCTCTGTGCTGTTGTAATTAACTTAACTAATGCACCACACATACTGACGACTGTACTGAGTACTGTAGGAAATCACCGAGGATTCTGCAGGTGGGGCAAAGCTATTGCTTAATTCTGGCCAGCTATTACATACCCAGGATATCCCTCCTTGCTTTGCAGTGCGTTGTCTGCAATTAAAGACTGGCAGCGTATATTTGTGAAACCATAAAAATGAAATTACAAGGAGATATTAATGCCTCACACTTGTTTTTTCATGTGTATTTTTGTGGTGTGCACTTCTAATACACAAATTGCTTTCCAAGCATTAAGACTAAAATGGTGAGGGCAGAAACACGTACATAAAAGCAAGGTTTCCTGAGAAAAGCTGTTCCACAAGCCTCATCCTGCATAACCACGTGTACCATTAACTTTTATTGCCACAAGTAGCTCTTTGCAGCCACTGGCATAAGCCAGAGCAGCCAGAGATGCTGCTGGTAATTAAAGTGAATCCCTCTATATTCTCTGGTACCCACCAACACGCTGCTCACAGCATCCTCTGGGACTGATCTCCCCTCTTTACAAACACGTTTCTTACAGCCCTATTTCTCTCTTGCTTGTTTTTATTCTAGAGATTGGCATGAAACCACGATTCTACAGTATTTCTGTAATGGGGAAATTCTTCAAAGGGCTTTGTCAGCCCTGGGACCTCACTGGACCAAACCCTTGCCTAAATCGGCTGGGGTTTAACTCCCGCGCACTGCATCCAACCACCTTCTTCAGACTGGGTAAACCAGAGACTCCATCTCCACATCTTCAAACTATGTGACCTTGTCATGCCCTCCTTGCCAAAGTAAAACTCTCAGGGCTACAGATCAGAATTAAGGAGTCACATTGATTTAGCAAATTTTTCTTTAAATACTTATCATGATGTAAAGAGGAAATTAATTTTAAAACCTCGAGGGCATAAAAATAAAACAGATATAGAAAAATAAAATAAATAAAATGGGAAATTTGCTATTTTTACAAGCAAGCTGCGGGCTACAAATAGCAAGCCAAGCTAGTACTTAGTCACCAACATGGAGAACAAAGATTAAAAAGAAATGAGAAATGCAGCGGGGACTGTAAAGAGGTGCTTTCACTTCTATAAATACCCTTTCTTGCCTGTGTTTCTGCAACAGAAGAGATTTGGGAGATGGTCCATGTTTTAGACACCTCCATCGCAGCCTTGCAGGCAGGACAAGATGTGCTGATGGGCTCTATCAAAGCCTCCAGCATCGTATGAAAGATGAGCCAGGGACGTGGTAGCTCAATAGACCTTGTCACAGCCTCTTTAAATCAGGTGTGATCTCTGAAACCTGAAGAAAAATCCCACAACCTAAAACTGTAACCAAGCAAAACACCCTTTGTCAGTGCAGCAGACAACACCACAGAAGAAGGCAAAGAGGGAATTTATTAAGTCATGCTGTTGCAAAACGCAATTCTTGACATCTAACTCCCGAAACGCGAGTGAGGTGGACTCCTTTCGCGCTCTTTAAAAAGCATCACTTCGTGCTTTCTTGTCTTTTTGCGTTAAGATCCCACACGTGTAGCTATTCATCCCCTCAGCACACAGGAGCCAGATTGTTTGCCGAAGTGATAGATGAAAAATTCATTCTGTTTTAAGGATGTTTAAACATTCAAAGCGGGAGCGTAACTGGCTGCTGGGCAGCCGGCTTAGCCGTTGCTCTCCAGCTCAGAGCCTCTAAGGTTCAGGCTGCAAATTCCAAACCCTACTCATGGTCAAATAAAATAGTCAGAAATTTGACTCAGGCTTTTTTTTTCTTTGTTTTTGATAAGGATTTTTTGGTTTATAAATCTATCTACACTATAGCATTTTACAGTTTATCCTCCTGAGCTTGACCAGGGCTGTTTTGTAGAAAGTAATGAAAATCTTGGAGTCCAAAGGGAAACATCTCCCTGTGTTTGCATGTGTGTGTACAAATACAAATATTGTTTTGAAAAATGGATTGACAGACACCCCTGTGAAATCATGTTTGCAGGCTGAATTTCCTACCCGATTTTTTTTCTATGAGACTAAATCAAGACATTTATGCTACTGAGGCAAAAGATTTTAATATCTAACCCTTCCCCAGCCAGTATGTTCTTGCACACACACAAAGCCAAGGCAGAAAATCACATTGCTTTCTCAGCAGATACGTGTTCCACCCCTGCAAAAATGGTGTAATCTGTTTTCCCTGTAACTGGAATTCGTGATGTCAGGGATGCTGATGGCAATGTCAAGAAATCAGCTGAGCCTCTGATAATGGCATTTGCACATTTGACTTTTTTTATTCTTCGGGCTTTATGATTTAAAATCCACAGTTTAATCTGCACCCACCATCTCACATGCGTACTGTAAAACACCCACATATCCTGACACAGAAACAGCAAACGCTCTTCTCTATTGTCAGCCATTGCTGTCTGAGGCCAAAAGAAAGAGGTCACCCATAATAATAAGGTCAACCATCACCATGGTATCTGAGCACCATTTGATTTAAAGAATGATGTAAGAGTCTATGGAAAACGTAGAGGCAGCAAAGGAAAAGCACTCAAAGTAACTTCAGAAATAATTGCAATGCAATTAAGACATGCCACCAAAATGAATATTTCAGATCAGGGTTCATCTGTGGAGAGGTTGCCAGTGTTATAGAAGTTAGAGACATTTAGGCTTGATCAGACTATTCTATGTAACTCAACAGCCAAACACACAAAAATCAATGGATTTATATCAGTAAAAATCCACCCTGAGAGGAAAACCTTGCTTAAAAGGACGTAACTGTACCCATCAGCTGCTCTGCGGGCTCTGACATTGATGGGCAGCTAGCGCTGCTCGGGATCAAGCTCTGAAGCTGAAATACTGCTGTACCAAGGGAAGACGGAGCTGCTACGCTTCTGGAACGGGCTTTTCACAATTGTGTGCACCTCTGCAACACGCAACACCATCAGCTCAGTTCCTTCAAGTCTAAATTAACATGGGAAACTGCACCAGGAAAGACGAGGGTGATTCCTTTTGTTACCGATGCCTCATTTAGAAGGATCTTTGCTTTCCCACCGACAGAGCAGGCGCAGAAGGGTTGTGATCCCAGGGTGCACCCACTGCAGGGGCTACTAGAAGAGAAAAAGGCAAGGATCTCAGTAGCAGGTAATTCACAGGTTAAGCTGCCTCACCCCATCGAGGAGCAGTTGGTGTATGCCTTGAAAAATGATGGTATTTCTGCTAAAAAGGAAAGAAAAAAGGGAAAGTCCTCAATCCATCCCTCTACGGCTGCTGCCTAAATCCTGTCCCAACCCTGAGCATCTTCTGCCCACCCAGCACAGAGCAGGGATGGGCTCTGCTTTCAGCAAACTAGCCAACCCAGTGAAGGCAGCTGGGCTTAAGGACGGGTTTAAAACAAAAATTAAGCATGTTTTGCTTAAGTGCTTAACGGTTAAATGTTTGTGTGAAGGGGATTGATTCTGGCAGCACTGGCAGCCCAGTGGGTACGATCCCAAAAAGCACTGCAGAATTATGAGCACAAGTTAAAAAAAAACCCAAAACAAAACAAATCAAAAACCAGCACGGGGGGAGCAGCTTTCGGAGGCTGCTTCTCCCAGAACCGCGCCGCAACTCTCAGCAGCAGGATGGTTGTGAGCAAAGATGCGGTTGTTTATCTACGAGAGGCGAGGATTTATTTTCCAGAGGGCAAGTGCACCTCTAGGGAAGCCTATTTTGGATATTTATGCAGGTTTAGCAAGCACCATTATAAGTCAAACTTTGCTGGTATGGAGCTGTAAATATGTTTAAAATTCTCATGACTGAAAATCAGGGACGATGCTCACCCAGCCAGGCAAAGGCCCAACCTGAAGGCAAATATGAGCATGGGGCAGCTTTGTTGCCTTTTTACGATCCCCACCGTACAGTAGCCTTTGAAGTTTATTATGAAATACTATGATTTAAGTGACTACAGTAGTTCATGAAAAATGACCCCTGTAAATGCTGCCTGGGAAAGTAGATTCAGTAAATTAGCACATTCCTTAACATGATCCTCCTAGCTGGATATTGTATGTTAACTTCAACGTGCCTAAATAGACAGTTCAGTAGCGTATACATAAAATGTTTAAAAGATTATCCTGTTAAGGACTATTATTGGAGCGGTTTAGTCTTGTGCTGTATCATTTATGCAAATGAGAGAAAAACTGAAGTTACTGTTACTTTTAGACAAAGTGCAAATAAGCTTTTTATTGCATATTAATGAATTGCTAATACCACAGCTCTTCCGGCCCCATCTTTATGCAGATTATAGTAATGCTGTTTGCACAGTGGTATAATTTGAACTTTTTCATTTTGAAGCACCTAGACTAAGATTTCAAATCAAAACCAAACCTGGTACCCTGCAAGTTAAAACAAACAAAAACCCAGATAGTCTTCAACAGCAATATAGAATTGAAGCTGCAGACGTGGTGAATACATTCAGCTGACTGTATTTTGTGTTAAATACATAAAACTTATTTTTTCTGAGTGCAGTGTACAATCTAGCAGATCCAAACGGCAGCTCTAAAACTGTTTAAGAACAGACTAAAACCCATCCATATTTGAGATTATTCTCATTTTTAAGCATGTTTAAATCCCACTGATTGCAGTTACATATTGACATCTGTTTCAGTGCCTCTCTGAAGGAAATATATTCTTGATTCAGGATTTTAGAGAACACATCTCATTTTTGGACCAAATCCTGCAACCCATTACTCTTAACTCATACAAGCAACCCCTGTGACATGAGACTCCTTGTGTCTGTGCAAATTCCTCAGGTATCAGAGTCAAAACTGTGAACAAAAGTGTAAATGCTCGCTGGCTTTAATGGGAAGAGTATCAGGTCTACAGAGAAAAATAGACATGATAAATGTGATCAATAATGATCGTAACTTGTTAAATTATAACTTTACTGAAAACAATGCTTCCAGCTGTAAGAAAGGTGGGAAGAAATAAATACACACTATTCCAGGAAAGTAATAATGCACTTTTATGTAGCTTTGGCAAATTTCCTTCCAGAAGAGAATCAACAGAAGTGCTTGATGAATCTAATTTTTTTTAGATTTGCTTGTTCAGTTTTACTGCTACCTGATGTAATAGCTACACAGTCACTAATGAAGGTTATCCTCATAAAGCCATCGAGTTCATATTTACAACACTGCATTGGAATAAATATTAGAAAAACAGAGCCATGCAGGAAGAAAGCATCTCTTCTGAAAACAGCTTTTGGTGCAAAATGGAGAAGGTCCAGCCCAAACCCACCTCTCTTCTATCAGATGGTCCCCAGAGAGGGGTGGATTTGCAGAGAGATGGTTTCTCCATAAGAGTTGCTGCTGAATCCAGATTTGTGACAGCAGCAACAGAGGGAAGGGGACTGGGATGGGGTTTGGGTTTCATTTCTGGTTCTGCCACAAACCCGCATGTCAGGTTGATGGCACACTGGTTGTTTTTCCTTCCTCTGTTGAAGGACATAGCAATCTTTGATAACAATCCCTTGTGAAATTCTGTTGTTTCTATAGAGGGGAAGCACTGCATTCAGACAGGAGTACCATATATGTATTTTTCTTATCTTAAGGAAATTCAAATTCATGGTTACAAGAGAGAAAATTTTGAATTTTCAGGAGCTTCCATCTTCCAGGGACTCACAGAAACAAGCATTCCTTCCTTTTTGCAACCACCATACTAAATACAGCTTGTTGGGTTTGAAAAAGTAGATTCTGGCTACAAAACAATCTGTGGACCTTAACAACAAAAGTATATGGTTTTCCACTACCTCCGTTCATATTTCCATCATCCTGAGGCTGACAAAATATCAGCAGTGGGCACAATTCAGCCAGGCGAGGGAGGTGAGATGCCTGGTGCTCCGTCACCACTTCACCTCGAATCATCCAATATCCATATTTACCCTGGATCATCACAACTGCTTCACAGCCATTACCAGCTATTCAGTAAATAACGCGTATGCTGTCTAACTGCATAACATACAAATGCCCAAATACATAATTAATGCGAGTTTACCCTTGAGAGCTGTTGTTGGTCTCCTGAGTAAGTAATAGGTCTTTTATTGTTTAGACTTAAAGATCTCTTGAGCCTCTTTTGAGGATGTGCTTTGAGCAGCTAAGGGAAAAAAACATAATGCACACAAGAAATCTATAGATGACTCCATTGACAAAAAGCCAAAACTACCATCCTGAATTTGAACCAATAGCTTAAAGGTAAAAGGGCACTTATGTTTCTTTGCTACTTCATGGATCATCCAAACCCCTCACTATCCTGATTTGGAAGGATTACAGAATAAAATTCCTCTTTGCATCTGGGCAAACCATTTCTAATCAGCTCTGTGAAGCTGTGGTGACCTTCTCCAGCCAGGCTGGGCAATGACTTTGACCACAAGAATGCAAAACAAATTCAAGCAATGGTATGGACATGGACAATTCTTTAACACGATTCTAAAAACCCCACACAGGTGCTCCTGCTGTTCTATAAAAATCATTGCTGACATCCTGTCAGTTCTCCCACATCCAACGTTTTCATTTCTTACATGCATAAAACGTTAACATTCCTTATCTTCAATAGCAGAAGAGGTGGGGAAGACCCAAGACCAGTACAGAGACAACATTTGTGCTTCATGGTGCCTGCTGGTAAAATTCTCCTTTACACAGTTCTGGTATTCATTGATGTTAAAGCCACTCTTAGGCCTCTCTTTCAGCCTAAAGGAACAGATTATATCTAAGACTGCCTTAAAGCACCTTGGCTGGATCTGTGCAGGGACAAGTGTGTTTGCACATTCGCTAATTCTGGGGTCCCAGGGTGGCCCAGGGGACTCAGCCACTCGGCTCATCTCAATCTCTGTTGAAGGCTGCAAACATCATTTGGAAGGGTGTTTGCAAACACAGGCATGCGGGGTAGATTCCGGTTCTCACCATAAGCTTGTACAATAATTACCATTAGTATTAATGAATTTATGAGAAAACGTCAATGGGGAATATACCCCAATGTATTTAATTTAGAAACATAATAGGAACAGCGATACTGTGAACGAACGCCTGACACAAATGGAATTCAGGCTTTTCCTACACTATAACAATTTTGAGGAGGTCAGTAACTGTTTACAAATACAGATAGCATTTGCTTTTGCGTTTCTTTTTATAAATGATCAAATAATATTTGCACCGTTACTTCATTTGGACCCCCCTCATTTTATGTTTAAACCACAACATTATTATAGACTTGCTTTATGGGAAAAGTAACTAAGAACAATACAAGCATCATAACGAAGATGATGTGCAGCATTTTCCACTACATAATAAATGCGTGTCCATATCAATGTAAAACATACAAATGGCAATAATTTAACACTGAATATTTTCTGCCTTTAATTAAAATAAACTAATAAAGATTTCAGAGATGCATTTGCTTTAATAGAATGCAGAGTTATAATTGGTGACCTATTTTAAGCAATTTAATTTCCCATGACCTGTTTTCCAAATTAACATAGTAATAGAAGAATGTTTATTGTGTTTGGGAATATAAGTTTCTCCTTCAAAGATGTCATATGCCTTTGTGATTTGATTTAAAGGTGTATTCTTTTATTAAAATGTTCATATAAAGAGCTTGTAAATTATGTAAATGTTTCTTTTTATGGCATTTAATGAGCCTAGAATTTTAAATCAAAGCACAATCAAAGAAAATAAACAAGGACATCCTGAAGATTCAGAAGATCACTTTAAAAAAAGCGTATCAGCTAGGTCATGCCAAATTCATTTTAATCCGCTTTTTCTCAAAGCGTTCATGGGAATACTTTCACCAACTACTTTATTATGGTCTTGTATTTGTATATATACACAAACACACCTATAGACAAAATTATGTATTTTACACACACAAGCTCAATCTGCAGCTCTTTAGAGATGGCCCTTTCCGGAGCCTTATTAAACCCTTGATATATTCCCTTGTGTGATTTTGAGGCATCTGAATTATTCACAAGTTGCACGAGGGGCCCATTTCCTGGGCCTGACACTTCTGCACCTGCGCGCTAAATACGGCTAAGAGCAAGTTCCGTCTGATATTACAACAGAGCCCAAATCCAACAGTTGGGGATGGGTTTTAAATATTAAATCCTCACTTTTAGAGAATGGTGCAGTCTTTAAAATGGACAGTAATCTCACAGATTTTAAGGGAGAGGAAAAAAAAAATCACACAAGGAAAGTAATTTTTTTTTTTGTTAATTGATTTTAGTGAGCATTTTAATTTTCTCCTGATCCTTTTTCAGTTTCAGGGCAAACTGCCCAATAAAATAGTAGACTGAAATCCTGCAGACTGCCATGGCAGAGGATGGGGAGCCCATGGGGGGGTGAAGATGCTGCAGGGATCCAGGTGCCTGCACCACACACCTCAAACCTCCATCCAGGTGATGAGCCCAGCAAGAGCATCATGTAAAGATGCATCTTGCACATTACACTGGAGGTAATCCTGCTTTTCATTATGGGATTAGTGAAGCAATGATTTAAAAGGCTTCAGAAGACCTCCAGTTTGTTTAGGATGGGGAGGACAACAACATCAAACTAAGGCCAAAGTATTTTATAAAAACAGGAAAAACCATTTGTCTTCTCTCTTCTTCATTCATAAGGAACACTGGAGTTGTTTCAAGGGGTTACACAAGGTTGATGAAATACGTCACCTCGTTATAAAAACAGTTCTAATACTTTAAAATTATTTTATCATGTTGAAATGTTAGAGATCAACCTTATTTTCTGGAAAAAGGGGCCACTCCTCAATTCTTCCTATTGTTAAATAGGTTTGCTCATCAAACAAGTGTATGAATGCATCTGTATATGTTTGTGTACATTTTCCTGCTTATATACATTCCCATAGCTGTGCACACACTACGCCACAGGTCTGCACATCAATGCAAAATACATAAGAATTCAGTCTCAGCCAATGCTCTTAAAAAGTCTCATTCCCTCTCCATAGGACTCCATCACCTGAAAAGGTGGGAGAAAGGAAAAAAACCCCTCCACGGAACAGACTCTTTAATGCACCACGGATACATGTGACGTGCCCAAAAATAATCTCTCCTGCCCTGCGTTCTCTACACCATCTCCAAATCACTTGTGAAATGTTTGGGACAGCAAAGGCACATGTTTAACAAGAGGAAACTCTCATCACGGCGTTCGTGCCTCCGTAAATATGCAGAGGAGCTGAGCGAGTTTAACAGGGGGTCAATGGCTTGACTAGATCTCTTGGTGATGAGCAGGACATCGACACCCGAGATGGATGACAGCCGCCTCCAGCTCGTCACTGTTTCGTTAGGGCTCAGTGGCTTTATTTTAGCAGCACATCCCCACAGCAGAGGAGATGCTCTCCAACAGCTTGTTATAGCCCCATCTGTTAGGAATTTACAGCTAATGTATCTTATAACATGGGCCTGGTTAGGAGAGCTCTGTGTTGCACTGTTCACGATCTCACTGCCTAACTCATTTGGTTTAGTATTTTCAGGAATTGGTATTAAAAATATCAGTGATTCATCCATCATTGATAAACACGCTGAGAAGTTCAATAAAGATGCTTCAGCAGCAATAGCTGTATGTATGTATATATAGATAGAAGAATATGTCTCCTACATGTGTTTCAAGCACGATCCGTCCAGAATAGTCAGAGCTAGAAGGTATTTTATGTTCAAATCCAAGTTTCATACTCTGACAATTTAAAACCTGAAATCTATGGAAGTGCAGGGTCTGAAGGCTGGTGGAGTTGGGGACCCCTCAGGCAGGTGCCACTGTCCCAGCTCCTGGAAGCATCAGGAAGAAAAAGACTAACCCCAAACTATAAGAAAATTCCAGCCAGTTTCTGTTATATTATTTGCTCATTATAGCCTTATAAAGCACCAAGCAGCTGAAGATTCTGAGGGAACAAATGAAATAGATTTGGGTGGAGACAGCAAGACCAAGTCAGTCTTTTTCTCCAACGACTAAGGCTAACAGAGTCAACGGGCAGATGTAAATCAGAACTAAGTCCTTCATCCCTCCAGACCCCTAAAGCACCCGTTGTGTCCATGCAAACGGCTCACAGGACACACACACCCAGGATGGAGCCGCGATGGTTTGTCCCATGTCCCAGTGACGAGACAAAGCGTGACCTCCCTGCTCCAGCCACCCCAGCAACTCTTGTCAGAGAACAGGAGAAATCGGGGAAAAAAGCACTAAAACAGACAATAAAGAGAACACTTCAGAAACCTATCCATCGGGGATCTTTTAAAAGCATTGATTTCTGGGCTTCAAGAGAGGAAAAGGAATAGAATAATGTTTCAAGAGAAAAATAACAGCCCCCAAACCACAGACTTCAAGCTGCCTAAATTTCCTATTGCCTTCAGGAGCCTTAGTCTGGGCTCGCTGTGGTTTAACACCTGTGCTGCTGGATCTGATCTTTCCAACATCAGCTTCATGAGGACTTTGCTCCAATACAAAACCACCCAACTTTCTGCTATCACATTTTCAGAGGTCAAGAGGCCCAATGCTTCTCTCACTTTGCTCCCAAGCCCAGGGCAATTCAACTGGCTCCAGTCAAGCACCCTCTGATAGAAACATGAAAGCAAAACCCAGGCCCTTCCATTTCCTTTTTATTTTTAAAGGTTCTGAACTGAAAGTGGGAGGAGGTGGACTATCTGAAGATCTCTGTGTGCCTTCTTTATTCAAGGGGGAGCAGGGAAAAGCATTTTGCTTCTCCAAGGGTGCACAGTCAGTGATCTGAACGGCACATTATATAACGCTGCCGAATAAATGCCAGACAGCCGGGATTTACAAGGTGAAACGAGCACATCAAAGTACCCCGGTGACGACACGAGCCACGCGAACGCAGCTTGAGCCTGCTTTGCTGTCGCTCCAGCATCTCCAAAGGCATCCTCGTGCCAGCCTGCCTCTGTTTTATCTGTGCAACGAGTTCATCTCGCCCTCCCACTCCCCCCCACTGAAAGGCTGATGCTTTTCTGGTCTGTCTTCTTCCCTTTTGGTACCTGCTCATCCCATCCCCTGCAACACCATTGACCTCTCAGCTTGCCTTTCCCTCCTTCAGCCCAGGCCTGTTCCCACTCCTCTGCTCCTCGTTCAGTCCAGCAGGAAAAATACTGCTGAAATAAATCATATCAGGTCCTATAGAGGACAAAAAATATTACTTCTGTAGTTACCAGCCCAGAATATCCACATTGCTCTGCATTGACCTTATGTGCCTTTGGTTAAAGCGATGTTCCATTATTAATCCAGCTTAGATCTGGATTAACTTTTAAAGACAGAAAAATGCCCGCAAGCCAAGTAAGGTGATATATTTTTGGCTGGTTGGAACTGGCAGGCTGCCGGGCAGGGTTAGCGAGCATCTAGAGCTTAGGAGAGATGCTCTTAGATATAAATCCCAATGAAAAACAAACAAAACCAAACAATCAACCAACAAAAAACACCCCCTCCCAAAAAACAAAACAAAACAAAACAAACCACAACCAAAACTGAACAAACAAAAAACAAACCGCAAAACAAACAAACAAAACTACAAGCAACAACCACCTCAACAGACAGAAAACCCCCAACAAACAAAAACACTGAAAAAACAAACAACCCACCCTAAAATAAATTATGTAAGCACATAAAAGCCAGCTGGTCACATAGGACAGTTAACATCCTACGGATATATTTGTTCTCTATGAGGAATTCCCACAACGGATCAAATCTGCCCAGATTGGAAAGCAGAATCGCATCCTGACCTGTCGACTTTGATTTTGAAAGGGGAAGGATGAGGGAAAGAGAGGGACAAATAGCAATTCAAAAGAGGAAAATACAAACATGCTGAGTAGAAAAACATTTAAAGGCTGATGCAAAGCCTACCAAAACTGATATCAACGGGAGGTTTGTGTTTTCCTCCTTTCAATAGACACTGGATCATGTCCCTAAAAAACAATTTCCAAGTGTGGCCACTAATGAAGCATCTAGAATATGGATTTGGAGGCTAAAAAATAATCAAAAAAAATCACGATTGCAGCCCCCCAAGTAGGAACTTTGCCTTGTTTGCTGTTTTACTGAACCCAGCACGGGTGGGTGCTCCTGGAAACAAGACCTGTCTGGCAGGAACATCACCAGGAGGAGAGCAGAACGATGGGTGTGATTAGCAAAATCTGGGTTTTCACATGCATCTGCACAGAGAGAGCTGAAATATCATCCTAAGACATCCCCTCACATTTGAAATAAGGTATTCATATTCGTAAATGCATTTAGAATATTAACTTGTGCATCAACAGAAAGATGGATTTAACATATCCTTTTAAAACAAACTCTTAAATACTTTTAATGTATGCCTCTCGTGAAACTCTGTGCACTTCTATACCCATGGATTGCTGCTGGCTGCAAAATGCTTTTCTGTTGTGTTTACTTTCATCCCTGCCTGAAGAAGGGATTTATGAGCAGGATACCTGCTTTTGACAAGCATCCTAGTGAGGAGCTGAGCAGGAAGGGAGAGAGAAGACATTGCAGCACATCTCTTCAGATGGCAAATAAAACAGACACTGTTGAGCTGCTACTGTTTTGCTCATTGCAATGAAGTTCCTTGTTCAATATTAGAAGGAGGTGATTCTTACTAGTTTACAAGTATTACTATATATCAGAAATGTACAAGAAAAAAATAGTCAGATGAGTAAAATTGTCTTAGAATAACTATGAGATAAAAAGAAATAGTCAAGATCTGCTATGAATCATTCGAGCAGCTCCAAATATAAATTGACACAAACAAAAAGACAAGATCTTGCCTTTGTGCATGTTGCATTTGTCCTGCAACAAGCCAGACAGAACATTTTGCTTGGGAAGCTGCTTATGGAGAATTGCATCGCCTCAAGTAAATCCAATAGGAGGCAAGGGTACACAAGGCAGAATATGCTCTTTTTTTTGCCTTATGGAGAGCATATATATGTTTTAAAGCTGCTTTGTGCAACTAGGATCTTTCAGCACATAATGCCTCTGTTAAAAACCTACTGCTGCACCCAGAGGGTTTCACAGAAAATACTGCAGCCTTGGGACAGTCTAGGTCCCACAGTCTAGGTCCCACAGTAGAGCACAGATTCCCTTGCAACCCTGATATAACTAAGAGTGATTCTTCACTAAAATTGCAATTTTGTTACTGCAATACTGACAGTTATTTAGATGCACTTGGGGAAAAAAAGAGTGGCTGATGACTAAGCCAATATAAATCTATTTATAACAATAAGGCTGTACCACGCACAGGTCAAAAAGCAGAATTTGGCATGAAGTCGGTGGCACTTGGGCTAACCTACCTTTTCTAGGACACAGCACACAAAGAACGGTGGTAACCTGCACTTCTGCTTGTCTGAAACTGCAGGGAACAGAGCTCCTTTCCTCTAACTTTGCTCACTCTGTAACTCCACAGATGCTTGAGCAAATTAAATGGATCGAATGCAGGAACGCAGCCTCGTGTGACCTACCTGAGCTGCACAGCTGCTCCCTGTCCCAGGGAATTCTGCATGTTTTCTCCTGATCCTCTTCCCTTCCTCACCCTTCCCCTCAGCCTCTCCACTTCTTTCAAAATTTGGGTCACCTTGCTTACACCAACACAGCTTTACCCAGCAAAAACTGCTTTTGTGCAGGCTCCCAGGGTGACAAAGTAGGGATTGACGCTATAGGGAGACAGACAGCTATCTGTGCACAGGAATTGAGTTCTCATTTTGAGGGCATGGGCAGAGGGAACATCCAGACAAATATTTAGATTATTTTCATAATATTCCAGATAAAAGTTCAAAACTTTACAAACATGCAATCTGCAGATATGACTTGTTTTCCTAAAAGGCATGAAGTAAAAGTATTTGCTTTCTGGGTCTTGATTTATTTTTTTTTTAAATTATCTCTATCTTAAAGAAAAAAAAGGTCTGCTGCTTTGAAAGTAACACAATTTACATGTGCCCGCCACTTTGAGAGCATCTCTCTGCCTTGCCCGAGGAGCATGTGCCTGCTCGAGTCCCCACGGTGAGTGGCAGAATCTACCATATGGAGGTCACCTTGTCCAGGTCCATAAATAGCTCTTTTTTTTCCCTAAGCAGGGAGGGGAAAGAGCTACTGAGAGCAATGAAAGAGGAGGTGAGCTCGCATCCACAGCACCGACTGGTGCCAGGTTACAACACGCAGAGACTTGTCATGCCAGCAGCAGCGATACCGTCAATCTGCAGGCGCAGGAGTCACCTAGTTCCACTGCAAAAACATGTGCCAGCCGGTTTTTCATTTCAGTTTTCGCGCAGGGGTTTGGATGCCTTTCAGGAGCAGAGAACAGCTACTCCAGGAAAGCTGTCCTTGGGGAGGTGACAGCAACCCCCAGGCAAAGTGCTCTTGCTGCTGAAGGACACACGTTGGGCTCTGTGGGGTTGGTCCCACATGGTGGGTCAGGACAGGGGAGGGATTTTGGTGAAGTGAAGAAGCTGCATCAAGGAGGCACAGTCCAAGCCCCTCATCGCTGCTGAGACCCATGTAATGGCACAGGTACAACATCACTGCCACCAGTCAGCCTCCCAGTTTGTGGCAAGGACTTCTCTTCCATGCACTGACAGCTCGAGATGGAAAGATCAAGATCTGCACCTCGTGCAATGAACCTTTTATGCTTTATTCAGCTTTCAAGATACCAACAACTATGAAAATAAAACAACAGAACCATCTGATAGCCAAGAAGGTGCTCAGCTAGCAGCAAAGTAATCGATATCTTCATTTAAAAATAGACTGGAATATGTCACCTAGATCTCACGTCAGACGGGCTTTCACAGACCAGAAAGCACACTGTCATGTCTCCGTTACAACATCCTGTGGAACAATGTGAAATTAATGAAAATATCGCAGGAGAATGTTCCCAGGTAAACACTTCCCACAGCACCTCAAGTCTGAATTAGCACCAGCCCTTTTTTGCCCCAGAATGTTTCGCAAATAGGTCATATCAGGATATAAAGTCAAGAAGGAGACGAAGTCTCGATGCATTCAGTTTGCAACTTTTGACATGGTTATACCTGGTAGCAGTGAGGTGGTAATCCTGTTGTTAACATTCCTTTGTGCGGGTGATGCCAGCGCCCTCCTCTCTGTCCTGCTAAAAACAATCCCCTCTGGTTTGTCAATGCAGGAAGGGACAAGCGCTTATCCCCCCATGACATCTTTTTGCATCCCACAGGCTGCAAATCTCTGGTTTGATCTTGTTCTGTGTGGAACATCTGACATGCCTGTGATGGGGAGGCTTTAACCGCTCTTATTCCTCCTTGTGATACCCATGACTATAGGATTGGATAAAAGGGATGAACAGATGGATGGATCACATATATACACTGTAAAGCCTTTAGCCTTCACTAGGTGTTGGTTTAAGAAATGCACAGTATTTTTAAATAGCCTTTTCTATTTTTCCTTTCCCCTTCACAAGTTTTCCTCTATATTCAACCCCCCCCCCCCACACCCAGCAGGCTCTTCCCCCCTCTCCCAAACAAACACTTTGAACTACAGTCTTGATATAAAAAATAATTTATATATGTATATATACCCCACCATGAAGCAGTCCTAAAACAGTGTTTCCTTTGTCCTTGCTCTTTAAAAGCTGTAGTTGCTGCTCAGAGGAGGTAACAGGGCTCATAACACAAGTAGTATGTTTTTCAGAACTTAATGTCCTCTGCCACAGATGTCGTCTCTGCCAGAGGCTTATTAACACCTCAGAAGAGCAAAAGCCCTGCCCACAAAGGGAAGGGAATCTAAAGAAGATACACAAACAAAGGAGGTGAATGTTAAAAGCAGCTAATGAGGGGAAAAAAAAAGAATAAACTCCACCTTCCCATCACAGCACTTCAGAACAAGTAGCATTGCCAAGCACTGAGAACCTGGGGATTAAAGAGACAATTTAAGAAGACTTGATGTGGGGAATGGAAATCTCCTGGAGGACGTTAAAAGAACACAGAAGATCAGCGCACGTATTTGGGGAAAGGAAGAAAAATCTGGAAAAAAATACCGATATATGTATATGGACAGCTTTGCAAGGACTAACAGAGAAGCTATTTGGAAATAGTCAGGCACATTTATTTCCTATAGGGGAAATTTAAATTTGAAAGGAAATTGAAAGAGGGGGACATGTACAAAGCAGTTTCATTATCAAAAAGAGATGTACGTTCAAAGGGACTTACTGAAAAAGCGAACCTGTTTGTTTGCAAGCCTTTTTATTTAAAACAAATCCTGTTAGAAACACCAAGGAGCCTTCAAATAAAATATCCACTTCATTGACTTGTCTTCCTTGCTTTGGAAATGCTACGTGTTGCTTTTGAAATCATTTTTCCCCCCACCCAATGCTAGTTGGTTCTCTTCAGCAGCAGGGTTTGGGTTCCAGCACGCTGAGGTTGTCCTCTGGGACCACACGGGTGAGCATGGACATCCCATGGGACCCTCCACACCTAGTACATTGGGATGTGGTTTCTCTTCCCTTTCTCTCCAGGGCAGTCAAAAAGTGATGCAAGTGCCCCTTTAGTCCTTTGGAGAGAGATATGGGGAAGGTGAGACAGATCGTAAAGACCAGGACTTTCTCACTAGAGAGACACACACGTGTCACCATCAGGAACATGGCAAATATCTGGGACCAGACTAGCGTAAGTCTTCTGGTATGAAAAATGGATGGATGAGAAGTAATTAAAGGTCCACAAAGATCACCCCAAATAAACAATAAGCCAGGATGTTCAAAAGGGCACCGTGCCGGAGATAAGCCACAGCAAGGACAATAAAAATGAGCCCCTGAGATTGTTGCTATTTAAATAAATGTTTCATATGCAAAAGAACAGCCCATAGAGGGGTGAGCTGGGTGCATAACACACATAATGCTCAAACTGCCTGGCATTTATCCCCAGCCCAGCACACAGAGGCTGTGTGCATCACAAAATATAACACAGGGGTTAAGAAAACTCAAGGGGCTAAAAGGATTCAAAAAGCACTTCGGTTAGACATTCCCTCCAATGTTACCAGAACTGAATGGTAATTAAAGCCTTTCCAGTTAGTAAAGTTGCGTTAATCTATTTAAGCGGACGTAAACTTTTAGCATGAGTCTTGCACTTCCTGCCTTTTGGGGGATGGGGGGTGGGGGAAATCAGTTTGTAAACAGAATTTATCCTGAACTGCTCCAGACTGAACTGAGGTTGCAGTGGACATTGAACAACCCATCTCCTGAAAAGAGCTGCGCCACTGAGGCGTCCTGATCAAACATTGTTGTCCAAACACCTCAATAAGCACCCTTGGAGGAGAGGGTGCTGTTATCCCTGCTGTAGCTTAGTTGATCAGGCACATGGAGAAATTATAATGTTTGGTACTTAAAGACTCTTCAGTACAGCCATGTTAACAGGTCATGTCCGTGGAGAGGACACACATGGAGCCCCAGCTTCACCCCTGGGTCAGGCATCCCATCTCAGGCACTGGATGCACAGCAAGGAAGATTATAATTTTTCCAACTGTCCACCCCTCTTACACAATCCAAGCCCAATTTTGTCAGCTCTCCTTGCTTGTGCAGGGCTGAGCCAGACTGAAAGACAAGATCAGGATCATCCAAACGGCAGGAGGATGCAGTTTGCTTCAGATGGCTCAGGCTTGGGTTGCAGTCAAGGAACCGAATCTTCTGCAGAGATTAACAAGCTCCACAGGTGCAGGGGAAGAACAGGCTCTTCAAACGCAGGAGAAGAAAAACACACAGTATGGAAAAGTGCCCACTGCCCGATTCGCTAGTGAAACTGTTAAACAGCTGCCAGTGGGTTTTCTGGAAGGAGGTCAGGAGAAGCAAAGGTGTGGAAAGAGAGAAAGCAGCAGCCGCCGATGTCCCACAGGAAGGGAATGCTGGCCAGCACCAGGAGATACAATCTGATCCTTTGTGTATTTTGCAAGTTGCCTTGTTGGAATCAAAGACCGTAGAAAACCAGTTTGCAAAATAATGCTGGTGACAGAGCAGCACCACCCCGTGTCAGGGCTGCTTCACAGAGTGGGGCTAATTCACCTTTTGTCTGCCTAATAGTATTGCAAAAACTGAACCTTGCCGATCAGAGAGGCTGAGTTATTTCATGCTACAAGCCCTTCGCAGGCAGCCTGACAACAGAACGGGCTCTGCAGAGCATTACTGAGTCGCAATGGGCCTCACACAGCACTTCCCAAAGCCTTTCTATCCTGTGGAGAATGAAGATTGTGATGGGGAAATACCAGCTTCTTGGGGAGGGGGTGTAAATAGTTTCAAGGGACTAAGTGGGTATGGCAGCAAAAGCATTGCAATAATAAGAAGGAAGAACTGCTGAGATTATCAGTTCCTGGCATTATACTCCCAAAACACTCCTGAAGCCTCACAGCTTCCATATGGCTCAACAGACACATACAATAACATGATCACTCAGAACATTCAGTCCTATAGAAACACAAGAAACAGACACATCCTTGTGCTCCTGCACACACACAAAGGTGGCACTGGAACCTGAAACAAAAGGGACAGGAGCAAATACTGCATCCAAATCACCTTCCTCCAGGGGTCATGTTCACAAGTTCACTGTGAACATCAGACCTTTGGAGAGACTGTTCATGTGTTGCTTCCACACGGGGCACAGATCCCAGCGATCCCAGCCCCTCCGGTGGGACACATCTATGCAGATGAACCATCTGCAGGTGCAATGGAGACACTTGGGCAAAACCAGCCCTCCGGGTGCATTTTGCAGATCTGCGTTGCTGATGAGCAGCTACCACCTAATGCTTCCACCGAGCTGCAGCTCCACAAAATCCTGCCTATGAGCAACCTAGAAAGCAATTCTGCTAGAGAGAGCAAAGCTGTGCTGAGATGGCTGGAGGTAGTGGTGGTTGTGTGCAAAGGTGGCTGTTGTCACACACATCCACCTCGATGACAGCAAAATGGAGCCTCGAACACCTCATCCCTCTGTGCTACCAACAGCACAAGGGTTTGAAGAGAGCAGAAGGTGGTGTTGGTCCTGCAAGGAAAACATGGTCTTTTCCCTGCAATTCTCCTAGAAGATGTCACTGTGTGACAACCCTGGCTCATCCCAGAGCTGCCCCAATCGTGGTCTCCACTGACTGCAGCATTTTATTTTCAGTCTGAGGAAGAATCAGACCCTGTAGTGAGCTCCAGAAAAACTTCTCAGTCATGGCTTGTAACCACTAAAACTCCTTCCCCAGCATACTGAGGCTTCAATAGATGCAGTTTCAGTTTCTGTGATTCTTTTCCAAGACTGATAAGCCAGCATCCGTATTACTTATTTCTGTCATCTGGTCTACAGTTTTGGGAAGCTATTTCAGTTCTACAAACCTAGCCTGCCATCTTTTTCCTTCTATGAAGCTTTAGAAAGAAAAAAAAGAGGATAAATCACCCTTTTTTTCATTGCTTTTCTGAGTGGGGGGCTCCTTCACACTGTTGTTTACTTCTAGCATCCATTGAGCCATTCCTTCTCTGGCACCTGCAGTTTCTTTGATGCTTTCTCTTCCCTCACTGAGGGTCTTGTTTATTTCTATTCATTTTTTTTTTTTTTATATAAGCAAAGCCTTATTCTTGGTTTTCTTGTTTAATCCCTCAACCCAGCTCCTTAAGGAGTAAAGTAGGCATACAGAAAGTTAATGAGAAATTCTTCCTCTACCACTGAGGATTGAAGAGGGGATAATTTAGGTAATATTCAGAACCAGCTCTGACCCTTTTAAGACTCTCCAGCATCGCTGCAGGAGAAGGAGGATCTGACTGTCCTACATTTTCCTCATGGATGCTGCCATCACTAATAGCGCATGGCTTTTCTTCCACGGCTCTCCCAAAGGCTTGAGCAGCTGCCGAGCTGAGCACGCAGCCCCACAGTGGTACCCGGGCAGCTACAGACTGCTGGTGATAAGTGCGAATTTCCATCACTTCCCTACGTTGGACACCCAGAAAGCTGATGACTAGTTATGGCACCTTCCCCTGGATGCGATCATTGTGTTATATCCTAATCAACCAGATGAGCTTTCCTCCTCAACACAAGCAGGGACCGAATATCATCTCCCTCTGCCCAGGATGGGCTCTCCCCCTGGCTCTGCTCTGCCGTGCTTCACCCTGGGAAGCATTTTTGTGATACTTTGGATCCCTTGTAAACCGTGTTCTTCAATTTGGGCAGTCTTTCAACTCCATGAAAGTTACATGTTGTTTTCATTTCTACTCAAGCACCTCAGGTCAAAGAAAGACCTGTGTCAGTGGCTTTAAAAGCCTAATAAAGTCTTTCATCCATGGGCCTGCTTGCTGGCGCAAAGTCAGGGAAAACAAACTAAGTCATCGAGTGTTGTTCAAACTGTCAGATCCTTTTCAGCATGCTCTTCCTGCCAGCCTGTTCATGTGCGTTTGGGGGCTGGGATGGGGAGGAAGAAAAAGGAAAAAAAAAATCCTGATGGCAGAAAGCCCATGGAACAACTGGCACCTCTCCAAAGCAGCTTCCCCCCGGCCCCCAGCCCGCCGTGGTGGGCACAGGCGTCTGCCAATCTGTTCTGCGCACACACACGCTGCACAACACAAGCAACTAAATGACTTTCCAACAACTTTGCTCACAAGTGCCACTCTACTCCCAGTTTGGCACCGTGCGCTTGCTCCTCACCCCCGCCTCTCCAGGCTCTGCCTCCCAACAAGCTGGACAGGTTCCAGTGGTTAAAAGCCCATTTAACCACTCCCTTTTGTTTAGAAATGCTAAGCCTTGATCTGATTTTATCGACCCTGCCGTGCCAAGAGGAGGAGGATGCTGAGGGTTTCTGAGGATCCTGCAATGAGTTGGAAAGCTCCAGGAGCCCTTCAAGCTTCAAGAAGGGCTTTGCCCACTTCGCAGCAGCCCTCATGCTATTGAGAAACCCCAGAAGGAGAGTGTGCACCATTCACCAGGCCACACAGGATGGCTTCAACTCTTGTTTTTGTGCATGTTTCTCCCGTTGAAAACTTCATTATTGGTATGCTTAGGAGCTGAAACTCAGCGCCATGCTTGTCTGGCACTGTCTTTTGATGGTTAAATAGTTCTTTACATTCTTTGCCTCGTTCAATGCTGCTATGCCAAGGAGAAGCAGAACGGCAGGGGAAGGAGGCAAAGAGGCAAAAACAGGACCTCTGCTCTTATTGACAATCATAATCTTCCTGGGTATTGTTAGGAGACATCTTTCTGCACTTGATAAACCCAGCGTGATTACATGAAACGTATCCTTTTAAAATACATTTCTCTTTTCCATAAGGCAGGTAAAGCCAACTGCATTTAGAGCTAATTTCAGTTCCTCTGTACAGTGCAGCATTTGGATGCCCTCTTAAGGATGCTAGGTTTGAAAGTTCGACTTATCAACATCCTTTTCTCATAACCCCAGAGAACCTCTTAACATTAGCAATAGAAAGACTGGGTAGATTACAAGTCAGACACAGACACAGAACCCTTGGAGTTACAGGAAATCCTTCCCAAAAGTTTACCTCCCTTTCCCACATGATTATATCTTTCAGGCAGGTTGGAGAGAACAAATATGCACTCAGCCAGTTACAGTGTGTGGAAAGATGAAACCAAACATTGACCACTAAGATCACCAGCCACGGGAAAAGACATTTTGATCCAATTATTCATAACCATCATCCCATCAGTTCTGTGGTGCTGCTGAACAGAGGGTGGAATTCAAACATCCATATAGCTGCTAAAAATTTGAATAAGAATACTTTTTCATTTGTGGCAATTTACACCAAGCAAGGCTCTACTTTCATGTGTCAGGCAATCTGGAGAAAAGAGTCTGTCTCCTGCTAGGCAGTTACTGACACATTTTTAACTTCCCTACACTGGCTCTTCCCTCCTCTGCTTTAACTTACCCAAAGAGAAAACATCAAGTAATGATGTTTTGGTGTGGTCAACAGAAGTGACATGATTGAGAGAGCTCCAATCTAAAAGTTCACACAGAAACAGAGACTGACTGGCATTGGGGATAGCACAGCCTGGAACAATGTCACTGAAAAACAAATTACACAGACACCTTCCAAGCAACTTTCTTCTGTCCAAACCAGTCAGATATTTTTGATATCCTGCAGCTTCAAGGAGTATAACAGGCTAGTGCTGAAGATCACGTTAGCCCTACCAGATTATTCAGGTCATGCTAAACAGCAAATTCAGTGGATTAAAAGAGTCCTCATTCCTGCTGTGCGGTTTTAACAGCCTGCAAGTTACACAGAGGCTCTGAGGATGCTATGTACGTTGCATGTCTTGTGTAGCACTTTATAGTCAGACAAGCTCAGCAAGGGGCATCTGCCTTCCTAAAAATTACCATTGACCCATTCCTGTTTAGAAACATTGAGAAACCAATGGACTCACCCAGCAGCTCTGTGAAAATCTCTTTGCCAAGCCATGCAGAACTCACTTTTGTGTCTGCAGTGTATCGCCATTGTATTACCATGACAAAACCAAATTACCACCATTGAGGATAGCCTTTGCTAATGCAACAGTCTTTCTATAGTAATATACTCGTGGGCACAAATGATAGCACAATGGAGTGGATGTGCAACTGCTATCGTACCCCTGTGGTAGCGGCAGACAGTTTTTTGACTTCTTTCTTGTCTTACCCGAGTCGTTTTACATGCATGACATAGTATAAAGTTCTGCGGCACAAAGGTTGCCTAACACCAGTGCAATGTATTGCCTCACGCTAATATACTATTCCTGTAATTGCTACAGAGCAAAGGTAGGATGGTGCCACTTGTCACTGCAAAAAATCTGGGGGGGTTCTGCTGCGTCAAGCACTGTCCTTGCTCTCATTGTGGGTCTGTGAAATCGTGGATGTTCTTGTACAATGACCAAATTCAATATGGTACCAATGTGAGAAATACTGAAACCACCCACAGTAATTAAGGCTGTATTTCAGATACCAATTAAAACAGGCTTTTGTAATAATTACAAATGAAGGCGATGTATTGTCTGGGAAAGGAGGTCCTAGGACAGGTAGAAAGAGAAGCAACAACAACAAAACAAAAAAACCCCACACCATGCACACACTAGTCCTTCAACAAGTAAGCAAATAGCAAACAAATGAACTGGTGGTATTTCTGTTTGTTTTTTCAAAATACCTCCTACCCAGGTAGAGTCTTTGATGTCTAACAGAGATACAAACTGTGCAGATCCCTTCAGTTCAGGGAGAGGAGCGGTGGGATCTCCCCTCTCCCCCACTGCCCATGCTGGAAAACTTGTAGGAATTAAATACCCTTGAGACTTCTACCTCTGTCAAAACTGGCAGAAATTGGCTGACAGGCTTGAAAAATGAGAAAAAATAAGCTAAAAGTGAAAATGGTCAGTCCCTGAGTGGGTCAAGACGTGGATGCGAGCTTGTTGGTAGCAGGTTGACAGATACCTTTCGGAGCCAGACAGCTCTCCCGAGGTTCAATGAGCAACGTAAGGGAGAAGGATTTGTTTTAGAGTAAAACACTAAGCCATATACAAGGCTTTAGGGGGACAATTCTTCCTAAGACTGACTTCAGTTAGCAGTTTCACAGGTTATCTTTGGCCTTGCAACCTGCACGTTGCCAACTTAAGTCCCACAGCTGCACTCAAAGGTCCAAACTAGAAGCTGAAGCAGTTGCTTTTCCACCCATAATTGTCATCCCACTGGAGTGCAGAGTCATGTACAACAAAACTAAAAGACGTTCTAAGAAAGTCATCAACAAACCTAACATTACTTTTTGCCAATACAACAGTGCAGCACGCCATTGTAACAATTTCACAAAGGTTTTTTGGCTAAAACTATCAGACATTCCTGGCTGTTTTTTCAGCTAAGAAAAACCACCAGGAGCTCCCACAAAGGACTTCTCGAGGGTAGGAGACGACGAAGCTGAACATTTGTCATGAGCAGATCAGGGAGCAGATGGAAAAACCACGGTAAGAGGTCGCACCGAGTTTGCTGTTCCTTTAAGTCGCTGATGGATTCACACATGATGCAACTAGACACAACACAGCACTTGCATCTTCCTGCATCAGTGATTCTGCAGACATAGATCTTCCCGCCCTCCTCATCCCCCTTCCAAGGCCCAGACGGATTTTTTTGTCTGCAACTGGATACAATCACTTTCTGCACACAAGCCCAGCAAAACAAAACATCCCATTTTCAGTTCACAGAGCTGCCATGGCAGAAATAAATATTATTTTGTTTGTTGGGGTTTTCTTTCTGGTTGCTGCTGTTTTGTTTCCCAAAATCATTGTTCTGCAGAACAATTTAACAAAACATATTCTTCCTGATTCAAGACTTTGCATCTAGCTGCGTAGTAGCTTGGTCGTCATTGAAAAAGCCAACCCTTCCAAGGCAAAATTCAAACATCTCTGAAATCTCAAACTCTAGAGAACTTCCTGAATCAATAAATCTAAGCCAAGCAATGGACTTCCTCCTGGTTTCAGCAGGTAACCACTAGACACAAGATCTCTGCAGCACTGCCATGGTTTGCAAGCAAAACACCTTTGCTTTCGCCCTTCTGCTTGGAACATGCTGTAGCTGAGGGAAGGCAGCTGTGCACGGACCGAACCAATTCCTCATTCACAGTCTGAATTCTGTTTGCAACCGGTGTCAGCATCCCTTTGGGAGACACAGTAGCAAATGCCCATCTGGCTGATACCCTCAGGAGTTGAGGATAAACCACCCAGTGGTGCAGAGGCCTCACACCAGCCACCATGGCCGTGCTGTGTTTTCTGAAGCGCATTGCTTGATGTTGCTAAACCATGTCAGGGATGAGCCCTCCTTGGAAGAGAAACCTGCTCAAGTCTGGGCTTTATGATCCTGACACAGACTCACCAAGCCAAAGCACCTGTAAAGGAGCCTGAACTATGTTTGCAAGGAACAGCTTCAGGAATTTGCATCTGTTTTCTCCTTCTCCCTCCCTTTCCTCCCTTCTCATTTCAGTTTCCTTATCTGGTGATAATTTCCCTCTCCCTGGTGCCTCCCTCCCATCCTTTCCTTCTCTATTCCCACCCTGTCAGCCAATGACAAAAATAGAGATGAGAAAAGACGCAATTGCATAAAAGAAGGGACTTTTCCATCTTTAATCATAGAGGGGGACTGGTTTGCATGCCACCTCACTGCAAAAGCAGGCTGGGCAGATAAGATGTGGAGGGAGGTTGTGCGACACATCGAGCCAAGCCTGCCCATGACCCCCGGCTCCTGCCCGCAGCTTTATCAAGGGCATCGGGCGTGAAATGGTCCCAACAACGATGCTTCGTGCTTTTCTAAGCAGCCTTTGTGCAGAGGGAGCAGTCATATCAAACCTGCACTCTGCGTGGTGTGCTTACCTTTAACAGGCGGACCCAGGGAAGAAGATTTCACTGGGTTTGCATCACTAGCAAAACAAAAAAGTGTGTTTCTGTGCAGACACTGTGTCTGTGGCCCAGCAGATACAACACTGTCATGCTCCAAGGTTAGAATCATTCTAAAGAAACCTGAGGTACTGACAACTTACAGATGAAGGAAAAACAATAGTTTATGATTACCTTGGATTTTGGCTGGTTTGGCTTGGAGGTTTCTTTTTCTCCAACAGGGATTGCTTCACTGAGCTTCTTGTAGCTAGAGAAAAAAAAAAAAAAACAACAAAAAGGAAAAATATTGTAAGAACAAATCAAAATAAGATATTATATCAGCATACTTGTTCTAAAAAGCTGCATGTGTTTCATGGTTTATTTTGATTTTTGTATAGTGTTACAGCTGATCAGATTAAACTCAGCAAAAAAACATTCATCATAGGTCTATCCTCATTTTTGTTGGGCTCTGATCTCTAGTGTTGTTCCTTTCCCTCCAGCCCCTTCCTTCCTCACCACCACTGGCCACATTTGAAATAAATGCGGGTCCCAGAACTGCTCTGGGACATCTTGTCATATTCACCTGGGTAGTTTATCACCAAACTCAATCTATGGTTGTGCTCCCCAACTGGACAATTAAAACCACACAAGGTTAATAAGAGATTAATTTCTAGGTACCACCAACACAACTTTCAGGACAATCACTCATATAAATCAGGCAATCTCCTCCAGTTCCACCAGCAACACTGCAGAAAACTCCTGGATCATTTCTGAACTCAGAGCAAGGGAGCAGAGGTGGCTCCTCCGAGCAGAAAATGCAGCTTTCCCTCGTGAGAGGCTGCTCTTCGCCTTTTATTTCTCCTCCATTTCAATTTCCAAGATGAAGCATCCCTCTCTCCTTCACCTCCACACATCCCATCATCATTTGTACCAGCACAAGTGATGTTCAAACCAAAGGAAAGCACCAAAAGGAGATACCAAGCCCACAGCACTAGTGGCCTAAGGGATGGTGTCATGATGCTCAGCATTTGATTGTACATTCCACATGTAAATTAATTGATCTTTTAGTGGACCACCTACAGCTGCCAGAGTTTAACTAGATGGAAGCAGAGAAGCTCCATTCACATATTTGAACCTTTACAAAAATAAAATTATCCCCATTATGATTTTTTTTTAAAAAAACGAATACAACTCAGTAGGGTGCATACATTAATTTCTTCGGAGTACTTCGGTCTGGACTTCTTAAACATATTTGAGACATTTCCTAAAACAACTTATTTTAGAAAGATGGATTTATCAAGATTAAAGAATTTCCCCTGGAAATACACTGTAAATATTTTTAACCTACTTTTCTTCCTTGCTCCCTCCTCAGGAGCCCTTTGTCTCACATCAGTGCTCTGCCACTCTTGGATCCTGTGAGTCCTTCTGCCTCAGTGCTTCTTGGGATAAAGTGATCTTTAGCAGCGACTTCGATTTAAAGCAGCCTTTCACAATTTCTCTCTCTCCTCTCTTACAGCTATAATTACTGGCAGGTTTCATTTTATCACAAAAAAAAAAAAAGCAAACCCCAACCAAAAAAACCCCCCAGAAAGCTAAAAAAACAGCACCCCCAAAAAAAAAACAAAACCACACCACAATCTTCATCTCTTCCTGCCAGAAATGACCCCACTGATGGGTGCTCAGGATGGAGCGGGGCTACCCAAGCCAGATGGGAGCTGCTGAAGACCTCGGAGATCAAGCCTCCAACCTTCAATTTTGACATTTGGTCGTGGGTGGCAGATTTCTTCCTTTCACACTTTGAAAAAAAAAAAAAAGTTGAAAACCAGAGTAGTTCTGTTTGACGGGGAATGGAGAGGCTGATTAACCTTATCTTGTTATGTGCCCATGCAGATGTTGAGAAATAGTTTCCCACCCACATTGACCAGAAACCATCTTTGGACCATCAGCCAACGCACAGTATTCAATCCCGAGCCCTAAACCCTCCACATGCTGCACAGACCATTAATAGGGTTTTTCTGCCTTTCAGAATGTGAGAATCAAGGGAAAATAAAGTTTACTCCTTCCCATGCTGCCCTACAACTAGATCTGGAAATTAGCCCTGAATATCCTTAAATTTTTAGCATCACTGCAAAATACTTTCCTGACGGGAAAAAAAAAAATCTGAAAAATCATGGGTGATGCTGAGCCAGCAGGACCTTTCCCATTAGAGATGGCAAGAGCAAGGACAACGCTCCCCTTTTTCTTATTTGAAATAAGGAGGATCCTTCACGTGCTTTTATTAAACCCTGCGCCTGCACCATGAGCTCAAAATGACACTTTTGAATAATTTAAGATAACGATAATAGAAACATTAAAAAAATTCTCATAGAGACCAAACCCAATTCCTCTCGTGGCTTCTGAATTAGTTTTTCACTTGTAGCCTCTTCTGCTCTATCTTAAGAGCTATAAAAAAGAAGCACGAGAGAAGGGAATATTAGGAAATTACTAATGCCTTTTAGAAAGCACCTATTGCTTAATCTTCTGCAGTACTATTTCTGGATTCCTGTACAGCTTTCATCTTTATTCTGTTTTACACGGCACCGCGCACACTCACAGCCCGAGTCCAAAGAGGATGGGCTGGTTTTGCGCATTTTCCCCTGCAGCTGTTTTGTTCCAGTGGAGATGAAGCCTCACTGGGTCAGGATGTGGAGGTGGTTTTTTTTTTTTGGCTTAAGGGATGAGCTTTATTTACAAAACAACATTAACCATTTGGATTTCCCAGCTCCAAAAATTCCTTGCCGACATTCTGAATGCATTAGTTTGACATTTTTTGTGTTTTTTTTCTTTTCTTTTAAATTCTATTTTTAAAACTAGGAATGCTGCGTTTGACACAGCTGGGGACTTTGCTGGGTTGTTGTTTTGTTTTTTCCATATTTTGCCTTGAGGAAGGCAGAGGCACAAGCTACTCCTCTAAACCACCAGGATCAGGACATCATCTTTTCCCCAGCAACATCTGGAATATTAACAGACGGGAGCGGGGTTGGAGTCGCGTTGGCTGAACCAATCTCGGGCAGGAGCCTCCCCCTGCTCGCAAGGAGGGAAGGAGCAGCCACAAACGTGAGCAGCGGCAGCCGCACTCGCTGCTGCGTGACTCCAGCTTCGTGCCTGCGCTTCGCCATTGATTTATGGGGCAGCTCATTTCCAGACCCACCTCCTTCAGGAGGAGGAACTTCAACGCGGTGTGAATAATGAGGTCCTATATCTCTTAAAGCAGTCGCTGCTTCATTCCAGGGCGGGGATGGGGGGGGAATTATGGTAAAGAGCAATATTCCTCCTCCTTTTAGATGGGTCTGGGAATGAACCGCACAGCTAGAAAGCTGGGGTATTTTGCAAATTTGTTAAAAAGGAAAAAAAAAAAAAAGATGTAAAGTCCATCACCCAAAATACAGCTCGAGACAAGGAGGAGATTCCGCAACCCACTCCTGTCGTTAAAGCCTCACAATAGAAGACACACACGCCTTCCGCCCATTCAATCTCTCCCTTACATCTATATATCTATATACACATGCCCCACAAAGGCATATTTTCTACGTTAAGCCTATGGATTACTGGCTCAGGCCCTTACAAAAAAAAAAATGTTGCCAAGGCAACGAGCCAGGGGTTGCTATGGCATCTCGGAGCCGAGCAGCTGGGCCAATCCCCGCTCCCCCAGAGCTGGGAAGGCGCAAAGCCTCTAAATTTAATGTCAGTGCGGAGAGGAAGGGAAGCTGTTGAGGCATGCATGATGCTGAGCGTGCGCTTGCTAAATGCGGACAACATGGCCCCCATGATTAGGACCAGCACACTAATGAATATTCATTGGGCTGATTAAAGCAAAGTCAATTAACTACTTGACTGCTTGATTTTTTGCTGGATTTTAGTCATCTCTTTTAACCATTTTGCCACTGGGGATGCTCTTGTTCTCCCCTTCATCTCCCTCTTTCCTTTTCTATATTTCCTTACAGTGGCAATTAGAGTTTAGATTTTTTTTTTTCCTTGTCTTTATGCTTTTTACTGACAACAACCCATCCTACTCCGATTTTAAGGCTCTCTTTATTTCACCCCTAAATCATGTTCTCCTAGGGTCACTGTCTTCCCACTACAGCTGTAGGTAAGCCAGGAAGTCACAGGATTTCCACCAAGTTTTTAAATCTCGTATGCGATGTAATTCAAAAATCCACGGCTAAACAATAATGCTAATTATTTACTCCACAGTGGGATTCCCCCCCCATCACCACAGCCCTATGTTCTATAGCACAGAGAGTTGCTGTGAGCCAGGTCAAGGGCTGTGGAATATCTCTTTTATTCTGATTTGTTAGATCAGGATTCCTTCAGACAGACCACTCAGACTGAATGTTCCAGGAAATCTAAAGGGATCCTAAAATAAAACAACAATTCATTAAAAATGGTTTTCAATTTAGAGAGAAGCCTTCCTCCCAGTGCACTAGTGATGCAATAAGACTGCGAAGAGAGCTGCATATTTTATAAAGATCATTTTTCAGAAAGTGCCTGCAAACTAAAACATCTGATTAAATTAAAAATAAATGAAAAATTGTTGGCCAAAAAAAAAAAAAAAGGCCACATTTGTGAATTCAGCCCTTACAGCCTAACCTTGGAAAATACATTCATTTTCATCATGTTCTTTGGCTTGTTTTGAAAACTCTCTCAGGTTTTCTTATTACGTATACAGAACTGTGTCAGAGAAAGATGCATTTACATTATAGTTATGACCCTCTTGGAGGGGAGTTATGAATAGTTGTAAGGAATATATCTGATGGATAGAGTAGAAAACCTGAATATAATCACACAGAATCTGGGTTTGTGTCTTTGTCAGTGACAGAAGTAAAAAGGTGCAGAAAAAGGCAGAGTCTACAGCGGGGTAGGGCAATACTGACTTCTAATATTCTACATGAAATTCAGCTACTTGCAAACAAAAAGAAGGGGGAAAAGTAGTGGAAGAGGAATGAAGTGAGACAGAATATAACCGATTGGGGAAATTTTGCATTATTTTTGACTGCAAATTAATAAAATAATCCATTTCCACTATATAAACTCCATGGACATCCAGGATTCGCTATTGTTTTGCTGGAAGATACAAATATTTCTGTGTTTTTATACAAACGCAGTTATAAAAACAGATATTTGCTATTTCAGCATGCCACTAAATTGCAAACAAACAGCGCTTTCCTATGCAAGTTGTGTTCTGGGAGCACCACAAGCGATTTCTCTGCAAACTCGCTGCGTGTACATCATCCCTCTATTAGTGCCGTTATCCCAACTTTCCATCTTTTCATTTGCAACCGAAACATTCGGCACCTGTTTGGACTCCGCGAGCGGTCGGGGTTTGAGCCCGCGCGGGCTGACGCTGCCGGGAGGGTGGAATCGCAGCCGCGGTTTCGTGTGCGCGCTCCCGGATTGCTGAGATGCCGCCCTCCTTTTCAGGGCTTTACGTTTCTACCATCAAAATCAGAAATCTGCATAGCAACACTGAGCTCCGCAGGGCAACACGTTTCATTTACCCAAATCCAAAGAAAAAGCCACAACAAATAATTACCTATTCACAAAATTAAAAGCACAACTGAAGAAAAGGGGACTGTATTAAGCTGCCACGTTCAATCAAAAGAAATATATATTGAGAGCTCTTTTTCAAAATAATACATTTTCAGCCACATGCAGTGGAAATCTCTTCACAGCGGGCAATCTGCAAACATAGATGTACACATACGAAGAAAACAGAATAATACCATTCTGACAAAAAAAAACCACCACAAACTTTAGAGAATTGGATTCAAATTTTAACTGGGTCCCAAATGAAACATAATCAGCAACCTACAGTACAGAGGGGAGGAAAAGACAAAACCCACGCCAGTGCCACACAACTTGGCAATTCCTGGTCATGAGAGGCCACGGCATTAGCCAGGCAGGGTGTCACAGGTCAGGATTAAGACGCATTAACAAATTCATACAGAGGAAGCTGGCCCAGCACCTGCCCACAATTTGCCAATTCTCTTCATCTCCTTTCCATGTGAATCAAGTTCTCTTCTTCTACTTGGAGGAGGATTTTTTTTATTTTGTTGTTTGTTTGTTTTGTTTTTTTTTTTTAAATAATGTTATTCTCAGTAAAATTTTCATCCTTGAGTTGCAAAAAGCATTTGAGTTCAAAACCTCCACAAGAGTAAGAACTACGTGATTATTGTGCTTATATTGTGAATCACACTGAGATAAAAAAATGCTCAAAGGCGTGTGCGTGTGTGCACACACATACACACAGAGATAAATGACAATAAACAGCATCTATCCTGGTTCTAAGATACACAGTAAATCCTATAAACTATTAAAAAAAATTGTCACAAAAAATACAAACCCGGAATCTACATCCGCACAATGGAAAATACTCTGACCGCAAAGCCATTGCAGGAGCAGCAAATTCAGGGTCAAGTCTCTGGATTTCTGTCTGATACTCTCAGCCTTTCATCATGTCTCTATGAATTTTTATTCCTGCACTCAGGGGTAAATTAAGGCTGATGGTGTCAATATGGAGTTTTGAGCCCTATTTCAACATTTCTTATGTTGCACCTGTTTAATTCAGACCCTTTAAGTTTGATTTTTCAGCAATTTAGGAAGGGGCTTGAGGCTTTCTAATCTGCTTTTGAAATTCCATATTTTCCAGGGGGTTATTTCCCACCCAACTCCCCCCAAGTCATCCTGCATGCATTGTCTCAAGCCAGTAGCCATTTTACCAGGCAGAATAAATTCCTCTTTGTTCACTTTTAGTGACCTGATAGAAGATCAACCCCCTCCGAAGCACTGTGAGCAGGTTCACCCCAAAGCTGCAGAGATGCTGAACTTTTGCATCTATCTGCTCTTGAAAAACAAACCCTCCCCCCTTCAAAACCCTTCAGGAAAAGCCTGATGTATTTGAGATTAAAAACGTGATGCGTCTGGGATTAAAGCAAAACACGTTCCCAGTCCTCGCAACGCTAACCAACCAGAAGAGTTATCTAGTACACGATACATGTGATTGCTTGAATAATACGACCGTAGACGCCGCATCCCTTCCTCCCTGCGTACCCTCCATGCACGCACACACATGGTATTTCTAATAGGATCTCTGCTCCCCTCTCTCTCTCTCTCCCCCGCTTTCACAATCTGTCGCTCTCCAATCTGCCCACTCTGCTCTATTTTCCCATCCAATATTCCCCCTCTAACACCTTCCCCTCCTCTTCAGCCCCCATCCTTGCTCCCTCCATCTTCCTCTACCTCCGGGCTCTGTTATTGGCCACATTTACCCCGGTGCCAAGTTTTGGGTCTGTGGACATTCAAAGCAGTTCACAGACTGGCTAAAAAAAAAAGGAAAACAAACAAGGATAAGAAAAAGCAATTTTCCCCCTACAACTGGCACTTAAATAACATGGTAACTAACTAGCTCCTCTAATAATTTGGTGCATAAAATCAATTTTTCATAGTGATGGACTACATTATTAATACCCAATCTTACTTGCTCCTATTTTATCAGAAACTTTACAAACAAGTTGACTATCGCTATCTCTGCTTTACGGAGGGGAAGAAACAACAGACTGGGGGGAAAAGGCTCAGTCAGAGCTCCCCAGCATGCTGGTAACATAGCCTGAAATAAATTAGGTCTCCTGGGTTCCAGTCCAGTGCTCTACCCATTAGTCTCTGACTAAGAAACAAATGCAGAGGGCCCAGAAAACGCGTAAATTGAAGCAACACTTCACCACTCCTTGTAGTCTGTAGAATAATTACTAGATGCAGATGTAGCTAGAGATGCCTGAGGCTTTCCTGATCCTAGGGATACATTTATAGATCTGGCTTTTCCTCCAGACCATCCTGCTACTCTTCAGTGTTGTAGGAACTATTTGCTCTGGCTGCAATTTGGCCCTTACTTGGGAAGCACAGGACACAACCACGTCTAATCAGAGCAACGAGTTTAAAGAGTTCAAGGAAACAGCATCAGGCTTTATCTAGGCCTGGCAGGAATATGGAAATAAGTATTTCGTTTCTCAGAAGAGAAAAAGCTTGTGGCCAGCTTACATGTGTCTACACATGGACATAAACATGCAATACATGGGAGTGTGCTAAAAGTTCCACCGCAGCACTCAAGGACAGGGAGAAATGGGATTTACACAGTAAGATAACAGATCTCATGAAGAGGGGAGAAAAGTATTTAAGTTACAGGTCTCTCTTGTGGGTGCCCATTGGTTCCTGCCATGCTGCACAGCATTGACCCCAGGGAGTGATGGGCATGGCAGCAGCATCAAGTCCCTCCATGGATGGGGGATGTAGAGCAAGGACTGGTCTAGGATTTAATAGCACAAGGATCCTAGAATATGATGATGCTCTGCACCACTTTCCAAGTGATAAAAACACCTACAGGTAGAAAAGTTAATTCTGCCACATGCAGAAAGCATTAAAATCAATAAGAAACTGACGCTGTTCCAACAGAGCAAGCAAACACTGTATTTAAGATTTAGATAGGGGGGAAAAAAACCCGAAGCTCTTTAAAAGCCCAGAAAGCCAAGAGCTAAGTCCTTGTCCCCACTCTAAATTCACATCTGCTTTACGTTACGTTTGGATAGAGCAAAACACAGACTGTGGCACTGCAATGCCGAATCACACGCCGAGATCTGGGGAGGGGTCACAGCTTTCAGTCTGAGA
Source organism: Patagioenas fasciata (assembly GCF_037038585.1). Lineage (NCBI taxonomy): Eukaryota > Metazoa > Chordata > Aves > Columbiformes > Columbidae > Patagioenas > Patagioenas fasciata. The sequence continues at coordinate 7,749,917 of NC_092535.1, read as the reverse complement.
CAGACCTGTGCACCACCGAACAAGGAGCTGCTCTGAAAGAGATGCCATCCAGCAATCTCCTGCTGTGGACCATGATTGTGGCAATGATTACTGGAGGAACCTCAGCTCTCCAAGCTGTTCCCCTGCTTGGAATATCACTCCAGAGCCCGCAGATCAGGCTCCCCAGTACAAGAGAGATGTGAACATACTAGAGAGAGTTCAACAAGGGGCCACAAGGATGATTAAGGGACCAGAGCACCTCTCATATGAGGAAAGGCTGGGAGACCTGGGACTGGGAGAGCTGGGACAGTTCAGCCTGGAGAAGACTCAGAAAGGATCTTGTTATTAGATATAGAAACCTGAAGCAAAGGTGAAAGGAGGATGGAACCAGGTTCTTTTCAGTGGTGTCCTGCAACAGAACAATAAGCGATGGACACAAACTGAAACATGGGAATATTCTTATGTATGAAAATAAGGAAACACTTTTTTACTGTGGGGGTGACTGAGCTCTGGTGCAGGTTGCCCAGGAAGGATGTGGACTCTTCATCCTTGGACATGCTAAAAAATAGTTTGAACACAGTCCTGGACAACCAGCCCTAGATCGCCCTGCTTGAGCAGGGGGATTGGACCACATGACCTCCAGAGATGCCTTCCAATCTCAGCCATTCTGTGATTCTATGAAACTTTAAAAAAAAATATATATATATATAGATATACATATTCATTATGAAATTTCAAACAAACATTTTGGTGCACACTTTTCAGATACAGCTTTATAAACATTTTCTTTATTACGAAGGCAAACAACTTTCAGAATCTGCAAAATTTCTGGAAAGTTAACTATTCGGATTTCCTTGCAATAGTGGCGCTGATGACTGCAAGAAATCTGAACAGTCAGATCACCTGGGGACATTTCCTGTTCAAAACTTTGAGGATCAAGCCTACAGCAAAGATTTCTGTGCATATCCAGGGTTCTTTACCAACAGGATGGCCTCCTTGCCTTGGGCAAGTACTTCTTTATAGAAGGAATCCAAGAAGAAATCAACCATGCTAAAAACATTAAATATCACAGCAGTTTTTAAAAGGGCTCCAAAGCTGAACCCAAGGACTACAGACTTGTATTTACAACTCGCCTAGCTAGTAAAAAGTAATTGAAATTATGTGTAAATACACCAATTCCTAAGATCTGCAGTAGATTTGTGAAGTGTGACTGATTCATCCAACACAAAGGTGACACTATTGTGACAATACTTGCATCTTTGAAAAGCTTCTGGCCACTTCCCTCTCCAAAATCTCTTACAGAAAATGAGCCATCGTAGCATAAGAGGGAACATTCCCTTCTAGATTCATAACTGTTGGCAACATGGGAAGTCAAAGACAGGGAATAAAATCTTTCACCTGGATGAAGTTGCCAATAGATTGCCCCGATCACCCTGATGCTCATCTTGCTTAAGTGACCTGGAAAAGGTCACAAACAACAAGACGGCAAAGTCTGCAGCCAATAAAAATCATTTGAGAACCATCCCTTCTAAAACAACCCATTACTACTTATTTCTAGAAGATCTCACTATGCCTGCTGACAGAATAATAAAACAACGTCAGTAAGCAGATATACAGAAAAATAATAACTGTGTTTGTCAGGAGGCCTCTCCACTGTTGGACAGAGCGTGCTGGACCAGAGAAACCCTCACCATACTACTTTGGTCATCCTGATACTTTGCATGGCACATTTGTTTCAGATCTTTTGCACCACTGCAGGAGCACAAAGTCCACATTACATCTGACAACCAAGGTTTTTACTTCTAACTTAGAGTAAATAGCCGGTGTCCCACAATGCTTTACTGGCGTCTGCCCTCTACAGGATTCTCAGCAATAAATTTCGTACTCATTGTGGTCTATGATTGTGTGCGGGATAGTATTTCTCCAATACAAAGTGAGTGGCAACTTTGGACAAGAGCAGACCTAAGGTCAGCTTTGACTCCGGAGGTCTGCTGGATGGTACTAAACATGTTGCTGTCAAGTTGGAGGTTACTGAAAATGCGAGTACAGAAGGATTTTCTTGGTTGCCCTGCACATGTCATGCCACTGCACATCTCTGTTCTTGTGATTGATGGCTACATTCCAAAATTATTATATACTGTACATCCAAGCTTGTATTATCTTACAACTTCTGCATGCGCACAGTTACGTACTGAGAGCAGTTTGCCCAGAGATGGTGACGACATGACTTTCCTCAAACCTGTCTGAAAAATCCCCATTCCATGTGACCCTGAACAGGGGTTTCCAAATACCTTGAATCAGGCAAGACCAAAACATTTTCCTGCATGAGAGAAGTGACACTGGGAAAACATGTACTAGGAAAGGACAGAAAGCAGAACTCTGGGACATCAACTTGAAACCAATTCTAACTCCTGGGTTAGGTTGTGCATGATGCAACTTTCCTATGCTAATGCAAACATCTTTGAATATCAGGCTAGGGAGAGTTAGAAGCAATGCCTCTGGCTTTAAGTAAGGACAGAATGTTCTTTTTAGCTCTTGGTGTGCCTGTGGGTGCTCAAAACCAGACTTTCATGTCCTGCTATCTTGTCCTGACAGTGGGTGCACTGCCTCACTTGATATTGCAGCCTACGAGATGCCGAGACCCACCTAAAACCTCCTCACCTCAGTGCACAGGGTTGCCCACATGGAAACCCCAGCTCCAAGGAAGCCCTGAGATGTACCACAAGTCAAAAGTGTTCAACTTGCACATGCTTTTCAGAAACAGAGCAGCTCATCTCTGTGCCCGCTCCACCAACAAGAAGTATCTGCCTTTTTATTTCACCCAACAAACACTTTGTGCTGCTCAGCATTTGCAGAACATGAAGTCACCTGTACACTGAGCCAACCCCTTTCAACAAGTGCAACCGGGAGGCTGGAGCAGCACACGAGTGCACTGGTGCAAACTCAACCCAGCCCCAGCAGAGCTGCAAACGTGCATGTCACCTCTCCAGGAACTTGTTTATATTCTTGGGAGAATGTTGAAAAATATCTCTGACCCCCAAACATTTACCTTTTGATCGGAGGTTTCCAATGTTGCTGTAGTGTATTAAAGCTGAGATGCTCATAAAAAAACCCTTTGTGTCAACATAGTAAATGACTCTAATTAGGCTGGTGGTGCAATGAAAATGCTTAATTCATTCTGATGAGGCAGAAGGAAGAGCTAAAATGTTTATAGACAATGGGTGAACAGGGAGATATAATGCTGAGTGCCAGCTTTAAATGCAAATTGCCGCAGAAATCTTTCCCTCTCCACCATCCCATTCCTCCCCCTTCCCCTCTCTCTCTGTCACCAGCACCACACTGTAATCTCCTAGTGCAGTAATTAGAAGTGAAAGGAGCCACATAGAGGGGCCTCTAAAGGCAACACTAAAGAGAATTACAGAAAAAAATACCTGCCTTTAATAGAAGACAGCACCATTTTCCAAAGTGCACCACCATTGCAGCACTTAGCATGGTGGCAGGATCAGAGAGGTGATAATTTGGAGGGGTATTACTGAAATGGTATGTAAATTTGTTGCATTTCTCCTCCCATCTGAACTGGCTTCGTCTATAGTATCTGTTCACAGGGTTGAGGCTGCTTTGCCTTTTGGAAGTAGGCCAGGCCAGCACCCACAAGCAAATATTCGGGGGAAAGCAGCTCTCATAGGGTTTCTTTCCCTCACCAGAAGTACAGAGATGCAAGTGGACAAGAACTGTGAGCTTGAAAAAACTCAGCCTCAAAGTTGCCAAGAGACAATTAACATGGAAACCTTACAAGCTCGTCCTTAGAAATGTTTCTCATCATGCTTGCAGTGTTCTCAGCTTCTTTTAGAAGAGGAGAAATGGCACATTTGGTGAGAAAAAGAGGTGGAATGGAAGAAGACAAAGAAGACGGATAGAAGGTAGCCAGTGTTCCATTTGCATGTAGACTATTACACTATTTTCTTTAAACATTCTTATATGAAACCTCTGGAATAGCTTTTCCTTGGGAGTTATAAGTGAAGAAATGCTCCTGCTGCCAACTCGAGTGTCTCACGTTTTAGGTTCTCCAGTATCAACATGGACACAGCAATACACAACAGCATACAGATGTATCTTAGGGTTTCACATCTGGAACCTGAGCTAAAATCGGGATTTGTTTCATCTTCTGTGAATGAAGTGCTCTCAGCCTTGCCTCAGTGTTGAACAAATCCCCTTTTCCTTCCCATACACAGGCACACAAATCACCCCAGTACAGCAGAAGGTCAGAACAGGAGACCAGAAAATCTGTCACAGTCACAGACTACAAGGCAAATGAACTCATAGCAAAAAGCTGCAGAAATTACATTCTGGATCGAAATCCTGTAAGCAAAAATATTTTATTTCCTCCTTGCAGTGGCAGCTGAGTCTCAAGTTTGAGGAGGACAGGTGAATGTGTCCTGATGCCCTGGAATTTTGCCAGCAGGAGCTTACCAAGGCAGGGGAAAGGGGCAGATATCAGGTAGCATTTTCGTGGGGACTGTGTATTTTTATCATCTTCCCACTCTAACACAGTTGTGTTGCCAGAAGACAAGGTCATGCTCACTCTGGGCTCAGCATTTAACACCGTGCTCATCTCCAGGTAAGCCTGGTGACATGTCCTGCCCTATTCTGCAGGTGGCCCGAGCACAGCAGCCAACCTGGGCTGGCTTTTACTTGCGGGATTTCACACCCTTTAGGAAAACAGCAGGAGGCCAAGGTGCACTGCTGGAGGTCGGACCCCACTGCCAGATCACATCATGTTACTGACTCCAAATCAAGCTGGATTTTCCGCCTTAAAATATTTTTATTTGCTAAAAATACAAAGATGAAGTTTTCCCCCTCCCTTAATGCCAGCATGCAGGCAGTCCAGCTGCATCCCCAAACCTGGTCTGGGCACAGTCACATCCCTGCAGGATGGTTAGTACAGAGGTGATGCCACATTTGTGCGTTGCACAAACATAATGGAGCACCCTCCTCTGCCTGACCTCATCTGCATAAACAGGACCACAGAAGCCTGAGACAAAGCTGGACTTGGAAAAAGGCAGGGCTTGCTTGTGCCTGTGATTAATTCCCAAGGCTCAACTCAACTCATTCATAAAAGATCTCCAGCTGACCCACAGAGCCGCCCCAAAGCCCGGGTGTGTAGGTGACGCTGGGCTCTCCTCGAGGATGCCCCCGGGCACAGTGCAACGTGCCAACAACTCAGATCTCCCCCAGTCGTGGCTGGAGCATCCCACCGCCTCTTTCTCTCTCTCCCTCTCTGTGTTTGCTCAGTGAGACAGAAGCAATACCAGTTTGCAGCACAATAAACCATGTAAAGGAAGCATCAATTAACTAGAATACATGGATATAGTATTTAATTAACTGATAGGCTCACAGTTACCGTATGATGTCATGGAAACCTCGAATCTCTTGGGTGCTGCCTCACACATGCCAAGTGGGAATTGGAGCCATCACAAATCCCATGTAAAGTTTGAATCCTGACATTTTTAATTAAAAAAAAATCTGACTCTCTTAAGTACCTTGTAATTGACATAAATGTGTGCACATCTTTGGTACCGCAGGAGCCCTGGGTGTGATGGCTCTTGCAGAATGGAGGCCAGTGGCATTACTCACCCATTCAAGGTCACTGTCATTAACCATGGCTTTGTGTTAAGGAAGCAGAAGAATGAGCCCACAAGGCTCTAAAGAAATAAAAAGAGGACAAAATCATACTGGATGGGTTTTCAAGGTTACAACAAGATAATATACTGTACTTACATCGCCTTTGATATGAGGATCTCAAAGTACTTCGCAAAATAAAAATACAAACATTTGAGGCTGATTTCCTGACTCCTAATTCAATATGAAAGCACCATTTCAGTCTATAACTTCTTGTTCAGCACCTTCTAGAAAGCCAGCCTGCCCTAGTTTGAACACTGAATGACATAACCTCATCCATTTAAAAAACAAGCATTACTTCAGAACGTCTACAGCGGAGGAAACTGAGGCAAACAGAGATTGGAGCTATTGGTCCGAAAGTCAAGGGCTGCTGGGTGTCAGAACAAGGAATGGAGCTGAGACACCCCAGCATGTACTGATCAGTCAGATCCAGGAGTGTTGAGGGTCCAGCACCCTCCAAGCACCACTCATCCCCTAAGTAACGCCAAGGTCTAGTTTCTCAAGAACCAGGCTGCTGCAGTAGATATTGAAGTTAAATCTCCGCAGCCCATAAACAAATACCAACAATCAGCCTGAAACAACACTCCACAAGTAGTAAGTTTACTTCTCCAGCTGTAAACATTAGTACTTTCATTCAATTTACTGCTAGCTATTTGTTGCCCAACACTAGTTTTGTCCCAACAGCTTAAATTACAGGAAAGGGCCCGTATTAAAAAACATTAGGCTGAGACTTACTATGTACCTTCCTTTACTGCTCTGACAGTGGAACATCAGGCTTAAGTACACCAGGACAGGTAAGTACGGTATTATTTTTTGTGAATGACGGTGTGAGTTCATTATAAGTATTCATTGTTTCTGTTTATGTGCAAATTAGTGTATGGATTATTCTTGACAGAGCTACAGCGCCCTCCCTTAAGGGCATTGCTAATATATCATTTTTGAAAGAGAATCACAATTTATTCATCCAAACACAGGGCTAAAGATAGATGTGCACTGGAATATTTTGAAATATTGCATTATATACAAAATGAAATAGGGAGAAGCTAAATTACAGAGCTATAATTACTTAGAGTTCAGGTGGCATCGTAAATAATCTATTCACAACTCACTCAGTGTTTATTATGTCACCAGAGCAATATAATTAACATAGTATAGATGGGAACTATGCAAGGCAGATGCCTAATATAGCCAGATCAAACACACTATGACACAAGTATAAAAAAACACAAATGCATACGTCATTCATGAAAATTCATATGAAAGTGGGGAAAAAAGCAGCAGTTTGACAATTTTGAGGCCCCAGCTGTGATAACACCATCAGCACCTTTTTGGAACAGTCATAGTTAAAATTATGGGCAAGCTTCTGTGTTTGCATTACAGGGGTATAGGTGGTTTTGCATTGACTGTGTTCATGTTACCTATGAAATTCTTTCTGCGCTGCTCTAAAATCAGCTTCCTGGGTGTTTGAAATGAAATTGATACAAGGGATAAGAAGCTGCCAAACAAAACCTGGAATCTGCAAGTCATCTTTGTCCTGCACCACAAATTCACGAGTTCAGACACCCAGGTGAAATTGCTTGAAAATTATAATTAAGGTGTCAGGCAAAACCAGCAAAAATATTAATAAAATTAGAATCTGTTACAAAGGGAAAAGAAAAAGGTTCAAATGTCAAAAAAGCCTCAATACAGTAGTTAAATTCATCAAAAAGATATTTCCTATTTTACCCAGAAATCACAAAGGTTGTCTAGTTGAATCTTGTTTCCGAAAATCTCCGCTCACACAGTAAAATGTATATATACCTTAGCAGTGAAGAGAAGTTTTAGAAACAAATGAAGGCACCTTTCAGAGGCTCAAAGAAGGAAGGAGATAAGCAGATGGCAAACTGTCCATTAAAGAAACAGGAAAGTTTGAGGAATAAGTTTTCAAGAGGGTTCTTTTGGGGTATGACAGTGTGAGGGGCTGGAAAATAACCTGCTTTTCTCTAAGTCTAAGGTGCCCTTAACTTTCAGTTGCTAGAATCATGACAATATTTTTAGGGTCTTTGAAAAACAATTGGATTGGTGTTACTCCATTTCCGATTCACTGCTTTCCTTCCCTTCCCGTAACATTTCTTTGCTTGCCATCTCCCTGTATATAATTTCTTTTCTAATTTTGTTTCCATAGAAGGGAAAGCAAAGGGAAGAAGAGAGTGGGGGGACAAACTCCCACAACTTCCCCCAGACTAGAAGTGAGAAAGTGAGTCAGAAATCAGATTTTTCCCCTTTACACCTGCTTTTCACTGCCATAATAGCTATTTGCAAACAGTTTATTACACATTTCTCCATTGAAAAGACCAAATACAATATACCAGAAGAGTTCTGGATGTTTGCTCTTTTACTGCTTTCTTAGTCAAACCTGTTTACTCTTAAAAAGGACTTTTTCCCCAGCCTCAAGCTCTTTCCTACTATTAAAAACACCCTCTCTAGGCTTAATCGTAACCTCTGGGTAGAAACCAGAGCAAGTCCTGGAGGACACATCCTTCAAAGGGCTGCAGCACCAGCCTCAGCCAAGATTTCAACACCTGATTTCTCCTGAAGACTGGAAGAGGCTCGAATTGGTGGGGGGGTGGCGGGGAATCATCATTCCAGCCAGCTTCAATGAAATCACAATTTTCTCTTTCCTGCAGTCAAATTGCAGGTACAAACAACGTCCTTACAGAGTTTTGGCCCAGCAGTGAGCGTGTTCTTGTCCTCGCAGCAGAGGTGCGAAGGGGCTGGCTCGCTTCCGAGGAGAGGATCCAGCAGGTTCGACACAGAGCAGAGGCAAACGTTGTGTCTTTCATTAAACAGCATCTGCCCTTCTTCTGGATATATTACTTTATGCCAAGTGGTGTGGATGACTTTTTTTTGTTGTTAAGTAAAGAATATTTAACGAGATATAAAAAGAAAAATGGTGCCTTAAATTATTTGTGGCATGTCCTCTGCGCCGTGGAGGAACACGGCTCACTCTCCCGATGCGCCACACCAGAGTTCGGGAGCAGCGGTGACAGTCAGGAAAGAATTTATGGTCCCTGGGGAGAGATCCACTAAGGTTCTGCAGAGCAGGATAAAAATATTTGAGGGCTGGTATTTTGTTTTTCTCTTCTTGCCCATGGGGCAGCAGAGATGAAAGATGTAAATCCAGTTCCCAGGGACCAGGACCCCACCAAAACACCTTCCCCTCCAAGAAGACACACTTGGGTTTGCAGGGGGAAGTTAATAATCACATTTTGTTTCCATGATGCTTTTTTCTCTGTTCCCAATAAATTTTGCAATATGAACAGGAATTCTCCAAAGGTTAAAAACAAACTCTGGAAAAGGCAAGAGAAAGGAATACACTGGGTTTGCTTCCCCTTGGACCTTTACGACTGTTTGGTTTTTTGAGCATAAAGTTTTTGGGGAACACTTCATGATGAACATGATTCATCATGGAGTGATTCACGTGATTCACCCAGGTGCCAGCAGGGAAGTTGATTAACCTCGTGTTTTTAAATGCCTTTCACTGTGGCTCCCCTGGGCCAGACTGAGCTCAGGGCTCACAGCTCGAGTGCGATGGAGAGGGTTTGGGTTATTTCTCCAGAATTTGCTCTCAAGGACCAAACCTCTCACAAGCTGTCAGTCCCAAGCCCTGCACTGGAAATTGGTACAAAACCTGCATGTTTGTACCAAAACAGTAACAGTGAGCTTTCCAGGGCTGAGGCAGAATAGCCTCACACTTGCTGAACAGCTGCACCATCATTTTAGGTCTCCTACCTGCCATGAGACAACAGCAGCTTTTCTGAAAGCCCAGAGCAGCTCAAACAGGTAAAACATTTAAAGTGCTATTCCTGCCTCAAAATCTACTATGGCTTATCCACTGACTTCAACCCAAGCACGTGGAACCTTCAGCAGTCAGCACAATTCAAGAGTAACAACATCTGGCTGATATGAAGCACCAAAGGCTCATTTACTCCAGTAGTGCCGTAGTAATTAATACTAGCTAAAAGTCATCATCTTTTTAAATACATCCCAAGAGCAGATAGATGTCTTGAATGTTAGGTTCTTCGTCTTGAATCACACTTAACTTTAATGCAGAACGAAGCGATACACAGGGGGTTGATCACCAGCACCAATGCTGCTCGCACCTCCTCACCAAGGCACCCTGCTGCAAATTGCATTCAGCATCACTTTGGGAGCAGAAGTGATAAACAAAACAAAAACAACCGCACAAAAAGAAAGTCAATCCATGCATAAGCTGGAGGAAAAACACTAGTGTCTCCAGCTGAACAGGTTAAAGCTACAGACAGCTTTGCTGACCACCAAAAACAAGCGCAAGCAGCCACAGAGCATCTCTGGTCAAACCTACTCCAGCTTCAACAGCACTATTTTTTTTCTGAGCCCCCAAACAAAATCCCTCATCGAGGGACTGACTTCTCTGAAAATTAGCACATCAGCAAACTGCACATCCCACTTTCTGGTAAGAAGATTTCAAAGGCGGCTGCAGTCTCCCCTTTCTGCTGCAGGGAAGTGGAACTAATTACACGGCAGTTTTGAAGCACCACTGGGCCAGTTTTGCCCCCCGGGCTCCCGCCGAGGCAGTCACAACACATCGGACGGTCTCTCTGCTGCCAGAGCAGCCAGGCGCTTCGGATGGAGCGACAACAGCAGTAATAGATTTGATCTTATTATATTCATTTAGAAAGATGTTTGTGGCAGGCTGACGCGAATTTCAATGCAAGCCTCGCTCTCTTCCCATAGCATCTGCAGCTCCCAGAACCTGCAAGTGGAGGCAAGCATACTGTTCTTTAAAAATTGAAGATGTAGGTCAAAAGAAAAAAAAAAAATCTACTAGAGCTTTGTGTTATCTAAGCTCTTCACAGTTTCACAGAGGTGTTCTGGTGCCTCAGCCCTCTTAAAAATAAGGGTTGTGTGTGGCTCATGAAACCTCTTACAGCGCTACAGAGGTAGAACCGATCTCCATCTTATAAAGGACCCAGATCTTCAAATCTATGCAAGTATTTAGGTATTTACTTCTCAAGACCGGTGAGCTCTAGTACACGAAGAGCTGCAAGGCTGTAGAGATCGAAATAGTGAAGAATCAAACCAGAAACATTCCCTGTCACATCACAAAACAAAAGCCTGATCCCCAAACACCGCCCAGGCTCTCCCAGGTCCCCATCCTCCACTATCACCCTCAGCTATAGCCTGTTCCCATAGTGGCAGCAGTTCAGATCAAGGCTGATTGTATTTGAATCTACAGGGTACCAATTTTCCAGCGACGGGGTTTTAATCTAACACGCAGATCTCTTGTCTACATTCACATCACCCCAGAGACCCATAACATAGGTCATTTGTGCATACACAATCTCTGTAATAGGATGCACAATTTTTAAATGGCTAAATCTGTAGAGAAGAAAAAAATGTTATTACAGGACGAAAAAGAGAAGATTAGCTCACAGGCTGAGATCATGTTTGCCAAGTTTCCACCCAGAGAATTATTCCAGTACCGAATACTACGCTACCAAAATAACGGGTTTATACAGCAGGCATTGTGCCAGCTTTTTGGCTATAATTATAGTGTTTTCCTCTCTCAAGTTCTTTATTGATATCTGGAATTTTTTTAAAAAAAAAGGAGGTGGAGAAATGATTTTATACGTTCAACAAACTACAGCAACACTTGATGCAGTTAAAAACTGGGAAGTTTTAACAACCTGCCAGCCTCCAACTTCACAGGAAATGTCAGTGCCACTATCAGACTTTAGAGAAACCCCAGGGATCCATTACTGCGGTTTGAAGATGTCCCTGCACTTCTCTTTTAAGTAAACGCCAGAGCTGCTTGCTTCATTCGCTTGCTGCTGTGCTGCACAATATTCCTTTGAGGAGATGCTTTGCAGTGACAAAATAACTGCTGACAATGTGGATACCGACTTGATTTTAATTTTGTTTTACATTTTCCTTGGTATGTTTTGATCCTAAAAATCTTTAGAGCGTGATTTTCTTATGATAATAAAGCAACTATTTATACAGTACCACAGAGCCACTGTGTTACTTCTCCCCATACCCCTTTTCCATTTTTCCCCCCACCCAAAGGGAGCAGGTTGTGAAGGCAGGACATGCTTAACACAGTTTCAACAAAGAAAATCAGCGTAAGGCAAGGGAAGCACCCTAGAAAGGATGTAAAGATCAGCAGTGACAAGAAATAGGGCGACACTTCTCTTTTTTTGCAAGCTGTATACACAAACATTGAAGAATGCAATGTCAACATGGCTGTTAGGGAATCAAGCCCTTGTGACAGTCATCTCTTGTAGGTGCCAGTTTCACATCCCGTCTCCATCCCAAAAGCTGACAGCAGTAAATCCCAGTTCAGGAAGCTCTCTTACACAGGGATACACTTGACTGAAGTCTTAATAAACTCCCTGAATTCAGGACACCGTTATTATTTTAAAAAAAAACATGACTTTTTCAACATCTTTTATAATTCTGGGGATCTTCTCCAGCCATCACCACCACTACAATTAAAATTCCACCAGCCCTGAACCCAGGAACAATTAGCCCAGGCGAGTGATTCCTGATAGTCTTTCACATATAATAACCAATATCCAATATACCTCAACATTGTGAAGATCTCTGTAAATGAAGTGACATCTCTTGCTGGACAAAGCCCGGAAATGTTATCCTTCGGTGATAGGAATCCTAAGGGGACAACTATTCTCCCTCTTTCGAAAGCTTACTTAATTGTTCCAGTTGCTGGAAATTTTAAACGATTTCCCCAGTCGCTATGCCAAGTTGTGTTAAGCTCTTTGTCTGGCTGATATGCCAACCAAAGGCACAGGGAGATAAGGAGAGCTGTGGGAATTACACAAACCGACTTACACAGCGAGAGTTCCCTCGCCCAAGCTCCTTCCTTCAGCTTTGCCACTGTTTTTACTACTTATTATTATCATTGCATAACTGAAGCTAGCAGCTTTTTCACCTCCAGCGCCTTGGCTACCTTTACTTTAGAAGGACTCTAAAACCAGGACCCTGGATTTAACGCCTTTTTTGTTCATCTCCTTTCCATATTTACTTTATTTTCCAGTAAAACTACATATATTTATCCTATTTATTTCAGCATTCCAACAGCAGAGTGGGTATACCAAAGGACATAGATTTCTCTTCTGCATCTGTAATTATTTTCACGGGGCAGATATTCAGTGGCAATAATGATGAGAAGAATGCCATTTTCCAAGAGTAAGCCAAGCCATAAGTGAAAACAATCCCCTGGATTTCTGAGCAGACGGAAATAGTTTGTGCTCCCATGATTCCCAAACAGCACAACAGAGAATGAGAACGGCAAGACCCTGCCCCTGCCTGGATAAACCAAAGACCCCATTAAGAAAATGTTACTTGATGGCATGTATTCCTAGAAATTATACCTTCTTACTAAGAATGTCTTTACTGAGAAAGCAAATAACACCACCACTCTTCTTGCCCATCTCAGCCATCTTTGCTGCCATCTACCTAGACAAAATGTCGGTGAAACTTTTCTAATGCATCTCCTCCCAGGATCAAACTACAATGCAAAGATCAGAGCATTTAGTGAAGGGTTGTATTTCTACAGCTTTCAGGTGCAAAGGTTGATCTATATTGGATTTCAGAAAGGCTAAATCTTCTCCAAGAAGTGGTCATGAGAACCATTACATTTAGTCATCTGTTGGGGGTTTTGCATCTTCAAATGGACCTTTCCCATCAGATCAATAAGCAGGTCATTAGCAATGGAGTGCAGGATCCTTGGAAGTGATTGATCTCGGATACAGAATGGGTTGCACAACTTCAAGCATTCCTGGAGCTAGGAGAAGCCAGCATGTCGTCTCAGACCTTTCCCTCCACTCCCATGCACGGTTATTTATAAGCACGGTCACACCATTTATTTTGCACCTGAAAGATAGAGAAGCTAGTCCTTGGCACAGTAGCTCCCCCCTCTCATTCTGTCTGTATGAGGTTGCCGAAGACTTCAACTTCAAGGACAAGACAAACCAAAAAGACAGCTCTTCTCTCCTCATCTGACCTCCTAAGGAATTGCGTTTGCACACCACGTGCCTTTCGTTTAATCACAAACCTTCATGCAAATGTTCATATTTGTGTCAATACCACTAAAATAGCAGCATCCCGTTTCCCAGTGCTTTATAAAGATCGCTTTTGTGTCAGGCCAGTTTAACTCTGCCTGAAGACAACCTTCTGGGTAGACTTTCAAAATGGCATGAACTGGGGCCACTTCATCACCGACAATATTCCTAAAGGTTTGAAGAGCTAATATAATTTCAATACTATGTTCTGCCTTTCAGTATTATGTTCTAGCTAGACACAAGATTCTTTTCCTTCTCTATATCCCTCCTTCCCCGTTATAAGAATACCAGCATCCAAAAGCACACGAACAAGAGTCTTCTCTCTAGAGCCTTTTTCCTTCAGCTCCAAAAAGAAACCAGATGGGATTCAGGAATGACCTGAAGAAACCTCTACCAGTTCAAACTTGCTACTAGGTTAAAAATCAGAAATGATGTCAAGACTGGTACTGGCCCACAAGTGTTTCTCCTCCAGCAGAGTGACTTTTGTAGAACTTCCTGATTTCCTGTCACTTCAAAATATTTTCAAGACTGAATATTTTTTAAAAGTGTTTGGGGAAATAACAAATATTTGGGTTAAAAATAATTGAATTGTAGCTTGAAAAACCTCATAACACCTTTTGCAAAAGCTGTTTTAAAAATTAGGGTATTTTTCTCCCCAGAAAATATGAAGCACATCATGTACAGGTATTCATTCCACTGAAGAGGCATTTTCTTCTTAAACATCCCTAAAATACTGTCTTCAGGGGCTGGTTTTAAAAACAGCAGCTTTGTAACTGCAAACTTGGCCCGTAGTCCCTACTCCCAGATGCTTTAGGGTCTGTTCTGTCACCTCCTTAACAAGTGGCCTCCCATAGCAAAGAGCCCAACTGGTTTCACCGGGGCCATCCAGCCCAACAGCATCTGTAGCATCCTCTGTGCCCCCCGCAAGGTTTTTCCTGCGAATCAGTAACACTCATCTCCCAACCTTAAACCGATTTTATGGTAGGATGGAGGCAACCGACAGTCTCTGACATTGGCCTCCAACACAATGTTACAAGCTTTGCCACTTCGGCAAGATGGGCTCTTGCCAGCAGGAGCAGGCGGCTCAGGATGCAGCCTGTGTTCTTCCTCAGAAAAAAATAAAATATATTAGTTTGAAATGCAAGTCACAGCTTAGAAATGCCAAGAAATTCCTCTTGCCACATGAATGTTTCCAGAATGCTGTGCTGAATTAAAAGGATTCAGCTTGCTTTCAGATCCGCACATACAAAGAGACAGCTTGATAGATAAATACGTTTAGGGGTGCAGACAGCTCCGGTCAGCGGACAATTACGGATGGGAAGGCGACCATGTCCGGGTAGCTTGAGCTCCAAAGCACAAATTATTCCTGCTAGAGGATTCTATTAGTAATATTTGCATCTTGCTAATAGAAATCCAATTACTCAGAATGACTCGGAGCACATTATCCATTTTTAGCAAAATTCGCCTTATTCTGCAAACGGATTTTTGCTTCATTGCCACTTTACTTTTGTTCCCGCGGTCCTCTGGGATGCAGCATCCTTCAAGGACATGTCAGAGGAGCACGCTATCCCGTCATCCTCCTGCTTTGAGGCCTAGCAGCTGAATCACCCCCAGCCCTATTTTCTTTTGCAGTGTTAGATTAGCGAGAGGGCTTATGACCTGCCATCTGTCACTGCAGTCTGCTGACTGTGAGTCTCTGCTCTCTCCGCAACATTGCTGAGGAGGTGGAAGGTTTGTGGGGGGAGGAGGGCGGGGGAAAAAGAGCCTTTTCATCCTCCTGCTGCTCCTTGCTCCAAAGCCATCCCTTAAAGCCATAGTGTGCAAGCCCAGCGGAGGATGCTCCGGTCTCGCCGAGGACGGACAGACACCCAGAGGACTTTTGGTTTTGGTTTAACGCAGTGACATTTGCTGTCCAGAGGCTTTGACGACAAATCTAGCAGTACCTCAGAGGCAGGCTGCGCTGAACCTGCGGCTCCCGCATGCTGTTTGATCACACCTGCTGAAGCTTTCCCAGCCTTGCCAGGGAGAGCCAGGCAATGTGACCATGCATCTGGCTTCCTGGCAAGGACCAGGCTGCCTCTGGCCCCGTGCCAGCCCACTCCATCTCCTCCTGAAAATAGTGCACCAGTTAAAAAACAATAATAATAAAAAAATAAGCTGCACATGCTACCTCTTGCCCAGCCCCCAGGACAGCTCTGTCACCTGCCATGGATGGGGGACCCACGGATGGTGTCACAGGACCAGGAACCAGCCCGCAGGGTTTGGGGGAAAAAGCAATGCATTGACTGCTGAGTTTTCCTGCTTGATTTAAAGTAATCTGGTTGCAAAGGCTTCTGCCCTGAAGGAAGTAACTTTTCATTGCAGTAAGGAGTCATAAGACAGCAACTCTCCTTGAAAGCCGAGGGAAGGAGTTTTCCCACCTCCTGTTGGTTCGCTTGAAGAAAGAAAAAATAATCTCTGCATAAATTCTCCAGTATTTTCCACTGAGTCTTAGTATAATTGTACCAGAACCTACCAGCTCCAGCCTCACTAGAGCAGATGGGACTTTTTCAGATCAACTTATTTCTATCTTAGAAATAAGACAATTTACAACAATGAGAGCAAATACCAAATCAGTCCAGTTGTGGTACCACACTTCTCCCCACAGCAGTTCCTGCAACCTCCTGTTCCTGAAATGATTGCTCCTGAAATACTTGGCCTACTTCAATGCCCAAATTCAAGCTCCCAGTTTTCTTCCCCCCAGCTTCTGATGAGTGACTGCTGTTGCTGTAAAACCACAACACTTAAGGAGCAGCCTGAGCAGAAAAGACCTGATTCAGGCAGTGAACCGTCAAGTCCTGCTGCCTGGGAAGAAGCAGCCCCTCCAAACTGGCCTCCAGATAGATCCCCTTCCTTCAGACACCGTTGGGGTCTGTCAGCGTTGGGTTGCTCATGTCCTCCTACACCACATGAGAAGTCTTCAGAGATGTTTCTCTCTGGCTGAGAAAGAAGAAAGGACTGAGGCACTAAAGGAAAAGAGCAAGTTAAATTATTTCTCCAATGTGACATCCCCTGGGACTCTTTCAGCATGAGCTGATTCCACTTTGGAGATCCAAGTAGTCTGAGCCAAAGCCCTAGTAATCAGCATTAGGGAAATTAATGGGTTGTTGAGGGTGAGATGCAACCTTGCCAAAGCATTTCTTTATGCAGGGGCCCTTCTGGATCCACAGGTAAGTATGAAAATAAGTCTTGCACGTCATGGTCAATTGCCACGTCCTCCCATCCCTTTCCAAGCAGTGATCCATCCAGCAGATGGTATTGTTGACAAGGAGCCTGTGGAACTGGCACTGCCAGTCCCGCGTTCCCCGCGGTGGTCCATGACCTCACCGCAGAGCTGTGTTCTGGATGTTGCTAGGCACATGTGTGGAGTCGGATGTTAGCAAGCAGATATTTCTAGAAATAAGATCATTTCACCTCCTAATTGATATCAGCAGTAAGTCCCACCAAGGTAGGGCTGTCTTGCCCCGGACGCCCCATCCATTTCACCCCTCTTTCAGCACATTTTGTCTGGATGGAGGATGAAAATTCCGACCATGTGGGCACCCAGAAACCCCAGACAAGTGGCCCCTGTGCACACACAGAACATCTCAGCGCATTTGGGTTTGCTGCAAGTGGTCAAGCTATTTTTGCAGCATATGTGCAGCAGGCCTAACACAGCTTGAAAAATCACTGTACACATGTTACACAGTGTATACGCACATAATTCTGTACAAGAAACCTCAATAAGGAGCATGACACCTTTTATCATAAGGCAGCAGGACCCAAACATCCAACACCACTCTCAAGCCACGCACACAATTTGTGTGCACAGACACAGCAACAATGTGCACAGGCATAAAATTATCCGGGCTGCATTATCCCCTCCAGCAACTCTGCATTTGGGGATGGTACAAAAATACAATAACAATAGAGGACAACAGACAAGGATGCGGGTTGCAGAATCCGGCACCAAAGCAGAAGCTGTTCAACTTCGGTTTTTCTCAGTCTGGCCTCTTGCAGCCCAAGGAGCACACAAGAGGTACCACACAGAGCTGCCACCAAACAATGCTGCTGTGAGTGAAGCACACGATATAGGACTCACTAAGGCACCTCTTGAGATTTGTGGACCCAGGCAGCCTATTTCAAACAACTGCATTTTCACCCAGGTGTGTAGGGGATCAGGCAAAGAGACAGGTTTCCAGCGAGAGCCCAAGTTTCTTTGGCTGCCAAACACAAGGATGTTGCAGAACCTTCCACATAGGAATGAACTGGTGACACTTGCTGTGGTGCAAGTCTGGAGGGGCAAAGACCATTCAGGCACTCTTCCCTTCCTCAAGGGCCTATTACAAGTCATTAAGCCATACTGCCTCCTCTTTGCACCAAAACCATCAGAGAAAGCAGTGCCCCAGGTCTGGAGGTTTTGCAGCATGAACTGTGCACATCAAATTCTTCTGCATTAGACATGCAGAGAAGCTAAAAAGTCATTTGGAAATAAGAAAGTGCATAAGTTACTCTAGCTTGAGGGCTCTAGTAATTTATGCACCGAGAATTTATACAGGTCATGTACCTATTTACTTTGCTGTGCTCTAAAAAAATGCACAGTTACCTTAGCAACTTCAACATTGCAAGAGAGTACAGAGCTTTCTTAAAGAGACATTGTCACGAGCGGTCAGCCTGACCAGCCATTCCCTCACTTCCCTGTGTGTTGGATCTCCCTTCACATGAGTGGGGTGGTTTTTTCCTCCTGAGATCAAACATATGTTTTGTTATTTTAACAATGAACAGCCCATCTCAGAACTCATTGACATCATCTAACAGTAAACAAAAATAAGCCTACCATGCATGAGAATGAGAAAATGTCATTAAAAAAATAGATGGAATTTACTCATTTCATCATCCTGACATGTTCTGAAAGCTTAAAATAATTTTTCAATTTGTGGAAATTGCCTAGACTCTATAAAAACATAGTATGCTAGTTACACCTTGGAGGCTTTCAGATTTAAAAACAACATTGTAGAAGAAATCTAATAAGCTGACTAGGCAATAAGCACCCAACCTCTCAAATTTGTTTTAGTTTGCTCTCTCTCTCCAGGATTATTCACTAGATTTATTCATGGAATGTTTTCCCCAAAACCAAATTAAAAGGGAGTCTCTAGAAAAGGCTCCCGAGTACCCAACACTCAGAAGTAACTATTCAGAACGGAAACACCACCTCTGCCCATCATGAGAGGTCTGATCAAACACCCATGAGGTCCTATCAAGTTTGTTACCAACCTTTTTTTCAGCCCTGTGAAATATGTGAAAAATCTCACAAACTAAAGGAAAAGCGGCTGAGAAATTCCCCAAACTCACAGCCATGGAGAAGGATGGGAACGCGCAGAGTCGGGATGTGGAGGAAAGCACAGCGCTCACCTTTCGGGATCAAGTCATCCCAAGAACGTTTGACACTAGCACAAATTGCAGTGGCAACTCAAACCACAAACTCGCCACCCCGGACGATTCAGGTTGCACTCCATTAGCTACAAAAAATCCTCCCTCTTTTGCCCCAGCTGTTAAAAACAGAGTAAACCAACAACAGGACATGCTGCAAACCAGGGAGGCACCATGCTGCAGAAAACAATAATTTTGCTACAAAACCCTTAAGGCCGAATCAGAAATGGCCCAGAAATGCTGCACTGTAGGAATTCTGGCCCTTCTCTTCCTTCCTACCCGCATCTGCAAGTCATTGCAAACTACAAACCACACAATGAAACAGCTTTTTCTCCATACCTGCATAACCACCATCCAGCTTTCAGTAAGAAAAAAAAGTATAGCTAATGATTTCTCTCCCAAACAATTCTGATTTTTCAAACCTTAGGGAGCACACAACAGATTAAAACAACAGCTCTTTTTTTTTTTTTAAAAAACAGCTATAAACATGATATATTTTCTGCAGCATCCTGTGGATACAGGAGGTGCCTCCTTTCTGCACACAAAGGTTGTGTCTGTTGAGCAGGGGCAGGGAGAGTAGAAAAGCTGTAAAACACGTGCTTTCTGGGCAACCACTTTACTCCTACATTATCAAAAAAAGAGTCAAATTGAGGCTCTTTTCAATCAGAGGTTTGGAGAAACAAAATGTTGACTCTGCCTGATGAATAGCATACTCTTCCAATCAAATCCACAATCAAGTCTACAGCAGTAGACCCATAGAGTTACATTTTAGATGGGTTGTGTCTGAGAACTAGGAGAAATATCTACAACAAAATACTTTCTGTGTGTGTGTGTGTGTGTGTGCTTCTGACAGCCCCTTTTGCTGATAAGCATAGTGCACCTTCAGGGCTCCATTTCAGGAGAAGCTGTAGGAGCGAATCTCAGAAATCACCTCTGTGAGCAGCACGGGTTGACCCCTTCCAAGAAGGCTGGGAATTCATTCCTCTTGTCCTTATGGTTTAAACACAAACAAACCTCAGTGATTTTCTTTTAATATTTTACTCAATCGTCCCACTCACATCCTATTGCTGAGACTGTTCAGAACAGCCTCAGCAACAGCGTCTGAGGGTCTTGTAATGTGTTTTGCATCTGCAGACAGGGTGCAACAATGGGTAAGGAGCAAACCCCACATTAACACCCATCACACTCCCCTGGAAACCAATGGAGATGCTGCACAGAACACAATGCAACTTTAAGCTGTATCGGCCGTTGCAAGGACATCTCGTCTTTATATCCAACTTATAGACGTGCCAGCAGATCCATATCGAGGAGCGAGGTCCCCAGGTTTCAAAGCCTCCTACACAAACAGCACGGCCACCATCTAACACAGCATCCCGCTGCCTCTTCTACCGATGCTTCAGCCTCGTACCCTCCCTTCTCCCACCGCCCCGGAGCAGAAGGAGCCTGGGAGAAGCGAGGAGAATGGGGAGAGGGTGGTTTGCACAGATCTGCTCTGTTCCCCATCCTCCACCCCTCATCCTTCCCTGCAAGCTTTGTTAATTTTTTTTCCCCATTGAAGGCAGCAATCTGCCTCCCGTGCCCAGGTACCGCAGGCAGCGTGCCACTTTGCCAACGCACTGTCAGATCCGTGCCGCATCAGAACGAGACCTATCGCATTAATTCAACTTGGTGGATTAAAAAAAAAACCATAGACAAGGGAAGGCAGGACAAGGCATAGCAGATGGCTGAGGACAGATACTGCATCCCGTTCTTACTTGCTCTGCAAGAGAACAGCTTCACTCTCTGCTGTTTATCATGCTGCTCCTAGCTTTTATCTTTTCACCTAAACAAAATGAAGAAATTGGTGTCCAAATACCCAAGGTTTCCATTATTTTGTTGCCTCCACTTAAATTTTGTGGATTGCCATCCCTGTTGCAGTTCTTTGGGCCACATGGCACAATGAGGGTGCAATTGCTATAAGATAATCACACCCTTGGGGTGTTATTAAGCACAAGGCTATGCCTCATGCCTCTTCCTCTCCCGGGATGTGATTATATCATGATAACCAAACTCTCCAGAGACACCTTATTGCAATTATGACATTTCTTTCAGGTTTATGTATGAATACATTATTTAAGGAAATTACTTTGATCACCAGAAACTTCCACTTAGTGTTCAAATACTTAAACTGGATGGTTTACAGAGATGAAGTTCCTTCCTTACAGTATTTGACAGGGAGAGAAACAGGGTTTTGAATGTGAGCAGAGCAGTACCAGGGCCTGATCACCAACATGCAGATACACTCTTATTACGGATAGCAGCTTTTCAATTAACCAAACTCATCCAAATATTCAATCCATATTTTGGCTACTCCAATTCCTGGAGAGCTAATCCAA
This sequence comes from Patagioenas fasciata, assembly GCF_037038585.1. Lineage (NCBI taxonomy): Eukaryota > Metazoa > Chordata > Aves > Columbiformes > Columbidae > Patagioenas > Patagioenas fasciata. The sequence continues at coordinate 7,728,334 of NC_092535.1, read as the reverse complement.
CAAACAACTTCTTTAAAAAAAACTTTAAGATAAAAAGTATTTGAGATGGAGCTATTACCTTCTGACTTCATCAGCACAAGGACCTGTGTGGTTCAAGGATGAGAGAGAAGTAACAGCTGCTCTTAGTGACTTTATAAACTTGGCTGCACCACTGAGCTTGAGTGGTCCCAGCTGTGTGAGGCACCCAGCACCACACCCAGGTGTTTCCAATGATCTTTGATGCCTCTTTGCAATGACTGACCCAAAGGCTTCAGCAACACTTGTTGGTTAAATGTGCCCACCTGCCTCCCTTGGTTATGGACATCTCTGCAGCAGCAGCTTGTACATCTGGTTTTCTGTTTCCATTGTGGTGCGAGAAAAATCAGACCTACAATACTGAAGGGTTAAATAGTTGAGGAGCCAGAACTGACTGTACAGATTAGTGATGGGGCAACATCAAGGTCACACTGAAGACGGGTCACACGAAAGGCCAGCACAGTGCCACAGATGGATAGTGTGAGATGATAAAAGGTGCGGCCAGAAGGTCTCCAAAGCCCATAAGGATTCTTCAGGGACCAACTGAATTAAAACAGAGAAGCAGAAATAACACCTGCACCCCAATAGCAGTGACTATTCCCTAAGGACCTATGGACTTAGTGAGAGGGTACTGTGGGTCTTTTCCTGGGGTTTGTTTTACTGACCTTGGCCAAGTGTTTATGAAATACATATTGGTTATTGATCAAGAGAACCTAGCACTCAATAGCACAGGTCTGATGTCAGAGAAACACAGAAAAGAGGACGCAGTCTGAGTGCTTTGCAGAGACAATCAGAAAATGTACATAAAAAAACTCAGTGGCATCATCCACAGGTTTTTTTTCTTCCATGGTTTCTGTACAGCTGGGCTGTGTTCCCCACAGAGAGAGGCCGTGCCAGCCGGGGGATGGCAAAACGGCTTTTTCCAGTGCCCAGCAATGCTCCCTGCTCATCACTGCCCTGTATCGCTGCTGCTCGGAAAGTCAGCAAAATCCAAATGTCTGTACCACCTCACACTGAAACAAACACCAGTCCAAGGGGAACAAGGAATGTGTACCTAGAATTTACGCTCACTTTAAAATTAAAAAAAAAATAAAGGTTTGTGGCAGAAAAAAAAGAATTGTTTATTAACTAAATTTTGGTTGTTTGTTTATATTTTATTGAAAAAAAAGAAAAAAGTCCTAAATGGGATGAGAAATATAAAAAGAGCTCAGTGGGCACAGTACAGCTGAGGAACCTACAATGACTGTTCGCTCTCTGGGTACTTAGTTAATACCTTAATGATGTTATTCTTCAACTTGTAACCAAGAGTCAAAGAAGAAATCTCAGCATTACTCTGCATTTCCTATGTCAAACCTGTCTTTCCTATGAGAAGTTTTAGTCCCTGATCACCTGTCTCTTCTAAACGTAATTGCTGTCATGAGCTTTGATCTCTAAAATAGAAATAATCTCTAAAACTGCCAATGTTTGGGGGCCTTCAACTATCTAATGTGTCCTGTTGCAGAGGTCCCTTGCAGAAGCGTTTAAAAAGCAGGTATGTGGCTCTGGTGGGTTGTAAGGTAGTTCAACGTTTCATTTGGGACTTGCAGTCAAGCTTTAAGAAAGACCAGATCCACACAGCTCCTAACACCCTTGTTCGTGTCGGGTTTGATTTCTATGGAGCTGCTTGTGCTGCAGGTGGCTGCCAGGAGAAGGTTTCTGCAGATATCAGAGGCCACATACCAGGCACTGCTGCTCTTAAAGCTGTTATGTGCTTTGGAAACCCCCATCCTTGTGGGGAATAATGCTGTCGTGCATCTAAAAAACAGATTTTGTGATACGGTCTCACCTGCAAATGGGGAACACAAATGCTCCCAGCCTGTGTAAGAGCTTCCGATAGCTACTGCGATTCTCCTGTGTCTTCCGCAGCCTTCCCACCACCTTCCAGAGCCCATCGCGCTCACACCTCTTATTCGGAATTTGAAAAGCGAGTGGAAGCGTCAGAAAATCTGTTACACAGGTGATGCCTCACTTACAACAGCCACGAGAACATTTCTGCCATGGAAGCCAAATATATATATAAAGTGCTAAACATAATGACAGAGTGTGCATTATCAGCCTCTCATCACTGTATAGTTATTGGGAATAAATTTGAATCCATGGTGAACTTCATGTATCTCACATCCATTCCTGACTATCACTGAAGGTGACTCCAGGCAGGGGCAGCTTATCTTCAATAGTTTACCAAGTTAATTGAAATGAGCTTAAAACCAGCTCAAATGATCAAATTCCCATACACACGACTTTGTTTCTATCTCTTCAGCAATGTGACAGGCGATCTGCAGAATTACAATGCGACAGAAAGCACAATTGCCGAGAGAGCTGGTCAAACACGTCCGAGGAGGGCGAGAACGGTGAGCTCGGCTAAGAAGTACATTTTATTGATAAACAGTCCCTGCTGCTTGAAAACGCTCAGTGATTATGATGATTAACAAAAGGACGAATGCAAAACAGAATCATTATTAACATTACTGTGAACTAGAATTTACAACATTTGCACTGCAGCTCATCCAGCTTTTTTCTTTTTTTTTTTCTTTGCGCTGTGAATTTGAGCAGAAACCCAAGGTTTGCGTGTTATCAGGGAAATCACCTCCTGCTCAGCCTGTTATCACAGAACTTACCTGCACGTGGGGAGCGGTGCCATGAGGCTGAAGCGGCCGGTCCCACGAAAGACGTGACAAAGAACAGCCACAGTGTTTCCGTGCACCAGGAATTGCTCACAGAGGCCACTGTGAATAACAAATAGATTCTCTCCCAGCCCAGCTCTCTGTATCAGTTTTACTACTAATTCAGTCACCAATTCTGCACCTTTTTGGCCAAAATCATCTTCTTTTTAAACCACTACCTGTATTTGTGTCCCACACTGACCCAGGTGTGGTAGTTCACGCTTAAGCAAGGTCAACTGAAGATGAAGTACATGCAGAGAAGGGCTACTTAGGTGATGTGGGGAAACAGCTTGTTTCCTGATAAAAACAAGTGGGGAACCCGCATTGCACGGCTTTGCAAACCCAAGGCCAGGGGTAATGCTGCTGATTGTCAACCCTGGTTTGGAAAGGTGTGAACAGCCACCACCATCCCAAAAAGCTGCTTAGACCTTTCCCCGACCTGCCCACTGCCCATTAGTAAGAGGCTTCCATGTTCATCAGGAATGCAAATAATAAATATGATCTGTACACAACAAACGATTCTTTGGACAATTAACAAGAGAAATAATTATATTTTTTAAAAGTACTTTCGTGAATCAGATCCTCTGTTTGCAATGATTATGTTGCTTAAAAGATCTTGCATCAGTGTCTTTCTTCAAGCTAGGCAACCCTCCTCATGGTCACAAATAAATGCACTTGTTATGGTGTACTTGGTTCTCATAAGGACAATTATGCAAGGGCAGCATCAGTGCTGCCAGAAAATGAAATCCAGAGAAGTCAGTGGTTGCCAAAACCGAGCCTGTACCTTATGAAATCTGATTCTCCCCCAAAGACACAACTCCAGCAGAGGTGACACAGCTCACAGCATATTCCTGTGTTGTAGAATCCATTGAGGGCAGCAGAAGCAAAAAAAAAATAAAAATCAAGCACTCCAACATTTAAGGACCAGAGTTTAAAATAAATGCACAACGAAAGGTTATGCTGTCATTAAAGAAATAGCCAACACTTTACAGTACGAGTTAACACAGTGCTGCAGCAGACACTTTGCATTTGCAGCTAATCTGCCAATGATTAAATGAGCTGTTATTGAGCATTTGCCCTGTTGAACTAGGTTTTTCTTATCCTTATTAATCATTCATTTTACACTACAGTAGCCTCCTGTCTTTAAGCAAAACATTTTTTTTTCTTTCAATAAGGCAAATTTAGCTTTTTTTTTTTCCTCTGGTGGTGTCCTTTATGATCCCAAGAACAGATAGTTGAACAAAAGCACGAACAAACCTGGGAGAGCTCTAAAGAGTGTGGGGAAGCACATTCTTTTTGCGCTAAAACTTATGGAGTTAAAAGTAGAGGACATGGCTGGAGCCACTAAGCTCTGGTGTAAACACGGCCATTTAAGAGGATTTGCATACCATTTATTAACCTTCGGGAAGAACTACACAGACCCCAGTCAGAGAAAACAACTGTGTACACATGTTCGTTCCATTCTTATTATCGAAATATAGCTTCTGCCAGACACCTCCGAGCATTTTCTGCATGCAGATAAATGCAGGGACTGGGAAGGGGGTGGACAGATCCAGCCTCTCTCCTCTCCCTTTTGAGTATTGTGGGACCTGGAATTCATTTTTCAGCTACATTTTAGGAGGAAAGGTGTGAGCAGGCACCTGCTGTGCTGCAGGTATTTAGGATACAGAAATGAGGACGATCCCGTGATCCAGGCAGCCCCGCAGGGAAGGGCCGTGGGTGCTGTGGGGACACGTCCGCGGATGCTGGGAGCTGGTGACGTTGTGGCCATCAAGGACCATCTGCAGTGCCAGGGGCTGTGGCAGAGCCCTCAGCACCTCACCCATCCTCAGGTTCCTCCGGGAGGTCCCAGTCCTGTCCTCACCATCACAGTTCATGCCTCAGTTTCCTCAACAGCAAACAGACACACCAACACCTCCTCTCCTCACCTGGGCTCCCCAGATCTCTGATTGCCACATAACCAATGTGTCTTCTTGTCTTTTTGCTGGTGAGAGTCTGTATTCACTCCATAAATTTCAAGGTGCTTAATAAAAAATTCTCAGCAGTGCATTTCACAGCTGTCTGGAAAGAAAATCCTCTCTATATGGACATGTTATTGAGACTTTTTTTCAGAAACATGGAGGACATCAAAGCAAAACCCTGCCCCCAGAGCCTCAAGTTCCTCTGTGCACCCACGGCAGGTATGAGTAGACAGCAACACACACACGAGATGGGGCGGGCGATGTTGGATGTAGATCTTCCGAAGGCACCAACTGCCCCACGTTCCACTGAGCTTCAGTTCCATGTTTGCGAAATCTACCAGCAGCTTTCTCTTGGAGTGAGAGTCCTGTACAAACAGCAGCCAAACGGGATGGGCTCACACCATGGGTATGGAGCACCCAGGGACTCAGGAGATCCCAAATCTCATGCCCATCCAACCGCAGATTTGCAGAGCTCCAGAGTTCCGATTCCATCTGCACCACTAGCAGCAACCTGGCCAGAGCCCTCATCATATGACCTATACATTTTTTATACCATTGGTGGCTTTTAGCCCAGCAGTAGCTTGAGTTCTAGGTGTCCCATTCACTTTCCAGAAGGAAAATATGTTTCAGTTTAGAAGCTGGTTTAACTAATACGTTTGGTTTGTTCTGTTTTGGTTTTCTTTCATATAACAGCTTGCTGTATGCAATGTTTAATTTGAAAGCTCTGCATAGGAACAGTTTTAAAGTAAAGCTCTATAATTGATTTTTCACTGATTTTTGGCTAAATTACAGGATCTATGCCAAAGCTATAGGGTTTTATAAAAACCTATTTCTATGTGTGTGTTCTTTAAGCTGTAATTTATTTTAACAGTAACTTCTCTAAACACTTAATGTAATAAAATCCACCTTCATAATAGCTACACTACCACCAAAAATCCAGCAACACATTCCAAAAACCAAGGTGAACATGGAAGTGAGGAAGAAAACCTGACATCCAATATGTTAACGATATGTAGGAAAAGTGTAATTAATGTAAGACAGAAAGCAAAAAAGGAAAGTAAGTTTTGAAACCTCTCCCAGCGATCACACACTTCACAGTGTAGTACAAATGTAGTTCCAATGGTTATTTTTAGCCTGGCACACACGGGTATATTGTTACTCAGCCTGCTGCTAGAAGTAATTTTAAATATCTTTCCGAACAATCAAAGAAGATGCTATATTCAAAAACAGACACAGAAGTCGTCTTTATCTCGCATTTTTCATGAGAACATTTGACCTTCCTGATTTGGGTTCATTTGACAAGAATTTGCTGGCTGGTGAAAGATCTGCATCTCGTGTTGAATGATTACAATAAAAGTTCGTATCGCAAACCCTACACAGAATAGCATTCTCTTTACCTACGAAAAGGTGACATTTTCCAAGCTGTTACCTAGAGAGCAAAGGACAAATGGAAAAGATCAGTCACATAAAAGCAGTATTATCATAACATCCCATGGCAATTTCAGAGTTCTTTGAAGGCCAGATGCTTCTGCTCCATATCTAAATTTCCTATAATAAGAGACTCAATGGAAGCACAAAACATACCCGTGTCGCAAAGTAAAAAATCATAGCTATCCTACAATTTCGGGTAATTTCCTATTTGGGGTTGGTCAATTTTTTCAGTGTGAAAAGTGGTGCTGTTTCCCTAGTGTGCCAGAGACACAACAAACTATCACGAGTGGAGTTGAACAAAACGCTGTGGACAGATTGGAACCATTGAACTGGCTCAGCTGGACGGGAGCCCTGGCTGAGGCGCTGCAGCTGAGTCCGAATTTCCTCAAAGTGCAGGAATTGTCTGGCCGGATCCCATCTCATCCCTAACAGCTACTTCACAGCGAAGGCGAGAAACCCAAGGATTGATAATCCAAAGCCAATCTGCACGTAAGAAAAGCTTTTGGGTGGTCTCTTCCTATGCCAAAGCAGACAACTTCCAGCGCTTTTTGAAAATGTTTGGATCTACTGCAATATATTGGGTATATCTGCTGGTGGTGTTCAGTGTCCTGACTTTCGTGAAGCCTCCGAAGTTTGAAAATTGAAGTTTAGAGTAAAAAAGAAGAAGAAAAGCCAGTTCTTTGCAGGATCTGAGCATGGTGTGGGCTCAGCGATAAGCAGCCCCTGGGTACACCCCAGCAGGCTGACATATTCCAAGCTCTGCGAGCTCCATTTCCTTGCACAGATGGCAACCTTGCATGGAAGGTCCACAGCGAACTCTAAAACTGTCATTTCAACCAAACACTCGTGTCGGTCCTGCCTTTCTTAGGCCAAAATCATGCCAGACTATCTGCAGGAGCTGGGGAAAGAGACTGGCTTTAGGAGAGTGTAAACTGACTTCACTGGAACTTCTGCCAAGCCAGGCTGATGGAAACAAGAGGAAAATCACTGTCCTCCAGTTTTAAATCCCAAAGGCAGCAGAGCCTTTGCACAGCTCTGATTTCCATTTGCTTAGCCAAAAGAGAACAAAAACAAAAAAGGAAGGTGCTGGATGTCTAACCAACGCACTTACCCACCTGGCCTTGCTTTGCTAAATCATCTCAAAATACAAGCTGGTTTCCTGGTAGTTATTATTTATTTATATATTTTGAAAAAAAAAAAAAATCGATTTTTCTGTGATTTACGGGGGGTTAAGGAAAACGTGAAGCCCATGTTAAGGCTGTTCATCCCATGATAAGGCAGCAAAAAGGTCAATGAATTACTCTCTTCCTAATGGTTCATTTGAACCAATGAAAACAGGATATTTTATCCTCCGGGGTCAGGTCTGCTTAGAAAACCTACGCCCCATTCCCCCCGTCCCTCCTCAATTTCCCCGCGTATCTCCTCCCTCTCTCCCGCTCCCAGCCCCTTTCTTTTAACTCTCTATCTCTGATCCTCCAAGGTGACCTTTTCTCCCACTCCTAATACCAAATTTTCTGGCTGAGTGACCCTGGGTGTTGCTGCCGCCCTGCCCGGGGGTCCCTCGGCTCCAGGGACAGGACTCAAATCTGCATCCCCAGTCCAGGACGGGTTGCGCCACTTGCTGATGCTGCTGTGTTGAGTGGAAAAAAAACAACATATAAGACAGAGCAGGAAAGATGGAGGGGGTAAAGCCCTAAGGTTCCTATCCTGCTTAGGAGAGGTTTATTTGGCAATTTGAGCCTCATCAGTTCTAAGCTCACAGGGGATGAGCTGGGGCTCCTCTGCCTGAGCCAGCGCTCGAGCAGGCAGCTCTAACTGCTGCCTATTAGGAATAACCATCACATCTAATTGTTATCCTTGCCGCTGATTGAATGGGGAAGCGGAGGGATGGGAAGTTCAGCTGGGTGACATGATGCAGTTTTAATGAGTCTCTCTTTTTCTTTTCCTTTTCTTCTTCCATTTTTTTCTTCCCCCTCCGGCCTAGCTGTTTTAATATGGAAATATAGTAAATTCTAACAAAATAAGGCTGGCACTTAGAGCAGAGACCGAAGGCAAACCTCCGGGAGCCTTTCAGCAGTCGCAGGGCAGTGACAGCACTACAGAAGCAATTAGTTCCTTAAGTTCTTTAATACAGGCCCTTTGGAGGGGGTGGACACTAGATTAAGCCCTGCTTCATTTGCCTATTTATTCAGCTGTCAGAAAACTGAAAGGGTTAAACCATCTAGTGGAGAAGAAAGAGCCAGAGCCAGCTCCTGGAGTGACCGTCCCCAGCCAACAGCCCTGGCGGGGACACCGTTGGCTCCATCGCAGCGCGGCCGCTCGCTGCAGTATGACCTCATGCATTCGATAGTTTAAAAATCGCGTTTCTTTGCCTTTCCCAGCAGGTGCAGCGCGGTGCGTGGTGGGGGCGGCAGCAGCTCCTGACTCAGCAAAGGCGCCTGATGTCAGAGCGGCCCCAGCGGTGCTGGAATTCACCCCGAGCAGGGGCAAGCAAAGCCCGGGGCAGGCTGCACCGGAGCCAAAAAACACGCTCTGTGGAATTAACCCAGGTTTAAAAAGAGGGAGTTTCTAAGCCGGAGTACATATCTGAAACCGGGAGAGGTTGGTATGCAGCAGCAGATTCTCTGTCTCTAAATAATAGAGAGATTAAGCTTCGCTTTTGGACATGGTTTGTATTTATTCCCCTGCTTGTATTTCCTTCCTTGCAGCCACGCGTGCGTCTGATTTGAGTATCTCAACGCTGCAAAGAATTGATGCTCGCCTCTGTATTCCAGCTCGTAGTTCCAACGTTTCATCAGAACTAGATTTTTAAAGTTAATTCTCTCAGTAAAGCTGTTTTGCTTTGTGTGCCTCCACACACACACTCTGCATCAATTGTGCCTGTACTAGGAAGGGTTTTAATTACAGAACAATGTTTGTGGTGCATGACCAGTTTATTCCTGATATAAGTCACTAACTTGGGTTATCTTTGGGCTGAAGGATCCCTTAGTGCCGTTTGTTATAATGTCTGACAGCCTATATCCAACCCCAGAGCATTTGCTCTTTCTCTGCATTATTTGAGATACAAATCTGAAAGAACCTTTTTCACAACCTAAGAAATGTCTGGTTGGTTGGTTGGTTGTTGTTCCAGGATTTTTTTTTCTTGAAAAATTGAAAAAGTAGCATATTCAAAGTGGATTTAGAGAAACAGCTCACACAAGATCACTCACACACAGGGAAGGAACGCCAGTATATACAGAGTATAATAGCTCAAAACACAGAGATAGCACATAATGTAGTTTTGCTACAGCATAGCATTGAATTTTGTTAATCTAATAACCTGAAATAAAGTGTTAAAACAGATTGACATGCCTTGGTAGCACAGCTGAGGATTCAACTATTTAAATCTAACAGGTTCTAACTTGTTCCTATTAAAATCAATGAAAGTTCTCCTTCACACCTGATTGCTGGGGAAAAAAAACGGACCCAGTGTATGCAGAATAATGACAGGAGGGACAAGTTCGGCTGAGTTTTAAAATGTTGATTTCTTACCTCAAATCAGCTCTAATTTATGTCTCCTTTTTGTTGTTGTTGCTAGAGGGGGAAGAAAAAAAAAAAAGGAAGCTGTTTTCTTCAACATCCAAGAATAAAACAGAAATAGAAATCATCCCAATGTAAGGAAGCAGAGAGGGAAGAGAGTGAAAAGCATGTGCATCTTCCTTTCATGCCTTAATGATGTAAAAACTTTCTTAGCCACTTTCTTCTATTTGCCACTTGATCTACCCGAAGGATAAGAGCATGTCCTGCTGGAACCCGGGGGTTCGCTGAGCCTGCTCACAACTGAGACAAAAACTTTGAACCGTGTTCGAGCTCCATGTCTAAAAACATAAATACAGAAAAAAAACACTGGGGCCACACGCTCAATTCATGTGGGGTCACATTTCTATATCACTCACCCATCTTTGTTCAAAGAGGGTATGAACAGGTATTTGCTCTCTTAGCTGCCTGCTAACATAATTTCTAATTTTTACCAGGACCGCGCTGCTTCACGTTAGCAATTTGGGTCTGGGCATTCATCCTCCAAACTGACTTAAAAACCACTTAAGAAAAAGGTTCATATTTCCACCGAGACAACAGCGATGTCCCAGTTAATCACAGGAGAAAGCGACTCCAACCCAGATCTCGGAAGGCAGCAATATTTTGAAAAAGACTAAATCTGTTTCAAATTGATTCTACAGAGGGTATTTTCAATTATGCCTCCCCAAGACCATTTCCTTTGATTGAATTTAAACATCTTGAAAGTTCTGGGAAATATAAAACTTCTGCTATTAAGAATCATGCAAACCCATTTAAAGCTAATGCAAATTTCCGCACTCAAAACGTGCCACTTCAAAATGTTTTCTCAGATTACAAGCCGATTTTTCAAAAATAGAGCTGTAACAGTTACAAAAGCAGAGCAGTAGATTTTGCTAGAAATAAGCAGGAAACACCTAATTTTTCTTTCAAACAAAACTAAATCAAATGGATTAATGAAGGGCTAGGAAAATCAACAGGGAAGGTCCTGACATTTCCAATAGGAGCTTTGAAGGGAAAGAAAATGGCAATTCCCAGACCTCCCAAAACAACCAAATGAAATCCTTACTGTGATAGATGCCTGGAAGGAGGGAAAATGCATACTCCAAATTATTGCACCCCCAACCAGGGATGGGTGAGAGAAAACTGCTCCTCTATATCCAGTTTTCTGACTGTAAATTCGACCTGACCCCCTCCCCAAATGATTTCAGTATTTTATCTGTGAGATTCTTATGGCTTGGTTAGTGCATGGCTCTGCTTTTTTGCTTTTGTGTATTGTTTGGTTTAGTAGTTTTTTTGGTTTTTTAATTGCACTTGATGAAAATCATAAACCTTTTAGATGCTGAAAATGTCCCGTACTGCTGCTCACAGCATCCCTGGGAAGGTTCATCTTTTGTGGTAAACAAAGAGTTGGGGGAGGCAGACGGGAGCAGCCGCCTGGCTCTGCTCTCCCGTCCCCTCCGGCGTCCAGGGGAAGGAAAAAGTCCTTTGCAGGGTGTGACCTTGATGAGAACGCTCCGTTACAGCTCCTGGGGAACGCCAGGTTGCATCCTCTGCTCTGGACAAATCCTTCGCTTTCTGTTTTTACATTCAAATCAGCTTCGCGAGGCTGGACGCTCACCACCGAGCCAGGGGCGAGAGCATAACTTTGTGTTCCTCAGCTGGAAGAAAACACTGGGAATATAAATTGGAGCCCGAATCATTTCCTGGCGTTATTTCACTGTAAATTTAAATGGCCATGGCATTGTGAAGCTCTCTCATTTATTTTAAAAGCAAAAAAGATTTATTCTGCCCAGAAGTCATTCAGAGCAGCACGGAGAACAGGCAGGACTTGGTTTGCTGGTTTCCTAACTATAACCAAAGTTAGGGCTGGTTTTTTTTGGCTAAATTGCAGAGGGGTTTAGGGCACTTCTATTCCATAATAATCTCAACATTTTTCTGCATTTCAAGAAGCTATCCTTCACATCTTCTTCACACATAACTCCTGGTACTCTGATGGGCCTTTTACCCCTTTAAAATCCACCTGGCTTTTAAGCAGGAGCTTTGAGAACCATGCCTATATTTCTTGGACACTACAAACATAAAGGTCCATTCCTAGGAATTCAGGATATTTGGGCATATGTTGGGCCAATCTTCTGGTCACAAATGACATGTCCCTGTTGAGGACTATTTTGATGCAAATAAACACTTAGCATTAACCTCCCGCTACTCTAGAAAAGGGAAAACAGGCTGGGGAAGGAGAAATGACCCAAAGACAAAGAGCAGACCTGCCGGGAAGCTGAGCTTATTGCTCATGTTTCTGGCTGGCAGCCTCATCTCCTCACCGCTACTCAAGCTCTACATCTTTGCAGGGTATGCAACTGGCATATGGAATTTTTAAATGCGATTTTGTAAAGATGGGCTTCTATTTCTGTTCATGCCATAGCTTTTAATCCTGAGGCAGAAACAACCAATGCCTGAGTTTTGCATGCATGCATATGCATTACCTGGAAAAGGCAGGCAAATGTCAGTTTTGGGTTTCTACCAAAATCTTTCCTTAGCTGAGTTTTTCTCGGGAACTGGAGAACAGACAGAAGCAGAGCCCTTAAAATATGTTTTCAGGATTTAAAATGCAAACTGGAGCCTTCCTCCCTTTCCTACATATACGCGGGGTGAAATTCAACACTCTGGGTAACTCACAGATCACCCCGAGATGGAGTGCGAAGTGGCTGGGGTGGGCATCGTGCTGCAGAGGTGAATCCTGAATCTGGGCACAAGCTCTTTGTTGAGTAAAAAACATGTGGAAGGGCAGTTGGAGCAAAATCAGAGAAGAAACAAAATATTCTTGACTGATCTGCTATCATTTGAATACATGGGGTCAGACTCAGGCTGTGCAAAAAGGCTCCAGCCCCCAGGCCAGCTCTGGATGTTAACTACGCAGAAGAGATTTCAAACTCTGCCTTCAGGGTTGGTGTCGGACTCTCTTTTGTCGTATATTCATATCTCCTTTGTATGCAACCCATTAGCTTAGGCTGTGCGTAGGGTGCTGTGTGTACGTATATAGCCACGCACATATTGCGTCCACACGAGCATACAGCATCTCTGCGCTTTCATGGATGCTCAGTAATCAGACAGGGATGCTGTTGTTGGACTCTGTTATACAAGGCTGAGAAATTCAGCTGATGCCATGACCATCCAATTCACTTGTTTACTGCCCACTCCAACAGGAACTGGCCCTAAAATCTGTTAAAGCTGTGAGCAGCACTCATTTGATGAACTAAAAAGATGGATGTTTGTTCATATGTGTTCTTTTTGATGTTTATTGGCCTAACTGGCTTTTCATTAACTCAAGAGCTCTGCTATTTATTTTAATATTCCAAGTGTTTATGACCTTGTAGCTATATCATCTGATTGTCTCTCTATGTATCCTCTAGGTCATCAACAGTTTGTTTTCATTTTCCTAACGCTGTCTTGTAAAACTATTTGACCAGGTCATACAATTTCCTATGGAGGTATTTTGAAAATTCTTCAAGGCTTGATCATTTCTGGGCACAGACACCTCATTGAAATCAGGGTTTGCATATTCAAATGCAGAAATCAGGTTTGTTGAAACCATCCACAATAAAATAATGCTCTCCTCTTTCTCTTAAACAAAGGAGTAGCTGTTGAAAAGTCACTGGGTCTGTTTGTATTTTTGTTGTTTCATGGTTCACTTCCACAGGGTTTTAGTCCAGTTTCACTAAACTTTGGTGTGTGAACAAAGTTTGCCCTTCAGACACAGAGGAGTGAGAGAGAGAGTAAAGGGAAAAAAAAATTCCATGTTTTTGTGAGTGAACTCTTCTTTTGCTTTACTATTTATTCTGACTCCAATCAATCACTTGTTTTGTAGCCTTTAGAGGTTTATATCATCGAGATAGAAAAAGGTACTAAAAGCATGGATAACCCTCACTTTTCCATTTGTGTTCTGTTCAGAAGGATCCTGTCTTTGGATCAAACACCCCACAGATACTTGTGTGGTTCGTGTCTCATCTTCAGTCCCTGACTCACAGAACCTGGTTTAGCTCACCAGATTTCACTCAGCATCCGCATTTAGTTTTGTGTGGTTTTTAATCTTGTCCTTGAGTTTTCTATATCTATGATTGGAGCTAAGTGACAGCAAGGCCAAGGGAAGTGATTACTCTTGTTTTCAGTGGCCACTGTATCAGGTCCTTCATTGTCAGAGTTCATGAGCGATGGCCATGGTCAACTCTGAACCACTCAGGATTCGGCTCTGCTAATATATAAGTGAACTATCACAGGCACACAGAACAACAGAACCCGGTTGAAACAAAAAGTCCGGGAATGAAATCAAGACACAAAATAATCAGCTTTCTGCTGGACTAGAACTGTCATGTCATGGGAAAGGAGCAAAGCAAAGAGGCTGAAAATTCATCAGAAGGGTGGTGGGGACATACCAGGACACAGAGCTCGGGCTGTCCTAGCTAAAGCTGACACAAACCTTCAGGCATGGAAAACACCCTTCAGATTCACTTGACATTTGCAAACAGCTGTGATTCAAGGCAGCGAAGAGTCTCCATCAACACCAGCCTCTTTGAGCTTTGGGAGCTCCTTGTGCCATAACGAACCCACCTCTGTTGCCGAGTGGAGAGGCAGTGGAGGATGAATGGGTGGGGAGATGCTTTCTCAGGCAGGCTGGGCTCTACTCCTTCCCGAGTTTAACATCCATGTCCTGCATCACCTGGGTGTGCGTTGGTCCAGTCATCTGCCCCAGAGAGAATGACGCTGGAGCAGGCAAGGGGGTTGACCAAGGTAGCAAGAGAACCATTTTGCAATGGGTAAGCTATTACAGAATAAGGGTAATCATCCCTTTTCGGCAACATCTCACAAAAACTAGTGTCACAAATGGGTACCCTGTTTCCAACAAGAGGCTGCCCCGAGCTTGGGAAAGCCCAGAGAAGTGGATGTAAAGGCAGACAACGAATCTCATCACTGATTCACAGTAACAAGAGGTACAGAAGTAGCACTCAACAAATTTCTCCAAGCTCTTAGAGCATCTTAAGAGCAGATCACTGTATTGCTTGCTTTATGGGTCTATGGAGGATCTGACTGGGTAAGAAATGCACATATTTAAGTTTATGGAAATCTAAACCTAACCTTTAGTGTCCAGCTCTGTACCTGTTTAGTTCTTCACATTATAAGGCATATTTCTGCCATACAGGGCATTCTGGCTGACCAAACCGGAATTAGTTCAGTAATTATTTAATTGCTATAGCAGGATGACACCTGTTATTAATACTATGAATAATAAACAATATATCTAAAATTATAAACCTCAAAGACCAACTCAGACAGATGCATGGGAAGAAAAAGAGGGACGTAAAAATATACGAGTGTCCAGTAAAGATGAAACAGAGGCACTGTAGGAGTCAGGGAAGTGGAAATATTGAGGAAATAACAGTATGGTCCCTGCCTTGTGCTGAATCTACACAAAACTCATCATATGAAATGGTCTCTGTCCTGAGGACTTAAAATTCATGGCTTATGCTGAATGAGAAAATGCCTTTACTATGTCTGTCTCTCTCCCATGTTGCACTGAAGAAAGATCTTTAGGGGTAGAAATAGCCAAGTCGGAGGATTTTATCACCTTTGGCTGCATTTTCACTGCCATGCCAACCGAGAAGAGCTTGCTCACAGGAAGGGTTTGCAGAGGGAGAGAGGAGAAGGACTGACAGAGAAAAGGAGGAGCAGAGACCGGCACAAGAGAGAGAAGGAATAAGTAGAACAAGGTGTCTGTTCATCTCTTTTAGGGGGAGGATGGAGAGATGCTTTAGGGGAAGATGGGCAGGGGGAATGGGTGGGAGAAGTCAGAGGCAGAGCTCTGGGGTAAGAGGCAGAGATGGAAATGATAAAGGAAGGTTCCAGTGCTAGAGAGCATGACATTCAACTAATCCTTCCCTGCTGGCACCGCACCGAACCTGGACCTGACATCTCTGTGGGCAGGTCCTGCACAGGCTCCCTGCCCCACCACCTCCCCAGCTGCCCCTTCCTCTCACATCTGTTTGCAGAGCAAGAGGAGGTGCAACATTTTCTGTGTTTTATTTTTATTTAACAAAAGAGTGACTTGGATAGAATCCACTCAAGATCTCCTAAAGCCCCCCAACCCATCTCTTCTCTCAGAGAAAATATTTTACCTTTGCTTTTTACCATTTCCACAAAACAAGATGCATTTGTCCCCTTGGTGCTGGTGAGTCCAGTGTGGATCCCCATCCCTGTCCCCACCACCTCCTGCCACCTCCTTCTCCAGAACCAATGGGCCAAAACTCCAGCAGCCAAGTGCTTTAACCCTGCGGATTTGCCCTGAGTGCCTTGGGAGAGGCTGAGAATGTCGGCAATGGGAAGGTGAAAAGAAGGGATAATAATAAGAATAATATCCAAACACGGAACCTCACAGGAATGAATTGCTCCAAGGTCACCTGCTAGATGGCACAGGGACAGGTGGGACAGACTACCTTCCTGCTCCCTGTCTTCTAATGAAAGATGCACTTTAATGTGCTGATTACATTTGCACCAAGTTCTTTTAAGTGTGAAACAAATGCAGAAACTCCAGAGATTTGCTGCACTGCTGAAAAAAATCTTTACTAAGTGATTAGCATAAAGCATCCATTTCTGTGTGCAAGTTCTGCCAGTTTTACAATTAATAATAGTAACAGATCTTGTGCAGTAGGTTTGGGGCATTGGGTTTACACCTTGTTCATAATTTCCTCAAAACTGACCAGTAAAATACTTTTAAAAAATTATTACTATTATTATAGTGTGTTAGTGATGACACAAGGAGAAAGAAGAAACAAATCTCACCGGGATATTGTGGACAGGAGTGCCTGTTTGTTCTGGAAGGAATTGGAAGAAGAAGAAAAGAAATGGATCTCTGCTGTACATTAATTGCATGAGAAATGCAAAATGGCTGAAAATAGAGGAACGGTATTTATAAAGCCACCTAGTTTTCAGAGGATCAAAGGCAGAGGTAGAGAAATAATCCATTGGATGTGTTTAATTGCAAAGAGTATATTTTATAATTTTATATATATATATATATATAATCTCTAGCTGTTTCACTTGTTTCCTGCCTCCTGCGCAGTGTTCAGTCCGCATGGGGCTGTGTGAGCAGTCACTGGGGGAGCGGCCACAGCTGATGCTGCAGCTTTTCCCGCATCAAGCTGCCCGCGGTGTGAACGCACATGTCTCGGAGGAAGGACAAACGTGGAGTATCTTTGGAGGAGAGAGCTCGGAGCAGGTCACCAGGCCACAGGCTGTGACACCCAGGGCTGTCACTCTGGGGATATGCCAGCTAGTTGTCACTTGGTGCTTGCTCAGAGGAAAAAGCCTCTGGGATGCAAACACCCAAGCACCTTTTCAGGGGTGACAGAGAGAGGCCAGATCCCCTTGGAACCTGAACCTGCCAGTTCACTCTCTCCTTCCCCCAATGCACAACGGCTGGGTTGGCTCTACAGTTTATTCATCCCAAACTGCACCCACCCTCCCTCCAAATCCACCTACTGCTGTTCCCAGTGCCCCGGGGACCAGGGCAGAGGCCGCGAACTGGACGGGACCTTTGCAAGCTGGTGAGGAAACAGTGGCAGACGGGGCAGGGACAGGCAGGGACAGGCAGGGCAGGTGGAGGTTGGAACAGCCAGGGCAGGAGCAGGCAAGACAGGGACAGGCAGAGCAAGGACAGGGCAGGGACAAGCAGAACAGGGCACGGCAGGGCAAGAATTATGCAGAGCAAAGGCATGGAAGGATAAGGCAGGGCAGGAGCAGGCAGGAACAGGCAGGATTAGCCAGGGCAGGGACAGGCAGGATGGGAACAGGCAGGTGTGGCCCCCGGCGAGCTGGGGTAGGACAAGACGGTGTCTCTGTCCCGGTATTTTGGGAGACGGGCCGTGTCCCGGGCCGGGGCATCCACCCTCTCTCCCGAGGCAGCCGCGGATGGCGGGCAGAGATGCCCGCAGCCCTGGAGGGGAGAGGGGAGGCCTCGGGGACAGGAAATCCCCTGTGCCCCCCCAGCGCTGCTGTCCCCAGCTACAAAGGGGCGAGAAAACACCTTCCCGCCCCCCGCTGCTCGCCTCGTCGGTGGGGCCGGTTGGTCGCTCCAAGGGTCGCCCCGGGGGCTCTGCAGGGACGCGGCGGGGGCCGATCGGGGCGGGGTGCAGCCGCCGGGTCCGCCCGGAGGGTCCCCCCGGCCCCGGGGCTCCTGCGGCCGCCGCCCCCTCACTCGGAACGGGCAGGGAGCTGGGGCAGGAGGCTCGAAAGAGCAATTTCACAATCGCGTATTGAAATGAGGCTGAGCGGAATTGCATTTCGCCGTCCCTTTAATCCAATAAGTCAGAACTTCTTAACTGATTAATTACAAAATTAATGAGTAAAATGGCAGGGTTTCAGTGAGGCGGGATGGTAAGGGATTTTTTTTTTAATGTTGTGCTCTTTAAAAAGACTGATGGAAATAAAGTTACCTCAAAGCATGAGGGTGCTTTGATGCCTATAATAGCAATTTAGTTATTACATTAATAGATTTCCTCTTTATTTTTAACTAGGCATTGTTAAATATGTTCTTGTTTTGTCTGAACGAGGAACATTGGAGTTCGCATTTTTCATTATACGAATTCTCCTCGCGCAATGAATTATTTCGCGTTATTCCTCCGCCTTAAATCTCAGCATTAAAGCGAGATTATCAGCGCATTTCACGGGGAGAGCAGGACTGACAAAACTCCATAACCGTCCATCACCCGGCGGTTCCAGCAGCAGAGGTTGTGTTTACAAACACGCTCTTCCCTCTAGAAACTACTGCATCAAACTTAGCACAATCAGCCCCCGAGACTGAAACCGCTACCCAGAATCCAAAATAGACGGGACTGATGGTTCGAGATAACACCAAAACGTCAGTTCAATGCACATTAAACATATGTATCTCCCCCCGCAAAACTCCGCTGGAAAAAAACCACGCATCTGATGCTGCAGCAGCAGCAAAGATACAGTAGTTTTCCCCTCTCATAATGAACTCCGAGGTGCCTTCATTTCAGCGGATTGTCATGCTTGTCGCAGAGGAATCAAAGGCAAAGATGCCTGCCAGGGTGGTGTTTGCAGGTATTTACACTGGATTTTTTTCACCGTGGAAGCCCCAGAGCGGGATCCCGCGGCTCGGAGCGGCGCCCGGGACCCGGCGGGTCCTGCGGGCTCTTCACACGCTGCCGAATGTGTTTGGAAAACTCTCTTTAACCAAACAGGCTCCCACCTCGATTAGAGATTAATATTTTTAGGGCAAATATTTAAGGAGAGGTGATATTTGAGGTGGGGGAAGATCTTTTCTTTTTTTTTTTTTTTTTTTCCTTCTAGAAGCACTTTTACCAAATAAAGAAGAGGAAAAGGGGACGGCAGCGGTGCCCAGTAAAACACAAATGTGTCTTAGTCCCTTCAGCAGTTCCTTGGCGAGTGGAGCATCAGGAGCAGGAAAGGTGCCTTTCCCCTTCACTGGGACCTTCGTTAGAGAGATGTGCTGATTTTATAAGGCAGAGTGGACAACTCACGATGATGATATTCCCCCCCCCCCGTCGCTTTTCTTAGAGTAAAACAATATGTCCAAAGCCCCTACGGCCAGGAGTGCATTCCTAGGGATGGCTCGGAATAAATGCATATCCCCCCCCCCAAAAAAAAAAAAAAAGTGTGCTTTATCTTTCCTTCTTTTTTTCTCTTTTTTTCCCTAGGAAAAAGGGCTTCCCGTAGCCTACCCGCTGGCACTACCTAACGTCGCGCTGCTCTCCCAAGCACAGAACTGAGAACTGGAGTTACCTCCTGTCAGGGACGAGGGTTTTTGGGGCAGGGGGTGCAGGGGTGTCCGTGTCGGGCTCAGCCCCGACCGTCCCCGGCTCCTGCAGCGCCCGTAGCCGGAGCAATGACCGCGCTACCGCCCCAGCGCAGCTTCCGCGGGGGAAGCCAAGGGGTACAACGCCGAAATTAGGCGTGAAACGACAAAACGCGGCTGCGGACGCTTCCGACGGAGCTGCCGAGACGGAGACATGCCCTGGCGTGTCCGGACAGCCGGACAGCAGCGCAGAGGTGCCGGCTCGGTACCCGCGGCAGTTATGGGGATTTAAAGATATAGTCCACGAAATATCTCGGCAAACTAGATACACGTTACACGCACTGAATGAACCGTGCAAGTTGCACAGACACAGCTGGAAAGATTTGGAACACGCAGGGCGTCACAAGCACATGTGGAGCGTATACAGACATGCAGCCTGGCCATATAAATATAAGTGCCATCGCCATTATGTACGCATTATATATACATATATATATAACCTGATACATTCGGTATAGCCATGCAAACAGAGTTATAAAGCTGTCCTTGACAAGTGGGCAGCATTTCACATGTGCGAGAGGGGCTGCAGTTGTACCCACGAATGCTGGGGGGGCATTTGCTCCCATTTTACCCCCCCGAGGTAGATCCATGCTCGGCCGTGGGGCTGTCCCAGGCAAGCAGTGGGAAACAGGGCAGGGGTGCAGGGCCTGGGGGGTCGGGGGTTGTGATGAGGTACAGGGGGAAGCTCTGAGCACCCCACTCCTGCATCCCCTGGCCCGGATAAACATCCACGGCTGGGCTGAGTTGGGGCAGGTTGCAAAGAAAGGTAAAGCTGGAGGGATGGGGTATGAGAGGGAGGGATTCGTGAGGAGCTTTTTGAAGTGGGACAGCAGCAGACAGAGATGTCCCCAGTGAGTGGACAGCCGTTGAACCCTCTGCTCAGCGCTCAGGGCCCATTCCTGGCCAGACCCCCTGCTCTCTTGGCCATCAGTGCAGTCAGAGCCTGCGCCTGTCTTTTCCAGAGCTGTTTACCAACATTTTGCAGAAATCCCATTAAATAAGTGGCGAGCGGTATTTAAACGTAGCTCTGTAATTATTAATTCCCCACACACACCCTCCTGGAATGCAATGGTTTAATTGGCTCCACGATGAAGAAGCTACGAGCAGCATTATAAAATGGACTGACCCCGCAAAATGATGCAACATCTGGAGGCAGGGCAGAGTATCTCTGCAGAGCATCCGGACACGCAGCCTGCGTGCATGGGAAGGGCCCAACCGAGCTGCATCCCAGCTCATACCTCCGAAATCCCGGGCAGCCCTCAGAAACCCCCAAGCATGGTAAGAAAGAGAAGCCTGTTGGTGCTTACCTGCCCGCAGCGAGGCACGTCCCCTCAGCACCTGCAGAAAGAGGAGCCCTCTCCTTTCAAACAGCCCTAAAAAACTTCCCCTAAGTCCACCCAGGCGATTATTTTTTTTGAGCTAATCAAGGAAATAAAGTTAAAGAGGAGGAGAGTTCCTCTTGTTTGGGGTCTGATTTGGGGGAAGGAGGGGGTGGGGGGAGTTAAAGAGACCAGTTGCTGCCCACTGCTTTGACCAGTGAGGGATTCAACCCTTATTACCATTTTGTTTTTGTCCAGATTTGAAAGTAGGGCCCCCTGCATTCAAATCATCACCCTCCATCGTTATTGTAAAGGACAGGCCTTAGTGGGCCCCCTTTGGATTGTCCTCCATTAACAATCCCTTCTTTTGTGGAGGTGTTTCTTTTTCTATTCACACACATTGCTGATGGTACTTCAGGCCCAGCTCTTAAAGAAACTGTTTGCAAAATTATACCTTTCCGCACGCTACTCCACAAGGAAGCAGGGAACTGTAGTTAGGAAAACATTATTGAGGCTTGTAATTTAATTAAAAATGCTAAAGCTGGTGAAGGGGAAGGGAGAAAAGGAAAAAGAGCCTAAGAGTGCAAAAGAAGGAATCAGGTTTATTTGTTTTTAACCTCCTCAGCAGCACATCCTGAACATCCAGGACTGGGGTGTGCGGGGAAGCGCTCGCACGGGAGCACACACTGCCCACAGCTGTACGTGTGCCCACGCTCCTGGGCCAAGGCACAGATGAGGCATCCAGATTCACTTCAGTAAATAAGGTTTTTAAAATGTGAACGCAACCCTGGACATGCATGGATAGACCGTGCAGTGGGTGCCTGCAGCTGCCTGGTGCTCAGGGAAAAACTCTGAGGGGGTTGCACATGTGCAGCCCCTTAGTCTCCTCCTAAAAACCTCTTGTTTTGAAGAGTTATGCTGAAATAAAGCTAGAGGAACTGCATCTCATTCAGCATCCTCGCTATCAGAAAGGTTTAGATGCACGACTGCAGTGAAGACGCCCTTCCTTTGGTTATTGTTGTTATCCTTTTTGCCAACAGATCTGTAAATGTTCAAAGAGGAACATGACTTTAAAAAAAATAATAATAATTCATCTGGCAAAGCAGGGCAGAGCCTGACCTCCAGCTCCATGGATGAGTGCTTTGCTGGGATCCCTGCTGAGCCAATGTGGACCTTCAACATCAACTCAGAAATTGGTGTGATTTGCCTGGGAAACCAGCAGTCATAGAGCAACTGGCCTTGACAAGATGAAGAGGAAATGCATAGAAGACGTTTAATGGGTCGCAAAAGGAAGAGGGGGGGAGAAACCCAGCCCAGAGTGCTGCATTTTAGATGTGTGGAGGGGCCCTTCTGCAGAAGGGAAGAAGCAGGGCTGGGGAGGGGAGACTTTCCCAAGCTGGGCTTTATTTCCCAGTCATCCGGGAAGGCTCTGCCCTGCAAAAGGTTATTTCCCTGTCCCTGGCTGGGACTCGGGCCCAGGTTGGGTTTCCAATAAAAACAGTGATTTCTTTAATGTCAGTGAATAGCTGAAGGCAGGCCGGCTGGCGAGGCTTTGTACATAGACGCACTGGGCTTGGATTATGCACGCCTAATCGCCTAATTTTCTTCGAGTGATCTGGATGCCGTACTCTTGGGCTGTGGAACATTTTATAAATAGCTGTGCTTGGAGTTAATATGATTTACTGGAGAGAGACCGGTTAAGCAATTCCCCACCTAAGTAGAGCAGTAATGAACAGGCTCTGGAGAAGATACCTTCCCCACCAGCCTCAAGAGGGGGTGGGCAGGGAAGCAGGGATGCAGAGGGGTGATGTTTATTTGTGTGTGTGCACGGAGTGTCATTGATTTTTAATTGTATTAAAAGAATTGTAGTAGCCACGGGCTGCCTCTAGGACTGGACTTCTCCCTGAAAAATGTACAACGAAGCCATGGTTTCCCTCTCCCTTCAATGCTTGATGCTGCTGCCAAATCCCAATGTGGCAGAGAATGGGGACAGCAGAGCCCTGACCCCCTTGCCCATCCCTTCCCCTTCCTCTTCCCTTTCACCTTCCAGGAAGCCAAACCAGACCAGGAGGTGCCCAAGTTGCCCTGGTCCCCATTAATCCTGACTGGGAATCCTCCATCTCTGGGGTATGCCAGCAGAGCCAGGCTGGCTCCTGAGGGACAAGAGCATCCCTGGGCCTGTCCCCCGCCACCGAGGAGGGGACAGTGGCTCCAGCCTTTGTGGGAAGAGTCGGCAATGCCTGGAGACTCAGGTGAGCTAGGGGTGCTGAGGGCAGGGACCCTCACACCACCACCGGTGAAGCCCTTAACCAAAGACACCGTGATTTCAATGGGGTTTCAGGCGCAGGGACGTCTCTGCTCCCTGTTCCCAGACAAAACCCATCCTGGAACAATGTCCTGGGATTTGAGGGAGCATTGCTGGGATCAGGGATGCTCCTGAGGGAAGGAGGGGGTGAGCAGAGGTTTAGAGATGGTGGAAGCAACCTTCTTCACTTAGAAAACAGAAAGAGGAGAAAATATATAAAGGAGGTGGTGGTGTGGGGCAATTGTGCAGAGCCTGTCCAAGGTAGGAGACACCTCATCCTGTGCAGAGACAGGGAGAGGGTCCTTATCCCTGCTTGGATATATCCCTGTCCCCACTTGTGTCACCTCAGCCAGGGAAGAGGCCCATAACCCCTGTGACACCGAGGCGGGGGTGACCCCTGGATGCAGACAGGCTCCCCGCCCGGAGCAGCCCCCACCCTCCCCACGGCAGGGGATGTCGGTCCCCACTCCCAACCCCTCGCACAAGCGCAGCATCCGCGCTGCACCACGGGCACACAATGACAAGGAGCCTCCTCCCAGCAGCTCCCAGCCCCCAGTTGTGCCTTGGCGAGGTGACTGGGGAAAATTAGGCTGGAAACCATCCTGGTGATTGATACAAGCAAATAAACATCTCTAGGGAAAGGGGAAAAAGGGGGGAAAAATCGCCTTGCTGCAGCGTGGAGCACTGAGAGGGGAAGCAGGTAATTAGCTATGTGATGGAGCAATCCTCTCCTGCAGAGGAAATCCTTAACACCAGAATTCTGGCCTGCGAAATCATGTGTGACCCAAGTGAGGATTTTTTTTCCCCCCTTCCCTTTTTAAAATTAAGATCATTATATGTTTTTTAAAATGTCAAGCCCAGGAACCAGTGGAGGGGGTGGGGGTTGGGGAGCTGCGGGCATTCTTCACTTCAGAAGCTTGAATGTTTCAAAGTTGCTGCTGTGCTGTTAGCTGACGGCTATTGTGTGTGTTTAAGGCTGGGGGGGGGCCATGAGGAGGGGGCTCAGACCCCCCGTTGGTGTGGATTTGCTGTCCAAAGACCGTTAGAAAGAGGCAAGAATGAATGAGATTGAATGGAATTGTAATGCACAAGGCCCTCCTCCTTTCTCAAGGAGCTGGGAGGCCAGGAAAGCGAGTGTTGGGGAGAGCAGGCAGCTTTCCTGCACATAGGAAGAGGCTTTGCAAATCAGCAAATTGCATATTTCTAGGGGAAGAGGGGATGGAGGGGGGTTATTTATATTTTTTATTACAGATCCAAGAAAAAAAAAAAAAGCCCTGCAGCAGCCAAGAAGACCAAAAGGAGACAGAGAAAGAAAAAGAGAGGAGACTTGATAGAAAAATCTGATCCCCAAATCTCTTGTAAGTGTAATTACTTTATAAGAAAATGAATTGCTTTCTAAGAAAAAGAAAAATATGTAGAAGAATGCCTGAAATTATAGCAGGGAACAAACTGTGTTGATCTCTTTCTTATGCAATGAGATTTCTGGGGCAGGAACCAGAGGCCTAGAATCTGCAAAACCTTTCTCAGAGATTTGAAAGAGATCTGGGCCTCATTTTAAAGAGATTTTGCTTTCTCCTCCAGGCTGTGGGTCAGCTCAGAGATGATGCTTGGGATAGCAAGGGGGTACCGGCCGCTGAGGACGGCTCCCGTACCTGGGCCGCGTCTCGGTGGCAAATAAACAGACAAAGACTGTTTTGTTACCGACTTATTCAGCAGAAATGAGGAGGGAGTTGAATTTTTTCGGGTGTTTTGTGAGCTCCTCGTAATGTGTGTGTGCCACGCTGCCTGGGACCGGGCCGAGTGCACGTTTTCTACAGTTTGTTGTGCTGCAGTTGATTTCAGGTTCAATCTTGTGTATTTTTCTAATGTCATCTATGCACGGTGGAGTCGGGGTTTGGAAATGGAAGGAAAGTGGAGGCATGTTGCTTGTCTCTGGGATTTCTTTGTTCGGGGAACAGTAGGTGGTAGGTTTAAAAAGGCAGAGAGCGAAAGAGGGGGAGAAGAAGAAAGAAATGAAAAAGATAAAAAAAATGTCCCTTTGCAAATCATCTGACTATTTTCTTCCGGGATGCAGAAATGCTGCATTAGAGATTAAGGAAGGGCCGTGCTTAAGACAAAATGTCTCACTGGAAGTGCTAACAAAATAGCAGCCAAACCCCAGCCCGATTTTAAAGCCTGAGGAAGAGGCTGCAGGGCCGAGGGAGGGGGGAATGAGCTGGTGGGGGTGTTTAATGGAGAACTTTAGAGGGACCGAACTGTTGGTGAGGTTTGTTTTAAGGCAGAAATGAAACCCTGCTGAGCCCGGATGCTTCCCCCCACCGCCAATCACTAGAACGGGGGTTCCAAATGCCCCAACCCCGCTTCACTCCGAGGTGGGGGGAAATAAAATAAAACCCTGCGGGTTCTCGGGGAGGATTCATGAGGGGGAAAGAGGCAAGTGAAGGAGCGTGGCCGGGGGACGGACAGACAGACAGACAGACGGAAGGAGGAAGGAAGGGGCCACGAAGGAAGACACCCTCCCGCTTTATGGGGAGAAACAATCCACCAACCCCCCCAAATTGAATCACTGAGCCCCCGCGCACCGGCTGCTGCCGGCTCCGCTCCTTCAATACCATGGACAGCGAAGCGGGGCCGGGCCGGGGGGAGCCGGGGGGAGGCGGACCCGCTGTCCCGGGCACCCCCAGAGCTTCCCCGGCTCCGGGCAGCCCTGGGCGGGCGCACCCCGGGGCTGGGTGCGGAGGTCGGGTCCGAGTGTCCTCCCCCCGGGGTCAGGCCCCGTGCGAACGGCGAAGCCTCGGGGGTAAGGAGCGCGGTTTCGTCCGTGTTAATTTGTTTAGGTTGTTTTCTTTTAAATCGATAAAAGATTGAGAGCCTTGGTCTGGCGGAGTAAATAGGTCAATATGGAATAGGCTCTAAATAAGCAGATTTTTTTTTTTTTTTAAGTTTCAGAAGATGAAAAGCTAAGGGAAAATTCCCTTCACTGGGTAATGTCAAATACTGATTTTCCCGGTTTGGTGCCTGTGTCCCGAACCGCAGCGTTATAACAGAAGAAGAAAAAAATGCACGCAAACAGGGATGTAGGCTTGTAGTGCCGTGTCTGCCTTTTAAATATGGCTCTTGAGCTCGGAAGGTGATATTTCACCTCACCGCAGAGTATTTCTACTCATTCATCAGTAGCCAAACGTGGCCCACCAGCTACTACTTCTTTTTTTTTTTTAACGAGCTTCTATGTGGGGGCAGTTTCCCCCTCAGAGTGTGGTCTGACATGGCACAGCTCTCAGAAAGGGAGATGCCATCCTCAAAATAATTGTTTTGATATAGTGGGGAAGGGAATAGATGTCCCTACCAATGGTTATTACCCGGTTGTCCTGGAAATACTCGCACTACTGAGGCAGAGAGAGATTTCCAGAGCTGGAGCAAGATGCTTTCCATCAAAATAATTGTGTCCTGCCTCCCCCCACCTCAGCCCCTTCCTAAGAAAAAGGAAAATACCACCGTGCATGGAAGTACACACAGGCAAATAAATCTTTGCCTGCAAGCTATTCTAGCTGATACGCATAACGGTGCTGGCCATAAAAGTTACTCTAAATGCAGAATAAGGGCGTGTAGAAACCTACAGACCTGCACCTCCCATCATAAAAATCAGTGTGAGTGTGTGTGTATACACATTTTTTGGGGAGGTGTGTGTGTCTGGAGGGGGAGGGATGGATAACCAGCAGGCAAGAAGTGGCTTGCTTACCAAAAAAATTAAACATACGCAAGGCTTCTAAGCAAGACCTCTCCTAGCTGGGCATAACCTGCTTGTTGTTAAACATATATTCTCTCCCTAGAGATGAAATTCGGCAACCTTAGATAAATAAATAAATCCCGGTGCCCATTTCCATTGTAACAGCCGGCCCGTGATGAGGTCTGTGAATTTAACCAACAAGAGCTGCAGCGAACCCATGTCTGCTTTCCAGCTCACAAAATGGATGTGGTGGAAGGTTGTAGTGAAACACCAGCGAAACTGCAACCACAGGACGCCCGAGAGGGATGGTGCGTGGGGAGAGTTGCCTGGGTGCCCAGCATAGGGTAGAGAAGGTAGCAAACCTATAGATGCTTTCAGTGTTTTCCAAGGTGGAAGTCTTAACTTAAAAACCAAAAATACTCTCTTGGTTTGTCACTTGGAAGTCAGAGGCATTTCCTTGCAGGTCCTCGCTCCTGACAGCCTGTGCTCATGCAATATTAAGAAAAATCTGGCATTAAACCCCAAAATATAAAATTCATACAGTATATTTAAAGAGAATCTCTTACTTTATATAACTCAGGACACATTGTCTCTTCTCAGAGAGAACGGGGGTGCAATCCTACACATTTCTTAAAAAAAAAAAAAAAGAAAAAGAAAAAAGAAAATTAAAAAAAAAGAAAAAGAAAAAATCACCACGTTTTAAAATTACATCCATATCAGCTTTAAAGAAAATTATCGCTGATGTCTTTTTGAGCTTGGAAATACAAGTGCAGGACGCAGCTTTCCCCTCCCCCTCTGCCCCCTACCCCCTCCCTTCTCAACCGAAAAAAAAAAAGAAAAAAAGGCAAAAGCAACAGAATATATAAAGCTCCTCTGATTAACAGTTTAGGTGCAGAACCCTATTTATAGGGTACGCGCTCTCCTATACTGCCTCGATCCTCCAGCCCGGAGCGTCGCATTATTGATGCAGCTGCAAGTGCTCAAAGCTTAAACAATATTTTTCCGAAAGCCCCAGCAGCCCGCACGGGAGGAACCCGGGGCCGGGCTGGCGATGGAGTCCTGAATGTTACTCCTCCAGTTTCAAGGACATCTTGCTGATGAGGATTTGGTTAATGGAAGAGAACTTATGTCCTAGTGGTGACGTCATTGGGTCCCAATGTAATCCTCTTGTGCTGAACCCAATCAGCAGATGTGCTGAGAGCCGGGATGCGGAGAAGAAGCTCTAATCCCTTAGACTGGATGAGATCAGCTGAAACAGCCAGGACTAGACCCCAAACCCCTCTGCTAGGAAGATCAAGAGAAAAGGGATAAATTGAGAGAGACGCCTCATAACCCCTTTAAAGAGCTTTGGAGAAGAGAAGAGAAAGATGGGTGGTGCACCAAGTTCATCTTGCTTTTAAAGCCTAGCAGGAGCCTGGTTTTCACTCTGATGAGGTCCTTCTGCATTGTTCCAGGGCAGGAGGAGAAAAAAGAAAAGGAAAAAAAAATAAAAAAGGAGAAAAAAAAAAAGAGAGAGAGAGGAAAAAAAGTCTGAAATTCAAAGATAATGAGAGCCTAGGCGCCTTTCTTGTTCCTCTCCAGCTTGCCTACACAAAAACAAGCGTCCTGAGCCACGGGAGGGCGTTTGCGCCGGATCTGAGCGAGGCAGCAGAGTTTGTGCCGCCGGAGCCGCCGAGCGCAGCTTCCACCGGAGCGGGTAAATCTGCTAAGAGCTGTAATTACGGGGTTTGGGCGACAATGGTGGGATAGCGACCCAGCTCTATTGCTAACTTGGAAGAGCATCAGGATTTTTTTTCCTCCCCTTGTGCAAGCGACTTTAAAGGGCTTGTGATTTTTTTCTTTTTTTTTCCTTTTTTTTTTTTTTTGACAAAAAGGAAGGGGAAAAAGGGGAGGGGGTGAGGATTTTTCAGACGCGGTATCTAGAAAGAAATCGTCCTAAATTTGTAAGGCGCCTCGAAGTCCACGGCGATCAACGAAACCGTTTTAATTGCCTCACACCTTTTCAATCCCTCTTTTTTTTTTCTTTGCATTTTTTTTTAAGTGGAGCGATGGTTGTACCGAACCGCGGCGGAGCGGAGAGATGGGAAACGCGCGTTTTAGCCTCCGCCGGTTTCCATTCGAGAGGATTGAAATCGGTTCCTTTGCCTTGCGAGCAAAGCGGAAACACACGAGCGGGATTTTCATTTTGCCCTGGGAAGGGAGTGAGGGTCCCCCCCAGCCACCCTCTCGGCTCCCCGGGGCTCGGACGGCGGCGGGACCCGCTCGCAGGACCGGGGGGACCGGGCGGCATCACCGGCCGCTTTGCGGCCGCTCCCGCCTCCGCACCGGGACGCGTCGCTCGGCACCGGCAGCCGAAGGTTTGTCGCGACCCGTCCTCGGCGTTATCGGCTTTTGTGATGATTATTATTAATTACTATTATCATTACCAGCCGCACTTTTATCACTAGTAGGGCCGAAATGTTTCCGTCTGTCCATCCCTCTGCCCCCGGGGCTCAGCATCTGGCCGTGTGCGATGCAGCGGGGAGGCTGGTGGAGCCCCGGGGGGAGTGCTGGGGGGTGATGCTGACCCCGGCGAGGCGAAGAGTGAGGGGGGCATGGCAGCGGCACCCCCCAAACAACCCTCAGCCCCGGCCGAAGGGGCCCCGGGCGGCGGGGGGGAAGGACGGCGATCCTGACGGGGGGGACCCTGCACTGACGGCCTCTCTCTCTTTCTCTCTCTTCTCCCCTCCCCTCTCTCCCGCAAGCCCCGCTCGCCGCCTGCGCTGCTCCGAGCGGGGACAGCCCGAGCCCCTCTCTGCGTGTTCACAGCGGACCTTGATTTAATGTCCATACAATTAAGGCACGCGGTGAATGCCAAGAGAGGAGCCTCACAGCTTCATTTTCATGGAAATTGGGGACATAAACCCTCTAATTACACTTAACAACAGCCACGGAGCGATCTATGGAGCATCCTCGGCCTTTTGACAAATAGGAGTAACAATGCCGGCAGCGGCTGGCGGGGCAGCTGGCTCCGCGCATTAACGGGGGCACGGGAGGAGGTGGGGGGAGGCCCCGCTCCGGCACCGCCGGGGCTTGCGGGGGCTCCCAGCGTACAAAGGGCAGGAGGAGCGGCAGGACAATGCGGGCAGAGCCGGGAGGGGCGCGAGCAGGAGAGCTCCGAGGAGCGGGGCGAGGGGAGGGGGTGACAAGCAGCCCCACACTGCAGAGGGAGGGACCCCCCTCCCATGCAAAGGGACCCCGTCAAAGCAAGGGACACCCCACTTCCTAGCACTGTGAAAGGAGCACTGGCCTCTGCAACGCCATTCAGAAGCTCACTGAAAAAAACACTCCTTTGGAAGGCTTTTTTTACGGGGGGGGATGTTTTTGGCTTTATTTTTTCACTTGCTTTTTTGGTTTTATTTTTGTCGTTGCCCCCCGCAGCCCTGCACCACTCCTCCATTGGCAGAGGCTTGGCCATGCGGCCCTCCCCGTGCTGCAGAGCCGCAACACGGGTCTGTAGTCCTGTCCTGCCCAACCGCTCTCATAGCCCCTTTACAACTCAACTATTCACAGATTTCAATCACAAGCCTGCTTTTTTCCAAAAGACTGACAGGTTGGGTCATGCGATGGGCTGCAGCACCACAGCTGCCCCAGTGGCACCTCCAGCCCCATCAGGCTCTGTCACCACAGCCTGCGAGCTGGGACACATCCTCTTTTATGGCCTCCAGTGAGATTGCAATAGCCCACACCAGTCCTTAGGTTAGGCTTTAGACCTCAATAAACCTCTGTTGTAAGACTCGTGTTCTCAGCTTCCTAAAGACACATCAAGCCTTGAGTTTGAGCCTCCTCAAGAGCTGTGTTCGAGCAAGGGAAGATATAATTATTTGGTTGCAAAAAGCTATATAGCTGGATTCAGCTGCACACACACAACGCTGCACACCCCCCCCCTTCATCTCTGCTCCACTTTTATCAGCATTGCGTCTGTCCAAGGAACTGCATCCATAGACATCTCCATCCTCTACCCCTGCAGTGTCTGATGTGGGATGTACGACCTCGTCGGCGATGGAGATGGCAATAGTCATGTATTTTCCTTGTTTAGGAGAGAGGGAAAAGAAAAGTTTTACTGTACTCTGTGGGATTGCTTGATTTCATGCTCACCTGTGAATAGCAGGCACTTCTAGGTAGGGATCTTGGGGGAAGTGGGACGAGGAGAGGGAAGAAGCAGAGGCCGTGTCCTCGGAGGACAGCAGCGTGGTGATGCAGAAGGCAGCTGTCCCCGCTCCCAGGGCTGTTCTGCAGCAGAGGCGTCGCACAACCAAGCAGTTGAGAACAGGTCCTGCCTCCAACCCTGGTGAGAGGCAGCACGCGATGCCCATACGGCGACATCAAGTGGTGCAGCATCCCGTTCCTCTCCTGTGGACCTGATCCTGAGCATTGCTCCAGCAAGGCCAGGTACCATGCCACTGCAGAAGCTCCCAGGGCAAGAGGCTGCGAGGTGCAGAAGGGCCCAGCTTCACCCAGAGGGCTCTAGAGGCACAGAGAATCTTTAAGAGAATACGGATTTTTCCCTTCCCTCTTTCCCAGTAGATCAGCGCACGTACCAAGCTGTCGGAGATCCGCTTGCTCCCATGTCCATCAAGCACTGCAAGATCACAGGACACATTCTGACCTCATTTGCCCCCACTAGAAGTCAGGGGCTATGTGGTGACTGGGTTCAGTGTTGGGGAAGGGACATCGGTACCACCTTGGCCTCTTCCATCCAAAATTGTGGGGGCAGATTTCCAGCCCTGGGTCAGTTCTGCTCTTGAACAAGTCCTTGATTCTTTGCAAAGCAGGTAGTGAGGGATAAGAAGCCAAGTGCAGGAAGCCAGAACCCAGTAAACCTAAAGTTGGCATTAAGAGACAGAAGGGAGCAAGTCATTCCAAGGCAACCTGCAGTGCGGCAGGAAAGC
The DNA here is from genome assembly GCF_037038585.1 of Patagioenas fasciata. Lineage (NCBI taxonomy): Eukaryota > Metazoa > Chordata > Aves > Columbiformes > Columbidae > Patagioenas > Patagioenas fasciata. Next base: position 7,696,499 of record NC_092535.1, on the reverse strand, counting down.
CAGTGGCTCCCTCCAGGGGCCACCAAGGAGCCAAGGACAGCTCTGAAGGAATGCAGGTAATGGGGGAGGCTCTGCTGGGTGGACCGGGACTGGGCCTGATCCCCAGATTGGGGCATGAAGGGGACTGGGGATCAAGACTGATTGTGCTAAGATGGCACAAGCCAGATGATGTTCATCCTGGACCAGATCCCTGTTCAGCTTAGCAGAGCAGGGAGTCACACAGACTCCTCAGCAAACAGGACTGCCTTGATTCTCAAAGGTTCTCTCCTTCCTTGGGCTTATTATACATGCCTTCATCTTAGCCAAGAGGGGATTTAGGAGGTTAGAGCAGTTAGAGGTAACCCTCTTCCCCCACACAAAGCCCCCTCCAACACAACCAGATGCATTCCTGCCAATAGCAGCTCCAGGCTGCAGAACTGCCCTGACCGTGCTCCCCGCTGCCTGCACATGAGCCAAAGGCTGTAGCACAGCCAAGGGGATTCACACACACCCCACTAAGCACAGTCACAAGCCCCTGCACTGCAATGAGCCTTTCACACCAGCCTGAAATCAAGGAAGACAAGAGCATGAGCCAGCAAGAGTCAGGTCAGCTCTGGCTGGCAGATGGAAAAGCAAGAGAGGTGGGTGATGGAGCCAGCTATAGTTTCGCTTTTCATGTTTTCTGCTCATACACTGACCCTGATTGTTCAGGTAAGTCAAGGCTCAGTCACCTGGGAGCAGAGGGTTATTGCACAGATACAAAACTGCCCCCACTCTCCCTCCTCCAACGTGATTTCTGTTCAGGAGTGGGATCCCATGTTCACAGATATATGGGCTCAGTCCTGTGTCAAAGCCTTGGTTGCCAGTGATCCTACAGTGATTCCCAGCTGTCTGGGAGGCTTGATGTGCTCAGGGTTCAGCTGGGGGCACCTCCCTTGGGAGGTCACACATCCCACAGGCTGGTTAGACTAAAAAAAGCCCCCAGAGCAACACCGTTAGTCACACAGCAAGAAGAGCACCAGCACCAAGTCCTGTCCACTCCCAGGCACCACCTCCTTTTCATTCAGAAGGAGGATTTATCCAAAAATCAGTGAAGTCCAGTTTTCTGATGGAAAAAACTCAGGGAATATAAGCTGGTCTTTGCAACAATGGTTTTGTATCAGGCCATTCCATGGTGGAGTCACTAGAGAGGACAAATTACCATCTTATTTCCCCTGTACAGTTTACCGCCCCCCCTCCAGGAGATCTACACAGTTTCTCCGCAGGGAAAAGCACAGCTGGGCCCAAGTAGGGGCGAGAAGGAAGATTTACCTTTAGTCCTCTACACACCCTGTCCCTCTAAATGTACACAAAGCACCAGTCTCCGCTCCTTATTAATATGACAATGGTCCAGGGAATGGCTTTGCACATGACTGCCTCATTCTGTACAAGCCCAGTCATTAAGGGCAGGTTAAAATAAAATATGTATCTTTGCTCTCAAATCACTGTATGGCAGATGGAGCTGCCCAGTCATCCCACTGTGTGTGCCAGGAAGGCCTCGGGTTTGAGCTACGTGGAGAAATACAGGGACTGCTTGCAAATAGGATAGGGAGAAACAAATTTGGGCAGAGGCTGGATCTCGAGGGAAGGTTTGATGATGTGGGTGGGTAAACCTAAGAAGGAAGGAGGTGAGGAGAGAGAGGATAAGAGTCAAGTGCGGAAAAAGCTGCTGGAAGGGGAGGGAACCACCCAGTTTCCATAGCTGTGTAGGTAGTAACAGATCTGACCTGTAGCAGGAATGATTCAAGTATTAGGAAAAGAGCTTTCTGGTGGAAAGGATAGAGAGAAGCACTGGAAAAATGTGGGAAAGAGGAGAAATTCCTGCCTCAAAAAGACACTGGAGGATACTTAGCAGGAGTCCCAAGGCAGCACTGGTCCCTCCAGTCTCACACAGAAGATGGCATCACACATCTATTTTCCTCAGGAGAACTGAAAAGCCCCCAACCACCTCCATGGTTTTTCCTAAGCCCAAAGGGTTTGTTTGTGTCACCACAGAGACCTGAGCAGGTACCACAGCTTGAGTGCTGATGATATAGCACAGTGGCTATAACAGCCCAGGCTTGTCTTCCTCAAATGAGGACAGGGTAGAAGCATCCCAATAGGAGTGATCAAACACAAGGTGTCATTTTTTTTTCCAGGGAGATGGCAATGGGATATACCTTCACCAATCCTATGGAAATAATCCTATTTGGGATTACTTCCTCCCACAGTTTGTCCCAAGCCTGCTTAAAACTAATTGATGGCATTACCAAGGTATAATAGCCCCAGGTGACATCCCAGAGGGACAGATATTTTCTTTCACCTCCTAATAGCTTCCCTTTCACTGAACTGCACACCTTCCTGGGTATGTTTGCAGAAACTGAGGAAAACAGCAATAACCTGATGTGTATAGGATTATATATCTATTATACAGCTGCATCTGCAGCTTTGTGGAACCCCTGCGAAGGACCTGTCCAGGGAACCTACAGAGACAGACAGGGAAGGATTCAGAGCCCTCGCTCGAGGACCTGGACTCTGCCACACTCTCAGGGAGGGAAGAGGAGATCTTTTAGGCTCTCGGGACAGAGCGGCTATAGAATGATGACAGCACAGAGATCACTTTCACAGGCTGCTCTCACAACCCTTTAAGTAACCCCATCATCAGTTGCTGCCCGGTTTAAGCAGGAAATACCTGTTAAAACTTCTGTCACCTTTATTACAAAGGGAGAACTGCGATAAAACCAGTTCCTGCAGAAGCAGAGGGAACAATAGTGGGACAAAAGCACGCTCCCTCTTGCAAAGAGCCAGGTGACCGCAGGATGGCACCACTGTCACTTCTCCTCCAGGTTCACCATGACCTGTGCCAGGACCTGGCACCAGAGGAATTATAGAAACTTAGAACAGGAGAGGGCAGCGCTCCTCTCGACAGCCTGCCCAGCATTTCGGGCTCCCAGGTGGTGGTTCTGTCACTTAACTGCCCATGAAGGACTCAGGATCCTGGATCCACACAGGTGTTGAGCAATGAATTTAAGACTGTGGCCTGAATTAAATTTCATTCTGAAGTGGGGAGGCTATTCAGCCTCCCTCTGCCAGTTCAGTCTTGTTTTCTCAGTGGCAAGAGCCACCTCTGTGCCCTGGCACCCTCAGAAACAGCCAGAAGTGATGTTCTACCAGGTGCTTCCACCCTCAGCTTTTTAACCCATCGCCCCCGTCCCACACTGGCTTTGCCACTCCCACTGAGCTCTGAAAGCCTCTCAGCCTTGCAGAGAAGTGGCTGGGCGAGCTTGTCACCATCACTTCTGCCTCCTGGTGCCTTCTGTCCCCTGTGCAGGAGGCAGGGGGCTGCTGGGAGGGGCAGGGGGCCCGGGGCCAGCTCTCCTGCATGGCTGCAGCTCTGCACAAGGTGGCACTCGCTCTCCATCTCAGCGACAGGCTGCAGGGACCGCGGGGAAGCGGCTCCGGGTACGAGGTGGAAAGCAGCTGGCGTTGGGTTATTCCTCTGTGCTATGAGATCCATCCTGTGGTTCTTTCTCTGCCCAATCTAGGGGCAACCAAGTTGCAGGCTGGGAGTGCAAGACATGAAAAGTCGACTCTTCAGTGTCTGTAAATAAAACAAGGGAAGGGGGAGAACTGAGATGCAGCAGAGAAACACTGGAACCCGGCCAGTGGAAGCAGGAGGAAGGGGGATGTTTTACCGCGCCGCCTGCCAGCCCTGTAGTGGAGATGTTGTCCACGGGCAGCACGAGGGTTTGCACTTTGCTACCTGCTTTGCTGGAATGTTTGCAGCTCCTGGGCTCCCAAACGCCTCCCACCAAAGGCTTCCCCCTTCCCAGTGCAGCCAGCAAGCGATGGTCAGACAAACCCCAAACCTGAACTACCAAAATCCCAGTCGAAAACTTCACCTCCTGGAAGCCCATCATTTCACAGCTAAATTCAGGTGCAGACCCCAGAGACAGAGCAGCTCTTGGCATCATTACAGGAAAAGATCCAGAAGTGCTGTAGGAAGTTACATTCCAATTAGCTTCACGTCAGTGGTGGGAAAGGCATTACAAAGCATTTAAAAGATCAAATGCAAAAAGCACAGCTTGAATAATAGGGACTGAGGTGGTTTCAGCAAGGCGCAGTTGTGGTTAATCTGATGGGGCTCTTTGAGGCTGTAACTGCTACAGCAGTCAAAGCGGAGGCAACAGGCAGAGCACAATTAAGTCTGCAGCACGCAGTGGACAAGGCTTTGCAAAAGAAGCTAATGACTGAGACGGGGAGTCCCAGAATAAGTGGATGTGCTGTGGCTTAATGCTCTGGAAATTGCCCAGAAACAAAGATGCAAGCAGGAAGGTATTAATGGAAACCTTCTATGTCAGGAGGAAATGATTCCTGGGATGGAGCAATACAGCCAGCTTGGCTGGAGCAGAACAAAAGGCAGCAGGTAAGACAGAGAGCTCCCGAGGGCAAGCAGCTGTTTTTTGGTTCTGAACATCGTGTTCCACAAACACTCATGCCCCAAACAAACAGTTTTCTCCTGTTTTTCCGAACAGAGCTGCTGGAACTCTGCTTTCTGTATTCTCTCCCTCATTTTCCTGCTCTAATAGCATTGGCTTGGTTTTTTAACAAAACCAACAACTCCTTTCAGAAGAAACGGTGCCAGCAGCATGCACCAGTCCCATGGAAGTGGGGATGGAACAGTCGCACAGCTGCAATCGCATCCCAGGAAGCTCGAGCACGAGCTGTGCCAGGTGGTGCTAACTGGGAGTTCTGCTCCCGCATCCCTCCCTCCGTGCACTGCGCAAACCTGCAGATGAACGTTTTGCTTGTACAACACTTATTTCCTATGCACAGAGGTGGCAGAGAGGTACTGTCTATAAAGAGAGAGGTACCACCTCAAGTCCCCCTTTCTCTGCAAAGTGATGGTTCTTGTAACTCATTTCCCAAATGGACGGAACATTTGCTACAGTCACCAGGCTGAAGATGCTTTCTGCCTCTGGACAAACTTCACCAGACTAATGACACAGCTGAGTTCCTGGGAATAATTCAAACGGTTTCTTCATTTCTATATGAACAACAACTGAGGATGGTTTAAAAGCCACGAGCCTCATGTGGGCTGCTCGCTGCAGGTGTGTTGGTTGAAGGTGATGACCACACAGACCATACATGACCTGTTTTCCCTCCTCCTATCTTTCCATTTATCCGTAATATAACCACAAAGAAAGAAAAAAATCAAAAATGACAGAATTACTTTCACATTTGCCATCTCTTCCCCCCTCAGCTCAGGTTCAGCTGCTCCAGACCCAGCTGTGCCTTTCTGTCCACACTGCAGAACTGGTGGGGGGGTCTCATATGCTCCACTTGCAGAGCAACCTCAACAGGCTTCTGACTACAGTGACCTGAATATCTAGAGTATTTCTGAACAGAAATCTGCCTGTGTTCAATGATTGAAAAGCGCAAAAGTGCTGCTTCATAAATGCCTTGTAGCTTTTTACTCACTCTCTTCATTACTGATTTTCTAGAGCACCAGTTGGTGTTGAGGACATGGGCTGTGTCATCTCTCAAGTGCTAACACAGGTCATATTCCCCAGAACAGGTGATGATTTTGTGTTTCTGAGGAAGGTTATGGTCATTTCACCAGGAAGCTTTTGAAATTTAACAGGAGGAACCTCTGTGCAATTTGCAATCTGCAGGTTCACATCCTTGGTTGTGTTTATTATTTAAAATAAAACCTAACGGACTAATAATAATAACTTTTAAAAACTGCCTAAAGAAATCCTGTCTGCCAGTCTGTTATGAATGTTCTCCTATGATTTATCTTCCTGTATCACATGCTTCAAAATAACTGAATTAGCAACACGCAGTGTTTTCCCATCCTCAGCAGGGTCAGTAAATTAAGGAAAAATCTGAAGCGATACCTGGCTCATAAAATCGCTCTTCTTCCTCACCTCGTATTTGACTCACCATGGGCAGATTCCATTTCCCATGGGAGCTCATTAGTGCTGCTCCTTGCTCAGCATCAGGAAACCTTTCGGAGTTGTCTTTACTCCCAGCTGGTAAAAAATGCTTTTTGTTTTTTCTCCTTACTGCCCACCACCGCCAGGTCTGAAGTGGCACTTTTAGAAAGACAGAGCTTTTGGACCAGAAAAACCCCACCTAGGCGCTTCTAGCCTTGATAATGAAGAATGAATTAACTGTCAAGTTATGTGAACCAAGGGTACAGCCAAGGAACAGTTAAAGACATCCCTATGGATTAATGGCTCAAAAATGGGAACTCTTGTTCCCTGTCAAGGTGAACAATGAATCATTATAGTTTTAATGCTTTAGTTGTAATTTCTGTTTTATGTGGGTTAAATATATAAAACTAGAGGACACAAGGCAGTCTCCCTCGTCTTCACTTTTAGGATACTGCACAGCCACTGGAGTGATAAAACACGCTGATCCACCGATCAATTGATCCTTTTACTTCTAATTTCTGTTGTCTGATCTGCCCTAAGTCACTGGAACACGCTGGTTCCAAAGACCAAACACTATGAAATAGGCTAGCTTAGTTAAGCAGGTACCATCTATAAAACAAGACCTAACTAAAAAGCACTGAAGCCGGTGTGATGAAGTGTACGACCGTGCAGCTGCTGCACACAGTTCTGTTCCAGCAAATTTCATATTTTGATTTAAAGGGACATCTCCACAAAGTTACGCAGCCACTTTCACAAGAACTGAAAAGGGTAACATAGGAAAAAGTATCCCCACAACTTGCCAGGAAAACTGCTTTAGTATCTCAGAATTCAAGATCGTCCCAGAAAGGGAGACCTCAAAACCAACTCCTTCATTCATAACACCTCCCCAAGGGTAACCAGGCACCTTCCGCAACCCCCAGCCCCAGGGAAAGTACAACATATCGCCTTTAAGGACTAAATCACGCAACCTTGAAACAGAGCAGCCCAATCGATGTCTGCAACAGCGCCGTTTGTATCTGTCCTAACCCGCGCCTGCCTTCCCGGCTTTGGCCCTTCTCAAACCCCCGTGGCAGCAGTGAAAGGATTACAACGTTCACATATTCAAGCACAAAAAAGGCTTTTCAGGAGTAAAACATCAGAACAGAGGGCTAGAAAGTTTCCTAGATACCAGCACTTAATACATTCCTAGCATTTCATGGCAGATGGCAATAAACACCACTGATTTGTGAAATAAGGTTATCACAGACCAAACCATCAAAATACCTCACCCTTCCAGAGAAGTGTTCTCGAGGGCTCCTGATAATGAGCTTATTTAAAGGTTGCCAAAAGCCTCTGCTGGCAGTTTTTGTGATTACTGGTTTGTTTCAGACCTCCAAAGAGTTCTTCCCACTAAAAATGAGACTATATAATCCTATTCTGTTGATATTTTACAAATTTCTATGAAACACATTTACATTAGAAAAGGATTTCTGTACATACCAACAGGGTAAGAAAGCCATAGTTTCCATAAATCCCCAGACCTTCCAAAATTCACTTTTTGTCTTGTAAGTGCTGATTATCCAGAAGTTTCACCCCAGAGAAGGTCAAAAGGGGTCTACTCTTGGGTCTGACTTCAAACTTGAGCTCACTACAGGCCATTTGCCATCATTAATTAGAAGGTGAATCACTGTCCAGGTGTAGACACTGATCTGCTTTGCTTCTTCATTAGCCTAATGACATCCACCTCCTGCAACTTTCCATCAGAAGCAGGATAAATACTGTTTGAGCAAATTGCTTTCAGCTGCAAGAGTCAGGATGTTCAGTTTTTCTGCTGTGTTTCCAGCTAAAATGCGTTGCTACAGGAGAGCAGGAGCAGCAAGAACTCTGCCTGCACCAGTGGTTTCTAATTTCTTCAGATAATAATATATTATATATTATATATCATTATCAGTATTCATGAAGAGACTGGACAATGTCCGCAGACACACGGTGTGAACTGTGGGGTGTCCTGTGCAGGGATGGGAGTTGGACTCGACCCTTGTGGGTCCCTCCCAACTCAGGACGTTCTATGTCTTACTGATAAAATCGACTTTCTTCCTGTTCTCACCCCATGGTATAATGAGGGGGGGTTGGAATCAAGGTTTTTTGCAGTATGTATTATTGCCCAATGCACTGCATTAATAATCTAAAAATACCCGGAGAACGCAGATTTGGCAAAACAAGAATTTACACCTTTTTCGCACAGTCTCTGTTATTGAAACCACAGCAAAACACCAGATCCTCCTGATTTAGCAGCAGTTGGACATTAGAAATGCACTTGGTGAAGACTTCACCAACTGTCTGTTGTCATGGTAACATCCCAGGTAAAAATAATTTCTTGAATAACTTACTAACAGACAGATGGCATAAAACCGCCTACGCTCCAATTTAAGGGAGATTCAGTAAAAGTGTAGATGCCATTTCTCTGAAGTCCTGCATGTTGAAGAATCACACCTCCAAAGTCTTTCTGGTGCTGCTGGTAATTCACCTCAGGAATGAGACAAAAGGGGGATTGGGGATGTTATGGGAAGCAAAAAGATGATCCAGAAGCGGAATCAGCACCCCCTTATGTAGGATTTCCCAAGGGATTACAAAGGTGCCCTGAAATGATGATCCTGCAGGAAATAGGGAAATTAATCCAGCTTCATACCAGGGAACAAAAGCTGTTCTTGTAATTCCTAAAGCCCTGCCCTGCTTGTGCTCTTGCTACGAAATGAAAAATATTACAGACTGCCATCGCATTGCATGTGCAATACATCATCGCACAATGCAACGTGCAATACATCATCGCACATGCAACGTGCAATACATCATCGCACATGCAACGTGCAATACATCATCGCACATGCAACGTGCAATACATCATCGCACAATGCAACGTGCAATACATCATCGCACATGCAACGTGCAATACATCATCGCACAATGCAACGTGCAATACATCATCGCACATGCAACGTGCAATACATCATCGCACATGCAACGTGCAATACATCATCGCACAATGCAACGTGCAATACATCATCGCACAATGCAACGTGCAATACATCATCGCACAATGCAATGTGCAATACATCATCGCACATGCAACGTGCAAGCCAATTTTCAAGGTTTTTTGTTCAACAGAAGTTTTCTGAAGACAGAAAAGCTGTGAAATCAGTAACACCCACACACAGGACAATCCCATTCACCCTGACGTGAGGTCAACGTGCCGATATATGTGACCGTGAGAATGATGTTGGGTCTGAAACTGCCCATAGGCCAAACCATATGGCTCGTGAAATCCCACATCTCCCTCTGCCAAGCCACACCCCAATTAAGTCATTTCAACATTTCGACTCGACTCCCTTACTTCTAAAAATAGGCCGAACTAGAGCTGTTCCTTCTCAAAGGAATTGTGGACACGGCTACGGCCGAGGTGGGATCACAGGAACAGCCCTGGCTGCACTCGCATTGTTCTTGGGCAGCATCACCAATTCCAATTAAAAACCTGCACTTTCCCCAAAATAGCGAACAGCTTTCTCCTCAAAACAAGCAGATGCTGAAGCACTGTTGTCAGAAAAAGCCAGAGCTTCTTCCAAGTGAAACAGATTGTTCAACATGAACAATTCAAAGGAACTGAGACACCAGGAGAAGGAGCATTAGATCAAAACACACTTTCGCTCCAGATTTACTTGTGCTTAATTTTGCATTTATCTGCTACTTTCACTGAGCTCCTCTCGCTCCCCTCAACTATTTTTCTCAACAGGTGAACAAGAAGAGAGTAGCAACATTTTATAGTAATTTTGCTTGTGATAGTTTTGTAGAATCTTTGCCTCATGCCCCCTCAGTGCACACTGCAAAACAAAACGAAGTTGGGCATCTCTTTAAACTGAAACGACGGTTGATTCAAAATTAAATGGCCGGTCTGCATTTTGGTTCTGGTAAAACTCAACACGGCCATAATGAAAGTGATTATTTCACCCACTGTTAAATTTCCCCCACCCTTTAACTCAAGATATTGCTGCACAGCCCAGACACAGTGCTGCACTCTCACAAACCTCTGCGGGCTGAAGCTCTTACAAATTCTCTCTGCTACGCACAAAGCCAGCCAGCAGGTCGAGACACATCGCTCCTTAACAATACAGCCAAACGAGTCTCAGTTAAAGCCTCTCAATTTGTGTGGAGTTTGTTTGGACTTTTTTCTTTATTTTTGGTGGTGGTGGTTTTTGGTCTTTTTTGTTTGTTGAGTTTTTGAGCAAATATTTACCTGAAGTCTATAGGTATATCAAAGATATTCCTTTATATCTCAAAAAAAAAAAAAAGTAAAAGCTGTGTAACCAACTTTCCTCTTCAGGATCCAGATGGAGCTTAATTTGTTTTGGCTCTGGAATCACCAGTTTTAAGTGTCCTGACATAACAACTGAAAGCAACAGCAGGTGCTTTTATTAAATGGTAACATGTTTATAAAATGCACTATTACTTAAAAAAAAATCAGTTAAAGAAACATATCAAGTCAAATTACTCAAGTTAAAGCTGCAAAATGCAGCCGAGTGCTGTAAAAGCTGCTCAGAGCTTGACTTCTATAGGGAAAGTTCTCATCACAGTGACCCACATCTGCGGTAAAGCCTCCTGAAAGCTACGGTGCAACTTCCAACATGTTCTTCAGCTTCTCTGTTGCCCAAGGAGAAAGGAAAACTGAGTGAAAGCCACTGTGTGGACAGGTATTTCCTCTGAGGAACACTCAGGTAACACTCAAAGCAGCTTAACTGTCTTCTGCGGAGCCCCACGAAACCCTTTGGCAATTCACAAACACCTCAGCGATTCCATCAAAACACTTCTCAACTTCAACTTAACTCCCGAGTCGGCATGAAGGGGGTTTGTAACACAGCAAGAGAACTGAAAGGAGAGCGGGAAAAAAATGAAAATGACATCAAACTTGCTAAATATGTATTGTTTATTAAGGCTTGTATTCTCCTAGAGGAAAAAGTTAATCTGATGCTGTCCATTACCCCTTACAGGCAGGAACAGTCCAGAGACAGAGTTATACGTTCTAGATACAAGTCTAAATGATACAGATTAAACTTTATTTAAATTGGAGGTCCTTTTGGAGTAAATAGTATTCAGAAGATACTTGCTAATATAGTAAAAGATCCTCTACGATAAAGACGTGCAGATTCAGTGTGCTAGAGCAGCGGACATGAGCACCATTTCCATGCGTAATTGGAACTCCGGTTGGTGACAGGTTCTCCGACGGTCCCCTCACTCCACAAAAACATGACAGTAAATTCAGTTTCTTAAAACAGGTTTTTTTACTCATCCAACAGAAAAAAAAAAAAAGAATTAGACATACACACTGTCAATTTTAAACATCTGAGGCATAATCCATCATATTATCCGTACTATTAGTTCCTACGTTAAAGCTCAGCATTATTGGTATAAAAACTTTAAATGGCATTAGGATTTGGGGGGTGGGAGGGAGTAATGACAGGAAGGATTAAAAACGATCTGCAATTAACTAATAACACCTGAAAGCTGAAACAGGTTTCAACACATTGTCCAAAACCCCTGCAATGTTGATAGCATCACATTATTATTTAATTAAGCTACAAAAACCGTAAAGCAGAATTATGGCGGAGAGAAAGCGTCTCGCTCACCCTCGGCAGGATATGGTATAACAAATGCACACTGAAGCACTGCTCAACAGAACGTGAGAGGGAAATATTGGCCAGAGAAACAATTTCACTGACAAGTTGATTTTCTACTAGACAGAAAAAACCAACATGGCGCATTAGCAGTTTCAAAAGTGTAATTGTACAGATAAATAAAGAGGCAGAGCAGCTGCACAAAGTGATCAGAGATTTAGTTTTTTCATTTCAAAATTGTGAAGTACAGTATCTTAGAAGTTTTTTAAATGGAGGGAGGAAAACAAAAAAATAATAATAATTAAAAAAAAAAAAAAATCAATGTATGGTTTCTTACTTCCACTGTGAAGAAAAAGGGCTTGGGAGGAGGAGAAAGGAAGATTTGTCATGTATTCTCCATAATCTGTATATCTGGCTAGGAACATAATTTGTGCCAAAATAAAGTCTTTGGGAAGCATTGACACTTTAGTATGCTCGTGTATAGGTCCACATTAGGTTAACAGAACTGTTTACCAACTTAAAAAAAAATAAAAACAGACACACCTTTATTAATGATTTCTACAGAATTTTACATAGGAAAAAAAAAAAAGATACAAATTAATGCAGATCCACCTGGGCAAAAATAAACTACAATGTACTTAAAGATGAGACAACTTAATTTCCCCTGCACGAGAAGATATATTGGAGCTGAAAGCTTTAGTTTGTCCTGATGCCAGGATACAGCACCAGTATACTGTAATTTTGTTTCTCATAGTCGAATTTAATATCAGTTCTAGTATATATATCAAACTGTATATGTTTATTCTTATTGTTTGTTTCGATTCTGACGTTCCTGCAAAGAGAAAAAAGTTAAGAAATATTTTAGTCAAACGAACAAGCAAAAAGCTTTTAGTAGTAAAACAGCACTAACTTCATCCCAGACAATTACACACTTTATTAAAGCATTACTGCTGCATTTTATACATATATTGTATATACCTGGCAAGCCCAAGGATTTGATAATTTAATATTTAAATGCAACTTCAAGTGGAACAGTCACTTCAAATGGAGCAGATGAAGGTCCCAGTAAGAAAGTTGGGACTATCAATTCCTAAGCAGAAACAGGACCTGCAATATTCTACGTGCTGGCTTATTTTAGCTGCTGCAGAAGCAGCACAAGCAAAACAGGAGCAGAAAGGAGATGGTAGATTACTGAACTCCATAGAACCAGGATGATTTTGAAGGATTCAAATGACTTCAGAGTTTAGTCACATCCAATAAAAGCAGGATTTGAGCTCTCTTGAAATATATTCCTCTTTTATACACAACTTATGATAAACTATCAAAGCAAGCCAATCTTGTAGGGGCAGAGTATCAGAACATACTAGATGTTGTATGAATTTATGGCTGCTGGACTTTTCAAACAAAAGATGGTTAGAAAGAATCTTAACCTGAATTGTACCAACCCCATTTTCAGGCTTCCAAAAATTAACTGTTCCATCCTACTCCCACGTCTCAAGTGGCAAATCCCCTTCGCTGTGTCTCACTCTCCTCCCAAGCTTGCCAGCCCATTCTTTCCCTTTGTCACTTTACAGAACTTTGGTTTTCTGTGTAGTCACCCACTAACCCTCATAATTTCACCTACTTTCAAAATCAAAGTTTTACATTCTCCTGGCCTAATCCCACAGAAACAGAAGACAGGTTAATACCTCAGACTTCCACCTAGTACCCAGACAGTATGCTCAGGTTTTATAATTCAGTAAAAAGCGCTACTTATTGAGCTATTTATAAGCAGTTCCTCCTACCTTGCTGCTTGCTTTCAGAGGCTAATCTGAGTCTTCCTTTTAAAGTGTCTGAAACCATATAAACTCATGGGGAGGAAACTGATGCAACAGTTCTTTGTGCTCTAGAGCATGGCTGCTTTTTAGAAGCTCTACCTCTCAAATTCTCTTCCTTACTGCAATTTAGCACTACTGCAGGAAAGAACAAGCAGTTTTGTAAGCAACTAACAAAGCTTTGCTCATTTTGGTTCTGAAGATCCATCCAGAGCCTTCATAGTTTCTCTTCTCCAGGGGAAATCTCCAATATCTCACAAGGGACTTCCTGTTCTGTACTTCTGTTTCATGACATTAATAAGTATCATCTTCAGACACAGGAAAAATGAGTTTTCACAAGACGTGAAGAAGCTTCCACTTTGGAGACACTCACCCCGTCAGGTTTCTGTTCCCTTCACCTCAGCCTAAAGCAGCTGTCAACCTTCCTACTAAACTCTATCTGATAAGGTCAGTGGGATGAAGGCATTCGTCTACTGACACAAAAATACGTTTTCTTTATATCAGGAAACACAATTAGTATTATAAAGTATAATTTTTTTTAACTACAGTTTTGGAGGAAGTACAATAATCCATCCTTAGAAGTTCTGTGCCAATGAATGTTCACAGAAAGCATCTTGAAAGGAAATAAACAATGCTAGAAAAAAACATAGCACTTGAAAATCAATTAAGATGGCACATACACAAACAACCTTCTGAAAATGTCAATTAGGTCATAAGATACCTTAACTGGCAATAAGATTCTTCAAAAGTTATTGTCATAGGAAGGTTAACTTTGCAAACCAGGAAGGCTTCAACTTCAATAGCACAAACTGCTCAACAATAAGCGTGTGCATAGCCTGCAAAAAAACCTCTTCTAGTTGGATTTCTAAAATTAATTTAGTCAATGAAGGGGAAAAATATTAATTCTTCAGACAATAGTTTTATAGAATACAACCCAACAAGTAGTATCTTATTTTTCATTCCCTCATTGTTGATCTGCTTTACCTCTCTAGCACTATTGCCTTCCTTGGTTTATTTCGATTCTCTGTATATCATCCTATTTTCTAAGCTATTTAGAGCAATCTCAGAAATGTTAAATTAGACTCCAAAGTTTATTTTCTGAATGCGTCATACAAGGTAGAGCCTCAGTTTTAAATGAGACAGAAAAATAATGCATTACTTACAAAAACTGGAACTCTTACAAAGCAGTGACCTGGGTGAGAATATTGTATCAGCACTTGAACTCAATGTGGGAAATAGTTGTGTGTATTGGAACAACCCAAAGTGGGATCAGCCCAATAGTAGAACATCAGCTCCCTGAGCTGCTGCAAAGCAAAGGGAGCACAGTGTTCAGTACTGAGCCACTTGGATCTTCCTTTGGCCAGTAAGGTAACTGGTCAAGATTGGAACTCCTATCCCTTCCCCAGTGTCCTCACTCTTTAAATCCACACATTATTCTCCCTTCTAGACTCAGCAGCAAATCATAGGCAGACTCGGCATGGAAAGAAAAAACAAACAAACAAAAAACCAACACACCCCACAAAACAATCATCCCCCCCCCATACACCGTAAACACTGGACAAAAGAATTCAGGCCTTCTGACTTATTCAAGATTCCTACATCAGGGAATATCTCTCTTCAAGACACAGGTTGCATTAAACTTTGAATTGCTAATTGCCTACTGAAGAAATGAAATGTTGAGGTAAAGACTTTTAGGTTTTAGCTTGTGGAACCCCACAGGGAGTACACGAGAAAAACTGCAAACCTGAAACTCTCCTTCCCTGCTGTGTTAAGGTTACACTGCGCACAGTGTATCTGACAGCTTGGGAAAGCTGAGCTTAAAAGTCCTTAAGATACTGATCTACTTTTCTCTCATAATTTACAGGTACATTCTATGGAGACGGTTTGAAGCAATGCTATCTGCACTTTTAAATGGTATTAAAACCTTTAAAATGGCAACTTCAATTTAAGCTCCAGGAACGTGCATCAAGTCTTTGCTTCAAAAACATTTTGTAGCAAGTGTGAGCTGCATTAAACTAGCCCGTCAAATAACTGCTTTGTATTTGAAATGCTATACAAAAAAAGTAACTACACATCCCAACACCTGTTATTTTGTCAGTTCATTACTTCTAGGCTGTTTAATTAGAGAAGAGAATTTTTGAAACGGAGGTCATGGGATGGATAGGGACAGATGTCTCTTGTGGCAGACTGAGAGCCATGAAAGCATATGGAAGTTTTTACTACATTTTCTCTGTTACTGCCCAAATTTCTCTTACTACATATTCACTCAAAACTTCTTTTCAAGAATTAGTAGACAGATTAGACCTGGGAACTGAAAACCTTTATTTACCCAAATAATAATACATGTGACTTTAGCAGCAGAAACGCAGTCTTTCTAGCACTATAGCAATAATTTTATGCAACTCTTTCTTTTCCAGAGAGGTCAACTAAACAAACAAGATGAGGTTTCTTGCTCTTAAAGGTGATGTACAAATTTCAAATTCAAGCACAAGTATCCATTTTGATAGCCTAGTTCCAGTTAAACAGTTTCAGAACACCTCATAAGGCAAAAAAAACTTAAGCAGCAATTATTTGCAAATCTAATTCTGAAACAGAAACTATTTTCTAGTTTATTAACCATTTTAAGATAAAAAATAAATCAAAATCAAAAAACCTGAACATGTCCTTTACCTGCATTACTGCTTAACTTTCTGCTTTGAAACGCATTTAGCTATGAAATTGTCACAGACAAATAAGCATCAGTTTGTTTTTCGTGTTGTTAAACACACACAAAACCATCAAGCTGAGATGCATGAAAAACATTTCAAGTTCCTACTTACATTTTTTCCACCATAGCAGCCTTCACATTTCATTTTCCCCATATCTGTGTATAAAATAAATTTTTTAATAAGTTTACCTTCCGCACCACCTCCTCCTCTTCTTGGCGCTTTTCATAATGAGAAAAGTCATCAAAGATGGAGGTCGTGTGCTTGTAAGTAGCAATAATTTTAAGCACTTGTTTTGCTTTTTCTAAGGGCACCTCCTGTGTATCACGGGAGTTTGTAACAGGTTTGTTGTCATTGTTCTCCAGCCTGATGTGTCGGAGCTGGTTGTTGGGTACATCCTTCACAAAGATCCACTTGACGTCAAATTTTCCCTTCCACTTGTCCTGAGACCAGACACCTGCACTGGTGCCATAGTCCACAGGTGATTTCATCTCCGCTACTCCACAGAAGTGTCCACTGCCATTGACACTGAACAGCAAGTAGACTGGACCCTTGCTATTCATGGACCGAAAAGCACTGTCCAGGCGTTTGTTGCCATGTTCCGTACTACACCAAATAGAATACTTAATGGAACGATGAATATCATCCTCAGAATAGCTCTTTATTATGAACACACGCCCATTTTTAAGGTTCCATTCAAAATCTTTAGGGTTATAGCTATGAGCAGCTTTCAGTTTTTCAAGAACGGGATGGGACTCGCCAGTTGGAACAGGGTTAGGCTGGGTACTGCCAACTGAGTTGCTGTCGTTACCAGTTCCTCCGCTTTGGCCAAAAGCTACATTTCTGTTGCGAGGAGCTACCCAGCGATTTTGGGGTGGCTGCTGAGGGGTCTGATACTGTGGCTGAGTCAATGGAGGAGGTTGAGTTGGAACAGGTTGAACAACTGGTTGCTGTGGCTGTGGAACAGACTGAGGAGAAGGGATCTGTTGGGGGGCAGGAACTTTTGCCACAGGACCCTTATTATCCCAAGTACCTATGTCCATATTATGCTTTATAGGTGGAGGAGGCAATGCTCCTCCAATTACAGGTCCAGTTTTTGCTTTCATTTTAGGCTGTGGTTTCGCAGGTTTGCTTGCTATAGCAGCCCAAGAGGTTGGTTTAGATACTGGCAAGCTGACATTAGATCCACCGTTACCAGAGAGGGCACCTGTCATCCCGGCACTGTTGACAACAGAACCTACTGTTTTCACTGCAGAGGTTGTAACGTCTCCACCAATCTTAAGTCCAACCATCCCCTGTTCAATACTGTTCATTCCAGGAGCTTTATTTAATGTATCATTATGAAATCCTGTTTGTCCATCCACAATGGTACCACCCAGTGAACTGGGTGGGTAGCTGTAACTGCTCCCGTATGCTGAACTTTGAGTCTGCTGTCCTTGGGATCCGCTTGTTCCCCATGCTGAGAAGGCAGGATTTTCAGGGAAAAAGTTAAACCGGTGTTGGTAGATGTTATTTCCCAGGCCCCCAGGCTGTCCAAAAACAGCATCGTGCATAAAATGATGATCTCCATTACTGAGCTGTCCATAGGTGGTGAGATACGGGATAGGAGGATCTCCCCCTGTAGACCATGGTGCTTCACTGAGAGAATAGGGGAACCCAATAGATGGTGGATAATAACTGGACAGATAAGGATCAGTCATTGATGGATAGCTACTGTTCTGTTAAAGAAAAAAAAAAAGGTAACTTTAGATACAAAACCACTCTTAATATAAACATGGTCACAACACTGTTCATTACCAAATAGAAAGAACAGAGATAAGGTAATATAGCTTCTAATTACAGATCTTGGTTCATACTTCAAGAAATATTACAGGTTAAAATGCAGTCTTTGGGCATTTATGATGCAGCCCAGGACTAGTGGCTCGCAACGAGGTTAGTACTCGAGATCCTGAAACCACATAAACTTAGTTACATTATTAAGGCTATTTAGTGGCTTCTTCTAGAAGTATTCAATCTACTGATACTCCAAAATATTTCAAGGAACTTAGAAAACAATATTTTGTCACTTATAGAACTAAGGATATTTAGCATTCTAGATCACTACACGGGATAAGTTTTGGACTAAATTGCTTTAACATGACAACACAACAGAAAATAGGATCACAGTCATCATTAAAGAATTGTTTTGAGGGGCCAATAGTCCCCAACGAGCAAAACATACCTGACGTGGTAAAACATGCAAAGGCTGCTTCTGACATAGCATGTGATCTCACTGTGATCCTAAGACACACGCTGAGTTTTCTATAAGTAGACCTAACAACTACAAACTGAAATTAATCTGATTGGTATACTAGAGACAAACAGACACAAATATGGCATGTGATATATGTCACCCAAACTGTCTGAGAAAATACCCTGTTCAGCTTTTTTTGCAGCTGCCTGTTCTTCCCTCAGAAGTAAAGTTACAAATGTGCAAGCCTGTTCGACTGTCATTCCAAACAGGCCACCTTTTCCACCTCAGGAAATAAGAGACTGACCAGGTATAAACCAGCAGATTCCCCTCAGAAATTCCAGCTTTTCCTCCCTTTTAACCGCTTCTAAGACCAAGCCAAGAAGTCCTTCCTTCCACTCTAAATCTTCTGCTGACACCTGATTTTTAAGTGTTCTGTGTTTCTCATATTCAACAATGCAAAGGAACAAATAAAGAATATTCTAAAATAGGTTTTATTCCTCTTTAAATAAACTTCAAACATATATATTGCAGACCTTCCAAACTGACATTCTAACCGTAATTACTAGTGAGGGGGAGGGAATGTCAACATCTCCTGTTAATGAGTCAAACAGCAGATAGCCTTTCCTTACTCACGGAGAAAGATTATTTTAAGAACAACTAAGACCTCTCTCAAACTGCAAGATTTCAAACCTGAAAAAAAATGCATTTGCATCTGCAAAATCAGCAGAACTGCTCTGGAGCTCCAGTCATTTTCCCAAAAATCAGATTATTTCACAGCTTTTTTACTTCATTTTTTTAAATCAGCTCCTTGCTGAAGAGAAGCGTAATACCCAGCTGATACACAGAATCATTTTTACTGCTCAATTTTCAACAACTCCCTTTCGTGACATCCCAAAGCCAGAGTAATTCAATATTCTTACTTTCCAGGTAGAGAATGGTACCAGAAAATGCCTTCAAGATTTACATTCAGTACTGCAAAGATGCCAACAGCCTAAATCCAATGTTACTGATTCAAAATAAATGATCTTGGCCACTGTTTAGGCTTCCTTTATTCACATGCAAATTCTATCATTAATAAGAGTTTCACAATTTACCTATGAGAAGATCCTCTACGACACGTTTTCTGAGACTCCCAAACTAAAATAATCAATATTTAACATATGAAAACATTCTTCTGAAAGACTTTACTTTGAGATTATGATGTGGTGATCTTAAAGTGATATGAACAATGCAAAAAAAAGCGCAGGTGAGAGGGAGGAGACATAAATAGTTCTTTAGAGAGCTTATGTTCATATACTCTACAGATTTAGAATTTATTAAGATCAGAAAAGAATAAGCTTGGAGAAAGCAGGTGGTTTGTCCTAAAATATTTCTGCCAAAGGATTCTAGACAATTCCTGAGAGTGTCACCTCCTGTCACACAGCCTGTAAAGTTTCCACAAGGATTCTAACAAGATTACAGGCAAGTTTCAGCAGACATGCTTACAAAACATCCAATCTATTTTGACTGGCTTTATGCCAGGCTGTGTAAAAGAAACCCTGACAGAAGTCCTTCACTGCAGCAGCACAACATTTATTTCAACAAACTTATCACTGACCTTTCCTGCATCACAACAAACAAACCTAACCATTTTTTAATTAGGAAGGGATCCCTCCTAGTGCTTCTCGTTAAGAATTCCCTGTTACTTATGAATAATCTTTTGGTTCTGAATGACGTTACATGGGGGTATGCCTTTCTTGCTTTGAGTATAACTTTGTATACGAACACTCAGCTTCCTTTGCACTTAAAAGTACTTTCAGTGTGCTTCGTACCACAAAGCTACCACATCTCAAATCTGATCTCTATTAACTACTGCTACTTGGATACTAGAACCTTTATGGAAAGAAAGGAAGGCAGCACTACTTAGGAGCACTTCTCAACACAAGGAAGACAATTACATTTGATTATATTTCACGCTCAATACTAATTTCAAAGAGTAATCTGTATTTTTAGAAGATGAAATTAACAAAATATTACCAACCTACATCTGATTTTGACGTCAAACTTATTGTTGTGTCAGCTGGGACTTTATTTTTTAAGTATTCATTTAATTTCTTACGGATTTTTTAAAATATCCAGTTGGTTTCAAACATTTTCTTCTAAGTCGCCTATATTTTAAATTTATTTTAGAGGACTCAATAAATCTGACTAACTAGATAAAAACACTTTTTTCAGAAACATGATTGTCTTCAATACAAAATCTCACAGCCCTAATTAATGCTACTGCCACTTTCCAGTTGAAACTGTAAGACAACATGCACAATTGTTTCTTGTAGCATGCCAATTTCTTAGTGCGGCACAAATAAATCAGTAAATGGACCTACACCTTCACATAAGAAAACTTTATTAGAATTATGGAAATTCTAATAGTTGTAGTAATTTTTCTATTTAAACCTAATAATTGGGCTGACAGTTAAGACAAATTTCCTAGAATTAATCTATAATAGATGGTTCTGCATGTTTTCTGTATGAAGTTTAAAGTTCAATATATTTCACATTAGAAAAACATACCTTTGCCTTAAATAACTAGAAATCACATACAAATGTGATGAAGTGAAATTTCAAAAAAAATTAGAGAAAGGTAAAAACCATAATTTCTTTCAAAACTAATTCTGCATTAAAAAGTAAAATTTTACTTCCTTTTTTTCCCACAAGTTCCCTGCTTTCATGGCTGCTACAGCACATTGATTCCAGAGAACAGGGAATGTTCCCCATTACATCATTTTAACTTCATAAAAGCCTGGAGAACACATCTGTGCTGCAGCATCTTAGCTGGGGAGCTGGTACCCACAGAGCTCAGAGTCCACATTGCCAGAGATTTGTCCCAACTTCCACAGCGGTGCCTGCATTGCTCATGTATATCTATATTGTGCTAAAGTTTGTAATCTTCCTAAAAGCTGCCACAATCCAAAACTTGCAACATGGTTCCATCCATCTGCCTAACAAAATTTTTAATACATCTTGAAGATCCCTGATACACAGTGCAGGAATTGATACTGTTTGCTCTGGTGTTTATGGTCAAGATTAAATCACAGTTTCCACAAATGACACAGAACAGCACATCATGTGCTACTTTTTTTTTAGCATATAGAATAATTTTCTTTTGCAAGCAAGCTCAGTGATGTCACCACTGGCATCCATCAGCTTCAGGTTGAATTATAAATTTTCCTTTTAAAACATAACACTTTGCCTTTCTGCCCAGAAATAATAACGTACCTCCGGTCAGTCTCTCCGAAAACGCAAAAGAAAACTTTCAGCATCTCCACCTTCTATACATTTTTTTCACTTTAAAGATTTGAATGTAAGGCCAAAGTTTACTTCAATTACAAGGTATTTTAAATTATCGTGGTATTTAAGTCATGGATGTTGATTTAATGTACACTATAATGAATTGGATTATATTGAGTTTACATTACAGTACCTTGCTCTTAAAATAACACATCTTTAACTGTTAAGACACATCACAGGACTTGAAAGAACAACAATACTTGCTGAAGCGTAAAAAGCAATTGGGACAAACTCTACAAGCTACCTAGAAAGCTTCAAAACCAACTTCAACTACACTCATTTCTAGGATTATACAAATTATACACATCAGGAGGGACCATAATCAGAACCTTCAGACTCTCATACTCAACTCATCTCCCAATGAACTCTAAGATCAAATAGTCTGTCACAGTCCAACCGTATCAATAACCTGCAATTTGAGGAGCAATCAGCAGACACTAGTTGGAGCATTAACTTCATTTTCACTTGTGGCCATCTGGATATGCAGAGTAATATTAGCTTTGTGAGCACAAATGCTAGTTGTATTACCAAGTAACACAATATGCCAGTCATTTCTTTTTCCATTTCTATTTAAGGAATTTGCTCCCTCAACACAATCCTATGAATCGAGCGCCAACAGCATGCCTGAGAAAAAAACCTCAGTTAAAAATATACTAACCTGATTTGACTGCCCGGAAAGGTAAGGTTCAAAATCGTTGTCATGAACTGTATCCTTCTGATGTAATGAACCATTTTGTACTAAAAGAAAAAGGTTACAAGATATTATAATACTGCTCAGTAGCACTTCAGTAAAGTTTTCTACCTATTTTACGAAAATTCGTATTTATTTTTTCCCACAGACTGCAGACTCACAAAAACATCAAGGGATGACATTTTTCCCCCAAACGGTTTCTCTTTATATTATTGTTTATAAAACTAAAATTTAGTAAAGTAAAAAAAAAAATTATGGACAAGGATTTTGTGAAAAATATTGGGAAACTACATCTATTGTTCTGGTCCATTATTAGAACTCTGAGAAACTAATTCACAGTTCTCCTCACAGCATGTTATTCACTGCTTGCTTAATTTAAGTTGGTTAAAATAAGACGAGGTGAGGTTACATTTAATTATGAAATAATGATGGCTAAGTGCCTTGATACCCTGATATCTTCAGGAAAATCTAAGTCTCAAATTTCTCAGGTGTAAAACAGAGATATCTGCCACAATCAAAGGCCCACTTAAGCCTGAATTAGTATGAAAAGCATTCAAACCTCACTATGGAAAGATACACAAACCTAAAGCTGTTATTAAGTCACTTCAAATAATTTCTGTTGTTTGCTTTAAATTTAAGAAAACTGGGTCAAATGCATTATGTGATAGGTAAATAAAGCAACTATTTCATAGAACAGCTAAACTAAAAGTAACACTATACCAAACCGGACACCCAGCAAACAAGTCTGGGAATTTAACAGAATATTTTTGCAAAGTTTGGCAGGGAGAGTAGAGGTAAAAGAGTATTTACAAACATAGGACATAGTTTGAAATTTTCTCTAAGTAGCTGGATTTTTAAGGCAGGTTGGATACATCAAAAAAAGCATTTATTAGTTAAAAAAATATTGCTAGTTTCTAAGTCTAAACATTTACACATTTATTAGCAAACACAGTAATAATAAAGGCATTTTCTCAGGTAACCTGTTATTAAATTTCATTTCAAAAGAAACACAGGACTGATCATAAAAAGCTTATTATCTCATCAGAAGTTAACTGATTTCATTTTAACGTTTCTTGTTCGCAGGCTTATATGTACCATCTAGTAGATATACCAATCAACAGATCAGTAACACAACTGTAATCATATGGCAAGACACCATGCAAAACTTTGTAAAAATGTATATTGAATAGGCATATCCCTGTGACTTTATGCATAAATCTCCTTTATTTAAAGGAAATGAAGAGCATCACTATGTTCAATACTAACATACAACCCTTCCAACTGTAAACTCAGCAACATTAAGTAGGATGCAAGCAAGCTCGTATGAGTAACAGTTTGTTATTTTTGAAACAAAGCACAACTTCCTTTGTTCCAGATTTTATCTACAGGGATCAAGAGCAATATCTTTCTGCTCACCTACAAGTACCTGCATAATTAATCTGTTACAGTAACAATTTAAACGACCAGATCTCAGCATGATTCTCACCTTTATTATCCTGTCCTTTCAGCCTCTGGGAAGCCACGGCATATGATTGGGTGAAGGAAAAGAGGAGAAAATGAAAAAAAGTTAATTTTAGAAAAACCTCTAATTTGTCACAGCAAAGCACACAGCTTTTGAGGAGGGATAATAGCCTGAAAAAAAACCGGCTAACAGCACATTTGGGTTTGTTCAAACTGCGGTTGAGGAGAGTGTTTCACCCATCACTCGGCGCTGGCCTGCCTCAGAAATGGCCACGGCTCTCGGAAGGCAAGAGGAACGTTCTGTGCTCACAGGGAGGGAGTGAATGAGTAAGAGAAAGGTGCAAAGAAGCTGGGAGGGAAAGGAAAAGCCTCTCCCGGGCCAGATGCAGGCACCGGCCTGCAAAGGAAACCCCCCGCCCGCGGCAGGGAGTAGGAGGAGGAAGGCCGCCCCGTGCCGCGCTCCGCCGCTTACCTGAGGGTCAACGCTTGTGGCCGACATAATTCATGTACGGGGCCTCCGTGGTTCAGCGGAGGGAGCCGAGGGAGAAGGCAGAGCCGCTGAGCGCGGCGCGGAGTTGCGGGGCCCGGCGGAGGAGCGGCGGGGCCTCTCCCTCAGGCGGCGGCCGGGGCGGGGAAGGGGCCGGGGCCGAGGGGGAGGGAAAGGGGCCGCTGGCGCGCGCGCTCGGCGTTTCCTCAGAGGGGCCCAGGGGACGGTCTGGCCGGCTCCGCACCGCGCCTCGCCTCACCCTACCGGCCTCGTCTCTTCACATACCCCCACCCCGCCCGGGGCTGCTCCGCCCGGGCTTCCCCGCCGCCGTCGGGCCGCAACCGAGGGGATGGAGCCGAAGCCTCCAACTCCAATGGCGGCGGGCGCCGGGCTGCGGTGACGTCAGCGCCGAGAGCGCGCAGGGCACGCCGGGAAGGGGCATGCGCGGGCGGCGGGGCCGAGCGCGGCCTTCGGGGCTTCCGCTGCTTCTCCCGCTCCTTCTCCTCCTCCGTCTCCTCCCCTCACTGCGGCCATGTAGGAGCTCCTTGGCCCGCAGGCTCACCCGAGGCGCTGAGCGGGGCCGGTCTCCCCTCACAGCCGCCCCGCAGGCGTTGCGGATTCGGCGCCTGGGCCAGTGGGAGCTGCGGCGCGGATCCTCTGGTCCCTGCCAGCCTGGCTGCAGCTGCGCTCACCATGGTTTCTTATTCGGTTAATTAATTTTCTTTTTTCCTTCAAGAACCTGGGTGAAATCTTGGCTCCATTAACAATAGCGGTTGAGGGCGGTGGGGCTGTTCAGCCTGGAGAAAAGGAGGCTGAGGGGAGACCTTATCAGTGCCTACAACTGCCTGAAAAGAGGTTGGAGTGTGGAGGATGTTGGTCTCTTCTCCCAAGTAACAAGTGACGGGACAGGAGGAAACGGCCTCAAGTTGTTCCAAGGGAGGTTTAGATTGGATAATAGGAAAAAATTCTTCCTGGAAGGGGCTGTTGGGTATTGGAACAGGCTGCCCAGGGCAGTGGTGGAGTCACCATCCCTGGAGGGGTTAAAAAGGCATTTAGATGAGATTCTTAGGGTCATGGGTTAGTGCACTTCAGGCAGAAAATGCCGCAGTATTTTGTAATAATTCAGTGCTGCTTTATGTCCGGGTTGAATCTCTGTAATTTTTAGGCAGGCCTGCTTTAAAGAGAAATCAGATTAAATGAAAGCAATGCCCTTTTATTTCAGCTATTTGAGTTCTACCTCATTAATGATTGTGGGTTGTTTTTTGTTGTTCTTGTTTTCCTCTAAATGTGTGGAACATCTAATGACCACAACTGTTGCTACTTGTTAATAGTTTTTAGGTCCTCCTTAGAATCCTTTAGTAAAGGTAAAGTTTGTAGGTACCACACAGAACAAAAGGGCAGTTTCTGTGCTCCCCGATGTCCTGTAGTTTATGATATATTATATATTCTGATTACAGAAACTCATGTAACGATCTGCCTCAAATCTGTTTGAGTTCTGATGACGAAATTGTAAATGTTTTTGTCATGAAACAGAAATCAACATTGTTTTGCTTTTTTATCACTTGTGTTATGGTAACACCCAGAGGCTTCACTGTCCTGCTGATTAACAAGCGTAGTAAATGATAGTTCACTCTGAGCAGTGAGAGAAATAAAGGTTTTTTTTGAGAGAAAGACAAAACCAGGCCTTCAACATGCGTGTAACATATTATGTTACTGCCTGCAGTAATAACTTGAGGCCTGAACTGAGCTGAGTGCCACCTTGTGTGATGCTTGTATCCAGTCCCATTGCTGCATTCACACGGAGCTGGAGCTCTGACCCAAGTAGTGAAGACTCTGCCACACCAGACACTACTTCCAGAGGTTGCCAAGTCTTATGTGGTACATCTCCATCGTTAATTTTGGGGGTAAAAGTGGCAAATTTTAGCCCTCATGAAAGATAGTAAACAATGCAATCATCCTTTCCTTTAGATGCAGTTAAAATCCGAGTCTCCTCCGTGTTTACATGCTTGGAAATTGTTACTCTGAGTTTGTATTTATTATTCTAATAAAACATCTGAAATGAATGGTCCACTTTCTTCTGTCCTTTTTCTGATCAGTCATCCAGAGGTAAGGAAAAAGGCATTTTTGCATCAATCCTCAGCACATGGAGATGCTTCTAGTTCGTTCTTTGGCTTGGGTAGCAGGTAAAAATTCGGATGTTTTGTCTTAATTCTGTTTGCCGTATAGTATAGCTATGGGCAAAGCAAGTTTGGGCTCTTGAGAGTTCCTGGATGAGCTGGAAGGGTGATTTACAGAATAGGGCTTCAAAAATTAATGTGAGACAAAAGTGAGCAGCACAGCTGGAGAGCGGAACAGCTGAAAGGGAGAGGGGAATACTCGTCTGGGTACTGGGGTGACAGGCCCTGCTCCAGCCCATGTGATTGGGGATGTTCACTAGTCTTGATATAGAAACTATGTGACTATGAATCATCCCAACCATGAGTGTGTGTGGGCAGAATGTTAGAGCTGGATTTGCTTCAGCACCCCAAGGTACAGGGGACAACAGCTATTAGGCTGTACCTGTTATTTGAGATTCAAAGAGCACGTCAGGTGCTTGTATATATGTGTGCCTAAATCCAGATTTGTGGGAGTGCTTTTTTCTTTTACATTAGGAAAATGTGAGTTTTTGCTTCTTCGTGGTAACTTTAAGAATGAATCTTATCTTTCCATTGAGAAGCACACTATCTTCTAGAAACAAAATCAGTATGACAAGAAGTCTTAGTTGAAATACATTTGTTAAGAGGCAGTATTCAGAATTATATAAACTCAGGATACTCTTGGAGAGTCAAAGTGTAACCAAGGGGGTAACACAGGTGTTTGTTTGCTTTTGGTTTTGTTAGAGGAACATGATGGTATGTTCTTCTAGTCTAAGAAAAAGTTACGGATATCTTTTTCTTCCTTTACCAACAGTCTCTGAAATCTCAGAAGTGTTAATGTGTATATTACAAACACTTTTTTCCCCTCCCCCAAATTTAGATTTTACATGGATTTTTTGCAGCCCCATCTGCTGTGGGTGTAGCGATAAAATCAAACATTGCCATGCAGGAATTATCTCCCTCCTGCACCCTTGCAGAATGTAATCAAAGCAAGGATCATCCAATCATAATTTCCATCGTTTTAGGGTGAAAAATAAAAGCAGACACACAGAGAAATAGTGTTGGTTCTTCTCTTCATGTCTCTGGCACATTGTGAAAACACGAGAAACGAAATCACGGCAAAAAGCGTGGCCTGTGAACGGATCTCGTCTGACATTGTTGTCACACGCGCTGTTCTTTGTGAGACAACTTCACCCACAAGCTGTAGCAAGGAGCTCGACGGAGCAACGACCCATCACAAGGACCCTCTCATGTCTCCCTCTTGGTCTTCATCATCCACAGCTCTTCCTTGCTGCTGTCATGTAGTTTTCATTAAATTGTAAGACCAGTTTGTCTTTGCTGAATTATTAGAATACAGTGACCTGTTTTTCACTTCAGCTTTTTTCAGTGTCCTTCAGATTTGTCTATTGTCTTTCTTCTTCATCTTTCTATCTTGCTATTGGTTATTGGTACAGGGACAAAATAAACCTATTCCAAGTCAATTTGCATGGAGAAAGAACAGGTGATCACTAGTGTCAATAGCTGAAGAACAGGTCTTTCTGCCTGTCATCCAAGCAATATTCAGGCAGGTAGGCACATCGCTGCAATAAAAATGTGTTCAAACTATAGCAGAATTGTTAAATCAGGTGTTCCATGTTTCTCGATGGCTGATTTTCTACCAATTAAAAAGTAGGATGAGCTCCATTAACGTCATGACAATGCCTAACAAATCCTTCTTTAGAGGTAATTAATGGCTGAACACTGGAACGTACATTAGTCACAAGCTGATAGCAATCTCTTCCAAAGAGCTGCTAGTTATATTTGTGAACAGTTTGGAGTAGCAATGTCACCTGGTTTACGTGAGGTCACGTCTCCCGGTCCTGTTCCTCCTGCCACGCTTTGCGCAGGTGGAGAGAACAGAGCATGAGTGTGAGGCTCCACCTCAGAACTGGGAGGAATCACAAATTTATCTGAATCAGTGAGAGGGGGAGGCTGGAGCAGAGAGGGAGGAGAAGCATAACTGATCTCTGGGGAAACCAGCCAGATCCAACTCAGAAAAGAAGGAAGAAAACTAATATAATTAATGTTTTCCACTCTTGCTGTGGGAATTGTATGTAGCCACCCAGTTCTCTCCATCACATTTATCTACAGAAAACTGAAAACAGTTCATTCAATTTGGGGCAGCATTGATTTTTTTTTACATATTTTTTGAAGTATTCAGAACATTGTGGGAAACAGACAAACAAAAAAGCCAAACCAAAATGAAACAAAAAAACTTCAACAAATAGTGGATGTAGTGGGTGGGGCTTGGTTTTGTTCCTCTTTTTTTTCCTCCATGATGTTTCGTGTTCACTGGCAAAAGCAAAGGAGGGTAGAAAACCAAATAAAGAGAAAAAAAGACCCTTGAATAAGAAATTCCTTTTTTTTTCAGCTCTAAAAGGCATTCGGAAGCATAAAAATAAACTGCTAGAATCAGTCAAAAGTTTATAAATTAACTTATAATTAACTGCCTTTCAGCTGGCCCCTCCGAGCCTTTATACAGCTTTTCTCTTTTTAATAGTCACAAGTGGAATTTGGTCTTTGCAATTCTTTAACCTTGACAACAAGCTGTGGTGCAGCAGCGCTGCCCAGCAGATTGTAAAAGGTGATGCCTATGAGCCAGCAGAGTCCCAAACAGCCTCTGGAGCAGGGGTTTGGTTAACTCTGTGTCTTATAATTTTTAGGATATGCTCTTCAAGAAATTAATATAAGCTTATAAAGTACAGGACTGGTGGAGCAGAAGGTAACGTGTAATTGGATATGCATTCGTTACGGACAAAAAACCCCCAGAACAAAACAAAAACCAACCAACAAACAAAAAATCCCCAAACCCAAACAAAATTCGTACATAAGCACTGCCCTCTACTGCTTAGAGATTTTCATTAACACATATTTAATTAAAAAAAAATAAAAGCTGGAGGATGTTTGAATGTAATTTTGTATCTTTCCCCAGTGACTTCCACTTACAAAGATGAAATCAGGGCTGTTTAACCAATGGAGAATTTGAGCACAAAATGAACCAATTGGGGCAAAACGAGCATTAGGAATGGGCTCCGTGTCAGGTGGGGCCACTCACAGCCTGGAGGGTTCCTGCTGTTTCAGGGAAGGTCTCTGAGAAGCTTGTAGGGTTGAAAGAGGCTTCATTCTTGGAAGTGTTTGGGTTTTTTTAAGCATTTTGCAGGTAAATTTCTCTCTCTGCTTTTATATATTTATTTTTTAATTGTGCTGCTCATGTGGAATTGTTGCTATTAGCTGTAATGTTGCTTTGGAAGTGTATTACTGTGTAGGTGTAAGTAGTGGGTTGTGGGAGAATATTGGCTTTTAGTGGTGGTTTAACTGTTGATAATACCAATTTTAAAATTGAGAGCTTTTTAGCTTTGTTAACTGGGTTGATGGATCTTCTGTAGAGCATAAAAACCTCTTTAATGCAGGTAAACTGTAGTGTGTTTCTTCATAAACAAAATATAAATGTAGTTGATATCTATGTTGCATCTCTTATTAAAAGAAGTTTGATTCAGCTGTTAAACTTTTGGGTGGAAAAACATTATTCTGTGTTTTGCTGTGATGTGTACTTCCCAACGGGAGGCAGACTAAGATAACTCAATTGCCTTCTAGGTGGAAGAGGGTGTGTGTTGTAGTTTAACAGCTTTCATTTAATTCGGGCCTAAGATGAGAGCAGCGCTGAACCAGATGGACAAGTCTCTCCATCCCTTTCTGTGTTCTGAGAGCAAAATCTGCTGTGCAGGCTGAAAAATTGAATCATTATAAGTTTGCTGAGCTTGCAAATTCTGCTCTGTATCAGTGACTAATTTTTTTTTTTGTATGGATTTTTCTTTCTATCAGCAGCATAGTTCTTGAGTAACTACTTTATTGTATTAAATAAAGCGCAGTTTTAAAACCAAACTTTTGAAGCTGTGTTTTCTTGCAACTCTGGTGTCTGTGAATATGATTATATAAGAAAATTCTAGTTGCTAATGAACGTTCTCTTCCTTGCTGTCTTTTACTGTGAGAGGCGTGTGGTTGAACAAGCCTGCTTTTGCTTTTAAAAATCTCACTAAACTTATAATACCTCTGGAGGATGGATTTTTTTTAACTTTGGCTACAAGTCTTGCAACTAAAATGCCATGTAAGTTTTTTTTCCTTTAAATGTACTGCAGCACTTATCTAAAAGGAGTAGGTACTTTGGAGGTGCTGGAGGCCACGAAAAATCTCTGCAGCTGTACCTGCAGAATAGTTGTGATTTTCTTAATAATGGTTTGTATTAGCTTTGAAACACCATATCTTTTTAGGGGTCTGCATATATATATATATTTTAATAACTTAGTATTTGCCTGTGTGATGTTTTAGGTCTCTGTGCTTGTAATTTTTAGCTTTGATAACCAGAAGATAGTCAGCGCTTCTCGAGACGAAGTGATCTGTTGAATTAGGTGCCGAAGGGATTTTTCGGGGCACTTCATTTAAAAAAAGAAAAAAAAGATTTGATTGCACCTACCACTTAGTCATGTGTGTAGTGGCTTCACTCCAAAGGAATTATTTTGGAGTGATTAGTTAAATCGATCCTGATTCTTAGTTGTGTAATTGACCTTTTGAAAGTGTATTTGCCAGCTCTTGAGAAAGTATCGGAAGCAGTAGGTGAGTTGCAGTTCAGCTCACTTGCTCAGCGAAGGGCCGTTACCTTAAGCAGGATCAGGGCTTCTGTAATTGGGCACTAAATAACTTTAATTTTGTTCTTCCACTCACACAGAACTACCACAGGCAGAAAATGTCATATCTTTGATTTAGGGACACCTCCCTGTAGAAACCAGACCTAATTATTTTAGACTGTGTCCTGGAGAAGTCATCTTTTATAGAGATATTTTTATATATTCGCTGTTTAATTAGTATAATAAGGTTATGAAAAATCTACTGATATTCTGTGTAGTGTTTGGCTGTAAACTGAATATTATGAGACGCTCTGGGTGTGGCTGTTCTCTGCTTTGGTATGGCATGCCTTTAATCTGGTTTTGGGGGGAAAAAAATAAAAAGCAGTCTTTTAAATGTTAATTTAAATGCTGAGCAAAATGGCAACTGATCAGTGTCATAAATCCCCAGTCAAAAATTGGATTGGCTGAGCTGGGGAGGGAGATGAGGTTTTGCTCTCCCCTCCGCTGTGTGTTCCCACAAGCATCTCTCCTGTAAACTGGCAGAGGGGCTCAGAAAATTCCAGTCTCTTCCCTTCGGACACTAGTGAGGACTCAGCAAAAAATCCAACGGCAAAGTACGGAGGCACCGGATCTCTGATTGGGCTGCAATTCAAGTGCAGCTTTGTTAAGACCAGGAGTTTTCTGGAACATGCGCGGGGGTGAGCTGTGGGGGTGTGGGACAAATCATGCAGGATGGGTGCCGCCTGGTCCCGGGAATTCAGCTGACTGCTCTCATCCTCATTATCTTTTTGTCTTGTTCTCTTTCAGAACGAGGACATGGGGGACATGACACCAGCGGAGGAGCTGGAGCCTGGGGCTGCGTCCAGCCAGCTGTTTGACCCCAGCATGAGGAGTGAGGCAAGAAGGCTGAGGACTTTTTGGCAGTGGCCACACACCGCCCCTGTGTCTGCCCGAGATTTGGCCAAGGCTGGCTTCTTCTTCGTGGGTCCAAGAGATCAAGTGCAGTGTTTCTGCTGCGGCGGTGTCCTGATGGACTGGGGACCTGGCGACTGCCCGGTTGCAGAGCACCTGAAGTTCTTCTCGTCCTGTAAATTCATTCGTGGTGAGGATACTGGGAACCAAGAGATGTTTCCTCTCCAGGAAATCTTTGACACTGTGGATGGGCAGTTCCTCAGTCTTTTGCAGGGGATAGATAGTGAGGAGGCAGCCCCGCAAAACCCTGAGATGGTGACAGAGGAGATGAGACTATCAACGTTTCGGAACTGGCCCCAATATAGTGACATGCACCCGGAGCAACTGGCTAGAGCAGGGTTCTTTTATACAGGTGGGTACTCCATGGAAATGTTTTTAGCTCTTATTCAAGATAACTTTTGAAGGTGTCACCATGTTTTATTGCTTGTACAAATACTCGTATGTGTGGTGTATTTAGAAAATACATTTTTCCTTCGGCATCTGCTGCTTTACTTGCTGCTTGTGCAGAATTCACTTCAATGTTACTTCCTGTTTGAATACTGAGGGGTCCCCAATAAGTCAATTCCCTTAGCAGCAGGAGTGCAAAAAGGGGTGTGTGTTAAACAGATGTTTTACAGGCAGAAAATTGTGTGTTTTAAGATCCATTGAGCCTGTTTATTAATTGCATTTCTAAAGGAACTTGAGGCACTTATTTGACATGTTGTGTTTTGTACAAGCTCTGCCTTGCACCAAAGCCTTCTGTTCTCAAAAAAACACCCAAATCTGGGTGAAACCTGTAGGTTGTCAGCCCATTTGGCTATCACTGGGGTTTTTGCTGTGGGGACTCTGCACTTGTAATAGAGAAATAAAAAGGTGATCAGAAGAACTCTGTAAGTGAGCACTTGGGTGAAGCCAAACTCCCTGGTGGCCTTTACTGATATTGTTTCATTGCCCTTAGGACAGGGCATTTGTAGACAGCTCTTCTTTACTGTTTTTGGCTTTAATTTCTTTTTCTCTTGTGATTTCTGTGAACTGAAGCACAATAGCAGGATGGATAGCCTGGGACTGTGCTGGGGCAAATTCTTCTACCTGCGAGGTAGAAGCTTTTTACATTACCTGGCTGTGCCTGCTGCTGGTTATGGCAGATTGTGGTTAGGAAGCAAAATGCGTTTATAGGTATAATTAATTGCAGCTCCAAACACAGGCAAGAGGGGGTTGCATAGGAATGTGCACACAGGGGAGCTGTGGTGCTCAGAGTCACGCTGCCTGTCAGCTTGTGACCCAGTTCTGGAACCGTCTCCATCAGCTGCAGCTCTGGGATTTCAAACTCCCGTCGCATTTCCTGCCCCTTTACAACCTGCACAGTGTTGGTAAATTGTCCTGTGTTCTGTCTGGTAGTCCATGTTTTGTGCTGAATCGCTTCCCAGGTTCTCACCCAGGGCTAGTAAAGCATTCGATGTCTTGGATATCAAATAATCTCTGTCTTTTTCAGGACAAGGTGATGTAGTGAAGTGTTTTTACTGTGATGGAGCTGTGAGGAACTGGTCATTCAGAGATGATCCTTGGAGGGAACATGCCAAATGGTATCCAGAGTAAGTCAATGTTAGTTGACCAATGTCCCTCATAGCAAGACCAAAAGATGTGGTGTGCATTCCACACAGGTTTCTTCTTTCATAAGATAGTACCCCCAGTTGAGAGGTGAGTCACAGGTGTACTGGTAATAAGTGCTGCTTCCAGGCTCTGTCATTACTGTAGTTTTAGATTTTTCTATCTAGCTAGAGCAGGTGAAAAGCTAATCAGGTTATGTTCAATTATGTTTAACTGCAGAAACTGTTGCAATAGTCTGTAACCTTCTGGAAATCCCTGAAATCTCAAGAGAGAGGCTCTTAATCCTCAAGGTCAAAGTTGCACAGCAAGGGACCATCTTAGATCCTGGTAGTGGCTCAAGATAGAAAACTGGTTTCTAGGTTGGTTGCTTAGCCTGTACTGTCTTCCAAAAGTGCCTTCCTCTCACTCTCCCCTCGCATGTGGAAAAAACAAAGATTGGCCTGAAAACCTAATAATATCTTCAGCTGCTTCTCCTCTGCTGTTTCTCCCTTTCCACTCTCCTCAAAACGCAGCTGATGTGTGTCTGGTGTCTCTGCATATGTACGATAGTTCTCTGACTATAGGACAGTTGGTTTCAGTCCCTTTGGGCTTCTTCTCAAGCATTGCCAGATGTTCTGTTCCAAAGGCTGTTTTATCACTGCAGTGTTCTGTGTTAATGACAAAACCTCCTGATGATGATTGTCTAAGCTTGTAACTAGTTTTTTTTACAAAGAACTGTACAAATAGAAATGACAAACCTAAATATTTAGGCCGTCTCGCTTTTTAAAAGCAAAGCCAGATGTTCAAGCTCAGGTAGAATGGCATAGTTCAGACCTGAGATTTTTCTAATTTGACTTGGAGTTCACTGTCTAAAAGTTCAGTTAAAATCACTTTGACATCAAAGAACAGCTTTGGTTTCTACTGCTCTGAGATACAATAAGGAAGGTACTGTAAACCTTGTTTTTCTTCAGCAGTTCTATGTGGTTTTCTGTGAACTGGTCTATTGCCACGTTTCCTATGATCTGTTCTAAAGAACATTGGAACTGAGCTTATCTTGGGCCAAACATGACGACTGGATTAAGAGAGGAAGTAAACTGAGCCTTGTATTGCTGCCCTTCATGAGAGGAGGGGTGGGAAAAAAGACCATGATACTCCCTCTTCTTTAATGAATATAGTAGTTTACTCGTAACCTTATAGCACCTTTTGTGTCTAAAATTCAAGCTACTACTGCTGCTTTCACTTGAGAGATCCTGTACTAATGTATTTAAATCTTTCTGCTTATAGGTGTGAATTTTTGTTGCGATCAAAGGGGAGAGAATTTGTTAGCAGTGTTCAGGAGGCCTTTTCTAGCACCCTGTTATCTCCAGTGAGTCATGAATATTTTCTGTAGAATGGATGGGGGTTTGGTAAATAGGGGGAGTTTTGAGCACATGCCTCTCTTTTGTGACTATTTTGTGACATTTTCAGAGAGATTCCTGGGATCAGACTGAACAAGATTCCTCTGCTCTCCAAGGTCAGTGCTATAATTACGTGGTGTTTTGTCTTCTGTTGGAAGTGGTGTAGTCATCTTCAACCCCCTGCCCAGTCACTGTGCACTCTGTAGACATGGTGTTTGAGAGATGTTTTGATATCCTAGAAGCTGTTTCACTTTATTTTCATGAATTGTCTCTAGCACAAGAAGCAAAATTACCCTTGTGAGACCTCTTGGTCTAAGACCAGAGACATTTAGCTGGTCTGGATAATCATGTGACTTTGGGGTTCCTGTCTAACTGTCCTTTGACTTGTCCATGCTCTTGTTGTCCGTCCATAGAGTCTTTCAGACCACAGCATTTCAAACTTGCTTGGTGGGAGACCAGGAAACATTTAGTCTAGTTGTTCATTGAAGTGTTGATCCCAGGAGTTTGTTCCCATTCATCATTTGGTCCTGGAAATTTAAGTAGGTGAAATTTGGCTCCTTTAACTGTGGAGAACTGCTTTTTCTCAGTCTCTTGAAAAGCCTATCCAATAGGATGAGCTTAAAGACTTCAGCCTTTGAAGGGACTGCCAACTGAATTTCCCACTTAGGTCTTTACTGATGAATGGTTGAGCTAGATTATGAGGTAGGAAAGACTTCAATTGGGATGTTCCACTTGATCTTCATCAAAGCAGTTTTAAAACTTCTTTTCTGGGATGTGAAAACAAAGGTAAGAATTCTGGACTGGGGCCAAACATGGGAGACTTTGTTCAGTGATACAGTAGAATGAACCATCCAAAATTAGTCTCTTGGCTTTTATAAAATTACTTTGGATGATTACTTTCTTGTGAATTATGGTAGGAAGTAGAAACTGTAAATCTGGACATTGATCTAGCTATATAGATAGCTCGAGGAATGTTCTAGAATATATTATTGCTGTTTCATAAATTGCAGCTTCAGGGAGTGGCATACTTTGGGCCTAAAGTTCTGCCTTTTTGGTAAAGTATCTGCTCACTGCTTTACAGATCCTTGGAGGGACTGGGTATTGCATGATGTCGTAATGCAGAATGTCCTCCAGATGGGCTTTGACCCCATGTGGGTGGCTAATCTGATGCAGAATGAGTGTGTGCTGACGGGGACTGCGTACCTGTCTGCGCCTGAGCTGATCTCTGATCTGCTCCAGTCAGGCTGGGAGGGGAGCAGCAGAGCCGAGGAACGCAGAGGTACGCCCGACTTGCACGCCCGACTTGCACGCCCGACTTGCACGCCCGACTTGCACGCCCGCCTGCTCCGTGGTGCTTTAACCTCTTACCCACTTCATCTTGAGCACTGCTGTGTCTTGCGGGTCTGCCTTCTCTCTTCCTAGGCTGGGATTAAGAGTAGTAATGTACCCAAGCATGCCTTTCTTTGAGAAGCTGAAAGATGAGGTTCTGCTTTAAAGAAACCTGAAGGAGCTGTGACTGCTGGGGTGTCAGTAACTATATCTGCCTCCAGTAGGCTGTGGTGTAGATATACTCAGTATTTTTTGCTGCCCTTAGACCCACAGTAGCAGGTGGCTGCACGATATGGAGGCTGGTGCACAAAGTCACATCAGATGCGGACAGACACGGGCAGTTGTTGGAAGCAAGACATCTAGGATGGATGAGTATTTAAAATTGAATCAGTGACTTGATCAGAAATAGCCATACTTCCTGTTTGTTTGGATAATATATATTCTCCTTATCAATGCCTGTCTTGTGTTAGCTGTTTTGTGGAGTCTGTTTGCCAAGTGAGGTTTATTTGAAGATGCGGTTCCACATGGGCTTTCTCCAGTAGCAAGCCTGCTTTCCAAAGCTCCCTTCTCCATATCATGGTCTGCCACTTCTACAGCTAAGGGGAAATAAAAGATTCCCACAAAACAAAGTGTGATTAATTAGTAGCACAGGAGGAGAAATGAGCAGCTGCTGGCTTCTGTCTGATAAATAAAGCAACTTTGAGGGGACAATGTGATGGGACATGTCTTGGTAGGGAGGTTAAAACACACAAAGCACTGCAGAGAACATCAGCTTTGCCAGGCTGAGCGGGTGAAGTTAACAGCAGAGCAAAGAGGTGTTTGCTCTAAAGCTACCGAAATCTGGGATATTTCACCTTTTTAAGAGGGAGGAAAGGGATAGCATTTAATATCATCTTTCCTGATTATACAGGTGCTGTTCAGAGAGAGACTGAAACATCAAGTTCAAGAGAAGAAATGCGATCTGTGCAGCAAAAGGAATCAGGTGCACTCAGGGGACAGTGGTGGTGAAATTGAGCCTGGGCATAACCGGGATGGTTTTTATAGTAATGGTATCAGTGGCCATTGTGTTCATTCACTTTGAATCCTGATGGAATGTGAGCTGGCTAGTATGGTAACCGAGCACAGAGACCTTTATTCAGGAATGAGAGTTCCACTGTGACACAGACCGTTACGCAAAAAAAATTGGTTCACCAGGGATAATTTACATATTACAGTAAAATGATGTTGATCTCTGTCTCTGCTCAGTCCAGCAGCTGTAGATAAGCCGGAGTGTGTAATAGCTGTAGCTTTCCAGCTTAAATGAAATTTGCCTGAGACATGCCTTTGGCGTCTTCAGTCAGCCTCTGAACAAAATTATGAGCAAGTTGCAGTCTGAGTTCCTAAGATAACAGCTGCAGAGTGCCAGTCCTGTTATAATACTAAGTGTGAGCTTCTTTTTTTTTTTTCTTCTATTAAAGATGAGTCTTGGATGAGTACAGAAGAACAGCTCCGCCTGCAAGAGGAAAGGATGTGCAAAGTGTGCATGGACAGAGACGTGTCTGTTGTGTTTGTTCCTTGCGGCCACCTGGTAACTTGTGGAGAATGTGCCTCCAATTTGAGGTTGTGTCCCATCTGCAGAGCTGTCATCCGGGAAAGCGTGAGGACTTTTATGTCCTGAACCGTGATGAGCCTAAAGGGAAAGATAAGTCTGTACAACTCATTCATAACACAGCAGAGAAAGAAAATAAGTAAATAGTTCAGTTGATGCTGGAGCAATCTTATTTGCAGGCTAGCTTGGCATAAGTGTAAAAATTTAGTAAATGTGCCTCCTTTGCACGGTGTTTCTAGTAAGAGCTGCTGGTTTGCTGTACTCTTGCTGATCTTGCTTAGGACTGCTCCAGAAAAACCTCTGCTAGTTTCTTTTGTCCTCCAAAAAGAAGCTTTTGTTGACAGATTCTCCTTCTCCAAATTCTTGCATTCTCCAATGAATCCCTGCTCTGTGTTGAAATCAAGGGCTGTTTTCAGTAGGCTGTCTCTGGTTCTTTTTCTCTCATTTCGCAGTTGTTTAGAGATTATTCTGCTGCGTTTGATGACTCCCTTCAGTAAGTCTGAGTCAAAATGGGAGCACTTTTATACAAAATGCATGCTCTTCAGACTAGAATAGTCAGCAGCAATGTTATCATGGGGGAGGGAAAATCTGGTTTCTTCTGAGCTCTTTGCTGTCTCCCCCACCCCCTTTTGAATTGTCAACAATTGACAGAATGTTTCAGTAATGCTCAAATCCACATAACTAAGTGAAAAGCCTCCCTGTTGTAGACTCTGTGACCTCTTTACTCTCAGCTGCCTGCCCCAGGCGGAACTTGAAGGGCTCTTTGGTCAGGCGATGATCTCAAGGAATCTTCTTACAGAGCCTCTTCCCTGGCTGTTGGGCACTACAAGAAGATAACTAAGGAAATTTAACTTTTAGGACTTTAGTGTGCTGGCTAAACCGATGATTCTTATTTTAAATGAAACATCCTATCACGTAGCCAAAAAGAGAAAATTTTGTTAATTTTATAGCTTCTGAGCTGCAGGAGAAAGGGAATATGCGAATATGCGTGTTTTTAAAATTAACTGTTGTTTTTCATGGAATAAAGAGCTTTCTTTTGTTCATTTTACAGAGGCCTGAGTACCTGATTCTAGTATAATGCCTTTCTGGGGAGGGGGTGTGGTGGTGTCCTAAGATGCTGGAGTGGCATCAGGTTGTAATCAGTTCTGTCCTTCAGTACTACCCGGGCACGAGTGAGAGAAGCAACTGTGTGTTGGAATAGCGTTGTTTCATCCTAAATTTTAGCTTAGTGTGGCTGGAACCCAGCCTGAGCATCAACAGGATTATGAGGCTGTAAATATATGAGCTGTTTCCAGGGCTTCTTTTCTTCAGCACTTTGAAAATTGTGGCTTTTCCGTATCTGGAAAGGTGGGGATGTTTAGGTTTTTAAAATTTTCTATGGGAAGATGTCCCTTCAGAACGAGGTACACGTTGTTTTTTGAGTAGCTGCATCTCGGAGATGCCCGTTCCCAATAGAGGGCACTCCTGACCTGGCCATGAGGGACACACTGGAGCAAAACCTCCAGCTGCTCCTTCTTCTTCCAGTATGATGGAGATGCAAACAACTGGGAATCCCTACCCTTATTTTCTTTCTTTCTTTCTTCTCAGCCTTATTTTTTTAATGATTTAAGTCAGTCATTGATACTAAATGTTATAATCTTACCTGAACCTTTATTTTACTTCTCTTAAAAGATACTTAATTAAATGTCTTCATCATAACGTAAGGTGGTAGTTAGGAGGCTGCTCAGTCATTAGACTTGTATTAATTTAATTAATGTTTACCAGAGTGTATTAAAGTCAAGAGGCATGCCGTTAAGTGCATAGTTTGATGCTTAGTCTCTTAAGAGTCCTTGGCAAGTGGTTTTGTTCAGTTTTATTAGTATATGTTGTATCAAGGCTTGGTCAGTTTGCGAGGTGTAGTATTAAAACATGCAGACCTCAAAATAATTCAGTTACTCTAATTTCATACTGCTGTCTAGAATTCCTTCCTGAAACTACTAAGGAAATGTTTCAGCTGTTCCAAACTGAATCTGTGCTTTCTCCACCATCTGTGCTGAATTT
Source organism: Patagioenas fasciata (assembly GCF_037038585.1). Classification (NCBI taxonomy): domain Eukaryota; kingdom Metazoa; phylum Chordata; class Aves; order Columbiformes; family Columbidae; genus Patagioenas; species Patagioenas fasciata. The sequence continues at coordinate 7,656,515 of NC_092535.1, read as the reverse complement.
TTGGTTGCTCTCAAGGCCAATAAATAATACCGGTATCTGAAGGACAACATTTCTTTCTGAGGAAAAGAAATTGTATTAAACCAAAAAGTGTAAAGTCAGTGTTTTCTGATGAGGAAAGGGAAGATTAATTTCAAGAGCCCCAAATAAATGGAGTCTTCCATGGAATAGTCTCACTGATTAGAGTTGTGTGTTCTTCCCTTCCTTTTTCTGCCCCTCCAGGGAACATAGGTGGGCAGATCACAATGAATGTAATACAGAAATGAACTGAATTAAAGAAGAGGTGGAGAAGGTGCTGTCTAAACGGTGCAGTAGCTTCTGTTCCACCGATAATTTAACACAGTGGTGCCAAAGCACTGACTGGTACAGGAGGGAGCGTGTTTTGCCAGGCAGAGCTGTTTCAAAGAGGGTTGAACTTTTTCTTCTTCAAGTGATGAAACTAATAGCAAACCAGCAGCTCTCAGCTGTCTGACCTGCGCAGTCAAGAAGCTGTGGCTTCTACTGGCTAAAAGAAGGAAAAACTCCTCTAGAAGGCAGCATTTTGACTCACAGCTGCACCTGAACAGAACTCAGGACATTAGGTTGCAGTGGGTATTTGGAATGGAACTTGCACAGAAACAAAAATGTTCTCTTGGTGCTTATATTTTTGGATTTATAGAAGAGGATTTTGCTCTCTGTGCCCTTTAGAATGGGACAAAAAAAAAAAAGTGCATCATTCTGTCTTTGACTTAGCACTTAATATTTTTATTTAATTCTTCCCTCGCACTTCCCCTCCCTCGCGTGGCTTCTAGCTTGACTCTTCTGAAAAGCATTCCTCAAAAATGCCAAGTAATCTCAACCAGATTAGGCAAGACAATAAGGAATTACACCAGCACTTGGAAGGTACCGGCCATGGAATGCTGACAAGTGCCCTTTTTCCGCTTGATGCTTCACGTGCTGGGAGACATCACTAACAAAACTGGCATTGTTTTTTGTGTATTGTGTTTGGATATTTTTTTTAATTAATTGCTGCAGCTCATTAATGCAACTTAATTACACTTATATTCCCCCTTCTGCCCATTCCCTCCCCTCAAAATTGTGTCCCAAAAATCCCTTCCATCGGGGTGCTGCCGGACTTGTGTGGGTAATAAGCCTGGTGAAGAAGGCAGGTACAAAAGCATCTGTGATCCATGAAGAACTGGGCATTTCCAGTGTCCCGCAGCAGGTTTTGGCTGTGTGTATGGCTACACCAGTGTTAATTTAATGCAAATGGGCAAACCCAGAGCAAGCTCCAGCTGCTCTCTGAATGGCTTGGCATGTTGAAATGGGGCTAAGCTCCATGCTGATTAAAGACTTGGTGCGTGTTTTTAGCTGTTCAGTATTATAGGAGTTGGGCCACAAACCACTGAAATCCAGGACAAGTGCCTGTTGCTTAGATGCTGACTGTGTACAAAGAATGAAGAAGGGAGCCCTGAACGGACAGGATGGGGGAAGAAGGGAAGAGCTCTCATCTATAACTTTTTAAAAAAAGCCTAAATAACTCAAATGTAAATAGCTCCCACCTAGTTCTATACAGGCAAGGAGGAGATGAAGTTGTGTTAGGGGATTTAGGCTCTTTTCAGAACAAGGGAGAGAAGAAGGGGAAGAAGCTAACTACAAAACATAGGAAATGTCCCAGGGTGTTCCGCGGTGCTTCCTTCTGTACGGATCCTGGCGCAAGGAAGCAGCTCCAACCTCAGCTGTATCTCTGGAGAGATGCTCTCGGTGAACTTGTTCTGCCTGAAGCTTTTCAGGCCATTTCTCGCCTCGTACCACCAGGCGATGGTAGAAATGGTTCATCAGGGCACTTGGAGAATTAAAAACCAACCGCGTGGCCATTCTTCAATGTACATTCATTGCGTTTGAAAAGAAGATAAGGAACAAAAAATGGAATGGAGTTCATCATCCTGCTTTTCCTCTGCCAAAGATCCAGGCCCCAGGGGATTGTTTCCTGCAGCACCTTTGGTGCTGTGCAAGGCTGGTCCATCCTCTGGCTCCTCCTCATTTACGCAGGCCTGGAGAGGGAAAAAAAAATGAAGACAGAGCATCAGTGTGGAGCACACACTAAGTTGCATACTTAAAAGAACAGAAATGGTGTGGAAATAATGAGGACAAAAATGATTTTCTTTTTTTCTTGCTCTGGGTTTTTAAATACAGTTGACTACAGATGAGGAGCAGGACTGAGAGCTCAGCAGCAATGTGGTTAAGTGATCCTCAAGCCTGGAAAGAACGTTATGTGTGTACCAGACCTGAATGCACTGCAGTTAGACTAAGGGACAGGTATGAGCCAAAGGGTTAAATCTATGTACCCTCAGCATCTGGAGCTGCATAAAATTTGGTTAGGAATTTTAAAAGCTAGGGATCATCTCTAGAATAAAGTAGCTGCTTGAAATTGCGGTGATGTGCTTTTGGTGTAGATGCAGCAGTATTAGCAGATCTGCTTTTGCAGGCAGCAGTAAGGATGAGCGAATGTTTTCGGCTGAAACATCACCTTAAACATGCAGCTTCGGGTTGATCAAAACAGTTTGCAAATTCCTGTTGTTATTCAGCAAAGTGTTTGTTTGGGAAAAAGTCTACCTAGAAAAGAAAAGCAAAAGCACTTTGTTTTGTGTGTTTGTTCTCTCTTCAAAACAAAGTGGGATCTTTTTTTTCCTGTTCTAATTTCCTTTGTAAACTATTCTGGGCATCAAAGTTTGGAGGGGTTGGGGTGGAAACACTGCTCAAGGAGGTTAGTTTCTTTCCCAGAGTTTCAGTCTGGATTTTGAATTCTTTTGAATTTAAGAATGTTATTTGTGTTCTTGTCCCTGTCAGTTGATCTACTGAAGAACCTGCTTCCAATCTGTAAGTCGATGACCCTTACATGGAGTCTAGTCTAACGCTGCACGGTCCAGCTGCTTCGTGCCTCTGGCCACCAGACAGGGGTGGGTCTTGGGCTTAAGCTCTGCTCATCAGTCTAGGTCAATGTCATTGTTCTGTGGGGCCTTGTGGTCCATGAAAATTCATAAATTTGGAGTGATGAAGAAGCGAGACTAGGGAAAAATGCAAGCCAGGACAAGGAAAAAGGGCACAGTGGGAGGAGAGGAAAGAGTGTGATCTCATCAGAAAAGGACAGATAAAGCTGGGGTGAATAGGGTAATGCCATTAGGGGATGAAGAAAAGTGATTCTGTTAGAGTTGTGGCACCAGGGAATTGCATTATCAGGAGAGCAGCTGACTGCTGACAATAGGGTAATGCCATCTGAAAATGGGAGTTCATGGTTGCATTTAGCTCCAAGTCAGTAGTTGTAGAATAGGTTTGGTTTTATCTAGCATTTCCTTCAACAAACAGGAGTTAAAACCAGAAAGCCCATGTTCCTGACCCCTAGCCGTTCTATAAATTTAAACTTAAGAGCAGTTGGATGTATGTGTTGTTTTGCATCTTCTTGAACAGGGCATTAAAAAAAAAAGCCTTTGGTTATCGTGAACTGATTTTTTGCAGCAGGTCAAGGGCATCTGGCACTCAGTGCCCCAGACTGCAAAACTCCATGAAACTCCATGGCATCATTAGCTGAGAATCGAGTATCTGTTCCTCCTCTCCCTCCCATTCATACATCTGGAAGAAAGGCAAGAGCTAGGCTGAAATAAATCAACAAAAATTGCTCTTTGGTGGCTGCTGTGAAATTTATAGTGGGTCACCTTATCTACTGCTCAGCAGCTGTTTTCACCCCCTGTTAGCCAGAAATAAATATTATATTGTGCTGGCAGAAGCTCTCAAATGATAAGTGATGCTCCAAAGAGCAGGACTGAAAAACAAAATTGTCTGTGTACTTCATTAGTAGCTTACCATCTTACTGAGACCTGTGTAGGGAAGTTTTATGTTGCTAGCTTCTGTTCCATGTTACAATCTCCTCATATAGAAAACTTGTTTATAAGTACTAGCTTCTTTCACAAACAGAATTTGTCATTTTAAGAAGAATACAGCCCCAACCCCAGCCTGTAAAAGTGTGATGTTTCTCCAGCACGCTGCTGCACTAACCCAGTAAATCAGGGAGCTGCTTAAAGCTCCGCAGTGTCTGCAGCCTATGGAAAATTCCATCCCACTGTGACAAAATGAGAGGGAAATCAATATTTAATCTCCTGTAGCATCCCTTCTAATAATGCCACAGAAGCCCCGAAGTTACAGGGAATTTAACTGCTTTGCAAAAATTACTCATTCTCCTGGTCTTGCGCTGCAGTGACAAAGTGGGTAGTAAGTCTGTGCTACATTAGAGACACATGTACAGATCTATTTGGGGGTAGTTTTTCTTCCCTCAGCCCTGCTTTTTTCCCCCATCTACACATCCTTCTTGTTGCCAGGACTCTCCAGCAACATTATTCCTAAAAACCAACTTCCTTTAGCAGCTGCTTTAAAAAATGTCTACACATGGAACTGCCTTCTTGAAGCTTGATTGAGAAAGCATGAAAAATGCATATCTTATTGCTGCTTTAAACAGATGACATTGGCCTTTATGTTTGAGAATCTTATTAAGAACCAACTTTTAAGTGGACTGTGTGAAGTGTGATCTTGTGCCTTCAGCAGCGGGGAGGGATTATCAGAGGTGGCAGCTGGAACTCAGCGCTGGGTCTATGGGTGGTATGAGAGGAGCTGCTGTGGACGAGTCCCCTTTCTGCTCCCTTCTCTCAGCTGAACTCTTGGGATGCCCCACACACAAAAGCTGCTGTTCTTGTAGGCAACAGAATTTATTAAAAAAACAAAACCACACAAACAACAAAAACAAACCAACCCCCACACACCTTAAGTGCAAACCTGTGCCATCCAGCACACAAACCATCTAATGCTTGGTTTAATTTAATTCACCAGTGCATTAGCTTTGTACCCTCTGAGTTCCCTACAAGCAGGTACAGGGAGACCCTGTACCCAAGGCAGGGTCAAATTTTGTGGTGCTACCATGAGAAGATTATCGGAGGATGACAAAGGTATGGTCAGTGACCAAAACTGCATGGATGTATAATTCAGAGCTCAGTTAATGGCTGGCTGTCCACAGATCTAAAAGGCAGTAGTTTCACCCCTCTGGTGTCCACTTGTTCATTCTTTCCATTCCTGAAAAGCCTGCTGGAGAAATCAACCTGCCTGGAGGAACAAACCCAAACCTGTGGCACCCTTGAGCCATCAGACTAAGAGGCATGCATGGCCTCTTAGCACAGGAGATGATACTTACAGGTATGTCTGCTTGAACAAAAGGTTGGTGGGTTTTTCATTGACATGGTAGAGAGGAAATGGATCAAATCCACCAATGAAATCAACTGAAAAAAAAATCAGAACTCAAATAAACAAACAAACATGGCCAGAAAGTTGAAAGGAAATGAAGTTGGTGCATGTCATGGCATAACACAAAAATAAGTGAGAGAACAGAAAAGTGATGTTTCAGGTATGGATTGCCTGCTGGAAGTCTCTGCCTGCACAGACCTCTTTTCCGGGATCCCCTGTGCCAAGAAGGAGATCCAGCTGGCGCAAGACTTGAAGCAGAGAGCTCACAAGAGACAGAAAAACACCAGCGTGTCCTCGGCCTCCTTGGATATTGCCACCGCGAGAGAATGGAGCTGGCAAAGCCAGAAGAAGTTGGCAGCACAGCAATCCCCGGGAAGGCCATATATTAACGGTAAAATAGGCATTTTCTTGCCCCACTTGTCTTCCCCGCAAGACACACAACAGCAGCTTTGGAAAACTGCAAATACTTCAGAGGCTTCAGCTTGGATATTTTTCATGTCCCCTCTGCCAACTCCGTTTCTTTTAATTGTATACAAGTAGGAACAATGCTTCCCTTCTCCAGCATTCACACAAGGGCAATGCAACTAAACAAGGAAAATTTCAAGTGTCGATTCCCCTAGTAACCACAGAAGAATTTTCCAAGACACTCTCAGTTCCCCTGAAATTAGGCCAGGTCTAAATTACTGAGCTCACCAACCCAGCCAGGTCAGTCAGGGTATGATACGATGTGATTTGTGACTGACCTACTACGCCTTGCAAAAACCTTTAAAACAGATCCAGTTTAGATCACTTTTTGGTGCCAAGTTAGTGCATTTTGTTTGGAAGTGTGAAAGCTCTCCAGTCCGAAGCCACTTAAAAATAACTGGGGAGTCTTAGTAACTACATAAATGCCTGATTATTTTTTCTTTCCTGAAGGTGGCACTATTATTTTAAATTTTAGCTAAAGAGGTTTAGTATTTTTTGGTGAAAAAACAGTAGAAAATATATTTACTAATGATATTGGAAGTGAAAATAAAAACAAAACAACCTCTTAAAATATATTTCGAAATCAAAGGACAACATATTCTAACCAATTCGATCTTGAGGGATAGCTTCATGCTGATACTGTGATTTTGGAACAACTGTCACTTAACGAGAAAACCTGTAGAGGTTCTTAGTTACTTGGGGGATAATTTCCAGGAGTTTCAGTGAGACTTGACCTTTTCTCAGCCACTTTTGCATATGGTTGAGTATTTTAAAATCTAGACAGTCTGCAGTTTTGAAAAGCAGATACTAACTATATTAGCTCAGTTGTGGAATATCTGAATTAGGAAACCTTAAAGAATTGCAATTTTCAGTAACTATCTAGTACCTTGAACTAAAGTCCTGTATTCTGAGTACCCAACCATGGAAACACTCAAAATCCAAGTTACTTAAAAAAATCTTAACTGCGGTTCATTGTTGTGAGATATTACAGTGCATTAACACATCTAAAATATTCTTGCCCACAATTCAGCATTAGTAGATCCCTACTGCTGGGTTTTCTCATGACAATCACGTTAGCATGAGCTTCCTGATGAATGTGCCTCAGCACTTATAACTACTTCATGCTGCATATCAAAGCAACATTTAAAGGAAACCACAAATGGAAGAGAAAATTAAAACGCAGCTCAGATTTGTCCGGGTCACTGGAAGGATCTACCACTGTGAGTGTGAAATATTGATGGTTTGTCATTGTTAATTATTCAAGCTGGCATTTTAACTCCAAGCTGGGAAACGGAGGGAAAAGGAATTTGTTAGTGGGGAAAAAAAATACAAATCCTGAAATTAACAGCTCTGTTTCTAGATAATGCTTCCTTCCATGTAGTTGCCTGTCCTAACAGATCCCCACTATAAAAATGAGCTCTGTCAAGTTGTTACTTCACAATAGTCAAAAGGTGCTCAGAGCTTAAGCTATTTAGCTAATATAAGAGCTACAGGGTAATTTTAAAATACTACTTATAACGTAACACTTTTGCTAAGTGCACTGCCAGGCTCCAAACAAATGATCAATAAAGTCAGCGGAGTGAGTTCAGCCACACGGCAAGCAACAGAAGAACATGAGGACAAGTCAGAAAAGCAACGTTTTCTCATTTCACTCCCATGAAACCAACATTCGTCACATACTTCCAAGTGTTCAGTTCAAAGCTGTTGTTTTTCAGCTGAAATCCATGCCAGCTGCTCTTTAAAACAAAAAGCTACTTACACAAACCTAGTAAGTGTTTTGAAGAAGTGCCACTTGGATACAAAGTTGTTGGATCAGATCCTTACCTGGAGTAAACTGATTTTCACATTCTTCAAACATGCTGAGAATTCACAGAAAAGCACCACATTGCCAAAGAAATCAGCCTTCACATTTATTTGAACCCTACGTGTCCATTCTTATTTTGCCAAATTATTGCTCTCAAAGGGAGTTTTAGAAGGGCAAAGTAACCAGGTTATAGATAGCTGGATAGATCCCAGAAACCCAACCACCCACATGATTCTTCTGAGCCCTTGCTCCCCTCTTACATGTCATAACACTTAAAATATGTCCTTTTTTGTATACCAAACATGAGACAGTTAGCTCCATCTTGTAATTACAATACAGGACTTCCTCTGCTTTTAAATTAAGTGGTCAGGTTGGTTCTTGGCAAGAAATCTCATGCTCTGCTGTGTGGTGTATGATGCTCAGCAGGTGACCTGCTTGAGTACCGGGCTGTGTTCCTTGTGGTAGGTGCTCCTAATTACAATGGTAATATTTCAGTGGCATTAAGCTATAGAAGCTTGAAGACAGAAGAAGCTGCCCAGTTTCTCTAAAGCCTGAGTGAGCAGCCAACACCAAGCTTTTTTGGGCTTAGAGTAACAGAATTACAGCATCTGACACGTGCTGATATGAGGAAAAAGAATCTCACAGTACAAATAGCTGATCCTTGACAGGTAGGTAGTGCCATATCACATAGAGAGATAGAAAGAAGTCTGGTGGCAACTCATTCCTGATAGATGAACATCTGAGAGGGAATAAAATGTAATAAAGCCTTTGCTTTGCTTATCTGTTGGTAAATACTTACAGCTGTCTTCTTCTTCTGTAAAAACACTGACAACATAACAGGCGTAGACAAAGCCCACCAGCTGGAAAATAGAGAGAATAAATCATTTTAGCATCAGTCTTGCAAGACTGGTCAAAACCTACTTGGCACAATTTCAACAGCCAATATTTACCGTCAGCTTCACAGTATTACTGTACAGGTGGAGCCAAGTCCTATCTGCTGCGAGGTCCAAACTAAAACCCTGCAAGACCCATCCTCACAAAAAACTTAGCTAACCATAAAAATGGTGATGTACTGGCAGCAACATTCAGAGACACTGAAATATTTAGTAACTTAGGCTTGGAGATCAAAAATGCATTGGAAAGAAATCCCGGTCTTACTCTAGCTCTACAATTTCTATGGTTACTTCTGTCTTTGGAGAATAAACCCTTCTGCATGGACTAACCAAGCATTGGGCCTGCAAAGTAAATGGGCAGAAGACGATAGCAGTGGTCTTATTTCACAAATCACATAGGTTAGCAGTAAATTGTCAGCTCCTGGAAACCAGTTAGAAGTAGGGAAGGAGCAATAAACCAGTAGGTGCCTCTCAAAGAACAGCCATCCTGGCATGGTGCAGCCTGCAAGTCAACCCATTGCTCAGGGCAATCTCTGCAGCAGAAAACCAGTGAACATTAAAACCGCAATTTAAAGTAGTCTGGTGGGTCTGTCCTTAGCTGGTGGTTTGCAGAAGCTCTAAAGCATCAGAACAGCCTCATGCAGTTTCCATGGCAAGTTGTCACTCAGCTCAAATAGGAAAACAAACTTCTGGTACTATGGGAGTTAAGCATCCTCACTCCAACAGGGCTTTATTTTGCTTTACCTTCTTCAAGTTAATCAAATATCCTCCCCATCCTTCATTTTACATCTTTACATAACACCCCACTTAGCGAGATCTTGGTTGACAGTAACTGTATTAGTAAAGTTATTGTGAGACGTAATTGTTTTCCACTGTGAACTCAATTCTTTTGAACAAGAGTTAAAATGTAACATACAGTGACTCACTCCAAGGGAAGACAGAATGATGCATAGTAGGGCTTGAAAAGTGGAGTTCATTCATTTTTAATTTGACAGAAAAATACATCACACCAGAAAACAAAAGGCAAGATAATGAGATTTCTACTGGGGAGTTATAACGCATTTGTGATTTCTCCTGCTCTCCTTGACAAAACACACCGTGTTGGAAGGAAAGCATAGCTAAACCTTGTATTTCTTTTACAATTTTCTATAATCATTTGAAAGACAAGCCAGCTCTGTCTTGGGTGAGCCTTATAGAAGCTCATCCTGGTACCTCAGTGGAGAAGAAGTTGCTCCCACTCATTCCCACTGCACATTTTTGAAACCAGGGCTGCTTCATAATAAGTTTCTATGAGCTACAGAGGACTTTGTGCAGAAAATATATATATATATATATATATAGAGAGAGAGAGAGATATATATACCTCCTTCTGGGCATGATGGTAACCACAAAGCCACATGTAATGGTCCATCTAGTTTTACCTGCTTGCTTTTAGAATTGCCTTCAAGTAGAAATATTGCTTTTTAAAGGCAAAGAAAACATATTTTTAAAAAATCTGAACAATCGGAGATTTTTCTTCTCTTCCAGTGCTTGTACTGTGCTGACAGAAAAGCCAGGGAACTGTTTTGCTTTCTGCAGTTTGGGCCAGGTTTGGTGGTCCCAGATGTGTCCTTACATCATAAGTAGCCTTGGCTGCGTAATCAGCAATTAGTGCTCATCAGCTGAGTTGGGGTAGCTACTGATGTCACCACTTAGAGGTACTCTTGGAAAAACAAAATGCTTCAGATTAAAGCAGTCCCAGCATCCAACAGGATGTTGAACCACCCCCTGCACATGCTGGTCTCCAACACAAGTGCATTTGCGGTCACACTTTTTTCTAGTTTGGAGATCCAGACTTTTCCATTTTACAGGATATAAGGTCAAATAATGCAACTTACATACACACAAATAACCAAGCAGGAAAGATGCATCTTGAATGTGTGCCCTGATTCCAAGAGAACTCCAGGAAGGTTCTCTCTTTTCCCCAGATTTTCCATCACACCTCAGAGCAGGGACTTTGGGTTAATAGAGCCATGCAAAGTGGCAGAAAGCTTCACAAAGACCAAGAATTTGGAAGTAATTTTACTCTTGTTCAAAGTTCCATCTTGGTTGCTGATTTCAATACAAAAGACTGGTTTAAGCTCTACTATCCCAGAGAAATAATGACAATTCTTAGATCTTTGCAAGTTATGTAGGGAAGGTGGAAGAGGAGGGGAAACGTCAGTGATGTAAAACGACACTAAGCTATTGCTCTAATGCCCCAAAGAATGTTCTTGGGCTTTAGCCTCCACTGCTGTTGCTTTACTTGTTCTACATGTTCAGTACCAGCTTCCTCCAGGCTGCACAAGTATCCGATTAAGGTTTTTGTTAGGAACACATGTTGTAGGCAGGTGTGTTCAGTCAGCCTGTCAGACAGCCTGGGAACACACATGCTGCCCAACAGAAGAGGATGGAGCTGGGGTGTCCTGAGCATTCTGTAGGCAAATGAACAGAGCAGGAGAGATGGGAAGAGACACATGTGCCCAAAGGGAACAAGGAAAAGTCTGTACATCCCTCTACCCCTCAGTCATCTGAGGTTAATTTTTTAATAGTGAGTTGAAAAGCGTTCACAAAACAGCAGCATGGAACTGAAGTGCTGGAGCCAAGAGGGCTGAATTACAGCAAGATCTACAGAAAAGGAGCCACTGGCTGTGAGTGTGCAAAACACATGAAGGATGGGAGGGCAAATTTTAGGTGTTACTGTTGCTCATGTAAAATCTTTGCTTCAGCCTACATCTGTCCTAGTGAAGATTCTGGGCTCTTCAGCTCTTCTCTCAATAGAAAAACTCACCATTGGTTTTTCCACTACAGAGAATATGTGCAGAGTCTCCACTTTCAGCACAAATGGATTCCAGGTCTCACTTCTAATCAAAACTAATGAAGTGCGTATGCTAGAGGGGGGAAATGAAGAGATCTCTGCTACGAGCAAGCAAAAAGCCAGCTTGTGGAAGAGCTAGTGTGGCCAGATGGCCAAAAAGAGGCAACCAAAATCCTTTGATTCCTTGACCTTCTTTACTCTTTGGATGCAATTACGGCCACTGAAAATCTTACTTCTGCCAACAGCAAAGTTTCTCTCGTGCGTTGCTTCTCACATAACATCTGCTGTCAGGGCTTGTATCGCCGCCTGCCTGGGAACCTTCCAACCTGTCAGTCTGAGTGAACAGCAGACAGGCAGGCAACGAGCTCTCTCGGTTGGGAAGACATTTCCCATTTCCATCCCGTTCAGCAGAGCCTCAGGAAAAGCCAAACCCTCCCCGCTCCCAGAACTGCCACATGGACAGCCCAGAGCTATGCCAGGTATTTCCAAACCAGAAATCACTCCTTTCCCTGCTGGCTGCGGGTTGGGGAGATGCAAGATGAATCCTTGCTAGGATTAAACATAAAATTAGAAAAAAAAAGCTGCTTTTTCTTTTTTTGACAAACTAGTTGCTGTTGCATTTCCTAATTGGGTTGGTAGGATTAGTTTTATACTGGCATTTCTGTACCAGCATAGACTTTAAGATGTTGTTGTAATAAGCTTTTCCCTCCAATATCTTCTGTGCTAAAGCACTGAGAAAACCTACAGCCACCTGTATCACGCATGGTGAGTGTTGTGAGCAAATCTGATCCCATTCCAGCTTAAAGGAGTTGCTTTTGCCTTTAAGAAGTACAGAAAAGCTCAGAGCGAAAGCAGACTGAGACCTTATGTATCTTCAAATGTATGCCCAGGAGCAGGATAATATAGTCAGCAGGAGTCCTGACAGCAGACACTGTGCTCACCATATGGGTTCAGGTTTGCTTTCCCTCCCCTTTGGCAGGCGAGATGGAATTCGGCGAGATGAACTCAGCCTTACCCCAGGTACGCAATATGGTGCTCTACAGCTCCTCAGTAGTCTCAAGGAACTGGTATTTCCAGAAAACAAGCAAAAATGTCCACAGCTGGGCAGTGCTTAAAGAACATGCATTTCACACTATTGTATCTGGAATTAAAACAAACAAACCAACCCCCGAACAAACAAAAAACCCCAAACCAAAACCACCACCACACAGACAAAAATGAAAAAAACACCACACAAAAAAAAACAACCCAAAACCAACCAACCCCCCCAAAAACCCAACCCAAACCAAAGCAAAAACCACCATACAAAAACCCCCACAAACCTCCTCACTCACAACTTCCAAAAACCATTAAAAAATGAAAAAAAAAACCCCACCCTATAGAAAACAGAGTTTTGCCTGTCCCTTGCCCTTCTTAACAAGGAACTGACTGTTCTGGTTCCAAATGCGCAGCAGACAAGGAGGGAACTGGGTCACGTCCCTCGCTGCATTCCCTGAGCCTTCAAGTTCCCAGTCATGTTTTCTGTCCTATTGATCTGGTGTCCCTGCCTGTCTGCGGCACGGGCGCTCTGGGAAGGACAGCAGCCTGTAATAAAATCTGCCTTAGAATGAGATAAAGGGAACAGAAAAAGATCCTGGCAGGGATCAAAGAGTTTGACCCTCAGAGACTAAAAAGGGAGAGGATGGGCTGACTGTTTGCAGGCGAGGTCTGAGTGAGAATGTGAAAAGGCTCGATTTCTGCCTTACCTCAGCAACGCAGAGAGGAGAAGCTCTATTTCTCCCTCTACATGACAAAATTACATGAGCATTTCAGAGATGGCAGCAGTTACAGGCCTGGGGCTTCAATACTCTATTACAGGACAAGCAGAAACTTAGTTCACTCTGCACTGCTCAGCCCATATGGCTTTCTTGCATACACATATTTTAGCCTCATTTCCAGGGTTTAGGATATGAAAATCCACTGCAACTTAAATCTCAGGGAGAAAGAAAATATTTACCTAATTCCTATTTTATCTTATAGTTCCCTCCTCAGTATCCCCATCTGGCCCTTTGTGGTGTTTTGCAGATGCACAGAGAATATTGGCACGTGCCTTTGGGAAGAAGCAAAGGAGAAAACACTGCTGGAGACACAGACTCCTAAATATCAGCATGACCTCTTAGCTCAGGACTATGTGCCTACATTAGTAAGTTGCTATAAAACAAAGTCAGGACCACGTTTTAGCTGAAACTTTAAGCTGGGGCACAGGGGCTGGTGCCAGCCCAGGCGTTTCGGGAGGATGCTCTGATAACAGTACGAGACTCCTGCACTTTAAAAGTCTGGGATGTTCTGACTTCAAAGTCTGTCAGTTGTGTCACCAAACTCAGGAACAGAACCAGCAGCATCAACCCTGTCCCAGCCAACAGCCCTTTCTAAAAGACAAGAGGTTTTATTCTTCTGGACACTTGGGTTTGCTTTTCTCATACATGCGCATCAAAGCGACTCTCGGGACAGTTTAATGCAGATCATTTTCCCTGAAGGGGAACTAACCAAATATTAACAGCCAGCACACATGCCAGGGAGTCAATCCAGCTCAGGAAACAGGAGCTTCTCTGTCCGCTGCTTCTTTTGTGACATGGCAAGAAAGAAGCCGGGGTCTGTGTCTCCCTGCAGTTCACTGGGTCACACGGATCATCCCATTTAATAGGAAATGCAGTAGAAAGTTGTACCAAAAAGTGTGCAGAGAAGTACTTGGCAGTGTAGCAGCTTGGAATTTCTCTATTCATTACCCTTCAACATTTAATCAGGGCATGTTACCCTTTTTTAAGCCAAAACTGAAAGCTGAAATGTGAACGTTTCACCAGTCCACGTCCGTTTGTACTTAAAGCCTTTAACCACAAATAACAAAGCAAAGCAGATTAGGAAGATGCAGGCTGCTAACTCTAATGCTGCTACAAAATTCAAGAGTACCCACGAAGCAAGGGGGACAATGGCCATTTTGTTTCAGTTAATTTTGCAAACAAGTGAGAAACAATTAATAGTGAACACTAAGGACATTGAATTACTGCGGAGTACTTTAAAAAGCCTGTGGAAGACTCTGTTGAGGAAAGAGTTGATGGAAACATTTAGTGCCTGTATCTTAGGTGTCACCAGAAAGAACACATGCTGCTTTCTGCTTCCTTAAAGTTTCTTTCATTTTCTGGAGATAATGATCTTCTCCCCTTTATTTCTTCACAACAAATGTGCAGATATGTGCCCCCCCCCATCACTAAGGCATGTGGAGTAAGATAAATCCTTGCTCAGAAGGGTCTCTGTCCTTGTCAAAACATTAATTTCCACCCCCTGCCAGGGACACAGAACAATATGTTATTGTACGCTTGCATGTGATGCATCACTTCAGGTGTTAGGTTGCTGGGATCCATTTCCAGTTCTTTCAAGCAATATTGTTCATAAGAGACAACAGGAGAACAAACAAAATTTACAGAGACTTTTTGCAAACAGACGATACCAAATGGGGTGGAAAATATGGGCCAGCCTCTGTGCCAGGAAGGAGAACAACAGCATCTCCTCAACGATTTGTACTCACCGCGATCAGGATCTGGAAGGAGCTGTGCATGACCTCGATGTACCGGTACTCCAGGGCACAGCCGATCACGGAGACGTAGGAATGGCTGTCCAGCCCTTTGATGCCAGACATTGACGCCTCCTTCCTTACGCAGCCAGGACCATTTTCACTCCACCATGACTGGTGCCGGGAAATGTTGAATGTCAAGAGTTCACTGTCCTAAAGAGAAAAGTTTTGGAGAACTCCATAAGAGTGCTGGATATGCTGTCAGATGGAGGTCATATTAAATCAATGGAAAATCTAAAGTTTCTGAGACCACAGGAAATCCTAGCACAGACTGAAATACATTTGCTTTTTATTCCTTATTAAAAAGTGTTTTACAGGTGGAACCATTTTTGAGGCAGTCCTGCCACACTCCAGCAAGGCAACTTCACCATCATGTAGCACATTTCAGAAGCAGGTCTGAGCAGCTCCTAAAGCAGAAAGACAATTTCTAGGCTGCAGACCCCAGAACACTTTGTTAGTGGTTCCTGTGCCCAGAAAAGAGCCCTGTTTTGGGGTTTGGAGATTAACCTTACAAATCTAGAAGAAAAAGCTAAGTGAGGCAGCACTAAGCACCTTGTCACAGAGTCGTGTTATGGGTCTCCGTGCTTCCCAGCACACAGAACTGAGAAATATGAACTTCATAACCCCAAGGTGAGTTTCAAAACCCAACAGATCTTCCTCTGTTCCTAGCATTTAACACATCTAACAAGTTCCTTTACCATTCTTGTCCGATTTCCTTCCACACTCTTCACATGTGGTGCTTCTATATCTTCTGGTGACCTTACTGACTGTCAGTCTGAGATGAGGTTACCCAGCAGAGCTGAGCTGACCTCTCGGTGATCGCAGCTTCTTTTAAACACCTCCCCAGTAACTCCTTATCATCTCTACCCCAAGAGAGGCTTTTTGTTTTGCTCTTCTCATCTTTGCTAGTTCAATAATTTAAAACATGCCATGGTGGGGGTTACACACATAGTGCAGGACTTTGGTGTGCAACTGGGAGCTCATTTATAATAAAAATGACAACACTTTCCTCACATTTGGGAAAAAGAGTGGTACTCGCTGGAGCACCCATGAGAGCTTCTGGATTTTGAGCTTACAGGACATGGCAAACCCCTCCCTGTAGATGGTAAAAGGTGGCTCAGAACTAGCTCAGCAGATCAGCTGCATCACTCCACAGACGGCGTTAAGTGCCGGGTGCCCCAGCAGCCCCGCGGTCACTTTGATGCAGAATCAACTCCCCCTTCTGACCACAAAATGGGGCAAGGGGTTGGAAGTTTTATTCTAAAGGACACATTATAAAATGGATCAGGCAGAGAATCTGTGTGTCTCTACAGGGTAGAAATAGGTACTGGATACAGACACCCCAGTTAACCATTACTAAAAGTTTTAGCACCAATCCATATATTACTTCACACTGCTCATGCCAGGGTCTTACATAGTCCCTATAGGAAAGAAGTGGCTCCCAGAACAGCAGCAGAGCTTGGGATATTCAGGCTTCCCAACACGGGAAACATCACATGGCAGCTCCTTTGCCTCAGCTCCCTGTAGAGTCAAGATGGAAAAACAGATTCAAAGCAGCTAAATCCAGGCTCCTGCTCCGAATTACCCTCTGGAGAGAAGACTTGTCTCCACAGCCAATACAGGGACCTTGGCCAGGCAGCCCCGCAGATACAATTTTGTGTCTTCGTGTTTGTTTCCAGAAGCAAACTTGAGTTACAAGAGCAGAAAATTTGAACGCCAGCCAGAAAAACCTGTGACCAGAAACCAACTGCCCCCCTATGCACATTGTGTGGTTCCCTCCTCTCCACCACAGATACTCAAAAACAGGTTGCAGAGCCGTTATTAAAATATGCTGCAGGAAGCACATGTTAAGAAATGTGGACAATTAAATGAGAAGACAGCTGCCAAACTGCCAACACAATCACCACAACAGATGGGATGTGTGTTACAGTAGATGGAGAAGGGCACAGAGATGAAGTGTGGCACCGGTGCAAAAGCTGCCTGAACAGCAAAGACAACAGGGAACAACTCTCTTAACAGTTGGGAGTTTAAAGGGAGCTATCTGCATTTTAAAGGCTATAGGGAATAATTATTAGATTGGCATCTACACAATAGTGCAGACAGTACAAGGTGCTGTGCTATCTGCAATTCTCGAGACAGTTTTGCAGCTTCTCACAATTTTGGCAGAAGTGTCTGGGTTGCTCCCTCTGCTGGGCACTGCTCTTCAGTGGCCCACAGCCATCCCACATACCCACTACATCACATCTTTCCTGCAAAACTTGTTCTTTCTCTCCCAAGTTTGCATGTTCTGAGACACATGATCTTCTCCAGCAAGAGATCTCTGTGCTCTTGCCCTCTCACAAGCCACACACCACTGGTCAGGGAAGGGAAGAATCATCTTTCTCACAAAAAGGACTCGATTCCTGCTTATATGCCTGGGGCTTCCCTCAGTCAGCACAGACACAAAGCTGTTCCACAGGATCTACTCTTAACCTCCGTCCCCAGGGCTTCCCTCTCCCAGCTCACAGATGGCACTTTCCCAAACCTTCTGCCTCACTGATGCAAAAAGCCCCTTTGGTACCTTCTCTGCTCCTTCCAGAGGCATCGATGTGGATTTGGCAAAGTAAGAAATTGGCTGCCTTCCTGCCCGAATCTCCCTTTTGTCAGTCCTTATAGAATTGGCTCTGGCTTAACTTTGCTGCAGAAGCTGAGCTTGCTTGTGAACTAAGCTTGAAAAAGCAGAGCAGGTGCTGGGCTGGAGGGAGGCAGGTGGAAGAACAGTAGGTCCAAACCAGCATGCACTGCTCTTTGCCTACAATCACACTTCAGGTCCATTAAATATATATATGTATGTGTATATATATATATATATATTTCAGTTAAGAACAGATTGGAAAAACTGAGCACATTTGCGCATTTGGACTCTAAAAGCACCACAACAACTTACAGACAAGCCATCCATCTCACAGATGTAAAATGAACCCCGATGGCACACGGGAAGTGTGGATGCCCTCACGTTCACAGAGACACCTTTCTGATAAAACATCTGTCTGAGCACTGCAGGGCACGAGGGCAGCATGAATGAAAGGGTCTCAGCATCCAAAGGGATGTCATTCCTTTGCCTGTGTCCCTGGTTGGGTGTCCTTGGAGGGTACCTGGGATGATGGGTACAATAAAAGAGCATTCAAGAATAAAAAAAATCACTTGATTGAGCTCCAGTTGCTCAGTGCTTGCTGGGAGACTGGCAAAAAAATTCGCAGGGTGTCTCTTGCAGTTTGTCAGCTTCATTTGCAAGGAGGGGTTGAAGATAAATGAAACAACAAAATAGAAGCAGTGCACTAAAATGAGGAGAGAAACAGTTGCAAGAAAGTTTAGGAAACAGCTGTTTCCCAAAACCTTTCTGCAGCACATTTGAAGTCTAAACACACCAAAATGTTCCCAGAAGGGGTATGCAGGTTGTTAATCATCCCCAGAAGTGAGTCCTGCCGCAGGGGGAGATGTGTGTGTAACCGCGCTCCCCCCGGCTCTCGACAGGCTGCTGTTTAAGGGCTATCGCTTCCTCTTTAACCTTCAGCCTGGAGAGAAATACGAGCAAAGAGCGACACCAGCTCCTTCTCAGGAGCATGTTGAAAGCCAGCCAGAAAATCACATATCACTCCAAACTGTTGCAGCACCTGGTTGCCATCCATTTGCCATCAGCGTGAGAGGAAGAGAACAGCACTAAAACTGTAGTACCTGCATTTTATAGGCTATTTTCCCCTCCCAGCCTCACCCCACGGTGTCCCATGGGGAGCTCACACCTACCCCTGACACCCACTGAGCCAGCTGTGCTCCTCTTAAACAGTTTTCTGAAAGCTGTTCTGAAATGGCTTTCTAAGGGACGCTATCAGAGATGGTTTTATTTCTTGTTGTTAACAGCTTTCTGAACCACCTCCCCCCAGATTTCCTTAATTATCAGGCAAGCCAGCAAGCTAATGGCTCTGGAAACAAATTGAACCCTGTATGGGAGCCCCCAGAGCAGAATAATTTTAAGTCTTTTTGGTTCTAAATATTTCTTATCTAAACAGGAAACATAACGTTTATCTTTTAGTCATGTGTGCTGAATAGCTGGATACCCTGAGCCAACAGAGAACCACTTTCATTGTTTCCCAGCAGGCTTGTTGACAATGCCACATCATTTAGAGGCCAAATCCCAGGCTTCCAGTTTCAAAATTTAGATGGAGTTGAGGGACAGTTATAATCACACATGCATTTATCCATCCTCAGATTGTTTTTGCAGGTACAAAGTCGTCCCAAGATGCCATCCAGAATCCCTGGAATACAAATAACCCCCCATCTGACTAATAAGGGCTGCTTCCATTTCAAGAGATTTAGACCACACCATGGCTCTGGATTCAGATCAAAGCACTGAGTAGTCAAGAGAAAATATAAAGAAATGGTAAAAAAACCCAAACCAAAACACATCCTTCCAAGATGAGTAATTCCAGAGGGAAAAGACAAAAGAATACATTGAAATGCACAACACCAATCCCTCAAACATCTCTGAACATTTCTCAAGTAATAACGAAGAGTCAATCAGAGTGGCAGCTGGACAGACAGATGCTCAAATGTCTAAACAGCAGGATTTTAATAATTAACTCAGACCTGGTGGCTGCGGGAGGGACTGAGCTTCACACTCAAGTAGAAAGGGAGAAGCTTAACATGTTATTTCAAGCACAGCCTAGAAACTTCAGAGAGTTCACAACAATTCACCTAACCAAATGGCCAGACAGACAAAGGAAAAGAGGGAGATGGAACAGGCACAGGCCAGGAGGAGGAACAGCAATCTGGAAATTCAGCTGTGACCCCCCATAAGCAGCAGTTAGGCACTTTTGGAGAGGCTGCACTTCCCCCAAGTGTGCTCAGAAGGACGAGCAGAGCGAGTCAGCACGGTGATGCTGCCAAAAACCGCTCAGAGACACATCACCATCTCCCTGCCAGTGCTGAGAAGCAACCCTCCAAACCAGATTGCTCCATCTCTTGCCTGCTCGTTGGCAAAGCACTTAGAGGAAAGCTGGCATGGGCTACATGCTTAGAGAAGCCCTTGCAGCATAAAGGGATGTGTTTTCTTAGACACTTGTGCTGATCCATTTGTGTCTGGCCACCTAACAAAGTTCCACTTGTTCCATATTCCACACTCTTCTTCCTACTAAGCAGAAGTTACAATATAAAAAAGTGACAGGATAGAAAAATCAGGCCAGTTTAGTCCTTCTAAGAAGTAGAGAATAAATTCACAATGCAAGGAAAGACAGTTTTCCTTTTCAATAAAAAGAACTCACCATAGTTATAACTAGAGATTAGGAGGCAGATGGTTAGCAAATAGTTATAACTACCCTGAGCAGGTCTGGCCAGAATGGCCATTCTTGGGGCCAGAATAGCCAGGAGAGAGCAAACACTGCTGGAGGAACCTGGAGGGTAAATAAGCACGTCGGGAAGTGTTGGGGAGTGATTCAGCAATTCAACAATAATGCACCTACCAGTCCATAGTCTACTGATGACACAGAGTTTACAACTGGGGGGTCTCTTAACCCCTTTGCCAAATTGCTCGTGGGTTGACATGGGACCTCACCTCGGACCCCACAGCCATGCAGCCCCTAGTTTTTGTTTTTGATCAGCCAGGCACCCAAAGCAAAGGGGGCATGAGGAGAAGTGTTTGAGCTCCCCTCACAGCCCTGCACGCATCCCGTTCCCCCCACCACTGCACATCCAGATCCAGGCCCCAGAGCACAAAGAATTATTTACAAGAAGTGCACACAACTGCTTCCACATTTTTTTCATTTCTCCAGGCTTTTTCTAAACCTGTTATAGCAAAAGCACTTGGATCCTTTATCCTCTTTCTCACCTGACCTGAGTTATCACCTGTTTTGGTTGCACTGGGCTGTCATTACCAGTCATCAAGTTAACAAACTCCATTCTTTCTAGCTCGCTGCCCTCTCTGCATTTTGTCATGATGAATTAGCCAGCTGCTGACAGAGATCTCCCTGGCAGGCTGCCCTTGTCGGGAATACAGAGGGGCGAGCAGGAATGCTGCTTGCCAGGAATCAAAGGGAAAAACAGCACCCAAGACCTTCCTCAGAGCTACCAGCCCCTTGAGGGACTTGCACAGGAGCACAGCCCCATCCAAAACACTCCCCAGCATCTTCATGCTTAGTCCAGGAGTCAATGAGTTAGTGTTTACCTGACCAGCTCCATCAGCCTCACTCCACCAAAGCTGCTCTTCTAATATTTACAAATTCCCTGCTTATTGCCAGGCTAATTACAAGCTTTGACTTTTATTTTTTATTAGGAACTAAAGGCGAGCTTCTCCCAAGGTCCCGCAGAGACACCTGCTCCTCTGCCATGAACCCCATAGGTGCTGCCCTGCCCTTGCCCCATCCAAGAGCGTGAACAGCACTTGCTCATCCAAGCCCAGGTTTGTCCTTCCAGGGTCTGATCCTGAGACTACAGAGGTCAATAAGACCCCACAGAGCTCAGCTGGCTTTGGATCAGGTTTCTAGAGATGCAGCAAGAGAGCAACATCACCCTCGAGTCCATCCTGCAAATCTCCACGCATTCCTACAGAAACCTTCATTCCTGTTTTAAGTCTATCTTCCGTTACCATGTGACATTTTGTTTGCCATTATAAAACCCCAAATAACTTCAGTCAAATGGGGGAAGGAGAAAAGAAAGCAGCCTCATGAGCTTTTCTTACAAGACAGCCGTTTTAAATGAAAATAACTCATTAAGAACACAGGCAAGGCTGTAAAGAATTTTACCACCAAATGAGCACAAATACTCTCACTTTTTTTTGCCAGTTGCCACCAAACTAACAACAGGAATTTCTCATTGCAGCTCTAGAGGGAAATCCACTGAATCGATGACAACTTTTATAGAACTGGGCTGCAGTACAAAATTTCTCAGTTAGAAGAGTCACCCCGTAGGCTAAATAAAGGTTCTCTGCTGGCTTTGCTGAAATGAGCCACAGCACTGAGCAAGGTTATGAGCTGAAGCTCCTCTGTAGTGGAGAAAGGAGTTTGTGCTCTGTTTGAATTGCAGAACAGCAACCCAATGTGTTGTACAGCAGGTTGGGATTAGTAAACACAAGTAATCAGCTGGCTTGAAGCAAACATTGGCTGTCAGAGAAGCTCCCAGGGCAGTTTATCAAGCCAATATTTCCTCCACAGAAGGAAGCTTTCAAATAGTTACATAAAATCCTTTTTTTCACTTGGTCACAGCCAACACAAAGATCATCTCAGGCTGAGCTTTCAGACCATGAGTAATCACTGTTTTGGCCAAGAACTCTCTCAGAGTTTCTATGGATAATTGAGAAAGGAAATGGAGATTAATTGAGGAATTAGGAAGTTACATTTACTTATCTGCAAAGGATTTATGCTGTCACTCACAACTCGCTGTAGGCCTGATAAGAAAACCACAGTGCAGTTCCAATTATGACTGCAACTTAGATGTAGAGTGCTCCAAAATGAACCTATATCCTATAACTGCTCTGAGTCTGCTAAGATACAGCAACACTTTGTAATTCATTGCTTACAGCCCAGGCTTAATTCAGGACCTGCCCCCCATTTTTGTTATTTCTGACTCACCCCTCATTAAGCAGACAGCAATACTTAGCTTATCTAATCTTCAAAGAGCTTTGCATATTAACTCACAACACCCCTGGCCAAGAGCCATAAATAACTACTACTGTATTTAAGAAAGAAGAATTAAGATGGGGAAGACACACCACCTGTGAGGCCACATCCAGAGGAGATGCAGCAGCCTCCCCAGCATGCATCTGCTTAGTTCTCCATCCAGCAGAGAGAGAAGTCTCTCCCAGATAGTGCAATGGGAAATATTTTGTCTGGTGTAGCCACTAGGTCTTTAGCAGGATTGGAAAAACAAAACAACCCAAAACAAACAACACCATCCAAAAATATCAGGAGCTGGTCAGGCATGGAATTACAGCAAAGTCCTTGGTCCAAGTGAGCCCATACACTCAATCCACTACACAGACCTTCCACATCCCACAGCTCAGCTGCACCTCCTTAAACACAAAGCCTGGGCACTAACCCATAAATCCTCTACTCACCTTTGAGAGCCCTCCCACTTCTAAGTAAAAGCAGATGATGAAGATGTTCCAGGTGACCCAAATTGCAGTCCAGATGGCATACTAGAAGGGAATGGAGGGGGGAGAGAGAAGTAATAAATATTAGGAAGTCACTGGGATTCGTTTATATATATGCAATGCAGCTGGGGGCAGTGAAATGTCCTGAGGCAACACTGCAATTGTTCTATCTTATTTCCCATATGCAGATGGTTCTTTGGCTGATTAGAGACACAGGGGCAGGAGTTTGGAGGGAACAGATGAGCTTCTGCTGTACGTTTGTCCAGCATCTTGTTCTCCCTCTCTGTGTTGTGCAGCATCTCAGGGTTACTTTTGTATTATTAATAATTATCTGAAATCTTCAAAGTTGGAAGTACAGTAGAAGTGCAGCCCCCTGAACAAGCTCAGCATCTCCTGCTTAAATTGTTTCCAATGCTCATGCCTGATTTCTCAAGGGCTTTACTCAGTTCCTCATCATTTGCCATATCCCACCATAGCAAAGGCTTTTGCAGCTTTGAATGGCTCTGAACAAAATGGGTATTACTTACCACCACTATGTAGCGAGGTCTATACTGGATAGTGCCAAAGAGGCCGAGGATAACGATGATGATGTGGAGGAAGTTGGCCAGGATGGGGGCCCACTGGTAGCCCAGGAAATCAAACACTTGCCTCTCTAATGCAGCAAGCTGGAAGGGAGAAGGCAAAGAAGAGTTATAGCTTCTGGGTTCATTCTCAAGGTTTTGACGTGCTCCCTGAGCAAATCACTGCAGCAGCTGAACATATTGCTCCTTTCTCAAAGCAATTTATTGCTTGTGAACCAGGTCAGTAGGACAGAACGTGTGTCTAAATGCCCCCCTTCCACTTTGTACTCATCCTATCTCTTCTGACAGCTAAGCGAACGCAGACCAGTGAGCTCCGGTGCTTGTGTGGGGAGACGTCCCCCGTTCTGAGCATTTTGCCATGGAGAGGTGGCCCTGGCAGTGGGCAGGGCTGAGCAGCAGGATGGGAACAGCTCAAATGGCTGCAGCAGGACTTTCAGGAGCTCATTTGTCAGAGCCTTCAGCATCACTCCATCACTCCTGACACCCCTCATGTTTCTGCTCTCCAGCACACATCCATCAAAGTGATAGAGAGGAGGAAACTCTCTCCTTCACCTTAACCCCACAGAAAATGCTGCCACCCAGCACAGAAATTCTGCAAACACATCAAATTTCTGAGAGGATAGGCTGTGTTCCTCTCCCACACTAACAACACAGTTCAAGGCTAGTACTATGTTATAGAAATAAAACTCCATCACTGCTGAAGTGCTGGGCCTGATTTTTAAATCATATTTGCATAAAGATGTGGTTTTGACCTGTAGCCATCATCTGTGTATCAGCAGCTCACCCGGATCGGAAGGGCTGTGTTATGCACCGAGCTGAAAGAGCACAGGAAACATGGAATTGCATGGAGCCTTTACATCCTCCCCACCTTTAAACATTATAAGTGAAACAGTGAGTGGACGGGGCAGAATGGTTCCTGCAGGTTTTTTCCCAGTGCTCAGCCTTACACAGAGAGATCTCTTTGCTTATCTTTACTAAAGCAAAGCATCCAACCTCCCCCCATTGACTTTGCTGGTGCCAAGGCACAGCAGGAGATTTCCATGTCTGGGTAAGATTTTGAAGAGTGTTTAAGTATCATAGTAATAATCTGGGGCTGCATTATTGCATTTCATATTTATTTACACCTAAATCATTACAATTTACCATCGGTAGTCAATATTAATTTAACTACTAATTAGACATGAACGATGGATGATCCTAGCCCACTGTGTGCCATCAACTATGTGACATCTTTTCCTGGCTTGGCTTTTGAATGGCAGCTGGGGACCAAGCACTGGAGCATCTGGAATGGCTTGAAGCATTCAAGGATGTGAGTGGTTGCAGGTCCCAGTCAAGCCACACGATCAGGGAAGCCACATCTACTAAATGACCATTATTTCTTCTTCTTCCTGAATCAGCGGGGAAATCACCTTCACACCTCTCTTGAGCTAGGAAGGCATTGCAATTCTCAACTCCACCTTGGAAGTTCAACAAAAATCAGTATTTCAAAGGAATCTAGAGCAGCCCTGGCTGAGGGACATCAGTCCACGTGGCAATAAGCAGCTTTCCCTCTCTGACATCTCTCTTCACTGACAAAGGGGCACAGGGAGTGGGAGGGAATGGTTGTCAACAAACCTCTCTCTTCTGCGAAATAATGAGTCTTCTTTTTGAAGCAACACACGCTGCCTGGTTCTGATCCATTTGAACCACCTGGAAGATGCTGTGAGATGAGCTGTGTGGCCACACGTGGGGCTGGGACAGGGCAAATCTGCTCTTTCTGGCGTCCAGCCCGCTCCCCCCCAGCACAGCAGGTTTTCTGTATCTCATTCGAAATGGCAGCAATAGGTTAAATGCTTAATCTTTTAGGAGGAGATTAACGCACATACCTTAACGATATCTGGAACTTTGGACTCCTGACTGGCTGGCAGTGGGTCACTTGACTGTGACCGCTTCATCCAATCAGGCATTTAATTGGCTTTGTGCATTACATTAACACAGGAGTACGTGCCGCAGAGAGCATCAATTAGCGAGGGGACACAATTGGGGGGTGTTCTGCAGAGATAACGCCCTGCTCAGCTTCACCTCCTGCCTCCAGGCCCTGAAATGGGAGATAAAGACAGCTCCTTCCCTCCCGTGCCTTCTGCCGGTAGCTTTCCCATTCAGGCATCCATGTTTGGACAAGTGTTTTCTTCTCACAAACCAACATTTGCCATTAGGGCTGGATAAAAAGGGAACGGCTTGTCCTTCCATAGCTTCATGATGCTTCCTGGCTTGTTTGGACCAGGGAAGACATTGGTTTGTGAAGTGAGAGGTACTCAGCTGTCCTGGAGATGGACCTGCCTATCTGCACTGGTTCAGACTGGGAGCTCCTGGAGAAGTCTCCGGTCTCTGGCCACACTGGATTTTCCCCCCAAGATCCCAGAAATTACCTTCATGTCATACTTTCCTCTTCCTTACTGCAGTCACCCTGGTCTCCAGGTTATTTCTCTTCTGATTTACATTCCTTTGCCACTTTCTCCGCTTTTTTTTTAATGGTTTTGTCTCCCTGGGAGCTGCAGGTGTGACTGGCGCAGAGATCGGCTGGTTCTGCGGAGGGAGCAGGAGCTGGACCACTCTGCTTTTGTGTGATGTGCCAGTTCACGCAAGCTGTTTCCCCATTTATAAAAATAAAAGCAATTTTCTGCAAGAGGTGTGTTATGACAAGCGTGTTTGCTGATGAAACTCTAACACTGTATTATTGACAAGCAGGTAGTGAGTCTGTGCTGCAATCCAGCCATCAGAAATAGAGCCTGAAGTTACCTGGGGCTTGTTCCTCTTCCCCCAGAAACTTCACATAATTAAGAAAATAATTGCTAAAAACAAATAGATAAACAACCTCATTACACTCCAGATCTGTGTGCAAAACTTCTCCATTAATTTCTGCTGAGATTTGCAGGTGAGCAGGACTGATGATTGTGAGAAGCTGGTCTTGATTTGGGGCTGGGATGTAAATAATCTCATGGTGCCCTCCAGATCTGGTTCCTTCAGGCTCAGAAATGGCAGGGTCAGGGTTTGCCCTACAGATACCAAAATATCTGCACCCTCGTCCCGAACCTCTCCTGGATCCCTCTGGTTGAGCAGGGGAAATGGCATCTTTGGTTCTGCAGGGTTTTTGCAGGGTAATATCCTTGCTGTAGCATTTTTTACGATGATTCACAAAGCCTATTACATTCTAGCGATATTGGCTGTAAAGAGAAATTTCACAGATTGTGGCATAGGTTTCAACCCATTTGAAGCTGGCAGGACCTTTCCATCACGGAGGGCAAATTTCTCTTCTTTATGACTATTCTTATTAAAAATAGGATTTCTTCTGCTTCTTTTGCTTCTCTAGCCTGCAGAACATTTTTATCTTTCATTCTTTAAATTAAATGATTTGTTGTGGTGCTAAAATCAGAAGAGTTGTGGCAGACTTTTCTCTCCTGAAATAAAGCACATTTCTGCTGATTGGAGTGAAACCAGAATAGCAATTGTCGGCCAGGCAAACCAAACAAGCCAAAGCCCTCTCTTGGGCTATCATTCATTTATACAGCCAGGAAAGATAAGAAAGGTAGAGAAGATGCTCTGCAGTTTACAAAGTCCTACCACCCAGCGATGCTGATGAACAAGTCGGAGTCACCTGTAATCCTTTAACTCCCCATCCTTTACAGCCTGCTATCAAGGCCCTGTTATCAGCTAGATTTGCTCTTCTTAGTTTATTAAGCTTTTAAAGCCTTTAATCTTATTTCGTTTGGATCTGTGTGTTTCACTACATTTCTGAAATCAATTGGGACACAGAACAACAAATATCACTTTCAAGATGCAGACATGACTTGTACAGGTGCAAGAAAAAATGCTCAGAAAGCCCAATGACAGGTATAGATAGGCAAAAAACACATCCTGCCTACACACACGTGTCCATATGTATCTGTTCCTGCAAGCAACCTCGCTTTTACATTTTCCAAGTTCAGCTTTAATGAGAGATTTCCTTTTGAAGTTAAGTGTTTGAAATAAATTTAGAAGCACACAATAAACGGGAAAGGCTGATCCTACTGCAATAGACCAGCCGGGACTTAAAGAAGATACTCCTGCAAAATAGAAGGATAAATGTTTTATCCAGAAATCTAGACAATTTCCCACTGGCCTATAAAAAAGCAAAGTGAAAATTCTGCTTTTCCTTGTCTTTCACTGCTATAAGGACACAGAGCATCACAGGCTGCTCCAGCACCCCTGCTCAGTGCTGCCTTGGACCCCTGTGTGCCCATCTACAGCTTCAATACAGACAAAATTCACAAATTAAACCCCTGTATTGACTTTCTCTCCAACCTGAAGTGAGAAGGAGCCTCAGCTGCAGCCGTCGGAGCCACCGCGCTCCAGGATGTCCAGGGCTCCTGGCCGGTGCCCAATGCTGTGATGCAGCGGTTGGTTTTCTGCCAACCGCTTTGCTTTTTAAGAAGATGCTCTTTGTTTGTCCACTGCGCAAACACCATCAGAGCGGCCAAGACTTTCACTGAAAAAGGTCACTGGTCTTTTCTTGGGGAAAAACTTGTATTGGTGTCCTGAGGTATTTTGGCTGGATGATGGTTGATGGCTGGAGTTCAGGGCAAAGTCACAGTACTGCTGCCTCTGTGAGACACGATATAAGGATGAAAACTGAAGTGCAGCTAGCTGAAACAGCAGGAGGAAATTAAAAAGTCTCAAATGTATAATTTAAAAATATATCTATTTAGGTTTTGAACACAAGTATCTCTATTTTTTGTTCTTTCAAACAGTTTGTTAGACAATACTAAACACCTATCTGCTCTGTTTATTATTGATATTAGTATGATATTTATATTATTATACATAGTCTTCCTATACAGTTGTTTTGTGTTTGTAAATGGTGAAGCAATGCTAGATCTCAAGAATCCGAAACCCAAGCTGCAGTGGGGTGAAACTATCAGCAGCAAGCAGAAAATTCCCTCTGTGCCAGAGCTGATTCAAGGTGGAGAAGATTTTTTGAGCAGAAAAATTACTAAACAATAAGTCTGCTTTTACCAGAGTGACTGCATCTCTAAGTAAATATTAATGGTTGTAATAGCTGTTATAATTAAGTTTATCTGAAAAAGCAGTTCCCTGAGCCACTGCTTCACATCCCCCTCACCGA
This sequence comes from Patagioenas fasciata, assembly GCF_037038585.1. NCBI lineage: Eukaryota > Metazoa > Chordata > Aves > Columbiformes > Columbidae > Patagioenas > Patagioenas fasciata. The sequence continues at coordinate 7,627,808 of NC_092535.1, read as the reverse complement.
GGGGCTCGTTCTGTTGGGTACCGTGTCCTTGTCTCTTCTAAAGTCAGCATCTCACGTGCTAATGCCCGGTGCATTCACATGAAATCTCATTTTTCTTCAATAAGTGTTGTCAAGGAAACCCTCCTCGGGGCCTTGTGATCCACTGCTCCGTTCCCAGCATCCTTCACCGAACCACAGAGGTCAAGAGACTAATTGCACAGGAGGTCTCTGTTTGTCACTTTGTCTCTCAGACACCTTTGGTCACTCTGGATACAATAAGCCCCATTCTCTGCTCGGTTTAGTCTGTTTTCTCCGCAGAAGCTGCCGAAACCCCCTTTATTCACACAGATATTAGAGAGGCCTCCAACAGCAGACCTTAGGTCTTTAAATTGTTTCTGTTTCAGAAGCAAACTTGGAGGCAGCACGATGGCCTGGAGGATCAGTGCCTGCCAAAGGTCCCTGCTGGAGAAGTCCCCATGGCTGGTGTTGAGCCCCACGCCAGGTCTGTGACCTGCAGCAGGGTCTGGCTGCTCTGGGGGTGTTACCCCCCCCAGCAAACACAACTTTCAGGCCGCACCAAGCTGAGCATCAGGACTTCTCCCACCCCAGCGCCATCCTGTGCAGAGCCTGGGCAAACGTAACCCCTCGCTGTGGTTCAGCACAACTGGTGAATCCTAGAGCATCCTGCTGTTAAACATCGTGGTGTTGAGTCCTCACCACCTCTTCCTCCTCCCTGGACTGGCACCTCTGTGCTCTGGTTTCTCCTCTCCTGGTATCATCCTGCGGGTTGGCAGTGATGCTCTCAAGGGTGCCGCTGCTTTGACCTTGATCCCTATGCCTTCTGCTGCCGATGCCTTTCAGAAACATCCTAACTGCAAAGATACAGCGTTATTCAGTCCCATGTGCCCGAATGCTGCTTAGCATTCCAGGAAAGGCACAATCCCTGCTGAACATAAGGGATGAGGCTGGCACTGAAGCGATGCAGAAGGTGTTTGTGTCTGGAGTTGAGGCTCTGGCTTCAGAAAGGACTGAGCTTTCCCAGTACATCCCATACAGCCACCAGCCTTGCTCAGCTGAAGATGTGGGCTACACACAAGTATTCACAAACCTCTTAAACCCTTTTTCCCACCTTTAGTGGGGTGCTGGGGTGGGAGGCAGTAGCTGGTAGTGTACCGAGACACTAAAGTCCGTGGTCCCCACCATGGCACATCCCCAGGTACAGCACAAGTGTGACAACCACTCTCCTGCTCCACAACCTTCTCAACGAGGTGAGCACAGTTAATTAGCCGGCTCATGCACCTAACAGTGCAGAGAAGAGGTTGCCCAGCACTGACTTTCTGAAAGGTGCTCAGAGCACAGCTCCCAAGAAAAAAGGCTGCTTCCTAGGATAAACCTTTCAGTAAAATTATTGCTGTGTATTGCCTAAATTTCTCTTATATCAGGGTAAGTTAAGTGCCTGGTGAGGCTTGTGCTCTGTACACCCCACACAGCCTCTGTCCTGTTTGGTTTTCCTGCACCACATCTTGCCCCAGGGCTCAGACCTCAGGGATGCAGAGATGTTTGCGCAGCAGCATCAAACACACAAGCTGCTCTGTTCTCTTCACTCCTGCATCTCCTGATAGCATCTAAGTACCCAACGCTGCTCTGATTGCTGATTGCCAAGATTAGCAATCAGGCTAAATTAATAAGCAGGTGCTTTTGTGATCCAAGCAAAAAAGCACTCTGACAAGAATGACAAACTTGTTTTATTTCTAACCTATGTCAACACTTAAGTCTAAGTTTCCCAAACATAATTAAATCAATCCATTGTGCCCACAATGCTCCCCTGTCTCCCCCCCCAGCTTTTTTTCTCCCTAGTTTCCTAGCTTGGCTTTGGTTCTCCAGCTTTGCAGCAGAGAGATGGGGCACTGGAACGGAGGGGACATGATTCTATTTGCAACAGACATTAAAAAAAGGAGTTTCTGCAACAGGTGCCTGACATCTTATCAGCCAGATGCTCTGTAAGGCTCAGCCTTACCCAGGCTCAGGCTCAGCACTTGTGGCAGTCCCAGCTTTCCCTTGCCTCTTGGAGGGAGGACTGATCCCACCTTGTTCCAATGACCATGGGCAGACATCCCTGCTGGTGCCCACAAACAGCTGTGAGGGGACCTTCTCCCACCAGTAGCACAAATTTCCCTGTTGAGCAAAGTATATTAAAGATGTGCCATTAACTCACCAGCCATTTCCCTTGGGAGATCTGCTACCGTTTATGAAGCCATCTAAACACTATAAAGGCTGTGAAGCAGAGCAGTGTTGGGAGATCAGCAGGAATTTAATTTTCTAATAGAGAGATTTACTTCCTACCAACAGGGCATTATATTCTGTGATCCCCGCCTCTGCTCAGCCAGGAAGGCTGTCCAGTTTGGGCTGATTCACATGACAGGGATGCAGGAAAAAAACGAAAATACTTAAAAAATAACCAAGGGGTGTCTGGTATAGAGAATATAGCCTATACCCTCTGGGCCTGCTATCTTAAGCACTGTCTGCTTAGCAAAGGAGTCGGTTTTGCCGCTGCAGGGAGAAAGCAAACACATGCACGGGGCTTGCACAGAAGGTACAAGGCTGGACTGAAGGACTATTTGGGCCAGGACTACCCAGGCTGTCTTCTAATGATGCGGCAATCCGGAGTCTCCCAGATGTGGGAGCAGCAGTTTGGGAACAGCTCAGAGATTCCCATGAACTCTCGAGTGCACTACAAAGACTTCAAATCATTCAGAGGTTGGACCAAAACTCACAGGACATATAAAGCCCATGAGATACTAGCTGGACTCACTCAGTTTAGACAAAATTATGGTTATGTTTACTATTTTATAGGCACTTACTGCAAACTGCAATTTTGTTTTGCCTGTGGTTACCTTGAAGTTGAATTGTGATCTTAAATACACTGCTGGGAGCTTCCCAAAGGAGGGAGAAACTCTTGCTTCAGGCTCAAAAAGCCAAGCTCAGTTTTCCTTCTGTCCTGCCCACACACAGCCTGAGAAAGACTTGCTATGTCAGAGGGACACTGAGAACATCCCCTGCCTTCAGCTTTATCAATAAAATGTCCCCTGCAAGTCTCATTCATGGCTGGCACCTGCAGTTACAAAAATGCCTCTCTAAAGGCAAAACACCTGCAGAAAGGCACCTGAAGCTGTTTTTCTCAGCCAGGGGAATATGAGGATGAGGGTTTCTTGGTGTCCGTACAGCATGGCCACCAAAGCCCTGCTTTCTGCAGAGCTCTGTGTGTCCTGAACTCAGCAGGATGCTCCCCAGAATGTGCAGACAAATGGTCCCTGGGTCACTGATCTTTTGTGAAAACCCCAGCAAGCCTTGCTAGATAAAGCTCCCTGCTTTCCCCTTTGCTCGATGGTCCCTGTCCCCCTGCTCTGCACCTTCCACCCATCCCATCTCGCTCTCCCCCAGCTCCTTCCCACACATTGCACTGGGAGCTTCAGCAGCTGATCCCCTTAATTAGGTCATGAATAGATCACGCGTAAAACATTTGCACCAGCCAGATCCTCTGGGGGAAAAACATGCAAGCTCTGCAAACAGCTCGAGAGAGGAAGGATGCCAGCGCTGAAATAACTCCTTTAAAACTTTGTCTGTAGGAGCCCTGTTTCAGTTTCTGCTCAGCAGCTGGGTCCCTGCTCCCTGACACTGTAGCTGAGTGGTAGTGTTGCTTTAATTTCCTCTTGCTCCTGCTGCAATGCCAGATTGCTTGGATATTCATAAACAGAAGGAGTTTAATGAAAATTATAATTAGAGCCCTGCGGTGCTCTTGCAGGTTCGCCTTTACACTGGGCTGCCTATTTACATTACAAATCAGGCTGGTGTCACTGCAGAGTCTACAGCAATAGAAGGGAATTCATTAAAAGGGAAGCGTAGGGTGGGTGAGAAGTAGGGAAGAAAGAAAATGATATTGTTATTATTAATAATCTAGGAAACTGGGATCTGCCATGGTCTTGCTGCAACTTTGCTCCTAGAAGAAAAGCCCATTTGTGATCATCCCGGGGCAGGAGGAAAGCACAGCCACACCAAAACTTCCACTGGAAATTACTGCACAAACAGACCCTTTTTCACAAAGCAACTGTTTCTCATGGAAATCAAGGTGGCAATGGAGACTTTATCCCCCGCACCACGACACAGAGAAGTGCTCTTAGCACTTCTGCCTCCTCATATCTCACTGTGAGGCTGGGGGTGGCGGAGGGGGGGTAAGAAGAGACAACATGTGAACCAAAGGGATGCGTTTCCCACCATTTTACAGCTTTCCCTTGCCCCCTGCCAGCAGCTACACATGGTGCTTTTCGCCCCCCTGTAATGCCATGAGCAGCAGCTCCTGAAGAAGGACAGAAACCCTCATTCCGTGAAGCCAGAGCATCTGCTGCCGTGAGGCAGCGTCCGTCCAGCCATGGCCTGCGGCTCATGAGAGGAGATCCCGTGGAAACAATATGGAGGCATCTGGGCATTGATGCACAGACACCCAGCAGCACAAATCAGTGTCATCCCAAATGCAAATCAGTCTCCCACCTTTGATTCTGCTCCTGCTCCTTCTACCAAAGCCCTCCAGCATAGTTGTTCCCATCTATGTAGTGGAATTAGAAGTAACCCCCTCATTTTACACAGTGGATAGATAGCTGGACACTTGGGTTGTATTTGTGAAAAGCTTCTTTAACATTTCACACTAATCATCCCTCATCAGCAGAAACCGCATCGTCATTGCAACGCTGCTTTTATTGGATGCCCACCTGCCCATAAAAAGAGGAGGCATTTTAGGTTGGGGACCTCCCTGTGCTGGTGGCAGCCCCAGCCCCCTCAACTTTCCCATTATTTCTAGAAACAGAGAGGTAAACTCACCCCGCTGCCATGCCTGCATCCCCCCAAATTCAGCCTGACTGATGCTCCAACCAAATCCCACAGTGCCCAGCAAGCGATGCCGATGCTCCTCTCAGCTGTTCATCTTCCCTCGCCCCCCTTACTCAGAGGACGTAGCTTCAGTCTAATAAACAGCTGGGAAGTCAGGGCAGAGCAGATGAGCTAATACTGCAGAAGTGATTGGGTTTATATATCAAAACAGACCCGGGAGACTTTCCACTCTGCACATCATGGCAATATACAGAGTTTCCAGGCAAATCAGAAGCTGGAGGTATTTTAGGAGTTGGGCTGCAAGCGGGTCAAGTGATGTGCTTGCATTTCATGCATGTTGGCTTCAGTATAAAATGACCCATACTGTGACAGCTGAGCTTTAATCATCACTAGGAACACTCTGCTGTTATTGCTTTGCAAAAAAAACCCACAACCTAACATAAAAATGTGCTGATTTCAGTTACAAAAAAGGACAGAACAAAATTTATCTGGAAAAACTATAGTTGAAAAAAACATGTAGCCATTTTTCAGCTGAAAAATAAATATCAGTGAAGAAATACTGCCCAGCTCTCCCCTAATGAACGTACCAGCAAACTTCCAGGCCTGTCCTCAAAGCATGAAATGAAAAAGCACTGGGAAGAAAAGAATATTTTGGACACAAAAAACATGTAGTGGTCCAGGTTCTAGTTCCAGTAAAATGCTTTTGACAGGAAGGGTTTTAAATTGGAACAAACAGGAAAACGACTATTTTGTTACAAATAGGGACTGTCAGAGGCTTTTGGGGTATGGCAGGAATTCTACAATAACCACAGTCCCCATAAAGAACTTCCAGAAAGTTGCTAGAAAATGAATCAATCACTACTTACTTCCATCTTCTGATTGCTTCAATGAAAGGAATCCAATCAGCCGTACTTAAATAATTGATTAATTACCTTAGTAATGACAGGTAACAAATCTAGCTTCCCTTGCCTCCCTCCAGACTGTAAATTAGGGATATTTCAATTTTCCAGCTACTTCGGGAGGCAAAGCCAATTTTGTGTGACCCAAGAGGGCATCTGAGCTGTCACCTGCATCTCCAGAGTGGCCGGTGATGGAAGTCACTAAAGCCATGTTTTTCTCATGCTCGCCATCCCCTGCATTGCTGTGTTTTCCTGCTACACTTGAGAGGAGTTCCATGAAACAAAAGGTTCTTATCAGGGATTTCTTAGCAATACAGTATCATGCTTCAAAAAAAAAAAAAGCTATCTCCCAATTGTATTAATGGCATTGACCAAATCAGTTTTTGTGCAGTATCCCCTTTGTTTTTGCTCTTCAGTCCAAGTAGATGATGAAATGAGACCCATGATGTTCAGTTTGATGGAGATGAGCTGCTGGCTTTCCAACAGTGTAAATAAGGATTCAGTGCCTTTTAAAAAGCATTATTTTTAAAGGAAAGCCCTTTTGAGTGAGGGCTAGAATGGGGTTATTTTCCACATGACCAAGCATCAAAAAGAAAGCGCAGCCCAGTCCATGGTCTTATCACCCTCCCCAAGTCACCCACTGGATTGATTTGTCACAAGGTGAAATAAGAGCAAGTCCTCAATTTATTATCATTTTCTACTTGTCCTCTTTAATGCAGTTCCTGCCAGGATGAGTTTGCTGTGGGAAAGTGGAATGAAACCAGGCCTTTCACTTTGCTGCTAAATGGGACCAGGGGGAAGCTCTCAGGGGGGAGGGAAAAACCTTCCTCATTAGAAAGGGAAAATGTGCAACGCAGAGTTTTCATCGGATGCCGCCCAGCCTCCCAATTAGGATGGCTGAGACAAACAGTGGCGTTATTATATGGAACTGTTTATCCAGTGTCACTCAGCCATTGTTTTTTTTATGAGCATCATTTATCTCTTCTGTTGTGCTACCCAATTTACTTGCATTTTCAGTCCAGTTGAGTGTCTCAATTTTATTGTATACATTTTCTGGCCTTCCACCAACTGAGTCTCCAATTAAGTTTCCAAGAGTGTCGCACAATGGCCCAGCTCCTCCTGTGCTTCATTTTTCGCATGACGTTTGCATCCCCTTCGTTTCGCGCTGCCCCTGCCCCTCCCCTGCTGACTCCTCAATGGCTCATGGTTTATTCAACAGCAAAGCTGAATTTCTCCCTTTTTTCCCCCTTCCTCCTCTCTTTTAAAACAGAGGCTGGTCAATAGATGCTGCTTTGGCAGCTCTGGAGAACAAAGTTCATTTGCAGCAAATCTTTAGCGGTCACGTCTCTGCAATTTGGTGACCTTGCAGGGATGAACTCTGAACCTTGGGGCAGCAGCTCAGATGTGGGACACTCATGAACTCTTGTGTCTCCTCTGGCCACGAAAGGGGACAAACCCTTTCCCTCTATTAACATTTGTTACCAAAGCTCCATCTGCACATGGTCCTGCCTCCCTGCTGCACCCCATGGAGGTGCCAGACCACTCCTTATCCATGGAATGATGGCATCTTTGCCTTGTCCCTACTCCAAACTTTCCAGCCACTTTTTTACAATTCTTTTGATCTTCTTGCTTGCAGGTCTGTCTGCAAGGGTTAGCTAAAATAGAAGAGTGCTAATTCACATCATGGAAATTCAAATCCTTGCTGCTACATGAAGTAACTTCAAGGAAGTTTAATCTAGCAGGACTCTGAGTTGAACTCTAGAGCAGTGATAACAATATCTGTGCATCGCCTTTTCCACGAGTGCGACAACACTGCAGCAGTAAGAAACGTATTTTCTTCCTTATCACAGCAGGCTCCAGGCTATCGCTATTTCTGATGGGATCCAGCAAAATCCCATCAAGCTCTGAGCCCCAGGTTACAGCTGAACAAGGGCTTTCCTGCTGCATTCCCGCTGACTCTGCCAGGACTGGGTCTCCAGGATTTCTGCTAGAAAATCTGTGCAGTGTCTTACCGCCAAACACTGTGGCTCCATCTGAAATGCCCTTTGTTTGCAGGTTAGTGTCCAAAACTGGGAGTGAGGAGCTTTACACGGCCATGGGAGCCACCACGAGGGAAAAACTTGGCAGCCGCGAAACCTGGGTTACGTCTCACGCAAGGAAAGCATCCTTTGGCTAAGTGATCTGCAACGGAGTTTACTGCCCCTCCACCTCCAGTCACTGGGAGCTGCTTCAGAAATTCATCGTACTTTAAATGATCCACTCAAGTACCCATTCAGTCCCAGTTCATAGATTGCAGAGCCTTTATTACACAGCCATATATTTAGCACTGGAATAGTTCTCAGCAGTTGTAACAGCCCTGTCATCTGAGGAATAAAACAAAGAGCCATTATTCATCAGAAGAGAGACACAGTCTTTATTGTCTGAGGCCATGGCTGAGTTTTTATATCACCCTATCTATTCTTTCAGGCTGTCACACAACTCAGTTTTAAGCCATTTCAGTGGCAGCCCTGGAAGCCCGGACGCTTCTGCAGCTGCTCATAGCCAACTTCCCAGCTAACGTTGTTTTAAACCAACAGCAGGACTGATCCTGAGCACACTGAGTATGGCCGGTGTCTCCAGAGCAGGACAGTCAACCTCTTCAGAAGAGCTTGTAGCAGACGTCAGCCTCTGGCGAGGTCAGGAACAAAACCATGCAGGGTTATTTAAAGACACAAGGAAGGCTACAGGGAGCAATGTTTTAAGGCTGGTAATCACATCTCCAAACCCCCGTGATCACTTTTCTCCACATCCTCAGAAAGCAAAAGCCACATAACAGACTGTGAACTCCCATTACATTTCTCCCAACACCCGCTCTCCTCCCAGCAACCTCCCAGGCTAATCAGCCAAACTGTATTCTGCACATATTTAGCATTTCTGAGTAATTACGATAATCAGATTACTCCCCTAATTCCCTCCATATACAATACAAGCAGGTGTATTGCCTTTCCCACAATGATATCACAAAAAGCGCGTTGTCTGCCAGAGCTGGGGATGCCAGAGCCTGCTCTCATCTCACATGTGGAAATCTGCTGCTCATGGATTGACAGTACCAGGGGAAATTAGGAACTGGGTTTGATTTGGCTAAGTAGCCAGTAGCTCAGATATTCATGCGAGCTATCTAAATGCACGGTCTTCAAATCTGGCCAGAAATCTGGATGTTCTCTGCACCATTCTCAAGGGAAGAACTGCAGGTGCAGTTGAACACGAGGTGTTTGGCCCAGAACCTCAAAGGTGCTTTGGGTTCTGGGAAGGTGCACCAGTCCATCTAAGCCTGAGGACTCGGGTCTTGGTCATCCTCCAAAAGGTTAACCAGCCTATGGACCTAGACCTTGTCTCTGTGGACCCATTAACAATTCAGGACCTTTAAATGAAGGTCAAAGCCAGTCAGGCCAGGCCAGCTCTGTCTTGTCGTGCTGAGGGAGGGTCTTTGGTTCAGGAGGAGTTTTTCTCCAGTCATCTTCATTCAATAATTAATTCCTTCTCAGGGGAGCAGAAAAGTGTTTATTTTTTTTTTTTAAATTCCCATGACTGCATCCTGGTCCTTGGAGCATTTGGATGTGGTGCATCCACCAAAGTGGGACAGTTACCCTCTTAATGGGTCTAGCATTTCTGAAAGGAGGAAAGGATGCTCCAAAGGCCCATGTGTGGAGTTAGGCACTCCTGAGTATTTGGACCATGGCAGTAATACTAAGGAAAGACCTTGCCCCATACCCTCCACAAAAAGACCATCTGCTGAGCTTTATGTAGGGGCAAACTTTGCTTGTACACCTTAAAGTACAACCCAATATACTTCCAACACAAAGAAGCCACTTACAATGTGCAGGGCAACGCTCTTATTGTAGTACTGTCTATGTACTGTAGTAATGTCTAAAGCTCCTAAATATGAAGAAAGCTGAGTAAGGCCAGGATTTAGATTCCTCCTGATCTCCAGGTAGGCTGACCGTCCTGGTATTGAGGCTGAGCTCTGGAGACTACAGAGGTAATTTTCAGGTGGAGCTGAAGACAGACAGTGACAAACTGTTAATTGAGGTGAGGCTGTTTATCTGTGATGGATGAACACACCATTCAAAGCACTCCATGCAAGGTTATACTCAATATTTTATAAGTTCCATGTGGGTAATAAAATGCTCCATCCCCTTCTTTAGTGTCCTCTATCTCACCTTCCCTGTTCGGATGAAACGGTGCTTACAGATGAACTATCTCCAGAGAATAGCACTTGGAAAACATAATACAGCATCAGACGCTTTAATGGGTACAAGGCTGCTGTCAGGGTCACCACAGCCATCGGACAGGTCCTGGTTCCCCAGAGAGGGGTCACAAGAGGCATCTACCCAGGCTTTGTATAATCGCCATAACTATGTATTCATCTGAGCACCAGGATTCATTTTTATTAAGTATATTTAGCTCTTGAGGAGAAGTGTAACCCAGCTATCACAGTATCACAGTATGTTTGGGATTGGAAGGGACTAAATTCTTCTTCTTTTGTATATCTGACCAGGTAACTGGTTTTCCAAGTGCTCAATAGTGAAGGAGAGAGTCCGTCCTGGATCATCCTGACCAACCCATCGCAGTGCAGTGGGACCACTGGCTGCCCTGATGGGTGGTAACCAGGATGTGGGTGGACATGCATGTGTTTGCTCCATCGGTGCAGAAAAAATATTATGATGGTCCTGGTACTCCGGAGTTTTGAGCACCGGATGAAAAAATGGTGAAAAAAAAATAGGTGGGGAAGGTAGAAAACAGATATTTTACTGGCCTGAGAGCCTGGAGAGCAGGTGGGAAGTTGCCTGCAGGGCTGGGTAGTGGCTCAAAGGTGGCAAAGGAAGCTGGCACAGGGACTCCCAACGTCTGCCATCCCCAAGCAGGTGACGAGGACAAGCTGTTGCCCTGATTCCCACAGTATATTTTCATTAAGCTGTGGCAGATGGCAGCGGAGGTCACCGCTTCTACATCATCATCCTCGCAGCCGAAAGGTGTCACGGAATCTGACACCTCAATTACTGAATCCAGATTCACCCAAACAACACCCAGGATGAAGGATGATCAGAAAAACTCCTCTCCTAATTCTCCATGGATTTTCACCTTTGAGAGAAAATCTGGAGCCTGCACTTCCCTGATAAACAACATATTTGTGTCTAACGTCCTGACACAGAGCAGCTGGGCTGAGAACAAGCCACAGACACCAGGAAAATGGCAATTAAGTCCATGTGGATGTGAGACCCAAAAGGATCCCTGGGAAAGGGCAGTTGATGTTAATGAGCTACCACAAAGTCAAGGGAGGATCTACTGATCTTGCCCCAGCAGAGAACTGCTGCTCCCTCCTCTCTAGTCTGTGAAACCTTGGATCATAAAGCAAAATAAAACTTCTGTTCTCCACAAGGACTTGGAGATGTGGGCCCAGGGCTCAGCTAACCCAGGGAGAAACCAGAGTGAAGCAGAAATAATTTATTCTTATTCTGAAACCTCGTGAACATTAAGGTAATATTATGACTCTGGAATGATTACGAAATATCTCAGATTGGCAATTCTGCAGGCATTTGTTCATGCAGTTTCCTTCCACAACACAAATACCAAAGGCACCCAAAACCACCACCCTATGAGCAGATAATGAGTCAACTCAGCACGGCACTACCCTGTGCTTTCTCTTGAAGGATTTCTCCCCTTAAACCCCAGCACAAGCTGGGTTTAGGGGAGACACAATGACATCAGAGATAGTTGGGAGTTAAAAATTTTCAGAGTGCACAACAAACCAACTTCTCTCTAGTGAGACTTTTCGATTTTTTTTTACAGAAGCTTGAAAATGCTTCTGAAAAGTTCAAAATATTTGGGGTTTGGCACAACAAACCCCCCCATCATTTTCAGCAAACTTTGCTAAATACCAGAATATTTCAATTTTTTGCCCAGAAATGTCATTTTTTTCCCCCTCTTCATGTTTTGGAGATAGGGAATGGGAGAAGAATGTGCTACTTTCCAGAAAAAAGTTTCCACTTTATTGAAAACATTTTTTCTACCAAACTTAAACCCAGAGACACAATCTGTGCAATCAGATGTGCTCCTCACATCTACTGCAGCCCAGGAGGAGAGGGGACAAAGGGAACGCCACAAGCATAAGGACATTGAATCACACATCATGTATGGTTTTTTGTTTGTTTTGGGGTTTTGGGGGTTTATTGTTTCATTTGTTTTTAATAATAAATAAACATTTTTTAATAAGAAAGAAAGGTTCATTTCTACTGACCTCAAACCCAATGGGCCACTTACTACTCGCTGATCATCTGCATTTTCTTAAGTGCTTGCAACGCAATGGGCTATTCCAGGGTTTTCCTGGAGGAAAAGCGATCACAATCTGGCCTTTGTTATCCAGCTTATTCTCCAAGAGTTCATACTTGAGGGCCCCTGGAGCAGATTCTTGGAAGGGCTCCATTTTACACCCCGGCCAAAAATGATCCGACTTTCCGTATATTCTTAGCAGAAAATGGAGCAACGTCAGGCCAGGGCTGGAGGGTGCAGAGCTCCCTTAACCCCATCAGAGGGGAAAACATCTCCTTCTCTTCTTGTATGACCCCAGTGCTCAGAGAGAGCAAAGGAGAAGGCAAAGGGGCAGAAAGTGGACGGGAGAAATCAGACAGCAGTCAGGCAAATACACTGTGTCAGCTGAAATAAAGCCCCGGTTCTCTGAGAACAGTTGACTTCGATATCACCCTTGTCCTCAGCTGCTTTTTTGGCTTGGCCTTCACCAAATTTAAATCCTGAAAGCACTCGATGGGTTTGGTTAGAGGACACAAAGGAACGTGGTTGCTGTGAGTCATTTGCTGCGATGGGAAACGAGGATGTGGGCAAAGCACCATCTGCAACGGGGCAGGGCTGGAACACGGGACCCTCAGGTCCCGGTGGGCTCAGTCTGCTGTGCTGCAGCGGGGCCGACTCCAGCTGCTCAGGAAAAAGAAAAAACCTCATGCAAAAATTCAACATTTGGAGCTCCACAGCTCCAAAATCACAAATGTTCGCCAGCACAGCAAACATTTGCCAGCACATTTTTGATTTTTCGCCAAAATATTCTGGCCAAAAATTGGGAGAAAAACTCAGAATTGTCTATGGAAAGCAGATACTTCTCACGAAAATATCCATTTAGTCAAATCCCCAGGTTTTTACTGAAAGTCAGCTTCAGTGGAAAATGCTGACGAGCTCTATTATTGGTGCAGCTTTAATTTTCCTTTGTCTGGAACAGACATGGAGAAGACAGCATCTGTCAAATGTCGTCTTTAGACTTACGTTATTATTTAGCCTGGAGTATTGTTCAAGGACTTCAGGAAAGGTTCAAGCCATCATGGTGCCGTGCATACACGCAAAAGATAGTCCCTTCCCTAGAGGGATTATAATATAAGTGCAAACCATGGAGGAGATAAACAGCTGGGGAGAGCACAAGGAAATTTTGGAGGGTCCTGAGCAGCGTGATGAGCAAAGGGACTCTGTGCTCCCTTTGCACTCTCCAACGCCTCGTGCTCAGCCGTCCCGCAGCTGTGCGAGCTCAGAGAGACGCATCCAACCGTCCCAGCGCCGGGGGCAGCTGCAGAGGAGGGGACAGACAGGTCCTGCTCTGCTCACCCTGCTGCCAGCTCCAAATGTCCCTGGGATGTAGAGGACAAAGCCAAGCGAGTTGTCTCTACAGCCCCCAGATGCCACAATCCTCCTTGCTCCTCACCTTGGATGGGAAGATGCTCAACCACCCTCCCTCTTGCAGCTCACATTTGCCAATCCCATCAAGTCCATTTATTTTCTCTCATACCTTTCCCCCCGCCCCCTCCCCAAATCCTGACCTGCCGTGCAACCCCACCTGCCACACACCCCCTGCGTGCTCCTCATCACTTCATGCCTTCATCAAACTGCCCCAACCACTTTAGCTACAAGATAGGAGTTAGAGAAGGATCTGTGCCGCTTTCAAATTGTTTCCAAAACCGGTCACCCCCTTCTGTAAGAGATTAGCAAAAGCATCGCCAAGAAGTGAGTGGGGGAGAAGGAGAGCACGAGAAAATAAATAAATAAAGGTATATGGTTACTTTTGGTTAGTCCCGTCCCAGGGCGCCTTGTTCTGTGCTCATATGAAGTATTAGTCACTTTTTCCATTAGAAGCTCTTATTCTAGGGGGATTTATAATGTATCTGTAAAATTGTCTCCAGGCTTTGCTTGGCATCTGAGCTCTCAGTCCACGGACAGAATGTAAAGAAACTCCAGTTGTTTGATTTATTGGGACAGGGCATGGGGAGGGAGGGAATTTTTCCATGCTCAGTGGAAATAAATTCACATAGTGCCTTCAGTGCATGATCACTTCTCCAGAAAATACACCGTTTGGGTGCAATCTCATGCTGACAGAGAGGAAAGAAACAAATCAATTATTTTTTAATATTTCTCTGCCTGAGACCCAGCCCTCGTTTGTGGTTTCTCACTGTGACCCACCCAGACCACAGTCCCGCTGGGTGCAACAGTCTCATATCCCTTGGGTTCAGAAATCCTGCCCTTGACAAATCTTTTTCAACCCTAATTTCTATAAGGGACATTTCTTAACCCTCTGCAGTGCCTCTCCTACAGAGTGCTGATTTTTTCCTGGGGCAGCCTATGCTTCATTTAAGTTTTACTCATGTTAATATGCAACTGCTTGAGGGATGGGAACGATGAGCAAGGGCTGGTGAACTGCAAGAATTAGGAGGTCACAACACCTTGGGATGTACAAATTCTGGGCTACAAACACCCATCACCTCACTGACGGTCTCCTCTCTGGTGTGGCTGAGGATAAGCTCATCTGCAGGGTGGCCGTGACCTGAGCCAACGTTCACCCAAACTTCTGTTGAAGTCAGGGATGGATCGGGAAGAGGGGAAGGACTGGGGGCATGGACACACATGGGGATCAGGGGGAGACAGAGCCAGAAACTTCTGGCAGCCTCCCGGCAGCACCGATCAGCAGAGCAAGCGCCTAGTGTGGACGTTTCAAGGAAACAATAACCTAAAATTGGAACAGGCAAATTATTTATTCAAACTACAGCCTTCCCTCCCCCCTTGATTAGCAAAGCGCTGGGGAGCCAACCCTGATTTTCTTCAGACAGATGCACACGACTCTCCTCCTCCTCCTCTCTCCCCAGCAGCTCTCGGTCTGAGGGAGGCTGAGGATCTCGTTGGTATTCACATTGTGTAGCGGCTCCTTGAATTCACACGTTGTTCTGTTCCCCCACTGGATCACAAACTTTTTCACTGGGAGCACACACTGAAGTGATGAATATGTTTGTTTTCTGCCTTCTTTTCCCAGGGAAACATTTAGGCTGCCACGTGCAAACACTTCCCCACACAGTCAACAACTTGCAGCTAATAATAAAACGATCCCTACGAAGCATTGCAACCCGAATTCCTAATTTGATTTTTGGGAGGGGGTTGTTTCTTGTTTCCGTACATCGTTTATAAAAAGCCCCAGGGAAGCCTTGAGGAACAGACAGGAGGACATGTAAAGAAACATAAGGGCATGCTGCAAAACTCAAGTGGGAAATCCCAGTGCTGAAATCCTCTCCTTGTCTAAGTCAGAGGCAAAACCTCCACAAAGAAGAAAGAAGCTGGGATTTCACCCCTGGAACTTTGGCAGTGGGAGACACGGAGCTTGGCAACGTATCGGGAAGACCGTGAAGGGTTCAAAGTATCAAATGAAGCAGAGCAGAGACATGAGGGGAACAAAGGAAGTTCACGTCATTATAATTTATTGATGATCTTGGCCTGATCACTTCAGTGTTTGTCTTAACAGATCCCACCCCCAAGCAGCAGTGAGTCCTGCAGGTCACTTGGCCCTACTGATGTGGAAGCGATGTGACAATTTACAGACAAAGTTTGCTTAAAAATATAACAAATAAAATGTTCAAAAGTAGCAGAGTGGATCTCACCCTCACCCATGCACTTGCTGGGAAGCGGTCGGGGTGTCCTGCCCTCGCCCCCATTGCAACGCGGCTCCAGGAATTCCCTCCCCACACTTCACATTTTTCCAGCTCTACCAATTCACCCAGCAAGTGCCATGGGAAATTGCTAAGGCCAAGGCATCCAAACTTGCTTAAGAATGAGCCAAACTGATTCTTTTCTTCAAGGAGGAGGGTCTTAAGGAAAATAAAATGCTGGGTGTTCTTTGTCCCGGTATCTTGGATACGAGAAAACTCCCACACTTGTCAGAAATAAGAACAGCACCAGCAGCTCACGGCTTTTTCTCTGACTTATTTTTTTTCCTCCAGTGTGTGTGAGTGTGCGCTTTAAAGCCAGACAACACAGTGATGGGTTTAAGAGACAGTGAGTGTTGAGATGCCAATTTCTAATGTATTACAGGGCACAGCTCCTTTCTTCTGTGATCATGGGTGAAAAATCAAAAGAAATAATCCAGGAGACTAAATACACTCCCCAGCCATTCAACTCGCTCATAAATATGCCTAGCAAGACGCTTTGTGCAAGAAAACCCCATCACTGCTATTCTGGGATTTGTTTAACTACGAGTCAAATCTTCCATCCACATCTTCCGATGGTGCTAGTCAGCATTCACAGGATTACACTCCCACCCTCATCCCCTTGAATTTTAGGCTGATAGTTTACATTGAAAACCGAGCAGATTCCCGTTTTTTCTCTTCCACCTTCAGCAAAACGCCCGCTCACCCTCCCTTTGCAGAAAGTGCTCTGCTGTCACAGCCAGCAACTCCAAAACAAAGAGTTTTAACTAGACTCACCCCTTGGCTGACTATTCAACAGAACTTAGCAGGAAGCCTGCCCTTTCCTGCATGCTGCTAATGCCCCAGAATAAAGCAAATTTGGAAGAAGTAAATGAAATTAAATACATGGATGTTGTCATTTCCTTTTTAAGGCTGGAGGAGCCCTGGAGCCCATTAGCTATTGACAAGAAGGGGACCCTCCAGATCCAGGCTGGATGCACTGACACTCGGGGAACAACCAGACCTTTGTTTATCACGTTATCATGTACGCAGATGTCATGAGGACAAGGGACCCAGCAGGGACCACACTTTCCGCACACTGAGAAATGTATTCCTAAATAAATACATATATAAGTACATTATAACTAAGCACTTCATCCCGAGGAGGTCTTGGTCTTCCAAGCCAACATAAACCCCTCCCGTGCAGGCGAGCAGGGGGGAACAGAGGGATACGGGGGAACAGAGGGATACGGGGACACAGGGACACACGGACACGGGGACACAGAGACACAGCCAAGCCCCTTCTCGCAGCTGGAGATGAAAGCTGAAGGTACCGGTGGGTTTCAGCAGATACGAAGTTTGGTTTGGTTCGCAACATCGCCACCAAACCACCTGGACTCCTTGGATGGGGTGATTTTTTTTAGTTATATTTCATAAGCACAAACTTATGAATTGAGAACTTTTTTAAAAAAACAAAAACCAAAAAACGTTTCTACGAGTTATAGGCATCACTAAATTCCCCCGCGGTGCAAAGTGTCCCCGGAGCGCAGCCTGACATCCCTCCACCATCCTCGGAACCGGCGCCTTCACCTGCCCCGGGGCAGCGGACGTTCCGGGGAGGCTTTTGTTCCCGGCTCCATCCCGGGGAGCCGAAACCCCCGTTCTCCGCCGTTTCCCCCCTCTCCCCTCCAGAAGCGCCTCCACTTACCAGCTGCAAAGTGCAGAGGAAAATCAGGGTGCAGCGCCCGGTGCAGCATCCCATGGTCCACGAGCCGAGGGCAGGGGCAGCCCGGGGGCTCCGCGCTCCGCGGCCCGGCCCGCAGCTGCCACTCGCCGGGAGCGGGAGGGACGGACGGACGGACTGGCGGGCGGAGGGAGGGAGGGAGGTGGCGGCTGCTGCCGGAGCCCCTCCGGGAGCCGGGGAGGAGGCAAGTGGGGCCACAGCTTAAAAGGGCAATGCCCCGCCGGCGGCTGCCGTCCCGACTGCTGGCGGGGCTGGCGGGGCGGGGGATTCGCCCCCCCCCGAAGCCCTCGCAGGGATGCTGGATGCTCCCGGGCAGAGCCCTCCCCCGGGGGCTGAACCGGGCAGAGCAGCCGGGGCAGCTCCTTTTCCCCCGGCGAGGAGTTGGTTGAGCAGCCCCTGATTTCTTTTTTTTTCCCTTGTTGGGACGTTTTTTCCCCAGTTTTTCCCCTTTTTTTGCTGCTTTGGGTGCTGGCCGGGAATGCCCGGTGTGTGCCGGGGCAGAGGGGTGCACAGGATAAGCAAGCTGTGTCTATAGGACATGGAGTCTATAGGGCATCCTAGGTGACAGGAATCAGGGGCCCCTCTCCCCCTTCCACATATGCCCACCACCTTCCTCCTCTGTGCAGGTCCTGGCATGCTCACCCTACAAATCACGAAGCCCAGAATTAATCTAAAATACAATGGTTCTTCCCATAAAATTCGTCAGTGAAAGTGCACATGGAAAACAAACTCAGAAAGGGGGTAAGACAGGGAATTCTTTAAAACGCAAGCTTGTGGTTATTTTAACATATATACCCAGGCTTGTGTATGAATCACAGCTGACTAGTAGCAGAGGGATGTAGGGGAGCATCTCTCCTTTCAAGAGCTTCTACCTGAGCACCATCCATGAACCGCTCACCAGACCCTGAATCTGTAGAAAACCAAGTCAGTCTTCTTCAGCTGCAAATAGTAGACTAAAAAGGGAAATTCAGTCCAGACATGAGGAATAATTTTTTTTACAATGAGGGTGGTGAGAGCCTGGCCCAGGTTGCCCAGAGAGATGGTGGATGAACCATCCCTGGAGACATCCCAGGCCAGGCTGGACTGGGCTCTGTGCAACCTGAGCTGGTGAAGGTGTCCCTGCTCATGGCAGGGGTGGCACTGGGTGAGTTTTGAAGGTCCCTTCAACCCAAACTATTCTGTGATTCCATGAAATCCATGAACACACAACCACCCCCTTTACACACCCGAGTCCTCCCCGTTGCCTCCCCTCCAGAAAGAGAAGCAGGGTCAATAAGAGACAGGATCACATCATTGCTCCCTGCCCTACATGCTTCTGGTTGCCTGAGGAGCAGGACACACAGCATACGCTGTGACAGGGACAGACATCTTGCTAAGCTCAACACAACAGGATAAGAAGCTTTGGGAGAGACTCATCTGATGACGATGCCATCTCTTTGCAGTCTCCAGTGGCTCCAGTGGCTGCACAATGACGTTTTGCTCTGTTCTTCTCAGACTGTTGCTTGTTCCTCTGAAACAAGTCAGGGTTTCGCTTCTGCCTCCAAATCAGGGTTAAACTTTGTACCCTGAGTGACCATTTCCACTTTCCTTTTAAATAAGCCATGCTTTTTTTTAGGGCGGTTCGAGGAGATGGTATCTGAAAGGATACAGTCTCCGTCATTTTACTCGAGGAAAGCATTGCCTGACTATACCCCAAGGAAGCAGGATTAGTCTTGAAGTGCTATGAATGTTAAAAACCTTATATTAACAACATCATTGTTATTCAAATCAGCCTCAGGGAGAAACAGAACAAATAAACAAGCAAACTCTGAATACCTGACATTAGGAGACAGACTCTGAATTGATCACAAATCCTACTGGTTTTAAATGGGAAAGTATATTGATCATCTGACCTGTGCACTGTGCATAACCAGGACATCAATTAATGCAGTCAGATACAATAAAACACCATTTATTGTAGGTGAAAGGAATACACCTAGAGAAGAAACCAGTTTACTTCACCCAGAAAGCTGTGGACTGAAGAAACTTTGGTAGTATTTGTATTCCCAGGAAGATGGCTTTTGGGTGGCATAGGCAATAGGAACAAAGACCAGTTTATTTTTTAATGAATGCAGATGAAACATTCCTTACAAACTGCATAGGGAGGTCTCACTCTGCACTGTAGGGTCAGGCAAACTGAGTTCAGAATTCAACCAGGAGCTCTAGGCTGCCGAGAGCAGGCTGGGCTGAGGCACGTTTGTGGTACGTGCTCTGGAAACTGCTGGGAACAGCATGGGAAAGGCCGGGTTGTGGCCCTGCAGGTTAGTACCTGTCCTTTGTGCTTTTTCTTCAGGTTTTCTGCATCTCTTGTACTCCCTCCTGCTTCTAAAAGCCTCTCATAAGCACTGCTATTTTCCAACGCAATTGTACTACAAAGGAGACTTCATGTGAAACAGCAAAAGGTATCGCTGCTGAAAGACCAGGTTTGACATAAACAGGATTTTTTCCACCTGTACTTTTATCTTGATAAGCTAAGTAAAAGGCAACCCTGTGTTGGCTGGGACTCCACATGCATCTGAAAGAAAACACAGCGACTCTCCTTTGCTTATTTAGACGCGTGAAACCACAGGGATAAATAACCTGTATTTCCAGGAGAGAGACTTGAAACTCCCAGAGCCTGATCTTGTAATCGTCATTTGTATGATCTCTTATCTGCCTTGGTGAAGGCCTGGACACACAGAGGATCTGCCTTTAAGCATCCAAGTGCCTCACTGGTTTTAGGGGGTCTACTCACATGTTGAAACTGGGAAACATGCTTCAGTACTGTGGTCTCCAACCTCTTCTGATTGTGGACACCAGTGGAGGTGCATTGAATCTGAGTCTCCTGACAACAGGTTTGGTTTTTTGCTTACTCTTTGCCAGCCAGTTAAAGAGACTCCTGCAGACTTCCAGAAAACCCTTTATTTCCATGAGATTCCAGTTGGGAATCATCCTCAGGTTCAAGTGATGCTCCAGAGACTAAATGTCCCCGTTCTTAGCCAGTGCTTGGATGAGGAACCTCTTCCCATCCAAACTGATGTGCAGAGGGGGTTGCATGGATCCAGCTGCTCTGCTAGGGGAGATTAACCTGTAACAATGGGACCTTGTTACCTGTTCCTGACTGATACATCCAAATTAGTTCAAGAAGTTACAGGTTTACTTTGGAAGAAATCAAGAAACGAAGTTAGCATGCTTGAAACAAAGCAGCAACACAGCTTGTTATCCCCCAACCTCCTTGCTCTGACAGATCAAGATGAGCAACAGAGGCTGATAGTATTAGCTGGGGACATGTCTCTTCATAGCAAAACCCTGTAACTGTCACTGCTGCTGAAAGCTATAGATGGTCTTACATCCCGCGATACATGTGGGGTGGATTATTCCACTCCACTCATTTATATTCACCTTCTCTCCATTTTAATAGCCTCATCTGGGTCTCAGTGCATTTACAGATGTCTGATCAAACGCGGTGGTGTCAGAGTATTCCAGACTTATCAATGCCACATCTGAAAGGCAAAACTTGCCTGTCCTGGAGCTTTATGGCCTTACGAGCTCATCAGGCAGCCTGCTCCCCTTCTTCAGGGCAGGCAGTAGCTTTCCCAAGGTGGCTTGTCACATCATATTTCTCTATCACAAATGAGAAGTAAAACCCGCTGCCCATCATCTGACTGATGGCAGCTTTCCACTGTGCACAGCAATATTTCAGAGGGGACACAATCAAAATGAGCAACTGGAAAGTCTTCATGTAAGAGCCGGATGAACTGTGAAGTTCCCTGCCATAGGACACTGTGGATGCTTAAAACATACATGAATACAAATGGATTAGGATAAATCATCTTTCAGGAGAAGGAAAGGGCCCTAACCTCTGTCCTCTCTCCTCAGAGGAGTAACAGGATGCGGTGACAGGACCTAAAGGCTGGTTACCAGAGGCTGCCACTGCTCGCCTTGCTATAAGCACTGGACTTTGTGATATCCCCATGTGACTTACTGAGGAATTTTTACATAGAAAAAGATTGGTGAACGATCTAGAAAGAAAGGGAGATCATGAAAAGAAAGGTGAGGACTTCTGACCTTCTAATTTTAAACTTCTAATTTTTTAAAGCTCCCATTACCCCGGGGGTAATAGCTAAAGAGTCGTTACAGAGCTCAGCTGCTCTGGGACTGAAGCCAGCCAAAGCCAAGGCTATTAAAGTAGAAGACCTAAGGGAGCTGGCAATAGCAGAGAAATCTCCTCCTCCTCTCCAGAGGGACCAGAGAGGCAGAGAAGCACAAACCAAGCAGGCACTGTGGTGGTTCAACCTCAGCCAGTGATGTCCAAGGGAACCACACTCTGCTCTTCCCCTCCTTTTGTAGCCCAGCGAATACATCGCAGAGAAAAACAGCCCTGTGAGAGCAAAGCACAATGGTTTAAAAATTGTTCTCATCGCTACAGAAGGAAACAATCTCAATGACTTTTATGCTTTGAAATGGTTCCCCACCAGCCCAGGGCAATCTGTAAAATTTATCAGAGCTGTTGTGTGAAATCTGCCATTTTCTCTCTGATCCCTGGGAAGCCTTAGATGTTGGAGGGGAGGCGGCTCCTAATCAGGCTTTTCGGCATTTCTACACCACCGTCATCTATATTGCGCATTTGTAATTCCCTAATGTTAACTTGCTGAGCTGCACGACAAATTCTCATCACTTTGCTGAGCTGGTGGCGGATGGCAGAGGTGTAGGGGAGATTCACCGAGCTCTCTGATACATCAGAATAACAGCAAGGTGAACAATCTGCCCACGTCTGGTGGATACAGCTGCCTTGTTTGGGTGATCAAAGGCTCAGAGGAAGGAAACATGACTGGTATCATTCCTCTCCTGGATCAAACACACAGGCATCCATTTACCACTAGAGTAGGGGCCAAGGTTCAAATTCACAGCTTTACAGCTTTAATAAGATGCCTTGACAATTCTGCCATAACATCCCACAAAGCAGCCTTTCAAATAATTCTTCTTCTACTTCTCCATGACTATAAAGGAAAAACACAGAGACAGAAACACCCTGGAACATGCTGGTATTTTTGTCAGTCTGACGAGGTGTCCTGTGCCACAGACCATCACCTCAGCAGAGCAGCGCCAAGGAGCCTCCCTGTCCCCCGAAATTCCCTGTCAGTCAGATTTACAACCTGAAGGCTGAGAACATGAAACAACCACTGAACTACTTTGGGAAGAGATGCTAAAATTAGGGTCATAGTAGCACTCGGGATTGCATGTCAGTGTTCCCGGGTAAACAGGCAGGTGCTTTCACAAGCAGGGCCTTGGGTGGAGAGGACAGGGAGCCCGAAGGGTTAATTCCCTCCCGAAAAGCGAGCGGTGGCAGCTGACACCCCAGCACAGCCCCTGCAACCCGAGGAGCTGGCACGACTGCAGCCACATTTCCAGCTGCAATTTCACTAGGCAGTGTGACCAAGCAATAATTCAACGCAGCTGCCCAGGTCCATGGGTATCGATACCCAGTGATTATTCAAGGTTTCCATGCAACAGTTGCATTTCTCAAATGATGAGACAAAAAAAGAGCCTGAAGGGTGAGAGGAGTCTCCAATTTTGGGCGCTCTCCTTTAGGCAAGCTGCTTCCCCGTTTGCTTGGGAATCATTTTTTCCTCTCGAATGCTTATGAACTTCCCCAAGCCCATTTAACAAGTCTCATGTGATAGGATGGAGAAGAAATCAATAACAAGTTTCTTTTAGACTGTCTTTTGAAGGACATCCACAGCAGCGTGTGCACAAGTGTACAGTGTCAGGAGCCAACCTATGTAAGTACTGCGCAAGGTACGTATGAAACGTGCAGTCAGAAGAGCTTCAAACACATCCATACACAAAATAAATCCACTTTTCTGCCATGTTTTCCATGACATTCTTTCCAATCACAGCCACTGAGAACTATTATGTATTAAGAAGTCAGCAGTGTCAGGTGCCACCCCGATGAAGGAACATTTTTTACACATATTTACTTTAAAAAGAATTAATTGTCTGGGAAATAGCTGCTTGTTAAAGAAAAGCTTTTGCTTTTCTGTTTGCTGTTCTAATATCAGAGGTAAGGCTTGCTGCTGCCTCATATGAAGACTTTCCAAATTTTGTCTCATTCCTAAAATGAAAAAAATGTGCATCTGCAGAAGTTCTGATGAGGGTCCCTAAATCCAAGTGGCTGCTTAAGCTTTTCTTCAGCTCTGGCTATGCAAAAACATAATGAAAGGATGTCTTAGTAACCTGACTGAGGGTAGAAATGCAGACATTAAAATGCATGGAGGAGTGGGCATGGTGAGCTCAAATCAGAAGTGAATTTCCCATAAATATGCAGTGGGAGGATGGGGGTTGATTACTCTCCTGATCTTGTCTGTGCTTTGAAGAGCTGGACATGAAATTCAGCACTGGTGGCTGTGCTGTGTGATCCAAAGTGTAGGCTGGACTCCCTGTTTTAGCCGCAGGACTAAACTCCTACCTAAACTCCAGCTTCTCTTGCCTGATCACCAGTAGGGCTGTACTGGTAATCACAGATTTTGCCAGTGTCAAGTTAAATGAAGAAATGTATCAGAAAAACTCTTATATACAGGTTTCTAGCTGCAGAGGAAGGACAAAGTAAGGTTCCCTTGCACAATGAGAGCAAAGTGATTATTTTATTAAGTGCATGTGGCATTTCTATAACCTAATGGCAATATTCATTGTAGCTGGGTAAGATTGCTATGCTGTGGCTGCCAAATGCAATGAATATCAATAGTTCTGCATGCTATAATTATTAAAAAATCTTATTCAGCATAATAATAAATAATAAAAATTAAACATTTAATAACAACTGATGTTTCATCCCATGGCAGAAAATATTTTACATATTCCTCTTCTAATATTTTTAATGTGACATAATGTTAGTAGGAATCAGCCTCTGTCAAGATTTATAAAAATAAGACATCCCCCAAAGTCACTCTGATTTCTCAAACCCATTAAGTTGAAAACAAGATTGATTCTTTGGTGTCTTGGGTGACAACCTGCTCATTACCATTCACAGGGTGCTACCAGACCACGCAACCCACAGAAATACCAAAAAAAACCCTCCCAGAAAAGGGGATTATCACACTGCCATCAATTGATAAGGCTACTCATGTGGCTAAAATGTCTGAGTTCAGGGTTTTATTATTATTCACACAGTTATAGTTACATAAGTCATCCGTAATGACAACACAGAACTTGAATGGTGACATTTATCACACAAACAGGTCTATTCCTTGCTCCTTCCTCTTCAGATTTATTAAATAGATTTATTTAACAAGGGTATCTAGGTTTCCTTTTGCTCCCCCTCAATTTAAGCACTGTGACACCCTGCACATAACTCTGATATAGTGCCTCATCTCAGGTGTGTTGGAAGAGAAAAAGGCAATAAAAATCCACAGCTTCTCAGTCCACGACAAGTGCTGCTACTACAAAGTATTGTATTCAGCCCACACAGGTGTTAAAAACTAAGTCAAAACAGGGTTTTGTTGTTTCTCCTTTTCCTTTAATATTTGAAGAGTTATGAGGAATCACCCCCAACCCCATGCTTCTCCTGTTAGCTGTTCCAGAAGATATTTTTTCAGTTATTTATGCGTAATTTATACTGAGTGGTAGCGCCACTTCATTTATGTCAGGGACTGCAATATTTAAGATCTAAAATCAAGTTTTATTAATAGATTAGAAAGGGTCCAGGAAATCTGTAAAACAGGAAAAAGTGGAAATGAATACTCTTTGCTTTAAATCCTCTTCCAAAGATTTTTTTTTTTTTAACCTAAGAAGTTTCAAAGCCATCATTCAAAATCATTCACTTAAAAGCAAAATTGCATACTAGGTAGGTTATGTTAATAAGCTTTCACTTGCTATCAGTCTTCTTCACTGCAGTTGTGCCGCACATGTTCATGAAATCTTTGCAGAACTGGGCTCTAGTTGTTTTCTGTGCTCTCAAATCAGACTACCCTTCACATGTTTCAGTATTATCCTTCCACAGCCATGTACAATTATTTCTATCTGAAAAATCTCAGCACAGAAAACAGCTCAGAGACTGTGCCTACCTTATATTTTATTATTTTATCCTGTATTTTTTTCCTTATTGTTACATTTCATATGTGCTTGACAGTGGGCATAACAATCATAACAATGGCAACTGTACTAAAAATATTTGTAATGTAGTTTCAAGCTAGAATCAATTCACAACTAGAGAAAGGGAAGAAATACGGAATACAATGCAGGATGCCTTTGTAAATGTTTCTTGTTGGCATTATCTTAGAATAGATATTCATCAGACATTGCAGAGATGGGAAGAGAGCTATGCACCCATCCCAAATTCCGGGGACGAAGCAAACTGGACATGCCAGGGAATGGCGTGCATTATATTTGCTTGCTAAGACAAGCAAATGTTTGTGGCTTCCCTTCATTCCTATGGAAATTCAGATAGTCCCATCCTGCAGCCTTTACTCGTGTGGGTAACTCTTTGCTTCTCATTGTACATAACAGGGTGAAGATGACTCCTGGTTCAGGAGAAATCGCAATATTATTACTACCGTGAAAACAGAAGTGCTGTTTTGTGCTTCTTCAGTGATAGTGATTTTGCTCCCAGAGGGACAGAGCTGCCAGTGCAAGAGTTTGCTGCCCAGCATGTAAACATGCATGGTTGGTAAATTAAGGCCATGGGAGGAATCTGTCTCCTACTTCTGCACCAACATGGATGGAAAATGTTGCCCAACACTGCTCCCCTGAGGCTGCCAGCACAAGAATTGAACGTGCAACATGAGCCCTTCCAGACCCGCCACAGAACCACGGCCAATCACCGGACTATCTACCAGTTATATGGAAAAACTAAGATTAATATTCTCATTAGCCCCTATAATACAGCGTCTGTATAATGGGAGCCTCATTGCCCATTAATTCATGTTTCCTGGAAAATAATGGTGCTTATCAGAAAACTTAACTGGAAGAGCGAATTATTTAGGCTGAGTTTGCTTTGTATTTCATACACCCCCTCTGTCCTTCATACACAGGCACATTTAAGGGTCCATTATCTTCTCATTGATGCAAGGGGGTTATGTATGTAGCTCCCATTAATGGTAATGAAAATGGCTCTTGTTAATCTCCCATGCACTGATAGTAAGATAATAGCCTACTTATTAAGTACAAAGGCCAGGCGAGGAGTTGCACTCAAAATGAGGAGCATATTGTCTCGGTGGGATTCCTATGTAAATGTTAAAGCATCGCTCTGGAGCGTCTACAGTTGATTATTAAAAAGAAATCAGCGAAGAGCATAAATGTACTCTCCTGGCACATGCCTCCTACCATCACAGAGCATCTCCAGGTGCTCTTTCCATCCCCTAACACCTTACAACACCTTTGGGGAATATTTCTGGAGCTCAATGGATGGAAATTGTCCTTCGAGACCAGGTGAAACGAGGTTTATGGTTTCAGACCAGCCCCTCAACCTCCTCTCCCCACCTTGGCCAAATGCGCAGCCTCAGCACCCCCCCCGCTCATAGAAATAATTGATTAAAAAAAGACCCTACAATTCGATATAATTCAGCTTTATGGATAAGTTTTCCTCAGAACTAAACCCCCATGTGTTCTAAACCCCCAAATGTCGGTGGGTTGGTTGATTGTTTTTTCAGTCTGAAAGTGGAGTGGAGTGGAGTACACACTGACATTCATTGTAAAGCTTTAGTCCGCTTTTCTTTGGTTGAAATAAATCCTTAAAGTTTGATAATTCAATATTCTGTGCGTTTCTTTCCTGCGCGCTGGGGCCAGGGCTTCGGCCGAGGCCCCGGGGCAGCATCCCCGACCCCAGGGCCTCGGCCGAAGCCCCGGCCCCCAGCACGTTCCTTCCCCGGGCAGCAGCGGGTTAAGCCGGGTACCCACAATCCTTCACGGCCCTGCAACGTCGCCGGCCGCGGCGGGGGCAGCGGCTGCGCCGTGAGGCGCCGGGCGGGACCGGCGGTGCCGCGTCAAGACCGCCGGTGTGTCCCCGGCCCCTGCAGCTTTCCCCCGGGCCCCGGCCCACTCGTTCGGGTCGGTTCGTGCCCCCTCCCCCCCCCCCCGCCGCCGTCAGCCTTTGCTCGGCATCAGCGCCGAACCTTTCCCCGGGCTGTCACCCCTAAGGGAAAGCAGGAGGTACTGGCGCCCAGCTGGCGTGGCAGGGAGGAGGCCTAAACTCGTCCTCACGACAGCATTTCCCTCCCCTATTTTATCCACTTCTTTATATACATATATATATATATATATATATATATATATGTATTTTTTTTTTTTCCTAGAAAGAAATCACTGGTGTGGTCGCCGGGAATCGGACCATGTTCTGAGGGAGGCCCCCAGGACTCAGCTTGGATCCAGATATCGCAGGTGTGCGTGAAGAAATTGCCCTCCTTGCATCCCCCGTGAAGCTCTTGGTAAGGCGGCGGTGCTTCGGTGTGAGCAAACCTGCACGGCTTTAAAAATATGCAGCAGTTTCTGGTATATATTTGAAAGTGAACCCGTGGAGGTGGGTGGCAGTGTTTGGTTCAAAACGTTTCTTTGGCTGATGAGGCCTCTGTGGCCTTTTTGCCCTGGTGAGACCTGTAGGGAGCCTGCAGGACCATCAAGTCATGCAAACCACGTCACTTGCTTAATCTTCATATGCTCAATTGCAAAGCTCTCTACAGGTTGGCTGTGTGAATTTGCTGCTACATCAGAGAAGCAAAGTGCTATCACAGCTCACTTTCACTTAAAAGTATCGAGTGTTGCGTCTGCCTTTTGCTTGCTTTTAACAAGCTAAAGATTCCTGACGTGCAAACTCATATGCTGCTTCTCTAGTTTTTGTTTTAGAAACAGATTGTTTGGGAAATAAGAGTGTGAGGTTGGTCTGTTTCCACCTTGAAATGCTTAGTCCAAAATATTTATATTCGCCGGTGAAAACTTAAAGTAAGAAGCTGGTGGCCTTAATGGTCTCCTCCTTTTCTTGGATGACGTGGTGCGGATGAAGCTCTGCCTTCCCACCAGACAGATGTGGTTTGGTCAGGGAGCTTGTGGAACGGGCACACATTCAGATTGCAGTTGGCCAAAGTCTTTCTTTTAAAAAGTTTTTGTCAAAAAAAAAGAAGTTAAGGCGGACCCAAAGGCAGTTGCTAGCTTTGTCAGCTTGGAGGTCTGAAATTTGTACCGTATGAAATGGTGTGGATATTGGCTGCTGTAGGATTAATGTCTCTTTCTGCTCCATAAAGGCTGGAATGCCTTTGGATATATTATAGTCTGTCTCTGTTTGTCATTCCTTTGGATATATTATAGTCTCTCTCTGTTTGTCATTCTGAATGAAAACCTGGGAAAAAGGAATTAAAAATGGTAAAGGAAGGGTAGCAGCAAAGGGAACAGGCGGCCAACCAAAGAGGGGGCCTTGTAACTTGTCGCTGGGGAAGTAGAGTACAAAGAGACTGTAACAATATGGCAGAGAGGGACCCAAAGTGTGCACTGTTGTCGGGCTGTTACTTCTAAGCTATTTACTTAATTTCTGTACTGCACAGGGAGAATTTTCCTTTATCTTGCCAGTGATAAATAGTAGGATTGAAGACATGGACTTTGATTCATGTAAATGTGTTTGTGGGCTCTGTTTAGGATCTGAGCAAATACATTGTATGTGTAGTGCTATCTCCCTCCTGACATGGGCATGAGTAAGTTATACGAAATTAAATATTGTTATTGGAATGCTGTTATTTCCGTTTTCTGAAAGTTACACAGTTTCCATTTGGTTATTGATAAAAATAATTCAGTTTTAGCTGGATGCAGGATGACTGGAAGGTTTTACTCACCAATAATTGCAGTAACCTTTTCAGTCTAAACCGCTTTTTTTTCACAATTTATCTGGTTTTGTCTAGTACAAATTAATTCATATTGAAAGGCAGCATATTTTAAATGCCAGTGAAAACACCGTTGTGTAAATTAGATAGAATTAAGTGCTTGTCAACAAGATGTTTATGAAGGAATAAATACTTTAGATAAAAGGAAGTGAGTTCTGCCACAAATAACTTCTATGTTTAACAGTGATAATACACAGGTACAATGTTGAGCTTATTTCTTAATGAATCATGTTGTCTTAGCTGGTGGTGCATATAATTGTATTCATTGTACCGCTGTGGTTGCAGTTCACAGGAAGCCTGTTGTGCTTTAATGATATCTAAAAAATTGATGTTGTTAAAGTCATACAATTTTAATGTTTTCTTACCTGTAGCACTTTTCTTTTTAAAATAGCTTTCCTAATTAAAGATATGTAGTCCCTCCGTCCCCTACTGGGTTCTGGCAATTGTATATAATGCTTAATCATTTACCCTCTAAAATTAGTGCAAGGTTGTTAATCCTATGGATAATTTAAGGATTTATGACTGTTTAGTCAAATAGCACAGTGAACAAATGTCAAATACTTGCATAAAGGCGCTTCTGCCCCTCAGACCAATCTTTGATGAAAACATCAATCTGATATTTTTGACTGACCAAGAAGCTGGTGCGTTTTCTAGTCAGCCTGATGAGTTCTGTCTTTTATTGCGTCTCAGAAGTCAGTTTTCTGGGCTAGAAATGAAAGGATGGACTGGAAGTAAAAAGCGAGAAGAAATGTTATTTATTTAAAATTAACTTAAATATCATACTGGCAAATTGGTTGGAAATGTGAATTCAATTTCTATCTAAACTGCAATCTGATGTTGCACCCGACACTGTATTTCTTTTAATGATGAGTGCTTTGTATACTTCCAGTTGTTTTAGGCGATGGACTATGTGTGAGTCACATTTATAGTTTTCTTACTGTGGATTTTATCTGTAGCTTGACACTGCTCCCTGCTCCTGTATTTCATGACTCATAAAAAGTAGAGTACGATGATGTGGTCTGCCAGTGAGACACGACTTTTGGAATTAGAATTCTCTTTTGTGTAAATGTCCCAATAATTGCCTTATTTTCTTAGAATTCATTTGCTAATGAAAAATCATTATTACTTTTTTGGGGGGGTATCTTCTAGTATCTTTTCCTTTGAGATGTGCTTGTAAGGTACGGACCAACTTATCAATATCAAATTCTTGAATATGACTTTTCTTTGTTTTTCTCCCTTTGTAGAATCATGGCAAGTCCAAGAACAAGGAAAGTTCTCAAGGAAGTCAGAGCACAAGATGAGAACAATGTGAGAAAATTATCTTCTTTAGATTAGTTTTGTAGAATTGCATTTTCTTTTTACCTACTCTTGATATATGTTGCGGTCTACTACAGCTATCGTCTTTAGCTGGCCATACTAGTGCTACAATGGTAATATATACATTTGAATATTTCATATTTGTCTTAGTTCCACTAAGTTTTGTATGTATTCGGATACATTGCTGCATATTTGGTACGTCTTTCAGAAGTTCCAGTAATGCTGTAACCCCCAGAGTCTGTTGAACACATGATGTCTTGGGCACAGCTTAATTAAAATGGTCTATTTCAAGGAGGTTGATTGTACACTACCTTGAATGTGACAGCCCATGGACAGGCTCAGCTTTATTTTTATCAATGCATTAAACCTTGAAGGGTGATTCCAATCATTAGTACTTAAGTTGTTGCACTGTATGAGCAGTATCGCTATTTTTAAGAAACACCTCTCTTTAGATCTGCTAGCATTTACTGCCAGGCTGTAGTATGACTGAATTAATGTTCCAGACTTTCAGTGTTGTATCTTATTTTGTGAAAGAAACTTCAGTAATTCAATTTCGTTACTTTCTTATCCTTCGAGACAATAGGAAAATGAAATCAAGTTGAGCTCTCTGCCCATTAATTTTAACTCTCACAACTGTATTACCTTGCTGGCTTTTTGTAGTCACTATGGTAATTTTTATTTTCCAAGTCAGGCAAGTTATTGATCATTTCTTTTTATGCAACATAAATATTTGAAGGAATTTTATGCTGCTGGGGAAGACGTTTCCAAACACTAAGAACTCTTCCACCTAAAATTTTTTTCTCTGTGTAACATTTTCGTTATTTGACTTTTTGAGCTGTACAGTGAAAACTTCCCATGGACGAGTAATGACTGAGTGTTAGAGATAATTATTTTTCTCTCACAGGTCTGTTTCGAATGTGGTGCATTTAACCCCCAGTGGGTGAGTGTGACCTACGGAATTTGGATATGTCTTGAGTGCTCAGGAAAACACCGAGGCTTGGGAGTTCACCTCAGGTCAGCCTTTCAAGCAGGCGATGGGTTGGGTTGGTATCTCAGGGTTCATTATGTTTGCAAACAGAATGTTTTGCCTCAGAAGGATATAAAATGTGTCAATTCCAATATTTCACTGCCAGTTTTGCTTTGTGTTCTTCTCCAGAGTGAGTGATACTCTCTGTACCTTGTTTGTAACTAGGTGGGGTGTGTGGCGCTGTGTGGTGCCCAGTGCTAGAAAGTAACGTCTCTAGCTACATCTGTAGGTTGTGTGGTGGTCTTGCTGATATAACAGGAAATTATAACAAACTGTGATTTTAATTGTCCTAACAAACTGCTTTTTAGTTTTGTACGTTCTGTAACCATGGACAAATGGAAGGATATTGAGCTGGAGAAAATGAAGGCTGGAGGTAATAGGAAATTTCGAGAGTTCTTGGAGTCTCAAGATGACTATGATCCCTGCTGGTCAATGCAAGAGAAGTACAACAGCAAAGCTGCTGCTCTTTTTAGGGATCAGGTGAGTTCAGTTGTGTGCATGTTCTCACTCCCTTCTATCTGAAAATATCAAAATATTTTGTGAGCACCTGTTTTTGAAGTTGTGGAGGAAAGCAGCAACCTTTTGAACCTCTGCAATGGTTCTTGAAAAACTGGCAGGCCTATGGACAGATAAATCAGTAATTGTAGTGGCATTATTATTTTGTGGAGCTTTGCAATCTCCAAAAATGAAATGACAAACAACTTGAACTTGTGAGCTTAGAGCTTTACAAGGATCCTGTATTTTTATGCTGACCCTATCACGGAGGTGCTAAGAAGGAACATTCTGTGCTCACTGGGATATTTATGCAACTTTCAAGTTTGTCGTGTGTGTTGTCTCTGCATCTTTAGAGGGGAGTGGGAGATGATTGGCTAAAGTGGAATATTTTGATGAAAGGAAGGAATTAGTAAATTCAGTGCTGAAGACCCTTTAGTATGTGAAATGGAATTACAGAGTTCCTGTGGCAAGGCCCTTGGAAATTTTATATTAACTTTCTGATGTTAAGACTTGGATTGGAGGAGCGCTATGGGATGAGAAGATGAGGTTCAAGTCCTTTGTTTGAAGGAAACAGAGAGAACATTTAAATTCTGTGTAGGTGTTTTAGCCACTCTGTGTTAGTGTATAAATCCAGCTCTTTCTGTTCCTCTGTTGTTCTATTATTAGTGCTTACACCTCTATTAATGTAGTCTTTACTCTTCAAACCAAAATTACCTCCTTGAAGGAGTTGCCTAAAATCAGCTGCCCAAAGTAAAACCAGTGTTCAACGTTACTAGAGATTAAAACAGTGTTCAACATTACTGAGATTTAGAAAAAAATCAGTTTATTGTGAAAACAAATGGATTGATTTGTGTAGCTCACAGAAAATTGGAAAAAATGAGGTGTCCTCACTTCGACAGGACCAGTGTATATCTTGTATGAAAACTCTCACCCAGTGGTGTGATTATTTTCCTACCTCTTCTAGGTAGCTACGGTAGCTGAAGGCAAGGAGTGGTCCATTGAAACGTCTCCTGCCAGAAACTGGACCCCACCTCAGCCTAAAATGTCTCTCTCTTCCACTCATCGGTGTGTATTCTATTATCTAATGTCAATATAGCAATAACGGGATCCAAACCTGAAGTTTGAATGTTTGCTGGTTTTATTCTGTTGATGATGTTGTCTGAACAAGCATTTGTTTTGTGGCAGTTAAGGAATACAAGGTGTAGCGGGGTTTTAATTTCTCTAATAATTCTCGCCTCCTGTGTCTGAGTCTTAAACTGTGGCAGAGACAAGTGAGCAAGAGCAGAGGACAAGCCATGCTGGTTTTATCTTAACTTGTCATACACCTGAGACTTGTCATGGTGTCAGTCACACATAAGTGCAGTCACCACACTGCGGTTCCAGCTCGTGACTGAGTGCCAGGGAGGGAGAAACAGACTTTTTCCTTATGGTGCTAATTACTAATGGGAAGCATCAGAGCTGGACCGCCGCAGTTTTGGCTTTTTGCATTTGCATGTAGTGTTTGCGATTCTTTACAGTAAAGAATCACGTTAACTGAAAAATTAGTTGTAAAGCAAGCGAACGAGCACTTCAAGCCTGGCTGTCATCCGGCAAGTTCTACTCCTAGTCTGAGTAGCATGATCTGGGTCTGCTCCTGTGTTACTCAGTCAGTACTCCAGTGGCTTTTAGTGGTTGCATTAGAGTTTTCCGCTTGGTGGACAAAAGAAATAATCAATTTTGCACCTGTATTATGAGGATATACGTCCAACTGCACTACTGAGCTAGTGTGTTTTGCTTTATGCAGTTAAATTCTGAAATCTTTTCTTTCTATAGCTCTGCTGGACAATCTCAGGCTGCAACTGCCTCTTCTGACAAGGCTTTTGAAGACTGGTTAAATGATGATGTCGGCTCCTACCAAGGGTAATGCAATATTTATTAACTTTTGGAGTGCCTGGTCCTCTCGTATTATACTACTGCACAACTGTGATCTCGATTCACTAGTTAGCGGTTACATCTTGTTTACTGTTAAAAATGTGTTAATAATATATGATAAAGGGTAAGAGGAAGGAAAGTGACTCTTAATGCATTCGTGTTACAAAAATGTTTGAATAGCATTGAAGAAAGATCTTATAACAGTAAATGGTACTGTGGAGAGCTCCTAACAAGTGAATTTTTAGTATAGATGATGTCTTATAGTGATTTGAGTTAAACAGAAGTATTTCTAAAGCTAACTCTGTTTACTTCTATCTTTCTTTTTCCCATTTTCATGTATCTCTTTATGAGGATATACTCAGATTTCTGGTATTATGATCTGTTAAACCTGGAGAGTTATTAAGGCCACATTAGCTTGTGTAGCAGACACTTTAATTTGCAAGGGCTCACTGGTGGATCCTTCTTGATTTTATGTCTTTATGAAGTGAGTGGGTTTGTATTTTGGGTGCCAGATGCATTAGGACTTGTTCGCAGGTGTATTTTAAAGTCTGTTAAACAATTATCATTCTTTCATGCATTTCAGGTTTTGTGTAATTGTTTTAATGAATCCATGCTAATACAGGTACTGTTTATTAAATTTCTTATGGTAGTGGCCAAGAGAATCGCTATGTGGGGTTTGGAAACACAGTAAACCCTCCAAAAAAAGAGGATGACTTCCTGAACAATGCAATGTCTTCATTGTACTCGGTAAGGAAATGCTGGAAGCTTTCTGTGACCTCAGTTATTATTTTGTTCTGTTTTATCCTGTTATGGGATGATATAAACAGAGAAACTAAAGACTGCAGGTAGATCCAGAGAGATGTAGAGTGTTGGTTGTATTCTCAAAGAGGGAAGAAGATATACTTTAAAAGGCGAAACTTGACCAAAACTTAGGAATTATTGCTGGTGTCAGTTCATAGAAATAAGGAAATGAGGATTTAGCACTGGATTGAGAACTAATACTCAACATGGCTTGGAGAAAAAAAGTAATTACCTGTTGGGAATAGTAGTTAGGCTGGTAATGCTCAAAATAGATTAACCATATTAGGTGTGTTCAATGGAAAACAAGTGAAATGTGTGTGTACATGGGTGCCAGAAGCCCTGAGCAGCGATGAAAACATTTGAAATACTTGTGATGGGGTGTGAAGAGATAACAGCATATGGTTGAACAGTTGCCATGATTAAAGTAGAGATAATGAAGGATGCGTTGTTGAAGGAAAATGGGAATAAAGTCAGAGGCAGTGGGGGACATATTGGTGCTTTGGCTGCAGAGTAACAGTGCAGTATTTGGGATTTGGAGTCACTTTGAAATAAAATAAAGTTTCCTACTAGGGTTAGTGGCCATTAGTCTGTAGAGCGTGAATAAGTCTTAATATTCACACCTGTTTCTGTTGTTTGCTCGTTTGATTTAAATATAATAATTTCACTAGAACATAATAGAAAAAGGTAACGCCTGAACCTTTCTGTGGTAATCCAGGTGAACCCAAAGGGTGCTTAATATAGTTCTGCTGAGTATTTTCTAGGTATGTCATAGATTGTACGCCAGAGAGTTCAGATTGGAACCCACATCTGTAATGGATTGCAGATGTGCTAAGGCAGCAAGGGAGAGATGACACCGTGTTGTCCAGGTTACTGTTAACCATCATTTGAATCTGAGATGTCATTGGAACGTGACTCAAATGCCATCTTGTGACCACAGGCACACACTACAGTGCAATTTTATATCGTTTATTATGGTGAGAGTGAATATTTGCATGTGTATTCATCCTAGAGAGGAAACCAATTTTCCTTCCATGGTGTGTGATCATTTTTCCCCTCGGGTGCCGTATTTATGTATATACGCTATTTTCTGCTGTTGCCTATCAGAAGGAGAACATTCTGTTGAATTCACAGACCACACTGTCCAACTCGTCCCGTAAAGAACAGGTGGAATTGCAGTTTAGGTTCATCTTGAGTCCTGTGAGACTCATAAAAACCACAAGATACATCACCTCATCACTTTGTCTTCTGCAAATAGTGACAATTATCTTTTAGTCTGTCAGCATAGGACAAGAAAAATAACTAATGCAGGATAGGCAAAAAATATTTTTGCTGCTTTTTCTTTTTAAAAGATGTTCTCTCAACCTAAAAAGGTGGTATAGTCCAATTAAATAGAAGGGCTAATGAGAAAAAGATTCTCCTTTTTACAGCCTTTGTGTGGAAATTACCCAAAAAGTAATAAGTTACCAAAACATCCACACTTTAAACAAAACATACACACTTGGTGGAAATGAAGTTGATAAAAGGCAATGGTAGACACAGATAATAACCTAGCATTTGTAGAGCCATATTGAAAAGATTCTGCAGCACAGCTTAAAATTAATTGATGATGATCTGCAAGGAAAAAAACCTGTATCTGTTTCTTCATTCATTATTATGTACAAGGAGATTTCAGCTTTTCCCAGTCATACATTTTAGCTGCTCCTTGATCCCCCCCATCCAGTCCCTGCCTGTTGAAGAGCCGGTCTCTGTTTACTAAGGCTTTAATGTCTTCTTTTTGTTCTTATTTTCCTTAAGGGAGGGAAGATTTTTTTTTTATGTTGCCATTTTTAGTAGGATAACATGTGAAGTAGTTGGGTTTGTTCAAATTGCAGCTGTTTTGACGCAGATAATGGAAATTCATCACTATATTACAGTTAAATGAGAGACTATAATTTCTGCTTAGTAGTGAGTAGTTTTTATGGCTCCAGGACAAGCTGTACTAAAGAAGATTTTGACTTCATTTAACATGTAAGAGTGAACACTTGGTTATTCACTATTATTCACATGTAGCTTACAACATTCTCACTTCCTTTAAAGGGATGGAGCAGTTTTACAACTGGAGCAAGCAAGATTGCCTCAGCTGCTAAAGAGGGTGTAAGTAAACTAAAGATATTTCAATGTAATTCATGCTCTGTTAGTGTTCTAATAGGGATGTATCTTTAAAAGTGTTACCAAGAAAAACTAAACTCTGCTTTTTGTGTATTTTTGCCTATGGCATATAAATTAGATGCACATTGAATCCAAATCTCTGCTTTAACCGTTCCTTGTGTTTCTGGTTGGACCTTTTTGTAAATATGTCCACGGGATGGAAGCATCGAGAGAGAACTCAACAAAAATGTTTTGTTCGTAAAGCAGAAATTTCATTCTATGCCATGTAAGGCCAAATTGCATTCCTCAGCAGGAATTGAATACCAAGTTACAAATTGCTGATGGTTTTATATGTTTCCCCTCCTTTGCTCTCTAACTACAGCATTTTTGTCAGTTTAAATGGGAAACTTGTTTGGCAGAACTTGTGCCCAGAGGGGCAGTTTGGGGAAAACTGAGGCAAGGTCTTCATGCTCTGCGTGTTCTGCAGGTTTGCACATTTAGGTGACAGTCATTCAATGAACTGTAGCCCGAAACCAGAGGGATTAAAGATTTATTAAATTTTAAGTAGGTGGTAGTGGAAAGAGATTTAAAGGGTTTTTTTGGGGAAATAGTGCATTACAACTTTTTCTCAGTTTTGTTTAGTAATTCTTCCAAACTTTTGTGAGCATAACAGTCACCAATTGAGCAAAATAATTTGGGTGATGTTCCGAGAGACAAAGATATTGATACTCGCCTGCAGTGCCCCACCGAGGTCTGGTCCATGCTGAAGGCTCTTCCTTGCACTGTTGTTAGTTGGGAAAGGCTGATGCTTTCCTGGAGCAATCGGGGGTGTCAGAGGTGCTGAGATGGATATTCTCTGTTCAGTGTGGAATTCTGGTACAGGTCCATTCATCTCGGAGAACATTTGGAAATGTGTGTGTTTACTGAGAATAAAACCTTTGATTTTTTAAACTTGAATATATTTGTTTGTTTGTTTTTTTCCATAGGCTACCAGATTTGGATCTCAAGCAAGTCAAAAGGTGATTATAGATTGAGCTCTGTCTTATAGACTGTAATTGGCTTTAAATGTTATGTATTTGCCTGCACCAATTCATTTAGACTTGATTGTCAGCAGACCAGTGTGTTCATCCTTCATAGTACACAGTAATTTTTAGGTTCTAGTTTTTCTTTCTGTGGGAATTGCAGTCAACTGCAGTGATCAAATTAAGCGAGAAATAAACAGTGCTACTCTGCTGTGTACAACTGTCAGATACATTGGAGAAGCAGGAGTATGAATGCTTTAATTCATGCTTGCAGATTTAAAATACCCTTATTTTTGTGCACCTTAGATGTGGTGTATCTGGAAGTAGTATTCTTTGTGATAAAATGTAACACAAGCCATCTTTCAATTGCTAAAGCCTAACACAATATTACAAATGTGAACTGCTTAATATTGTTATTAACTTGCTTGTGTGTATGTAAAAAGTAGCAAATACAAAAGCATTTCCACTTTCAAATTAGGGTTAAACCAGAGACAGTTGGACCTGAATTACACAGAGCTCTGACATAAGCAAGATGTGTTTGCATGGAAAAGTTTTAAATTCAAATGTAAGAATGTGTAAATTAATAGTATTCTTAATGTGCCCGAGTTTTGAGTGAGAGAGGGCTTACATATATTCATATATGATATGGTTTTACTTTGAACTGTAACTCTTCCTGTACGTGGAGCGTTACCCTGGATGCTTTCTGATGTGCATATCAAACAAAAGCGAAGCTGCAGGTGTTGGTGTTCAAGCAGCTGTATGAGTAAGATGTTAATATTACACATCACAAACCAAACTTGAGTGTGTTTTGCAACCAGAATGTCTTGTTAGAGCACCCAGACTTGATACTTGAAAGCTTTAAAGTATTTGCTGCTTGGCTTATGTAAGAAAAAACAAGTGTTCTACGAGTCATCTTATTTGGCTCCTTCTCGTAGTTTCCCTTTTAGAAAATTGTTTCTTTCTTTAGTATTATTAGCAAGTGTAAATATAATATTGAATGTGAAAAGCTCATTGCATCTACTGACAAGGACCACGGCAACATGGTGCTCAGAGTCTAAGCTGTTACTGAAGCTTAGCTTTTATTCCTCAGACATCTCATTTTTTGCTCTGTTGAAGAGTTTGAACATCTTTTTGATGTGATATGTTGCTTAAAAGTATATTTGGTGTCCAGCGCCCAAACATATTAACTGTTTATCTTGGCAGTAGATGTTAAAGTTGGAAAAGGTTCATGCTACTTAACTTACCTGAAAAAATGCTGCCAATTTTTTGCTAAAAGCTGCTTCTACCTTCCTTGCTCTTTCTCTTGTGCTGTCTGGGTAAAGTTTTGGGGCTACAAGCAGCAGCCAGAGCCGGTAACACCCTCACGTATATTCTTGTGCATGGACTCCTTGTCACTGTTCGTGCTGAATATGTACATTTGCTCTTGAGCTGTCTTTCTTTTTTTTTGCCTTAAGTCAAATCTGTTTACAATAATGTTATGTGTTTCATATGGTAATGTTTCTCCAAACCTATTTAAAATAGGTTAAATTGGATAGAGATACCCAAGCTCTCACTCTCAGAAAATGTGCTGTGCTTTTGTCCGTGCTCTTCACAGACACAGATGAGTTCAGGATCTCTGCACGTCTGAGCCAGGAGTGCATGATACCAAGAGCTGCCCTGGGGTGTTGTTTGAAGGCAGATTCTTTAATAAATGCCCCATAATATAGTGTTTGTAATGGTGGTTAGGACAGTGTCCTAAATTCAACAATAGTAAAGATAAAGAAGCACCCAAATCTCCCTTTTCTGTATTCACAAGATTTTGTGGTTGAGTAAATGGGATAATAAAGGAATTCTTCCTAATTCAAGTGACGACTTCACTTAGCACATCTGAACTGTTAGTCTTAGTGTAGTATGCTCTTTATTATACAGCATAAACAATTTGGCAGGTTTAATAGACTGGAGGATGTTTTCAAAGATGAAAAGTCCCCTTTCTTGTTTTTCTTAAACATTTTCTAGCCTCATGTCCAATGGAAACAAGCCATATTCATATTCACCTATTTTACTAGGTGGAAGTGGGGTCACCTTTACCTTTGTCTTCTCAAAGAACTTTTGAACTGGTGAGGAGATGACGGTGGTTGGGGAGAGGGAGATCCCAGCAGAAAGGCTTTTTAGACACCTGGGAATCTGCAGAGGAAAGATTTTCAAGGTGCTTAATTCCCAGGAAGAACAGGAGTGGCGGCTCTCACCCCAGCCAGTGTTAGCGAGAAGATAAAACCCTTGGGAAATGAAAATTCAGGAATCTCGATAGGATAAAACCCTTAGGAAATGGAAATTCTGCTAATGTTTAGGAATAAAGTTTGGCAACCAAACCGGCCCTTTTAGATTAATTGGGCTAAATCAGAATGTAATTGGTATAATGTGGCAATTCTGAAAAAAAGTTTAAAACAATCAAAGGCTTATTATTGTAGTAGGGAAAGGAATGATTTCCAATGAAACATTTGCAGACCCTGCGTCCTTGTCAATATCATCTTATGAAAGTAATTTTGCAGCTTGTACTGTGGGCTTACTTTTTTGTGAGATGCCTCTGAAGTACAATATCCATATGCATCTTGTTCTGGATTGAAAGAGGTTCCTGAAGTTCGTTGTTTTATCTCCCTGCAAACCTGGAGCTGTAGAAAAGATTACAAAAATTTTCTGTCAGCTTTGCCTCTTGTGTAGAGCTTAGAAATAATTGGGCTGTCATTAACAGATGATAATAGCAGCACTACAGGATAGAAGAACTAGTGGAAAATATGCTTAGAAGATCTAATTCCACAAGTAATTCCATTAATAAGGAAAAATAAGGGTGGATGAGGTCGGTTCTTCCCAATTTTCAGCACGGGCCCATCTCAGCTGGTGCTGGTCGAACCATCGCTTCTGCTTCAGGGCAAGCTCAGCCTTGGCTTGAGCTCTGGGCAGCTCCAACAACCTCTTGCCATGTGCAGCTGGTTTAATTTCTTTTCTTTTAATGTCTTCTGCAGCACTGTACTGTGTGTGCTTTTCAGCTCGTTCTGCTTGTACAAATCAAAGCTTAAGGCTTCACGTGTTTTTGGAGATAATGCCAAGAAATTAGTCTGCAGAAAAGACGTCGGCTGAGGGTTTTGGTGTGTGGGTTTTTTTTATAAAGGAAAATATAACTGACTTTATTTTTGTTTTGCTTTTAAATAGGCATCAGAGTTAGGTCAGACATTAAATGAAAATGTTCTCAAACCTGCACAGGAAAAGGTAACTTTGGAACTAGTACGTGACTTGCAGAACTTGGTTGTGCTGACTTAGGGAATGATCGTTTCCTCCTACCACAAGTGCCCAGTTTGCAACCTCTTTCTCTCTTCTCATATAAGCACAGTAGCAAAGGGGAAACATGAAATAATTCAAGGGTGGTGTGTTAGCAAAGAAATAATGAGGACGATTCCCCCCCACCAATCTTTCCAATGTCCTTAAGAGTCTGTTACATTCTTCCCAGTTAGATACTGTTTTCTACATTTCATGCTTTGGAAGAGGGAACAAGATGAAAATGCACCCTAAATGGATATAAAAATTGATGTTTAACAAAAAGAATGGTTAGATTAGTATTATCTTGGAGTGTTAAGTTCCCAGTGTCTTACCCACCAGGCTGCCAGCACTGCTGAAACTCAATGAAGCATCTTTGAGCTGCTGTAGTTCAGGTGATGCCTCCTTGACGGCAGCAAAGTTGGGGCAAAGTATAAATTCAAGATGAATGCGGCCAATTTATCATTAAATGAGCATGTTCTTGCAACCTTTGTGTTCATTCAGAGTATTGTGTCAGTCAGTTAGTACCAAGTTTTGCACACATTAATGCGCAAAGTGCGCTCTAAAGGGACATTTTGTGTAGCCGTCCTAGTTGCGGTGTTGTTTCTAGAAAACTAGTTTGAAGCAGATTTTCATCTTTACAATTGTTAGTGACGAAGAACATGTGGCTGATGGCATTTCCAACAGCAGCTGGAAAAAAAGAACACAGGCTGACTTGAGAAAACATAGATAATCACTAGTGGGCATATGCAAAAAGCAAGACAGTCTGAGGAGAGATCACTGAGACTGCAGATTTTAGGCAAAGATTCTCCATACTGTCAAATGTTGCCTTTCTGTTTCATATGTTGAAAAAAACTCTTTCCCATTTGGCATGTGTTTGTTTTGTCCTTCTAGGATTTTGGCTCAGCTCCAAAATGTCGATCTATTTTCTGAGAAGATGGTGCTGTGCTCACCTATGTACCTTTTCCCAAAT
This sequence comes from Patagioenas fasciata, assembly GCF_037038585.1. Lineage (NCBI taxonomy): Eukaryota > Metazoa > Chordata > Aves > Columbiformes > Columbidae > Patagioenas > Patagioenas fasciata. Next base: position 7,585,485 of record NC_092535.1, on the reverse strand, counting down.
TGTATTGGTTTTGGTAAAGCAGACTAATGGTGCTCTCGTAAGAGAAGCAGTGGCACCACTTTGGGATATGGATTAGTTTTTGATTTGAAAATAATGGTTTAATCACATTACAAAATAATTTCACTTGCCTTACCTTTATTAATTCAACATTCTTTACATTGCATTCCAAATCACAGGAGAAGACTGTTTTCCTGTTCCCTAGAATTATCCCCAACTTAGTTCAGAGGACTTGTTTTCAGGGTTATTTTTAGGGTGCATTTCCTTGAGCTGATTTTCATTTTGTAGGTCAATTTAATGAGGAATGTTGCATTCTATATTTAAAAAAAAAAAAGTCTATTTCCCTTAGGATGTTGTGCTGTTAATTCTAAATAGGTGTCACTTTCTGAAGTAATTATTCACTGATCACTGCCTGGCACATAGATGGTCATGGAAAGTCACTTACTTTGGAACAGTTGCCACTTATTAATTGGTGAAAGGCACCAATTGTTCAAGGTTCAGAGCCCTTATAATATTTAAATAAGAATGTATAGAAGATAGGGAGTAAAATGGATCTGCTAGGTTTTTAACCTCTCCAAACCACGTTTTTTTAATCTATTAAAATATATTTATAAAATGTCACGTTTTCAAGTTGTATTGGTGTTTTTATGCACAGCATTAGTGTAATGATACCTTTGTCAAACTGTAGTATATCAGTAGAAAATTCCCACGAACTTCAAATGACTGAGGTTCACTCCGTTAAAGATCAATGGACTTTATATGTAGTTTTCTTAACTTAGTTAGCTTTGGCTTAAGTACATTTTGATTTACTTTCAGGTCTTTTTTACACTGTTTTTTTAGCTGTTAAGCCCAAGTAAGCTTGTCCGAAGGTTTCAACAATACTTTATTTTATGACTAATTACCAATACTTTGATTCACGTAGGTGAAAGAGGGGAGAATATTGGAGGAGGTGACCGTGGGGGTATCGCAGTTGGCCAGCAAGGTATGACGTGGCCTCCCTGCCTTGAAGGAGGCCAAACACTGAGCCAGTCTCCACATTCTTATGCAAAGTTCGTAGTGAAACAAAACCACAACGCAGCTTTAGTTTCCTTGTGTTGAATACAGAAATTTTGGAAGTGGAATTTTTGGTATGGAGGACTCATTTTGGGTTGTTAGAAAGCTGCACGACTGATGTTGTCCTTGTAAGAGTTTCACCGGGGGCACAGTGAAGAGTTGTGGGACAGACAGCGTCCCAAACACAGAAGGAGAATATCTGCTAGAGAATATGGAGACAGCTCATGGTACATTTGTGTGGTTAAACTTATTAATGTTCTGTACCTTTTTTCTTTGTCTTCTTTTGCTGTCGTTGCTTGGTAATGTGGTAAGTGCTCTCTACAGCTACTGAGTACAGAAGTCCAGCACATGATTCATCCTCTGTATCTGTGACCTAGAATAATTACTTGCATGGGTGTCACTTCAGAATTTGTGTTTCTAATCCGATGTCATTGTGTTTTAATAACTCCCAAAGGATTCTCCAAGCAGTCACGTTTATTCTGGAACGCAACTTCTGTCCCGTTTTACATGGGCAGTGAAATAGTACTACTGAAATGGGGTGAAGGTAGTTTTGTAGAACAGTAGAAATATAAATACTAGTTACATGAGTCATAACATCAAAACATCAGTGCTGCCATTAAGTTTAATTTTGTGTGAGGAGTAATTCCAGCGTTTTTTGCCAAAGAAGTCTAGAAGAGAATTCAAAATCTGTTATTGGCAATGATGGGTGAAAAAGCTGAACTTGACCCACTTTTCACATCTCCCAGCAGCACGATGCTGTCAATGTACGTTCATTACATCAACCACGTACCCGCCCATCAACATGATTAAGTTGTGAGTGAATTTTTTGGATGAAATGTGTTCTCTTTATCTGAACAAGGGGAGGAATGTGTTGCGGCTTTTGCTGTTGGACTTGGAAGGGGTGTTTGTTCAGTCCAAAGGAATGAAGTGTCCATTTTCCCTCCAGGTTCAGGGAGTTGGCAGTAAGGGATGGCGAGACGTCACCACTTTTTTTTCTGGCAAGCCAGATGATAATTCTGAAAGGTATTTTTTTGTTATTATTTTCTGTGTCTCTTTAAACACGTAATTTTATTTACGTTCTCTGCAGTATAGTAGTAGCAGGTAAATTTTAAATATGAAGAAATTGTTCTATCTTTGCTGGTAGTCCTCCTGTATGTAATACCGGAGGAATTACATCTATTTGTTTATGACAGTTGTTAAACTGAGAACAAAATAGTGCTTGACACCTTCATTTTAAAATTATTCCAAGGTTGTATCCCCTCCCCTGGACCTATTAGTACTTAAAAGGCTGTTAACAAAAATCTGTGAATTAGAATATAAGCTTACGCAACTTGGAGCAATGTATTTAGTTCTTTCTCCTTTATCCTCAGGCTTTTTTTAAGCAAAGGGCAGTAGTGTTACAGTTTTCTGTGTTTGTAGTCATTTATTTTTATTAGATTTGTCATAACTAATTTATTTCTACCTTTGATTTGTATTTTCCACCCCCCTCATAAAAGACCTGCTGAGACCAACAGCTACCAGAACAGTGGAGGGGAGGGCTACCAGAACAATGCTGTGGATCAGAGCTTCTGGGAGACCTTTGGCAACTCAGATCCACCTAAAGCCCATAAATCTCCAAGCAGTGAGAGCTGGACCTATGTGGACAATTCCACCGAGAAGAAGAGCTCTGACAGCTGGGATGTGTGGGGCTCGGGAACCGTCTCCAACAACAAGAACAGTAACAGCGACAGCTGGGAAAACTGGGAGACCAACTGGGAAAACACAGGAGGGGAGAGCAAGACCAAAAAACCTTCCAAGGCAACGAAAAAAGGGTCTTCATCTGATGATATGTGGGACAACCAGAACTGGTAGAACTTTGTTAACATGGTTTTGCACAGCTGGGAAGGGGAGGCTGTGCTGGCTGGTCGAGGGGAGAAAGTTTTACACGCAGCTGGAGTATCGTGGTTGACCTTACTCATCTGTTACTTTTATGCTTCCTGTTCGTTCTCCTTTCTTCTATCCCAGTTTAGGAAAAAAAAAAAAGTAGCATCTGAATCTTTTATTACATAAAGGTGGCTCTCCGTTTTTTAAAGATGGTGATAAATATATTCTCCTTGCACTATTGAAGTGACTTTCTTGACACGAATGTTCGAAGGAAAAAAACAATCAGTGCAAGCACCCTTTCATGGCACAGCCTTGCATGTATAGGTTCATAGGTGTTCATCCAGCCCTCACAGAAGTTGAGATGTTTAATGCAAACAAAGGACAGGGTGTGTCTTGAAAAGAGCCATTAAATAAGCAAACTGCAGTTGAACAGGTCTAGTTCAAATGCCTTATGGATTGCTCTGACCATATTAAATCTGGCAATTCAACATAGTCTTTAAATACTTTCTATTGGAGCTTTGTTTTTAAAATTCATGAGGTTTTTTAGCATTTAAAAACTTATTTTCTCTCCTTAGAACTAATAAGGAGCCTAGAGCTAAATAATTATTTGCATTAACTCGTAGTTTTGACCTGAGCTATCAAGGGAGATCCACAACGGCTCTTCTTGCTCGGTAGGTTCAGTCTCTGCACAGTCCAGCTCTCCTCACGGCCAAAATGCAAAGCTGTGATTTCTCCTTCCTCACCCACCCCTTCCCCAGTTTGAGTATTTTATAGGGTCTGTTTTTTCTCTGTCTTCCTTCTACCCGTTTATTTTATCTCCTCTGATAAAAATGAAATCTTTCTGCTGCTTATGGCCTTTTGGACATCTGTCTGGCAACTTGGCAGTGAAACAAATTCTGAAAAAGATTCCAGTAAGGAAAAAAATGGGTGGAAAATATGAGAACATTGAGGAGAGGGGCTGGCAGCAAGCCCCTTTCAAGATGAGTAGATGTCTGGATTTAATAGTAAAATTTAAATTAAGCAGATGTTTTCCAAATTAATCTTTAGTATGTCAAACTGTATCACTGTTTCTATCATGTATTTCTCTGCATATTTTGCAAGGATCTTGTTTGAGAAACACTCTTTTGGAAACATTAGGAACTCCTTGTCAGCATTAAGGAATGGAATAGAAGTTTTGTCTTGGTTTTGACACAACGAATTGTTCCGCATCAGACAAACCATAACTTCTACAGAAGATCTGTGACTTTAACAACAAAGGTGTCCTATGTATCCCATTTGATTTTTGGGGGGTGGGCTGTAAATGTACACTCAGCCCAAATCCAATCAGCTCACTTGAAAACTTTAAATCATTATATTGTTATGTAGTCTGCTTTACTACCAGCATGGCGTTCTTTACTGTGGACCCGGTAGATCTTACTATGTACCTAAAAAGCCTTTTATTTTTAAAATAAGTTAATTTGTTCAATGAAGCAACCAGCCTAAGTTGTCAAAGTTACCTCAATTAATGCTTCATTTCTTTTTCTTTTCACAGGGGTTTTTGAGTTTGTAGTAATATCCTGAGGTTAAGGAAGGAAAGTAATATCAAGAGGTTAAGGAAAATCTATGAATCACCTCAAAAGTAGCAGATTTTAAAGGCTTAAGTCTAAGTAGCTCTATTTATAGCCTGATTGTGTATTTCTATTAGTAGGATCTTTCAGATGGTGAACAGAATATTTTTCTGGTCTTACTCTATCTCTGTCCTGCAAGAGTTGTTATTTCTTATCGTCCCGTGGTATTTGAAGCTCGTGCAGCAGGACCCGGAGCTGCTCACAGCCGAAGCCCTGCTCTAGGCCAAGTCTTGCAAGGCGTCTGAGACGTTCTTGCTGACCCAGAGGCTCGAGGGATCTTGGTTTCCAGTCCTGCTGCTGGTACCATTTGCAGACATCTACAGCCTGACTGTAAAACAAGGATTTTGTTCTGCTTTTTCTCAAGTTAGACTTTCGACATAGCTTAACTGCATGTCCGACTAACTGCATTTTGATGCACACGTCTCTGTTGCCTCCTTGTCATCACCGTTCGGCTTTGGGAAGCGCCACAGCAGCAGTGACAGGAAAACGCAGCCCATGGGCTGCACTGTCCGACTGCTGGTGTCTGTTTGGAGCGATGTGAAACTGATTTAGCTTCCTGCATACCAGTTTATTACTGTTTCTCTTTCATAGACCTCCTGAAATAGCTCGTAGCAGGTTAAGTTTTATTTCAGTCCGTTCAATCAGCAGTATTGTGATGCTGATGCGAACGTTCTGCTCAGTTGTGTGGTTTGCCTAGGAGAAAACTGTTTTATTTATACATCACTTACAGCCATGATTGGCATGAGCCTTTTTTTTATTCTTCTGGTTTGATTTTTGTATCTCTTGAGACTTTGTTCTAAATTAAACAGCCAGGGCCCTACTCAGGCAGAGCCCTTGGGTAATGATTTTTTTTCCAGTTGACAATGGCAGATGAGTTGCCGTCTCTCTTTTTGCGGTGCTGTAGAGAGGCAACAAATGCTACAACTCCCAGAAAGGTGTTAATGGAAGATACTAAAAAACAATATAAAAATATAACGGCAGAAAGTGTAACTTCAGCCACCTAACTAGTATACCAACTGGTCTCGGTTTGACAGGCCAATAGTTTTGTTGGTTTTTTTTTTAATGACTTGTCTGAATGTGAATGTTTTACAGTGTCTTCCAGAGGAGAAGATGAAATGAGGACATTTTCTTTTGCAAAACCTGTTTTGTTGGATTTACTTTTTTTGAGAGCAGCTGGCTGGGAAGCTTCCGCTGTTTGGCAGGATGCACGTAATCAGGTTGCACGTGTGGAGCAAGTGCTCATGAATTCCACTTTTTTTAATCCCAAATTAACAATTTTAAGTCATACAAGCCCGTTGCCAGAAGAGAGCGCAGTCGGTGAAGTGATCACTGCAACCGTTGGACATTGGTTTAAATTTCCTTGTGTTTCAAATGGTTTTATTTCTTTGTATGGCTTCAAAGTTGGAAAATACAGAGCAGCTGGATCCCTCCAGGTAGGCCGATAAAAGTAAAACTTGAAGGCATTCAAACAAAGTGCCACTTCCAAAAGAGTGAAAGAGAATGTTCCCAGGAACCTAATCCTAGGAGTTAGGGATTGTTTTAAAATGTCTCATTTGTGGTTTGAAACCTGTTAATAATAATTCCATTTCAAGAAGTGCTTGGCCAGTTCTCCCTCGTGGTTGAAACCTCAAGGGTAATGCCGCTGCTTTTATTTTCCAGGCCAGACTGTATAACATTCCATGAGTTCATAATGTATTTATCAGTGTAATGATCTGTGCAATAATTTAACAAGTGTAGGTAAAACCTTTGTTGTTTAATCCAGGATACATTTAAAGATACAGTGGTCCTCTTGAAGAGCAGCAGTCTACCAAGGTATCGCAGTTCTCACTTTACTTTGGCCATATTAAATTTCAGTAGTCCTGTTGAGAAAGGCTTGAGCAGTCAGTCATTTAAACAGAAATAAACATTTTGATGTCCCTTACTAGAGTTTGATTGTGATGACTTAGTGACCTCTAGCTGTAGAGCCCTTTTTCATGCCAGCAGAACCTTGGTCAGTATGGAGTGCTGTATCTTTTATTTTCCTGATGTGTCTCTTGTGAAGTTCACAGGAATGGCAATTTCGGTGAACACTATTCATTGTTCTGTAGAGTGGTACCGGACTTGAACTGCAGTGTCATCTTTTAAGGAGCATTATAATAAAGCAAAGAGATACGGAGCGGAATGGTGTTCAGCCCTTTTTCAGGAAACTTCAGTTAATTTTATACCCATGTGTGTTAATAGAGCTTATGTAGTTAGTTCTTACGGTGAGTATCATGGAGTAAACTCAAAATGGGATGCTTTGTAATTAAGACAATAGGAAGGTATTGTTACAATATGAGTATGGAATTGTGTTGTTGGAGGGGAGTAAGTACTGTTAACAGCGTGAATATCCTGAAGTGCTGGTGTTATGCACGTTCTTCACTGCCAGTAATGAGAGAGAAAGGACGACTGAGCCAAAACCAGAGGTGTCATCATCGTAATTCAGTGCAGTTTTATAGTCTAAATACTAATTTCAGATCTGTTTGAATCGGGAACAGTTTTAAGACAACATTGGTTGCCTCCTTTATTTAAAGAGAGCTATAAAATAGAAATGCAAGTGGTTGCAAATAGATTTGTGTACTCAGAGCTTTTTATTAGCTTGTCTACAAAGGCACTTAACAGAGGAGAAAAGGTGACTTTCAAAGCAGTTTTTCTTTCCAAGAAGCAAGATTCTGATGAATCCTTCAGCTGCTGGTGGTGCTTCGCCTTCAGATTCCAGTTTCCTTGGTTAGCCAGGCAGCCATGTGAGTACTCCAGGTGATTTGGGACTGTGCTGAGCTTTGTATAAACTTAAAATACCTTTTATGTTCTTGGTCAGCAGGACTGAATCCTACTTGCCTTGTAGAAGTAACTGTATTGAGGTTTATTTATTTTTTTTTTTTAATTTTTTACACAAAAGGTGGACATTTGGGTTGGGTAACCGCACTGTTATTATTCCACTGAGACACTGTGTCCCTTCTTGCCATAACAGCCTGTGTTCAGGGCTGCTCTGTGTGTTCGATGCAAAGTTTTCAGCAGAGATAACTGCCAGTAAATGGGATCTGCTGGTTCTGGAGGATTTTGGCCCCCGGTTCAGTCAGCAGAAGGCCTAGAAATGCACAAAATGCCATGGAACGCGATAATGGGTGTTCTCCACTTCAGGCTGAGCACAGTCAGCAAAAGCGGATAGAAAAAGTCACAGTGGTTGACTTGGGGGAGAACAGATCACTGCTACGGGTATGACGTCCAGCTCGCTGCTGTCTTTGTGCTCAGGTCCCAGTAACAAGCAAGTTCAGCTGAAGCTGTTTTACTATTATACAACTGCTATATGTGTCTTCCTACCAGTTGCAGGCTCAGAAGATGATCACCTGGGTTTCCTGGGGTTCGCAGCTCCCTGATTTTAAGGAGTTTTTGCTTTCTGAGGTGTCCGAGAGCAGGCAGCGGGGATGTGTCCTGGTTTCCCTCCTCACCTCCTTCTGTTCCTGTAGGTTCAGCAGCAGACGCTCTGCTCTGCCTTTTGCAGCACTTTTGGCTCTCTGGGGGGCGATACCTTCCCCCAGCTCAGACCAGTACATGGGTGCCCAGTACAAAACCGGCATCGGGACAAGGCTCAAGTCCTGTAAGGAAAGTCAAGTGGAGCTGGGTTGTCCTGTTGGGAAGCAGTAAAACCCAAAGCCCTGATGTACGTGCCGTGCAATCCTTCATCTTATAAGCCACTAATTTGCAAAGAGGCCAAGACACGTTCGTCTGTCTTGGCTCCAGCTCTTTGTGCTCTGTCAGCAAGAAGCTGCATCTCCCCAGTAACCCAGGAAAATAAAGGTTAGCTGCCTCTGCTGAGCGAGTCGCTGTTTGGTTTAGGTGAGATGAAACTCCATGGTTTTCTACCCTCAAATGATGCTCTGCCATGCTCTGAATTTCACCAAATCGCTGCTCAAGCAGGAAAATCCAGCGCTATCAGCTCTCCACAGTTTGTAAGCTGGGTTTTGTCTTTCCCTTTAAGCTCTGCCAAAACGTGCTCCCTCTGACAGGCTGTTCAGCTTTGCTGAGACTGTTGAATTTTGCAAGAGATAAATCAGCTTCTGCCAGGAAACACCGAAAGGCTGGAGTGTGTCTTTATGAAAAAAAAATTACCACTTCAGATTGAAGTGCTAGTGCTTAATATCAGCAGTTCTTCAATGGATTGCTCGAGCTACCTTAAATATGTCAGTGTTTGACTATCTAGGGCAAAACCCACTTTTTTTTTCCCAGTCTGCTGACATGGATGGTTAACATACGTAAATTGATGTGCCAGACTACGTAAAGCCTGTTGTGATCAAGGTCAAACTAGGAAATTTCTTCTTTATAGAAGCCTTTTCTGTGTGTTGTTATTGCATAGAAGCTTGCTACAGTTCAAGAGTGAATTGCTATTTTAACTCCGTATTCACGAATTTCCTATTGACTCCGGCCATCAGCTGTCACTTTTGGGGTGTAACTCAATGCAATACGCTGGACTTGAATTTCAGATTTAGTCCACTTAACCAGGGCTTAACTGTTCAACTCCAGTGTTACAGCAGTACAGGCAAGAGTAGAGAGAATCTGAACCTAATGCTGCTCACAAGTCCCTTAAACTTGTTGCCCCCACCACCGTCTGTCTCTAAGCTGGTCCTAGAACTTTGTACAGAGCACAAAGCATATCAAAGAAGTGCAATAAATACTTATTGTGTAACGTAGGCTGCTAGTGCTATCCCAGCTAGTTAAAATAAACCTCTGCAGAACAGGCTTGCCCATCTCCATGCCTGTTAAATGCCTTTACCAAGGGATTTTTTTCGTCTGCAAAAGGCCATGCACACCCTGGGCTCTGCTGGTGCTGCAGCTGGAGACTCACCTGCCTTTGCTGCTCATGATCCATTGCTTCCAGAACCCGGGAAGCATCGGAGGTGAAATGGCCCCGTCGTGCTTGGTTGCCACTGCCAGGGGAACTGGAGGGGTGACAAGAAAACTGAAGCTAATGTGTTCAGAGGAAATGCGTCTGAATATCGGTGCCAGTGGGAAACACTCGTACTGTGAGTAGTTGCTGAGTGGCACCAGCTCAGGACCAGTGAGTCTTCCTGAGGCTGTTGTCCATTTGCCTCTGCAGTTGAACACGAGCCAGGCGCTGCTGGGCATGTTCCTTGGGCTAAAACTCCTCTGGATCAGTCCCAGTGCAACCCCTCTCTCACACCGGTTGTGCTGAAGGATCAGGGCAATGTACCAGCTCACGCAGAAGATGCTGCTTTGGGAGCCTGTGGTCGGAGGACGCTGCTGGCGAGGAGCATCTTCTCCATCCTTCCTCTAGAGGGGATTGTACTACTGTGCATGGAACATGGAACCTGGCGCCAAGGAGGGCTGAAGAACTGGATGCAGGGCTAGGGATGTGTTCCTGCTGGTGTACCTGCTATCTAAAGCCCCATCCCATCCTCTACCTTTGACTTGCATGCTGCGTTAACCCTTCATGATGTGAATTCCTCTCCCCCAACCACACACATGTGCTCTTTTCATTTTACTTGCTTCCTGGGGATTTTGGCTCTCCCTTCCCTCTGTCTGAGTACTCCAGGCTGGATAGAGGCAGTTTGGAGCTCAGCCTTTAACAAATAACAGGTTTAGGCTGTTATTAACCCCTGTTACCCTGGCCCTTTGCTGTTAAACCAGCCTAACAGCCCTTTTTTTTTTCTTTACCAGGAGGAAGCTGCAGACTCGTGGTACAGAGCTGGGACAGGGTCGCCACCTCCGTCCCTCCTGGTACAGGTGTGGCACAGCAACACTGGAAACTTGCCCACCTCTGGAGCCTGAGTGTTTCTCCTCTGGGAAAAGTGTGGGCCTAGAATTGACCACTGTGCAACATCAGACACGGCTCTGACCCGGGTTGGGGGTTTTAATGTTTATTCTCTGCTGTTGAGGAATGGGGAAGTGCAGAACGTGCAGGTTCCCTGTCTTGTTGCACAGGAGTGTTTCTTTTGTCGTTGTTCTTTGTTTGTTTTCCCAATGAAAACTTTTGTTAGTTCATTATGAAGGTAAGTATTTGGTGGTGTTTTCATTAAAGCTGCAGGTCCTGAAGCAATGCTGTTGTGGGATAATTTCATTTTTCAGGGATTTGGTTTATTATGGGGGACTTTTTTGTGTGTGTGGTGTTTTGTTTTTTTGTTTTTTTTTCTGGGTTTGTTTTGGGGTTTTTGTGTTTTGTTTTGTTTTTCAAGCTGAATTTCTATTCTTTGTAATTTTGAAGAACCCTGACTGAGCTGTAATTGTTTAAAGTTTTAAGGGAAACAAATATCTCCCTATTTGCTCTTTTGAAGTCAGCCAGGTTATTTGGACTTACACTTGATTCCTTGGGGCTAGCAGTCCTCCTTTTCTGTGGAAACAAGCAATGCATAGTTCTCTAACATCCAAATTCATTTTATGGAGCAAAATGAAGGACACTCAATGACATGAGAGCTCCAGCTGAGATTTATATCTGGCTAATGAGAAATTGCTGAATAACGTGCTCATTTTCTACAAGTAGAATGTAATAAATCTTCCCAGACTTGTTGGGCTCTAAGGATGCTGCTCTCCAGTCTCATTATCAGCTGCCAACACAGAAATGGAGTCTCTGCGGTGCAAACACCCCTCCCTGGTGCACAGTGATCTCAAGGCTGGTTTTAATGGTTACAAACCCATTCCCCTGGGTGCTGTTGAGTGAGAGATCTCCATGCAAAATGCTCCCTGTATTGCTAATCTGCTGTTTAGACTGGTTTTCTATGGAGGCGTTGGCTGTGAGGTGGCCTCCAGCATTGTGCTATGGTGCTGCCACCAATGGGTTAATCAGCAAATAGCCCCAGGGGTAGGTCTGTGAGATTTACAGCCAAATATAAACCTGATTTTTCTGCAAGCAGCAGGGAGAGCCCGGCTCCCAAACCATGCCCGGCTCTGCCCAGCCCAGCTGGCCGGGCTCCAGCCCAGGTGAGCACACCTGGCTGGGGACAAATGGTCTCTGGCAAGAACATCTCGCTGCCAGGTGGCATGGGATGCTCTATGTCATGCAGAGTAAACACAGGCCCTGCAAAATCAGGGATTTTAGTGTGTTGATGTTGGCTGTGAAGAGTCGGAATCGGTATGGGGAGGAAGAAGTGATGGCTGATTGCAGCTGCAGACTGCTGGCGTCGCATGTGCCAGCCGCCCTGCACGGGAGATTTCTGCAGCTCTCTGCTTCCCTGTGGGAAAAGCAGAGCTTTTTTCCTCCTGTGCTTTTCATGAGAGAAGGTGGCAACTGCTGAAATCCTTTACCTTATTACTATAATAGCAAAAGACTCACTCTTGAGCTTGGAACATAGTTTTTAATAGCCTCTTTTGTTTGTTTGTTTTTTAAGGAAGACTTTCAATATCCAATGAATAAACTAGCAGCAGTTTCTCTCTAGGTGAAGAAGAAGAAAAGGGGGAACCCCTGGTCTCCTGGGCACCTCCCCAGTGAGAGGACATGGTCGTGGGACCAGCCTGAGCAGCAGACAAACCCTCTCAACCCCTTCTGCTCATAACGAGGAGACATTAACCTCAGACCATTCTGCTTTTAGCTCTGTGCTGTTGCTTCTTCCGCAAAACACAGCCCTGCATATGCAGCAGGTGCAGGAAAGCAGCTGCCCACAGGGGCTGGTGTTTGGCAAACTCCACAGGAGCCCTGAGCTCGGGGAAAGGACGGTGTGTGTGGTGGCTGGATGGCCCAGGAGTGATGGATGAGAGCTGGGCTTCAGCTTTGGGGATGAATGCTGACTGCGGGCAGGGGGTGGGATCCAGCTGCCTGTGGTGTGATGAGGTGGGCAGGTTTGGGGAGCTCTCCCCACGGCACACATTCATGTTACAAGTGAAGGATGTTGTGACACTGGCCACGAACAGGGGCTAGAAGAGACACACCAGCATCAGCACTGTTCGAATGGGCTTCATGAGACAGCCCGAGAGCCGCCAGCTGAGCCTGTGCACAAGGGGAGCCTGTTTTCCTGCATTTACAGCGTGGTGTGATCAGCAAAGACACAGGAGAGAGTGTGAGCGGGGATAGAAGGAGCCTTGTTGGTGCAGCCCATCGCTGCAGCGCCTGTTTGACTTGGACGGGAGCACGAGACTGAGATTTGTTCAGCCCCACCAGCTCCACCTCTGCTGCTCCTCATGCCCAGAGAACCAGCGGCTATGCTGGCCAGAGGAAGACCAAGCATTATTTCCAGCATACTTGCTGTCACCCTGTGTTATCAGTTCTTTCTCACTCTGTCCCAATCCCTGCGTGCACAGAGACATCTTCTGCCACCTTCTCTTCCTCTGCTCAGGCTGTGCTTTGTACTTGGCTGGCTGGAGAAGGCCAATGCACATCCTGAATGCTTGCACAGGAGTGCTGACATCTTGTGGTGTCGGGAGCCTCTCCCACCGGGGTGGTGGTGCCTTGTGTCCTGGTCGATGGAAAGGATACAGATGTGGTGGACCAACAAATCAGTGATAACCTGATGTAGAGCTCTGTTATGGGGCAGAACACCTATAGGGTATCAGGTGAAGTCAACCACGTCCGCAGCCATCTAAGCAAGGAGCTCAACAGCACCTGCAGCCCTCAGCAAAGCGATTCTGCAAACTGCACTGTGAGAAGTGAGCTGCATGGTTTGTACTCAACCCTGGGAAAGATGTGACTGGGCGCCTACGGAACAGCAGAAACAAGAGCTGGGTCTCTCCTGGGATGGTGTGAAAATCCCCTCCTGAACTGGCAAAAATTAGCAGTATTTATCAGTGACTCTATCAATAGTGGGGTGTTATTGGGCTCTGCTCTCTGAAGAGCTTGCAAGGCATCTGTTTTCCTCTCTGAAATCTTTCAGAATTCACTTCTTGGGAATTCAGGAGCCCAGCTATCACCATCTAAAAATCTCCTTCCTCAGGATTTGATAGCCAACATGTTTCAGTGATTTACTTTTGGGAGAGAGGTCAGAAAAGGTGAGGAAGACCCTGGAAGCACAGACAGCCGAGGACCAGCTTAGCCAGGATGACAAACTGTAAGAACTGGTTCTCCTCGGTTTGCCTGCTGTCCTACAACCACAGGCGATGTTTCAGGACACTGAGCTCGTTCGGGGGTGCCAAGACCCGCGGTCACCGCTGCCAGCTGGGGGCGGGAGGGACACAGCTCTGCCTTTGAGCTCAGCCCTGGCTGCTGTGAGCTGCGCTCCTTGAAATGCTGAGCTGAGCTTGTTTGATTTAGTGATGTTATAGCATGCAAAGAGTGAAAGCCTGGAAGGGTCTGCTTGTGCTGATGGGGATATTGGCTAACTAGCTGCTGGCTGATGAATTGCTGCTAAAGATTATCTAATTAAAGGCAGCATTTAGTTTACTGCTGCTTTATTAGGCTTCAGATTGAAGCGGAATCTCCTTAGCTGATACAATTTTCTTCCCTCATCCCCATGTTCTCTTCTGGGACGTTTCCTCCCTATTTTGTATTTCTGAGGTTTGGTCCTTTATGCCAGCCTCTATTTTTCACTCCTACTTTAACTAATGGAAATATAATTGCACATGCATCTGATGGTAATGATGGATGTAATTAACCATCTCCACATCCCAGTTCCTCTGTCTGTTTCTCTTCAGAACGCTATTGCTTTCAGGCCAGCTCTGGCCTGCAGAAAATATCTCAAATAATCAAAAATGGCTGGTAGTAGCTGAGGTGGGTATCAGTGCCTGGAGGCAGATTTTAAAGGCTGTGGCTGGTAGCAACATACAGGCAAACAGCTTGGCACCAGTGGAGTCCCAGGCTCATTAGTGCCAGCTCTTGCTAATTACAGCCTGTGCTTTTGCATCCAGCCTCTGTGATGGCTGCTACAATGAGGAAGGGCTCAAGATACTTAAAGGGCTCAGTACTTGAATGGAGCCTACAAGAAGGATGGGGACAGACTTTTAGAAGGGTGTGTTACGAGAGGACAAGGGGTGATAATTTTAAACTCAGAGGGGAGATTCATGTTAGACACGAGGAAGGAATTGTTGCCCCTGAGGGTTGTGAGAGCCGGATCTGGGTTGCCCAGAGAGGTGCTGGATGCCCCAACCCTGGAGACATCCCAGGCCGGCCTGGACGGGGCTCTGAGCGACCTGAGCTGGTGAAGATGTCCCTGCTCATGGCAGGGGTGGCACTGAGGGAGCTTTGAAGGTCCCTTCAACCCAAACTATTCTGTGATTCTATGAAGATGCTTTGAGCCTGCTTTTTAGCAAGTGTTGGATGCAACTCGCACTAGGGGGAGGTGAAAAGCCCCTCAGGAGGGGGCTGGGAGCAAACCCCATGGTTTGCATCAGAGGATGGCACATCTTGAACCCTTCACAGGAAAGCTTGGAGACAAGGAAGGAAGGGTTTTGCCTATTTTCTTGCTAATCAAACCATTCATCCTACAGCCTGTGCATTCCCAGAGCCTGCTGGAGTCACCTACACAGAGCAAACGCTGTCCCCAGCAGATGGACCTGCCACCTTCCTGGCTTTTAGCTGAAGCCTGGCCGGAGCCGAGCGGTGAGAAGGCAGCAAAGCCAGGCTCAGATTGCAGCAGGCTCCTCCTCCTCCAGAGCCTACGAAGAGGGAAGGAGAGGCGGGGAGCTGGAACCAGCAACTCCAGGCTGCCCACCTGCACCGTCTCCACCGGGCTGGGGACTGCACTGGGGCTGAGCATCTCCGGGACCTGCAGCCCAGGGGATGTGCGAGGCCCCCGGGAGCATCCCCCCGCCAGCCCGACATGGAGAGCCTGAGCAACAGCCTGAAGAAGAAAGCCACGGAGCAGCACTACAGGGCAGAGGTGATGATTGCTGGAGAGCAACTGAGGTAGGAGGTGATGGGGCCCTTCTCCAGGCTGCTTTTAGCCCCTGGTGCTCTGGGCTTTGCTATCAAGAGCCTCAAAGCTTTAACCTTGAGCAAGTGCTTTCCCCCATGTGCTGCTGCCTCCTCGTTCCCAGTATCCGCCGATCCTTCACCCACTAAACCAGTGGTGAAACGGATCCTTTCCCATGGAACCTTCTCCTACTGCTCCTCCTTGGGCATCTCCTGCTCTCCAGGTGCCAGGCAAATGGTTTTAGATGGCAACAGTGTTTGTTTTTTTTTGTTTTTTTGTTTTTTTTTAAATCCGTTTACACCCTCCCCTGAACCCAGAGCCTGATGTGGTGGCACTGAGCAGCCCCCCAAGGTCCCTGGCTGGGGCAGCATCACCTCTGGGGGTGTTTGGACTTTTTGGGGGTGATTTGGGAGGTTATCCCCTGGGTGTCATACACCTGAATTGTTTTGCACAGCAACACGTAAGGTCTTCTCTCTCTTGAAACTCACTGTTGGGAACTTCTGCTGGTTGACAGTCCCAGTTGTTGAGCAACTTCTGAGGTTTTTTTCTTATGAAGGCAGAAATACTTTCTCCTATGTGAGGAAACCTGTGTGGCTGAGAAAATGTTTTCTTTGTGTATTTGGGCTCAGAAGCCCCCTTCTCCCCCACTTTCCTCTTAGCATGCGACTGGAGGCTTTTCTAGCTCTTGAGCAGAATTTCCGTGTTTGTATCTGGAGCCGTTTTGTTTTGGTTTTCCTCCCAACATTTGCCTGGAAACCTCACTCATTATCAGTGTGAGTGTACCATGAGCCTTTAAAAAGGATGCTAAAAGCCTGAAGGGAGGAGGCCAGGTTTGTGCAGGGAGGGAATATATTTTCGTTAGTTTGACTGGGACAAAGTTGAATAGAAACCTCAAAATATATGTACTTCTTGGGGAAACTGGAGTACTAGAGTACTTTGGAGTTTCCTGGTAGGGTAAGTCTCAAAATCTGAGAGTTTTCAGACCAAGCCTTTGGCAGCAGGTTCCAATCTTGAACTGCTTGCTCCTGTTCAGTTTGGTACCCTGGGTGAACCTGACACGGGTTATCTGTGCTGGAAGGGCTGACAGGAGCGGTAGGAAGCACGAGTGGGCAGAGAGAAGAGGAGAGGGCTCTCAGCTTGGAGTCTGGCATGCACAGAACCTGTGATGCTGGGACACACGGCCTGTTTTGCAAACAGCACAGGGAGCAACTCCCGTCTGCCTTTGGGCAGCCTTGGCTGCCTCGTGCCCCTGACCTGCTCTTGAAACGCTCCAGCTCTGTGTCGCATGGAGAAAAGATTTCATCCAGCACAACTGCTCTGTTCTTTGTGAATAATGGGTCTAAATGCTGAGGAAGGACCCAAGTGCTCTCAGTGATGGAGAGGTGGGTGATACGAATCTTCCCAGGGCCTGGGTGACCAATAGGTAGCAATGAGGAAACTGAGGCAAAGGAGCTGGATGATGTTTCAGGTAACAGCTCAGTGTCCATGTTGTGCTCCTCTGCTTTCCCCAGGGAAGGAATAAAGCAGCATGGAAAGGAACCTCAGGATCTGCCCTGACTCTGCAAACCTCATTCAACAAATAATGCTGCTGTATCTACATAAAATTTCAAACATTTGTTTTTCCTTGTCCTCCGCTTCCTGCCCTGCCTCCCTGCTATTGTATTTAATCAAACAAACCTTTGCTCTGTCTTTACAGTTCTTTGGCATCCCAGCAAGTTTGCAAATCCCTCCAAGTTTGGTTTGGCTGGAAAGATGAGTCTGGTCTGTGTCAGGATGCATTTCCCAGCCAGAAATAGCTGCACAAGCGAGGGGTGAAGGGAAAAGGCTTAGCGGGGATGGCCGGGAACAAAATAGACCCGAAAGGAATTGAGGGATGAAGGGATGCCTGAGGCTGTCCCTCTATCAGGGTCCCTTTGCTTCCATGGGATGCTGCTTTCTAGTCCATGGAAGGGGAAGAGAAGTTTTGGATCTTGAGTCTCTCCCTATCAAAAAGATGAAGATACTAATTTGCACTGATATTTTGCTCTTGGGTTTGGGAGGGATGCTGTCTCAGATCCATTCCTCACATCTGCTGTCTGTTTTTTTGTTTCAGACAAACAAACTTGTGTGAAAATCACACTGGCTTTACTGGGTGCTATGTGTTGCTGGGTGGCATTCTGTAAAAGAGGCCCAATTAGTCATTTCTAATTGCAACAAATGGCTTATCTGCACAGAGGTATTCTGGAACAGCCACTGAGCTTTGAATTCACACTCTGCTGTAATCTGAATTTCTCAAGTATAGGCAAGTCCTTGTGTTCTCTCTTCTCGGTATTCCTCATGGTCAAGTGAACCAGCTGTTCTCTAATAACTCTGTTAAGCTGCATTAATCACTCCTAAATGTAAAATGTGTTTGGTAAATGTATGCATTGGGCGAAGTGAGAGAAGGAAGGTTTTCTCCTATGTAGAACAAATTTGTGATTTCAGCTACTGTCCAAGATGTTCAAAGGTGCTGAGTGTTTAGTTCAGTTACTTATATTGAGACGCTGTTAAATGAAGTGTTCGTGCTTTGATGCCCTGGAAACTGGGCTCACTTAAAGGTGTGTAGTTGAACATGCCAAAATTTGTATTCCTGGCTGACAATCTTGGGTCCACAGGAGGTTTGATGCTTCTCTGTTGAAAGTGGATCTCTTAAAGTGGGGATGTCACCCTGCAGGACTCATGGGACACTGCTTGATAGGGCAGTCACCAGGTTAATGTTATTTAGAAGATGAGACTATGTGATCGGAATGACCTTAAAAAGCATAGTATTAAGTTTTTAGCACTGGTGAAAGTGAGGACTGGGAAGCAGACTGGTACTTGCTGGGCTTTCATTTTGAGATTTAAGTCCCGTTTTCCTATAAATACATTTAAACACAAGTAGGAAAATAAAACATCCCTGTGCCACTTCGACCTTTTTGTTTAGTTTTTCTTTAAATATAGGAACAGAAAAGATCCTTCAAGTGACGCATCTTTCCAGGGCCATTCATTTGTACTTAACCACTGGGTGAATAGGAACCAGAGTTAATATCCTTGAAAGATCCACCTTGGCATTTGAGATGCTCGGGGTCTGTTCCCATGGGCAGGAGGTGATGGGGAGCATCCCTGGGGAGATTCCTCTGATTGTGCAAGTGTGAGACAGCAAAAGCAGCACCGTTTCCTGTGTAAGAAAGTCCTTTGCTTCCGCAAGATTTATATTCTTGGTTCTGAAATTTTGTGAAATGTGAACGCACAGAAATAATAAAGCGAGGAACTGCCTGGGTTGTTCTCCAGCAGTAGACATGTGTAATCCTGCTGGAAAAGTGCTGGTGGAGGAGGAGCATGGAAGTTGTGTTTGTAACAGCTGAAGTGACCTAAACTCTTGATGTCCTAGAGGTTTGTGCTTTGGTTTTATTGGGGATTACTTTTTTTTTTTCTTCTGTTTACAGTACTGCAGATCTGCCTTTCAACAAGGTTACACAGGGTGAATAATGATGTCTTTGTAGTGACCTTGACAAGGAAACAACTTGGTTACCCAAAGCAAATGCATGGGAAAGCGGTGCAGCGTTTGGCAAGCCCAGAGTGTTTCCTACGAGTCGATTCTCGTGTTCCAGCAGGCACCTCATCCTTGCCTTATTCTGCCTTTTTCTTTTTCCTTTTGAAGAAGTAATGCGTACATGGTGTAGGTTTTAACATCAAGAAAGCTCAAAATATTGCATTACACATGCTTCCTTAATTATTTTTTTTAAATCTGGAAGTTCCATTATAAACTACTCATAGTTTCACTGCCTTTGTTTTTGCAACATGGTCCATGGACGGGTTTATCGAGGCTGTCAGCTGAGCAGTCAGTGTTACGTCCTTCTGTGTCTGAAGGACAAAATTTGTCTCCTCCTAGTTGATGGGAAACAGTAAACAAGATGAAAGTGGAAAGAGCACAAGGCCGCTCAAGCTGCGCATCTTCCGCTGGGTCTGCAGCAAGAGAACAAACTCGTTGTGAACTTAAACCAGACCAAGAATGTTCAAGATGCTGCCGATCCAGCAGTGTTTGAATACCACTGAATTCCTGTCCTGGCAATTATTCCCAATAGAACAGTTTCAGAATTAGTATTGTTGTTTTTTTTTTTTTAATCCTAGGTTTAAGTAGTATTGTTTGGTGAAAATATTTTTTTCTTTCCTTTTTTTTCTTTTTTCCTTTTAAATTTTCTTCCTGACAAGATCTGTGCATTTTCTGCAGTATTCTGGAATGGGATTAAAATAAGACCTATAGCTGAAATAATATTCTCCCAACCAATTTCTATTCAGGCCTTGTGTGATTATGGTCTATGTGTTATTGTGGGTAAAGACACACGTGTATGTAGGTATATATATAGTCTTTGTAGAGTCCTGCAGACTCTTGATAGCAACAGAATACTCATAGTACATTTCTTATCTCCACCGACCATGCCTCTGAAGCGGCAGCCCACGTGCTGCTTACCAAGGAAAGAAAGCAAATAAAAAATGATGGCTTGTCTGCTGGAGCAGAGGGACGTCGGGGTGGGAGCTGCGCCATTCGCAGCTGCTGCTGTGCTGGCTGGGTTTTGATAGTGGACCATGGAAAACAAAAACAAACAAACAAAACAAACAAACAAAAAACCCCACAAACAGGAAAAAGCTAAAAGCTCTAAAAATATCAAGCAGTTGTCTGTAGGCTTTTCAGTAAAATCCATATGCAGGATGGCTGCTGGTCACTTGTGGGAATGAGCCTTCCACGTAAAGAGGATAAAATACTGAATATAGACTTCAGTATTTGAGGGAGGCCTGTCAGAGGCAAAACTGGGAGCTGGTTCTGTGTTAATCTTTGGTTTGGTATTTTAGTTACCTGGAAGGTCTGAATATATCTGTTAATTGTCTTGGCTTGTAGTAGCCTCAGCATTAATTACAACAACCAATTACTACCTCTTCATCCAACTAAAGGTTTCATCTTAAGACTTTTGAAGCCCCAGTATTTGTTAAATCCTACAATAGAGGATAATCCATTATTATCTGATAGATTTTTAGGATATTTAAAACTTCTCGTGTGGTGCCTGAAACTGTTGTCCAACATGCTGTGTTGCACATGTCTTCAAAAAGAACAAAAGAACATGAGGCATTAAATAGTCTGCAGTGATTAATGCCTTTGTAAAACACACTGGCCCGGGGCAAAACTGTGAATTGAAATGAATAATTTGAAACTCCATCCTGGAGTTACAGAGGAGATGTTTAATTAATTTCTCCCTCCGAGTCTGCTGCGTGCACTGAGCATTTTCCAGGGCTGGTATTTTGGGAACAGTTGGGACTGCAGGGCAGTAGTTTGGCTCCTGGACAGATGTGCTGCCAAACTGGGTTGACTTTGGCTTGAACACACAGGATCTCTGTGCCCTGTGGCTTAGTGCAGTTGTTAAGGTCCTTTTAAAAGTCAAAGCCATGCTCACCTGAGTATATATTCACTCATACATACCTTTCCGTTGGAGACCCAGACTGGTCATAATATCAGGGTTTTCAGGATGGGACAGTGGTTGTTTTGGTAAACTCAGTCCCAGTCTATCCCAGTTTGAACCAGAAAATGTCAGGACACGATGAACCACTGTTGCTGTGGGTTAGATGGTATGTGGATCAGTGGGTAGCACGTGGGATCCACCTGGCATTTGTCTCTTAGACACATGTAGAAGAAACGAGTGGCCCCACTACTGCTCCCTCCCTGAGCTGTGACTGTGTCCGGGGAGCAGCTGCATTCCTGCTTTCATGGTTATAGGGAAGGAGAGCTAGACACAGAATGGTGCCAAGATGACAAATATATGTACTATATTTTCTCTGCCTTTTGGTCCTACTTCACAAGCCTGTTAGCTGCTATGTATGTTTTAGAGGCTTGTTTAGAACAAGACACATTGCTCCAGACTAAACCTCATGCAAGCAGTTGTATAATCTACACAGTGACAGGAGGAGAGAAGAGGATGATGGAGAGGCTCCTGAGGACTGACTGATGCAATCTTGCAAAGCCAAGAGGTTTGGTTGAATTTATAAGTCACTGGGTGCTAGCCAGAACTCTCAAATCATCAGCATTTTCTCCAGGCTGGGCAGATGCTGGGTTATTAGACCCAAATTCCCCTGTAACAGCAGCTGTGCTCAACAGCTGTCTTTCTTTCTAGGCTTCGCCTCCATGATGGGAAGCTCATTAAGGACAGACGTTATCACCTCCGAACATACCCAAACTGCTTTGTGGCCAAGGAGCTCACAGACTGGCTGATCGACCACAAAGAAGCACCAGACCGAGAGACGGGCATCCGCCTCATGCAGAAGCTGATGGACCACTACATCATCCACCATGGTGCGTGTGCTTCTCCCCAGGGAGGTGGTTGTGCATCTGGTCACTGTGTGTGTCCATCAGCCCGGAATACAGAAGCATAGTCAGGTCCCTGTTCACAACCCTCATAGTAAAACACTGGCCCAGGTTGCCCGGAGAGGTGGTGGATGCCCCATCCCTGGAGACATCCCAGGCCAGGCTGGACAGGGCCGTGAGCAACCTGAGCTGGTGAAGGTGTCCCTGCTCATGGCAGGGGGGGCACTGGGTGAGCTGTGAAGGTTCCTTCAACCCGAACTGTGCTGTGATTCTATGGGTGAGAAGCTGGGAGATGCTGGGCAGGCCTGAGGCCATGTGGGGATGTGCCAGTTCCCTGCCCCATAAAAAACCACTTGGGCTGTGAGCTGGGAAATCAGCATACAAAGCACCTCTTGTTTGAAAGCAAATTCAGTAATGCCTGACCTATATTGTCCTGCAGCAATTGCACCAGCAGCCAGGGGTGGATATTCTTACAGAAACCGTTTTAGCCCCTCCTTGTGTTGTGCAGGAGTGGGAGC
Source organism: Patagioenas fasciata (assembly GCF_037038585.1). Classification (NCBI taxonomy): domain Eukaryota; kingdom Metazoa; phylum Chordata; class Aves; order Columbiformes; family Columbidae; genus Patagioenas; species Patagioenas fasciata. The sequence continues at coordinate 7,563,290 of NC_092535.1, read as the reverse complement.
TGAATCATAACACATGCTTCACATCTACAGGAAAATTCATTTTTTTTACCATAATGGCTCAGTGTTCCTCAGTTTCACCATCCATGCTGGGGTGGGAGAAGTAGTGGTGTGGAGTCCATGCCTCTTGGAGCAATCATGTGGGAATGCCTCCTGGGGGATGAAACCTTGGTGCCTAAGCCCAACTCTTAGTATTCAGGCTTTATTATTTTAAAAAATTATTTGGAACTTCCAGCAGTTTTGGACTAACTCAGGTCATGTGCTGTGGTCCACGCTTGTCCCTGCACTGCAGAGCAATCCCCAGGGACCCCTTGGTCCCAACATAACGATGGAAAACCAGTGCTTCAAACTGGCCAAGAGCTGTTTCTCTCCCTGTGATTTTTTTATTTTTTAATTTCTTTTGTTCCCAATCAGGAGCAAAAATCCTGGATTATCAAACAGTCCTGGGAGACCCTTGGGAGGACAGTTGTTGCTGAGCTCTTGGTTGAGCCAAGTCTTTGGAACACGAGCTGTGGTATCCTGGAGTAGGGGGTGGTTTGTCACACCGGGATGAAGCTGAGGAGATGGAAGCAGACGAGAACCGTAGCAAATTCAGCCCTCTCTTCCCCCCTCTTCTCTCGGGTGCAGAATTAGCACCCCTGCATTGCAAACCCTCCGTCTCCATCTGCTGCTTGCTGAGGTTAATGCCTTTTACATTAAGCTGCCTTGAATAAAAATAAACTGCTGCTGTGCTTTATCACAAAAGCCTAAAGCTGAAGCAGTGAGTTCTCAGGTAACCATTAATACTTAAAACTGATTGTTTTTCCATCTCTCCAGACGACAGTTTCAAACAAATGCATTAGTTAATTGAACCTGTGCAGTGCTAGGTACCAGTGCTGTTCTGATTGCTTATCGTGAACGCGTCCCTCCTGCTTCTGTGATAATTCCTGGCAGGACACAGAAGTTGACTTTCCTATTTGCTTTATGACCATAAATTTTTGTTAGTCCTATGGAAACAGGACTGCCTGGTAACAGCAGCACTGGGCTAAGTGCTTTGCAATTAGCTGTCTAAACTGTTTGTCTTCTTCTCTGCTGGGATCCAGAAGATGATAATTATCTCATGAAGATCATTGTGCTGCTTCTTAATGGTCTGATGCGGTTTGAGCTGTTACTCTGTTACATGCTGGAAACACGTTGAAATCCGTCTTCAAATAGCAAAAATGCTTTGGTTTTCTATGGGCACAGTCCTGTAAGGTTTTATGTGCAATTCCAGGTTGCAATGACGTCTGAATCATTTCTCCTTGGAGTTGTTAAGATGCAAAACTTTCGCCTTTTAGAACAACCTTCCTGACCTGCGTTCTTGCTCCGTGAGTCGCGGGCTGTAGTGTCCTGAGTTCACACCGAGACAAGTGCTCAGGAGGAACAACGAACTCCAGATAATCCGACAGTTTTTGGCATTGAGCTGCTCACCAAACAGGGAATAAAGCTTTGCCAGTTTGCTCAGAAGAATGAACAAGTGCTAAAAATTTCCTCAAGAAATACCTTGCATCTTTTGGATTTTACTTGAGTGGATTATGTTACTTTAGTGAGGAAATCTTTGTAGCTTTTTTTCCCCCCCTTTGACTAGTTTTGTTTGTTTTCTGGGCATATTCTTTACTGCTGGCTGATCTAAGAGCTGGACTGTGATTTTTGGGTTGGGTTTTCTTTTTCTTGTTCTTTTTGACTTGTAGTCTAGGAACCTGTTGCAGGCAACTTTATCTCAAAGCCATATCCTAAATATTTATCTGCTAAATGTTCCATGCACTTAACAGCCGTGCATTTACAGACTGTGTGCTCATCCCCAAGATGAAATGGAGGCTTTTCATAGAGATTCGATTATTCCAGTTCGTGCATGTAGCTTTGAAGAAAAATTTCCCTGTTGAGGTCAGTTTGCTATGCAAATGAATCAGGCAGAGTTGGCACAAAACCATGTGGAAAAGTTGGTGTCATTATACATTTTAGCTTACAAGTATTTCTGATGGGGGCAGAGGTGATTTTTATGAGGTTTTGGATACAGAGCAGGGTTTTTTCTTCCTGTCCTCCAAGTCTACTTACATGTGGCAGCAGTTTTCTAAAAAAAACCCGAACAAATAGGCGATTGAGATAATTCTGTTTGTTTTCTTTTAGTCTAAACCAAAACATCAAGATTAAAATGTTTAAAAAGAAAAAGCAAAAACAAACAAACAAAACCTGAAAACCAACGAAGCAGGAAAAAAAAAAGGTGGCTTCCTCGCCTGTTCTAATGGACATTTTAGTGTCTGGATCAAAATGTAGATCAAACTCGAGTTTTCCCAAGGTCTGGTCAGTGGGACTGAGCTCTCCCTCCAGCACAGGCATTCGTAACCATCTAATCTGGGGAGGGAAGGCTGGGATGCTGGTTGCTGTGTGGCATGAGGGCACAGAGAAGGACATCACACGCATCCCCCATAGCTCTAACCCGGAGATAACGCCCTGCTGAGCCAGCACAGCTCTGTCTGTCCTTCATGGACTGATGGACACCCCCAGTGCTAATGTCCCTGCCCTGACCTCCTCCTTTCAGTCTGTGACGAGCACTCGGACTACAAGGACGCCAAGCTGCTGTACCGCTTCCGCAAGGACGACGGGACCTTCCCGCTCAGCAAGGACGTGAAGGTGTTCATGAGAGGGCAGAGTCTGTATGAGAAGTACGTGAGTCCTTCCCCTGCAGAATCGCTCTTAGCAAGAGGCGCTGGGATGCGGTTTGCTGGCTGTGCTTGCTGCTGATGCTCTGTGGTTGGTTTTTCTCTTCCTTCTCAGTGCTGGAGCATCGGCAAATGTTGTTTCCTGAGCCCTGTGACAGCCACAGGACAACCGGCCTCTTTGGGGCTGGGGCAGCAGCTTTACTCTGAAGTCATGATGCTTCCAGGGGTTCCAGCTGCAGGGCAGGTTCTGGGATCCAGGACAGGGAAGTGCTGAGGTCCAGTCTGCAGTTTGGGTGATCCTGGGATGGGCAGGTCCAGCGGCCGTTTCCCCCAGCATCCCTGGCCAGGCTGCTTCCACTAGCACTGGTAGGACTTACGTTCCACCAAAATCAGTGGGGTACAGGATTTTGGGGCTCTTGTGGGCCTGGATCCCTGCACCTCACTTAGCCTATTTGCAAAATTTGTAATGGAAAGAATAATTCTCAGACAGTAGAGAAAACAATTCCTTCTGCCTCCAAGTGTTCGGTTTTCCTTGTGCTGCTCATTTCTGGTTCTAAATCTAAGCCATTTTACCAGATATCTCACAAGTCCTTTTGTTAGACTGGGTTCAACCACAGACCTCCCCGCTCTGGACCCGTTTCCTTTAACAACTTCTTCACGTCTTCCTCATCCTGAAACCCTGGCAGTCAGATTCACAAACTGGCACTGAGGGAGAAGTCCTTCAGCTGGGTGGGTGATGATTTTGCTGTCTCCCTGCCTCTGGCAGATGTCCACTCCTTGGACTTCGCTTTTCCTCGGTGTTGGCCGTGGGACCAGGGAGAGCATCTCATGGCTGAGCCCACTGCACCCTCTCGTGGAGACACAGGATTTAGCTCTTGCATCTGCTGCAAACTGAACTTGTGTTTACTGAAACACACCTTCTCCATCAGTTTGGACTATCTGCTCTTTGTTGTGTGCCTTCAGTTGCTTGCTTGGCTTTTCGCTGTGGTCTTTAGCCGAGGTTGCAGCTGAATTGGTTTGGCTGAAGCTGCTTCCTCTGCTGTGATGAAGATTTCCAAAACTGCCTGACTGCAGCCCCGCATCTCTCCTTCCCTTCCCACGGCTCCCAGGCAGTGATGTCTTGGCTGTAACACTTTGCCCATTTCTCTTGGCCTTGCTTGGGCTGGCGGCAGCTCCCGCAAGGGACGGTGGGGCTGGATGGCATCACAGGATCCTTGTCCCACCCCTGTGCCAGGCTGGTGAGCGTGGAAGACTCAATTCTGAAGGTGAGGGAGGAGAACTCGGTGAAGTACCAGAGGACTTTCCTGGGCTGCGAGATGATCGACTGGCTGGTTCAGGAAGGAGAAGTGGAGAACCGAAAGGAAGCGGTGGAGCTGGGACGGGCACTACTGGAACATGGGATCATTCAGCATGGTGAGTGAGGGTCAGGGTAGAACTGGGGTGGAAAGCGAGAGATGAGTGCAGTTGTCAAGGCTGCACTAAGAACAAACCCCCATTCATGTCGTGCAACAAGTGCTGGTCAAGTGCCCACTTGGAGATGGCAATGGGACCTTTTAGTTCTATGTTTGGAGCTGGTGACCTTTGAAATTGGAGCAATCATCTTCCACCACCCACAGAGGCTTTGAGCTGAAATCTGAGCTATTGCTCTTCGGCTCTTCAAAGCCTCCGGCCATAGGACTGAGATCTGCCGCTGGGTTTGGAGAGCTGGGTTGTGAGGATGTGATGTTCAGCTCTGCTTGGCTGGAGATCATAATTATTTGCAGGAATTAAACTTCCAATTCAGAAGGCAGAGAGTTCTCTGAGTGTCTTGGGGCAGGTGACAGAGGGCTGAGACTCAGTGGTGCACCCCTGGGAGATGGCATCTCTTGGGGAGGTGGCCCTGCTGTTCCTCCTTCCCTGCAGATAGCACTCCAAAACAGTCAGAAAACCCTCAACAGAGCACAGAAGCATTACAAGCAATTCATTTGGGTCCCTGAGTATATTTGCTATATTTTTTTTCACACTGCTTTGGCCTCTCCCTCCTTCCCTGTTCTCTCCTAGTCTCCAACAGGCATCACTTCTTTGACAGTGACCTCCTCTACCAATTCTGGACCAACTTCCGACGGAGGCGGCGTCTCACAGAGTTACTCAACGAGAACTCTTCTCGAGCCCTGTCCGAGAGCCCCGACAGCCCTTTCTGCCTTCGCAAGCTCAACCCAGACCCAGGCAACACCAGCTTTCTCTCCGGTAACTGTGGGTGCATTTGGGAAAGAGTGTGAAAGCGAGGATGACGTTACCAGAGCATCCCAGTGCTGAGGCTGTTCCTCCAGGCACCCCATGAAGTGACTGCCCCTCTGTTTGTGGTGGATGCCATGACGCGATTGCAGTCTCAGTCACAAGAAAATAACTGAATTTACCATCAACTCAGCTCTTGATCTTTCTTTGAAGCTAGTTTTATTCTTTCTAAGCTCAAATGCATTTTCAATGCATGCTTACTCTTCATATGTGGGTCAGGCTGGTGGGGAAGTTTGTTGTTTTAAACTGGTCTGTTCCTTCCTTGGGTAACTGTTATTTGTGCATCTTTCAGTCCAGACCAACAAGGAGATCAAAATTGTCTCAGCGGTTCGAAGGAGCAGCATCACTTCCCTTGCTGGAAACTCAAGCCCCTATTTCAGCGCTGCTCCTATGTTGGTGTTCCCTCCTGTGGCCGAGTGCAACCCCAAATCAGGTTAGGGCTTCTGCATTGCATGGGATGCGTCTGCTCTTTCAGGGGACGGGTGAGCTCAAGCCTCAGGTACCAACTCATTCAGTGTCAGCTCAGTGACTTGCAAGAGGATAGGGTCAGCCTCACCTCTGAGCCTCAATTTGAAAAGTTGTGCAAGTGTTTTGAAGAACTTTGAGGTGACTGCAAAGACTTCTGTGTGCAGTGACTGTGGCTGGTTCTAACATCTGTTCTCCAGCCCACGGTAACTCGCAGGCTGCCTTGTTATGCACTTTACTGCATGAAACCCTTGATTCTGACAGCATCTGTCACCTTCTGCTCTAGTGTTAAAGAGACCCATCACCAATGAAGAGCTCCTGTCCCCTGGGGCCCCCTACATCAAGAAGACACTAACCGTAAGTGACCACAGCGAATGGTGTTGCTAAGCCAACAGTACTGATCTCTCTGATTGCTCTTTGATAGCTCTATCTGCTGCTCTGGCCTCTGTGTGTCAGAACTTTGATTGCATGTCACATCATCTTAGCTTTTGCTTGGTGAGCCTCAGTGGGTCAATGTTTGCAAATATTCTTGTAAGTGAAAATGTCCACAGCCTCTGCTTTAGTTTAATATATATATAAGGGGTAGATCAGGAAAGAGAACATTTCCTGAAGTGAAAAACTTCCATTTACGTTTCATCCAGCTCCGTACAAATACAATCAGTCAAGTCTTGTGGCAGTTGAGACCTTGACACTCATCCTGTGTCACACAGATGTCACCGTTGTGCATGGTTTTAAGCATCTCTCAGGTTCCTGCTGCAGATCAGATATGCTGATATCAATATGATCCATCAGCATCTGATGGAGCAGCACTGAGTGGGGAGCATCTGAGGGCCTCTCTTGCCTTTCTTAGGATGGGCTTGTTTCATGGACAAAATAAATGCACTGCAAAAATCTCCAGGATGCTGCAGATAACCTGAGTTTTGGGCTTTTGCTTTTCTAATTATTTCTAAAGCTGTAGTACTGGTCAAGGCAGGGCCAGTAGGTTCTGACAGGAACTGTCTTGCAACATTCATACTCAGCACCCGAAGTGCTTGTTTATTTTTGTGTAAAACTTCTCAGCCCTTTGCTGCCCGCCTTTGAAAGGGGGAATCTCACTGTGACCAGTTTAAGAAGCAGGAAGGCTGTCTTGCCACACTGCTTTGACACAAGGGAGCTTACAGGAGAGCTGTGGATCCATTTCCCGAATTAACTGTGCTGTAGAAATTGGCGAGAAGGAGCAATGAAAATAAAGCCGGTGGTTAACGTGACATGTATGAGGATTTGCCATTCATTCTCCTGCTAAACGCTCTTGCCCTGCCCTTCAACTCTGCCAGACCAGGCCTTTCATGGCTCATTTCCTTCTGCTTAGCTGTGCAGTTGCTGTTATTTATTTATATGGGTAATGTGCAAAGTCCTTTGGGAATTCCTCTTCTCTTTTAGTCGCATCAGATGGCTGCAGTAGTACAGCAAACTGTTCTGACAGATTGAGATCAGTGGGAAAAGTTAAAAGAGTGGCTACTTCCACTCTGGAAGTGCTCTCTGTGCCAGGGAAAAGGCATCGTGTGCGTGCTCTGGAAATGTTCTCAACACGTTCTCAGTGCATGCTTTGCACTTCAATTTCATGATGCCTGTGTGTTACTCTTCTGCACTTACTGGCAGAGAATATTAACTGGAAAGCAGCTTTGCAGAGAGCAATTAATCTGTGGTTCTGAATCTCACTCGGTGTGCAGCCCTTTCTCTCCCACCCATGACAGATCAGGATCATGAGTAGAGCTCCCTATCTCACTAGGAACTGTTGCATCTCTTCTATCCAGCCCATTCCTTGTTTTTTAAACCCCTTTTGTCCTACTTGTAGATTGTGGGGGATGCAGTGGGCTGGGGCTTTGTGGTCCGAGGAGGAAGACCTTGCCACATCCAGGCGGTGGACCCAGGAGGACCCGCTGCTGCTGCAGGGATGAAGGTACTTCTGCCTCATGGTGACTTAACAGGAGGCAGGACTCATGTCCTGCTTGCGGTTTTCAGGCTGAACACATCCTCCATATTCCCACCTTCTGCACTTGAGATCGGTCTGGTAGAGTAGGTGCATGCATCTCCACGGTGCTGTGATGAAGGATGCTCTCTGAAGGCAACATGCACCATGCAGGGCAGCAGATTTGCCTTTTGCCAGGGCAGAACAGGGGCAGAACAGGAAAAAAAAACCCAAACCTCTGACAAAACTAAGTTGTCCTTGTGATAGACTTAGGAGATGTTGAAACTCTGTTTGAGCTATTAAAAACAAGTAACTGTATATAACCCGAGAGAAGCAGGGAAGGAGCAGAGCTTTATCTTGAATCACCTGCACCCACAGCTCCTGCGATGTAAAGCATTTTGTGTTTCTCTGCTATTAATGATGTAGTTCTGCATGGAACTATTTACCATGTACCTGAAAGCTAAATGACTTTAGACTGATGCCTTGTTTTGTTTCATCAAGTAATTTCCAGTGTTTCCAGAAATGAACGGATGTCTTGAAATGCATTTTACACCCAAGCATGTATGGGTTTTATGTGTAGAGTTTCAAGTGTGAATGAAAGAAATGTAGAGTTTCACAGTTCCCTATGAAAACCCCAGCAGCAAGGGAGTAATTTCTACCAGCTGACATAAGCCTGAAGTCCCATGGATATTTGAAATAATGGGATTCTTCAGAGGCAGAGCATGAGTCCATGTTTGCTCCAGGCAGGATTGGAAGGGGATGGCTGAATTTGTTTCATTTAGTCAAGAGCTCAGTTCATTTCTCCTTACCTAATCTCATTTGCTACCAAATTGCTAGATGTTAATATTGTGCCTCATTTCCATCTGTGAAATGAACCACTGCTCACAAATGAATCTTTTTTTTGTTGTTGTTTTTGCCTCCGTTAGCTCACAGTCTAAATCCCTTTGGTCCCTTTTTGTGATTGTAGCACAGTGATTACTGGTGTTGCTTATGGAGTGGTAATGCTTTAGGGTTTGCAGGATTTTGTAGCAAGTGATTTGTATTGCAGCCTCGGGCTCTACTCAGTCATGAGCAGAAGTTTCCATGAGGCACCAGCTGAAGGTAACCTGCCCTTCCTCTCCTTGCAGGTGTGCCAGTTTGTTTTCTCAGTCAATGGTATGTACGTTTTGCATCTGGACTATCAAACCATCAGCAGCCTCATCGTGACAGGACCTCGAACTCTCGTGATGGAAGTCATGGAAGCTGTTGAATGAGCAAAGGAGTCTTGTTTTGCCACTGTTTGGGACAGCAGAACACTCCACTGAGCAAGGATGGACTCTGAGGAGGGACCAAGCTTGACCATTCACTCTGAAATTGTTAGCGAGGCATTTTAAGATATTTTCAAATAAATGCATTCTAATGGACAAGTCTCAGATTTTGATGGTCTTGAACTACTTGGCTATACCTGATGTTGACAGGGTTCAAGCCTAAGCTCTCACAGCTCCTTTTTAACGCTGATGGGAGAGTTCAGCACATCATAAACCCAAGCTTTAGAACGAGCTGTTCCCCCAGTCAAGCTGCCAGGCAGGTGGTACAGGCTGGTGAGCAGCGAGAAGTTTGACACCAAGTGAATCTGTCTGAGCTCCCCTGAGCTGTCTGTGCAGTCTACCGAGAACACAATGTGCTTTCCAGATGGCCCGATAAGCCGTGCCACCGACTCTGTCAAGAAGATAAGGAAATGAATACAGTGATGTGTGCTTCCTTGTAAAGAACGTCAAAGGCTCCTGTTACTCTCCTGGCTTAGCCACGCTCACAGGCAGGACTAGTTGCTCTTCCCAGCTGAGTTGCTTGGAAAGGTCAGACTTTAAGAGAGACCCCAAACAGTGTCTACCGTAAGGGAAGTGTCCTAGTCCGAATTCGACTCTGGGAAGGAACAGAAATGAGTGAAAACCACCAAAATCCAGGCCCCCTGAGCCCTGCTGCTCCCAGGATGACTTCATTTGCAGGCAATGCAAAATACTCATATGCAGACTACCCTGAAAATGAGCTAAACATAGAATAACAGGTAATAACAAGAAACTGGGGAGGTTTCTTGCTTTCTGGTTCACAGAGCATCCTGCTTGCAATCAGGCTGCGATGCTGTGCATATACAGCAGGCTGATTTCCAGCACTCCTGTTTGGGGCAGAGCCCTCAGCACAGCTCTTTTGGCCACCAGCTAAGTCTCAAAAAATAGATATATAACTTTAATTTAGATTTGTGTTAAAGTGGGAGCTGACTTTCTTGGAAAATCTGGCGTCAGCTGCGTACTATGTATTGCGTTACTGCTGGCTGCTTTTTTTCCTTTGTATAAAGGGATATGTGCTCCCCCAGTGCTGGTGCAGAGGTGATAGGATGACTTGGAGCACAGCATTCCTGGAACTAGGTCCAAGCAAGATGTTTGCATTGATAATCCACTGGGGTCCTTCCAGCCCCTAAGTAAAACCAGACAATCTCTGAAGCTGTTTGTCAATATACTCACAGTTATTTCTAGCCATTTGGTGCACTAGCAAAGCAGCATCCACCTGCCTTTTTTATTTTAAGATCCTGTTTTGTGTTGCTTCTCAGGTAGGGCTTGTGTGTCTGTGGTTGCTCCAAGGTTTAATCCGCAGTGTTGGGCTTGAGCTCAAGTCAGGCAAAGCCCAGAGATCCAGCATTGCGTGGGCACCTTGGGAAAGGTGGATCAGTGAGCAACAACCTGAACAGAAGCACTGGGAGCAGCTCCAGATTTTTCTGACGTAAACAGAGCCTAATTTTAGCTCTGGGTCTGAATTTACCTGAAAGTGAAGTGCACGGATCTGTCTTCTTTCCTTTCTCACCTCCTGGTTTTAGAGTAAACTGTAGCAAAGCTGAGCAACTATTAAAACCCATCAGGAATTATCAGAGAGGTAATTTGGGGTTTTTATGTGTAGGGCAGGGACAACCCTCTCTCCACAGGCTACCAAATGCTCCATGTTTTCTTTTAGCAAGATTTAAGTGCTTCTTTTTGGTGTTATCCTTCAGCATGTATATTGTGATGCTTTTAAATACTTATTAGATTACGACAGAAAATGGCAATAAACTACCAAATGTTTGGTTATTGTGCAAAGTATTTGAAAACTATGTATGTTTGTTTTTTTCCATCTAACTTGAGACTTTCAAAGTTGCCTGTGTTTCCCGTAGAATGGTAATATGCGAGTTTCTCGCAGCTCACTCTGCAATGGGAGGGTGATGCTGATAGTCCCTGGAGATCCAGCTGAAAATCTGGCCTCCATGTTACTGAGAAATGCCACTGTCAGTTGTTCCATTCCTGGAAATGAGAACAAAATCTTTCTGAATAGGTTTTGGCGCGAAGCTGGGGGCTCTCCCAGTCACTCTCAGTGCATCCCACAGCTGGGGAGTCTGCAGCACCGCTGAGCTCCAGTTCATGATTCAGCCTCTGGCCTTGCAAAAACTACAGATGTGCTTAATTTCCTTAAACAAATGCAATGCAATTTGCCTTCAGTGCAAGAGCCGGGCTCTCAAAAATATGTGATGGGATGCAAATGGGACCGGACTGACTTCATCCCTGGGAGTCTGACAGTGGGCGGGAGCCAGGACTTGTTGCGGCTCTCTAGGAACTTGTTGTGCAGCTTCCTAGGCAGAGTTTGAGCATTTAGTTTGAAAAGCCACTCAAAAGTATTCACTATTTTTCATAGAAGCAGAGTCTTGCTTTTTGTGCATGCTTTATTTAGCTGCACGTAGGGGCCAAACGCCGCTCTCCGCTGTGTGGTGAGAGGGAGGTGGGGGAATTGCTGTCCCTCTGCCCCTGCTCTCCCTCCCCTTCCTCATCCCTCCTGACGTCTTGGGATTGAAATCTCTCATCACGCCGAGGAGCAGACGAGGCGCCGGGGCTGCTCTTCTCCCACCATTGAAGAATGTAGTTGGATTCCTCGCAACTCCCAGCCGACTCCAGAGAAAGCTGTGCTGCTCCAGAGGTCTGTGGTTCATTCCCCCTTGGGGTTCAGTTCACGGGGACGCTGAGGAGGGGCTGTGGTGTTTTGGGATATCAGCAGAGCGTGGAATTTCTGCAGGGTTTTGCTCTTTTGGGGACTTGGAGCTGGTGCAGCTCAGCTTGGGGCAGTGTGGCTGATGCTGCACGGGGTGACAGGTCTCAGCCTCTCATGGTGAAGCAGCTTCAAGACTCTTATTTGCTGCAGGTCAGGTCTAAATATTGCCAGGACTGCTTTAGAAATTCTTTCAGAGTGATGGCTTGGAGAAATGCACTTTGTTCTTTCTTTTAGTTTTTTTCTGTGGTTAATCGTATAAGACCTGCAAGAAGTTGCTGGCAGAGAGAACAGTACTCAGAATGATTTGTTATCAACAGCAGTTGTCTGGGTGGGTTTTTCCCAGCCAGAGGTGTGGTGTGGGTCTGTATCCACCAGATGTTACTGAGCTTTCCTGGATTGCGGGGAGCTGCAAAGGCTCAGCCTGGAAGTGAAACTTGTGCCTCATGTTTTGAGAGTGGGGCTGGGATAACTGAGAACTTTTGTTCAATAGTGGAACTGAAATACAGGAGATTCCTATTATAGAACAGAAAGGGGTTTACGAATGTGGTGGGTTTTTTAAAGTAGCAAAGAACTCGGGGACCTCGGGACAGATTTACACCCCATAGGTTGTCACCCCTGGCAGGTCACTGGTCTCTTCTGCAGGGTTGTCCCTGGCACCACTCCTGTGTCTGGCAGTGAGGGGGCCATGAGGTGACATTGCTGCTGCCAGCGCTTCTGTCCAGAGGTGCTGATGCTCTCTGGAATTAGGAAATGTCCCCAAAGTGCAGTTACAGAGGGTGGAAATAATTCACAATTCCCCCAAATCCCCAGTTTTAGTTGTGCTGATTTAAATAGATGGCAGGGAAAATTTGCATAGATTTTTTTTTTTTTTTTTTAAATTAAGGAGACTACATTTAAAATTTGTTGTACAAATAAGGGGATCTCTGACAGCCTTAACCTCCAAATCCCCTCTGAGCACACAGCTGGGGCAAGCAGGCAGTGGTGCATGTGTGTCCGTGCCGTTTGCCAGGCCCTGGAAATGCCACATGCCCCATGTGTTGCCGTTTCCAAATTCCTTCCCTGGGTCAGTAACACAGAAAGGCACCAAGAACTGGAGGCTGTGGGAGCAGCCCAGTGTCTCTGCTGTCCCCGTGGTCCCATAGGAAGCTGCAAGGAAATCAAGGGCAGTTTGGTGGCATTGCAAAATGGCACATATGAACCTTTTGATGCAGGGAATGTTTTAAAAAATGCAGGTTTCTTGCTGGTGTTTGGCACATGTAGCTCTGCAGCCAGGGCAGGCTTCGCTTTTCTTGAGGTGACAGTCAGATTCCTGAAATGCACCTATAAAATGTTTGCTGTTTTTTATAAGAAATGCATCCATTTTATTAGCTGGGGAAAAAAAAAAAAAAACAAGCGTTTCCCGTGGCTAAGGGCTCCAGTTACACTGCAGTTGTTCCCTATAACCTGATCTTCCATTGAAAAAACCTAATCACAGGCTGAGTAGGGTTCTTAACATCTCGCTGTTCTAACTTGCATATTTTTCTCTTCAGCAATTTAGAACTGATTTAAACCTCGGGAGATCATGGCTGCATGACTCACGTGCATATTTATTTTTCCTTTTAATCACTAAAACGTTGACGTATTTGAAGGGAAATAGGCATTTGCCAGAAGCCTCTAAATACCTGTCCATCAGAATGAATAGACACGAAATGTCACTGCAGATGGCAACGGAGGAAACTTGCATGTGGTCTTGTTCTGCCCAAAGCAATAAGGCTGAAACGTGTAGCGCAAAAATGACAGATGCCAATGATGTGTTGCAAAAAGCCAACAGCGCATGTTTTAAACCTGTTATATTAAGACTGAAACCAGGGCGGGTGGCACTGTTTCCATCAGGGTAGTTTTATGCTGAACTAACATTTCTGACCTAAAAAAACCAAGACTGTGCCAACCAGTCCTGAATGTAACTTCTCGGGAACTCCACTGTGAAATAAGAAGTAAACCCCTTGTTTCTGAACTGGTGACATATAAACTCAGCTGGGCCTGTGTTTTCCCTCCTGCTGCATAATTGCTTTATCACAGCAACCATGGGGTCATTAAATCAGTGGTGTGAGGAGCTTGTCTGCCAAAGAATGCTCTTCAAACCACTTTTTACCTTACAATCAGTGTATGCATTGCAGGGACATGAGAAAGATGCTGTGTGTTTGTGTACCTATATTGATTTTGGTCATTATAATCAGAAATAATCACTTTTGTATGGTTTAAATCAGAAGTTGTTCTGGAATCTACGCCTGTCCAGTGATTCTACAATTGGCCAGTGTTGCATATTTCCATGATCAGAGCAGAGCTCTATGCTTATTGTGCCACTGTTGAGATTGTCCTAGAAGAGGACAGTGCCCATCTCTAGGACCAAGCAGGCTGAGAGGAGGGTTACCAGGTCAAAGTCCATCAGGTTTATAACATAGTTTAGTGCTGGTCCAAGGCATTGAACAGCTGTATTGGAGAGAGCAAGCATGTAAAACAATATATAGGAATTGCAGGAAAATTTATTATGTGCTTCTCCAGTGTTATCAACGATACACAGAGCTGTAGATCTCAGCTCATGGTCCCTTAAGCAAGGACTGCAAAAAACTGAGTTTTCACATAATGAACTGTGACTTTTACTTGTCCTTCCTATGTTTGCCCTCCTGCAGGTCCTGCTCACCATGCTGATTCACACGTGTTTCTTTTTTGCCTGCCTGCCTGTGGCGAGCCACGTCTGGGGCCGCGTGGGCCAAGGTAAGGAGCCCGCCTGCCCTCGCCCTGGGCCATTCCCTGCAGTTTGGTTGTCACCTGCGTTAGCCAAGCCCTTGCCTGAGTCCTTCCCAGTGGCAGTGGCACCACGTGGGGGGACATTCCCCATTACACGCAGGATTCCAGAGGGCTGCTGTGTCCTAGTGTCTGATGGTGAAGCTCTAAACAGTCTGTTCCCATGCACAAAGAGCAGCAGGAGATCAGGGGACCCATTTGGGGAGCATCTCCATCCCTCTCCACCCTGCAAAGCCCATCCTCATCACTGGCAGCAGTTCATTGTGATGCTCTCTCGCACCAGGGATGCTTTTCAGCCTGGATGAGCAATGAAGGGTGCTTACCTGATCTGCAAACAGACCTTGAGAAACAGGAAGAAAAAGGGCATCACTGCTGTTAGTTGCTGCATCATTCTGCGCTCTGAAATGATTGCTCTGAATGTATATGGTGATGGGTGGTGCAACGTTTGGATAAGAAAGAGTGTGAGGTGCATTCCTTCTGTAACATATAGTGCTCCCATAGTAGCATAAATGATCAGAAAATACCTAGAGCACCTCCTCGTAGCCTTTCTGATGTTGAAGAACCACCTTCATATTATGTTTGAACCTCCTGTGGAACTGGTCAGCACAAAGGTTTCTGGAGAGGTGATGTCACTTCAGAGTTTAGACAGATGTGGCTCAGTGCTGTAGATATTCCAGACCAGCCTCTGCAGTTAAGTCTGGGCTTAACTCCCTGTCAGCTGGAGAGCAAGGTTACTGCATCAAATAGCTCACATCCAACATAGAGCAGGGAAACAGTGGAGCTTTCATGGCACTGGGCTTCATTTGCATCCAGCACATAATGGTGCTTTAGAGGATGCTGTCCCTTCTGATCTGTCTGATGACATTCTTGCCTTTTTAGCTTTTGGGCTCCTAGAGTGATGGCTGAGGAACTGGACCACACTTGGCCAAAAGAAGACAGCTCCATGTTTCATCTAACCATGAATTCCCCTCATTGTTCCACGATCTTTTACCATTTCTCTTGGACATGATTCTGGGATTTGCTTTTGCCCCTCACCCCTCTTCCCTGTGTTTTCTTCCTTCCTCTTCAGATTTGCCGGGGGTGAGATGTGAATCTGAGCTTTGTTTCCCCAAAATAGTTATCTGCTTGTTGGGCAGCTTGCAGGAAGTCTCTGCAGATGAAGGTTAAGGCACAGATGTTGGGCTGGGACAAGCAAGTCCTCACTGCCAGCCCTCACTGCTTTCCTGGGCTGGGACTTCGCGGCCAAGATGTAGGAGATGCTTGGACATCATGCAAGACCAGCTTAGGGACTTGAGCCTGACTCTTCAGGTCATCCTAAGCCTTTTTTTTTTTTTTATGAGTAGTGATAAAGGAAAAGAGATTGGTAACAACTGCAAAAGAGGATGGGCATCTGAGTGCAGATGCTTCTATTCTGCAGGCAAAGGATGTGCTCGCTCATGGTGAATTAGGGCAGCCTGCTGGAAAGGCAGCTGTAGGTACAGAGGCAGGAGGGAGAGGAGATAAATCTGCTGACTTGCCACCCTACATCCAGTCAAGTGAAAAAGTTTCATATGGTGACGTTTGTGTGACAGTACAGCTATGTTTTACCAAGAAATTGTTGATTCAAGGAGGTTGGGACATCTAGCTGGGGTTTAAAAGGTATCTGTGAAATCTGGAGATGATAAGGGAATGTGCTCTTTCTTCTTTTTGCCTCCTTGTCTGAGATTATTTTTTTCTTCAGCATTTGTCATTTAGTTTGTTGGTCCCTGCAGCAAACTGATACAAGCTGGTGCCCACGAGTTATGGTGGTGCCAGGAAATGTTATTTACACTTTACCAGGTTTTCTTTCTCCTTTTTTTTTAAATTTTCTTCTTTCTAAACCCAGCTGGTCATTGGATCTGCCTCTGAAATGATCTTTCTGTAGAAGTACGGGATCCATCACCTGGGGAATTCCTGTGTTTCTCAGCAGCCCAAGCCCACTGAAGAGTCTCACTGAGCCCTTTCATCTATTTCCCACCCTCCTCTCAAACGTTTGCATTAAACACTCTTGCTGAGACAAAGCATTCTGCATGAAAACTCTCAGGGGACTTGTCCAAGATGTGAAGGTGCAGAGAAAGCCCTCCCCATTATGGCAGGCTGCTTTCCCTGTTTGCACCAGTATATATTGAGCTCTTATCTGTGCACCTGAGAAGCTCCTGTCTGCACAGGGGGACACTATAGATTTGTAAAGGTGCAGGAGTTGCTGTGCAGCATCAGAGGATGCTGAGGACTTGCATGGGATGGTGAAAGATTTCCTTGGCACTGTAGCTGTTCCCCTGTCCTAGAGGAGATGGGATATGTGAGGTTTTGTGTGTGCGTGAGAGGAGGGAGGAATTGCACCCACACAGCCACGTCTCCTCCCGCCCAGGATCCGGCCGGTTGAAGCTCACTGTTCTTTCGGAAGACAGGCTGCAGATGAAATGGAAAGAGACTGAAGGGAACATCAGTGGCTACAAAGTCCGGGTAAAGCCCATGGCAGGTACGTGCCAGCACCTGGGACATCAGACCAGGTAGAGGTTTGTGTGTGAGTGAGGGACTGAGCTGCACCTTTTGGTGGGTGCACAACAGGGCTTAAGTAAGAGCTTTGTTCAGACCTTAAGGTGATAGAAATAAGGCAGAGGGAATTATCCACTGGCTGTTCTGGTTTAAAGTGTTGATTGCCTAGATCAAAACTTCCCATGGGGCTGTACATGCAGTATGGACAAGAAGCCTTTCTGGTCACTGTTAGAGCAGCCCATAGGGCCGTTCAGCGCAGGCACTGTCCCTATGTCACCTATTCACGAGAAGGAGTTGGAATTCATCCCCCTTCATCCTCAGGGAAAGCCTCAGCCAGGAACTGTTGCTCTTTGGGACTGCATGAGAAAAAAAAAATGATGAACAGTTCATTATCTGGTTCTTTGGGTGTTCTCAGCTCTCCCCATCTGCAGGAACATGAGATGGGAATTCCTGACCCCAGCTGTGTGTGGGCCTCAGCCCCACAGCTCCCTGTCCTGCCAAGCTCACTCTCTCCCTGACTTCAGATGCTGAACGTGGTGATGTTGAAAGGACACGATGACCCTCAGCAGGGAGCAGTGGTTGGAGGCAACCTTAGGCTGGCATTTAGGTTTCAGCGGCTGCCACTCTCCCAGCGAGCCGGAGAAGGGAGCTGCTGGGCAGGACTGCATGCGGCTGAGCCCCTCTGATCATCCTCTGATCACCCGCTTTTAGCACAGCCCCCACCTGTTTCCCAAGCTGGAGCAGGAGGTTTCTCATTCCTTCTCTGCCCTGCTCCTCCCCAGGAGTGATGAGCATCCCGGGAATGCAGGGAATCCCCGCTGGTCCTCATGCCTGAGGCTTTCCCTCTGCGTAGGCTGGGGAGCTCCATCTCCAACCCACAGCATGAGCACAGGGATGGTGGGGTCAGAAATACATCCACAGTTTAAATCTTGCAGACGTTTCTTAATCAGAGGGCTTTAGGGAGCTACTTTGCCTTTTCCCCTGTGTTTTGTGTAGCACAGAGACCGTGGTGCAGCACTGGCTGATGTTTTGCAGAGCTGCCTTGCTCCATCTGCTCAGTGCCATGCCGGTGCAGAAATGCCCTGTTCCTGGCTGGCTGGGACATCACAGCCTCGGGACATGTCCCACAGCCCCAGGACAGGTCCCAAAGCCCCAGGACAGGTCCCACAGCCCCAGGATGTGGCCAGAGGGGTCTGCAGGGAGTGCCAACCCCAGAAATGAGCTGTGTCCCCACAGAGAGCAGCTACCCTTGGGAGAGATGGGGATTGCAGAGACAGCACAGTGAGAGTGGCTGGGATAAGTAAGACGGGACCCAAGTGCCAGCGATGACCTCCAAAAACACTAAGCCACTTCCTCACTTTTCCATGTATGACCTCAAGCACATTAATTGGTTTTCATAAGCAAAATTTACTAGTAATTGCTCAGCCTTCACCCTCTGAAGACCAGCTTTTCACTCTGCAACTCCTTGAGAAGTTGGTGAATGTTGCACTAGTGCTGGATGAATATTTAAAAAAAAAAACCAAAACAAACAAACCCAAACATTCTAAACCCTGGAAAAAAAAAAATCAGAGATCCACAAAATTAAAAAAGAAATAGGAATTGACTGAGGTCTCTAGGCAGGACATTCCCTGCATTTCAGCAGTGCTTTGGCTACTGTCAGCTTAAATTTATGCGCTAACAATCTCTGAACTGTGGTTTCATCCCACCTCAGGGGACTCGGAGCAAGAAGTCATGCTGAAAACCAAGACTCCCAAAGCCACGGTGGGGGGGCTGAGCCCTACCAAGGAATATACACTGCAGGTCTATGTGCTCAACAGCTCCCAGGAAGCCCTGTTTGCCAAGAGGAAATTTGTGAGTAAGTAGAGAGAGCTACATTTTACCATTGGGGGAGCTCCTGAAGCTCTTGGAGATGTGGCTCCTACGAGCTCATCCTCCAGAGTATGTCCTGTAGACCATGCTGCAATCATGGAAGATTAGAAAAGGGGATCATGAAGGCCCAGGGGATGAGGGATGGACTGTGACACACAGATTGACTCTCTCTTCCTGTTCTTGGCTTTCCTACAGTCGAGGAGTTAAAAAATGCATCCCAGATGAGAAATAACCGAAGAAACTCAGGAGCTGCATCAGGAAAGAATCTCACCTCTTCGGGGAGCTCAGCTGCTGAGCACAGTGGGGTGGCAGAGGTCACCCCCCCACCCCTGAATGCCATCCTGACACAGCCAGGTGGGTGCACAGCTGTCCCCAAAACCACCCCCACCCTCCCTCTGCACCCCCTGCTTCATTCACTCAGCGAGACACCCTACAGGACAGTCTCATCGCTTGTTTGCATCTCTGAATTAAAAGAACACAGTAAGCAACCTAAAAATATTTGCCCCTCATGCCAGTCAAACTGTCCAGCTTTATAAAACACAACCATATGTACCTGGGGCTGGCAGGTATTCAAATTCAGCAGATACAGTCAAATCCTTCAGCTTAGAATCATAGAATGTCCTGAGCTGGAGCAGATTCTATGAGAACAATCTGTTCCCCAAACACTGGGGCTAATAATACCCGATTTCCTGGCCTGTGTGTTCCAAGACTCGCTGCAGATGGGCTATAAGAAGGTGTGAGCCCTCCCCTACAGCTGAGGACTGTATATAACTACATAGAGTCACCTGTGTATGGCAACAAGGTTTGCATGAGTTCAGGAGGCAATTATACGTGTTGATCCATCAGGGCTATTATACAAAAAGACTTGCACTAGCTCAGGATGTTTCTGAGTCACAGGTTACTGAGGTCTAGAGGGTACACTGGGTATCAGGTGCCATGTTATGTTTTCCCTGGTTTATATTTTATAAACATTCATTATTTTTCATTGTCAAAGATAATGGGAAGGACAAACTTTCAAGATGATCCACTATTAACATTATTATAAACTCATGAGCCTGCAAACAGCCTTCTCAGAGAGGCATGAAGATGATGTTCTGGTTTATGCAGCTACCTGTTTGCAAAAAGCCTGTAGGACCTGGGTCCCTTCTGAGCCCCCTACACCTCTGCCAAATGTGGCTGCAGTCAGCTGATAAGTGCAGCAGGTTGCATGGGGATAACACCAGTAGGGACGACAGGCTTTTTTTTCTCTTTGGAGCACAGCAAAGGACAGAGCTGAAAAGAAAAGGCAGAAGGGGACACAGCCAAAGGGCTTGGGAGAAACCACAAGAAACCAGCCCAGAGCAGAGACCAGTGTGACAGAAGCAACACCAACAACCACAAGATCATCCCACCGTGCCCCTGCAAACTCAGAGCAAGAGTCTCTCGGAAAAGAAAAACCCACCAAGGATTCATTGAGGCGAGGTGAGAGGGTTTTCAAACACATTGTGCTCCTTCTTCCCTAGTTTTCCCTAATGCTCGTTGAATGCAAGCCTTCCATTCCACTCTCTGTCACCAAGATTTTCAGGGATACAAGTGTTGCTGATAGTGCTTTTCACGGGTAGGTCATACATTGAGGAGCTGCCAGGGATCCCTGGAGAAGTTTGGAGTTCTGCAGAACATCATGGATTTTAAGGCAAACTAGAGCTAGGCCAAAAATTCCTTCCAGAAGATTTAATTTGTTGATTTTCCACTGTTGTCTCCATGTTGCCACCTCCCCCTGCTTCTGACAGATCCATGTAGATGTGTTCTTCAGCCTAACCCCAGAGCAACAGACCTTCCCAAGCCTTCAGAAGAGGAGTTCATTACCCAAACTGCTCCTGGACTTGTTCCTCATGTTTCACAGATAACTGATCCATGATGACCCTTCAGATATGTCAGCTGATGCTATGGCAGGGCAGATGGCCACAGCACTGTTGAAGTGATGGGAATGGGATTGGCCAGAGCATCCTCACGTGGTCCCTTGAGATCAGTACAAATCTATGGCTGTGAAAAGAGATAGGATAACCTTGTTGCAGGCCACTGAATCTTGATGGGATCATATATTTCCCTCCAACGAAGACAGAAAATCCCCCATCTGAAAAATATTTGGGGAAGATGCATTCGATCAGCAACATGCCCTGTCTTATCCTCTGTTGAGCTTCAGGCCTTGGGTGGGGAGAAAGGCAGGGCTGGAGTATCTGTGATGCCAGCAGGTTTTTACGGAGAGACTGGATTTAATATAAAGCCGTGAAATAATTATATCCCGCAGGGGATCTCGTGATGGAATGGAATTAAGCAGTCACCTGCAGTTCTTGGAGACTTAGGGCAGATGAAAGGGAAGTGCTGGGCTGGGCCTGAGATGTAGTGGAGCTGACAGCTTGCGGAGAGCAGAGCTCACGTTAGGCACAAGCTTCCTGACAGCTTTAACCCATTCTTCGCAGAAATACAGCTGTGCACCACTCAGTTCTCAGTGCTGAGATGGGTTACCCTTAGCCACGTGCTTTCCCCAAGATGCTGGGATGTGTCAGACTGGCAGATGGTCCAGTCCACCATCCAGACAAAACCTTACACTGCAGATTTGCTTTTTACCTTAAAGCTGAAGCAGTTTTCCCTCCTTCACAATTGCTTCTCTCAATATCAAACCTTATCTCTCCCCAGGTTCCCAGTTTCAGTGTGACACATCTGCAATGGCTGATATCGTCCTGCTTGTGGATGGATCCTGGAGCATCGGACGCAACAATTTCAAGCTCATTAAGGAGTTTCTGAGCAATTTGATTTCCCCGTTCAGTATTGCCCAAGACAAGATAAGAGTAGGTAGGACTCTCTCTGTTTCCTGACCTTGAGAAGTCTGTATTTGAAGGAGCCTGGGTTCTGTTTCAGTGGTTATGTTCTACTCTGAGGAGCTTTTATTCCTTTAGGATGGGGTCCTACGTGCTGCTTTCACAGCTTTTCCCATCTGGTAGTAAGCTCTGGCCCCTAGTGGTTGTGAGAAATAGCTGCACAGTGAACAAAGGCAATGTCTTCTGGGCAACACCGGGTCTGGCATTGATGCTGAGATACATTTGGGATTTTCTGCCTGCCTCTGAGGTGCTCTGCCTCCACAGCACCGTGTTTACAGATGCCGTGGTGATGCTGCACTGCAGCTGCTTCCAGTTCTGCAGGACGCTAACCCCATCATACGGCCCTGGCCAGGCTGTGCGGGAAATCAGGACAGCGTAAATCCTTCCTTCTCCTTGCATCTGACTAGTTTGACCCTAATTAACAGTGGGAATTTATCAAACACTTCAGAGTACCACCACGGGGGTAGGTACCACTGTTCCCAGTGGGATCTGAAGCATCTCCTTGCTGCCTGCATGACAAGGACCATGCAGAGAAGCAGAGTAAGATATCAAGTCTGCTCACCCTCACCCATTTCATTATTTTATGGCATCCTCCCATGGCAAGGCTGGCATCACCTCCCTAAAATGAGTCTTCTCTTGCAACTTAGCTCGCATGATGCTGATGCTCTTGCCTTCCCCAGGGCTGTCCCAGTACAGCAGTGACCCCCGCACAGAATGGGACCTGAGCACTTACTCCACAAGGGACCAGGTGTTGGAGGCCATGAGGAGTTTGCGGTACAAAGGTGGCAACACTTTTACAGGTAACACCATCTTCCAGGGCTCTGCTAAGTGATCTGTGGGGCTGCAGTGGGGGAAATCGTTCCCACAGGATGAACCTCATGGGGACCAAAGCCACTGGGGGCAGAGAAAAGAGTAAAGGTGTTGAGGGGTTGTCTGCAAGACTGTAGCACATCATCCATCTCTACTTCTCCCCAGGTCTGGCGCTGACCCACGTCCTGGAGCAGAATTTGAAACCGGAGGCTGGTGCGCGGCTGGAGGCAGAGAAGCTTGTGATCCTCCTGACTGATGGGAAATCCCAGGATGATGCCAACCTGGCTGCTCAGACATTGAAAAACCTGGGCATAGAAATACTTGCCATTGGTAAGATCACAGCCATCCATAAGCTGTAGGACAAAGCCAACCTATTTGTGATCTTCTTCAAATTGAAGGTTATGTTCCCTCAACTTTCATAGGAACATCATGATGCTTTAAAAATAAGGTAATGGGTAAGACCTCATTGCACTGTAGCCAAGATGAAAATTAACTCATTTATTCAGCACAGGCAGTGTCTTAAAGGGGATTTTGTTTGTTTAGAAAGAACACTCATTCACATGAGGTATTTCATACCTTCAGGCCATAAAGACCTTTGCGAGCCTCACAGACCTGTGCTGTGAGAACAATATTATCAGCTGTGAAATTAGGCAAGAGAATATTGTATTGGGAAGGGCAGGACACCTTCTTTATAATTACTGCCTCTCAAAACTTTCATTTTCTCTCAATAATAACATTATCTGCTCTTTGCTCTCTGGCAGCAATAATGTGACACAAAATGGCCTTGAGCAGCTCTGTCCTTGATGACTAAACAAGTCTGCTAGTCTAATACATGGGCAATAAAGTCACACAGAAAATTCACCAAAAATTGCGGTCTCCCAAACTTTAATTTATCTTGGGAAGACACAAGCAAGGTTTTATTACATATTGCTAAGTGGCTGGCACTGTGATATCTTTCATGGACTGAGTGGAGCTGCTGAGCCTCAGCTGTACATTGTGCAGCTCAACAAACCAACATCTGAGTACCTGAGATCCCTGGAGATCTGTTCCTGGCTGGAGTCTTTGCCTTTCCTCTCTGATTAGAGGAAGGTCACATTGTTTAGTCCTTAGACATCAGGACCTGATTATTAATCTCATAGCACCTTGATTCTCACTGCAAGAGCAAGGGAGGAGGAGGCCGGCAAAGCTGGGAAGGTAACAGCCTTGGACTTGAGAAACCAGGTGGGATCCCTGTCTGGCAATGGTTCTGCTTGGGCAGTGCTACGGTGACCTTGAGCCACTGGGAGGCAAAATAAGTTACATGTTGTGGGTCTTGGTCTGCAGAGGGCTAATGAGGATGTGAAGCACAAGGACAGGGATGGAAGATGCCCTGTGATGGTGAAGTTCTGCTAGATAAATGGTCTATCTTTTGCTTATCCCTGACACTCTTGAAATGCAACGTGACGTTCTGATGAATAACAGAGTCTCTGTGGGGAGTGCTGGCACCTCATAAATATAAAATTGTTATTTATTCATTCACTCATTCCCCCATTTATGCCTCTCAGGGTGCAAAATATCTGCCTTCCTGGTAGCAAAGCCTACAAGTGGAAGAAAGATTCACTAGACCACTTCAGGCTAGAAACGACCTGAGCCCACAGTGTCAAAAGCCCTTCCCAGGCTGGCCTGAGGCTGTTGCTGCAGGAAAGCCCAAGGCCATTTTGAGATCCCACCACCCCACTGGAATGACTGGGAGACTCTGCTGGGGGAGCAGGGTGACGATGGTCCCATCCTGCCCCTGAATGAACAACACAGAAGCAGGAGGCAGAAGCTGGTCCTCTCTGGGGAGGTTTCTCAGGCTTGTTCTCTGCTCTGGTTCCAGGGGTGAAGAACGCGGATGAGGCCGAGCTGAAGCAGGTGGCCTCGGAGCCGCTGGAGCTCACCATGTACAACGTGCTGGATTTCCCCCTGCTGAGCTCTCTGGTCAGCAGGCTCACTCGTGTCCTCTGCACCAGGATCAAAGAGAAGAGCAACAAGGAAAATGCAGGTGAAGTGAAATCTTCTCAGTGAGGGCTGAGCTTCCTTCTGCTCAGCATCCTCCTTCCCAGCCATCAGAACTGGGCCCTTCTCATACCTTTCCCTCCAAGAGCTCCACCACCCTGTCAACACTACCGAACTCTTCTCCTCAGCCCTGATATCCTTGCTCAGGCCTCTTGCTGCCTGTCAATGGTCCTGCAGATATTTCTGTTCTGACGCTCTTGGTTTGGTTACCTGCTTTTGGTCCGTGAGCCAATACAGGCAACAGATAATCCTACCAGGGTTTTTGATGACTCTTGATGGATATATTAATAATAACCTAAAGGCAATAACCACCATTGTAGGGAAGAAAGGACTTCTTTTCCCTCTTCCATTATCTTATGGCATGATAAACGCTTTGTAGCCATCTCTTCTTCTGAGTTTCTTCCAACCAAGAGGACACAGAAAAAGTGAAAGAGCTGGTTTGAGAATAGATTAGGGAGAATGTTTGGAGGAAACGTGGAGGTAGGTGGAAAGAGGAGATGGTGAGACACCGAAGACATTGTTTTTCCTCCACTCTCTAAATGATGGATCTCCAAGGCATTTTCAAGTTCAAACCAAACAACCCATTTCTTTCCTTTGCTGGAGAGCAGCTTCTGTGATGAACAGGAGAGTGAAGAACCATTCCAGATGTTAGCTTAGATCCTCAGGAGTCATGTATGTGTTTCCATCTCTACCTGCTTGAAGACAGGTCTAAGGAGAATGGGAAAGTAACTTTCAAGCATACTTTAACTTCAATGCTCTGGAAACTCATATAAATAAATTGATTAGGCCACAATCAGACATTTTTCAAAGGTGCAGATGAGAATAAAGAAAGATGAACTGCTCAAAAAAAGAAAACAAAATAACTTCTGCTTGTTCATTTTGACAAATTTTCATGACTAAGGAAAGCTGGGTCATCTTTCACATACATGCAAAAACACAGACTTGTGTTGAAAAAATATTCCCAGCACCCAGCAAAATACCCAACCTGTTCTCTGTGCAGTATTTATGTTCTCTGTATTCTGACTTTTCAAATATTTATTTCAGAGCAGTTTGGAACAGTTTCTCTACTCTATAGGGAAGGAGCCTGTAACTTGATTTGAAAAATGTCACTCTTATTTATGAGCTGGAAAATATATTTGGCATGAGAAATCTGAGTATAAGAAAGTAACTGTGTTTTTAATTCCTAGGCAGCACTGTGAAAGATATCCCTGTGAACACAGATCCCCAGCTGAGCCCAACTGACCTTAAAATATCAGCCGTGACCTCTAAGAGCATGCACTTGACCTGGAGTCCTCCTCTGAGGCCACCAAAGAAATATCGGGTTGTGTATTATCCGTCTAAGGGTGGTATCCCTAAAGAGGTGAGAGACCTTACTTCAGTCTCAGATGTCCAAGAATCTTCCAGATGGCGGATGGGAATCTAAGTAGACTTGAGCAGACAAAAAGATGGGGGTAGAGTTACAGTTCTTGTGGGACATCAGCTAAAGCCTGAGATGAAATTAAATGCATGATGAGCATAAATGTGATCAGCTGATAGGATGACAAGACAGAGGAGGATATGGGATAAATATCACCTTACTAGAAATACTGCAAGACATGCCAATGCTGATATTTCTCTTATACAGTGCTATCCCCTCCCTAAAGCACCTATTTTGACTCAAAGAGAACACTCAGGTACACAGAACTGTCCAAGGATGCTCATATTTGATGGATATTTGCTTAGAAAAGCAAATCCAAGTTGCTGATGGATTTCCATTGATTTCTGTGAGAGCATGATTAGAATCTTGTGCTTGGTGTTTGCACAGATCCTCATCTTAGAGGACAGGAATGCTTATTGCCTCTTACCTCTCTGTTTTGGGGAGATGCTAGCTGGCACAGAATTCAGAAGGCAATTGGACGTCATGTTTCTGGGCACAGATCTGCTGGGAAAGGCCAGTTCAGCCATTCCTTTGCTAAAGAGTGGCCAGCAGCTCCCTGTCTTGACAGCCCTCCTTTGTACTTTCAGGCGGTTTTAGATGGAGCAATCTCCTCCTTGCAACTCTCCAATTTGACCTCGCACACGGAGTATCTGGTGTCGGTGGTTCCTGTCTATGACATGGTTGTTGGGGACGCGCTGAGAGGTGTCACCTCCACATGTAGGTCATGAGTAGAGAGAATTATGCGAATGCATGGTTATGATAGGTGAATAAAGCTCTGGCTTTGTGACCATCTCAAACTGGAGCCTGATGTGGTATTTTTCTCTCTTCCCCAAGTTCACTCTGTCTACAGCTGTCTCCATCTGAGGAGATGTTCTGAACTTTACCAGACAAGACCCTGATCAATCAGCTCTTTGAGCAGCAGTTTGGACGAGAGACCTTCAGGGGTCCCTTTCCACCTGTATCATGCTGCAAAGGAGACCACGGATGTGGCAGTAACACACCATGCTAGAAATATCTTAGAACCCCTTGCTGCTTATTCATCCTTGGGTTGAATAAAACCCATTTTCTGTACAGCAGCTGCTCTGCTGTGTTAGATGTGGGGTGGGTTGTCACCAGCTAGCGGGAGCTGCTGCAAAGCCAGGTCTCCTCTGGGCTCTGAGCTGTCGCAGCCCTCAGACACTGACGATATCTTTCTGCCTTGTCTCTCCACTCAGTGCCTTTGTCTCCCGCTCGCTCCCTGCGCGTCTCCGAGCTGAGCCACAACAGCATCAGGCTGAGCTGGACCCCAGCCCAGGGAGCCACCCAGTACCTGGTGCTCTGCTCCGCAGCCCCCGATGGAGCAGAGGACTATACCACAGAGGTGAAGTTCACAAGAATAATGATAATATCAGTTTTTCAGCCTCTGGGCTGAGTTGAGTTCTAGCTCTAACCTTTGTGGATTGGTATCATGTGTTTTTGTTTTTTTTTTTTTTTTTAAAAGGTGTCAGCATTATTGCCGGCAACATCTTTCATGGAAGATTTTTTTTTTTTTTAAATGGTGTATTTCAAAGAAATTTATAATTGTGAGGTTTTAATATGGGAAATTAAGCACAGGGAGAGAACCACCTCATGGGACCCTGGAAACTTGGGTACTGAACTTGCATCTCTGCAGCCCCAAGTATAATTGCTGTATCCTTGAGGCTGTACAAAAATGGCTTTGTTATGCTTATCTTGAAACATTAATTGAAAATTAGTTAGGGTTGTTTTCACTGACCTCTAGAAACAGACCTACGATGCTAAAATAAGACTAAAATAATGCTTGATGAGTGGAAGATCCTTAAAAACGTATGAGATACTTCTGTAATATGTGCATTTTAATGAGGTCTCTGGAGCGCTGTAGGCTGAGGATAAGAATTAAAAAAAAAAAGAAGAGGAGTGGGGCACATGTATTACCTTTCTGCCTCAATTCACCCCCTGAATAAACAGCAATAGGAGCAATTTCAAAACAAAGCCATTAATGGTTATATTCTGCTGTCAGTGCATAATCATGTGGGGTTTGTTTTTGTTTTGTTGTTTTTTTTTTTTTTAATTCAAAACATGTGAAGAGAGACCAACATTTAAAATTGTATTTTTGCACATTAAAACATTTCCGCAGTTACCTATGCACTCTAAGGGTCCAATGCTCTAAGGCTACGGGATGTCTGCAAAACCAGCATTAAAATGCTTCCAGCCTTTTATAAGAATGTTCTTCGTTGTGTGGAGTTTCCTATAAGCTTCTGGAACGGTTTCTGGAACGATCAGCTGCCGGAGCCGAGCTTTGCTGGGCTCTGTTAGCCGGAGCCGAGCTTTGCTGGGCTCTGTTAGCCAGAGCCGAGCTTTGCTGGGCTGTGTTAGCTGGAGCGGAGCTTTGTTGGGCTGTGTTAGCGGCAGGTGGCAGCAGCTCAGCTGCTCTGGGTGTATTTGCAGCAGGCAGCTCTTCTGCAAGAGCTTTCCGTGAGTCTGAGCAAAGCGGGAGAAGAGGAAAAGGGGCAGGAGTTGATCTCTTCTCTCTGGTGATCAGTGACAGGACCCGAGGGAGTGGCAGGAAGATGTGCCAGGGTCAGGTTGGACATTAGGAAAAGGTGCTTCATGCAGAGGGTGCTGGACACTGGAACAGGCTCCCCAGGGAGGTGTCACAGCCCCAAGCCTGACAGTGTTCAAGAGGAGACTGAACAACGTCCTCAGACACACGGTGTGAACTGTGGGGTGTGCTGTGCAGGGACAGGAGCTGGACTCAATGATCCTTGTGGGTCCCTTCCAGCTCAGGGCATCCTATGGTTCCATGTGTATCCCCAGCGTGTTTGGTGTCCCTTGGGAAGACAGGCAGAGCACTGAGCACTGTAGAGCACCAAACCTAGTGCTGAAGTCCCAAAGGGACCTCAGCCTGTGTCTCCATAAGGTTTTACTCCATTGAGGGAATTGGTGGGTACCCCAGAACTAAAGAATACCCCAAAACATCTCTCTGTTGATAGGTGAAGGTGGCCCAGCCTGAGGTCCTGCTGGACGGGCTGTCCCCCAGCACAGAGTACTCTGTCGCGGTGTATGCAATGTATGGGGAAGATGCGAGTGACCCAGCCAGCATCCAGGAAACCACCCGTAAGTGCTGCTGCTGCTACTGACTTGTTATTAAACACTTAAGGCAGGAGAGACATGTTAAATGAGGTGCTTCCCGTATTGTGCATGTGGCTTGTAAACACACTGCCTCTTCCCTGCCTGATCTTAAGTGAATGTTGGTCCCCAAAGGGATCTCTAATTACGTGGTGAACTGTGCAAAAGGAGTGATTTTCCCCTGGCGAGAAAACTGAAAGTGCTGTTCCCTGAGCTTTTTGTTATTTGGGGAGAAATTTGACTGCTTCTTCACCTAAAGCCCAGGCAGCCCTTCATGACATCCCAGGGACATGTATGGTAGTGACATAAAGAGAATATGTTCCTGCATGGTGAATGAGTTTCTTAGTTCAGGGTAGGGTTATCTAAGAGCAGCAGGTGGCATTGCCATTGTGCAGCCTGTGGAACCTGAGAGTTTTGTCACTGCTTCCTGTTGCAGTGGCATTGAGTCCTCCCAGGTACCTGAGCTTCTCTGAGCTGAGCCACGCGTCCGTTCGGGTCAGCTGGGACGCTGCATCTCCAGCTGTGAAAGCTCATCGTGTCACCTACGTTTCTAGCAGAGGGAGCGACCCTGGAGAGGTGAGTCCTCAAAGGGCTGGTGGAAGAAAAATACGTTTGGGGGCATCAGATACTACCTTGATCTCCTTCAGCCGTGTGGTTCAGAGAGGGCTTATCTGCTGGCAATGTTTTAATTCTGAAATGGGCACTTTTGATGCAGTTGCCACCCATGTGCTACAACTCTACAACTGTCCCTCTGCTCCTCTCCAAACTCCCACACAACTTCTCCACTGCAGGTGGAGGTTCCTGGCACTGCAACATCCACTGTTCTGAGACCTTTGTCCTCCCTCACCCAATATTTCATCAGTGTCCGATCTACGTATGATGAAGGGGACTCCTTTCCAATTACTGGCAACGTTACTACCTGTAAGTAGGGAATGGAAATGTTTGGTCCCAGTAACAGGTGACAAAATTGGTTTGCGTGTGTCTCAGCTGGGATGTTTTGAAGGCTGGTCCCAGCAGCTCATGGCCAAAGCCCTTGCACAAACCCCAGATGACTGTTGTCCTTTGTGTGTGGAATACATTGAACTGTGTTATGTTTAAAATGAGATGGAAGGAAGTAAATAAATGCATGATACATCACTAAGTTCTGTATTCTTGAGAGCCCTCCTGGCCTTCTCTCCTTTAGAATACCAGCGGGATACGTGTCCTCTCCACAAGTGACATAACCCTCTTTAATTAGGGTCCTAAAAATAATTTACCCCTCTCCGTCCTGATGGCTGTTGTCATACGGGTCTGAAGAAGTGAAAGACAGGCTGGTCTCAGACATCTGCCTGGTTGATGTTTTGCTCCCTGACCATCTGCTCCCCACCTTGGCTTCAACTTCAGCTTCAGCTGCTTTTCCTTCTGCATCCCCCAGTGAAGGTCCCCCCACCGCGGGCACTGAAGGTCACCGAGCTCTCCGGGAACAGCCTCCGACTGCAGTGGGAAGCTGTCGCTGCCTCCGACGTGGTTGTCTATCAGATCAAGTGGAGCACAGCTGGTGGAGAGAAGCCTCAGGAGGTATGGATCCACACACAGCTCTGGGGAGGTTGGGGTGGCTTTGTGCCTGCTTGATAGCTCTGAACTCACCTGCAAGGGTGGCATGGGGAGGTGCAAAACTATTCCTCTTAATGCATTCAATAATTTAAACAGCTCTGCGCCCACCAAAGGAGCCTATGGAGTCAGACAGGGTCTGTCCTGGGTTTGGTTCCCTTCAGTGGAACCTTCACCTTGAGTGCTGGAAGCAAGAGAGACAGCAGGATGGCATCCTACAGACTCTGGAAAGATCGCAGAAGTGTTCTGGAAAAACTCAAGGATGAAATTCAATAGGGACAAGCAGAAAGTATTAAGCTTAGGCAGGAATAATTAACTACAGGTATACAGGATGTAGAACAAATAGCTAAGAAGCAATTCAGTAGAAAAAGATCTGGGTTTGCAGAGAATCACCTGCCCACAATGTCAAGTTGTTGTTGGAAAGACAAAGGTAATACTCAAGTATTTATAGCTGGAGGTGTCACCTCTAAGACAGGTGAAGGAACTTCTGCTTTCCTCAGTGCTGGTGAGCACTGACTACTTTCGGGATCCTGCACTTCCATAAGGATGAGATCCAAGTGAGGAACAGACAGAGGAGAATGACCAGGGACAATGAGTGGAGGAGGGCAGGGATGGACCAGGTCACCTCTTCCATCTTAAGCCCCTGTTTTCAGTGTCAGTGCAAACAGCACTTTAAATAGTGGCTTAAAAACACAAATCTTTCATGCAATGCTTCACGTTTGGGCTGGAATAGGGATATACCGGAGCTTCTGTCTCCAGCACATCTAAAAACTGAAACTGAGCAAAGAGATTTCATGTTCCAGATAGGCTGTTGTATGTCAGAGCAGGGAAAGATGGTACTGACATAGCTGCTGCATATAACTGGGCAGCAACACATACACATCTACCCTGCATTAATCACAGCTGGAATTTTGCCTTTGCTTAGATGAGCACAACCCGCAGCAGCAGACTTTGTCCCCAAAGCCCAGTGCAAACTCATTTATGCCTACAGGCAATCTGTGAGACAGACACTTGGATGGCATGGGCTGGCTTGGGGCTGCCTGGGAACTCGACTGACTCATTTCTTCCCCCGCTGCAGCTCTCCATTGCTGGAAACGTGGCAACTGCTGTCCTGCCAGGCCTGCAGAAGAACACCGACTATAAAATATCCATCTGGGCCTATTACAAAGATGGTGCTCGAAGTGACACGGTGTCTGTCCAGCACAGGACCAGTAAGTGATCAGTGCTCAGTACCCACAGCCTTGGGGTAATTAACTGGGCACAGAATGCCTTAGAACCCATCACAGAACGGCAGCTCAGATCTGGGCATCTCCAGCTCTGCAAACCCAAACCTGAATGTCTGCAAGTGGCTAGAGATATTTAGATTTCCATCTTTAAGTATTCTGAATATGTCCTGAGAAAAATAGGCTGGTGCATCTTGTAGACACCTGATACCTTTGCAATGTGTTTAATGTAGAATACATTGGGTTTCCCCCCTGCTTCTGTGAAGTGTATTGGTGTAAATGAATTGGCTTTCTGGGAGGTGTTCAGCTGAACGTGTGGTGCCTAATGGATGTCTGTTGTTAGTAAAATATTTTCTGTTAAGGAGGGTGAGGATTTTTGCAGCTACGTCACGGCTGAGCTCTGCTTCATCCGAGGGCACTTACAAAAATGAGAGAGAATCCTGCAGGCAGATTCTGCCTAGGAGCATTATCTAAATCTTGCTTTGTACAGGCAGGATATGAGGTTAAAAAGTGGCACTCCCAGAGGTCCTCTTAATTAATATAGCCTCTATAATGGCTTTGTTGGCAGGGAATGGAATACAATTCATTCAACTGCAACAATCCTCTCCTCCTCCATCTTCCAGCTCTCACCCTCCTTCACAGAATAAACTCATTTAGGGAGGTATTTTGCTGATGTAGCTCAAAGTAAATGGCAGTCTTGGGATAAGAAGCTCAGATTTTATTAATAATGAATAATAATAACATTTGTTTATAGAAAGCTATTTCAGGCAAGTACCTAGGAACTGCATACTGCCAAAAAAAAAGAAAAGCATCCTACAGGTATATAATGGTAAATGGATAATTAGAGCTGTTTAGAGGCTTCAGAAAACTGATGGCTACATCTTTAATTTTTAGTGTTTAATGTTTCTTTTGATTTTTAACGTTTAAAGTAAGAAGTGGCACAGAAGGGGTGGGTGGTGGTTCCAGGAGGCCATGCTGATCTCGGGCAGTTCAGAGCAAAATTGTGGATGGCAGAAAATTGAATAAGGCTTGTGCAATGGATGTGTGGGGGTATGTGGCATTAGGCAGGACTCTGGGAAATTCTGAGGTATGGTTATATTCAAGCCTTTACTGTTTCAAGCAAAAACTACTACCTTGTATTGTGCAATTATGAGTGGTTAGAATGTCCAACATCATCAATCTGCAGAGCTGGCGAATGATAACTCATTCACCTAAAGCATCACAACCCCCAAACCCCTGGTTCGATTTTTATAAGCCCTCTCCACCCTAATTTTCACCATAAAATAAAATTCTGGGGGCTGAAACATCAGTGAAAGCTCCTTAGTTCTCCTCAGGATGGCAGACGTTGGGTTGCAACCTGGTGAACAGCAGTGGCTGTGCTGAACAAAAACAAAAGTGCATTAGAGGAGGTTGCGAAACTCTTCTTCCTTTCATCAGTGCTTTTCTCTTTTTCTCTCCTGATAGCATCCCCTTACACAGGAATAGGCCAAGTCATGAAGTTTCTCTTAAAAAGGTCTTGGTAGAACTAAGAAACATTGAAGTTTGAGGGCAGTGGCTGAAGTGAAACTCAGCAGGAAGGGCTGGTAACACAAGCTTCTCTCCCCATCCTTTGTCCTCCCCAAACTACTTTCTTCTTTGAAGGCTAAGGGAAAAAACATGCCAGGTCAGGGCAATGCTCTTTGCACACTGGTTTTGTGAAACAGGCCAGATGGGTTGCGCTCAAGAGACCCTGCAGACATCAGCCCCTTGCAGACAACAAGTCATCAGAAACATCACCCTATTTATAAAAACCAAAACCATTTGTTGTCGCCATGTGTCATTTGGTAGGCTTGGGACAAGGTTTCTTTTCTTCCTGGCAGGCAGAATACTTGTTTCAAAGTTAAGGTTTGAGACTTATCCCCAGTGTGTTTATGAATTCAACTTAAAATGGAAGAACAGCTTTACCTGGAGAGGAAACAAATGTTGGAGACAGTGATACAGTACACATCCCTTCTTATCATCTTCTCTAGCTCAGCACTTCATATTTAAGTGGTAATGTTGTAACTAAATATTCAGAGAGAGCAAAAGGGAGTAAAAACTACTTTTAGAGTTAAGATGTGTAGCTGGAAAAAGCGGAGTCTTCAGTCTTTTTCAAATTATTGTTTATTTCAATGTTTAACTTTTTTATGTAGAGTGAGAGCATTGCAACATAACTGAGATCACTTAATTTCATTCCCACCACCAGCACCAGGTGATCTGATCATCCTCCTCAGGAGGAGGACATGCCCCCCATGGGAGGGTTCACAACCACCTTTCTCCTTCTGTGACTCTCACCCCTCTGCTATTGTCTTATTTTTATATGAGCCTGAAACCCAAATGAAAACCTGCTGTCAAAGGGAGTGCTTTAGTTGTCACAAAATGCATGGAGCCAGTGGATTACAAAGTGCTTATGTGCCTTGTTCCTCCAGCTGAGCTGTGCCAGCAGCATCTCCAGCCTAAGGCTGATAAACGTCTTCAGGTTCTTTATCCTGCTCCTCCATGAACTCTTTCTAGCAAAGCATACATTGCAAATAAAAGGGATTGAAATGCAGGGAAGAAGATTCAAACCATTGCAGTGAGGGGAAAAAAACCCAATGTATATAATCATTGCAGATGCATTATTTTGATGGAGTGGACTCCAGGTCTTACTCTTATTTGAAAATGTGCCCATAATGCTGGTTAGACCTAAGAGTGAGAAGCCTGGGATTCTTCCTGTGGAGGAGCAGAGGTTCACGAGGTATTTGAAGGCACAGATGGTGTCCTCGGTGTCAGAGATGCTTCTTTCCTTCTGGGCAGCTGCAGGAAGTGACCTTTCTCCTGCCTGTCACATCCATGCCATCAAATTCTGCCAGGCCTGGGGGCTTTCCAAAATAAACCCAACTCAGAAGACTTTTCCTAACTTTTTCTTTGTTCACTTAAACAGAGTCTCCACTTACCTCAGCTGAAGGAAATAGCCAGCAAATACGCAGATGTATAGCGCAGCACTAATAATAGTGTTGTTGAAGTGACTTTACCTCCCACACTTGTTTTCTTCTCCGCTGTACCTTGTGGTGATGCACAGCATCAGCCTCCAGCCTGACTCAGCTGCCAGCAAACTTGGTTCAGCCTCAGTAAAATAGGCTCATTTTATACAGAAAAGGGAAGGAGGATCAATGAAGATGCAAATGATCTTCACTCAACCTGTGCTCTAAGGTTACCCTAGACTTTGCTGGGTGGGCAGAGAAGCCTTACAGGTAAAACTGCAGAACAGAGATCTCACAGCCTGTGTGTGTGTCCTTGACTGTCTTTAGGGCTCAGCCATCATTCTTAGTCTCTTCTGGATAAAATGCTTCCTTTTCTTTGTCCAACACTTCTGTGTCTTCACACCAGCATGGGTCCAAAGCCAGAAATGTGCATCTATGCCGAACAAGACACTGCTTGGAAACAAGCTCCGGGAGTAGATGACCCTTATTTGAACAGCCAATGGATTTAGCCCATTCCACCTTTCTCTTAGTAACTCTCATCCCCTGCTCAGAGAAATCACTCCATCATAATAGCCTCTGTCACCAGGTCTGGTTTGCTATACAGCAGGACTCCAGGGAAAAATATGCATTTACATAATTAAAAATTGCTCAGCTTTTGTCTCTGACAAACCCTTTTCTGGCTGACCACAGCCTAGCCCATCACCTATTTGGGATACAGCCATACATTGCAATGCAGGCCCAGGAAAGGGAAAGTAGCTCAGATGCTGTACGTGTTCCCCTCGTTGAGGCTGCGGGTGTTGGTGTGAGAGGTGCTAGACAAAACTGTTCTGTGTTGGCTGCTCTGGGCTTTTTTTTTTTTAGAATAATTTTAAAACAGAAAGAAAAGTTGGAAAATATTAGAAATTCTGATGGAATAACTTAGAAGTGTGATCCAGGCTTAACCAGCAATCAAGATGTTTGTCCTGTGTGTCTCCAGATCTTTGATGAAATTCAACTGCAGTTTGGGTCTTTATGAAGGGTATTCTTCAGTGTTTGTCCATGATGTGTACAAAGGATCACTTTTCCTTGTGCTTCCAGGAGTTCCAAGTTTTTTTTCCAGGTTGTAGGATTTCAATTGTTGAATGCTTGAGTCACACTATGTTGTATTAGGGCAATCCTCATCCCTCCAGGATCTGTTTTCTCTCTTGCCTGGTCCCCAGGGTGACTGTTACTGCTCTGAGTGCTGGTTAACAGCACTGCAGAGCACTGAAGTGTTCAGAAATGGCCACAGAAGCAAGTGCTGCTGGCCCTGTTTATAGACTTTAGTTCCTGCCTTTTATGCTGTTCACCTTTAATCCTTGCTGCAGATTCCCGGAGCCCACCCACCAACCTCTTCATTGACTCTGAGACCCCCACCAGCCTCCAGATCCACTGGACCCCTCCTGATGGCCGTGTACAGCACTACAAAATCTCCTACAACCCTGTTTCTGACACCAGTGCTCAGCAAACAGTAAGTCTCCAGCTCCTTTGTAGGTGACATGGGGACAAATTCATTCCCAGGGGACCTCTGCTCACTCCAGTAGGATAGCTGGTTCACAGGACTACAAAACAAGTCTCTTCCCCTGACTTGCTGGATGTTGTTTTGTGAAGAGGACCTCCAGGCTTCTTTGTGATTAAGATATTTGTGTCCATCAAAGCTGCTAATAACACAGCTTTTCCCCCTCCCTGATATGGGGTGGGGAATTCTCAGAGGATAAACTTGCTGCCCCTCTGACTTAGAAAGCTTAAATATTAACCTTTTAAACCCCAGATGTTCTACTCATACCGAGACTAGTTACCATGTTCCAAGGCACTTCTGCTGCTTTTGCATGGGGAATATTACTGTCTTTGCATAGGGAATTGCTCTTCCCCCACAGCTAGTCCAACGGCAATGCATGGCCAGGCTTCCTTGGCTTGCTCTCACTGTTGGGTGAACTGAGCAGGGATGCTGCTCTGAGCCCCCTGTCCCAGGCCTGGTCACTAGAACCCCTCCAGGTAACTCTGGGGTGTAAGAGCTATACTGTAGAGCCTACCCACATGCTGGGCTCTTTTTTCACCCCACTGTAGATCATGGCTCCTGGCAAAAGCAGCAGCGTGACCCTACAGTCATTGCTGCCTGATCGAGCCTACAAGGTGATTGTTTCTGCTGTACACTACACGGGAGAGAGTGAGATCACGGCCACGACAGGACGAACGGGTGAGTGTATCTGTCAGCATGTGTGTGTTCATCATCACCTTCCATTCATCACTCTTGAGACAATGTCTATCGGTGCAGTGATGTCCTTGCTTACATGGAGCTGTGGCCAAGTTCAGGGTTTTGCTCAGCAGGGCATAGGCTACTCACCTTGAAAAAGGAAAATCCCGCCTCAACTTCTTCACTCCTCCAGTGCTTTATTTGCGATTCCAGGATGACTGGGAAGGGCTGATGACCATGTAGGTCTCCAGCCAGGAATCCCCGTCCTGAATAACAGATCTCGCTTGTGCATTGTTTTGTCTTTCAGCTCCCGTGTTGTCTAAATTCCCTTCAATTCGAGGATTTGTTCCATCTAAAACAGAGGGTAAATCACCTTTTATAAAGTCTTGCTTTTCTACTTTAATTTAATTTTATCTTTTGTGTATCAAGTCGCACAGTGTGGGCTCTGCAGGGCAGGCAGGAGTGGGTCTGCTATTTTGTGACAGATGCCTCTGGGGACTGGCCAAGGACAGCCAGAAACCATAGAACTTCTTAAAATCAGACTCACTTAGTAAAGAGACTGATAAGATTTCCAGAGGATTTCTGTGCAACTTGAACAAAATCGGGCAAATGGAACGATGCCATGTTTAAATTCCCTTATTAAATTCAATGAGCATATGTTCTCACAGCTGAAATAAAGCAAACTATGAAATGGATTAGTGAGAAATGTTGAATTAACGGGGCTATAAAAAGTCGTTAAGAAGCAAATATTAGAATACAGATATTGTGTCAGTAATGCCTTTTCTGTCTATTTGAAAGGTTTCTAAGCAAAACTTCAGTTTTAAAATTTATTGAGAGAAGCCACAAAGGAAGAAGGAAGCAGGTTAGATGAGAAAATTTTAGTTTGTACCCAACTAAGAACATGTTGGACTAAGTTTTCAAGTGGCTTATTGAGGAAACCTGCAGGTGTTCAGACCACAGTGGAACAGTCCTGTGAACTTTCAAGCAGAAAACAATCCTTCCATAGGGTTGATGAGTCACCTTGTAGAATTTAATATAGCTGGAAAGACAATAGGAGAAATATTAAATTCTGTATGTTTTATAAAGTAACTTTTTTTAAAGAAGCAGACATGATACGTAATAATGCAGGGTAACTGTTGGTTGTGCAGTAAAGGACTCAAAAATCGATATGTAACCAAATTATTGAGAGAAATGGTCTGATGTATCGCAGGAGCGAATGTTTTTGGTTCTGCATTTGGCTGGGGCTTGAGGAGAGAAACAAAAATCAAAGGGAACAAGAAGACAGCAGGAATCCCAGGCTGGAAAGTCTAAGAAAAAACTTCACATGAGAAATCCAAACTGCCAGTGTTGAGGATCCTTACTCTGATTTTGACTCCAATATACTATGTCTATGATTTGGAAATCTTAACTGATCTCTGTAAAACCCTTCATTAGTTTTACACCCAATTCTGCAAGAATTATGGTATATATGTGTAAAACCTAGGCATTAGGTTGAATAATGGAGGTCATGGCAACTTGCAAGTCTTTGTGTTTTAACTCCTGGCTCCAGTAGTCCCATGGCCGTCCAGGTCACAGGTTTGGGGGTCCTTCCTTCCATGTATTTATTGATCATGAAAATGGCATTGACACTTAGGAATCTCAGGTGCCCATAGGAGGGTAAGTCACCCCCTTTAAATATTTTTACACATTTGGCAGAAGTTGGGTAAGGACAATTGGAAGCTCCACTTTTCTGGTGAGGTATGAAACGTCATTGATGCAAGAATAGCAATAGCAAGGCTATAATGAAGCCTCAGTATAATGATCTGCGAGACTCTATTATACTGATGACCTAGAAAACCATTTCTGAAATAGCCCATCTTGTCAAGTGTCCTTGATTTTCAGGGACATTTCTCGTTTTGCGTCAAGCATTCCCTTTGTCCCAGCTCCATCTGGCATCCATGGCCTGGGATTTACATGGCAGCAGCTAATTGAAAGCAGCATTCGTGTGCTGTTTTCTAAAACACCCCCTGACCTGAGCCTTTTAAACGGAGAGTGCTCATAACCACAGTGCCTCATGTTCCAGCCTCACATCTCAGTCTCCTCTCTTTTGCTTTCTGCCCCATGGCATATTAGGGGATTTATCAAGGGAATTTCTGGAAGGCAAATTGCAAAAGTTTGCCCAAACTCTTTGTTTTTTCCTAAAGACTTCAAAAGCTGAACTCTCAGGATGGGATATATATTTTTGCTGAGTGTATTTTGAGTTTCAGGTACAACACTTGGAACTGCAGATATCTTTATAACACCATTAAGGTGCATGTTGCAGTAAGAGCACTGTTTAAAAACAAAAATAGTGTTTTGATGTCTGTTTTTAAAGAGAAGCTTGCAGAACATGATGATTCCTTGTATTTCATATTGTAAGGTGCCAGGTTAGTCAGAAGAAAGTAATCATGAAGATGTTTGATGATGAAAGACAGTATTTTTATTTTTGTGATGAGCAAGCCAAGGAACAACCTTTATGTTTGCATAAACATAAATTCTCTGTCTCTATCCATATATATATATAAAAACAAGGTTAAAGACTAGACTCTGAATTAAGCTATATAATATTCGAAGTCTTGTTGTATTTTTCCATTGCTCTACCCAGAGGAACTGTGGTCATTTTGCTTCTATAATCTCCTACTGTTTTTTTCGCCCTAATAATTTTCCCCGTTTGTTTTCTTCTCACAGCCTGCCCCACCATCCGCTCCACCCACGGCTCCGTACGAGGTACAGTAGCACATCAAACCCCAGTGATGCTGGGTTGGGAACATGAAACTACTACCTGGTTTTCTTGTTTTGAGAAATATCCAACAACTGAGCAGGAGGGAAATGGTTTCCCTGTCCTGAGGGAAAGGGGAGAAGTCTGAGAACTGAAGTAGGAAAATATTCCTTATCAGACAGAAAATTTTCTGTACTAACAGTATTGGTATGCCTCTGCTATTGGTGGTTAATGCCAGGATTTTCACTGGCCTTAAGCAAGCTGGGTTCAAACGGCTGTTGAATTTCAAGAGGATTTCAATTCCTAACTCATGTGGTTTCCTTAGGAAAAGCTCTCAGTCTGTCACCAAGATCACCTTTGCATCTTTAGCAAAGAGCTCTCTACAGTCGGGCTGTGCCTTTGCTAAGGCAGCAAATTCCCGTTCTCCCGTCTGTGCTGTAACCTCACGTCATACTGTTGGGGCTGCTGTGTGTATTTGCTGCTTCAAAAACAATTAGTCCTGCTTATGAAGTGGTATCACCTCCTTCTCAGAGAGTTTTGTGATATGGGTGAGATCGAGAAACTGCCCCGGTTCTCAGCTCCGCTGTTACCCCGTGGCTGAGTCGCTTTGCCCAGTGCCCACCCTGCCCCTTGCAGCTCTCAGGGATGTGCATCCCTGCCCAGGAGGCTCTCAGAAATGTTATCTTGTCTGTGGATGCAGAAACCACAGTGATCAAATCCTAAAACCACAACAAATCAGCCTCTCCTTCTCCTCCTTGATGAAGGTGGCAGGAGCAACCCTTTTCCACAGCAGCTCGCTGAAGCCATGACATCTAGATTCACGATATGAGAATAATATGAGCATATTACGATACGTTTATAATTGTGACTCAAGCTTCATTTTCGTCCTTTACACTACAATATTTCCTGCATGTTTTAAGGAATCTCCAGTGCCAGAAGCCCTATATCAGAGATAAATCTCTCTCAACTAGGTCATTTCCTTTGGCAAACTCCCTGGTGCTGTTGGAAAACAAGCAAACAGAAAAAGCGCCCTGGACCAAGCCCCAGGCGAAATAACAACTCAAGCCAAGAAACTACAGAAGATTCTAAATGGTGAACGGGTGAGGGAACCCAGACTGAAAGGACCACAATTTAATGAAGTTGTAGCCTTTCCATTTGCTAAAGAACGAGCTATCTCCTTCATCCCAGCCTGCTGCAAACTCAGATAAACTGAAAAAAAGAAAAAGAATCCCAACTGCAAGATCTTGTCTTACTGAACAGAAAACTGAAATGAGAAAATGACTTGGAGCATTAATGATGAGCTGAGAGAGTGAGATGAAGCTGCACGAGCCGGGAAGGCAATGTCAGGGGAGAATCTCTGCACACCATATCAGGCAGGTCACCCCTGGGTGTCTCAAGAAAACAGAGAGAAATGGAAATGCTCATATTTTAAGGTTCTTTCCTAATTTTTCTGACTCTTACATGTAAGGCATTTGAGAGCAGAAATTGTTCTGTCTCCCTGCGAGCAATTACTGGACTTACTGGAGCAATTACATGTCTTTTGAAGGTAATGTTTTTGCATCTCGTTGAAAAGAACAACTCATTGGAGTAACTTCTTTCTCATCTGTTCTTCATTCTGGAGATTTGACCACACAACTGTGAAAGTCTCCATCTTTAGTCTACTCTTCTCCAAGAGGAGATTATAGCAAGTGTGTGCAGAAGGCACAGGCAGAAACTATTTTCCTTGGCTGCCACTTGTACAACACACTCTGAGTTTCTAGTGAGCTTGCACAGTCTTGCTGGTGCCTGTGTTGCTGTGGCGTTTTCTCCTATTGCCTTCTCCTTGCTAGCTAGAGGTTAATTACACCTGCTCTGCAATCACTTTTTTTTGTTTGTTTTTTCACTCTTTTCACTTGATTTGTTTTTCTTTTTCTATTCCAGGATTTGATATGATGGAAGCTTTTGGCTTGGTAGAGAAGGAATACGCCTCCATTAAAGGGGTAGCTATGGAGCCGTTTGTGTTCAGTGGTTCCCGGACCTTCACCCTGTTCAGAGACACCCAGCTCACCCTGAGGACCAGGTGGGAGCGGAGCTGTGAGCGGCAGCGTCATCCTCTGTCCCATGCACACACATCAGCTACGCTCACAGCAAGGGAAGGTCGATGACTTGTGGATGGGATGAATGATGCAGCCCCTCTGGGAACGTCCAACTTAAATTACAATGATGATGAGCTAAATCAAACCATAGGTAGACTGAAAAGAATGCCAGAGTATTTTTCCTTACTATATTAAGAAATTAACCTCTGAATTTCTCAAGATCAGTATGGAATATGTCATGCAGAAGCTAAGGGGACACAATAGGGATATTTACTTATTTTATTTTTTGTGCAGCCAAATGTTTTCATAGTGAGGTTTTTCCTTTCTCCAAAATCACTTTTTTCCAGCAGTGTTAGCTGCTGTGGTGGACATAAGGATCATGTATGGACACTGGACGATTCTTTAGGCAGTTTGTCCACAACCACGGTGATGGCAGCTTGAGGTCACATTTGCATCTTCAATCCCTTCTCCCTGCGTCTCTGGTTTAGAGGGAGATCTTCACTTCAGAAAATATTTGTCTCACAGCTACTTTCTGCAGCTTGCTCTTTATTGATGAGAGGGAATAACCAGTGACTCTGGGTTGTGACTTGACCCTGTTTCATTGCGTACGAGGCTTCTCCACAGGGCCCCAAGTGGGCCAGGCAGCTCCCATGACCTCAATCATTTTTTACGATTATAAATCAGGAATGATCTGATTCCTGACATTCAGTGCTACTTTGTTTGAAGCCTAATTACTGAGGCACTGGCTCAATTTAATCTTAGTTAAAGCAGCAAATCTTCTTAATGTAAACAGAGTGGGGGAGATTCAGAGAACTCTTTGGTTTAAATACTCTGAAAATTATGGGCAAATCCTTTTGTTCAGCTGGTACATACATCTTTCAAGGACATTACTCTTTCAGAAACAGAGACAGAATGCAGAACCTGGCATTACTTATGAATCAGTCCTGAAAAGATGCTTGATGAGTTGTGTATATGCCCATGCAAATGTGTCCTGTTTCAGATTACAGCCGCATTTCAGGCATAACCAATTCGACCTTCCCCGTTGTCTTGCATCCCCCAGCTGCTGCTCTTGCCTGGTTTGCTCTGCCGGCATTGGCAGCGGCTGCAGGGGGAGCCGGGTTGTGCCAGCAGCTGCTGATGGGCATCGCTGCATGGGCAGAGTCCAGAACTCAGCCCAAATTTTGCAGCTGGGATGTAGGGACCTAGAATGGGGTTCTGTGGGCGCTCTGCTTATCCCTGGAGGGCACTTACACTGATTTCTGCAAAGGCTCTAGGATTTTACCCCATGATATGTGATGTGCATTCCTGCTTCTTGAAAAGGAGGTTTAGGGGAGTGTTTTGTAGCCTGGCAGGGATAGTTTGCGAGCTGTTGCTGGGCTCTGGTTTAAAAAGCATTAAGGCTGCACTTGCTGTGCCTTGGCATTCCCCGAGGCAGCTCTGGCAGCAATGGACCAACACCGACTGCTCCACCTGAGCATCCCCACGGCACCAGGGGAAGGTCCTTGAGGGCTCATCACTCAGCACAGGCTTCAACAACCTGAGGGGGATACGCGAAACAGGCACTGGGCTCTGTCCTGGCAGGTTATGCTCACCTCCCTTGGGCAAAGCTTTCCCAGGCCGCGCTGCTCAAGAAACATGATGGATGAGCCCTGTCTGTAGGATGTTTTTGGCTGGCTTTCACTTCTTTACACCACTGATGTTTTTCTGGCTTGTCTCGTTCCAGCGATGTCCATCTCTTCGCAGTGCCCCCCGAGCACACCATCAGCATCCTCCTGCGCCTCCTGCCCGACACCCCCAAGGAGCCCTTCGCCGTCTGGCAAATAACAGACGAGGATTTCCAGCCCCTCCTTGGCATTAACCTTGACCGTAAGGTTTCTTGTTGAGTACATTAAATTCAGGTATTTGCATCCATTCCTGTGAGCAGAAGAACTCATTTTGCTATTCACTTGGAAAGTTTGAATGATTTAAAGTTCTTGTTGTACAGCAGCATTTTTGGGAAGCTTTGTTGCTGCTGCCAACTTTGCATTTTAAATGCTTCCTAGTGCAATTAAAATACATACTTTAATTTTTATTCTACTTGTAACATATTCTTTATTTTTACATATTCTTTTTTTCCCACTGTTTAGAAGTAGTTAATTATAACCTATAAAGCTTTACTATGTTCAAGCTTATTTATTTACTATTGTTCATCATATGGATAAAATCCATTTCTCTTTTAATTCTAAGCTGTTATTTGTCCTATTTTCCCCGTAGCCAGTAAGAAATCCCTGACCTATTTCAATCACGACTACAAGGCTGATTTGCAGGAAGTCTCCTTTGACCAGCAGGAAGTGAAGAAGATTTTCTATGGGAGCTTTCACAAGGTCCTTATCAAGAGAGGGAAAAATGTGGCTCACAATCTCACTCCAGTCTGGGAGTTTTATGCCATCAATGTGTATTGTTCAAAGTGAGGAGCGATCATACGAATGCTTTGCATCCAGATTCCTAGGGAACTGGAAAACCTATTTCATATGCTGAGGTCTGTAATTGTAAAGAATTTAGGTTGATCCCATGTGCAATATATGATTTTTCACGTATTGATTGCTTCCCTTTCCCCCCAGAAACTCCAAAACTGAGGGGTTTTTAGGTCTTAAACCAGGAAAAAATTGAAAAATCAATTATTTTTTTTTTTCAATTTGGGATTTTGGTGACTATTTAGTACTGGAAAGAAGGAAAAAAAAATCTAACCTTATGAGAAAGTCACCTTATCCTCAGGGTTTTTTTGGGCATTTATGTCCTCAGAGCAAACGTATTCCACCCAAATGAGCAATGAGGACTTTATATCAGTATCTGTAGGCAATTT
Source organism: Patagioenas fasciata (assembly GCF_037038585.1). NCBI lineage: Eukaryota > Metazoa > Chordata > Aves > Columbiformes > Columbidae > Patagioenas > Patagioenas fasciata. The sequence goes on along the minus strand of NC_092535.1, from coordinate 7,518,809 downwards.
CATTATTCAGCTGGTTCTGAAAACTGAATTATTTAATACTACTACTCCAGCAAGGCTTCTCCCAAGGAGAGGTGAGGGGAAGATCAGGGAAAAGTACAATGTTGTGCAGCAGACACGGCGCATGCTGAAACTTATTCCTGAGCCCCCTTGATTCATTTGCTCATTAAAAACATACCAGTAGTAACAGCAGCAGCCTGGGAATTAGGCAGAAGGCATTATTGTCTTAAATGGTTCCCCCATCTCATCGTGGGGCTCCAACCCTCCTCTTTCCACCTGCCGCCCAGGTGCACGTGGCTGTGAGCCACTTCAAGGTCAAGCTCTACCTGGACTGTAAGAAAATAGCGGAGAAACCTCTGCACAGCCTCGGCAGCATCTCCACAGCTGGTTTCATCATGCTGGGAAAAGTGACGCGGACCAGGGGACCCAGGAGCGGGTCTGCAGCGGTGAGTCGCCCGGTGGGGGCTGTTGGAGACTTGGGGAGGCTTCGATTTGGAGCTGGCTGGGGTGGGCAGATGGAGAGGAGCGCCAGTTCGCATCATTTGAGCTCTGAAGGCCTCCCAGCAGTGCTGTGATGCACAACCGTGTCCTGATCCCACTGGTGGCTGTGGTTTTAATGAGCTTTCCCAGCGCAGGGTTTCTCCCCCTCACCTCCTACCTCTGTTCGAGGTCTGTGATCAACAGGAGTTTGTCCCTGAGGTGCCTTCAGCTCCTGCATCCCCTGGGGATGCGCAGATCCCGCACTGAGAGGCTGGAGCAGACGGGAAGGTTTGGGAATTGCTTGTGCAGGGAAAGGTTTTGTACATCAACCCCCACAGAGTGACAATGGGAAATTCTGGTGACTGAAAGCAACAGGGCTGGATGTGCCTCAGTCTCCAGTGTGTTTGGGTTTGTGTATCTCCATGCAAATTATAGGAAAATAATTTGCAGAGCCTGAAAAAGGAGAGAATAAGGGAAAGTGTGGACTCGGTGTCATGCCTTGTGACAGCCCCGTGCTCCATCCTAAGGGCAAAAACACCCATGTATGCCATCACCCAGCAGTCAGTTGCCACGCTAACTCCACAAAATGAGTGTTAAATATGTGTAGAAAATCATTCCTAACTTAAGCGAAGCTTTAACTCTTTGGCTTTGCTTTTAGATCTGTGAGACAGGGGGAAGCAGCACATCAGTTGATTTACAGCTTCCCTTGCCTCAAAGCAATGCAGTAAAAACAATGTCCCATATGCCTCCCCAACTGCAGAGAGAGAAGCAAAGGTCTGGGATACACCAGGGAAAAAGTGAACATCAGTATTGGCTGTAAGATACTGGGGTCAGCTGTACAAGAAACCAGGGGATTATAGTATTCAAGCAGTACTTATTTCCTAAATAAATTCTGTGGCAATTCAATCACAAATGTGTGGTCAACGAGGCAGGAATCTGTGCTCTCCTTATCCCCCACCACATTCTCCCTGTAGCAGCTCCACTAGACAGATCTCACAAACTAATGAACAGCTTCATGCCGTCCCTGCTCCCCTTGCCTTTCGAGCTCAGCAAAGCTTCACATTTTCCATGGCTCTGCTGCCCTTGAGAAGACAGAGTATCTCATTATCGGTTATCGTGGAACATTATTTAATTTATCTCTAAATGCCACTTGATCTACAGGGCTCATCTGTATCTGTATGCTGTATGTCACCCTCCCTGGGCTGCACAGCTTGCTCGTTGTTAAATGCACGGAGTGGAAGAAAAAAAAAAAACAAATGAGAAATGGTGCCAAGGAAAGAAAAAAAAAAATCTCTGCCTCGTTATTTTGGTTTGGCTTTGTGCAATGTGTGCTCCTTTGTTAATTAAAATGGGAAGATGTGTCGGTTGTGGAGGATGTGTTGAGAGAGACAGGTCGGGGGTTCTTGCGAGGGATCACGTCTGTCCTGGGAAATGCTGCTGCCGCCTTCGCTCTGATCTCTGTGCCCCTGAGCGGGAGCAAAGCAAAGTTTGCTTTCACATTTTGGTGATGCTGAAGCCCAATTACTGGTGTTGCAGGGCTGTAAGTAAATTGGAGAGCTCACTTTTGCTGAGATGAAGCTGCTTGTTGACCAGCTCAGCAAGACACAGAGACCTGGGGGTACTTTTCATGTTATGACTTTCACAATTATAGTTGGAACCACATGGAGGAGTCCTGTCAAATCATCACTGAAGGTTATTTTCAGCAGTTGAACATAATGAGATTTGGTGATAGACTGTGTGTGCCAATGCTATTTTCTTGTCAAACCCTCTTTTTCCTGCAGTTCCAGCTGCAGTCCCTGCAGATCGTCTGCAGCAGCGTCGGGGCAGAGGATGACAGATGCTGTGATCTCCCTGCGCTGGTAAGACAAGAGGAACCACTCTGCTCATTGACAGAAAGCTGGGGGCGATGGAACAAGCCCATGGCACTGAAGTGACACTGCAAATGATTTTGATAGACTCAAGAGGGAAACCATGTTTTTCCACCCCTCTTCTCTTGGGAATAACATCTGTGTGTTTTTTTGTGAAGTGGATAAAACTGTGTTTGCTTCAAAAGGAAAGAAAACTGCAGATGCCGGGGCCGTGTGTATCCCTCCTGTCACACACCGACCTGTGACAGCAGCTCTGACAGTCCCACGGCTTTGCTGCCACCTCAGCCCTGAGTCACAACGTCCTCCTACTTCCCCTTACAAGTTTTCCTCTCAACACAGAAAGTTGCTTTGTGGGGTGTATAAATACTTAGCAAGAAGTAAATTATATTCCAGCATATGTCATAGAAATTTCAGGCAGGACTGGTTCTTTTTTTTTTTTTTTTATTTTGGTCTAAACTTGTTATTTGACAGAAAAATAAAGCACTCTATTGTTCACAAAAATCTCTTGGTTGGGTAGAGAAAATTTCTGTGTGTCTTCAACTGAAACACTGAGAATGTTACCTGTGATCCATCCCGCTCTTGCTACACAGCTGCTCATGCCACTTTGGCTTGCTTTCGTTTCAGAGGGATGAGGAGACCTGTCCGACCTTAGCTCCTGCCTGCTCCTGTACTTCTGGCCGCCCAGGCTTGCCGGGACCTCCAGGCCCCCCTGTAAGTTCACCCTTCCATGCCGTGTATTGATTTACTGATATTGCTTCGTGTTCTTCAGGCATGTCAGGCATGAGGAGAATGCTCCTTGGCCTCCAAGAGGTTTTAGAATCATGGAATCGTTTAGATTAGAAAAGACCCTTAAGATCATTGAGCCCAACCATTAACCTAACACTACCAAGTCCTCCCTGTCCCTGAGGACCTCATCTCTGCATCTGTTCAACCCCTCCAGGGATGGTGACTCCCCCACTGCCCTGGGCAGCCTGTTCCAATGCCCGACAGCCCTTTGGGGAAGAAATTGTTCCCAAGATCCAACCGCAACCTCCCCTGGCGCAACTTGAGGCCATTTCCTCTCCTCCTGTCTCAGGTAGCTTTGATGTCCTCCTGGGCAGGGCTGAGAAGTGCCCTCGGTGTTTCAGATACTGATGAAATGGGGAGATGGGGAGTTGGCAATGGAACAGCTGCAACTGGGAACAGGCTGAGCAGGTCCTGGTGCCACATTAATCCTCTTAGGAGAGGAGGACGGGTCATCCTTGGTGCCTACTGAGATTCCATGGATTGGAGGCTCTGAAGCTCTTTGCAAATGAAAAAAAAAAAAAAAAAACACAAAAAAAAATGGTTTCTCTGTTAAGTAGGAGCCTTCTAAGTGTCTGTGTGGGTGGGCAGTATAAAGAGAAATGGGAGATGTTGCAATAGTGTCTCCAAAGCTCTCTGCAGTGAATGTGACTTGCAAGAAAACCCTGAAGAAAATAGGGGGAGGGGGGAAATGATAACAGTGATAACAGTCTTTTGCTCTATCCATTATGAATGCAGGACAGTCACCATGGGCTTAAATTGCAGGAGGAAATATTCCAGTTAAACACTAGGAAACAGTTATCAAAAAAGTTTGCATTTTGGAAGTCTGGGGGAAAACTTTTATTTGCAGAAAGCAGCTGAAACATGACAACCTGTCCAGAGTGCCCCATTTCAACCACTACAGGTGCTTTTCTCCTAAAAAATAACCATTAAGAAGCCATTTGCCTCCTTTCTCAAGTGGAAAGGTCTCAGATCACCCCTCACATTACTGTGATTTAACTGTGAATTCAGTTCCACACTTTGCAAGGAACAGCATCTCATTGCAGAGTAATTACATGCTCATTCCAGTGGAAGTTTAATTACACAGCACACTTGACTATCACATTTTGCTTCAATATCCTAAGTGCATAATTACCAGCTTGCATGGCCCTGTGGTTTAAACATCTCTGCAGTACACCACTTTAAAGAGCAGGACTCTTCTAAGCATTAGAGAAAATACGGTTTTGACACACAACCTTATTCTCACACCACTAAACCCTTGGTAATTTGCTGCTGTTACAAGAGCACTCATTGCTAATTTTAAAACTCCAGTTAGCAGGACTATGTCCCATCTTGTTTTTATCGCTGTTCCTAATGTTTTTGACCAGGTCCAACTGATTTCTGAAATGAGCTTCTGGGTGTTTCTGAAAGCACCTTTCCCGAAGATCCCTGCCTGTGCTGCTTAAACAAATCCTTTATTTTTTTTTTTTTTTTTTAGGTTGCAAAATAGAAACTTTCAGATTAAGATGTCAAAAGTTCAGACGATACTGGTTCATGCCAGAAGATTGGTTTCTTTTCTCTGTCCAGCAGTTACACAGCTGCAGAGCTAAGCCAGGTGTCCCCAGAGCTGATCATTGTCCCCAATCTCAGCATGTGTCTGTTCTCTTGGGATGAGATTATAAAAACCAACATAGACCCAAAGGGTTGTAGACATGACCTCCTCCTTATTTTTTTTTTTTTTTTAATCTTCAGTGCATTCCCATGTCCATATGTGACTTCTTTTCAACTCGTTATCTCAGCACAGATTTGCTGGGAATGCCAGAGAGAGGAGGTTGAACCTTCCTCCATCCCTGCTGGTGGTGAGAGCAGTGTCCCCACCACCTGTCACGAGGGGCTCTCCTCTCTCTCCTCTCTCTCCTCTCTCTCCTCTCTCTCCTCTCTCTCCTCTCTCTCCTCTCTCTCCTCTCTCTCCTCTCTCTCCTCTCTCTCCTCTCTCTCCTCTCTCTCCTCTCTCTCCTCTCTCTCCTCTTGTCCACATTTGCTGGACAATTTGATTAATTTTCTTCCTGTGTCCATTTGCTATGAGCATTCTAGGGCAGGAAACATCTTTCACTCTGTGCACAAAGTGCACCAACTTCTGTGCCCCGAGCACCTGGTTGCTCTGCAGTGAAAATGATGGTATTCCTAATGGCAGCTTTGTGTCCCGCTGGCAGGGCAGCCCTGGGAGGAGAGGACCGCAAGGCGAGCAGGGAGAGCCAGGGCCCAAGGTGAGTCCTGCTGGTTTTGTTTGCTTCAGGATGTGTCGGAGGATGATGCTGGAGTGCAGAATCCTCTGCTAGTGCAGCTGGATGTGTTCAGTCCTGGTCTGAGCTGGACTTCTTAAGCCAGGGACCATCTCATTGCACCAAACAGATCTTAAGAACTGATGCCTTGAGGAGGATGGGAGCACTTATTACTAATTAAATGCTCAGTGGGGCTTTGGAAATTGGGATGATGGACCTGATTGTGCTGAACAAATGCAATGTACATGGTCAGCAATGTTCTCTGAAAACAGCCTTGATGACAAATGGTCAGTCTTTGTGCTAGACTTGTTCTGGCTGCCAAGCATCCAAACTGGACAGATATTGGTTCTGCTGTGGGATAGAAAAAACACTAAGCCTTCAGAAAATCCATGAGGTGAGCACAGGGAACAGCTGGGTCTGAATCCCCAAACCCTGGGGACCAGAGCGAGCCCTGTCCAAGTGTCCCCTGCTCCACTGATTGACATAGGGCAGAGCCAGATCAGACCATTGCTCCTTTTTTGGGGTAACATCTGGGAAAGCAGTGTGGTTACAGGGGAAAGATTCTGGGGAAGGCATGAGAATGGGTGCATATCTCAGCCATGGTTAAGGAACATTTCCCCTTGCTCTCTGGCCACCTTGGTTAACAGGAATGAACTGCTGCTCAGGAAGGTGAACCGTGCTTTGCCGAGCACCATCTGCAAGCTTTGCTGCTTCTGCCCATGAAAGATGCACCAAAACCTTAGACTTGAAGGCCAAAGGCAGCTGAGGTTACTAGAGATCCCCTCACTGTCCTGACTTCGTCTTGGATCCTGTAGATGGTTCATGCTGACCCAGGTCGTGCAGTGCAGCCTATGTGGAGAAAATACACTATTTACTTTCTTTCCTGATGTTTAATTTCTTGTCTTCGGCTTCAGGGTGAACCAGGCCCACCTGGACAAGTAGGGCCAGAGGGTCCTAGCGGTCAACAAGGCTCTCCAGGTTCCCAAGGAATCACTATTCAGGGTCCTGTGGTATGTGATCTCTTCCACTGCCCTTTTTATCACTCCGTCTTTGCAGTTAGAACATGTCTCAGAAATGGGTGTCTCAATAAAGCCCCCAAAATGTGATCTATGTATTTACATCATCCTTGCTAACAGCTGGGCAGCTGCACTAGAGACAGATAATGATCATTTTTTCATGCTGACGAGGCCCTGCACTTACTTCTTCTGGCAAAAGGTTTTTTGTCCAAACTCTCCCTAATGTGCCTTTAATGAAAACAGCCCAGTGGAGTATTCAGGCATTTTTCTTTGCAACAATCATTGTTGTTTGGCAAGAAGTTGAGGTGGAGGCTGCTGTGTGTGTGTCTGGGGTGGCACAAAGCCCGTGCTTGTGCTGTGGCTGCGAAGTTCCCTGTAGCACAGCAAAGAACAGGAGCAACCTGGGACACAGACGTGGAGCAGCAGGATGCTCTTTGCCTTGAAGGATGCTGCAGCGTGCCTAACTACGTGTGCTTCTTTTTTAATCCAAGGGACCACCAGGAATGAAAGGAGAAAAAGGAGACACTGGAAGTCCAGGCCTGCAGGTAATGGTAGACCATTCCTTTTAAAGGTCTCGAATATTTGCCCGATTTTTTTCTCAGTAATTATTTTAAGCAAGATTAAAAAGCCATAGAGTTGCTGTTATCTACTAGGAAACTATTTTTTGTTTTGGAATGTCATGACTTTCCAAAGGGAAACTGAGCCAGTTGGTGCAAGAAATATAGACCTATTTGGAAGCTAGGTATAACAGAGTTAAAGGTGAGGTAACAGTGATGGCTCTGTTTAATGGATAACACTGTTTCTTCTTCCATTTTTTTTTCTTATGTCCCACGTTACAATATGAATTAGGGCAATGATAATTAGATGCCAACTTTACGCAGCAATTCTGTTTTACAGGGCATTCCTGGTGTGCAGGGAGCTCCCGGCAGGGATGGTCTTCAAGGTGCAAAGGTAAAGTTCCTCAACTCTGAGTTTTCATGCATGGATGCCTAAAATTCTGCTGTGAGTGTACCAGTAGAGACCCAAAACATCCAGCTCTCCTAATCTGGAGGGACTGGGGGAAAATGTCATCTCAGGTTTGTCCAAATTTGAGCAGGTGCCCCTCCTTATTGCCTAATTGGCAGACACATGGCAAAACCACCTCAGTGTGTACTAGATCTCTTTGAATCTTCTTTTTAATGAATGTCTGGATTTGGCTTTGCAGGGGGTGAGGGGACTCGAAGGCACTGCTGGGCCCCCAGGACCTCCTGGGCCAAGGGTGAGTGCTCACCATGAGTGATGACATCCACATCTCTTCCTCAGCAGGGGCTTGTGGTTTCTCCTGACCAGTCATCACCCAGAGGTGTCAGGGCAAAACCCCTTCTTGGGTTATCATGGGTGGGTACCTGGCACATTGGGCAGATGTCCACATTCTCTGCCACTGTCAGTGCAAGAAGAAAACCTTGGCTTCTTCTGACAAGTCCTAGGGAAGTTTTGACCCAGTGAGGAGATGCTTGATTTTCTATTGAGGTAAATGGGCTTGTTAGACTGAAATCAGAAGGAGCTGGAGGATGCAGGCAGGTGTGAGAGGTTTCCCCCAAGACCATCTCCAACAACTGCTGCCAGGATCACATGCAGATAAGTGTATTTGCACTTTGTTGTGCCCAGGATAACAGAACTTTAAGATCTGTTGATTTACAGAACAAAATTTGGTTTTAGATGATGTGTGGTGGGCCTGATATTTACTGATTCTCACTGCTGAACTATAAGGAATATGGCAGTCCTGAATAGGGTAAAATGGAGTTTGCTCAGTGCTGGTTTTGCATTAGACTCCACAGTAGTTGTGGTGAAATCAGGTATTTATGGGAGCTAAGGTTGAACTCGGCTTGGAATTTGGACTTGCTCATCCTGAGAAGATGCAGACCCCACAGGCTTGAACCTCAGCTTTCTAAATGCAAAGAAGGTGCTGTAGCCTTCAGAGCAGGCTCTGAAAGCCATTCTAATGCCACCTTGAAAATTTCTTTCATTTTCCACTGATCAGAAGAGCTGTTAAAATCTATCATGATTAAATGTAATAGCTGGAAAATTAGAAAAGAAAGTATTTCTACTGGTCGTTTTCGGCTTTTTTCTTTCTTCCCTTTGTGGCACCAAAGGGCAGAGAAATGTCACAAAGAGGAGATGACCAAAGAAGCCACTTCATACTCTCTAAGCTGCGCTCACTGTTGTAAAGTATTGGAGGCAAACACAGATCTTAAGGGGAAAAAATGAAATAAAATAACCAAACCCCAACAACATGGTATTAGCAAGCTGAAGAAAGGGTTATGCTCTAGGCTATGTCTAATTCTGAATATATAATGAAGAATCTAAAGCCTGTAGAGTAAAAAACACACTGTGGTTTGTTGGCAAATCTGAGCTTTGCTGGCTTGACTGTAATTGAGACAGTAATGGGAAATGATGTGAAGATGACTCAGATGTGATACACTCTTAGCATTGGACTCATGGCTGGATGAGGTTCTGACATCCGTTTTCAGGCTCCAGTGTCCTTGCTGGAGCCCTCTAAACTTAGAGTGCTGGTGCCCCTGGAGCTGCAGGGAGATGTGAGCCTCCAACAGAAAAAGAACAAAGTTGAGAAGGAACTGGAATTTCATCTGTGTTGTAATTGATGTCTGCAGGGTTTCCAAGGGGTGACAGGCTCCCGAGGCAGCAGTGGAGAGAAGGGACCTCCGGGTGACGTTGGGCCAACAGTAAGTTCCTGCTTTGGGGTCTCAAAGAAGGCAAAGACATGAAATAAATGAGTGGAAGCCAACTGTTCCCACAGCAGCTCTCCCTCAGAGTCTAAAGAACAGTTTTAATTTGCACTCCTCCTTCTTGAGGAGATGTCTGGATATGTAAATCCCAGGCTACATAACTGTTGATAAAGCATTTAACAAATCCCACCTCCCTTTGCTCTCTGTAGATTTACAGGCTACACAAAACCCAACATCCAGAGAAATTTCTGGTGTCAGATTCTAGAATAAAGCAAGAGAGTCAGTCCTGAGCTGGAGCAGCCAGCACTGGGCTTGGAGGAGCAGCCGCAGGTCCAGATCTCACAGTTATTTCTACTTCTCAGATATTAGAAACCACCTGCTGCGTTGGGAGATCTGTTCTAAGATTGTGCCTGAGGAATTTCTGCAGCCCTGTTGATGGTGCTTTGTGCCACTGCTCCAGCTGCTGCTTTACTATTCTTTTTGTTAAGAAACAAACCAAAATATTCCTATGAGCTTGAAGTTCTTCTAGTCCCTGCCGTGAGGTCATGGAAATGATGAGAGTGTGCGAAACAAACTTCATGCTCCGTGTATGTTCCACCATGTTCCACATCCCCATTGATTTTCTTGTTTTCTTCTGCTCTTCCTTTCCTTAGACATTAATTTTTCCTTTTCTTTCCTTGTAGGGGCTGCCGGGTCCAAAAGGAGAAAGAGGAGAGAAAGTGAGTTTTTGTGGTGCTGGGCAACACCAGTAAAGTGCTCTGCAGGCTGTGCTGAATAACTTCATGTACCTTCAGCTTGTTACCTTTCCACCGGCATTGAAAGTGCTGGTTGGATATTACTAATCCTGCAGCAATCAGGAACTTTTAGTAGTAGATTAATGAAGAAGAAATGCCAACTGCAAATTCATTCTTTGCTGAGAAGGAAAAACCGAAAACACTTGACTGAGTTGCTCTTTTTTTAATGTATTACATAAGAGGACACTCATTTGTAATAACCCTCTGGCGTGGCCCAGCATGGTCAGGAGATCAGGAGACCCTTTCAAGGTTATTTTATTGTGAGAGGAAGTTCTTTCCACCCTGACTTTTGGTTAAAAAGAAATCCCGTGTCTCTCTAGAAGTCTGAGTTTCTTTGCCAAGACCGACTTACGTGAATTAGGCTTCAGAGAGGAGTGAGCTGCTTTTGATGGGCTGCATTTGTCTCAATGCTTCAGTATTAGAATTTTTAACACTACTCTCCTTCCATTCCCACCAGATTTTCCTTTTCCACACTTTTTTGTTTGTTTTTTCTTGCAGTGAACATTCCTTTTCACCTCCCTTGGGAGTTGTGCCAAACTATCATTTAAGTCTGGATAATCCAGCCAGACGTGTATTTTATGAATCTTTTCAAAAGTATAGAGTCTGTTATGAATTTTCACATATAGAGTCAGTGTTTATTTATAAACAGCTTTTTGCATTTTTATCACTTTTCCCTACTTACTAAAACTTTCTAAAGAACCCCTCAGATACAATTTAATCAGAACACACTAACGGTAAGAATCAATATTCATGAAAGATTTAGACAAAGATAGGAAATTGTAATATCTGATCATGTTAAATGTTTTACATATCACAGAACATTGACTTATAGACGTAGCATCTCTCTTGATAGAATTTGAGAGTGAAATTTACTCACCTTCTTTTGGTAGCTTTGGTAATTATTGAGATTCAGTCTGGGCTTTTGATGTGCAAGAGACAAGCAATTATTGATGCTTCCCAATTTCAATGTTATGGCTTCAGAGCTTTGTGATAAATAAATAAAGCTGAATTTCATGGTAATTAACATCTTTGAAACTCAAGGGGACAAAAAGAGTGGGCAGAAAGCTATTGTGCATTATGATATTGATAATTTTAAAAGATATTAACATTTATTTTATTTCTTTTTAATTGAAAAATAATCACTTTAGGGGGAACCACAGTCCTTGGCCACGATTTACCAGCTTGTTACCCAGGCTTGTGAGCGAATGATCCAGAGTGAGTATAACCAGCCCAGCTCCCCTGTGTGTTGATGTCTCTCATGAACAAAACCAGAGGGGTGACAACAGGAGGATGTGGTGACCCATGGAGCTCCTGCTGAGCACCATGCGTAGCAAACGTCCCATCGCAGGTTCCCTGTGGCTATACTGGGCGGCATTTGCACAGAATATTTGTGAAAGATTTCTTTGCAAAGTGCCAGAGGGTTTTCCTAAGACTCTTGTATTTCTCAAATAGAAAAACTTGGAACTCATTAGAAATAAATTATTCTTTCGGTGATTTGTGCTGATCTCTCTTGAGGCACAAGGCATTTCTGGTAAAGCTCCTGTGCTGTGGTGCATGACGAGGAGCAGCAGTTTGCCCAAGGTCAGGCAGCAAAGTCATGACTCAACTGCCCATCATCATCTTCAGCTTTGGGCTTTCTCAGTTTGGAGCGACTGCTCTTTAGCACTAGCTGATACTTTTAGGAATCGTTTTAGACAACATCCTCTGATTTGCCTCTTTTCTGAATTTCCCAGCCAAGGAAACATTCATTTTATGTCTTCCCCTCTCAGCTCATGTGTTGAAATTTGACTCGTTCATTCATGAACACGCAAGGAAGCCAGTTCCTGTTTGGGATGAAAGGTTAAAACCAGGAGAACCAGGACCACCAGGTCCTCCAGGTCCCCCTGGGAACAACGGAGAAAGAGGAGAAAACGGTGTCCCTGGGCAGCCAGGCAAAGATGGGTATCCTGGAGAAAGAGGTATGGACAGAAGCATTCATAAGCATTTTTTATTATAACTTTGATAATTAAACATTTTAGTGCTTCATACAATGCTGTAAAGATAACCTGTGATATTATCTCATTTGATTGCTATTTTTCTTTTAGATTTCTCTCTCCTAGGAAGGGTAACACAAGTCAGATAGCTCAAACAATAAGGAAAAAGATCCTGCGCACTCTTTTGGCAAGCTCTGCTTTGGAAGGAAGGCCAGCTTGTAGATTTTGGGGGATGGAGAGTTTGATTTTAGAGGACAGGAGGCTTTTCCCACAGAAAGGCAAAAGAAACAGTCATTGGGCTGAACACATGGCGGTGGAAAGGATGAACTCTGGGTAGAAATGACAAGTCTTGGAAAACACTGAAGGAAGGCATGAGGCTACTGAAGTAATATTGAGAGTGGAAGTAGGTTTCTGGAGCAGTAGTTCCAACAACAAAAGCGTCACACATGATTAAAGAAACAGATTAATATAATCTCAGAAAGTGGCACCCACTATTGCACGTGAATGAGTGAATAGTTGGAAGATGTTTTGTTTGGATTCGCAGATAACATTTGTCAGTGGCTCAAGTAATTTTCAAATTAAATGAAAATCATTGGTTTCAGTGGTGCCCTCATGCCTCTAAGTAACTAGAGACTTCTGATAACTGCCTGCTCTGGCATTATTCTGTTTTAGCTGCTATATGCAGAGCTTGTAAAAATGTCATTTAAGAGAAAAGGAGAGTAACAAGGTGCAGGTGTTTCCAGCCTGTTGAGCAAGGAGATGAGAGAAGATGGATCTCACTGGAAAAAACTGCCTTAAGGACACTGCTAATCAAAGTATTTTCATCTTAAAAATATGAAAAATGCTATTTTGTCAAAATGCACCTTTTTCACTAAGATGTAGTGGTTTCATGAGCAATTTCATGTGAAAATATCACTTCTGACTTAGCAGCAACTGGTGGAAGAGATGGTTCAGCTTTGTGGTTTGTCTGATCCATGGGGAGAGCGTGGGAGTGGACCTCATGCTCAGGCCGGTGCACTAATTCTAGCACTATGAATTTCTCTGTGAAAAATCTCCATTTGCAAATCAGTGCTGGTTGGAGCCCTGTCAGTCATGGGCAACTGGCCACTTGAAAAAAGAGAGTGGGTCCCCAGATAGAATTTGAAGAAATGGATGATTTCTCTGTGTTGCCAAAGGCTGTGACTCCAACATCTAAAGAGTCTGAAGGGAGCCTTAATTGGGGGTGAACCACAGAATGCAGTGAAGTGACACTTACCTCTTGTCTATGATTAGGTGTCCCAGGGCCCAAAGGAGAAAAAGGGATGCCTGGAGACAGCGAGGAAGGGACCCCAGGACCCAGAGGCAGAACAGGTAGAGTGAATACCACCTCTTTGTATTGACCCAGTGGGTCACCAGCTCACCAGCTCCCAGATTCAAAGACTCGTTCAGCCTTAGGACCACTGTGGTGGGACAGCCTGACCTTCCCACCGCAGCAGGGTCAGCAGCATCCCTGATGGTTCCACCCCAAGAGATTGCTCCTGGTCATCTCCTCCCTCTGGTACCCATTCCCAGGTAGTGATGTGTCCTGAGGACTTGAGGCACATCCAAGCAGTTTTAGTTTTGCTGCCTTTTTGCATGCAAACCTGGATGCTCAGGGGATAGAAACTCTTTGAAAATTCAGCTGGTGAAACACAAGGGTTTTAGAGGAATCTGTTAGGATTTGGTGTATTTCTCCATCCTGATCCAGTCACTTGAAATTAGTGGGAGTTTTGCCATTGATGTAACAAACTATCAAGGGAATGCAGTTAAACATATTCAGCTGTATTTAAACTTTTATAGTGGAGATGTCAAGACACAAAAAACAATGAGATGGATCCTGGCGTTAAGGTGATTTTGCATTGACACACAGGTGGACTTTGCATTCGTATAACC